>NC_134242.1:14481554-15756554 GCF_965152275.1 Natator depressus
TTTCACTAACAAGGTCAGCTCCCAGACTGCTGCGCTGGGCATCACAGAATGGGGAAGAGATGGCCAGCCCTCTGTGGAGATAGAGGTGGTTAGGGACTATTTAGAAAAGCTGGACGTGCACAAGTCCATGGGGCCGGACGAGTTGCATCCGAGAGTGCTGAAGGAATTGGCGGCTGTGATTGCAGAGCCATTGGCCATTATCTTTGAAAACTCGTGGCGAACGGGGGAAGTCCCGGATGACTGGAAAAAGGCTAATGTAGTGCCAATCTTTAAAAAAGGGAAGAAGGAGGATCCTGGGAACTACAGGCCAGTCAGCCTCACCTCAGTCCCTGGAAAAATCATGGAGCAGGTCCTCAAAGAATCAATCCTGAAGCACTTACATGAGAGGAAAGTGATCAGGAACAGTCAGCATGGATTCACCAAGGGAAGGTCATGCCTGACTAATCTAATCGCCTTTTATGATGAGATTACTGGTTCTGTGGATGAAGGGAAAGCAGTGGATGTATTGTTTCTTGACTTTAGCAAAGCTTTTGACACCGTCTCCCACAGTATTCTTGTCAGCAACTTAAGGAAGTATGGGCTGGATGAATGCACTATAAGGTGGGTAGAAAGCTGGCTAGATTGTCGGGCTCAACAGGTAGTGATCAATGGCTCCATGTCTAGTTGGCAGCCGGTGTCAAGTGGAGTGCCCCAGGGGTCGGTCCTGGGGCCGGTTTTGTTCAATATCTTCATAAATGATCTGGAGGATGGTGTGGATTGCACTCTCAGCAAATTTGCGGATGATACTAAACTGGGAGGAGTGGTAGATATGCTGGAGGGGAGGGATAGGATACAGAAGGACCTAGACAAATTGGAGGATTGGGCCAAAAGAAATCTGATGAGGTTCAATAAGGATAAGTGCAGGGTCCTGCACTTAGGATGGAAGAATCCAATGCATCGCTACAGACTAGGGACCGAATGGCTAGGCAGCAGTTCTGCGGAAAAGGACCTAGGGGTGACAGTGGACGAGAAGCTGGATATGAGTCAACAGTGTGCCCTTGTTGCCAAGAAGGCCAATGGCATTTTGGGATGTATAAGTAGGGGCATAGCGAGCAGATCGAGGGATGTGATCGTTCCCCTCTATTCGACACTGGTGAGGCCTCATCTGGAGTACTGTGTCCAGTTTTGGGCCCCACACTACAAGAAGGATGTGGATAAATTGGAGAGAGTCCAGCGAAGGGCAACAAAAATGATTAGGGGTCTAGAGCACATGACTTATGAGGAGAGGCTGAGGGAGCTGGGATTGTTTAGTCTGCAGAAGAGAAGAATGAGGGGGGATTTGATAGCTGCTTTCAACTACCTGAAAGGGGGTTCCAAAGAGGATGGCTCTAGACTGTTCTCAATGGTAGCAGATGACAGAACGAGGAGTAATGGTCTCAAGTTGCAATGGGGGAGGATTAGATTGGATATTAGGAAAAACTTTTTCACTAAGAGGGTGGTGAAACACTGGAATGCGTTACCTAGGGAGGTGGTAGAATCTCCTTCCTTAGAGGTTTTTAAGGTCAGGCTTGACAAAGCCCTGGCTGGGATGATTTAACTGGGAATTGGTCCTGCTTCGAGCAGGGGGTTGGACTAGATGACCTTCTGGGGTCCCTTCCAACCCTGATATTCTGTGATTCTATGTGGTATTCCTTGAAATCCGTAAGAATTTTTGAACATGCAGGGAATCCAGCATCAGGTAATAAGGCTAGCAAGACAGGCAGGGAAGATATGTGATATTGAGGGGGAGAGCTTATTTTCATTTATAATGTAACTGGAATAGATAAAGTCCGTACCGTACAAATGATATGCAAGAGCACAGTTCATTTGATCAAGACCACAAGGAAAGCTAACCAAGTATCTCTGATACTTATAAGAAAGGAAAATTAACTTTTTTTAATTAGAGAGACAAGGTGGATGAGGTAATATCTTTTGTTGGAGCAACTTCTGTTATTGAAAGAGACAAGCTTTTGAGCATATACAGAGCTCTTCTTCAGCCAGAGGCAGTGCTAGGCCATTAGGGCCATAAGCAGGAATATTCCTCCCCCCCACATATAACACATAATAAAAAGCGAATGGGGGGCCCCTTGAGCTGCTCGGGGCCTCAGCAACTGCTTAGTCTGCTCAAGCTCTGTCTCCAGCTATATTATTTTAACACACATTGAATCCCAACATAAATGGCTAGATTTTGAAACTATCCTGAAGTTGCCCACATAACATTTACAGTTTTGCTGAGGCTATTTTTGAACATTTATTCCTCATAAAAAAGCTAACAAACTCCTGCAAATATTTTAGTTCCTCCTGACTTTAATGTAGTCGGACATTTTTCCTACTTTTATGATCTCAGAATGAATGGATTATACAGAGTATGCAGGTATAAAATATGTTTTTTTTAAAAAACAACAACAAGGTAATTAAAACATTCATTCAATTTTAATTAGCCCAGTTATTGCTGTAAGAAATCTGGATTGTCCATGTGTGCAGTTTAAAAATGTTTTTATATTAATGTACATCTGTCATAAACAGTATAAATCAGGATTATAGAACATATTTGCATATTTTTTCTCACTACCACAGTAAAAAAACAGGGGAAGGAAGGAATTATTAGTACATTTCAAACAGTGTGCATATTGCTTTAGAATGCAGCCCGGTTGCCTGTTTTCACACCTACACAACTTATGTTCCTAGCTAGTGCAATTTAAAGATTAAATATGGACCCTGGATGTCAGCTTCCAAGAAAAAAAAATCTTACTAAGAAATTGTGTACAGATTTGCACTTGTTATTTCAGAATACAACAGTAAATGTAAAGTTTTAGCTTTCTCAGAAACTGAAACAAAATTAGGGTATTTTTCTCATAAATTCAAATCTGAAGTCCCAATCCTGCTACTGCTAGTGTAAATTCTTATTCCCACAAGGACTCCCATGAAGGAGTTGAGAGTTTTTACACTGGTATACTGACACAGGAGATGCCACTACAATTCTAAATTTGCACCTAACGATGCAAAAGTCTGTCCACAAAAACTGGAGCCCTGATGACCATTACATATAAACAAACCAAGAGAACCTGACACAATCAGGCAGCATCCTGAATGGTGAGAGCAGTAGCCACTTTCATTTGCTTATGACCTCTTACTATGTTCATTGCCTAGATACTATGCTAACTGGCTGACACTGAATGAGCTGGAGCGCTAAGAGGGGTTCAAGATCCATCTCCTATTTCTGCCTGGTTGTCCTCCAGATCAAGGGACTTGTAGTCCAGGCAACATCAGAGTTGTAAGTCTGAGAGCAAGGACTCCTGGGAGAAGTAGCAGCATAAAGCCAGGCCACTTTTCTCAGTGTGGAATGAGGACTAAAGAAAATAGCAGCCTGATGGATAGCTTCTCCACTGAGGGTGTTATTGGGATCTGGATTAAGGCTGCAGTGAAAGGAAGGAGGAGTGAGAGGGAGCCAAGAATAAAGTCTGAGGAAGGGCCAGAGAAGGATGCCTAGAAGGAAGGCAGGCAAGAAAACCAGCCAGGCCACCAGTCCAGGAAGAAGCCCCAGTGAGAGCCAGGGTCTAAGAGACTGATCAACAGGGAAAAGGAGGCATGGCCGTGATTTGGTCATGATAGGTAAACAATCCCCATGCATTGGCAAGATACCCAAGATAAAATAGACAGAGAGATGATAATTTTGCAGGGTTGCTGTAGCCACGTTGGTCCCAAGATATTAGAGAGACAATGTGGGTGAGGTAATATCTTTTATTGGAGCAACTTCTGTTGGTGGAAGAGACAAGCTTTCAAACTTCACAGTGTGACTGAAGAAGAGCTCTGTGTAGCTCGAAAGCTTGTCTCTTCCACCAACGGAAACTGGTCCAATAAAAGATATTACCTCATCCACCTTGTCTCTCAGATGTACTACCTTAAATCCAGTCACAGCCAACTTTGGGCCTAGGCCGGCATGACATCCATTGCTGGAACAGCCAACTAGAACTGTGGGCCCTCAGCACTTCAAACGATCTGGCCCTGTACAGGAAGGGTCAGTGGTAGGGCGACCAGACAGCAAATGTGAAAAATCAGGACGGGCTGTGGGGTAATAGGAGCCTATACAAGAAAAAGACCCCAAAATTGGGACTGTCCCTATAAAATCGGGACAGTGGTGCAGGCTATTCAAGAGGAGCATGGCCACACAAGTGCAGTCTGATATTTGCTGTGACTGTCGCTGGAAAATAGCGTTGCCTAATGTGTTATTCTAAGTGAATTGAGAGGCTGAGTTGCTTATATGTGACTGCTGTAGACTGTGGACTCTATTTTTTAAATGAGATGCATATCTCCCTGAGTAAATGGAGCATAGACAGTACTTATGCTCCTCCGATTTGACTGTGTTTTGCAACAGCTACTGAGCAGCATGCTTATGAATTAAGCACCAGCCTTCCCCAACCAGGAGAAGAAAGATTCTTAAATGAGGCGGACTCATTTTACAGTCAGCTTATGCTGACTAGTCATAGAATAAGATAGGATGGCCAGAAAAAGACCACGTGCTTGGCTGAGATCAGCTAATGGCTGGACAACTGATGGTAGAAGAGGGAGATTGTGCTGGTTAGCAGAGGGAAGCACTGTGAGGAGTGTGCAGTCCCCTTTGGTTGAAGATATATACCTACTGTGGATCAATTCACTCTGCAGTTTAGAAACGCACCTGGATTCTTTGCTGATGCTTAGGAGACCTGCTTTCAGAGCAAAGCTAACATGTTCAATAATTCCAGCTGTCAAGACCCCATCCCATCTACAATCTAGTCTCAGTCATACATCCCTTCATCTCCTTCCAGCTGGGCTACAGCAATGCAACATTCCTAGGCATGAAGTCATAAGCCTTTAGGACACTCAAATTAGTCTAGAATACAGCACCATGTCTTCTCAGCTACATCACCTGTCCTCCACTCTCTAGATTGGCTTCCCATCGATTAACGAGTCAAATCCAAGGTCTCTTTTTCTTATTTTCAAGGCATTCAGTGATATGGGTCCAGGATATCTAAAAGATCATCAGGAGCTCCAAGATAAGGGTAGTGATTAACAATTCCATTCCTCAGGGACAATGGAGCTATCTGCGGAAGGGTAACGCTTATCTGTGTGGGAGACAGAGCTTTCTCTGGGGCTGGTGCAAAGCTGTGAATTCTCACAGCGTCTAAGAAGTGTCTCCAACATCACTACTTTTTGTTCCAAGAGCCAGGCGAACTTGTCTGAGCAACCCATCAGTAACAAACACAGCACAGCAGACCAAATTCATTTATTTTTAGCTATTTTAAAAAACTCCCAACCCTCATATAATTTTCCCATTGGGGAGAACAGGGACAAAGAATCACACATGACAAATGCTAGTCACATTGCTTAATGTACTCCTGGAAGCCATTCAGAGACTATGGTGCTGAGGGCAGCATAAAAACCTGAATAGAAGAGAATAGAAATGGGACATCTAATTTGAACCCCAGAATTTTGCTGTTATAATCCATGACATAAATTCCTAAGAACATTATCTAACTGTTCTTTGCAAGTGCATCATTTCCAGCAGTATTTCAATAATGTTAACTATTTTAAAAGTTCAAATCTGTTTTCCTGCTGTACTTCTGTAGTACATGCATTCCTACAGATCTATGATTAAAAAGATAGAAAAATTCTTGGTGTTTGCAAAAACACACACCACCTTTTTCTTTTCTACTGCTAAAGCAAACAGAAAGCTTGTGTGTTCCTAAAAAAAGGAGGGAAGGGGACTACAGCTGTTCTAGGCAATAAATATATTTTAGTTCCTGTTCTCTGTTACTGTTTACACTGGTTGATATTAATTTTAAACTCTCCTTGCATTTTGTAGGCAATAAAAACGGCAATAAAACTTTTTTGCAAAATGTGCAGTTCTAATTCTTGTTTTTTAAACCACACCTACGTGCTTTCTCTCCTTTCATGTAAAAATAGAAGCACTCAAATTTCCATAAATGCAGAACTAGTGTGATTGGATAATACTGCTCCTTTCAGTTATGCTCCTAAAATGGTTAGAAAGCAGAGAGCAAGAGGAAGTCCAAGAAATGTAGTAGGACAAGAGCATGCACAAAACCTAGGGGGTATTACCTTTGATCCTATATCTATGCAAATGGTGCATCAAATAAACAGAGAGCCAACACAGTGCAGTGGAAAACAAAGCCCTTTACTGGCTTCCATTTTTCCACAGGTGACAAATACATGTAAATTCAATGAAAAATTATTTTCATAAATACTCATCTTTATAGGCAATCTGTCATTGATATAGAGGAGAATCATCAACAGGCATTATCACTCTGCGTTTTATAAGAAACAATGGCAAGTTTATGTACAGGAAAGGAAAGAAACACAAGGGAGAAATAGGGAAATGGAAAGGGGGACATGCGGATGGGAGAAGGGGAGATGAAGAGAGGTGGAGCCACAGGGAATGAAGGCTCAGATGAAAAAGAACAAGATGAGGATGAAAGAATAATAAATGGAGTGAGAGAAAGGAGGTTATGATAAATATCTGAGGTTTCCTTGAGACCAGATTGAGTCTGGAACCTGTCCTAGGAATGGGAAGAAGCAAGAAACCTTTAACTTTGCCTTCTGACCTCATGCCAACCACAATTGCAGCCCATGCGTTCCCACAAGCACGCTCCACCACTGAGCTCTTGGTTACTAGTGTGGAAGAAAACAAACTCCACTCTCAGGTTGGAAGCAACAAAATCAGAGACCGCTTTATTCGAGCAATTGCAAGGGAAGGATACAGCTGGCAGAGAGCTGGTAATTAAATATTCATGGTAAATAGGCCCAATGGCCTGTGATGGGATATTAGATGGGGTGGGATCTAAGTTACCCAGGAAAGAATTTTCTGCAGTATCTGGCTGGTGAATCTTGCCCATATGCTCAGGGTTTAGCTGACCGCCATATTGGGGTCGGGAAGGAATTATCCTCCAGGGCAGATTGGAAGAGGCCCTGGAGGTTTTTCGCCTTCCTCTGTAGCATGGGGCACAGGTCACTTGCTGGAGGCTTCTCTGCTCCTTGAAGTCTTTAAACCACGATTTGAGGACTTCAATAGCTCAGACATAGGTGAGAGGTTTTTCGCAGGAGTGGGTGTGTGAAATTCTGTGGCCTGCGTTGTGCAGGAGGTCAGACTAGATGATCATAATGGTCCCTTCTGACCTTAGTATCTATGAATCTATGAATCTCTGCCTCAGTTTCTCCAAAGAACAAGCAAAATCACACAAGCATTTATATCTCTTTGTGATGTGCATTAATTAAAAACATCTACATTTTATTTAGGCTATTTACTATCTAATCCAGTATTTTCTCACTTTCTCTTCTCAAAACATCATTATCTCAAGGCTAGGTCACACTGGCTATTCTGCTGTTTCCCACTCGCTTCTGACGTGAGCCCTGCTTCTACAGGTCTCACGATATTAAGCTAAGACTTAGCTCAACAGTTGTTCTGTCTCTGACACTTAAATGGCTGCACTTAAACCCTCTCTTTCTTTCCCTGCTTCCACACTAGCTACTTTATTAAGTATGCACATCCCCATATTCACCACTGTTGAACATTAATATTCTATTGGATCGTTTGTGCTATCATTGTATGTGAAGTTATGAAGGGTTGCTATATGTGTTGCTGAAATATGTTGTGAGGTTGGGAACACCCACAACCAGCCTTTAAGTTACAGCAAAGGAGTAGTCATCAATAGTCAGATGGCAATAATGACTCGACACACAATCGACTATCCCAAAGACTTCTCTAAGAAGTAATGTACACCACAGGGGAAGAGTAATCTACATCTCAGCAAAGATCTTTCCAGCAAACCGGAAGAAAGTATAAAAGAGAGACAATGACATCATCACTTGGCCTTGCTCATCTCCCCCCTCCCCCCCACCCCCGCCTCCCCAACTCAACACCAGGAAGAACATCTGGAGGACAAAGATTGAACTGGGGAAGTTTGATCCCTGGCTGGAAGGTAATCCCAGCCTGTGTACTGAGGAACTGTAACCTGCTTGTACCATCTGTCAGAGTAAGAAAAGCTGTCTGATACAACATTTGCTCACACTAGAAGTTTAGGATTTAGAATGCATGTTTCTATTTGTATTTCTTAAGGTAACTATCTCTGTCCTTTATGCCTACCACTTATAATCACTTAAAATCTATCTTTCTGTACTTAATACACTTCTTTTAATGTTTTATCCTTACCAGTGAGTTTGTCTAAAGTGTTTGGGAAATCTCAGCTCAGTTTACAAAGGCTGGTGCGTGTCCAAAAAGTGCATGTCCAAACTAAGTAATGAATTTATACTGGTCAGGCTTCTGACCAGTGCAAGACAGTACAATTTTGGGGTGTAAGACTGGGGTTCTGGGGGGAATTGGCTGGAGCCTCTCTATTGATGGTTCATGAGTGGCTGGGAGATCACTCATGTAATCCAGTTAGGTGTGTCCCTGCCTGTAGATGTCTGTGTAAGTACAGTGCCTATTAGAGGTTTGTAGCTTGACATCAGCATCAGAGTGTGAGAGGCAACCCAGGTTGGTGGGTTTGGAGGGTTCAGTGGTTCCACAGTCCAGGTTTCACCCTGGGGGCCCTGTCACAATGTCTATTTGACAAACGTTCTTTCTTCCTCATTCTTCTGTGCATAATTTCATTCTGAAATGCACCATGTAAAATAAGCTTCTGGGAAACCCATAGCACAACAGACCTTCCAAAAATCTACACTTCTCTCTGGCTTTTATTCCTCATTTCCTTACAACTCACTTTTCATGGGGGTTGTGGAAGCCCTTGTCTTTCCCATAGTTATACTGCTTACTGCCTCCTTTGCTTACAAATTGGTTTCCCCCAATTGATTTTTCCCATGGCCTTAAGACAAGTGGCAATACTGACTCTGGCAAAGATTGCACATTCAGTCTCAGACTATCCATTTCCTACTGGCTTTCCATACACAGCATCATCTGTGTCAGGCAGCAATGTGTTTGCCATCCCATTAGTGTACGAAGTACTTTGTTTACAGCTGATCTAATGAAAGGGTTAGAGGAACCAACTCAGCATGATCCACTTGGGTGCTCAGTCATATAGGCTCAGCTGTCTGAACTCTATCTCTGCAAGTCCATGCCTCCCTGGACCAGATGGGGCAGAAGATACAACTCCTCCGGGGATGGAAATAAATTAGAGAAAATTAGGGATTATAAAAGTGCTTCCTCTAGTGCTAACCCCTCTGCTAGAAATGGCAAAAAAAATTATTTGATTTCATGTCTTTTTTGTTGCTGCTGACATTTTCATTTTTATTAGAAGTCTTTTATCAGCCTATACAAAGATCAAATTAGCACTTCAGCCTAGATTACTTTAAAATCAGTTAATGACTAAAGTTCACCAAAGGTGCTTTGTAACAGTAAGAATTACTGCGACATCACAAAACAGAATGATATTGCTTAAATTTACTTCAGTTGGGGTAGTTTAATCACCTCCATTTCACAATAATGTAGTGGAGGAATGGGACTGAGGAGTGGTTAAAGCCATCTGCTCATCAGCAGTTATTTAATAAAAAGTAACTTGCAGAGGTAGCTGGAGGGGAAATCAAACATTAGAGATGAATTCAGGCTCTGCGATCGAAGCTGCAGTTTCATTGATTAACGTCTGTAAAAACAAACTGCTGGACTGTGGACTTTTTCATTTACTGCCTTCACCATATTTCGGTTGCTATGATATCCTCCTAAAGACATGTGGCAATGACTCATCTTGGAGTTGCAGCCAGTCACAGGACTACAGAAGTGAAAAATCCTAATTAAAAAGCACGATTAACAAATAACCTAAACTGATTTGTTCTGCCCCCTTATTGCAAGCTTCTCTCTTGGATAATGATATACCTTGGCTCCTAGCAACACTAGAATTCTCACTCTCACTCACTAAAATAACAGTTCTCCTGTCCCCTGGGCTAGCCAGGGCTGGATACTCTGCAGTATATATGGGAAAAAGGAAGAGAAGACACAGGGGAGAGGAAGCATCCTGCATCCCGCCTCTGTTTTAGAAGCGGCATTGATGGCCTCCAACCAAAGTGGTGGAGGGCTCAGGGCTGAGAAATGAGGATATTAGGGGAGGGAGATTTAAAGCAAGGTTGCCTTCTAAAACGTTATTATGTAAGAAGGGCACTGATTCACTCATCAGATCTACTGCTCCATCTGTGTATTCAGCGTCCTACATGCTGACTTTATGGACCAAAAAAAGGCCAGATTTTTCAACAGTAATTGTTCGTGCTTGGTTCTTCCAGGTGCTGAAGACCCAAAGATTCCCCTGAATTTAGACTGGACACAGTAAACTTCAGTAGAAGCTGTGATTTTGTCATGGATATTTTGAGTAAAAGTCACGGACAGGTCACGGGCAAAAAAGAAAAATTCACGAAAGCCGTGACCTGTCCGTGACTTTTACTCAAAATATCTGTGACAAAATGGGGATCTGCAGGTCCCCACACCGCCTGAAGCGGGCAGCTGCGCAGGGGCTAGGAGCTGCCTGCAGAAGCTGGGGGCTGCGGGGTACCCCTGCCACCTGATGCTCCAGGCGTCCCCCGTGGCACCCAAAGGGGCTGGGAGCTGTGGGGTACCTCTGCTGCCCACAGCTCTGGGGGCCTGCAGTGGCTGGGAGCTCGGAGATTCCCCCACCACCCACGGCGGCCAGGAGCTTGGGGGTTCCCTGTGACCCCCAGCAGCCGGGAGCTCCAGGGGCCACCAGTGGTGGTGGGGGTACCCCACAGCTCCCTGCCCCTACAGACAGCAGGGGACCCTGCAGCTACCAACCACCACGGGCTGAAATCACGGAGGTCGCTGGAAGTTATGGATTCCATAACTTCCGCGACCTCCATGACGAAATTGTAGCCTTAACATATGTCCTCAGCACATATGAAAGCAAGGCCCAAAGTGCCTTAAGTCAGACACCCCAAAACAGAAAGAGACAAAATTGGTGAATACTTACTGAAAACATGGCTGCATATTTCTACTGCCTTTTACTTCCATTTGCCCAGGTAGTGGGAATCTATGCCATCCCATACAAATTAACCTATTTGTTAACTAAACTCTAATTGGTCAATGGCAATGGGCTGATCAGCTGACACCATGGGCTTCACCATGGTGAAGATAACAGAGATGTTCAGGTCTGAGTCATGGCATTGTTTAGCCTCCAGGAAGGTTGTTACTGGTGATGATGCGAGAAAAGGAAGGGGCCCAGTTTGCCTCAGGTCCATCACTGGTTTTGAAAGGCATTTAAGAAAAAACTTCTTTACTTGTGAACTGAGCACTGGAAATCATTGTAAGCAATAAACATTAAACCCCACAATGCCACTTTTATGGAGTCACTTTCCAGTTCAAACCACACTTTACAGTAAGGAGAGCAGATGTATCTGGAGAACATACACTGCATACACAAAATCCTTTCCTACATAGAAACGCCAAGATGGCAAAAAGAAGTATAAGTGGTTCTTGGCTGTAATTTTCGCCCCAATTCACAAGGTACTTAAGCACATGCCTAACTTTCAGCCCCTGGCTAGTGTTTATTTTATTGCATCTACTCTAAACCCAAACACTTCATAGTAAAATATTTTCTAATTATCTTAGGTATTCATAATGTAACCAGAATAATAGTATCTAGAAACTGCTGGTAATATACAATTTATTTTTTAAAACCTAAATGTCATTTGCAGTAAGAATTTACCATGTTCAGGCATCAGTATCCCAAAGAGAACCACCTCAAAAAAATGTTTTTAAGGGAAACTATAAAACATAATTTAACACAGTAAATTATTTACACCACATTTCCCTTATATTTATACATGTTACTTTCGGCTGTTCTGTATGAAAAGTTACTTAGCAGATTGCTGTAGAATCAGCTACTATTTAAAAGAAACATCAAAACCAATGTGGTTTTGGCAATTAAATAAAATAGAGCTGCTTAGTCACAGCACAGATACTTCCAGGTTTCAAATTAGAAGCTGCAAATGTTGCACGTGGAGAACAGTGCATGAGCATATATTTATACCACAATTATTCTTTTATGGCCCTCTCTCCTCTAACATATCCTGGTTATTATGGAATTGCGAGACCACCTTTGACAGGAAGGCTGGGTGTGGCCTTAGCTGAACCTTGTGTATGAAGAAGTCTGTGTATGGAGGTTCTGAAGTAAGAGCTCAGATCTTTGAGATCCTTCTGGCAGAAATAATGGCAACCAGGAAGGCTACCTTCCAAGACAGATAGAGCAGAGAGCACATTGCCAATGGTTTAAATGGGTGTCCTGCTATCCTTGCCAGCACCAAGTTGAGGTCTCAGGGAACAAGTGGCTAGCGTACTGGGGCAGCATAACTGCTTCAACCCTTAAGAAAACAACCACAGATTGAGTTTGAGAAGACTGACCAGCCATTCACCTGGTAAAAAGCTGAGATTGCCACTAGATGGGCCCTAATAGATAATACTGTTAGGCCTTGCTGTTTCAAGTGGAGTAGGTAATCCAGAATAAAGGGCAGTGTTGACTAAGTGCTGACCAGATTGAGAATCTCTTCCACTTTGCCAAGTATGTGGCTCTAGAGGACAATTTCCTGCTCCCTAAAAGCACCTCAAAAACAGCCCCAGAGCATGCCAGTTCTGTGGGGTTCAACCATGGAGCTTCCACTCCATGAGATGAAGAGATTTGAGGTTCAGATGACATAGATGGCTGTGGTCCTGAGAGATCAGTTCTGAAAATGGGGGCAGGCTGATTGGTGTGTTCACCGAGAGATCTAGGAGGGTGGTGAACTAGTGCTGATGCAGACAGGCTGGGGCTATCAGGAATAACATTCATCCTGTCCCTTCTGACCTTCAGCAGGACCCTGTTTGTGAGAGGGATGGGAGGAAATGTGTAGGAGATGGTCCATCCAAGGGAGGAGAAAGGCACCTATGAGCGAACCCAGACTGCAGCCTAGGAAGGAGCAGAACTGAAGACACTTCCTGTTGTGGTTTGTCGTGAACAGGTCTACCTGTGGAGTTCCTCACCTCTGGAAAATGGTACTCGCAACATGTGGGCGAATGGACCACTCGTGATAGTTGGAAAAGGATCTGCTGAGTTGGAAAAGGATCTGCTAAATCGTTCTGCGACCTAGGGAGCGTAGATCAAATGGGCTATGCAGAATTCCCACAGGCAAAGAGCTTCTTGGCATAGGGGAGAGGAGCATGCTCTGCCCTGCCTGTTTATGTAAAACATTGCTGTTGTGTTGTCTGTAAAGAGTGACACACAGGTGCCCTCCAAGTGGGGTTGGAACACCTGGCAAGCAAGGCACATCACTCTCAGTTCCCTCATATTGATGTGTAACAAGAGCTCCGACAAGGACCAGAGGCCCTGAGGCGAGCCCCCCATCCCATCGCCGACACGTCTGTAACGAGAGACAGTGATGGCTGGGATGGCTGGCTCAAGAATGGGATTACTGCGCATACTGTCCACAGGGCTAGGCACCAAAGGAGGGTGGAAATCACCAACGGGGGAAACGAGACCAACCTATCCAGATGGTGTCGGCCCAGTGCATATTCTGATGCCAGTCAAGACTGGAGAGGTCTGAGACGTAGTCTCGCGTGGTGCACCACACAGGTGCATGATGCCATATGCCCCAGGTGCTTTAAGCAGTTTCTTGCTGCGGTGATGGGTGATTCCTCAGGCTCTCCTAGGGATATCAGAAGGAGGTTGAGCTAACAGACATGTGGAACTGTTCCCAACCCCAAGTAGGCAACTACAGGTAGGAGAGGCCTTGTATACTTAACCTGAACTGCAAATATTTTCAGGTTCTCCCATCACTAGCGTTTATACAGAGTCTCAAAAAGGGTGCATGGGTGTCCATCAATATCCTTTATAATTAAGACTCACATTAAAAATCAGCTAAAATACAAAGATCACACTCTTAAATCCCTCACATATTCAGAAATCACTTTTAACCTTGCCAATTATACTTTACAAACTAAGAGCCTGTTCCTGCAGACACTTATGCATGTGAGTGGCTTTATTCTGAGGTCAACAGGAGACCTACTCATGTAAGTAAGGGGACTCATGCATGGCTGCAGGATTGGGCCCTCTTTACATGTAGCACCACTGAACTGCAGCTGCCTTTAGACTGGAAGATGGCAACAGATGAGTGCAAAGGATACTGAGGAACTCGGTGAAAATACAGTCTCCCAAAATGTGCCTTGAGCGCTATCATTAAGACAAAGCAGGCAGACCTTTGGTTCTTAAGGTTCCATCCAAAATGCCTTTAACTAAGAAACTGCTTGGAATTCAATTTACCTACAGAAGGAGGAAGAGGGTCTGAATTGACCTTACTGGAAATTGAACCTGAACTTCAAGGGTGCATAAGTTCTCACAACAGAAAGCTTAGACCTGTAAGGTATTCCTTATGACAATGTTTGTGAACAGCAATCAAAAATTAACTACAATTTTCTACTAAGGTTATTTAGAAATCTTTTCTTAGGACTAGACGTTCCAGGAATGTAAATTCTCGTAACTCCAGTGAAGTCGATACAGAGACACCAATTTACAGCACCTCAAAATGTGAGCATTAGTATTTAACTCAATGGGTGAAATCCTGATCTCAGTGAAGTTTTCTCAGTGGGCATGATTTTGTTTTCACTCACCCCATTATAAATCAGAAGAAACACCATTTGATTGACACTGATGTAAAAAGTGATATAAGAGAGGATCAAGCCCAATGACACTTCAGAACATCTTTTGTAATAAGAAATGCTATATTGTTATAAACAGCTTTAACTATCTGTGTAGAATGTTCATTATAACAGTTTGTTATAGCAGCATCTGTTAAGAATTTAATAAATATAATTTGAATGTACTTTTCAATAAGCTGAAGAACAGAGCTGCATCTATTAATCATGAATCACATATCAATGAATAATTTATAAATGGAACCTTTATTTAAAGCATTACCAATTAACTCAACAATCACTGCATTCACAATTAAACCTCAAAACTCTCAAACCCAAAGGAACAATGCTGTACCTTTATGAAGATTTCAAATATTAATACAGGGAAGAAGGAAACAAAAGTGAAATCTTCACACTTACTTTGATATTCATTAGAACCACTGACAGATTCTTCAGGAAAAGCCATTTTGAGTTATTTAACATAAAACATATGTGCTTCTATTTCACAGACCACAGCTTTTTAGAGACAATCATAAATGAATACTGCAAATACAGTAAAATAAAAACAGGTACTATGTATCCTTAAACTATCAGAACTGAAGAGTGGTTGAGTTGTACCCTAATTGCCATGGAGATCACATCCTTCAGCTCAGCATTTCTGCACCTCTCTCATTCTGCAGGTCAGTTAGTTAGGAATAGTTTTTTTCATAAGACGTCCTCTCCCAACATCTCATTTTTATAACAAACAATGCACTTTTCTTCAAAGCATTTCAAAATCCTGTCCCCTCACCCCACTCAACTAAGTGGGACCATTTAAACGTCAACCACGATAAACACAAGTAACTGCATTTATTTCAATTTTTTAATAAAAGGAGAAAAAATAAAACTACTATATTAATGCAAGATTAAAGTTGCACAGTTAATATCATAAAGGGTCAAATATAATGGTGACATAAGTAGTGGTGTAAGTTCCGGCAAAATTGACAGAGGGGTAGCAGTGTTAGTCTGTACCCACAAAAACAACGAGGAGTCTGGTGGCACTTGTAAATTGTGTCTCTGTATTAACTTCACTGGAGTTACGAGAATTTACATTAGAAGAACATCTAGTCCTCAGAAAAGATTTCTAAATAACCTTTGTAGTATCTATTAGTCTTTAAGGTGCCACCGGACTCCTTGTTTTTTTGGCAAAACTGAGTGTAACTTTCAGGAAGGCAGAAAAAGTAATCAACACATCCCACCTTAAAGCCTCGTGTGGTTCCTTTTCCTTCTACAACCCTGGCCTTCCAGCATCTCAGCATGGAAGCTAAGCTAACACAGACTTCCTGATGTGTAAGATGCAGCTGTGATATTTAGCTAATTGAAAAGCATGCTTTAAAATATTGGTATATTCTGAATAAATTGGTCTATAACAAGACATTATTCACATCACCCCTGAATTTGGCCCCAAACAGAAGGCAATAATTAATAATAATAATATTAATAATAATTAATAATTAATATTCCAACAGCAGCATTAACTCAGCCAGATTGCACATAGAGCACTCTTTTCTATTCCTGTTTTTCTAAATTAAAATGTTTAGTACCTTGCTGTGAATATCATAAAAGCTATACCAGATATGTAATGCAGCTGGTTAGCATTGATGCTGCAAGCTCGTATTTTGTAATTTCTGACTTCTTATGATTTCAACTTGCATTGATGTACAGTAGTTTTTTGCATTAGGTATTTACACACATGTGACTAGTGTTATGTATCTATATAGATAGATATCACACATATATTTGGATACAGATGGAGGAATGTATTAGTGGCATATATTATTGTTCATGCAGCAGTGAGCTGAAATTTTAAAAGCTAACTGGAATGCCAATGGCAATAGCACCCGAAAGAAAAATAAACTTCTTCTTGAGAGCTATAGAAGATACAGAAGACAGAATAAAGAATGCACCTACATCATATTATATTATCAGTTCACTTTAAAAGAAAGATATAAACAAAATGTCAGTGAAGGTATAGGTTACTAATAGAAAAATCTCAATAGCTGTCCTAGTGGATCAATGACCTTCCACCACCATGGGGACTATACTTAGAGTTATAGAGTTTAAGGCCAGAAGGGACTGCTACATCATATCGTCTGATCTCCGGAATATCACAGGCCAGCAGCACCACCACCACCACCTAGCCCCTGCGCACTAAAACCAACAGAGGAAATGAGACCAAAGTGAATGAGACCCACAGCAGACTAGGCTACTATGTGCCACAAGCAGATAAACAGGGGGAATGTGGACCACCAGTGCTTGAGGCCCCTGCAATTGCAGAGAAGTGATTAAGTGAAACATTACCAGATAATCTGGCAAGTGACCTACACCCACACACTACAGAAGGCGGCAAAAAAAACTCCCACAGTCACTAGCAATCTGACCTGGGGAAAATTCCTTCCTGATTTGACAATCAGTTAGACCCTGAGCATGTGAGCAAGAATCAGCTGGCTAAGCACCTGAGAGGGAGAATGGGTTGTGCCACGTCAGAGACCTGATCCACCCCACCCACTGTCCCATCTCCAGTTGTGGTCATTCCTGATACTTCAGAAGGAGAAACAAATCTTTCAGAATACATGGGGGGGGGAGTCACTTTCTGACCCCTGCTAGTGGCTGTCTGAAACCCTGAAGCATGAGTTTTAGGAACATAAGATATAAACAGGACATTAGCCCCACAGCTTGTTGAGCTCTGCTCCTCCCATATCACAAGCAACCCCATCATAAAATTCCACTCAAATTTGTCCAGCTCTCTTAAAATTAATTAAGTTGTTTGTCCCCATACCACCTGTTGGGAGGCTGTTCCGGAACCTCACCCCTCTGATGGTTAGAAACCTTCTAATTTCCAGGCTGAATTTGTTCATTGGCCAATATTGTCCTTTAGATTAAATAGTTCTTCTCCCTCCCTGGTAATTACCCACAATGTATTTACAGAGAGCAATCATATCCCCTCTCTGCTGTCTTTTTGCAAGACTAACCAAGCCAATCTCTTCCCTTCTCCTCTCATAAGATATGCCTTCCATTCCCCTAATTATCCTAGTAGCTCTTCTCTGTTCTAGTTTGAATTCATCTTTCTCGAACATGGGTGATTAGAATTGTACACAGTATTCCAAATGAGGTCTTATCAATTCCTTGTACTATGGCATTGATACTACTTTATCGCCACTGCAAATGCCTCACCTAATACATCCTAGGATCACATTTGCCTTTTTCAAGCCACATCACTTTGGTGGCTCATAGTCATCCTAAACCCACACACCCATGTCTCTCTCCTCTGTCGGTTCCAACTGATGAGTCCCCAGCTTGTAGCAGAAATTCATAATATTAGACCCTAAGTGCATGACATTGCACTTTCTGCTATTGAATTTCATTCCATTTCTGTCACTCCAGTCTTTAAGGTCATCCAGATCTTCCTGTATAATATTCTGATCCTCCTTCTGTACTGACGAATCCTCCCAGCTTTGTATTGTCATCAAATTTCATTAGCACAGTCATACTTTTTGTGCCAAGGTCATTAACAAAAATTTTGAATAAGATTGATCGCAAGACCAATCTTTGAGGAACCCCACTAGTAACCGCTCTCCAGTCCAATAATTCACCTTCAGCGCAACCCATTGCCTTCCCCGCTTTAGCCAATTCCTTATCCACCTTACAAAGCTTGTACTGATCTGTCTTCTCTGATTTAATTAATAATTTCCCGTGTGGCACTGTGTCAAATACTTTACTGAAGTCCAAACATATTAAATCTACTACACTTCCCTTATGTAAAAAAATGAGTTATTTTCTCAAAGAAGGAAATCAGATTGGTCTGATGTGAACTACCTTTGGTAAATGTTGCATTACATTCCCTTTATCATTTGCCTCTATGAATTTAATTATTCTTTCATTCCAAATTTGCTCAAAAACATTGCCTACTACGGAGGTCAGATTAACAGATCTGTAATTGCCTGGATCTCTTTTTTCCTCCTTTCTTAAATACAGCTACAACATAAACTATTCTTTCATATGGTACTACCCCCGAATAGATGGATTTATTAACAATCCTTGCTAGTGGACTAGCGATCTCATGTGCCAGTTCTTTCAGTATTCTGGGATGGAAAATATCTGGTTCTCTTGATCTGAGTGCATTAAACTCTTTATGTTTTTCTTCCATCTGAGATTTGGTAAATTCTCTTTCTAGACACTCATTTCCTTATGTTCATGTTCCATATTATCATCATTACTGAAAACTGAGGCAAAGTATACATTCAATTTTTAGTCCATACCTAGATTATTTTTAACCTCCTTCCCATCCACACAGCATAACAGCCCAACCTCATCCTTCCTTATTCTCTTTTATTTGTATAACTAAAACACCTCTTTTTATGTATTTTAATTTCTTTGTTAAGAGCTAGATCAGCTTGACTTTTAGCAAATCTCACTTTATTCCTTCACTTTCTAACCTCCATGATGTATCTTTCTTTGCTGATTAATCCTTTTCGGATTCCCGTAGGCCCTCTGCTCTAATAGCCCTTCGGAGGTGGTTATTCATCCAGCTGGGTCTGGAGCCTCTCTACATTTTCCCCATAGTGTTGGGATGCAAATTTCCAATAGTTTTTGTATCACTGATTTGAAGAAATTTCAAGCCTCAGCCACGTTTAAGTCCTTGAGCTCTTCAGTCTAGCTAACTTTTTTAATTAATTCCCTTAATGTCCCGAAATCTGCCCTTTTGAAATCAAACTGTATGCATATTTTTTATCAACCAAATGAAAAATTACAGTGAACTTCTAGGAGATGCTTTAAAATATCATTTTTAAATGAGAACCTGGAAGATTTCTTATATCCTCCCCCCTCAAAATACCATTAACACTGCTTCAATGAAGTGGCCCACCAACAGCAGAGCTAAGCACTGCAATGGATGTTTCAGTTCCCTGCGGTGTGACAACTATTTTAAGCACCCTTAAGGCTTCATCTACATGAGACAATGCCTTGGGGTACCTCATGGGCACTCCAAAACTCTCCATGGAGCGTTAGCACTGCAAGCACATTTGTGTAACTTTATTGCCAGTGCTGCAAATCATAACTCATGGCTGATATGCTGATTACCCACCTGAATTTTTAAAATTATTTTTCACATTAGAACACCTAGGAAAAATCTCTAATAAAATGTTAAAAACCCCTCGTCTGATTCATTAAACAAATAAGTAACTTAGATGCTGGGACCTTAAATAAAACAACTTTTTGCCTTGTCTCTTTAGTCACACAACTGATGATAGGAGCCAAACAACTGAACTAAGCTGAACCCTTACCAAACAAACTAAAGTTAGTAACACGCTGGAGGCTAACATCATGTCCTCTGTCTATATCAACATGCAGCCGATAGATGTGCTAAACTGATGACAGATGAAAACACAAAATCTCACTCTCATTCTTGATTCCGTTTACCAAACAAACTAGGTATTCACTTCACATCAGTGTAATTTGCACTGGCAGCAGTGGTACTACATTTAGTTCACACAGGAGGACGCAAGAGATCATGATGGAGGAGCCCTGTGGCAAAGGGTTTTGTTTCTAGTGTCTCATTTGGGTGCTAAGCGGGGATGCTGAAATTTTTTTAATGGCACTAGACACAGCAATAGAAAATACCATCCAGAAGAATCCTGTATTAAGAAGGGGAATAAGAGTTAAGGGGGTGAAGTACAAAATGGCCTAACAGGTCTTTTCCATAGCTAACGTCTCTGACTCTGTGAGCTGGGCACCTGCCACACCTCTCCTGTTCTCACTTAACAACCTGCCCCCATCAGTACTGCTGCCATTTTAGTATGTGACTCAGAGCCTGCTTCTTGCTCATTGCTCTTTGGTGCTTTTTGTAGTCCTCACTTTTTTACTGTCTCCTCATTTTAATTTCTCTTAATTTCCCCCTTCCCTTATACGTAGCACAATAATGTTGAAAAACAAACAAATTCCAGCAAGAGGGCGATCCCATCTTTTTTACCCGTAAACATTCCTTTTCACTTCTTTACCACGCTGAATAGCACACAAGATAAAAAACAATGAGCCAAAGTCTTTCCGCAAATTCACAAATTGGTGTGATGACAGCAAGGGGTTGGGGGGGGGGTCACTCTTTTTGGTAGTATAAAAACTTTAGTGACTATATTCTTTGATTTCAGAGTAGCAGCCGTGTTAGTCTGTATCCGCAAAAAGAAAAGGAGTACTTGTGGCACCTTAGAGACTAACAAATTTATTTGAGCATAAACTTTCATGAGCTACAGCTCACTTCATCGGATGCATGCAGTGGAAAATACAGTGGGGAGATTTTATATACACAGAGAACATGAAACAATAGGTGTTACCATACACACTGTAACGAGAGTGATCACTTAAGATGAGCTATTACCAGCAGGAGAGAAAAAAAAACCTTTTGTAGTAATAATCAAGGTGGGCCGTTTCCAACAGTTGACAAGAATGTGTGAGGAACAGTGGGGCGGGGGGAAATAAACATGGGGAAATAGTTTTACTTTGTGTAATGACCCATCCACTCCCAGTCTTTATTGTAGCCTAATGTAATGGTGTCCATTTTGCAAATTAATTCCAATTCAGCAGTCTCTTGTTGGAGTCTGTTTTTGAAGTCTTTTTGTTGAAGAATTGCCACTTTTAGGTCTGGAATCGAGTGACCAAAGAGATTGAAGTGTTCTCCGACTGGTTTATGAATGTTATAATTCTTGACATCTGATTTGTGTCCATTGATTCTTTTACGTAGAGACTGTTCAGTTTGGCCAATGTACATGGCAGAGGGGCATTGCTGGCGCATGATGTCATATATCACATTGGTAGATGTGCAGGTGAACGAGCCTCTGATAGTGTGGCTGATGTGATTAGGCCCTATCATGGTGTCCCCTGAATAGATATGTGGGCACAGTTGGCAATGGGCTTTGTTGCAAGGATAGGTTCTTGGGTTAGTGTTTTTGTTGTGTGGTTGCTGGTGAGTATTTGCTTCAGGTTGGGGGGCTGTCTGTAAGCAAGGACTGGCCTGTCTCCCAAGATCTGTGAGAGTGATGGGTCGTTCTTCAGGATAGGTTGTAGATCCTTGATGATGCGTTGGAGAGGTTTTAGTTGGGGGCTGAAGGTGATGGCTCATGGCGTTCTGTTATTTTCTTTGTTGGGCCTCTCCTGTAGTAGGTAACTTCTGGGTACTCTTCTGGCTCTGTCAATCTGTTTCTTCACTTCAGCAGGTGGGCTTCCATGCTAACACCTCTGTACAACCTCCCTTCCTCATTAGGGTTGAGCTGTACTGTGATGCAGCCAGCAATATCAGACCTATAAACTAAACTACGGAATATGAACTGTGCAGAACGAAGCTCCACTTGTGGCTTTGCCAGATGGCACCAGTTTTTGCACAAAATTTGCAGAATTTTAAAATATTGTGTGCAGAATTTTTAATTTTTTGTCACAGAATTCCCCAGGGAGTATTATTATCAGGTGTTGCAATATGGTGTTGCAATATGCTATATGAGATCCTCAAGCTAGCATGCCTTATTTATTTTGTTGAATGTCATGGGTAAATAAACTGATTAAAATGCAATAAAAACTATGAGCTTCCACTAGAAAATAATTATTTGCAAAGTCACGTTAGCCAAAATGTGCATAAGAATTGAAGTTACACTAATATAAACAGGCAGTTTCTCCATACCAAATATATAAATCAAGCCATTAATTTATCAGTTATGGAAGTATAATGTCTCAGAAATACATACTACAATCATTGCAGTATCAGGCCTGAAATCCAGGCAACTTCCATGCAATGATGAATATATATGGTAGCAGATCTAGTTGACAGTTGCACAAGAGTCCTTAGGATGCTAAAAAAATTCATTTATCAGGTAATTTTTAATATAAACAGCTTCTGAATTCAAGTAGGTTTATCTGTCACTGTTAATTAAACCTGTACTTTGTCAACATATGATAATCCATTTATTATAGTAAAAGCCATTACATTTCAAACCACTCACAAATTACAAACCATAATTGCTAGGATTATTTTATTTCCAAGTGCAGGCAGCAAAGCCATCTTAAGATTCAACAATGGTGAGATAATTCTGGAATGCAACCATGGCTCTATCTCACAGTCCATTGGCTTTAGTGTTGGCAGCAGACAAGCTGTAATTTTTCAGTTCCTAATTAGGTTTAGCCATTAATTTAACTATTCTATCATATTGGTGAGACAGTAGAACACTATTTTTTTGTTTGTTTGCTTGTTCTCACTCCCTTCTTTATGAGAAATGCTATAAAGCACAGGAAACACAGCAGTTATTATAACTTCTCACCTACAGCCCTGGTGCTTTAAAGTTCCTCATTGCCTAGTACGTAAATGAGGCTAGTGAAGCCAGCTGCCAACGTCTGCATTATCCCTAAATGCATCTGTCAGCAAACAGTAATTTTCATAGAGAAATATTTCCTTTAGGTAATCAAACAAAAAAGCCTGCATAGTTCTTGTTAAATATATCTCTCCTTTCCTTGAGAAGAAAATGCATTTAAAATAAGATTAATTCTTAATTGGGGTTTTCAGTTCTCTGCATTTTAAAATCAATGACATCACCTGGTAATATAGAGTTTAGACTTAAAAATTCTCACAGAATTTGCCTACCTGGGAGAAAGGAAAAATATACGGTTTCAAGTAATTTCCTGTTTTTAAAACATTGCAACAACAGAGGGCACTGGCAGTTAATGGAGTGTGTGCAGACATAGCAGTACTGTTCCAGACATCTTGGCAACCAGCAGGAGGCACATTCAAAAACACAGGAGAGGGACTCAAAAAAAATTATCCACTTCCATTCCAGTACAAAGAAAAATGCATCTCATGCTAACTTTTCTGTCATCGTTGTTGTTTTTCCTTAATGGGCCTAAATCTCTCATTCTAAACACATGTCAAGGTATGTCAATCAACAAGTGAGACTTGGAACCTATACAAAACAAAGCTGAGATCTCCAACTTTGAATCCACAGGCAACAGATCTGTTAAATGTCACTGACATACAGTCCCTTGCTGTTGTATAAACAGTACACTTACACTAACTCTTGAATGCACTGTACTTACAGAAGTGTGATGAGCGTTTCTCTAGAGACTGCAAGACAAAACAAATGACCCTTGTTACAGAAAAACAAATCTTTCATCCATGTAAGCAGCTAGCAGAAGATTACTCAATGCCTACTTATAGTCACCATTCCCTTAAACTGAGTAAAATATCAAGGGCAAAAGATGACATAGTCACTGAAAATTATGTGGGGATGTGTTTTGTATCTCTCCTTAGCACTTTTCATTTTCTATTTTCAACAGTACAAAGTTTCCTGCAATTCATTAAAACACCATCCACCCACAAAACATTTTCTATTTTCAAACCCAAGTCCTGCAAACTCACGTTTTGCACTAGTTAATTATTGAAATTTGTTCTTAAGGAAGTACAGTTCCTACATCTGCCACTGCTGTTCAAAGAAAAAAGGAAAAGGAAAAAAAGGAAGACGACAACAACACAATGTGTGTGATTTTAGGAAAAGCACCATTCACTGCTGCTAATTGGTCTCAGGATCTGAATTGGTAAAACCACAAGATGTTCAACAAAAGACTCTATGCAGGTAGGACCATAAAACCTAATTATTTCTCACAAAGCAGACCATTCCATATAAAATAAAAGAAAGCTATGAGCAATAAAGACCATGCCATTAACAATTAGTCTTCTGCACACACGATTAGACTCACAGAGATAAAGAAGACTCTAAATTTAATGACATATCCCATATTTCTGGCTCGGTTCGATATTCTCTGCTAATTATGCTGAAAGACCTTGTGCTGCTTAAAAGTACTCAGACTGCAAAATATGACACCATCTCCATAGATTCACTGTTAGCACTTAACATTTAACATTGGGCATTAAAATACATGTGAATTAATATTGGCATTTAGGGTTTTTTCCTTTATATATAAAAAAGTATAATTCTGAGAGGTTTCAGGCTAGCATTTTGTGAGCTGTTTCCTAATGAGAATCCTCGCAAACGTGGGCTGTGTACATATGCTGCCCTAAATTAAACTTTTGCAAAGCATGTGACCAAATGAACTTTGGAAGACAGAATCAGATTAAATAAGGGGACGAATTGGTTATTTGACAAAGACAAGCTCTTAGCAATAAACAAGAAGAAAACAAAAGGAATTGAAGAGAGAAAAATATATCTTCAGACATATTACTTTCTGATCTAGCCTTCTGTTGCAACATACATTTAACTCCTGTTACCACTGTGGGAGTAACAATTGTACAATGGCTATAGGAAAGACTCTTTTGTTCCAAAAAGATGTCCATATAACTAATTTTAAAATGCTCACCTAATGAACAGCACAGAAAAATCTGTGATGTCTAGCTTACAATAATAAAAATGTTTAGCACATATACAGCATTTAGAGTTGTACAGACAAAAAGGGTATATACTGGGTACTATAAATTTTTCTGACAAAAATATTTTTTATTCTGCTAAATATTTGAATATTTTTAATCTATTCAGTTATAGTCACATGTCTTTGGAACAATGTTTACAGTTTGGTGTATACATATGCACACACACATCTGGCATCTTTCCTATTAGAAAAATGGGAGTGAGGAAGATCTGGCAGTTCATATCTCTATGATGACAAAAATGTAAAGAAATTGCTTTGGAGATATCCAACATTTAAAATATTTATTTATCTAAAATAAAATTACAAACACTATCTGACCGCATACTTCAGGGCATAAGTTATTCAAGGTCAGTTTGATAGCTCTCAATGGTACAGTACTGCCATGTTAGGTACATTAGGGAGAGTTATGTCATCTGGCATTGGCCACCGCTGGAGATGGGAGACTGTACTAGGGAGGTCTTTGGTAAGTTTTCAAAAACTGAGCACCCTGAGTTCTGTGCCCTTTTGAAAAATCTGGCTATAAAAGTGTCACAATGTTGAGTGCTGAGTGGTTTTTAAAATTTGGCTCTTCATGCATAAATCATTGTCCATGAACATGTGTCCCATTTAACTGCTTTTGAGTGCCTTTAAGTCTGTAATCTACTTTATATTTCCATGGAGACCAATATTTTTGATTGTGCTTTTTTCTGAAAAGTAAGATTGAAAACGGTGTATTTAGTATACTACATGCAATGATGATATATTTCAATGTCCAGGTTATACTAAATTTCACACAACACAGACATTCTAAGATGCACTGAACTTTTGCATAAAGCAAGGCAATAATAGTAGATAGTTTGAAATGACAGACACAAGCCTCAGAATTGCATACTCAGTCATTCCAGTGCGCAAAATTCCAGTCCCATTTACACTGGTGTGAATCTAGGACAACACTATTAATCCGATTTATACCAATAGGCATAAATGGGTTTAAATACATATAGAAATTGGCCTGACATCCTGATTCTGTTCTTACTTAAATAGGTTTTTACACTGGTGTAATTCCAACTTGTAAAGAGTCTCTCCTGATTTACATTGGTATGAGATAACAATCAGGCCTCCAGTTTCTGGTGTACAACAAATTTACAAATACATTGACTATATTTAATGTTGGTCTGATTCTTCAGGCTCACTAAGCTTGGTCTTCTATCACCTACATTTTTGAGCCAATACTTTTATTTCCAGGTGTCAATAGGGCACTAAATGTCCTGTTTTTTCAGGAGTTACTCTGAAAGGACTCCTCCACTCTCCCAGGGATGATTTTCAGCACACTGTGACAAAATGCATGATTGCTCAAATAAGATGATGAAAAACTCCCTTCAAATATTATGGTCTAGATGATCAGCTGGTATAAACCAATTTAGCTCCATTTTAGTTAATGAAGATATGCTTTCTATATTCTGAGTGAACACCACAGAAAGCAAATGCTTTATGTGAATATCCTCTCCTGATGAAGAAAACCTTTGACTTGCAGATTTTATTGTAGACTGCAGCTCAGACTGCCATGTCATCAGTTCTGTTTTTAAAAAAATTATGATGAAAAGCAAGATGAGAAAGATTAATGAATATAAAAAATACCATTAATTACTAGTGTCACATCCACTCTGTGCGCCTTTTTAAAGGCTCACATTTGTGTTCTGTTGCTCATGGACAAGCTGGCACTGGTAACTTACTGACAATAACTTACTGATTCAGCTCTCCCTTACAACCATGTAAATCAGGAGTAGCCCCACTGTAGTCAATTGAATCACGCTGGTGGAAATGGGAGAAAAATCAGGTCCAATGTCTTCAAGGGTTCATTTGCTATGAAGGTTGGAGGAAATGCTTACTAAATACTCCTAGATAAGTAACTTTCTCATATTAGTTCTTCTTTCTTTTTCTCGGGCCTTTTGTATTTTGTTCCAGGACATTTAGACTTCTTCCATGTCTTCCTTGTTTTATTTAAACGTATAAGAAACTCTTCATAGCTGTATGTAGCAAAAGCAGCCTTCCTTTTGCTTTGATATTTTTATGACAGTGTGCATTTAATTTAGAATTTGTTTTGTATTCCATGTAAGTGGTTGCTGTTATGAAGTGGAACGCTACAGAAGTACAACCTGGGTACAAAACCTGGTCTCATTACAAGTTGGCTAGACACAATTAATCAGCAAAACATGGGTAAAAGATATGGGTGCACCATTACCCACTACAAGACAAGACCTATATTGAACATGATTTCATCACTATTTATGAAAGAGTCATTAGCTAACTTTTACCTCCTCCACCAAAGAGATTTAAACCCACCAGAATATCAAGCTCTACATGTTAGTGTCATGTAAAATCCTGACATTTCATATCACAAGGCCTCATGATGACATTTTCTTTGGTTATGAAAATGCGTGGATCATATGTCCACTGCTTTTGCTGGGAATGAATCCAAAATCTCAAAGTGAAACTCAGGTTAGACCTATCACGTATTACCTTGTTTTTCACTGAACTCACACAGAATGCTGAATTTTATATGTTTTCAGTATGAAACTATAAACCGGGCTGGATTCGCTAAAAAACAATCCTGGTTTACTGAAAAAAAAGAAACATGAACTGAGTTTCTAGTTTTAACTAAGAGTACTTTATTAATTCTGATTGTCTGACAACTTCACCAACAACTGAACCAAATTTTACCCTCATTTACACCAGTGCAACACCGCAAACTCAGTGGGGTTGAAGGGATGTAACTGAAAGCAGAATTCAGGCCACTATAGACAAACAGATTTGATTGCTAAGTGGAGCATCCTTGTTGAAGTTTGAATTAGATACATTTAGATTAAAATATCTAGCACAGAAATGTCTGAAACAGCCATTGTTGTACACCAACACCTCCACACAATTCCAAAAATGAACTATTTGGTCACAACACATTGTACCACATGGGACAATATGGCACAGTGCTATTCACTAATTCATTTCTACCAATACCGTGATTAAATGTAGCACTCTGCCTTCCGTCACATCTCATGCTGACACATTGAAACATTTTTTTTAAATTCTAAGAGGAAATGTTGTCATGGTTCACGAGCTTCTCTGCACTCTTCCTGGACCCTGGTGTCCAAATTGTTTTCATTCAGTTCAGCACATCTCTAGTGTATAATTTGTTTTATTCAGTGGAATTTCCTGTCAGGTCTTGTCACATCAGTACCAGAACGGCTCGCTGCTTTAAAGACATACAGACGGTATACAGTGATGGGGGGGAAATGTCAGAGAACACCAGACAACTCAAGCTCAATATAAAGAGAAACATTCATATGGAAAAACTACCTCTGAGCGTCACAAGAATTCAAACTTCAAGAAATATATTAAAAAAAAATTTCTGAACAATGAAAACATCCAGCAAGAATTCTTTACATCAAAAAGGCTTATGTATTATACACACACCTTATATGGTAGAAACATGCATTCTCAACCATTCTCACTCATATTTAACGCACGAGAGAAGTGTTGTGCATGGTGTGGTTCCATGTTGAGATTTTCCCTTGCTTTTAGTACTGTATGAGAAAGACTGAAGATGATATCCGTATCCACTTTTCCCCAGCCATGCCTCTTGTACTTGGGATCAGGCGATGGGGTAGTGCAGCAACTGCAAGGGGATTCTCTTAAACTGGGGTAATCCTCAAGGGGTTCTTTAAACCAGCTTTATGCCTGTTTTACAACACTTCAGCAGTGCAAACAGCTGCACTAGGGCCAAGAATCTGGCCCTATTGATTTGATTCATATGAAAAGTCTCTGGAATACCCTAATGGTCTCTAAATCTTTTTTCAGAAGAATCTGGATGTATAGGGAGTATATAATGGGGGGGAGGGACCAATGACACTGGTACCTCTAGACCAGTGGGTCTCAACTGTGGTCCACCATGTGTTCAGGGAAAGCCCCTGGCGCGCCAGGCTGGTTTGTTTACCTGCCGCGTCCGCAGGTTCGGCCGATCGCGGCTCCCACTGGCCGCAGTTCACCACTCCAGGCCAATGGGGGGTGCGGGAAGCGGCGCAGGCCGAGGGATATGCTGGCCACCCTTCTTGCAGCCCTCATTGGCCTGGAGTGGCGAACCGCAGCCAGTGAGAGCAGCGATCGGCAGAACCTGTGGACGCGGCAGGTAAACAAACCGGCCCGGCATGGCAGGGGCTTTCCTTGAATAAACGGTGGACCACAGTTGAGAGCCACTGCTCTAGACACAAAAACAGGTACGATGGTGAGTTTTCATAAAAATGCATGGACACTCTGGAGTAATCCAACAAAAATTAAAAGGAAGCGTTCCTCACTGGTTCATAAGAATGATTTAACTTGCTTCTGTGTTTTTATTTAGATTCAGATCCATTGAGAAAGTGGTTTGCTATTGCAAAACTAGTGCATTAAGCTACTAAAAATACACAGCTCACAACCCATGAATCGTGTAAACTATGCACTAATATATCTTCCCTGAGGTGTACTGTCAGTCATAGGGTCAAAAGATAAATTTCCAGCAATGAAGTAAAGCAATTATTACAATGTGACATACATACCCCGAAAATACTGTTTGAGGTTTTTAATAAAGTGACAGGTTTCAGAGTAGCAGCTGTGTTAGTCTGTATTCGCAAAAAGAAAAGGAGTACTAGTGGCACCTTAGAGACTAACCAATTTATTTGAGCATAAGCTTTCGTGAGCTACAGCTCACTTCATTGAGTGCATCTGATGAAGTGAGCTGTAGCTCACGAAAGCTCATGCTCAAATAAATTGGTTAGTCTCTAAGGTGCCACAAGTACTCCTTTTCTTTTAATAAACTGAGTTTCACAAACTATTCACACTGGAGGGGATCTAAGATGGCCTCAACAACTCCACACTCCTTTAACGAAGCACATACAGAAGACAATCAAATCACTGATTTTCTCTAGCTCATCTTATTCCATTTTATTAATAACACTGTCCAAAAAGGTTGAGGTGACTTGACCATGGTTTGTGAGTACCTATACAGCAAGGTATCTGATATTAGTGGGCTCTTTATTACAGCAGACAGAGGTATAACAAAATCCAATGCCTGGAAGTTAAAGCTATAAAAACTCAAGCAGGAAATAAGGTGCTAAGTGTAGGTAAAGAGCCAATGAAATATATTACTAAGGGATGTGGTGGAGTCTCTGTTACTTAGCCTTCAAATCAAGGTTGTGTGTATTTTTAAAAGATGTGCTCTAGTTCAATCACAGATCATTGGACTCAAAATTGGGTGAAGTTCTATGGATCTTGTTATGCAGCAGGTCAGACGAGAGTATGATAATATTTCCTTTGGTTCTTAAAAATTGTAAATCTAGTTTAGATTTAAACCCATAGTTGAGACCTTGTGGTTTGGCTGAGGCCCATTTATAGTCTTGAACAACACTCTACGTCTATACTCTCACTTCTTTTTGTGCACTTCCCTTAGTTGCTCTTCTAAAAATGCTGAATAAATAAGTAATACTTGGTTTGAAAATATATACACACACACACACACACACACACACACACACACACACACTGGGAACGGACTTTTGAAAAGGACTATGCCATGCTGTAAGTTAAATATATCTGTACGGCTAAATCATGGTCAATTAGATAAAAAGCATGTTCTCAATAATTTAGCAGTGAAAAAGTTAATGGGATATGTGAATTCAAGCACAGACTATGAGTTTATATGATAAATCTTAGCTATCATTTAAGAGGCAGAATACGACACTGGCCCTGACTGTCAGCAGTGTTCAAGGAGCACACTGCATGCTGGATGGGGTAGGGTACAAAGATGGCTTGATGCTGGCCCTGCTACGCAACGCAAGAGGGTGGCCCCTTGAAGAACATTAGAACAGCCTGAAGTCTGCTATAATAAGCATTGTCCAACTGGGGACCATCCAGGGCATGGGACCCACAGCCACACCCTCTACACCAGCTCCAGAAGTAGGGGTGAGTTAGTAGTCAGTACACCAGCACTATACTTCTGAAGGAACAGTCTATGATGAGGTGATCTTCCCATAGCTCTAGGGACTCTTTGTGCCCCTGGAACAGCAGGAAGTGACAAACACAGCAAAGGATCAGAGTTCTAGGAGAAAATATTACCAAATAAATATTATTTGTTGAAGCAATTAGTGATTTTTTTTTCTGATTGAAAATGTGAGTTTAGAGTTTTCCACTAGATATTGTTCACAATCAAATATCAGATTGCAGGAAATACATCATCTGTTGAATGGATATTCAGAGGGCAGAATGGAATATCATGCACCGTCAGATTTTAGAGGTGTTGTGAAGGAAAAAACAGCAGGACTTGGCAAGTCTGGCTGTGGGAAAGGAGAGAGAGGAGGCGAAAATGACACTGCCATTGAAAATAGCATGCAATAAAATGTGCAGTGCATGATGGAAAGCGGTGGCCACAGTGTTGTGCTATAACCTTCCAATGGCTGATACAGTCAATGACCTTGAAAAAGCCACTAGTGCTAGAAGTATGGGGCTGCAAATGCAACATGCTAATAATGGGGGGCGGAGAGCAAAGTTAATGGTAACAATTCTGTCTTATAAATGATAGTTCCTTTTTTAACATTCAGGAATGTTCTGGCAAATTAGAGGATATTATATCCTGTGCTTTTAATGCAGAAATCAATTTTAAAATGGACATACTCGGTTTTAGAGTTTTGTTAGGATCAATCTTGTGATGCACAAATTGAGCCTCGTGTGGGCATACAAATTTCTGAATGAAATGAATACCACTTCATCCAAAATATGCCAAAATCATTTGGCACCTGTTAGAAATCAAAAGAAAAGGCTTGTTCTCTCCCTCCATTCCCAGGCATCTGAATATGTTCTGTTCTTGGCCACTATCCCAACTAAGGGCATACGCCAAGGGAACTTTAAGCTCTGCAACTCAGTAACAACAGGGCAGAATTGTCCCAGATTTACATTTCCCTAACTCCCGCTGCAGCTGTGTGATGCAGCAATCCCACTGTGGACAAAGAGTGGCTGAGAAATGGGATGGAATCCTGCATCCTCTCTCTTAGAAGAATGAGAGCATTACCACGCTGACATCCCCAGGTTAAAAAGCATCCTGCTGGCAGTCCCTTTTGAACTCAGGTAGCAACACAGACCCCTGCAGCTCCCCCCTGAGACAGCCTCCTCTTTCCATTTTACTGTTATAATTAGTTTTGAGCAACCTTAATTGTTAAAAATCATATTTTGTCTTCTGTTTTCATAAAATGTAAGCAAGCTGAATTTATAAGGTTTACCAGAACTGGGAATATGCCACACTAACTAATTTAAAATGACAGCCAGTGTGTCAACACAGTTTACTAATTTAACCACGTTCTATCCTTGTATCTCCATAGGATTCCTTTGGCTGCCTGCTGTAATATGTAACTGTCAAGTGTGCTTCACTTTGTCTATATCTATGGTCACATTAACTGCAACTTATTTTAATTGATTCTCAATTGAGATCATCCGATATCCGATAATTATCTGTTATTGTGTGCATACTCTAAGCTATTAAACTACCCAGTGCTAAGAAGATGGCCCCTTTGATAACATAATTATGATGGCTTACATGACTGTTAAATCTGCTGGCACAACATTGTAGGATATATTATTCAGACACCAACACAATTTGGTATGTGACATTAAACCTCCATTGATATGTATTATTCTACAATTTCTCACCATTTTATATAAAACTTATCTTCATAAAATAAAATCCTGTCTATAGTATGGTAGGGTGATAGACCTAATGAAAAAAGACTGCTTTTACTGTATAACGTTAATATATTGTTTCATTATTCATTTTTATAGGTACCTCATTAAAATTAGACAACAGCGACAGAAAGTTTTATGAAGCTTTTTCTTTACATTCCAAGTTAGCCTCTCATTTTCCTGTGCCAAAAAAATACTGAAACAGCACAGAAATCTGTTTGTCACAGCTGACTGCAATAAATCAACTTTACATTTCAAATTCAAATCACTGCACTTTAGTTAAGTAATGAAAAATCACTAAATATTTAGTGCAAAAGAACAAGATCCATTATCACAATTTCTAAGATCTACCTTTTATTGTATGTCATGTCACCAACAGAGAGTTAAACATTAAGGAAATGAAGAAATTTTGAATCCTTTGGACATCTTAAGCATATTTTCTTTCTGTCTAAGTCTTTAAAGCCTAGCTTCTGGAGAGAACTAATGGCCTGTGAGTAAATTAGTGCACTGAACATCTTTACATCATATTACCCTAGAGCGATCTTAGACCTACTCAATTCAGCAAATGAAAGCTATATTAAATGTATTCTGACCACTGACTGTCAAGTTTATACTTGTCAAAGTTGCCTTAGACATTTAAAATTATAGGCAGTATTTTGCACCTGACGATACCGATACAAAACTTGCCTCTACCTAATGCTATCTGTCTTAGTGAAATACAAGACAGCAAGAATATCCATCAATTATCTCTGAGATCAGAAAAACAAATATGTCTTTTTAATGCTTTTGATTAAGCAAACTTGATTTTGTTATGGAAAAATAAAGCCTTTGTTCTCAGTGCACAAGTTGTCATACCCCCTAGTGCTCTGCCACTGGCTTATCCCAGGTTCTCAGCCCAACTCCAGTTCCCATCAGGTGGACTGGCTGATGAAGAATTAGTGGGATCTGGAAGTTTTTCCTCTTTACTCCCTGGGGAAGATTATATCAGCTATAGTACATTGATTGAGCCCTCTGGTATGAAACTATCCACCCTGTCAGCTAGTGGGGAGGTGCCGGTGAATAGATGCCAGGACAAACAAGAAATTAGTTATGGGGATGGAAGAAGATAAGAGAGATGAAGGGATAGAGACAGTACACAGCATTTTTCCCCCCAGTGATTATCACATGCTTTCTATTCCAAAACAAGTAATGGTAAGTAATGGCAACACATGTATTAATGCTCTACAGAAGCTGGCCACCGGTAAATGTAGTTTTACAAAGCTTAGAACTTAGCTGCTGAAAGCAAAATATTGTGTAATGAAATGCATTGCTTTCTCGTCATTACATTATCTTATGCTAAGATAGCAGAAGACACAGTAAGAAATCACTCCAGCAATTCACATACTGTAACAGCTTCTTTAAGATTAGGTAGATGCTGTAGCTTTGAGCCCAGTGCACTGTTCAGCTATGTGAGAAATCTGAGTTTGAAACTAACTCCCGTTTCAGTTTCACTTTGGCATGTGGAAGCTAGGAGGATAACAGAGCTGATGCTCTGAGCCTTCAGGTGATGGAAGGAACCATGCAACACATCACTTACAAACAATCCTCCAGCAACCAGCTCAGAAACCTAGGTACTTAGCCACTGTGTCCGTTTCCGTAGTACAGCGATGGCTTATGTAGCGATAAAAGAAGGGGGACTTCATGGGGGCACAATGGCCACCCAGCATGAAAAGGAAAGCAAAAGTGTCTGATTCTGTTGGGATTGGTGAAGGATAAATAAGAATATCCTGGGCATGGGGTCATGGCAAAGAACTTCCTGTGCCCCCAGAACTCAAAACTCACTGCCATAAATATACCTACTACACTGGATAAAATAAATGTGAATGTAGTGCTTGTTAAAAGATGCAGATTGATGATCCTGAAAAACAGAGTCCTTTGCTCACAGAATAGGTACAGAAAGTGAAGAGCACTGTCACACTAAAGTACTCCAGGCAAACACTGAACGGCAGGGACCAACATCAGGGAAGATGGGTGTGACTCAAAGACCTCTTGGTGCCAACTGGCAGAGGGCACACTGATTGCTGCAGTTGACAATTTTGCTTGGACATATTCCTGGAGGTTTCATCACATGACATAATCTTTAATTAAAGATTAATCTTTAATTCCTGGCGACTCCAGGGCAATCCTGGAGGGTTGGCAACCCTACTGATTACAGAGCTTCTCAGGGCCTGATATTTACATTCTAGTTGACCAAAGAGTGTCATGTAAGGTTTCTACTGAAAGCCTGTGTCACACTGGTCATCATAATCTTTGTAAAATATATGTGAAGATAATATGTAAAGAGATAGATATAGAGATTGAATATTATGTTCTTAAGGTTTAGTAGTTAAAAGGCAGGTCACTCAAAGGTAGTATACCTTGAGACAAACTTCTCCAGACAGAAGGTGGGAGACACGTATCTCCCTAGCTAACCATTGGGTATTGTATATCTTACAACAGAAATCTATTAGCACATTGAGTCAAATGTTAATGAAAAGCTTGTGAGGACTTCAGAAGGAAAATGAAATAGGAAAAGGTAAATGGGGTGGGGGGAGGAATCTGTTCCAGAAGTGAAGAACAAAGGATTGGTCTGGTATATCTGGGGGTGCAGAGAGATGCCCTAGCATCCTTAATCAGGGGGAGGCAACCTGCCAGTAGGCTTGGTCTCATGAGAGGAAGGTCTCAGCCATCCTGGTAGAAAAACATTGTAAGAAGAATGTTGGGGAAAGCAGTACCTTATAGGACAAGAGGGCATCTTGTTATGGGAGTTTAGGCTCTAGAATGTGTGTTAGGGTTTTGTTTTATATGTAACCTTTTGTTTCCAATATTTCTGTTTGCTATCATATGAATCCCTATTCCTTGTTAAATAAACTTCCACTTGCTTCCTCTATAAATACATCTAAATGCTGTGTGTTAAACAGAGCTGGGTTCTAAGGTACAACTAGTAAGTGGTGTGTACTTTTCCTTTGGGAATAGCAGGTCTGGTAATTCTGTGAGTGTCCAGTAGATAAGGGGCTGGACACCACAAGGGGACCTCTCGGAGAACTCGGCGGTTAGAGTGTGCCTATTGCAAACCTGCATGAGGTATAGTGAAGTGTGTGTGGGCTGAGGGGGGTGTGCTTGTGTTGTAGGGCAACCAGACATCTTGATATTATTGGGACTGTCCCAATATTAAGGGCTTTGTCTTATATACACAACTATACCCTCCCGCACCTCCAAAAAAGTGTCCAGATTTTTCACACTTGTTATCTGGTCACCCTATTGTCTTGCTTGTGGTTGAGAGAGTCAGGGAGCTGAGCCCCAGCTGACACAGACAATGCTCCCTCATGCTAAGGGCACGTGGTATCAAGTTGTCTCACAATCCTGGGTACCCCTTGGGAAATGTCACAATGGGTTTGTTCAGTCTCCTTGGCCATTCAATGCTTCGCCTTTCCACAGGGGCTGCCAACAAAGATGTCAGTTAATACTAATGGTGATGGCAGCTTTTGCACTAATGCAGATCAAAGCCCATTCCAATGAGAACAGGACAGGGACAACCAAGTTTGTTTCACAGGGTATCAAACAGCCATTAAATGGTAACTAACTTTTGGTCACTCCTGACCTGGGCTGAATTCAACATGTGAACATGGAGCATCAGGTGAGATATTTCCAGTAGAGACAGGGAAGTGTTAGTACCATTATATAAATCACTGGTGAGACCTCATCTGGAATACTGGATGCAATTCATGTTTAAGAAATATTAATTCAACTGGAACAGGCGCAGAGAATGGCTACTAAGATGATCCGAGGAATGGAAAACCTACCTTACATGAGGAGACTCAAAGAGCCTGGCTTGTTTATCATACCCAAAAGAAGGCTGAAGGGAAATATGATTGCTCTCTATAAATACATCAGAGGGATAAATACCAGGGAGGGAGAGGAGTTATTTAAGGTAAGCGCCAATGTGGACACAAGAACAAATGGACATAAACTGGCCATCAACAAGTTTAGGCTTGAAATTAGGCGAAGGGTTCTAATCTTCAAAGGAGTGACCTTCTGTAACAGCCTTCCAAGGGGAGCAATGGGGGCAAAAAACCTAACTGGCTTCAAGATGGCACTTGGAGGGGATAGTGTGATGAGACTGCCTACAATGGCATGTAGCTGATCTGCAACTATTAGCAGCAAATATCTCCAACAGCTGGTGATGGGACACTAGGCAGGGATGGCTCTTAGTTACTACAGAGAATTCTTTCCCTGGTGTCTGGCTGGTGGATCTTGCCTATGTGCTCAGGGTTTAACTGACCTCCATATTTGAGGTCGAGAAAGGATTTTCCCTGGAGTTACACTGGCAGAGACATTGGGGGTTTTTTGCCTTCCTCTGCACAGGTCACTTGCAGGTTTAAACTAGCGTAAATGGTTGATTATCTGTAACTTTAAGTCTTTAAGCCATGATTGGCGGACTTCAGTAACTCACGGTGAGGCTAGGGGTCTATTAAGGAGTGGGTGGGTAAGGTACTGTGGCCTGGAATGTGCAGGAGGTCAGATTAGATAATTATGGTCCCTTCTGACCTTAAAGTCTATGAGCTGAATTGGGACTCAATTAACAATGAATTAAAGGAAGGTAGCATAATTAATGCCAACATGGGTGTATGGAAAATAGATCCGGTCAAACTAACTTGATATCAATCAAACTTGTCATGTCATCAAAAAAGATACAGGTAATAATGTTGATTTAATACACTTGGATTTCTGTAAGGTGTTTGACTTGGTATCATGTGACATTTTGATTAAAAAACTAGAATATAGATTTCACATGACAGTCATTAAATGGATTAAAAGCTGGCTAACTGAGGGATTTCAAAATGTAATTATAAACAGGGAATCATCATCAAATGGGTGTGTTTCTAGGGGGTTCCTACAGGGATCAGTTCTTAGCCCTACATTATTTAACATTTGTATTAAAGACCTGGAAGAAAACACAAATTCATCACTGATAAAGTACCCAGATGACACAAAAATTAGGGGAATGTCAAGCACTGAAGAGGTCAGGTCACTGATACAGAATGATCTGGATTGCTTGAAAAGCTGGGCGCAAGCAAACAATATGCATTTTAAGATGTCTAAATGTAAATGTCTATATCTAGTAACAAAGAATGTAGGCCATATCTACACAATGGGGAACTGTATCCTGAGACATGACTGAAAAAGATTTCGGCGTCATGGTGACTAATCAGCTGAACATGAGCTCCCAGTGTAACGTTGAGGCCCGAAGGACTAATGCAATCCTTAATGCATAAACAGGAATCTTGAGTAGGAGTAGAGAGGTTATTTTACCTCTGTATTTGACACTGCCATGACCACTGCTGGAATACTATGTCCATTCTGGTGTCCCAATTTAAGAATAATGTTGGTAAATTGGAGAGAGTTCAGAGAAGAGCCAAGAATGATTAAAGGATCTTATGCCTTACAGTAATAAACTCAAGGAGCTCAATTCATTTAGCTTAACAAAGAGAAGGTTAAGAGGTGACTTGGTAACAGTCTATAAGTATCCAAGTGGGAAACAAATATTTGATAATGGGCTCTTAAATGAAGCAGAGAAAGGTATAACACGATCCAAAGGCTGGACGTTGAAGCTAGATAAACTCAGACTGGAAATAAGACATACATTTTTAATGCTGAAAATAATTAACCACTGGAACAATTTAGCAATGGTGATGTTGGACCTTCCATCACTGGCATTTTTAAAAGCAAGACTGGATGTTTCTCTAAAAGATCAGCTCTAGGAATGGGTGGTGTGTGAACCGCCAGCTGCAGGAGGCTAGTCCCCAGCACCACCCATTCCGCCCGAGGCCATGCCCCTTCCGTGCCCCCCACCAGAGCTCCTCTCCCTCCACTGTAGCCGCCAGCCCCCACCTCAGGCTAGTGCCCCAACCCCAGATCACCCACAGCCCCTCTATGAGCCCTGGAGCAACGGGAGTGTGGGTGGCGCAGCTGCAGCCCGACAGCCCCAGAGCACCAGGAGGGCAGGCAGTGCAGCCCCAGCCTCCTCAGCCCGGGAGCGATGGAGAGCATGTGGCATAGCCCGGAGCACTCGGAGGGCAGGTGGTGCAGCCCAAACTGGGGCCACCCCGAAGGGAGACTGGACACTGGAGCCACGCCGAGCAGGAAGCAGAAGGGCAGGCTGGGGGGCAGAGTGTGGGCGGGGCCATGCCTGTCTGTTTGAGGAGGCACAGCCTCCCCCAGTCTATGATACCTGCTGCCCATGGCTCTAGGAATTATTTTGAGGAAGTTTTGTGGCCTGTATTACACAGGAAGTCAGATTAGATTATTACAATGGTCCCTTCTGGCCTTGGACCCTATGAACCCAGATATGAAAACCCATAGCCCACTGCCAAATCCCCTGAGCGATTCACTCTTCCTGGAAAAAAAGTATTTACTTAAAATGATGGATAAAGGTTGAGGCACAGAACTGTATTATTTAGAATGACACCAAGGTAACAGCACCACAAATGCAATCCTGCTTTTAGAAAATAGTTTGTTACACAGGAAAGTGAGGACAGCTGATTATTATTATGTATATTATTATGCATCAAGATATCAATCTTTTTCCATTCTCTTTTCAAATCTTGAATACCAACCATGAAGACTCAGTGTTACCTTTCCAGGAGCAAAAATCTTGTGTTTTCATCTAGTTTCCTAGCATATTAAAAATGGTCTTCAGCATATAATATATCTTTTGCTGATCTCTGTTATCTTTAAAAAGTGCTATGCTTCAACTGCCAAGCACTCTGAAAGGGCATATGGCAGAGGGTTGCTCACCATTACTGAACTTGAAAATAAAGATTTGAATTAAAATTGATATTTCGAGCCTTCCTTGGGCAGCTAGTAGTTTGTTGTGCAATGGCAACAATTTGTGTCACTGGCAGAACTTTATTACTTCGTAGTTCAACAAAATGTGCGAGCTTTAAAATGTACAGTTAAGCCTTCTCCATACATAAAAGTTGTACCGCTTTAATTAGACCAACACAGTTAAAGCAGTACAACCCACTAGTGGAGATGCAGTTATATCAGTATAGGGACTGCTTCTTGTAGGCCTTATACAGATATAGCTTTATCCAGACTAGGGGTTATACAGATTTAACTATTTCAGGAGAAAAATCACATCCCTAGCTTAAATAGTTCAGTCAGTATAAAAATTGTGTGTAGACCAGTCCTAATTCTACTGATTTCTAAAAAAGGATTATGCAACCATAACACTTAGCAATTATGGGACATTTTCATCTTCCTAGTGCTCTACAAATCCTCCTAACGTCCCATACGGTAGTTAAGTAACTATTAGCACCTCATTTTATGGTGTCCGCATTGCAGCAGAGAGATTAACAAGTGACTTGTTCAATGCTCGAGAAGAAGTCAGTGTCAGAGCTGAGATTAGAACTCAGGAATTGTAGGTTTCCACTTCTAGGCTCAGATCACTAGACCATACGTTGCAGCTCTTTATGGAATTAGAGAGAGATTAGCTGACCTCCTCCCCCGCCAATTTTAGGCCTAATCTTAGCAAGTAAATTCAAGTCAATGGAAGTAGAAGCAGAAGTAAAATGATTCTGCAATTATGCTGATCCAATGAATACACAGAAAATCCAGAGCAGCAACCCCTGTTCTAGCCTAGAAGGGAGCTTGTGGCAGGAGAAGTGAATTTCCCCCCCATTTCCTCAACCTGTCACAACTGACAGGATCAGGAATAGAACCCATAAGTCAAGAACCCATGTCCCCTATTCTAAACTCTCTTTCCTATCAATACTTTTGAGTGCAGTGCATTACATGGATGAGCATATTATGAGAAGCTGACGAGAACCACCATTGAGAAAAAGGAGCTCTACACCAAGAGCAATAGCCAAACCACCCACTTCACAGCCCTACACTCTACTGCTTGTGATGCCATTTGAGCTATTATAATTTCACTGTGTTTAAAAAAATGGAACATGCTCCTTTCTCCCTTCTGTTATATTACAAAATGCCACACAGCAGAGGCTCACCTTAAATCCTTTATCTTCATGCTAAGGTCTTCTGACATTTTAAATATCAACCATAATGATTAACATCTCTCCTTTATGCCAGAAGCTAAAAACTGCCAGGCTGCCAGACACAGCGACACCTTTAAACACTCACACACTTCAGCAGTTACTAATTTTCCAACCCAGTACCTGGACATGACATTTTGACAAGTTTGCAAAGGATTTACTGAGCTGTTTATTAGTTCAATATATAAAAAGTACACCTTTCGCAATGGCTTTTTATTCAAAAATAACTTTTTAAATATATTTTATTTGTGACACTTGAAAATAGCATCCCCCTGCTTCCATTTCCATGTTCCAAAGGAGTTAGGCATTAAGGCAAATCTTACTAATATCTTCTAATTAATTACACTTGCACTATTTTGGACAGAAAATGCTAGTGTCTATCCAGAGTCCCTTACTGTACCTTAAAGTAACATACCCGTCTCAGGGGATAGGAAAGTTTAATAGAGACAGGTTTCAGAGAGGTAGTCATGGTAGTCTGTATCAGCAAAAAACAGCAAGGAGTCCTTGTGGCACCTTAGAGAGAAGTGGGTTTTAGCCCACAAAAGCTTATGCTCAAATACATTTGTTAGTCTCTAAGGTGCCAAAAGGACTCCTCACTTTTTTTTAATAATGGAACAATTATTGGAATGATCCAAAGCAATTCTATTGGATTGTCATTCAATGACCTCTGTAAAATAGGAGGGTGGTCTTTGGCCACTTCTTAGTTGATGGGGGTCCACATCACAAAAGCCACCCCCACAATTAGCCATCTTGTTGGCAGTCTTAGTAAATATGTCAAGAAATGGAGATGGAATAGCCACGAGATTTGGAATACATTGAGGAACGCTGCAAGGGCACTGTGGAAAGTTCACATTACGTCTGCCTCTGCAGATCTGTGTTTAAAGGAAAGGAAAGCTGTCAGTTCAGCACCATTCATAAGCACAAAATTTAATTTTTAAAAACATCCTCTGATTCAGTTACCTTAGTGCCTAGATGAGAAAAAATACTATTACTCAAGCTTTTTGAGGTTCAGTTTGGAATGGACATAAACACAGTAACAACCTATTGCAATAGGCCTGGCACAAACACATAGGGAGAGGTTTCAGAGTAGCAGCCGTGTTAGTCTGCATCCACAAAAAGAAAAGGAGGACTTGTGGCACCTTAGAGACTAACAAATTTATTTGAGCACAAGCTTTCGTGCGCTACAGCTCACTTCATCCACAGCATTCAGTGGAAAATTTATATACACAGAGAACATGAAACAATGGGTGTTACCATACACACTGTAAGGAGAGTGATCAGGTAAGGTGAGCTATTACCAGCAGGAGAGCCAGGGGGAGGGGGAACCTTTTGTAGTGATAATCAAGGTGGGCCATTTCCAGCACTTGACAAGAACGTCTGAGGAACCGGGGGGGGGGGGGGGGAGGGAATAAACATGGGGAAAAAGTTTTACTTTGTGTAATGACTCAACCACTCCCAGTTTCTATTCAAGCCTAAGTTAATTGTATCCAATTTGCAAATTAATTCCAATTCAGCAGTCTGTTGTTGGAGTCTGTTTCTGAAGTCTTTTTGTTGAAGAATTGCCACCTTTAGGTCAGAAATTGAGTGACCAGAGAGATTGAAGTGTTCTCTGACTGGTTTTTGAATGTTATAATTCTTGACGTCTGATTTGTGTCCATTGATTCTTTTATGTAGAGACTGTCCAGTTTCGCCAATGTACATGGCAGAGGGGCATTGCTGGCACATGATGGCATACATCACATTGGTAGATGTGCAGGTGAACGAGCCTCTGATAGTGTGGCTGATGTGATTAGGCCCTATGATGGTATCCCCTGAATAGATATGTGGACACAGTTGGCAATGGGCTTTGTTGCAAGGGTAGGTTCCTGGGTTAGTGGTTCTGTTGTGTGGTGTGTGGTTGCTGGTGAGTATTTGCTTCAGGTTGGGGGGCTGTCTGTAAGCGAGGACTGGCCTGTCTCCCAAGATCTGTGAGAGTGATGGGTCGTCCTTCAGGATAGGTTGTAGATCCTTGATGATGCGTTGGAGAGGTTTTAGTTGGGGGCTGAAGGTGATGGCTAGTGGCATTCTGTTATTTTCTTTGTTGGGCCTCTCCTGTAGTAGGTGACTTCTGGGTACTCTTCTGGCTCTGTCAATCTGTTTCTTCACTTCAGCAGGTGGGTATTGTAGTTGTAAGAACACTTGATAGAAATCTTGTAGGTGTTTGTCTCTGTCTGAGGGGTTGGAGCAAATGCGGTTGTATCGTAGAGCTTGGCTGTAGACAATGGATCGCGTGGTGTGGTCTGGATGAAAGCTGGAGGCATGTAGGTAGGCATAGCAGACAGTAGGTTTCTAGTATAGGGTGGTGTTTATGTGACCATCGCTTATTAGCACTGTAGTGTCCAGGAAGTGGATCTCTTGTGTGGACTGGACCAGGCTGAGGTTGATGGTGGGATGGAAATTGTTGAAATCATGGTGGAATTCCTCAAGGGCTTCTTTTCCATGGGTCCAGATGATGAAGATGTCATCGATGTAGCGCAAGTAGAGTAAGGGCATTAGGAGACGAGAGCTGAGGAAGCGTTGTTCTAAGTCAGCCATTAAAATGTTGGCATACTGTGGGGCCATGCGGGTACCAATAGCAGTGCCGCTGATTTGAAGGTATACGTTGTCCCCAAATGTGAAATCGTTATGGGTGAGGACAAAGTCACAAAGTTCAGCCACCAGGTTAGCCGTGACGTTATCGGAGATACTGTTCCTGACGGCTTGTAGTCCATCTTTGTGTGGAATGTTGGTGTGGAGGGCTTCTACATCCATAGTGGCCACGATGGTGTTTCCAGGAAGATCACCAGTGGATTGTAGTTTCCTCAGGAAGTCAGTGGTGTCTCGAAGATAGCTGGGAGTGCTGGTAGCGTAGGGCCTGAGGAGGGAGTCTACATAGCCAGACAATCCTGCTGTCAGGGTGCCAATGCCTGAGATGATGGGGCGTCCAGGATTTCCAGGTTTATGGATCTTGGGTAGCGGACAGAATACCCTTGGTCAGGGTTCCAGGGGTGTGTCTGTGCGGATTTGTTCTTGTGCTTTTTCAGGGAGTTTCTTGAGCAAATGCTGTAGTTTCTTTTGGTAACCATCAGTGGGATCAGAGGGTAATGGGTTGTAGAAAGCGGTGTTGGAGAGCTGCCAAGCAGCCTCTTGTTCATATTCTGACCTATTCATGATGACTACAGCACCTCCGTTGTCACCCTTTTTGATTATGATGTCAGAGTTGTTTCTGAGGCTGTGGATGGCATTGTGTTCTGCACGGCTGAGGTTATGGGGCAAGTGATGCTGCTTTTCCACAATTTCAGCCCGTGCACGTTGGCAGAAGCACTCTATGTAGAAGTCCAGTCTGTTGTTTCGACTTTCAGGAGGAGTCCACCCGGAATCCTTCTTTTTGTAGTCTTGGTAGGAAGGTCTCTGTGGGTTAGTAGGTTGTTCAGAGGCGTGTTAGAAATATTCCTTGAGTCAGAGACGTTGAAAATAGGATTCTAGGTCACCACAGAACTGTATCATGTTCATGGGGGTGGAGAGGCAGGAGAGGCCCCAAGATAGGACAGATTCTTCTGCTGGGCTAAGAGTATAGTTGGATAGATTAACAATATTGCTGGGTGGGTTAAGGGAACCACTGTTGTGGCCCCTTGTGGCATGTAGTAGCTTAGATAGTTTAGTGTCCTTTTTCTTTTGTAGAGAAGCAAAGTGTGTGTTGTAAATGTCTTGTCTAGTTTTTGTAAAGTCCAGCCACGAGGAAGTTTGTGTGGAAGGTTGTTTTTTTAGGGAGAGACAGTTTGAAGATCTTACAGTATAAACAGACAAAGAGTAGGAGAAACTGAGGCAAACTGACTTGTTCAGGGTCACACAGCAGATCAGTAGCATAGCAAGGAACAGAATCCAGGATTGCGAACTCTCAGTCCAGTGACCTAGCCATTGGATCATGCTGCCTCATTCTGAACAGCAATTCTAACCTGCATACTCTAAGACACATTTTGTAATAGTATAATGTTCCAAGGGTCAAATTCTGTCTTGGATGTGTCCAGATGTCTCCCATTGACTTCACAGGTAGCCACCTGCATGCACCTCACAGCAGAATTAGGCCCTCACACTTTCAAAAATGTGTGATTAAATGTAATCCATCTGCATATGGCTAACCCAATACTGTAGGTGTTATATCTTGTTATTTTCAGGAGATAATGCAATGTTCTTCCTATAAATGCCACAGATCAAAGAAGATGGATATTACAAGCTTTCCTCACTGGAAAGAGAAAATCAGTCCTCATAAAGTGGAAATAGTCATTTACATCTGAATCATAGAGAGTAAGTCTTGGAAAATCAGTCATAATGAAAAGATGCAGATCTAAGTAGACATTTTTAGATGGTATTGCCTACCTTTTCTGAACTTTATGAAAAGAAGTGAATTATTATGCAGTGTATAATTTATATATATTATGCCTTTTATCAGTGATTTTTGTACTATAATTTTTTTTATTTTTAGAGATGAATAAAGTTTAAATGGTTTGCATCCAGTTCTGATTTTATCTGAACTCTCAAAACCTGGGCAAAAGTGGAGTTTGACAGACAAACTGCTGTGGTTTTAGCCCATTTCAGATTTATACCAAATATATTCATTTACTGCAGTTTGTTTCTTCAGTTTATTAAAATTTTAAAAAATCCTAAACTGGAAAAAAATTCTCTTATTTTGCCTGATCTCTTGTAAGCTGTACACCTGTCAGGTTTTGACATTCTAATAAAAGTTATTAATATGCAGAGATGATACATGTGTCATATACATGATTTGAAACCCAATGCTTTTAGAAATTGTGCTGCAGTTATGCACATAATTATCTATGTATTATGTAATGACAACTTTGTACATTGACTTATGTTTTATATTTTGCTTAAGAACTGTCTAAGAAGATGTAATTTTTATTTTTTAAACGGCAGATTTGACCTCTAAATGCAACTGCAATTTTACTTAGGATACATTTACATCATGTAAATGCAGCATTTATTTTAAATATGTTGCAGAAGCATAGGTGGGTTTAAATCCTCGGGATAGATACGAAACCACTATTCATCCAAGGAGAACTGGGATCATTTTTAAAGTGCAAGGATATCACCAGGAGAATCCCTTTTATGCCATGATTGATCTGTTAATAATGTTCCTGCTATTCGACAGAAGATCCATTGAGGACTAAAACTATCAAGCTCTGATTAAATGGAAACATTCCATTCCTAACCTGAATCCATTTGCTTTCAAAAGAAATACTGTATGTTGTGCTAATGAAGTTCTTTAGTCTGTACCTGTTCTCTTTCACTTTGTACCCTGGCATTTTTAAATCCAATTTATTGACTTTTATATGAAGGTAACTATACACATCAAAGATATGTGGGGGTTTTATCATAACAAATCCACTTAGTTTTTAAAAATACATAAGGCAGTTTTAGAGGTCTGTTACTATTGCAAACAACAGAAGAAAACTGAGGGGTACCTCATTATCTCAGTGCACAGGATTTTAAACGTGTTAAAAAAGAAGAAATTGTTGCTTTCATTGTCCCAAACTCTTCTCCAACACCATTATCACTATAGAGTTGGATTACATCATTTTCATAGATTCATAGATATTTAGGTCAGAAGGGACCATTATGATCATCTAGTTATGCTCCAGAGTACCATCTGCTGTTTTATCTTTACACTGCAACTCTTGTCAGTGGGAGCCAACCATTTCAAGAAGCCTTAAAATGATGGGTTTTCTGCTTATCATTGTGTAAGCAGGGGAATAGTCCCGCTATTGTGGGGAACTTTCCTGGCTTCTGCACTACCCTGGTGAAGTGGGCTAGCGAAAGGATCTGAGTCCTCGCTTCCACTTCCTTCACCCAGTGGCCTCCCTGCCCTTGAGGACTCCCCTTCCACCCTCCTGTCTGGCAGAGTCCTCGTAACCCCAACAAAACTGGGCCCAGGATTCCTGGGGGGCTCGACCCCCAACCCTGCTGTGATCACTTAGGACAGGGGCTAGGGTGTCCCCACTCCTGGGTACTCTCTCTGCACTGGGCACGTCTCTAACCCACTGACCATTACATACAATTTAAAGCAAATGCAAGCTATTTAATCAACAATTAATTTGAAAAAGAATAAGGAAAAATGGGAAAGGTTAAAGGAAACACATCAACCCGCTCTGTGGCAGGGAACATCACAAACAGTGTCTCTGGAATATCCGGGCAGTTCACAGTCTGTTCCTTGTAAGTCCCAGGTCTCCTTCTCAGGCCCTGGCTGTGCTGCAGGGATGCTGTGGTTTGGACACTTGCTCTGGTGGTGGCCACACGCTCTCAGGCTCTAAGTGGTAGGACCCTTCTTCCCAGTGTCGCCCCCGCTCTGTCAGGGTTACGATCCAAGCTTGGCCTGCAGAGCCTCTTGGCTTGAGGTGTCTCCCTCTGCTGGGCCCGCTGCCCAGGGTCCCGCTTGCTCTCCCCAGCTGCTCACCGCACCCAGCTCTGGACTGCTCCAGCCCCAGCTCCACCACTCTGTCTCAGCGTTGCTGCTGCTCTGCCTCCAGCTCCATGGGCTGCTTCTCTGGCCCCTCTGGCTCTGGTTGCTGCAGCTCTGCTCCCAGGACAGGTCTGCTCTGCAGGCTGCTTCTGTGACTCTGCTCCCAGCACTGACCTGCTTCGTGGGCTGCTTTTCTGGCCTCTCTGGCTCTGGTCACTGCAGCTCTGCTCCCAGGGCAAGTCTGCTCTCTCTGGGCTGTGCCTCTGGCTTTCGGGCTGCAGCTCTGCTCCCAGGACAGGGTCTGCTCTCTCTGGGCTGGCACAGCTCTGCTCCCCAGCTCAGCTTGGGCCCCTGCTTTCTCCTTAGCTCTGCCCCACTCTGTCTGACCCAGGCAATTCCAGCTCACATGGAGGACGGGACCTCCCTGGCCTCCTGACTCCCTGATTAGCCTGTCCGCCCTGTTATTCAGGCTGACCTGGAGCATTGGCCTCTCCCCATTGTTCCTGGGGACTATCAGTCTCAGGGTCCTGGTTTCCCATCGACCCTTCCCCTTTTAGTACTGGGAGCTAGCCAACCAAAACACCCCCACTGAATGTTAGTAAGGGGGCAACAGTCCCCTTACAATTGTATTGAGCCAGACAGGAAAGAAATCACTGAACATTACTTTTAAACTGTTGCTTTAATCTATATAAGATGATACTTGGAGTCTTTCCAGTCCATTTTTTGGACATTGTGAATACAAGCAGAGAGCATGTTGTACCCCATGGTGTACAGAACAGGAGATGACTTCATTCAATTTGGGCCCAATTTTAAATGTCTCATGGGTACCTTTTAAAAAATGTACATCATTTAAACATCTCAAAAGATGAATAATGAAACCAAGTTCCTCGAAAACACCTGCCCCAGACATCTAACCTATGTAACTTCAAGCTAGTTTTTGCAGTGTCTCTTACTCAGTTCAGATCTTTGCTGCCTATTTTGAAGGTCTGTCCACACAGTCAGGCTCTGGCAGGCTGAATGACACACAGTAATGTCCTGGGACTGACAGGGAGGAGAAACAGCTGTTCTGCTTTTCCCGCATATGAACAGGTAAACGCTTTGACTCTGCTCATTCTGTAGTGCTCCTATTGCTTTCAAATTTCACTTGTGATTTTCCCCAGATTGTTGCACTGGGGGCAGTGGCTGCCCTGCACAGAATGAACATCAGGGTTTGATCCCAGATTTTACATCTAAGCAGACCCTTGGGAGGCCTTGTCCATCTACAGGGAGGTTCAGTATCCAAGTATCAGCTCCAAAAGCTTCCCCACCCCTGTCATCATGTTTCTGTGAGTTACAGGATCAGGGATATAATTTTCAAAAGCACTTATGATGATTTACCTTCTCAAAAGCAACTTAGATATTTGGGAGCTTAAGTTTCATCAAAAGTCTCCTAAGTGCCTAAGTCACTTTTGAAAATGGGATTTGGACTAAATCAGTTAGGTGTCGCGATGCTGACTGTAGCAACATCTAAATATCTTTAAAAATCTGGACCTAAATGCCTAATGATATAGACAGGCATCTAGAAGGATATTCAAAAGCGAAGAAGTTAGGTGCCTAGGTGACTTTCAAATCAAACTAGGCACCTAAATGCCTTTGAAAATCTGACCCCAAGTCACTTTTGAAAATGGGAGTTAGGTGATTTTGAACATTTTACCCATAGTCTTTGGGCTGTTGGGTTTTCTTTTTCTTTTAAGTGTAGGGCCCTTAAAAAGAAACCACAGTTATCCATTAGGGTAGATATTGCATATTGCGTACACACATGTGTGTGTGTGTGAGAGAGAGAGAGCGCACACATGTGTTCTCCCCAGATAACAAGAGGTCCTTCAGTTTTATTCACATTTTTGTGTGCTTTGAACTTAATGTGGCTTCACAGTCTCATCACATTTATGTCTAAAGTTAAAGACAGTTCAGTTTCCCAGTGATAGATTATTATATACTTGTAATCTAAAGAGCAGAGAAGGGAAATGATTGCTGAATTTACCACACATAAAGCCTGGGGGGAAAAAGTGCAAGAACACAGTTAAATACTGACAGCCTTGTGCCTTCAGCAATCAACCTACAGTAATTCTAATTAACAGGAAGTTGCTCTCACTTGATAAACAGAGACCCAACAATAATTATATATTTATGGCATTTATTTGCCCCTTTTCCCCAAAAAACTTGGCTGTACAGAAATTATGCATTAAGTTAGTCTTACAACTAAACACTGGCACCATACTATCAGAAGAGGGCTATAATATAGGTATAGTTTCATTCACTATACATTTTCCAACTCATACAGATATGTAATTTTTGTGATAAAATGTCTCATCAGAAGCACATTCAAATGAAAATGAATTTTCTAAGAAAGGTTACATATAAATGAATCTCCAGGAGTGGCCAATGAACTACGTTCTAGGAAAGTGATTATTTCAAGAAGTAAAGAATTAGATGGAGTGGTTGATAAGTGTTTGAGTTAAACTTGTATTTTCCAGATCCATCTGGAATGTGAATTTACATCTGATTATTTCTACTTTATTTTTTCGTATCTTATGGCAGTTCTCAAGGGGTAATGGGAAGAAGTCCAAGCCTAAAGTCTCATGTACAAAATGCCAGATGTTTTCATATTTGTCCAACACACCTATCGTAAGACAGATGTGTGATGTTCATACACTGGTCTGGAGAATTTGCCTTGGGCAATAGCATTTCAAGATATAGTTTATATGGCTGGTTCTGAGAGCTGTAATAACAGTGGTGACAGGTCTATTAATGCATACCACCACACTATCTCAATCATATGACATCTTTAGTAAACACTCTTCAGTATCATAATAAAGGGACAATTCTGAATCTTATTTAGCCCAAAATCCTTTTGGACCTGTTTCACAAATGCAGATTCCTTTAACTCCTATTTATATATGTAGGTACATCTACAGCTTCCAATCACAGTAGAATCTGAGCACCTAATGGAAAGTCCATTTCATACAAGGGCCTCCTATAGGCTCTTTGGTTTGAGAGAGAGTAACCTCCCATTTCTTAGTATTTTCTCATCTGGTTTTGACAAGCTTGTGAACAATATACCCCCCCTGCCATCTGTGAAGTACATAAGGTCTACCTCAATGGCCACCAAACTGCTCTCAAAATATACTCTACCATTACAGCTAAAAAATAATATTTTTCTAACACCTTTATAATTCTATTTACAGAGTTATGGCTTTTCCACAGGTTTAAAAGCAAAAGCAGAACACTGTTTTTTCTGTAGAGAATCACCCATCCCAAGTGGTTTCCTCTATGTAAGGTCATGATGTGACTGAGACGGACACAGTGTGATAAGTGACTTATACAGGTGTAATATCTGGGACAAGTGTTTTGTGAGTGTCAGTTGACCTTACTGAGTGATACACTATATACTGGAAAACTGCTTTTTTTTTTCTATGTACCTTTACAGCAAAGGAAAGAGAAAGGCCCATTTACCTGGGTGCCTGATGTAGTGGTACATTATTCACCTGCTATAGCTGTCACAATATTGTGCAGGCGTCTCAAAAATGGTTAAAATTTCCCTTTTATTTTATAAAAACACACACTTAATATTTTACCTCTCTCTCCTGGGGACAAAAGCTCTGTACAGACAGACTGAATGTAGGAAAACAAGAGTCCCTTTTTTTTATAATTAAAGAAAATAAGTTACCACAATGCACCATTAATCATCACAAGAAGCTTAAAGGCACCATGAGGCTGTCTCAGAGTCAATATATACATACTTTATTCTGTTTTGGGGAAAAAAAGTGGTAGAAAGCCAGGAAATGACATTAAAAAGAAGCCACTCACTCCATCACCTATGATTTAGTGCTTATCTGACATTGCAAACAACACCCCCACTGAGAACTGATTCATTCTAAATCCATTTGTCGTGTGTGTGTAATAGCCATCAAACTATTGTGGTCTCCTTTATCTGCTCAAAAACACATATATCAGCCATGAAACAGACTGAGGTCCATAGCTGTGTTTATTGCTGCGCTGAACCCTTCTAACTGCTGAATGATGTTGGTTCTACTTAGTTGCTCTTTAAATGACATATACATGGTTATTAGAGTGAGCAGGTGAGTGAGGTAATATCTTTTATTGGACCAACTCCGGGTTGGGTAGTGGTGGATACTGGTGTCATGGTTTCTCCCAGAGGTGGTGTTCTATGGGTTGTGGAGTAGTTGAAGTTGGTTCCACTTTTTGTTTTTGTGTTCGATGGCTATCATCGGGGGGGGGGGGGAATAGTTGTTTTGGATTCCTTGCATGATTTCCAGGTAACTTTCCTGATTTTTTTCCTTCAAGTGTGTTGGAGTAGGAGATTTCTTTTGGAGGTAATCCCTTCTGGAGTATGTGAGCGGCAGTAAGTAGTTCCTCAGTTTTCCTGAAGTCTGCCTGCAGAGCTGTTCAACATATTTGGAGCTGTATGTAGTGGTCTCTACACTGATCTCTACGTAGAGATCAACGCAGTGCTGAAAGCTCTTTCAGAGCAGGGCATTGACACAAATTACATCAAACTACCAAAGGAAAAAGAAAAGGAGTACTAGTGGCACCTTAGAGACTAACCAATTTATTTGAGCATACCATGAAAGCTTATGCTCAAATAAATTGGTTAGTCTCTAAGGTGCCACTAGTACTCCTTTTCTTTTTGCGAATACAGACTAACACGGCTGCTAATCTGAAATCTGTTACTAAAGGAAGCAATCCCTGACTGCACTATGGATATAACTCTGTTCAACACTCCCCTTCGCATCCCAGTCAAAAAAGGTGTAAAGCAAGGAGACACGGTTTCACTGAAACCCTTTACAGCCTGTCTCAAAATGGTAATGAGACAGATGAACTGGAGGGGTGGAATCAGCATCAGTGGTAAAGAGTCAGACCACCTCAGATTTGTGGAAGAAATCATGTTGATTGCCGAAAACACTATCAAACTACACAAAATGCTGCAAGAACTCGACAAAAAGCAGCCAAGTCGGACTGAAAATGAACCACTCTAAAACTAAATTTATGTGGTTCGATGCCTTGCCAAAAGCCCAAATAATAGTCAAGGAAGAACAAATAGAAGTTGAGCAATACGTCTATTTGGGCCAAGAAATTAACATGCACCACAATCAGGAAGGCAAACTCTCACGAAAAAAGAAAGCTGGTTGGCATGCATTCAGTTCTATCAAGGATTCACTTCAAGGGAAAAACTCAAGGCAACACACACCAACCTCTTCAACTCAACAGTACTGCCAGTGGTGTTGTATGGCAGCAAAACATGGATGCTGATGATGATAGAGGAACAACAACTGTCTGTCCCAGAGAGGGTGATAGAAAGAAGAATTCTGGGGATTTCAATCCGTGACTGAGTCCCCAATGAAGTGATCAAGCAGCAGAGTGACATGCAGGGCGTCGCTGTTGAAAGCAGGTACAGTAAAATGCGATGGGCTGGGCATATAGCCAGGCTCACTGACAATCGCTGGACTACAACTGTTGCCGAGTGATACCCCCGGGAACTGAAATGACCGCTTGGCTGACCTCCAAAGTGATGGGAAGATTTTAATGTGAAAAGGGATAGCTCCACATGAAGAAGGAAGGCCAGGACAAGAGAATAATGGAACATGTGTTGTGATCGGCACAACCTATGTGAGAGCTGAAGGACCGATCGATCAAAGTGATGTAGTGGTCGGAGAGTTATAGATGGTGAGACCTTGTTTCTTTCATTTGCTCTGGAAGTAGATGTCGAGAGTAAGTTTCGCTTCCCTTTTCTTCATGTCGTGGAGTTTCCACTTCAGATGGCAAAATTCAATATTTTCCATTGTTGTATGCAGTGTTTGGTATCTGTGTCAATTCCAGGATAGTAGAGAGACAAGGCTACAACAAGATTGCATACGACAATGGAAGATCTCAAACTTTGCCAAACAGAAGTTGGCCCAATATCCCACTAATACCCTGGGACTGACAAAGCTACAGCAACACTGCATGCACATGGTTAACTGTTTTGACATGCCGCTCGTATATCTAAAGGAGATTTAGGTTAGATATTAGGAAAAGTTTCTTAACTATAATGAGAGTTAAATACTAGCATAAGCTTCCAAGGGAGGTGGCAGAATCCTCATCACTGGAGTCTTTTAAGAAGAGGTTAGACAAACACCTGTAAGTGATGGTCTAGGTGTACTTGGCCCAGCCTCAACACAGGGGGCTGGAGTAGATGACCTCTCAAGGTCCCTTTCGGCCCCACAAAGGGCAAAGTCAAGGAGGTTGTCATTTTGCCATTATGAAGGGCAGACATGTCAGTCGCAGAAAAAATGATTGAAGGCCATAGCCCTACTGAACTAGAGAAAAAAACCTAGCTGGGTCTGTCAGAAAACCTTCCAAGAAACACATCAAAGGCCAGTGTTTTTAGGGAAGAAATCCAGATCTTGAACCTGTTTCTTCCAGTAAACACTAACTTTCCCAATTTGTTTTGGGATTAATACATTTTCCATGCCATAGCGAAACAAAAGTGCCAGCTCCTAAAGTGCTACATATAACAGTTGGGTTTTTCCCATAACCAAATATACAAAGCTCATTTTGCTTACAGCAGTAATAATTCAATTAAACAGAGACGGCCTTAAAAGTTTTCCTCTCAAGTGTGTATCCCTGTAATACACAGCTGCACATGGATATCATCAGTACTCTCGCCCAGGCTTTTCACAGAGAAAGGTTTCTACCTCAGAAGGGAAATAAACAATATCTGCAGGCTCTAGAGTGGCACACTAAATGGCACCTGCATTTAATTTCTGCGTAGTCTCTAAAGCATTTTTTAACCTCAGTTTTGGTTACCACTTCTTCTCTCTAACTCGTTACAGTCAGTTACAGAAACTTGAAGTGTATATTTGGTTCCCTTGTTACTTTCACTTACTGAACGCTTGAAGTGCCAAATTATAAGAAGGTATTTAAGAAGCCAGTGTATTGACAAACATACTGTATCCCTATACAGACTGACACCTAGTACCATTCTGGTTTTGTCTCTTTCTTACGTGATTCCACATGTGAAGACTCCCTGCTGCCTTTCGTACTGTAGATGAACGGAGTGCTTTTGCTCGGGGCTGAGGTATCACTGACAAAAGGGGATGTTGTACTGATAAGGGATTGGCTCAGACCCACTAAGGTGTGGAGTTATTCATTCACTCAAGAGGTAGAAGTGTATGCTGCATGACTCCATCTGGGCCCGTTTCTAGGACTCCCCCTCGAGGGTAGGAATTCCACAGCATGGATGGAGGGCCATGAAAACATGAACACAGATTCAGGATCTATAAAAAGGGAAATAAGGACAACCCACGAAATTACAGACCAGTCACCTTAACTTCTGTACCCAGAAAGATAATGGAGCAAATAATTAAGCAATCAATTTGCAAACACCTAGAAGATAAGTAACAGTCAGCATGGTTTTGTCAAAAACAAACTGTGTCAAACCAACCTGATAGCTTTCTTTGACAGGGTAACAAGCCTTGTGGATAGGGGATAAGTGGCAGATGTGGTATATCTTGACTTTAGTAAAGCTTTTGTTACAGTCTCACGTGACCTTCTCATAAACAAACTAGGGAAATGCAACCTAGATGGAACTACTATAAGGTGGGTGCACAACTGGTTGGAAAACTGTTCCCCGAAAGTAGTTATCAGTGGTTCACAGTTATGCTGGAAGGGCATAATAAGTGGGGTCCCACAGGGATCAGTTCTGGGTCTTGTTCTATTCAATATCTCCATCAATGATTTAGATAATGGCATAGAGAGTACACGTATAAAGTTTTTGGACAATAACAAGCTGGGAGGGGTTGCAAGTGCTTTGGAAGATAGGATTAAAATTCAAAATGATCTGGACAAACTGGAGAAATGGTCTGAAGTAAAAGTTACAGAATCAAAATTAACACAAGTACTATTCAGCAACAGCTAACCTGCATAAAATTGAAAGGTTTTCATTCACCAGAAGGAAAGATGGTCTAAGTTTTAGCATTGGATTATACCCGTTGAAGGAAGATTGTGATAAAATGATTTCTAAGGCCAACATAAGACTATTCTTCAAAAGGAGAGAAAATTAAATGAGATGTTATTAATACATACCCACAAGCATGATCATGGAATAAATGACTATTTCTAATATAATGTTGAGATCTATTCAATAAACCATAGAATACACACACTTATTTAGCACCACTGAACTTCTTACCAACACTCTGCTAACTCTCCTAGCTCTGCCAACTCTTCTAGCTCTGCCAAGATACTTCCAAGATCCAGTCCTGTCACTTCTTTCCCCACTATCATTTTAAAAAATAAAACAATTTCCCTGCTGAATTGTTTTAATTTCTGCCTCCCCACCAAATCGAGATCAGATAAAAGCACAAATTGAAAATTACACATGCTGAATTCAATCATGCCATTGGGGTTTAGAAAGGAATCAGGTATTCCACTGGAGAGCAGATATTCCCCTCCTTTCTAATGTTATAACTCCAATTTCTAGCCCTAGGAATTGGCAAGATAGCAGCTCATAATCTGCAACATTCTTATATATAGAATCTCTGCTTAAGAAAATGTGTACTGTTTTAGGAATGAATTAGTTGACATCTACCACAGCCCTGAGATTTCAAAGACATTTGTGAAGTCAGGAGTTGAAAGGAGTCTATGAAATATCTTCTGAGCAGGATAAGGGCTCCGATTAAACTCTGTTCAATCAACAATTATTTTCCTTCTGTTCCCAGGGGGAATATTATATACAGACACATATAAGATGTAAACCACATTCCATAGGTGTTTCTGGGAAATTCTGACTATGGTTTCTCTGTGATTCATCATTTCATAATGTAATATTAATATACAAAAAACTTCTTTGTGAAAGTTATGGTTTTCAACCCCAGCTTTTACCTGGTCCAGATTTAGAGGGGAAGAAACAAAATAGCAAACAAACAGTACTTTATCTGTAGGATACTTTGAGTTATTTAGAACCTTACCAGTAAGTAATGGAGCACTGGTGCAAAAAAAGTCAGCTCCTGCTCAGCATATTCCCAAAACACTCCTCTAGTTTTCTAGGCAGCCATGTAATGTTTCAAAGTGATGTATGAAAACATTCTCTCTCATACAATGGTCCTAGCAGAATGAACACAAACCTGCTTCTCACATAAATACCCTTCTTAGGGGGAAAAGAGTAGGAGATGGCCTCTTACAAATGAGACTAGGACTTCTATACATCTGTTTAAAACAAAATGTGGAATCTAGATCAGAAAATTGTATTTACATTCAGATGATTTTGGTCCTGATTCACACAGGATGTGGAGGAGTGTGCAATTTATACCTCCCTGTGCAGACTAATCCCCTTACATTCCCAGGGGCTGTCTTATGGGTGGTGATTCTGCCACGTTCCCTCCCTTGGCACTTTTGCTGTGGAAGGGCAAATCCGATATCCACTGGGGACTCACAGGAGTCCCACCAGTGGGGCTTCTGCATGGATGAACCCTTGGCTAACTACTTTCACCAACTTTTTAGCCTATGCTGCACCCTCAAAGTCCTCTCGTGGACAGCTCACTTTCTAGCACTGCAACATCCCCCTCCCAGTGGACTTTCCACCTTAAGGGCCCTGTGCATGAGTCTTTACTGATGGAAGTCAATTGAATAAAAGAGCTGCCTGTTCTCTTATGGATGTGTTCTGTAGACTTTAACAGGGATACAAACAAATTGCTTGTTCCCTTATGAAAGGGCCCTACAGATATTTAATAGGATCTTATAGAATCTATTGTGAAAACCCCACCAAATTTAATAGAAAATGGAAGTCCTTTTGAAAGTTTTGTTTTAAATTATTCTACTTTCTGATTCTATTGCAGCAATATAATTCTCTATTAAATTCTATGGTGAAATCCTGACTCCCCTGAAGGCAAAGGAAGTTTTGCCACTGACTTCAATGGAACCAAGATTTCAACCTATGGGTTTTATTAACTCTCATATTCTATAGACTTTTCCCTAGTATAGAGGAGACATTTTCTGATTCTATGTGAATGCACATTCTCTAGTTCATTCTCACAATGTCTTCCTGTTAGATTTTTCCACCTGGTCATCAGATTTATGGGACCTATAGGGACTATATGCCTATATTAAAAGAGAGTGTTAAAGTTAAAAAGTCAAAGATATCACAGACCTGCTAAAAGTAGAGCATCTCAACAAAATGGTCAGAAGAATTTTCCCTAATCTTATTCTTAAATGGTTTAACTGTTTCTGCTGAAATTTTCTAAACAAAGTTTTGTTTGAGGCAGATATCCATCACAGAAAACTTCAGCCTGAAGGTTTAAAGTTTGGCAAAAGTATAAGCAACTGAAAACAGGGTCTTATAATGGAAAATGTTAAGCAACCTTAAGTATCATCATCATTATCTGCATCACTCATAATAGTCCTATGAGGAAATCCATGTATCTTGACAAGAATATGAGCAACTCTTAAAGCACGTAGTGCTGAGATCCCATCAACGGTCACCATGTAGGGAGAGTTAGGCCGGGTCAGTATTTAGACAGGAATTTTCCAAAGGAAAACAAAGATGCTGCAGAAAGAGATACCAGTGAATCAGTAGATGCATTCTAACCTCCGAGCCAGTTCTGAACCAATGCCACAGCAACAGAAGGCCCTATGCTTCTCATTGTTCAGATGAGATATAAACCAAAGCCCTTGCCCACTTGTGCTTATTAAACAATCCACAGAACTCTTTACAAACTGTAACCCCAGTTTCCAAGCCAATTACACTGCCCACCTAAATTCCTATTGCAGTTTGAAATTGATATGGTATGTGTCTTCTCTCCACGCTCTAAAATTCCATAATGTTTGCTGTGCCTTATTAAACATCTGCCACAATTCATTCTAGAGAAAGCCACTTTTCAGCGGTAGGTGAAGTGATCCCTGTATATCTGTTTGCAAAGCACTTTGGAATTAAAGGTGTTGCCTAAAAACAAGTTATTTGTAAAGAGCCACATGCAGCATATGTTACACACAATGCATTTGCACTTGTTATGTACCATGAATTATTCATTTATTCTGAAGTGTAAATATTTATGGTTACTGTTCAGAGAAGCACACTGCCTTCTGCTGTAGCCTTTCACTTTACATTGTAACATTGTGGTACCTATAGTTGAGCTTCTGTCAGGTTTTCCACTTTAGATTATACTTTTCTGTGGTATTTAACTTTTGGCAAAATTTCTCTGCCATGATTTCAAACAGACATTCTCAGCCAAAAGGAATCCCCCAAAGGCTGCATCAGTTTAATGATAACCTGCAGACAATACATATAAAAGGTGTGTATCCTTTTCTGGTTCTTTATTATATATTAAAAAGAGCTGAAAATATCTTTTTAAAAATATTTTGCTTTCTTTTACAGGACAAAGGGTTTTACTTCCTAGCTTTTTGCATTAGAAATTTGGACTTGGAAAAGTCTATGGAAAAATGGAGAATTAGAATGTTTATGATATCCAGAGATACCAAGGAAGTTAAGTCTGATTATTGAGAGGGGAAGTGATTTTTAGACTCTCTAAAATTCCTCTCTGTTTGCAACTATTTAACATTTGGAAGAAAAGTTATCTTTGAAAAGGGTTTATTACCATTGTGCCTTTAATTAAAGAGACTGTCCCAAAACACATAGTTGATGCAAACAAGAAATCCCCTCCCCCGAGAGAAAGCAAACAGAACAAAACACCACAGGTTTGACAATCTAGCTATTTCTAAGGCAAAAAACTAGCTGAAAAATATTTTTTAAAAAACCTTTCAGGCTCTCTTAATATATCATAAAGAAACAGAAAGGTCATCTTTATTAGCAGTAGTATTACTGTCTTTAAACAACATATATGAAATTATAAAAATAAAGTGAGAACAGCAATGACTGGTACTTACTATTTCACATTTTCAATTCACAGAAGTGTGTTTAGAGCAACATATACATTTGTCTGATAGGAATTGTGGGTAGCAACTGTTACAGTTAATGGTGGAATTCTAGCTTCCATTTTCCCCATCTCACACCCATCAGCTGCTCATAGCTTTCTCTAAATAAACTGCTTTGGGGCTCACTTTTTCTATGTTTAGTCTCACACACTCCTATCTCTCTTTACCTCCCTCTCTTAAACCTCAATCCTACCAGCTCCTTCACCTGGGAGGAGGCTTACAATCACATAAAGCCACATTAAAATTCATGAGGCCCCGCCTTAGCAAAGGTCTGCATGCATGGTGAAGCTTGTAGAATCTGACCCTTACATGATCCCCTCACTCACCGCAGGGAGAAAGGGAAGTGCTGGAGCCTGTTGCAGAACTGGTCTCCTCCCCATTCCTTTCAGTGGAATCTGGGGTTCCATCTCCCAAGTCCAGGGGGATGAGAGGGCACCTGCAGGTTTAGCTAACCCTGGCTCAATTAGACTGGTCACCTCCACACGCTTGCTAGCAGGAGCATCAGGCTGACCCTGTGCAGAACCTGGGAAACAGAGACATTTGCAGAGCCACTTGCTACTGCAGGCAAAAATCTGTTTGGTGCCCTCTGCCTGTGCCTGTACAAATTACATGCAGCAGAAACTACCTGCTCACTGTTTGGCTAGGGTCTACTGGCCCCTTGCCTGATCTGGAATAACATCCCCATCTGCTCTCTCCCTTGCCCAGTTCAGATATGTTACAGATTAATAACTTATTCACCAAAAAATGCCATTTTGGCTGACCCACTGCTATTTGTGAATTTGACACAAATTTTCTGAATAGTTTTGGAAGGACTTTGATGCTATTCATAAAAGAGTTAGAGGAAGTGGTACACGTGGTTTTTAACCCAACAGTTAGAGCACTTACCTGGAACATGGGAGATCCAGGTTCAATTTCCCTTCCCTGCCTCTTATGGAAAAGAGATTTGAACTTGGGTCTTTCTCCTTTGAAGGGAACACCCTAACCACTGGGCTGTGGGATATTCTGGGCCAGGGAGGGTGCAAGTGTCTTTTAACCTCTCCTGTTGAAGCGGTTCCCCTTTTTATAAATAATTAAATTTTGCCACTGGAGCAAAGACTGAATCTGGGTCTTCCACATCCTGGGTTGCCCCCACAAGGGTGCAGAGCCATATCTCACTCTCATTTCATGGCCAGATGACTATTCATTGTCATTCAGAGAACCAATTTATGGTCATTCAGAAGACTGTTAAATCTACCGTATAACAGTATTTCTTTTCATGTTTTTTTATCTAGGCCATAGAACATACAAGATATATAGTATGACTGACAAGCATGTTAGTAGAAGTCTGAATCTGTAGAAGTAAGTTCCTCACTTTTGAATGCCTCAATTCTCCTCCTCAGTGTTGCATTGACACTCTTTGTGCATTGGTATTTATTTACATAGGCCTTCTGAAATTAAATATTTAAAAAAAAATTAGGTCTGTCGATTAATCACAGTTAACTCACACAATTAACTCAAAAAAATTAATCACAATTAATTGCTGCTTTAATGGCACTGCTAAACAAATAGAATGCCAACTGAAATTTATTACATATTTTTGGAGGTTTTTCTACATTTTCAAATATATCAATGTCAATTACAACACAGAATACAAAGTGTACAGTGCTCACTTCATATTATTTTTGTTAAAAATATTTACACTGTGAAAATGATAACCAAAAGAAATTGTATTTTTCAATTCACCTCATAAAATACTGTAATGCAATCTCTTTATCGTGAAAGTGCAACTTACAAATATATATGTTTTTGTTTTGTAATTGCACTCAAAAACAAAACAATGTAATACTTTAGAGCCTATAAGTCCACTCTGTCCTACTCCTTGTTCACCCAATCACTAAAACAAACAAGTTCGTGTACATTTACGGGAGATAATGCTGCCGGCTTCTTATTTACAATGTCACGTGAAAGCGAAAACAGGCATTCACATGGCACTTTTGTAGCTGGCATTGAAAGGTATTTACCTGTCAGATACGCTAAACATTCGTATGCCCCTTCACGCTTTGGCTACCATTCCAGAGGACATGCTTCCATGCTGATGACGTTCATTAAAAATTAATGCGTTAATTAAATTTGTGACTGAACTCCCTGCAGGAGAATAGTATGCCTCCTGCTCTGTTTTACCAGCATTCTGTCATATATTTCATGTTACAGCAGTCTCGGATGATGACCCAGCACATGTTGTTCATTTTAAGAACACTTTTGCTTCAGATTTCACAAAATGCAAAGAAGGTACCAATGTGAGATTTCTAAAGATAGCTACAGCACTCGACCAAAAGTTTAAGAATCTGAAGTGCCTTCCAAAATGGAGAGGGATGAGGTGTGGAGAATGCTTTCAGAAGTCTTAAAAGAGCAACACTCCGATGTGGAAACTACAGAACCCGAACCACCAAAAAAGCAAATCATCTTCTGATGGTGGCATCTAACTCAGATGATGAAAGTAAACATGCATCAATCTGCACTGCTTTGGATCATTATCAAACAGAACCCCTCATTAGCATGGACACATGTCCTTTGGAATGGTGGTTGAAGCATAAAGGGACATATGAATCTTCAATGCATCTGGCACATAAATATCTTGTGACGCCAGCTACAATAGTGCCATGTGAATATCTGTTCTCACTTTCAGGTGACATTGTAAACAAGAAGCAGGCAGCATTATTTCCTGCAAATGTAAACAAACTTCTTTGTCTGAGTGACTGATTGAACAAGAAGTAGGACTGAGTGGACTTGTAGGCTCTAAAGTTTTATATTGTTTGTTTTTGAGTGCAATTATTTTTGTACATAATTCTACATTTATAAGTTCAACTTTCATGATAAAGAGATTGTATTACAGTACTTATAGGAGATGAATTGAAAAATACTATTTCTTTTGTTTTTATAGCACAAATATTTGTAATCAAAAATAAATATAAAGTGAGCACTGTACACTTTGTGCTCTATGTTGTAATTTAAATCAATATATTTGAAAATGTAGAAATCATCCAAAATATTTAAATAAATAGTATTATATTATTAACAGTGCGATTAATTGCACAATTAATCATGATTTTTTAAATCACTTGACAGCCCCTATATACTGAATATCACCCAGATTTCTAGAACTGAAAGGACTTTTAACATCTGATTTAATTTTCATAGTTTATCCTGTCTTTTTACTTCGAGCATTTCGCTCAGCTTGGATATTGAAAACAGACAAAATCAGTTCACTTTGCTTACAGTGATATTCTAGTCAATTTCAGCCTAGGTACAAAGTAAATAATGGGATTGCAAACTTTTTTAGTTTTAAATTTCTTAATTTCTGAGAGTCTGTTTCACACAATCATTTAAAATTCAGTACTTTTCACCTGAATACAATTTAACTAACACCATTTAACATGACCTATTTCTTCCTGCTAAAAGAAAAATCACACTGAAATTCATAAGCCCACTGAGCCATAAGGCACTCAAACTGGAGAGCAGAATTTGGCCCTTTCGGTGTAAGTGTCGTAGTGACAGTGATGAATCTCTGTAAAATAAAAACCAACATCAACTCTAGTTTTAAAAAAATCACTTTAAAAAAAACTAATTGAAAAATCCTTACCAACAGGAAAAAGAAGTGGAGAAGTTCTGCCCATTGATGCAGTTAGAGTGTTTACTGGCAGTTCTTAACCATTCTAAGCCCTAACTGGCTTTCAGCACATAAACTACGTTTTCTCACTGGGAATAAGTGTATTTTCACTCTTCCCTGAGAAGGAGGGTGAGATCACATCAGCAATCTGGGTTACATCAGACAGACAGCATGATAAGGTCAGTTAGGGATCAGGTTCTGGTAATTCAGATCCATGCTTTCTTTATAATAAGAAGGGAGCATTACTATGATTCACTAAAATATAGCTGGATAACAAAGCAGTATATCTTGTTGCTTACCAGGATTGTAAATGAAGATATCATCATCTATGCTTGTGGAAACACAGTTGGAATTAGGGCAGCTTTCACTGTATTCTACACAAACAAAATTTTCCTGTTTAAAAAGGTTTTTGGGTCTATAAGCCTGGAAAATAAATCATAATGGTGTTGTTTCATTTGTAGCCAGGACTGAAATAATGGCTCCAAAGAAGGCATAAAATTCATCTTAATTGGCTTTTCTTTGAAAGAGGGATGGACCCAAGTCACAAAGTTTGGATCCAGTTTGACCGGAAACCTCAGCCAATGGGAGCTGCGGGGGCTGCACCTGCGGGCAGGGGCAGCATGCACCATGCAGAGCCATCTGGCTGCACATCCGCCTAGAGGCCGGACATGCCTTCAGGACCAGCATGGAGCCAGGGCAGGCAGGAAGCCTGCCTTAGCTCCACTGCGCCGCCAACTGCGAGCCGCCTGAGGTGAGCGCTGCCCAGCTGTAGCCCACACCCCGAACCCACTATCCCAGGTCGGAACCCCCTCCCATACCCTAACTCCCTCCCAGAGCTCACATACCAACTCCCTACCCTAGGTCAGAACCCCTTCCAGCACCCAAATTCTCTCCCGGAGCCCACACCCCACACCCCCACCTGCACGCCAACCCCCTGCCCCAGCCCTTAGCTCCCTCCCGCACTCCAAACCCCTCAGTCCCAGCCCGGAGTCCCCCCCGCACCCTGAACCCCTCATTTCTGGTCCCACCCCAGAGCCCACACCACCAGCTGGAGCCCTCACCCCCTCCCACATTGCAACCCCTGCCTCAGCCCAGTGAAAGTGAGTGAGGGTGGGAGAGAGCGAGCAACAGAGGGAGTGGGGCTGGAACGAGTGGGTTGCAGTGTCTCAGAGATGGGGTGGGGCAGAGGCCAAGCCTCAAGGCAGGGGCGGGGCAGGGCAAAGGTTTTTGGTTTTGGTGCAGTTAGAAAGTTGGCAACCCTAGATCCAAACCTCTCAAAGTTTAAGGGGATCCAGATCTGCTGTTTGGGCCCATCTATCATTTGAAAGTTAGTTACCAGGACAGCAGTTCTCCATAGTCATGGAAATAAACTCTGCTATGTAGCTAAAAATTGCTTTTGCAGTCAGCACTTAGACCCTCCCTGCTAAGTCAAGGAAGCAGCAAACAAACAATAAACACTTGCCACATGGGACTGCCTTCCATCACTCCAGTCCCAGGTGCAAAAATACACAATAAAAAGGAAGCAAATTCAAGTGCTCTGCATTTCTGTGGTTTAGTGAAAAAACATGGTTTCAGAGTAGCAGCCATGTTGCTGATTTATACCAAAACAATCTTCTGTAGTGTGACCATGATACAGACAATGCTGTTTGCTTCCTAGCATTGGTATAGGTAAGGCAGTGGACACACTTCAGATGCGAATCCCCTTTCTCTCTCTGTGTGTGTGTGTGTGTGTGTGTGTGTGTGTGAGAGAGAGAGAGAGAGAGAGATGAATTTCACTGATTTTTTAAAACAATATTTTAACAGTGCAACACTCTACAGGTAAAACATGAAAAGCATACCAAGCTAATGCTGTCATAAAAGCAATTAGCAATCTTGCAGCTGTAATAAACGACAGAATCCCTGGGGCACAGTTTCTGTGGCAGGGGAATTCCCTGCTCTAGTCAAATGTTATGTTGTTTAAAGCTATTTTGTTAGAAGTTGAAAGCATGGTTTATTCCCACAAGATCAGTGATTATGTATTTGTTCATTTCTGTATATTTTGCATGATCTTTTTGTACAAGGATTAGCCATCATGCTTCATGCACATATATTAAAACAATCCCTTTTAAAGTTAATAAAAGGAAAATTAGAATAAATTAACAGGACTATAATAACATAGTGCCAACAATACTTTAGGCAATGCTTCCAGCCATCTCCATTCAATAGTGGAACATAAAGGAGCAAACAAAAAAAATTGTGTTACTCAGATAAAGGCCCTCAAAGTGGGTATATTTACATTTACATTAGATTACATTACATTAGATTTACACTCATTTTACGGTCCCTTTATACTACAAAAGTGTTGTAAAGGTGACTTAGGGTATGTCTACACCAACACAAGGAGTTTTTCTGGTGAACACCACCAGCTCGATGAATGTTAGGTACAGAAGCACTCTTTCGTCGACATAGCTTCATGTACACTGGTGTTTTGTTGGCATGACTATGTCAGTCAGGAATGTGTTTTTTTCACAGGCCAGACTGATGTCGTTATGCCAACATAACTTTTAAGTGTAGACCAAGCCTTAGAATCAATGAGAATCAGCCCCGTAAAATCTACCGTATATGGGTCTATCCTGATCCAGGAAAGCGTTTAAGCACATGCATAATTTTAAGCGTTTGTGTAGTCCCAAACTGAGGACAAAGGGCCTATTCAACCGCTTTAAGTTAGGCACAAGCTTAAGTGAGTGCTTTCCTACATGGGGGGCTTAAGTGCGAGCAGGAAGCCCTCTAGGTGTGTAGGCACAGTACTGTATTTCTAACATAAATTACCTGAATTTTGCGACAGAAGAAAAATGTAAGAACACCTGGCCAGAAATAAGTTAGAGAAGTTATTTGTCCTGAGCTGAATAAATGTGAAACATTATCTCACTTAGACACACTGGGCACTTTTGGCAGAAATGTATTCTCTTTTATGTATTGTCTCAATTTACTTTTTCCCTTTGGCTAATTATTCTATCATACATTCTACTATTCAATATTCATTTAATTCAAGCAATTCCCATAGTAACCACTGTATCTCCTAGTATATGTACAGTACCATATGACGCACAGAATAGCCTTGGCAAAAAATCACTGGCAAGTACTGTCAGCGTTTGTAGATTTTTGTAGTGCTTTCTGCAAAGTCCAGCGTATTTCCCTCTGGGTACTCCATGCTATTTATAAAAACTTTTCTCACTTGCCCTTGTCCTTTCATGTTTCTATAATTAAGATCCTATAGACAGGATAAATAGACAGGGGTTTTTTTAATGTGTATGGGTGCGTGCAAAGGACAGCTTACTCAGTAGTGTATCTAGCATTTTGCTTTGCACCATCATCATATTGACTGTGAGAATGAAGGGAAAATAACGGCTCCTCTAACTGCACTGAAGAACGCCCAGTGCTAGAGGCTAAACATGTTATCAATCCTTGCAAATGGGCCATTTTCAATAGCTACATTTGACTTCTGAAAATATGTATCAACCAGAGGATCACATGCTAGGAAACCCTGGGGTCGAGTGTCCCATCCTGGAGGGCAGTACTTTGCAGGCTTCAAAGTAAAACCAGAATTTCTCTCTGTTCCCCATTGAGCGAAATGTTTTTTGCTTGGTGAGCTGAAAGTGCACTACTAGGAGCAGGCTCTTGAGTGGTAAACACACAGATCAGGTCAAGCCTTTTGCTTTTCTTGCAATCTCTCTGCATTATTTATTACTCGCCTCTACTGCTGCCTCTGCCTCCTCTTGCTGATCTCTCTCTTGTGCGACCATCGAGGGCTGGAATACCTTCCTTCTTTCATCTGCCAATCCCTCCTCCTCTCCCCTCCTTCCAACTCGGTCTTCAAACAAGTGTTGTTCTCCTTATCAAAATTTGCCACCTCCTTTTCCAGAACTAGAGGTTCGAGATATTCATTTCTGTTTCTCTGTTCATCTTTTATTTACAGGTTCTCCAGGGCAGGGAACACGCCTAGGTTTGCACAAAGCCATGTAAATTTGCAGCATTCTGTGAATGTTGGTTAACAATACATACATACATACATACATAACGGCAGCTATCCTTTCTTTCCCTGTGTTTGGGTTAGGTCTCTGGCTAGCACTCGGTCAAAATTGGGGCAGGAAATACCCTAAGCAAGGGATGAGTATCTGAGTCTCTCTCCTATATGGGGTAACCAGTATTGCCAACTCTTGCGATTTTTGAGTGACAGGATTTCAGAGGGCACTGGAGCTCATCTAGCAATGATGGGAGAAGCTCCAGCCCTCTTGCAAAGCTCAGCTCTAATGGAAGCTGGCAGAGTCTCTCCTCTCTACTTGCAGTTTGCACAGCAGGGGAAAGGGAGGAGGGAGCAATGAACCCAGCATGGCTCTGGTCCCTTCTCCCCTCCTGAGAGAAATACATAGAGGTATCTGCTTCTCCCCCCTGCAGCACTCAGCCTGAGAACAGGCATGGGGCCCCTGGAGCTGCTATCCCCAGCACAGGAAGGGGGACAGGGAACCCTGCTGCAGCCTGGGAAAGGGGGTGAGGGGAAATGCCCCCGGAGGAGCAAATTTGAGGCTGGGGGTAAGGGGGTAGCTGAACTGGGGGATAGGGACTGAAATTGGGGAGACCACTAGGTCAGGGGAGGGGAGAAGCCCTGAGGGCTACAGGAGGGAAAAATAGTTAAAATCAATTTATTTTTGTTTTAGGATACTTATGAGATTTTTTTAATTGATAATTTATTGTAATTCCTGAATAATATACACGTTTATGTAGTTATCAAACTTATACAAAGAAGGAAGAATTATTTAAATTTATTTTTGAATTACTTTGAAAGTGACTGAATTTATTTATTTCAAAATAGTATTTAGGGATTATAAATATAATTACTGCACTGAAATACAGAAGGCTTTGAAAGGTGGTTGATATTGTGAAGATATTCTTGCATGTAAATATCTTTGCAGCTCACATAAATCTTTATTGCAAAATAATTGGAAAACTTGATACATGTGAGCGCTTTGTGTTTCTTGGATGTTCATTTTCCAGCTCCATTTTATAGGCCTTGTACAGTATATTTCTAAATATGTGTGAATTAGCCTGTTCCATCATATTTTAACTTTATCACACTATAGAGCTCGCTGAGTACTTAGGTTATAGTTGATGAAAGTGACCAAAAGGAATAGAGATTACGTAAGAAGGGGAGAAAGGGGAAAGAGACTAGGTATTATGAGCACAGGCATGGAGAACAGTGAACTGTTATGAACATGAAAGAGAATGAATTAGAGGACACAAGAATGGAATAAAGGAGAAATAACTGATAGAAATGAGAAAAGCAAAGGAAAATATTTTGTAAATGGACAGATGGGAAAGGAAGGATGGTCCAGGGGCTAGGGTACTAGCCCCTGACATGGGAGAGCCTGCGTTCAATTTTCTGCTCTGCAGTGCACTTCCTGTGTGACCTTGGGCATGTGACTTGACTTAACCTCCCCAGGCCTCAGTTATCCCATCTGTAAAATGGGCAGAATAGCACTTCCCTACCTCATAAGGGTAATGTGAGTTGCTCAGATATTACAGTGATAGATAGATACATGGAAGCAGAAAAATGCAATAAAATAAAAGGAGGAAGAAGCAGGAAAAGACAGAGAAAACATGTACAGTAAGTTAGTGGCTTTAAGTTATTTATGGACTTTTTATTGTACTTTCCTGGCAGACATCCTGGATGTCTGTATACTTCGGGGAAAGGGATTGGATGGCTATTTTAAGCACTAATATTATACTACTGTTATATATTGGCTACTCTGGATTCCACAGTTAAACAACTGGAGCCAAGACAGAGAGTAAATAGCTTATACACACACACATCCAGCACCGGGAGGCCTAACAGTTCACAGACCAGCAGCTCACTGAAGAATGGCCTCTTGAAATAAATGCTTATATATTGGTAACTGTCCACAGATCCATGCACACGCAGGTGAGCTCCTCCTCTCCTGCAACACAGCAGACTGGGGAAAGCCCAAAGATTCCCCTCCCCCTTTAATATAAAATGAGTCAGTTAAATTTAAAAGGGAAGGGCACAAACTCATATCACTTGACATACCGGAAACCCTGAAGCTCGTTGTGGGTGTCGTGGTATGATTAAGGCTGATAGGAGTCCATTGAGTTTGTGAGCCCCAAAATGCTACAAGAGGCTTCCTCCATAGGGACATCACAATGAGATACCAATGCTTGGGGACTAATTCTTTTCCTCTCACCTCCATGTGGATCACTGCATTCATACGAACTATTGGCAATGTGAACCACCAGAGAGAATCTTGCTTTCGGGGGCAATTTTCAAAGGCTTCTGCAAAATTTAATAAGTTACTGATCCCCTACCCAGCCCTAAATGTGTGTCCATTACTTGATTTGGGTATGGAGTTGTGGGATTCAGTGGGTGAAATCCTGGACCCACTCATGTCAATAGGAGTTTTGTCATTAGGTTCAGTGGGCCCAAGAGTTCATCCAGTGTTTGCAAATGGGTATAGATAAATCTTAGGGCCAAATTTTCAGACCAACTTTAACAAGGCCTCCATTTTTGTGCCTTTAAAATAAATGTGGTTGCAGTTCTGACACTTAGGTCATGTAAATAGCTTTGTACCCTATTTAGGAGTGCAGTCCAGTACCTAGACATCGAAATGATAGTAACTGCACCCACACTTATTTGAACAAAATTGAGGCCTGTGTCCAGTCCTGAACATTTAATCAGATAAAATATCATAGGAGCAAAGTAAAAAAATCATTCATCAGGGCAGTAATGTACTTGATTTTCCTGCAATAAAGACTCTGGAAACTAGATCTTTTTTCATAATAAAGACCTAATGACTGGCTTCTGACTAGGACACAGCAGGACACTCCGAGGCACTGATTAGCCTTTATATGCCTAGGACTATATAGTTACATATTTGTTCCCTTTCAGTGTTTTTTGTTGTTGACTTTTGCTTTTCCCTTTTTGAATTTTATTGGGCACAATCTGAACTATTCTTCTAGTATTTTAAAACTAAAGAATTTTATTTCTGAATTATTGGAACATTAAGAGCCTCAATATGTCACTTGAGGATTATGTTAAAGTGGCTCTCACGGCTTGGTTCTGATCTCACTTACACCTGTTTAAAATCAAATACAGTGCACCAAAGTCTCCGAGTTACACTGATGTAAAGCTGGTCAGTGAGAGGAAAATGAGCCCTGGACACTACAATTATTCCAGAGCTATTTCTGTTACCATCCTTGTAGTCAACATTAATAGTTCCTGGATCGTGCCTTTGCACATTTTTGCATTAACTTGCAAGATTAGTGATAATGTTGCAGCTTTTTCTGCTCTGTATGTTAACAAAAAATGGCTAGGGAAAATACTTTGCAATATCCTATAGCTCCAACTGCTATCACAATATTGTTAGAGTGACTCTCTCCACTGATGGATTTACATTTACAACTCCTCATCCAAGAGCTTCCTTCCTACATTAAACATGCTAATGATTTTCTATGCAAAATTTAACAACCTAATAGGCTGAACAAGTCAAACGAAAATACGTTAATTGTTGCCTTTGATGTATATTATTCTCCCCACTTCCCTCATGCAAACAGTGTATAAGCATTAACTCTAGCACCTAATAAAACATATATAAAGAAAAGCTACTAAGGTTGTCACTTGGGATAACATTGTACTCTATAGAAGACATTACTTTAAGGCAAAATACTGACACACGAACAGCTACAGTATATACAACCATTTTCAAAGGAAAACTGGAAAAGAACAAAGAGTAAAATCAGCTCAGATTTGTTTATCTGAAGAAGCTATAGGAGGCGGATAATATCATACTTTGTTTGCTTTTATTACATAAGAAAGAATCATGCAACATAATACTGAAGGTATATAACCTAGAGATGAAATGGCTGTTTGGAAAGCAGAAGGCTTTTTCCTCTAAAAATCCAAATAGTTGGAATCCGATTTGCCCAAAGACAGTACTGAGATAACATAACATAAAAACTGCCATACTGGGTAAAACCAATAGTCCGTCTAGTCCAATATCCAGTCTCTGATAGTGGCCAGTTCCAGAGCTTCAGGGGGAGGGTACAGAGCAAGGCAGTTTTAGTGATCCACCCCTTTCATCCCCTCCCAGCTTCCAGCAGTCAGAGGCTTAGGGTCACCCAAGCATGGGGTTGCACCCATGACTGTCCTGGCTAATAGCTATTGGTGGACATATCCTCCATGAACTTATCTAGCTCTTGTTTGAACACAGTTTGCATATCACAACATCCCATGGCAATGAGTTCCACAGGGTAATCGTGCACTGTGTGAAAAAGTACTTCCTCTTGTTTGTATTACCTGGTGTCTATTAATTTCACTGGGTGATCCCTGGTTTTTATATTGTAGGAAGGGGTAAATCAGTAATAGGTAAGTATAATTGAGAACTGGCCTTGCAAGGATTGCAATTATCATTGCCCACTACTGGCTGGCCCTTTTTGGTCATGTTGCCCACTTTGAAGACAAAGTCTTTGTGCATCAAGGTCTGAAGATGAGACTGTCGGTCAACAAGGGGTACTGCCTAGTCATGGACTGGCAGTAGTCACACGGTCACCCACAATCAACCTCGCTGCACCTGATCAGTAATAATCCTATGGAGCTCTTAGACACCTGGAATAAAGCCATAGAGTGTGGTCATGGACACTTGGTGCTACAGACCTCTGCTGTCTAAGCACATTATCATGAATAACACTTCTTTATTCACTTTCTCCACATCACTCATGATTTTATAAACCTCTGTCATATTGCCCCTTAGTAGTCTCTTTTCTAAGATGAACAGCCCTAACCCCTACACTTTTCAGGCTCTCCTCATATGGAAGCCATTCCATATCCTTGCTCATCTTTGTTGCTTGTCTCTGAATCTTTTCCAGTTCCACTATATCCTTCCGGACATAGTATTCTGGGTGTGGTTGCATCCGGAATTTATACAGTGGCATGATGATATTTTCTGTCTCCTTCCTAATAGTTCCTAACATTGTGTTAGCCTTTTTGACTGCTTCTGCACACTGAGCTGAAGTTTTCAGAGAACCATCCATGGTGACTTTCTGGAATGGTAACAGCTAATTTAGAACCCATCCTTATGTGTATGTAGTTTAGGATTATTTTTTCCAATGTACATTATCTTGAACTTATCAATGCTGAATTTCCTCTGTCATTTTGTTGCCCATTCACTTACTTTTGTGAGATCCCTGTAACTCTTTGCTGTCAGCTTTGGACTATGGACTTAACTATCTTGAATAATTTTGTATTATCTGCAAACTTTGCCACTTACACTCCTTTTTCCTGATTATTAATGAATATGCTGAACAGCACATGTCCCCGTACAGATCCTTGGTGGAATCCCGCTGTTTCTCTCCCTTCCCTTAACAAAAGCTGTGTTGACTTCCTCCAACAAATTGTGTTTATCTATGTGTCTAATAATTCTGTTCTTTACTAGAGTTTCTACTGTTTTGCCTGGTAATTAAGTTAAGCTCACCCACATATAATTGCCAGAATGGTCTCTGTAGCCCTTTTTGAAAAATCAACATTACATTAGCTACCTTCTAGTCATCTTGTACAAAGGGTGGTTTCAGTGATAGTTACATACGACAGTTAGTAGTTCTGCAATTTCATATCTGAGCTCCTTCAGAACTCTTGGGTGAATACTATCTGATCATGGTGAGTTATTATTGTTTAATTTAGCAACTTGCTCTAAAACCTGTTCTGTTGACACATCAGTATGGGGCAGTACTTCAGATGTGTTGCCCGGAAAGGATAGCTCTGATGTGAGTATCTCTCCCACATCCTCTGCACTGAAGACTGACACAAAGAATTCATTTAGCTTCTCTGCAATGGCCTTGGTTTCCTTGAGTGCTCCTTCAACACACTGGTCATCTAGTGTTCCATTGTTTTGTTTTAATCAACTCTAGATTCCCATGTGTATGTTCATTTTGAGTACATAGAATTGTGTTCTATCCTGTGATCAATATCATACAGAGTAATTATACTAAAGAAATTAGTATAAATGGCCTCTGTCCTCCAGGACAACTCTGAAATTGAGGCACTTTGTCACCACAATTTTAGCCCAGTTAACAAAAATCAATAAAGTATGAATAATTATTTTAAAATAAATACTTCTGATTTGGGGCTATTTTCTATTGCTTAGTCTTTCTAAAGGCTTTTCTTATTATTCTTCGAATAATCTAATCGATCCATCCCTGTATTTATACAGTGCTAACCGCTGTATTATTTGATTAGTGGAACAGATCTATACCTTATCCACAAATTTAATAACTGGATCTATACTTGAAATCTAGTCATGCAAGCTTACTAAAAGCAAAGAGCCAGATGCTGCTTAACCATGTGGTGCGAAGTGTAGGAAAGGCAAATAATGATTGGAAAGGGCGCACTGGCTTTGTGTCAAACTTCTCCTTCCATTTAAAGGCCATATAGAAGGACTACACAGGATAAGAGGAGATGTGCCATACCTGACGGACAGAGCTAAGAATCAGCTGCTGTCTGTGGTATGTTCCCCTTCAAACTCATTTCTTTGCAAGTATAAAGTGCTAGTTAGTTGCAAGGGTCTGCTGTATTAGTATAGTTTGTGTGTATTTTTTTATTCTAGAGCTGCCACAACCTGAAAACTATGAAATGTCTTGAGTATATGACAATTGCTCCTTTACCCTTTAATTCCTAAAAGCCACCACAGTGGCAAACTCTGCATTTGGTTACAAAGAATTCAAGAACCAAGGGGTTAACACCTTAACCTTGCTCCTAACAACAGTCTTCAATGAACCAAGCAATGAATCAGCCAAGCTTTAAATCAAAGCCACTTTAAAAACTCAAAAGAAACCATAATTTACACTGTGCCACCTTTAAGGAAGATGCAGCATTTAGTAGTTTATTCATAGTTCAAATGATGGAATCAGCCAAAATCCCACATGCTTATGGGTTTATCTATATTCATCCACAATGAACATTTTAAGGGATATTAAAGGTCAGATTCTCCCCTGCATTGCTATTTACACAGAACCTTTAATCCCACAGAATCACAAAGTGCTGAATGGACTGTGGAACAAATTCTGCCCTCAAAACATTGAGTAGAACCCTCATACAATTTCACGGTCTACTCTGCCTAAACAAAGATTGTAAGAAACTCACTCCAACCGGCCACCCGCCTTAGTCTACCTAAAGTACTGGCACTAAATTCAGGAAAAAGGTAAATCTTCCCATACACTAAGAACACAGTCATTTTTAATAGTAGTATTGCCTTAGCACCCAGGAGCCCTAATCATAGACCACAATCCAATTGTGCAAGGTACTGTACAAACAGAAGAAAAAGAGTGTCCCTGCCCCAGGAAGTGGTCAGAGTACTCTCCACTGGGTACAGTCAAAGACACAAAAAAGTCAAATCAGAAATGGAAATATTTCTTATAAACCATCTGGGTACTCCTTGCTCTCTCCCTCCATTGCTGCATGTTGCCCCTGGCCTTGGCCCAGCCAGCCCATAGTTCAATCCATCAGTGGTCTGGGCTGGAAAATGACAGCCAATATGTGCCAAAGACAACACAAGGGTTTTAGGAGGGCAGTGAAGAAGGCTTCTCCTATTGAAACTGCAGAAGGGAATTTTAGGTGCCTCATTCCCTTAGAGCAGTGGTTCTAAACCAAGGGTCCGGGGGCCCCTGGGGAGCCACATGCAGGTTTCACGGGGGCCACCAAGCAGGGCTGGCATTAGACTTGCTGGAGCCCAGGGCAGAAAGCCACAGCCCCACCGCGTGGGGCTGAAGCATAGGGCCCGATGCCCTGTCACCTGGTGCTGAAGCTGAAGCCTGAGGAACTTAGCTTCACTGGGGCCCCCTGTGGCACGGGCAATTGCCCAGCTTGCTAACCCCTAATGCTAGTCCTGGCTTTTATATGCAGAAAAACAGTTGTTGTAGCACAGGTGGGCCGTGAAATTTTTATAGCATGTTGCGGGGGCCTCAGAAAGAAAAAGGTTGAGAATCTGGCCTTAGAGGATCTGGTCCTACCTCCACTGATTTTAATGGAATTAAGCGTCTAAATACCTTTAAGGACCTGGGCCACAGGAATTTCTTACATTAAAACACATTGTTAACACAAACCCCACCATCTCACCCCCTATGTGCTGCCCTCTTCTTCGCCTCCTTTATCCTACTAGATGAAAAGCTTTTTTCACTTCTATGCCTTGACTCCACATGCATGTCAAGAGCCTTCCCTGTCCTTCAAATCTCTGCTCTGTTTCTTTCAGCTTATCTTCCATAACTAATCTCAGCTCACCAGGTAAATACCCTCTCTCAGGCCTAACCATATTTCAGTAATCATCTTTCAAAATAATTATGTAAAAAACAAACAGAACAACCCAAGCAAAACTTGTCAGTGCAACAACATTAATGGGGCCACATTCTGTGCTGTGACTGAGAAAGTGACAAAGAAGACATAGCCCCGGAGCAGTGAAAGCAAAGGATCAGAACTAGTAGATTCAGCTTCAGAATTCAGCTCTTTATTGTAAACTGTTCAGTAATCTGACCACAACTCTACAGTTCTCTGTAAAACACCGTGTGCACATTTGGCATCATATGGCACAGTGGGCTGGGACTCAACTGATGTCCATGGATATGGGGCAATCCATGGTCTTTTAAACAAGACACGTGATGCATCTTTTTTTCCGTTGTTATGTAAGAATCTAAGTTGTACATAATACATAAGTGACTGCAGAACAGGCACCGATCCATCCCCAGTACCTAATAATTTTAAACATGTTGGCTATCAAAAGACAGTGTTTCTAGCAAGAGTCATCTGCTGAGCTTCTTTTAATCGTATGTCATCTTTTTAATAAATGATTGAAAAAAGTCGAAGACAGAACATACATATCATTAGAGCTCTAGATATTGTAAAGATTACTTTATTCATACAGTAGGGCACTTCATCTGAGTACGCATGGAGAAACAGAAAAGGACTAAGGTCTACAGGACTGGACCTAAAGTCTGATGAAAGGTCATTTAAAGTTCTCTACTATAATACCTTTGGGAAGGATCCCAAAGTGCTTTACAGATCAACAGCTATACGATTAGTTATATGGAAGCAGGTTTAGGCCTTAGATGTGCATGGGTAAAGTTTTGAAAATTGTCTAAGTGACTAAGGAGCCTAAATGACTTTAAAAAAAAATCTAAGTCGCCTAGCCAATTTTGAAAAATGTACCCATATCTATATGAAAATCTTGGTGCGCTTGTGGATTTGCAACTAAATAAAGACAAAAAGAAAAGGAGTACTAGTGGCACCTTAGAGACTAACCAATTTATTTAAGCATAAGCTTTCTTTTCTTTTTGCGAATACAGACTAACACGGCTGCTACTCTGAAACCTAAATAAAGACAAGAGACACAAAGTTTCAGCTTTTTTTGAGTGTGCATCTTTTGCACTGCATTAGCACCTAGTCCATTTTGTTAACAAAAATGATTACTCTTATGGAACCAGGGAGCATTGGTTCCAGTAACAGAATGATATAACCTGATCTTTCCTGTTGCTGGCAAATCGTATATTTTATCTATAGGTTTATTAGATGATTACAATATTAAAAGATAAGAGTCCAAAAAGCAAAGGGAAATGTTGGCAAGAAGAAAGTGAATATGGATTTGGCAAAGGCATTGCAATGGCATTTGGGAAGGAGGCTGGGGCTCAGTTCCCAGTAAAGAGATGCCCACCCCACAATAGGTTGCACAAATTAACACTCTTACTGGCAATCTCAAAAGAGGAGCCAAATATGTATGGCCTGAACACTGAACTTCCCTGAGTCACACAGAGGGCGGTCCCTTCAGGGTGAGGTTGAGGTGACCAGGCAATGGCAATATGGGACAGTGCTGCGGACCATATTATAGCTGTCCTGTGAATAAAGAGAGGACAGTGCCCTGACCTGGTAAGCCATCACTTTTCACAAGCACTAAATAATACTTAAAAGATTTTTAAACATAAACTATGACTACTAAAAGTCCTAAGACTTTGACCCCACCTCCCGCTTTCAAGGACTATTCTAAAAATTAATTCTAGGGAGCGAGAGGAGAAACTCCCACTCTTATGGACAGTGGACTGGAGTGGGTAGTGAGGAGGAAAACTCCATGAGCTTCCCTTTGGGCAGTTTCCTGTAAGTTCTTCAATTAGGGATCCTAGCCCTTCCCCTGTGGAAGAAGTAGTAACTCAGTTCCCAATCCCTGAGCGATCCTCCAAACTAGAGACACAGGGCCCACTGTGCAAAGTCTCTGTGCCCACACACTGGTCATCCGCCCTCCAGCTGTCTGGCAGCATTGCTTCAATGGAGCTGTGCTGCCAGGATCTCTCCCACCTCCCGCTTAAAGGGGGTTCCACGGCACAGAGGGACTACTAAAAACTGTGGGCTTGATGCAAAGTCTGTTTAAGGTAATGAAAGCCTTTCCATGGCTTTGGATCAGGCCATTAATGCATCCTCAGGTTGCATTTCTTCCTCCCTCCCTCTGGGAAGGGATAGATCTCTGTGTGGAGAATCTCTCTCTATGTAAAGCCTGGAAGGACTATCCCCCACTGGGCTGAACCTCACATTGAGAGATTCAGAAAGAAAGTAATTTTCTGCTCTTTGTAAAACATGCTTTTCCATCAGGGGGTTGCAGCCATTTTGCACGCATAAGAAGAGCAAGAGAGAAAGAGAGGCAAGGCTTTTAAGATGCTTTCTGTACATCCTTTTCTCAAAAGAACATTGGAGGGAGGGTTGTGTCTTTCACGTACATTTTACAACCAGTTCGTAATGTGGGCTGATCACTTCTGATATTACCAATAAAACGGTATTTAAAACTTCAGAATCGCCCCCAGTTCTTTTGTGCCACAGTTTAATGAAGACATTTGCAACATCCTGCAAGTACGTCATTATCTCCTATAATTATATAATTACAATTTTTAATGAAATGATTGCATGTGCAGTAGATGCATAGATATAATTATGGTAATTGCATAAATACCTGTTTCTCAGCTAACAGTTACTTTAAAGAAGGCCTTTGCAAAAAGGGTAAAATATGAGAAACTGAATCTTGCCAGGGAATGAATACAAATATGGTTTGTATTTTCTATATGATTTCACCCTCTAGATCTTCCGTGTATATTCTTTTCCCCATACTGCATAATAATGAAAGGTTCAAAGATATATTTTAGTGAATATTAAATCATGCTAAAAGACTTTGATACTGTTTCTGATCCCAAAGCCCATTGAAGTCAATGGAGCCCTAAAACAGTGAATTATGTGGCTACTCAGTACCTTAAACAAGAGATTGGGCCCTGAACTGCCATCTTTATACTGAAAAAGAAAACGTATGCAGTTATAGGAGAAGAATCAGTGTTTTCATTCATCTCTAGAAAGCAAGAACCAAATTCTGGATCGCTGCACAAATCCTGAGAAAACGGGCCTTGTGCAGGTGTTTTCTACAGCAGCTGGGTATGGGAGAAGAAGCTATTGTTCAGCTGCTCAACACAGCTGCCACTACAGCTTGCCTTATCAGCTGCAGTAGTGGCTTTGGCCCGGACTCCAAATGCAGTTTTTGGCCAGTAGATATACAGATGGATCAAACCCCTGCCCACCACAAATAAAATCACCATAGAACACGTCCAATCCCCACCTAGCCTCTTCCCACTGCAAACTGGAGTTGAGGCAATCCTAGTCGAGTAAGGGCCTTCCACACCTTTAGCAGCTGGGGAAGGTGAAATGCAGCACTGAGGCAATTTCCCTTCCTTTGCCACGTTATTAATAAGCAGGCCAAAGATTGAAATTACAATACGTTTACTGTATTGTTAGTGTTTTTGATTCTCTGAAAAGACAAGTACCTGTTCCTAACAGGTAAGATGTGAACTGCTGTGCACTTAGAGACTGCCCCTGCATCGCTTACACATGAGTACTCTTTGCTCAAGTGAGCAGTCTACCTCAGTGGACTACCCAGCAGAGTAAGGAATTACTCTGTAGTGTAAGGCGGGGGGGAGACAAGATCAGCCCTTAATTTCATATCTGAATTAAGTGTATTTCTGAAGCCAAACAATAAGCTATAGCCAGGGGCAGATTTTGGCTGCTGCTTCGGCGGCATAGGAGAAGGGTCACTTTACTCTACTCTTCCCCCCCCACCTCCCCCCCACACACACACACACTGCCAGTACAGACATAGCAGGAGGAGCGGGGAAGGGGAGAATAGCCATAGCACTTGGCTCTATGGAGATTCTGGATTGTACTACAGTTAATAAGCAATCTAGGAAAGGCTGTCATAAGTTGGACCAACCCTGGAAGCTGCTCCAATTTATGTCTGGGGCCCCCGCCGCAGCCCAGAAGCCAGGTCGTGTAAAGATGGCCTAAAGGCAGCTTTGCCCCACTTCCCCTCGTGTTGGGCATTCGGTGCTGCCTCTCTCAGGAGATGCCGCGTGGAATCTGGCCTCAAGAGTTTGTTATTGCGAGCATGCAAAAATAATGAGCAAAATAAAAAAAATAATATTAATAAGTGGAAGGAAAATACTTGATATCCCAAAAACAAACCTCATTGATGTTAAGCTCATTAGAGCGGTGAGGTTCTGAATGCAGAGCAGAATTAACAATACTATAGATATCAAAGGAGAAAAAAAAGAAATCAGTGAAAAGAAGGGTAAGGCATGGAAATCTGACAAAATAAAGTAAGTGAAAGGGCAAAAGAATTATGAGTGTAAAGAATGAAAAAAACAAGAAAAAGATATTTGTAGTAATAATCAAGTTATAAGTGGATTATTAATGTTACAATTGAGGCAATCTTTAAGAATGGCTTGACAGAACATGGAGGCATATTTTCAGCTTCAAAAAATATATATAAAGAATTGCTAAGAATGGTACTTGTATCTGTGTATATTACAGAGAATAGGGTAATGAAGAGAATGAACTCAGGGGAATAATAATATAATAAGATTTGACAAAAGGAAAGCACAAGAATCAGAGCTATTGAAAAGCTGAAAAGTCATCCAATCTGTCCCCCTGCCAATATATAGGAATGCACCCCACCAGCTATTTTCTACAGCTTAGTCCAGCATAGCTCTAAGTACAAAATTCAGAAAGAACAGTTAAAACATTAGCTCATTGGCTTATTGCATTCGACTAGTCCAAACAAGAAAGGGGGAGGGGAGAGAGTCAGAACAGCTGTATGCTATTTAGAACAGTTTTATCTGGATAATGATATTTCAGAGCCCTGCATATCTGTGTGTGGGAGGTTGTAGAAACTGAAAAGGTGAGCGGTAAAATCAGGGACGTTGGAATGAAACAAGTTTTAAACTGAACAGAATTAGAATAGGATTCCAGTCTGACAAAGTTACATCTGTAGTCAAGGTATATGCCTCAAGCTTCTTTACAAAGTAATGACAGTGTGTTGGCCGCATTGCAGGAGCTCACAGGTTGCCTAAATAGCTGTACATTTAAACATGGCTTCCATCAGTACAGATGGCATTAGAGGTAGTTGGTGTTTGAAAATTCAGAGTCTGAAAAACCTTCTACCTCAAGCATTACCTCTCTCAGAAAAACGACTGTAGAAAGTGTGCTAGTATTCCAGCATTTTACATTATTTCAAATGGGTCATTAAACTACTCATAGTCTTTGAAAACTGCCACCCGACCCTAACAGCTTTAGATTGTGAAGGGATGAAAGGGTCTGTACAAGACAATGTTTGGTTCATTATCTTCCTCCATGTATTACTAGTAGAGAGGTGCAACAGGAAATGCCTGTGTGGTGGCTAAAGAATGAAAAACAGGAACAAACAACACTTTAAACACCAACAAAAAATGGAACATTCTTGTTTTATGTAGTGCACTAGTGTTGGGGACCATGGTGCTAAATTAATGCCTGCTGGTACTGCAGGGATGAATCTGGCCTCCTGAGTCCAGTGTCAGACTGATTACCTTTCAGTCAGGAGGCATCAGAGGTAAATCCTCCCAGTAAGAGCTTAATGCCAGACTTTCAAAGGTAGTAGGTGCCGAAAGCCAGCCTGTAGGCGAGGTATAAAAGCAAGAGGTTCCTTGTGCTTCCTCCTCCACCCCCTTTTCCCAGGGAAAGCCACAATCTGATCCTTAGTTCCTGGGAAATACTAGCTGAAGTAGATCTGTGTTCCTTACAAAAGGCGGCATAGTATGTCCTCAACTCCCACTGAAATGAGAAATGAGGGTTCTTGCAGGAGGTGGTCAGCATTTCGCAAGACCTGGTCCAAGATGACCAAGAGTGAGTATCACTGAAATATGCAAAATTCTGACAGGAACACAGAAGACACTACAGGATACAAGGCTATCTGAGCTAGCAGTCATCTTTATTTGAAGACGACAGCTCAGTGAATTTACACAAATCTCAGTGTCCATCCCTTTCTTAGGTTACGTTCACTCCTGTTTATATTAACACTTCACACCAGGACAACCAGCATTGCCAAATTCTTTTAGGAAGCTTTGGAACAAACTAGCATGAAAAACAAGGCAGAACAAGTTAAGATAGGCTTCCTTCATTCCTTCTCAAATCCCTAAAATTTCTTATATTGCTAATGGCGCAGCGTTGTAAAGTTATTGATGCCATTCATAAAAATCAACCGGGTGTGGTGGATTTTCCATCATTAAAAAAAAGTTTTAAATCGAGATTGAACTAGAACAGATCTTTTGGAAAAACATCCAAACAGCAATTACTTCAGGGACAGTCTGTAGCCTGTGTGAAACAGGAGGTCAGATAACATGATCACAATGTTCCTTTCTAGCCTTTCAATCTACAGTGTCCATTACAATGTATAACGTAACTTTTAAATTCAGTTGCCTTTCATTACTATGCTCACCTTCCTGGGGCTTCTTTCTATCTCATTCAAAATGTTGAATTTTCTTACTAATTAACTGGCAATTTTATATAGTTAGTGATTGACTGATCCAGTAACTGCCACCCACCATTCTATGAAACTGAGTTAGGGTGATTCCTTTCAGTGCTTGTACCTAGAATCTAAAAGTGTGGATGAATAGCAGCTAGAGTTATTCTGGGTATGTCCTTCAGGGTATATATACCCTGTATGTACTGAAACAAACTACTATAGTCATAGCCCAGAGATGTGGATCTGAATTTGTCAGAGCGAAAAAGGTAAGCTTCTGCTGTTCTTCGCTGTGCCATGCAGTGGATTATGGATTCAGTTGGAAGAGTAGCCACAATGTTTCAGATAATTATGTCTTTATTCTTTCAAGTTTATCTGCAAATAAATATGACCTTCTCACCTACAAGTCTCTCCCTTTTTCCCCTATTTCTTGATTTTTTTAAATATTCTCTAATAGAAATGTGTGTAATCTTCAGAAAATGATGGGCCCTGCATCTTTATTTATGACGGTGTGAATCAACCTCTGAGTGATAGCAGGCAACAGTTGCTCAATTAATTACACATGCTTGGTGATCTGCATAACAACCACCACTGCAGCATCACACATTAGTTGAAGGACTGCAAATTATTGCAGTTATGAGAATAAGGGGTAATGTTCCCCAGAACACCCCTATTCTCTCTCCTTCCACCTTTGCTTGGTGTACTGCACTCCTACCAGACAGTCAGAGCATCTTTAAAGCACTAAGCAAAGTATAGAAGGATTCCCCCCCCCCGCCCAAAATAAGACTAGCATGGAAATATACAGAAAACATTGTCTTCTGCGTAAAGTCCAGAAAACTGCACACAGGAATAGGCCTAAGCCATTGATAAAGTCAATATTTTCAGACCAGATGCTTAGGCTGTTGTTCTACATTTAGGCATTTAAATAACAGCAGATGATTTTTCAGAGGTGCTGAGCCCTCCCCACTACCACTGAAAGCCAGTAGGAGTTGCAGTTGCCCAGAACCTTTGAAAAATCAGGCCATGTTTATTTTGATGCATAAATATGAAGTTAGGAGCCTAAACATTTTGGCCTAAGGATTTAAAAATTATTTCTTGACATCGCCCTTTATGCTTAATTATGCAGGAGAATGACGTGGTTCTTGGCAAATTATATGAAAAATATTATGTCAGAACAACGGGGTTTCTGAATTTATGTGCTGGTCTGAATATAATGTTAATATGATGTTTCTACTGTGGATTTAAGAGTAAAAGCAACTTTTAAATAATACATTGTTTCGCATGTTTTAAATTGTGTTCATAAGCATAGCTGTATACATTTTATACTGTACCTCAATAGCTTTGGGAATCTGCAAATGTTCACAAAAGAAATTTGCAAGTTCTCCCTTACTAACAGAAAAAGACCTTAATATTGGAAGACAAAAAAATCAGCCAGGAGTTGTCGTTTCCAGGTTATGGGGTCAACATATTTTAACATTTCACTACACCCCTATTAAGAGATTTCTAGCCTTACAGATGAAGCAAAGGCAAACCCACTCTCAATTCTTAAGACGTGTAAGTTTCCTAAACGAGTTCTGCTTTGGGGAGCTTTCCAACCGCTGCTAGGGCTTAATCACTACACCACTGAAATCAGTGGGTATGGGGGTTTTGCCATTGATGGCAGTGGCTGCAGGGCAATCCCTAATGCATATGCACCACCCACTGTGCATGCATATGCTGTAGTTATACTTGAATGCCACTTCTCTAGACTAAGAGGTCAAAGTACAGATGGAACTTGTCAATACAGTCAGCACAAGACAGTACAAGAGATATAATCAGGTGTAACTGAGTTCAGGCTTTACAAACGTTATCCTCTCATCTACTTTAACTAGGTCTCTATTTAATTATCTTTCTGACTTCATTAAATACAAGATATTCCCTAACCTTTCACTTCACAGGATCAGCAACTAGCCTTTTTAAGATTTGTTACTTGTTCTTCCTCTGCAAAGTTTTGTTTTTCCCCCATTTTTTTTTTTGGTCCACTTTTATACATACCTCCTTTTCTACAAATTTTCTTGCCGGGTTTTCTGGCACATTCCTTGGATATTCTTTTGACTGAAAAATGAATAGAAGACTAGAAAATAAAATGGAGCTCCATCACAGACAGTAGGAGCATGCAACACCACTATCTAACTTAAATATGGCCTGCTTTTATTAGGTGCGGAGGATTCCCAATTTGTTGTGCCTGCACATGCAATGGATAAATGTTGATGCATCTTCCCAGAAGTCAGTGGGTGGGAATGAGAATTAGGTACCAACTTCAACCTAAAGTACACGTGCTGTGGGAGAAAGAAAATGAGCGTAGACAGGGAAAAAAATTTATATCGGAATAGATGCATACACAGAAAAAGCAGCATGCATACATGTAAAATGCTGGCATGCAAACAAGGAAAGCCATGCATGCTACCAGTACACATGAATTAATACTGTTAAACCTTAGAATAGGAAAATAAAAAGGTCTCCTTGTTTTGTCTGCTATTAACTCACCATCCTCAGTTGGGACATATATATTTAAATAGAGGCAGTCTTCATTCTGATCTTGTACATAGGTAGAAACTACATCCAAGTTATTAGTAAACCACACAGGGAGCATGACTTCAGGCAATCTGCCTTCTATAATGTTCTGCGGACATACTGGAGCAAACTGAGTAGCATTTTTGACATCTGACCAGGGAGATGGAGGTTCAGGAGGTTGAAAGCGATGCTCTCCTACTGGTGGGGCAGCATACGGAACCCCAAGAAACTGAATAACAGGCCCCAAAATTTCATTATTAAGTTCCTTCTTAATCCCTCTTATCTTGCCAAAGTTGGTGGTCACGAGTGGGTCAATATCATCCAATTTTTGTGAGGACACAGCTGCAGCATGAAGCAAAAATCCAAGTATACAAAGAACGAAAGTGGCATCCAATCCCATGTGTAATAGACGGACCATCATCGCTCTCCATACGCAGTTCAGCCACACGGATCTTGGAAGGGCCATGGTCCCACATTAGTTGTATAGCTACAATGAAGCAATCTTATTTGTATCCACTTGTGCAAAAACAGGGCAATCGCAAGAAATGGATCAAGTTTCCTAAATATGAGCCTGTCAGAAAAATCTCAAAAGGCTTTTCACACGGCAAGTATCTTCCATTTATTTCACACTTATTGAAGCAGCATCTTCACACAGCACTATTTATCAGACTACATCCTATTGACAATTCTGTTTTCCATAGTAGCAATATGCAGAGAGCGGCCATTTACTGCAGATTTCCCTCTTATAAATCAAATCCAATTAGCTGCAGGTTTATATCCTGGAGAAAATGAAAATAAATCATTAGTAAGAAAGAGCTAATATGGGCAGAGTGATAACTAGTTATTTTACAAGTTATTGCACACATATTAATATTTGCTAGAGTCATGTAAGTAAAATTCTACAGTAGGTAGTTTATGGGTTCCATGAAATGACGGGTGAACTACTGATTATTGGATTATTTACAGTGTCTCCTCCTTAGTTTACAGAGTTTTTCAGAAGAAACAGACCTCATAAAAATGCAGTGTTAAAATGCACATTCCTAAAAACAAACAAATTGCTTCCAGATTAAATATGTTTTACCATGACATTTTTATATGACTTAACCGGCCCAAATTCCATTTTAAACTTGTTAGCAGAGGTTGGTTTCTCAATAGACAATAGAAACCATAGATCAATTATTTTATTAAATCTCAATACTCAGTAAAAGCAAGTCAGATCGGGATGCTGAATGCTAAAACAAAGTAACTTATTTCATTAAAAATAGATTACACGTACATATAAGAAACACTCATTTGCCCATTTTAAAATGTAATTTACAATTCGAACACTGAAGCAACTGGAGGGAAAAAACCCCAACTTTGTGCAATATTTTATAGGGTACAACATTAAATACTTTCTCTGATGACCTCTTACCATGAATCTATCTCTGATACCGAATGGAAAATCAGGATGTGAGGATTTTGACACTCATTGTGGCCAGAGAAACAATCTTTACAATAATTAACTTGATTTCCAAATATTCACAATACAGGACCAGATTCTGGTCCTTCTGAAGTCAAAGCAATACTCCCACTGACTACCAAAAAACAGGATTGGACCTCAAAGGCTGCTTCTTTTGGAAATTATTTGAAAAAGGGAATGGACACACAAAACAAAGAGAGTTGACTGTGTATCACAATTCCCATTTATGGCCCGATTCCTTGCATATTATTGACTGCAGTGAAAAGTGTGTGCGTGCAAGGAATGCAGAATCAGTTCCCCCTACACTTAATTTGCAATACAACCATTTAAATGCTCCCACAAGTCCTGATTTTTCAAACACCAGTATATCTACTGCACAATAGCCTAGAAAAATAATCTGTTAGGATCAGAGACTATATAATCTGGAATCCCAGATTCTATTTTCAACTCTATTTTATCACAAAGGTTGTGATACAGGGACTGTGATGCAGTAGTTTTGAAGATTGCTTAGAGCATACCATAACATCTTTCCTTTTCATGTTAATCACATTGCCGACACAATTTACAATATACTTTAATTTTAAATGCAGTATAATGTACAAAGTAACAGGATAATCTTATACTCATTGTAAAACAATGTGTAATGTACAGGAAATGAGTTTTACTTAGTACACGCCACATTTTGAAACACATTTTGAGACAGCATTGGCAGCTTTAATGAAAATTGTTTTTATCGTGTCTATACACATGGAAGAGGGAATTCAAAAGAAGAGCTTGTCTAACAGACAGACTGCCCTGCAGTTTGGCTTATTAAAAAGGAGATTGTAAAAGCTATATAGGACAACAGGAGATTTGGTTCATGTCTAATATTCCTTTAGCTCTGAAAAATCTATCTCAGAAGGCAATAAGGAGATAGATGTAGCTTTGACAATTTCACCACTCTCTGCTAATTCTAATACCTTTTGCTGTGAAACTATATTAACATACAGAAGACAGGCTTATGCCCATCATTCTTCTGTTTCAAATTCTCAGTATTTGTTGGAAACACACAAATTTACTTGCACAAACTATTTCTGAAGGTTAATGTATGCATTTCAATTTAGCTTAATAAACATGTGAAAAATGACACCCAGACAATTGCATCTTGGGAGATTTTTGTTTTGTCACCTTTCAGATTTTGGAGACAGCAAGAAATTTCTTGACCAGGAGTAAGAACGTGGTATTTCAGAGACTGAGGAGCAGTGGTCAGTGCAACCTCCAAAGTCTAAATGAGAAAGTTGCTTACTGGCCCAATTTTGGTGGACAGTGATAGGCCAGTAAAATATTTCAAACTGCTTGTATTAAATCCATCTAGTTAAGTCTCAAAATCTTGTTTTTTCTCAGTGGTAAAGGAATGTGCTCTGCCCGCTGCCTCTCTCCTCCCAAAAATTCTGATGTTCTCTATTTAATAATAAGTACTTCATAGGAGTAGCTGTCCCACTAAATATGTGGTTTGGGGAATGTCTAAGGAGAAATCAAATTTAACAAAGCAGCACCAAATAATTCCTTCCTTTCTTTTTCATTTTGAGCAGCTGAGTCAGATCAACATGGAAAATTACCAAGATACGCTTTAAATAACAGTTCATTTAGCAGACTTCCTTCTCTTAAAGTGTCAAAGCTATTTTTCAGTTACCAAGACAAGCACTTTTTTGGTATACTCCAGTATCAAAAAAGATAAATCTAGGAACCAAAAGCAGTTGTCTTAAAAATAACATAAAATTAAATAGTCAGCAGTAGTCCCCCTAATAGTTCAGATGTTGGAGGGTTTCCCCCTCGTTATTAAACTATTTCCATAAGTGTAGAGCTGTGGTTTTAAACCATGCCATTGGATGTCATGCCCAGCAACTAAACAGCGATGGTGTCATTCTGCCACTCACGGATAAAGCTATGATGTCATAGATCAAAAGGAGGCTGCAGTGATAAGAACATAAATCAATAATCTGTTTGGCTATTTTTATTAATTAACCCTTACTGGTTAGCAGGAGCCAGCAGAGTCAAAGGGTGTATAATCCAGTAGGTGGGAACGGGCTTCCAGCAGCAATGTCCACACATTCCAGTATCTGCATTTATGTTTCTTTTTTAACAGGCTTTTTTTCAATAGTTAAGGGAGTTGTTTATGGAGAAGTAGTATGAGATCTGACCTCCTCTGGAGAGTCCACTTCTGGGATGGCAGAAATAGTGCATTATTTCAGCCCTATGAAAGCTACCCTCAGATACAAAGATTGTTTACCTTATTCAAGTTCTTGCGGAACTCTAACACAAAGATCTACTTGTTAGTAGTGAGGTGACCTCAAGACAGGCTGGGACTGTTGCCTGGAGCACATCTACCTGTTCTACTTAATTGTTGCCAGAAACGTTTTTTCAGACCCCAGCATGTGTTCCCTGCACAGCTTTCCCCTGGTACCTGCACTGAAGCGGACTGGACAGGAACCAGTAGGGAGAAAATAAGTCTTGTGTGTGTGCATTACTATCAGAAGCAGCAATGAGCAAGCATGTGAATGAGCAGGATGGCGGGCTGGAAAGTAAGATACCTCAAACTGCTCACTACTACTGGGTAAGTCGGAGAGTTTAAAGACAATCATTCATGCCTGTGGCATAAGAATATACTGAGGTCTAGACTTAAAAATTATCATTGTCAGATGTTCTCATCATTGTCAGTTATCACAGAGTAAATCACCTCTAACATATAAAATTTATTCAATAAATTATTTCATGGGTTTGGGAAATTTTTGAGCATATTGAGATTTTCTATATATTGTTTTTCAAAATTATTTGATTTTTTTTCTGAATTTCATTTACTTTATGGCCCCAATCCTGAGTGACAGCAGACAAGCATTCCCCATAGCTCAGGAGCCAGCATGCAAAGATGGCTTTAGGTCACAATGGTGCTCCTCATGACCTGAACAATTCTGGAACAGACCAGTCCCCCAGCATAATTTAGAGCAGCCTAACTGCTCCTCACCACTTAATTTCATGCCTGAGGGGTGCTCTAAATTGCACCAACTGCTAATAGCCTCAGTGGACTATTACAGCAACTGAGTGAGATAATAAAAGTACCTGGCTAAGTCTCCTTTCCCTTGGACACACCCTCTGTGCCAGTTATTGGAAATGGGGTGGCAGAGGAGTTGCTATGGCAGCTCTACACAACCTGGGGTAAGTTATTCCATCTTTGGGGCAGACTTGAGCTAGAGAACTAGCACACAGCTGCCCTAATGTAGCCCATAAAGTACCCCATAACTTGACCCTTTCCACAAGCATTTGTGCAACTGTTGCACAAATGTTCATGGAAAGTGAACACAAAAGGGACCTGAACACCTTGAAAGCAATTTCCTTTCAAAACTCAAACAAGTTTGCAGAGCATTACACCATTCATCCTCCTTCTACTGACATCCACCTCAAATTATAACTAAAAAGCAAAAACATTACTTCATGTCGACAAAAAAAAAAGTATAAACTAATGTTAGCAAAAACAAGAATGTTATAGGCAGGATAATACACGGCACTAAAAAAAGATTATACTGCACCAGAGGGATATGCTGATTGCAAACATTATCAGGTAGGCTGAAAAGATATATTCTATTCTGGGGTTTGCTCTGTCTTTTCTAACATTTTTCATTGCTTGAAGAAAAAAGTTTTGAAACAAACGTTTCACATTTTCTTTCTATCTGATACTAAAGACTGAAACAAAATTCTGCTCTTGTGTGTACACAAGTATGGTCAATAGATTTAACTCAGAAAAGGAACTGTTCCTATATCTTTTTAAAGAAAATTACTTTCCTTCTATCCAAGTGAATTTAATGCATTGAAATCTGTCAAACCCACAGCACTAGAGACTGCAGTCCTGTATATATACACCCAAGAGATGTACAACACAGGCTACAACAACGCATGCTTCCCCACACTGTCTTGCCAATGTGTCTCACCATTAGAGTACACCTGCTTTAGAAAGAAATTCAGTATCCAAACCCATTCAAATCTTTGCTCTCTGCTGAAACAGCCAACAATGGTGCCAAATGTTATGTTGGCGATTTTGATGTGGTCACTGGCCCACCAGGAACTGATCTGAGACCACAAAGGTTATTCCACACAAGTCACCCCATAACTATCAGATGGTAAGAATTTTCAGACAGGACTAGCTGTCATCAGATAGAACCCACTATTTAGAAGTGATTGGCTCCGTTCCTATATACCTATGAGCCATCCACTCCCCTTTATTTAACATTACATCTATATTTGTAAACAAAGCCATATGTTTTATTTTAGATGCATAATTAGTAAGAAATATACAATTTTATATGTAATATACATGTATATATGTAATATACATTCTATATACAAAGTGTTAATAAATAGCTATGTTAAAACAAATGGATGATATAAGACTAAAAAGGGGCACACATATTAAAGCTTGTTTTACATTTTTCAGCCTCATTATATATTTGTTCTTCCTATTATTGGGCACATTTGCTAATTACATTATCAAATGTTGTCTTTAAATACTTTTCTGTAACTTAGATTTACCAAGATAGCAACACTTCTGATCATAATTTCCTAATAAACGGTTTCTGAATGAGACGTGCTTTAAGTCTCATGGCATAATGTCATTTACTTCTTATCTTCCATTTTCTGATATCAATAACTATTTTTTTAAATATTCCTACTCCTTAGCTAAAGTAATTGTTTATATTACCATAAGTTGGCTACTATGTTTAACATGTAAACTAGAACTGTCTGACATTTTGCACAGTAAATAGGCAACGAAAATGGTGATTTTACTCAGAACAGAAAGAATAGATAACTCTGTCACTTGTGTGTAAAGTTTAGACAGTTAAGTAATACAGATTTAAATTAAAAATGACAGATGCACTGGCTTGGAATATAATGGGTAGTGAAGTGAACCTTTATTCCTTTTAGCAGCTTATGGTTAACTCTTAAATGGACTAAATATTATACTCAATTTGAATTATATAACTATTCTGCAAAATACAATATACAGTTGATTACCATGCTCATATCAACAGTGTGCTTCTGGACTTGAGAATTTTTTGGCTTGGTCTAGAAATTTAGATGATCTTGTTTTAATGATAGATCATATGGGAGGGAAAATGCCCCAGATATTTCTCATGTGAGTTCTTTGATACAGAAGACTTCCTGTATTTGAAGATTACAATTAATTTCTCTACTGACCAACATTTTATGAAACATTCACATGCTCCACTATCTTAAATCAAATCTGATCAGTCTTACATTTCATTGTAGAATTCACAGCTAGAGAGCCCCAATCCTGCTCCCATTGAAATAACCAGAAGTTTTGTCATGGACTTCAATGGGTGAAAGATTAAGCACTAAAATCCGTACTAAACTTTGATGAATAATACATACTTACGGCCAAATCTTGATTCAACAGGATTAATCCTGAGTAGATGAGCAGAATCTGACCCTTTATCATTGCCCTTTAATATATGTTGATCAAATAACCCATGCTTTCACATCAAACATGTAGGAAACATGCCAATTTCTGCATTTTTCTTATCTTTCAACATTAAGCATTTGAGATACACAAAGTCAAACACAATTGTCTGCCAAATCCTGTAGCTTGCTGGAGAACTCTGAGGCAAAAACGTTAGTATGTGCAGAGACTCTGACTATGGATTGTTCTTCCATCACAGCACCACACAGTATGACTACCAAAGCATTCCAAATCCATATTTGTGGAGCTAGATCAATAGCTTTTTCAATTCAGTACACAAATAAATGCAGCGTATATATCTGTGCTACACCAAAAAAGGAAACATTGATGTCATTACCCCAGATCAGATCTCAATTCCATCAATGTAACTGAGATCAGAATCAAATCAAAATATAACTTTGCTGAGCACAAAGCTGTCACCTCTAACTATAGTTCAGAATCTAGAGCAAGGGGTTTTTGTGTGCTACTGCCACACTTAAAGCCCTGTAGAATGCACACTACATTTAGTATTAGTATTAAATGGACCTATCATCTAGTTTAAGATTCCATTTTCTGTGATGTATCATTCCGGGTTTTGATTCTACATCTGTAGCTGTAACTTCACTTGTATTTGCTCTAAAATGAATTTCATGCTTAGCTTGTTTTTCTTAATTAAACTTTCTTTAGCAGTCTTTAATATGTGTATTATTAAAACTCATTAAGTCCTATTCATGCTTGCCTGTCACTTTTGACTTCACGTTCATATACTGGAGTGCTCTGTTGCTTTATAAAGGAAGAAAACTAAATAATAAATATGAGAACTTGAACGTTTTATGAGCGTCAGTATGAAAAAGTGGCTGCAAGGCCATAAGGTTTCACACAAAAAAACATTACAGCTAAAGCTAACTCGCTGACACATCTCTGATCTATAAAGTCTGCAGTAATGGTAGCAGTAAAGTGTTGTGCCACAGACTGGAGATTTTTCTCTCACATGAAATAGACATAACAGACACTATCTTTACTGTTGTAAAAAAATTAAAATAAAATTTCTCAAAAGCTTAGTGTATAATACTATTAAATGTCTGCAGTGATTTACTCTTTCCATCTGACTTCATGTTTAGCTCCTATTCTTCAGCTGGCTGTCCTGTTTTCCTTGTCCTTTGCTACCTGGGTGAAGAAAGATACCTAATTAAGTTACAGCAACCTAGTCTCAGGTCTTCTTATGATCATGTTGGCCATGATTCCTGCAATAAGAAATACTTTGAAACCAGGAAGCACCAGTTCTCTTCATACAACAATCTGAGGACTTTATTCTCCTCTCACACCAGGCGTAAAACAGGAGTAACTCCACTGACTTCAGTGACGTTACACTGGTGGGATCAAGAACTAAAAACATTCATTTTGTTTTATATTGTATTAGTCCTCTTAAATGTGATTGTTATGGAGTTACACACTATTACTAATATGTGGATGAATCCTATGGGAAAATGACATTTTCCACTTTCAATTAAACAAATAAGCTTTTTTATTATTATTATTTAAAGCATCTATCATTAAAAAATGACTGGAATTCAACTCTTGCAGCTTACCATATAACCAGCCATGTAAATATTGAGCTATTCTTTTCTAAATCACTTAAATGGACAATTCAAGTACAAAGTGCAATGCCAACCTGTTTCCCTCGTTAACGCATTACAACCAGTTCAACAAGTATGTTAATACCATCTTTATGAAAGTGAATTTTGGAACATTTTTAGGAAATATTAAAAAAAAAAGTCTGCCCTTTACATTCATTGTTCAATTAAAACAACTCAGATAACTTGAAATATAATCATCTTGCCCCCGCCCACAAACTGTGTCCCCCTACATCACACATTCCCAATTTTAAAGATGGCTTTTCTTCCTTCTTTCTGTGTGAAACATCCAAGCAAACACCAATGGAAACTAACAGATTCAGAGGCTAAAGTGAATACAAAAAGCATTATATACACAAAGGAAAGAAATTTTAAAAGTGGGTAGGGTAATTCTCTAAACCAGGGGTGGGCAAACTACGGCCCGAGGCCGGATCCGCCCCTCAGGGCTTTGGATCCGGCCCACGGGATTGCTCCCCATGGTGCTACAGGTGCCGCTCTCAGAAGTGGTCGGCACCACGTCCCTGGGGCCCCGTGGGGTGGAGGGGCAGAGGGCTCCGTGCATTGCCCTTGCCTCCAGGCACCGCCCCCCACAGCTCCCATTGGCCGGGAACAGAGAACTGCGGCCAATTAGAGCTTCGGGAGAGGTACCTGGAGGCGTGGCAAGGGCAGCACACGGAGCCCTGTGCTCCCCGCCTCCCCCAGGGGCCGCTCAGGGACGTGGCCCCAGTGCGCACCGCTGCCACCCTGGAGCCACTTTAGGTAAGCGGCGCTGGGCCGGAGCCCGAACCCCTCATGCACCCCCCCCCCCAACTCCCTGCCTGTAGCTTGCACCCCTCCTGCACTCCAACCCCTTGCCCTGAGCCCCTGCCACACCCCGTACCCCCGTGCACCCCAACCCCTTGCCCTGAGCCCCCACCACACCCCGCACCCCCAACCCCTTGCCCTGAGCCCCCTGCCACACCCCTCCTGCACCCCAAAGCCCTGCCCTACCTCCCGCAGTCCACACCCCTCCTGCACCCCTGCCCTGAGCCCCCTCCTGCACTCCGCACCCCTCCTGCACCCCAACCCCCTTCCCTGAGCCCCCTCATATACCCCACACCCCTCCTCTGCCCCAACCCCCTGCCCTGAGCCTCCGCCACACCCCATACCCCCGTGCACCCCAACCCCCTGCCCTGAGCCCCCTCCCACACCCCGCACTCCCTCCCACACCCCAACCCCCTGCCCTGCATACAATTTCCCCACCCAGATGTGGCCCTCGGCCCAAAAAGTTCGCCCACCCCTGCTCTAAACACTTTCATTCATAGTAACCTAACCTTTTACTTGTAACAGCAGTGGCAAAAAATGTTTAGACATAAGTCTGAGGCCAGATCCCCAAACCAGTGTGAATTGTTGTGGGTCCATTTTCACCGAGAATCCACCCCATGATTTTTATGTAGGCAATGTCCCTTTAACATTCTTTAGGTAAAAACGGATTTATTTTAGAGAGTGCACAGAAAAACAAAGCAACCCTAAGCAAATACACCCATTACATCTCTGCATGAAATGTGACATACAGATAGTCATTAGTTAATCAATTGATAATCATGAAAAGCAAAGTCTTTTGGAAAACATATGGGTCTTCAGAGGCAGGTGTAAATACAAAGCTGAGTCACTAAGAAGTCAGCAGGATTCTCACCTGTAATACCAATAGTGACTGGGGGAAGTTTAATGCCATCGCTTGTCACTAAAATTACAGGATGTGCTTTCAACATGCAATGTTTCCTGAAGTTTTCCCAACCAACTCCCTCTTTCACCATCCACTTTCTCCCTCTCTTTGATACAAGCTCTTCTGCAATAAATACCAACGCATCACAGTTAAAATGCATGTTCCCTTATATGTTTAAATGCATTTCTTCACAACAGACATACATGGAATATATTGATGTAAAAAAATACAAAAAACATTTAATCTTCAGCCAACATCTGAAGAATAAATATTTTTGTCTTCTATCTGTTACCCCTACGATTTTAGGGATGGTTAGGATACTGGTAAGTAATGGACATAGTACTATATACCAGAACAGATTTTATTGCAATTATTCCTGCACATACATTTTAAAAATATCTTCTGCAACACTTTCTAATGAGCATCTGGCAATGTGTGGCCTTTTCATTATCCACTTTCAGAGAATGACTGCATTATGCTCATCATTCTTTTTCAGTATTTAATTTTTAAATGATTTCCTTCCGTGTGATTAAAAAAACCTACAAATACCGCAACAAACAAGTGATTCAAAGCAGGCCGGAGATCTATAATACAGATCTATTAGTAGAGAATATATTTATTAATAAAGAAAGGGATGTCTACAAATTAAATTCATCTCTCAGCTGCTGCTGTTTCTCTCTTCCCCCCACTCCATTCTAACAATAGTGTAGTGTGTGCTTATGTATGAGTCAGTGGTTATGAAATATGCAAATTGATAAAAATAAAATAAGCACCATCCCCAAGTCTTTCCATCCACTTTCAAATGAATTTATCAAGCTCCTACTCAATCCTGCTCTTTAAATCACCCTCCTCAACAGACTGCTCCACCTCCAGCCATATAACCCTGAGCATGCCCACTTTGTTAAGAGGGTTAGCCAGGATATTATCTCTTTTTCCTATGAGGGGGTAAAAATATCCCAAAATCAGTTTCAGCCCAACCTTCTTGTTCATTTCCACGTAACAGTATTGTCATAAGCAGCCTGGATTGCCTTCACTAGCTTCCTTTGCTGATTCCATATGTCACCCAGAAGGGAGGTGTTCCACCAAATCCTGCTTCTCAGTACACTTTAGCATGATTATGTTCAGGCTCATCCTTTCTTCCAGTCACATTCTGCACGACATATCATAGAATAAGAGAATGCCTTTTTCCTTCATACATATCTACATTCTCCTCATCCTTTACTGCAAAAAGGTCATTAATTTAGAACATTACTTCAGTCTATTGCTTTCCTCTAAGAAAGCTGGTGACAGTCATCAAAGATAGCTGAGGTGAGAAAGGAGTAAACTTTATATCAGGGCAATACTCTGGAAAAAAAAAAAAGTTACAAGGCCAAAATTTTCAGAGGTGACTAACTCTGAGCTCCTAAATCCACACATAAAAATAAAAAGGAATAGATTCATTTTTCAGGTGCTGAGCCCACACAATTTTCACCAAAGCAGGCTACTTTAAATATGAATTTAGGAGCTTAGCTTTAGCTACCCAGATGTTAATATTGTAGCCCATGTTTTTAGGTGTACATGTGTTTCATGCATGTGGATAAGGTAAAAGGCCATCTTGCACCATTTATAAGGATTGTGCTATTTCATAAGTATCCTTTATTTGAATTAAGCACCAAGAAAAGAGTAAAAGGAAGTATGAAGAGCTCATAGTGTTCCTCGTTCACCAATAATCAATCTCTAAATACACTGAAATGCTCCTTCTGTACAACAAAACAAAAACAAAATATAACAAGCAACCAGATGTTTAGAAATCCCCGAAAATTTGTTTTCAGTACGTTCACAAATATATGTTTTCTAATGTGAATCACCTGTCCATACTTACTGGTACAGGCAGATAGCTCAAATGCATCTGTATAAATGCAAATATCTTCAGTGAAAGGCACTGCCTGAAAAATGTTTGCTGAAATAACTTGCTTGAGTTCATGCTACAGGGAACAGTTTCATTTCAAATTCATGAGACATTTAAGTGTGCTAAAAACATGATATTTGATATATATTGCAGGCACAAGATGTGTCCATTTTATATGAATGCATATTAATGCCACAGTTCTTAAAACTAAAAAACAAACCAATCTTAAAAAAAAAATCAAACTAAAAATATAACCCCTAAAAAAGGTCACTAAATTGAGAAGGGGGAAATGGTTTCTTCTGATCATGGTATCTGCTGCAGCAAGAATGCCACAGTTTACTCGACCTGTGTTTTGTTTAAATAAAACAATTATTCTAATGCAATCGCTTTGGAACCATATGCATCCTCAAAATGATATGGGATAAACACCCTTTCTCCTGATTCCAAGGTAACTTCTAGCTTTAATGAGAAGTCAATTAATATTAAGTAATCTGACTGATTGATTTTCATTAAACCTGCTGAAAATTGAGTTTGTTTCAGCAAATCAAGATAAGGCCCTAGTGCATTTTCCAGTGCAAGAGAAAGAGGAAGAAGGAGTCCTGAACACCCAGGATTCAGATGCAAGAAGATGTCTGAAGGGGGAAAAAAAAAAACAAAAAAAAAACCCATCCTTCCATCAGGCACGGCAACCTAGCAGGAGGCACTGTATTGTCCTGATGCATCAGAAATGCAACTCGGGGTTGCACGACGCACACAACAGTTCAGTGCATGGGCAAAAATCAAGCTGGAACATCTACTTATTTAAAGAGGGAGGGGAGAATAAAGTTAGCCCTGGCTGCAGTAGGGAGAGCAATGCGTGCGATTGCAAAGGAGAGGATCCAAACATATAGCGTACCCTACTTCTAGGTGATACGGCGCTGCCTTCTGTGCGTCTCTCTCTCTGTACGCGGCCAAATCCCCCTGCAAAGATTTCCCCAAGCAGCAGCAGGGCAAACACTGGGGCGATCCCTGCATCCGGCTCCTTCCAGGCATCGAGGCTTGCTCTTGTAAGTTACACAGGCAAAAAAATCTACCAGATAGGAATCAACCCCAAACCCTGTCTTCCAGGCGAAGTTGCAGAAGCTAAAATGCCAGTCTTTTTGCACACACGCACGACTGTTTTGCTAGTCGGGAGAGAGGCAAACACTGACCGTTTGGCAGCTGTGCAAAATGCCTATGAACTCACTATCCCTCCACCCCTAAGCAGAGAAGCCCCTGATTGCATCCCCTTCTTATTGTAGCACTAACAGATCCGCCCTCGCCACCCTAATAACAGAACCCGAGATTTAACCCCTCATGAAACACTCACACAGACAGACAAGGGCACCACATTGATTCCCCCCCCGCCCGCCCCCAAATAATTCAAGGGGTCAATTTGCTATCCCATCGCACCGCAAACCCCACACCGTTGAAAAGCAGCAAAGTATTTACCAGTTCACAGTGGCTTTTTGCAATCACAGCTAAAACTGTCATTCGCTGGATTCGAGCCGTTATCCCCTTTTTAAAGCAGCTGTAACCCCCAGGTTTTTAAATCATCCCCCGGACACTTCCAAATGGCATCGATTTATATAATTTTTTTCCCCTCGCCCAAGATTGGGACGAAAAAATCCCCATCCGGAATTCATCATCCTGTGTAGCAAGCCACCTCCATTTAAATCCGACCATCAGGCAAGGAATAGAAATGATCAAACGTTACTTCTTTTCAGCTGCAATCAGATAATCCTACTAATCCAATAGATTTATCTTGATCTGAAATTGCCCTCCAGATGAATCCCCTTTGCTTGATGTCCAGTTGTGTGATTTCAGAGCACTGTTGGGTGACTGAAGGAGGTTGTGTGTGTGTTTCTTTTCTTTTCTTTTTTTTTAAAAAAAAAATCTTTTTTGGATCCTGGATGCGCTGCTCGCTAAAAAAAAAATGCCGAGAACCTTGGTTTTCCTCTATTACAGGTTTCAACTCCAAATTGCTGTTGGATGAAAAATAATACAAAGATACCCCTAGTGGTCAACAGCTGAATGGCAAGAGATCTTACTCCAAAAGACAGCCATCTGCTTACATAAGTTCAATTTTAGGAAGCTGTTCAGCCTTGTTAATTAACAATGTCTCTGGACAATGAATAACTTTAATAGTGCAAAGGCTACACAATAAATGACTTGATTTTAAAACTTTTTTTAAGTTTAAAAAGCTGTATTGGATTTTTACAAAGTATTCATTCCAAGGAAAAAAAATATGCACCTGCTTGTAATATATATATATATATATATCTTTTGCATTTACATAAGAATATTATTTCATGCAAACAATTTAGGTGCACATCACTTAATTTCAGGTTTGTACACATTCACACACAAATGTATGAAATTATGCAGATATAAGTTACATCTAAAAGAAAAAGTCTGCACAATATACATATTGTGTATATACAAGAATATTATTTCAGATAAACATACATTGGTATGAAATAGTAGCTATTCAGACCCATTTTATTTGAAAAAAATCACTATCTGGACATCATATATTTGTGACTATTTCCCTTCCATTGTTTTTGAAAGCTTTTTTTCATTTTTGTTACTTTTTAAAATTGATTTTGCCTGCTTTGCATATTTAAATTCAGACATATGCTTCCCTCCTATTGAAATGTCATTTTTGCTACTGAGGCCACAGCAGGAGAATGAAAGGTGACCACTCAGGATGGATGAGTGGGACCAGTGGGGGAAGTAACCCTTTGAATTCTGAAATGCCAACATGTTAAAACATTAACCAGAAATACATGCTCAGAAGCTCCCAAGCATCCTGAGTTAAGCCTGTTTCAGAGAAGTTATTAACATCTCATGTTCTGTTAGCAGAGGCTCTCCCTTCTCTCTGTAACACTAAAAATTATAGTTTTTTAACAAATCTGTCTCATTTTAAAATATTGACATTAATCAAGCACAGCACACACATTCAAGATTCCAGTGTGCCTAAAGCTTCAGGGAAGATCTAAAGGTGCCCATAAATTTGATAAGCTTTTATTCTCCTTACCTGCACACAGCCCCCCCTGGAATTCAGTGGCAGATCTAATCTATATGTCTATGGCAAGGATGAGAGCATATGGTGGCAGTGCACAGTGAATTCTGTGGTATTTCTGCAGCACTGGAACCATTTTAACCTGTATGCATTTAACCTAGTATGCACCAATAACACAGAGTTCAGTTTCAAAGACTCATGGTCCTAGAAGCCCTCACAAACTGTGCAATTTAACTCTTTCACTACAGTTGAAAACACAGACGTTGCAGAATTGGTGGAGAAAAGCAAATCACATATTGCCCTGACTGTGAAATAAGATTTCTGTTGTATTCTTCTCAATGAGGCACTGGGAAAAAAAGTTTCAAACCCAGAAATAGATTCTGTGAACAAAGTTAATTCATGAATAGCAGCCAATCACATGCCACCAATTTGACCAAGGCCCAGATTTTTACAGGTATTTAGGAGTTGCTCTGTTCAGTCCTGCGACAGCTGATTTAGGAGCCTAATCTCATTTTCAAAAATTTGATGACTTTCAATGAGACTTAGGCCTTTTGAAAATGAAATTTAGTCTCCTAAATCAGTTAGGCATTGCAATTTTAAAATGTGGGCCTAAAACATCAAACAACCGAGAGCCAAAACACTATTATTATGGAAGTTGAAAAAAAAAAAGAAGGGGGAGCTAGTCTCTAATTGTTACTTTTAATATTTCTAGATTTTAACAAAATTGTTTAAAAATAGATATAGGAAAAACTGAAGATACCCAAGTGGGTGCCCATGGGCACCTACCAAACACCAGCCTATTTATTGACACTCTGAACTTGGGGAGGGCCAGCCAATAATGGTTCAACCTTTGGAGCACTGCCCCACTCAGAAATCAGAGAAAACAACATTAAAATGAAACAAATGCATCCTCCTCCCCATAACTGAGTTTTCCTTTTCTAGATCTCCAAAGGATGCATGTACCTTCTCCGGTGTCCCGCATACTGTGTAGTTAATATTCCTCCAGGACATTTCATAGAAGGAGCAACCAGATGGCAGGAGAGCACCCACATTTCACTGAACAGATCAGCAACAACCACAGAACTGTGTCACTTTAAAAAGTTGAGTAATGGATAGATGTGAGGCTAAGAAGGGTTGCTAAATCCTGGCATTTCTTCTTATACAATTTCTCAAAAATCTGCCCATTGTTCTCCATTCTCTGTGACAAAACCCCTGTTGAGACTCTGATTACTTACACCTCATCTACAGCAACCAGTCATCTCTGACCTGGTAGGCTCCCATCTGCCTCCTTCACAACTCCTCTTAGCCTGTTCAAAATTGGTGCCACAAAAACCATCTGCAAGTTTGCTGCTCTAGACACACCAAGCTCCTCTTCAAATCACTCCTTTGGCTTCCCCTCACAGTGTAGATGAAATTTGCCCCTGCCTTCAAAGCCTTCGCCAACTTATCTCCTACCTCCTTCTCTGCTCTCATCTCTTTCCACAGCTTTCCCTACCATACTTCATTCCTTCCAAGTCGTATGACTAACCACCCTTTTCTCCCAAGACACCCCATACATAGGGCCCTACCAAATTCACAGTCCATTTTGGTCAATTGCATGCTCATAGGATTTTAAACATTGTACATTTCATGATTTCAGATATTTAAATTTAAAATTTCAGTGTTGTAACTGTAGGGGTCCTGACCAAAAAGGGAGCTGGGGGCGGAGTCCACAAGGTTACTGTAAGGGGGTTGCGGTATTGCCATCCTTACTTCTGTGCTGCCTTCAGCTCTCTACAATAACTTTGCGACTCCTCCCATGACCCCCTTTGGGGTCTGGACCCCCCAGTTTGAGAAACTCTGGTCTCCCCCATGAAATCTGTATAGTATAGAGTAAAAGTACACAAAAAAACAGATTTCATGGGGGAGACCAGATTTTACAGTCCTTGCCATGTTTTTCATGGCCGTGAATTTGATAGGATCCTACCCATACACCTTGAACTCCCTCTCTGATCCACTTGGACATGCCTCCACCCTCTCTTCCTTCAAGTCTTTCCTTCTTCAAGGAGGCCTATAAACCCTAAATCACTTACACCCTTCCCAAGATGAGGCACTAACTAGCTTAATTTATTGACCAAAAATGTGCAGAAAAAGTCATCTCCATTCAAAACCTGCAGAATTACAAGTCACATATTTAACTATTCACCACTGCACAGATCAAAAGCTTTCCACTGCTTCCCTTCTCTCTCCGTGGACTGTATATGATCTAAATTAATGTGTACTTCTGGGGAGTTATATTCTCTGTATGGTATTATTAGCAGATTACACAAGATCATGTTTTTACAGGAGGTAAATCTAAGGAATTAACAACTTCACAGCACACACAAAGTCCTGGGAAAGGTGGCAATATACAAGTTATTTTTAACTCTACCCTTAGGTCTGTACAGAAACCACTGAAAGTCTTTTATTCATTCAAATCTTGTTTTGTTTCTTTTATTTTAGGCTCTATCTTTTAGCTCTCCAATCCATATTCAGATTTTTTGATTGATTTTTCAGAACTTTTGCCTGCAGAACTTTTGTATGTAACGCCAAAATATTATTGATGGGCAATTTTAAAATCTATATGAATGATGCATATGATAGATTTTCTCATCAATTCTTGTGACTATTGGACTTTGTATATATTAGTACATGTACATTAGTAAGAGTAAGGAATCATTGACATAATGTAATTAATTCACTTGATTTGTGTCTATCTAAAATTATTTAGTATCATTACTTTTCTTTTTGCTTCCTTTTTCACCTCTAATATCTTTTACACCTCAAATTTTTCCTTCTACTGATCAGTCTCACAGATGGATGTCCAGTCTAACTAGAAATTTGATTTCCATTAATTCCAGTGGGGTTTGCATCAGTCACTAAATTAAGGGCTTGTCTACATATGAAAATTAATCTGGAATAAGGTAGGGTGCAAATTTAAAGCAGATTAACTCTTCCTGATTAACTCCATGTGTGGATGCTTTTTTTTCTGAATTAGGATGCATTATTCTGAATTAGCTTAATCCATGAAGAATTTTTATTCCAGAATAAGAACATCCACACATGGAGTTAATCAGGAAGAGTTAATCAGGCATAGCTATTCTGGAACAAATCGCTGTGCACACAAACCCTAAACTATTTTGTCCCTATTTCTGATCTGGTAAATCTGACTGGTGTTTGAGGAAATACATACAGCTGCAAATGTTTACAATAGAAATTCATGTATTAATCAGGAGAAAATAGCTCCCTTGATTAGGAGCATTCCAAATAGCTTTATCACATTCCTACTGTAAGGCATGAAGTTTGAAATACAAGTTGAGAGCAACTGTTTTATAGGTCTTCTTAGCATCTTGGAACTCCAAAATAATAAGACATTAGTATAGCCAAAGATTCTGGCTTCTTCAAAGGCAATTTATTGCTCAGATTATTTTTACAGGCGAGAAACATCCCATGCAACATCAATAAACTTCTTAATTAGGAAAGACCAGTTAAGCACTTGGCTTGTACTGACTTCCAGGTAGAATGCACACATTGTTCTGTTAAGCTTCCTAGATATGTCCTATCATTCCATTGCTTCTGAATGATAATAGGTGATGGCAGCACAATGGACAACTTGGAGGAACATCAGTGAAAATATAAAGATAATTTTTATGCCCTCTGTAGCAGTGTTTAATGTTTTGAAGGTATTTTTGAATAAAGATTTCAGCATTAAGAGATGTTTTAGTTTTCTGATCTCTCATTGCATCCAGTGGGGCTCTTTGAATTTTTCATTGCAGACATAAAAAATGTCCTCTTCAGTTATCCTTCTCAGATTTCATGAAGTTAAAGCCCGACATTTAGCTCAGTTACATGTTTTCATGACCTAGTTCTAATCTGGTGGGTAAAGGAATGCCTGCCTATGTTTGGTCCAAATCTCCTGTACATTGCGAACCTCTCTTTTTCATTCTGAAATTTATAAAAAAACAAAAAACAAAACAACTGACCACATTAATTCTTTAGAAAAAGCATCTATTTCCACTTGCATTTGTCTAGCTATCAAGTTTTTTGATAGCAGGTTTTTTGAACATAGAGGGTCAAACTTAGCCCTAATGTAAGTGAATCCAACTTCTAATGAATATGGTCCATAGTTTTTAACTAAACTGCTGGAAAAATGTGATTACAGAAATTGAAAAAACGTGGGGCGAGGAGGGACCTCAAGAGGTCGTCGAGCCCAGCTCCTTACACTGAGGCAGGAACAACTAAACCTAGACTGTCCCTGACGAGTGTTTGTCTAACCTGTCCTTAAAAACCTCCAGTGATGAGGATTCCACAACCTTCCTTTGAAGCCTATTCTAGTGCTTAACTATCCTTATAGTTAGAAAGTTTTTCCTAATATGTAACCTAAATCTCCCTTGATTCAGATTAAGCCAATTACTTCTTGTCCTATCTTCAGTGGACACGGACAACACTTGTTCCCTATCCTATTTACAACAGCCCTTAACATATCTGGAGACTTATTAGTCTTCTACTCCAAGGCTAATCGTGCCCAGTTTTTTCAATCATTCCTCACAGGTCAGGTTTTCTAAACCTTTTATCATTTTGAAGCTCTCCTCTGGACTGTCTCTGGTTTGTCCACATCTTTCCTAAAGTGTGGTGCCCAGAACTGGACACACTACTCCAGCTGAGGCCTCTCCAAAGCCGATTATCTCGAGACTTATTACCTCCCATGTCTTACATATGACTTTTCTGTTAATACACCCAGCTTTTTTAGCAAGTGCATCATATTGTTGATTCATATTCAATTTGTGATCAACTATAATCTCCAGATCTTTTTCTGCAGTACTAATGCCTAGCCAGTTATTCCCCATTTTGTAGATTTGCATTTGATTTATTTATTTATTTATTTTATTTCTTTATTTTTGGTAAGTGTAGTACTTTCCACTTATCTCTATTGAATTTCATCTTGTTGATTTCAGACCAATTCTCCAATTCAGTGTAGGTACTCCATAGAGAGGGCAGCCAGTGACCAGACAAATGGCCTGGTAAAGGGCTTAAGCGGAGGTACTGGATAAAGGAACAGAACGGGGGAGGGGGTTGGGGACTCCTATGATTGGTATGGCAGGGAGCCAGCCCCGCCCCCCGACACCCCTGTTCTCATAGCCCTCCTTAACCCTCTTACGAGAGTGGTGGATGGTAAGGTCCAAGCCATGGGTTGGCTGGGGGACCTGCATGGAAACAAAGGGGGGCTGATGGAAGCCCCAGAGAACTGATTTGAATAAGCATGGATTTGCCTGCACTGTACACTTTGTCTGCCAGGTAGTCCCAGACATCTATATAATAAAGTTGCAGCCTGATTAAAACCCATAACAAGTCTCCTGTCCTTCTTGCGGTATACCCAGACAATTAATTTTGTCTTGTTGATTTCAGACCAATTCTCCAATTTGTCAAGGTCGTTTTGAATGCTAATCCTGTCCTGCAAAGTGCTGGCAACCTGTCCCAGCTAGGGGTAATCTGCAAATTTTATAAGCATACTCTCCACTCCATTATCCAAGTCATTAATGAAAATACTGACTAGTACTGGACCCAGGACAGACCCCTGCAGGACACCACTAGAATGATCCCCCCAGTTTGACAGCAAACCATTGATAACTCTTTGAATACGGCCTTTCAACCACTGTTGCACGACTTCATAGGAATTTCATCTAGACAACATTTCCCTAGTTTGCATATGAGAATGTCATGTGTCAAAAGCCTAACTAATATTAAGTTATATCACATCTATCACATGATATTCATTGCATTCTTATCTGAAGGTATATACAGAAGTGATGTAGCTGATGATCTGGCCAAAGTTGGAAGATTGGAAATGCTGGTTGGAATGACAATAGTTGAGGACATTAATGACTTATCAAGGGATCGTTAGCATAGATAAATGGTCGAAAGACAAAAGATTCTCCGATTGACATGAAAGCACCTCAGAAAATAACATCCACTACCACGAGAGCGCGGACAGGGCACACTACAAAAATGAAAATCAACAGAGATGGGACCACGATATATCCACTCTGCAAGCCGTGTCAAGAGCAGGCTTTAACCCTTGCTTATGGAATGTATCATTGTAAGGAAAGTGGGGCTCTTTGGATTTGACAGCTTGGATTGCGCCCTTACAAAGGACCCTGTAAGAGGGGCCAAATTCATTCTCCAACGTCCTGGCTCTATATGGTTATCATGGGACAAAATAACAACAGTTTGTATACATCACTATATTGAGACTGCCTAGGCAAAGAAGATTGCATTGATTGCCTAACTGAAAAGATTTTGATCATCTCTCTTCACTAATTTGTTTAGACTTTTTGCAGCTTTCTACACTGTTAATCATGATATTCTTTTTTCTCACTTGCAATTTAGTATAGGACTGTCTGGATAGGAAAGAAATAGGAAAGTATACTGCACAATCAGGTGGAGTTTAACGCCTTTGTTACCTGCTTCATTGTTAAACATAAAAATGAATTGAAACAATGTCCAGCCACTTAACGGGCCAAACACAACAAGGCTTCTTTGTGCCAAAGTCCAAAAGTGAAGATTTAAAGTGTGGCTCTCTTCAGCTAAGCTCCAGAGAGGAAGAGAAAACTCTCTGGTTTGCCTTTTAGCTCTTTCCAGTTTCCTAGAGATCCTTCTTCCCTCCCTAACAACCAAACTCATCTGCTATTCTTCACAGCATCTCTCTCTGATAGTGAACCAGAAGGGAACGAATCAATCCCACAGCTGATCCAGCCCTGCTATTCTAAAAATACTAGTACTCCAGCCAGAAGGTGAGGGTTAACCCCTTCCCTGCCAACCTCTGGTTGGGATTCACACATATGATCACTTGTTGGGATTTATGCCCTACCATCAAACAGAGTTCTCTTCTGGGACACTGGCTTTTTAGCATGCACACCTTGCCATTGGGGTAATATTAACCATCAGTATGATCTAGGTATCCTTCTGATGAAAGTATATTTAGCATTTCCATTTGATTAACAGTTATGACCACTGGTTTGCATAAAGTTCAGGGTCAAATGGCAAAGACTTTTGTGAAGTTGAATCCAGTCAGAGTACTGCTTTATTGACCAGTCTAAAAGTGCCTGCTGGACATGACTTTAATCAACAGATTTTCTGTTCTCTTTAGAGACTAATAAATTTATTTGGGCATAAGCTTTCGTGGGCTAGAACCCACTTCATCGAATGCATGGAGTGGAAAATACAGTAGGCAAGTATAAATACACAGCACATGAAAAGAGGGGAGTTGCCTTACCCAGTGTGGGGGGGTCGGTGCTAACGAGACAATTCAATTAACAGTAGAATACCAAGGGAGGAAAAATCACTTTTGTAGTAGTAATGAGGGTGGCCCATTTCAAACAGTTGACAAGAAGGTGTGAGTAACAGTAGGGGGAAATTAGTATGGGGTAATTAGTTTTTGTAATGACCCATCCACTCCCAGTCTTTATTCAGGCCTAATTTGATGGTGTCAAGTTTGCAAATTAATTCCACTTCTGCAGTCATCTAATTCTAAGATGCCACAAGGACTCCTTGTTGTTTTTGCTGATACAGACTACAAAAACAGACTCCAACAAGAAACTGCAGAACTGGAATTAATTTGCAAACAGAACACCTCAAATTAGGCCTGAGTAAAGACTGGGAGTGGATGGGTCACTACAAAAAGTAATTTCCCTCTGCTGATACTCACACCTCCTTGTCAATTGTCTGAAATGGGCCACCTTGACTGCATTGGCTTCATTAGCACTATAAGAGAGAATTTCCCTCCCTTGGTATTAACTCCTTCTTGTCAACTGTTGAGAATAGGCCACTTCCACCTTAATTGAATTGGCTCGTTTGCACTGACCCCCACACTCGGTAAGGCAACTCCCATCTTTTCATGTGCTGTGTATTTATACCTGCCTACTGTATTTTCCACTCCACGCATCTGATGAAGTGGGTTTTAGCCCACGAAAGCTTATGCCCAAATAAATCTGTTAGTCTCTAAGGTGCCACAAGGACTCCTCGTTGTTTTTGCTGATACAGACTAACACGGCTACCACTCTGATAAGTGTTAGATGTAGATTAAAACTCAGTGAGAGCTGCTATGTGGCACCCAGTGCTCAATACTGCTCTTGGTATAATAGGGACCCTTATTTTTAGCACAATGTCAGTCCACTACTCCACTCTAGGTTTAATTTTGGTTTAATACTTCTGGGTGTGACCAGTTCTTGCCCTGATTCCCTGGGGGATACTATGACAAAGAGGTGCAATTTACAGATTGACCTGAAGATAACAAGGGCAGCGTTCCCCCTGATCTCCTTTAAGGTGGTGTTCTGAGACCTTAGTTCTGCTGCTGAGAAGATAATATTTGCCATTATGAGTCTGTGCCTGGATTCAGATAATAAACATAGCTAAGGGCATTCCTGCAAGGTGCTGAGCACCCTCAAATCCCAAAGCAAGCAGTGTTAACTGTCTGAAATGGGCTACCTTGATTACATTAGCCTCTTTAGCACGACAAAAGTGAGTTCCACCCCTTCTTGTCAACTGTTCAGAATAGCCCACTTCCACCTTAATTGAATTGGCTCATTAGCACTGACCCCCTCCACACTTGGTAAGGCAACTCCTATCTTTTCATATGCTGTGTATTTATGCCTCTCTACTGTATTTTCCACTCCATGCATCTGATGAAGTGGGTTTTAGCCCACAAAAGCTTATGCCCAAATAAATGTGTTAGTCTCTAAGGTGCCCAAGGACTCCTCGTTGTTTCTACTGTAACTCGTTATTTTCAGGCCCTTTTTGGTTACTGTTAAGACACTGCAATTGATAAAGCAACCTGCTATCAGTGTTCTTACTGGATCTTGATCATTAGATGATAACACTCTAGTTTAGAAATCTCTACATTGTTTGCCAGTGAAATTTTGCATTAATTTTAAAGTCCATGTCCATACTTATAGGGTTGCAAATACTTTTAGTCTAGAATAACTTTATGACTTGCTTTCTTCTTATGTTCCTATTCAAAGTTCCCAGTTGTTTTCTGAAGTCAGAGTCCACAAATTTCTTGGTTTGCTCTCAATATAATCTGGAAACACCAGGGGCTAGAGCTTTTACTATTTATTATGCTTATGAAATCAGCTTCTTCTTTACACTGTGAAAGCCTAAGTGTTTCTAGTTTTTAAATCAAAATTAAAAACATACATGCTGGATGCTGTTTTTAACTGTATCTGAATTATAAAGCACACAGGGACTATCAGGGAAGAAGGCTGAACAAATGTACTGAGTTATTAAATTTAGTTCATATTCTTTCACTGTCTAGCCTAATAATGACATGGCAGCATGGACCAGCTTCATCTCCAGTGTAAGTCTATGGAAGTCAATATAGTCTCAGCAGAGATGAACTTGGCCCCATGCGTTTGGTTGCTTTCTGATGTCTACATCATCAGTGACCTCCGCTGAAAAATCAAAACACAGGCAGGATTGACAATTCAGCACTTAAAAGCAAAAGAAGCCTTTTGCAGCTTTCTGCATGCTTCCATCAAAGGATGTTTTTCTCCTTTTTCCGAGCCTGTTCCCATAAGCCAGTAAGGCTTGAAATTTTGTGCATTAAGACTTGTGGAACTCTTGAGGCTTGCATTGCACTGAAGAAGTAACTCAGATCCCTACTTCAATCAGTTAGTAATAATCTGATTTGGCAAATATAGTATTATTTTCCTTCCAAATTCTTGGATGATTGGCACCTGTTTGCCTCTAATTAGGATTACACCAATAACTCAATGACCCATGTCATTAGCCTGGCTGACATTATGGGTACTGTCCAAAATGAATCAAAACACAGCACCAATATTTTAAAATGTTAAAATATAGCAACGAATGTGTTCCCATTAACTAACAGCTCATGCAATTAATGTGAATTTATAATACCTTAAAAAAATCCACAATGAATGTACTGAATGCATAAAAAATAATTTAAAATGGTAATAAATCACTTCAGTCTATTTATTTGATCTGTATTTATGTCTGGAATTCAGTTCTTCAAGTGCAGCACAATTGGAAGCATCTAGGCACTAGACTAGGAGTTAAGGGACCTGTATTCTATTCCTGGCTTTGCCACTGACATGCTGTGTGATCTTGGGCATGTCATTTCACCTCCCTTACCTCCTGTCTGGTCTACTGAGATTGCAAACTCTTCAGGGCAGGAACTGTCTCTCATTATGGGGAGAAATCTTGACCCAACTGAAATCACTGAGAGTTTTTCCATTGACTTCAGTGGGGCCAGGATTTCAGCCTTTAAGTTTGTACAGTGCCTAGCGCAATGGGGCCTTTGGGTGCTACTGTCATAATAATGAACTATGGAAAAGGCTATATACAAGAAATATTTTCTGCGTTCTTGAAACATGAATCTGCCTGGCCTTGTTGATGTGAGGATCAATTAGTAATATCCTTAGTGTGCTTTGAAATCTGGAAGGTGTTGTAGCAGTGCAAAGTGCTATTACACTAGTGATCACCCCAAATAACATTCACTCATTTGTCAGTATAAGGGCTTAAATTTTATGTAAACTGCAGCCACAACAGGGTGACATATCCCACCAATTTAAGCAAATCTGGCATACAGCGCTGTAGAGGGCAGCAATACACAGACACTGCAGGACACTGGCTAAGAATTTCAGAAGTGATTTATGGTCCTAACCTGAGATACCTCACAGGACCTGATTTCCATGGGTGAGTGCTCAAGACTTTTTGAAAAACAAGTTCCTGTTAAGGTGTTTCAAGTTATTCACCAAACTGGAGCAGCCCCAATCACTCGTCACTTTTGAAAATATCAACCATAGTGTACTTAATTATGATATACATTATTAAATGAATACTTAAATTAATAGTAGTATTAATAATCCTAATGCTTTAATATCAGAGCATCATGTGTTGGGATGGGCAGACAATAAACAACTTTCATTATCTCACATTTACATTACTCCTATCTAGAAATATACTGAACTGCTTTACAAATGTGACAAACTCCACAAGTCCATCACATCACCCAGCCATGAAATGTATCCAATGGGGTGCAATGTAGTAACAGTTTTTATAGGGCTCAGCATATTGCACAAAAGGTTACCACAGAAAGTGAAGAAAACTTTTTTTTCCATTCAAGGCCACGGGAGATGTAAGATAGAATGGAATGTTCTAAATTGGAAGTTAACCATATATTGGAATTAAAACGTCTCCTCTTGCAACATGCTCTTGAGTGAGATCTGTAGATGGCTATAAATGATTGGGATGTCAATTTTCTGTATCCCCTGAAAGATGGGGCTGGCAGCATCACAGTGGCTGCCTTACCACCATCCTAGGGCATTAGATTAACGTTGCCTCAAAGAGAAGAAGAGTACCTACTGAATCACCATCGTCACTTCCTCCAGCATGAGCATTTTGCAAGAGGAATTACCATGGCAATTTAGATGCCTATAATTGGTTATGATGTCATAACCAACAGAAATGTATTCTCCTATATGTAATATGATCATATTGCAATATGTATATTACATGTACTTCAAAATTGGTAACTGCTCTTTACAATCAATCAATCGGCTAGCGCAATCCTTAAGTGAAATCAGCACAGATATATTAGAATATGTATCTGCAACTAAACTGACTCCCACTTCCAGCAAGGCATGACAAATACCTTGAATTTTAATTGACAACTCTCTAGAAGGTGTTTGCTGAAGAATACCCATTTTTTTCCATGTCTGATATTCCCAAACCCTAAGAACAAAAGCTTTGACAGTCTCAGTAAGCATTGCACAGCTGTAATTTCTTTTTTGGTGGCAAAATTTTGGAATTCCATAGCTGCAGAAACTGCAACGTGCTGTTGCTTCAATAAATTGTTTTGAGGTAGCTAATAAATAATTTCCCCAGAAGGATTAGAGTGTTCATCACTTTGCTATGTTGGTCTATTGCAGGGGTGGCCAAACTGTGGCTCGCGAACCACATGCAGACCTTTTACCATTAAAGTGCAGCTCATGGAGCCCCCCTTGCCCCTCCATTCTCCACCTACCAGACTGGGGTAGGGGAGAAGCTCAGGACCTCTGCTTTGCAGCGGGGTTGTGAGGTAGGGGCTTCTGCCCAGCGCAGAAGGGGGTCTTGGGGCTTCTGCCAGCAGGGAGGGGAGTCTCGGGATTTCAGCTGAAGCCCTGAGCCCTGTCAAGTGCTTCCGTGGAGCTGAAGCCCCAACCCCCGGCTCCCAACATACTCCTGATACTCTTGAACTTCTGAAGATTGTCGTATGTGGCTCGGAGGGCTGGTAAATTTGGCCAAACCTGGTCTATAACTTCCCTTTTTCAGCTGACCCACCCTCTTCATTCCTTCTGCCACTTCCACTGGCAGATGTTATTAATGTAGAATCTCCCAGGTGGCCACGAGGAAAACACAAGATAATTGTTTTCAAGTTAAAATCATAGATGACCTTCTCATCAGCCAGTAGAGGGTGCAGTGTGAGTGAACCTGGGTCTCCTCCACGGTAGCGTGGGGCATGCTGTTTCTTTAGCTTGTTTGTGTAGGTCAACAAATGTGAACAAGGCATCCAAAATGCACACTGTGTTTTTAATTCACTGTTGAATGCAATATATGAACTGTTCCATATACACTCTGTTCACCTCTGATTTTAGTTCATTCTCAAGCGTTCTCGGTATTTATAATCATGCAGGGCCTTTATGACCCATGCATACCTAGTAGCTTTACCCTGCAAGGAAGGCTTGCAGTGTCAAATGTCATACGCTTGCAAGCTTGAGCGACAGTATAAAGATATTTTCATAAACATTAAGGATAAAAAGCTACATTTGCCGAGCAATGAAAAATTTATTTCTGTCAGATCAAATCTTGAGGTCTTTAATCAGTCTTTATTCACGCAAGCTCCCACTGAAGTAAAATAAAAATGTCTATTAAGGTTTTTGAAATATCAGCTATCCAACTGCCAAGATGATCCAAATTAGAAGTGGGTTTTTACATGGGGGGAGCTTAGCAGGCCTAAAGTACAAATTGTTTTTAAGGTGCAAATCAAAAAAGGCTCAACTGTGCCTGTCAGAGACAGACCTGAATAAGGAGAAGCTCCAGGAGGGGTGCAAAACCTCCCACCACTCTAAGATGTGTGCGGGGGAGTTCTCCTTATAGAGGAGCAACAGGCCACCTTCTTGTCTGAACTGCCAGCTCCTGTCGTTGATAGGAAAGATGGGATGGAGCCACAGTTCCCCCACTCTTGCCCTCCTTTGGGGCAGCCCCTGTACACAGAAGCTCAGGGATTGCAACCATGCCCAGCTATTGCATGGGAGGTGCAAAGTGTAGACTTCTTGTGTCCCTGACCCTAAATCTCCAACACGCCTTTAAGTAGGCATAATTCCTTGCCTGTTATTCGATTCTTCAAGTACCAGTATCACCTTAGGGCTCTGAAAACCACACAGGAGGAGGATAAAGCTAAAAAGACACAATCTCAAGCCTTGAAATGGTTCATGATTTTTTCCCCCTTTCCTTTGTTCAAACAAATCTGGAAGAAGTTTCAACATTTTGCAACTTATTAATCTTAGGGGCAGAGCAAATGTTTCAAATTATTAAAAATGTTTCCAGTACATTTTACTTTTTAGCACAGAAACTCTTACACATATTAATAAAACTTGGTAAGTGCTAAATGTAATCTCTGTGTTAAGACAATCGAGATATATTGGACTGTTCCTGCTGAGCAACAGCGGGTTAAGAATTGTTTTATGAAAAGTACAATATTAAAACTGTTCCAGTACAGTCTTATTAAATACAGAATAACAAAATCATTGTGTCCTGACGCAAGATTTGCTTAATTTATGGGAGTACAGAATGTGCCTGTTATTCATAAGTTACTATTTAAGATAATTAATCAGCCTCTTTTTTTCCTAATAAAGAAAGTGATTCATTGATGAAAAATTGGGACAGAAGCATGCAACTCATACAATGGGAGGAGTCAGACAAAAAAAAATATGGAAACTGCTAGAATCGAAGATAACAGAATGCAGTGATTAAAAAAATATTCCCCCGTGTTTTCTAAGTCAACATTTCAAGTTTCATGCAATCACCATTTGCACACAACATCTGTTATTAACTTATTGTCTTTCACCAAGGTATAAAGTCCACTGCAAATATTACCCTGTCATCCTATATCATTAGTAATTGCCTATGGAGCACCATTAAAGTACATAGTGATGTACAGAGGACAATGAACATTTGCCAACAGTTACCAAGGTAACTGCTAGGCTCTGCACATAGCTGCCAACAGTTAGAAAAGTTTTTGAATAGACTATTCTCCTAATAACCTGGAGTCCGGGACTACTACTCTCCTACATTTCTCAGAAATTGAATATGCATCTTGAAAAATTTTAGCACTTACAGGGCCATAATCATCTGCTTCCTTGGGTTTGCTTTGGATTGCTCCAGTAACACAAAGATGCCCTGAAACCAGCTAAGTGACCACTGAAGGATTACCCCAAATCTAGGTTAGAGGGAGACTCCAGAGCCACAAACCTGCCGAAGCTGCTTCTACACCACTCCCCACTGGGATGCTTAGTCAGCTGGATGGGGGTTGGGGGGGCGGTTAATGATAGGGAATGTGGAAAACAATGGAGCCACTGGATAGGCTGCACAAATGGAGCAGGATGCTGAGTGGAGAGTGGTAGAGATACCCAGGATAGCCAACTACAAGCATTTAAAATTCATGAGTTTAAAAAAAAATCATGCCTTGGGGGTATGTTGAGAAGGAGTCTCACATTTTCCTGCCTTGCTCTGCAACCATGAGGGTTGCAAACTTACTTTTTAGAAAAGTAAGCTGAGATTCTCATGCATTCACATGACTCCAGGACCTGGGGCTTTAAGAAAAACACCAACTATTGTGAGATTAGCAATGAAATTGTGAGAACTGGCAACACTGGGTAGCTTGGGGTTGTTCTGGGCAAAGCAAGGGTGGTTCTGGGGGTGCTGGTGCAGGGGAGTATTCTCTCACCTTTTGTCTTGTCACTGCTTCCTCATTGTCCCCAGCTGCTGCTCCATGGTGGCTGCAATCTGGCAGGGTGAGCAGCAAGAGCGAAAGCAGAGAGACTGCCTGGCTGCTTGCAAAGCAGGTGGTACAGTGGCCTTGAATAAAAAGGAGGAGTCACTGCAAGGGAATCTGCGCTCCGTTCCCACAGACGGGGTTGCAGGAACCTGTGACGGGAGTCTCCAGGTATGAGTGTCATGTGACACTTGGCAGCCTTTGGCTTCACAAATGTGATGATGTTGGGTTAATATGGCAGTGAACATGCCTATATCATACCCACGGTAAGCTGCTGAGTGTGCTGATTATGAACTAGATGTTTCCAAAAGCCTAAACACAGTCAGATTGAGTTTGAGTGCTCATGTAGTTAACCAAAGTGCTGGGCTTTCTTTGACATGTTACTGAATCATGCAGGTGAATAATTAACAAACAAAGAGCACAAGCCAATAATTACACAATTTACTATAATGAAAGATGATACCACATTTGTATGGGCTGGAGATAAACTTTGAGTCTAAAAATGAAAGATTTCTTTACTTTTGACAAGCTATTTATTTAAAGGTGTGCAATGTCGCTGTCTATTTGGCACCCACTCTACCACCACCACCACTTCCTGCACCACCTAGGTTTCCTTAAGGTTCCCATCAAAGGGTTGACTAAAATTATCCCTGCTTAGATCTGACTAAATTACATCCCAAGGTGGGATGGTAAAATTATTATGGTAAATTTTAGAAGTGAACAACCTTTGCCTAGTGAGAACAGCACGTACCTTGTCAATTAATTTCATGCATACACAGACAGCTATCAAATAGTAACAACTTCAGGTCAATATCAACCTGGACCAGACACAGAAACAACTAGCAATCTATCAAATGAAATGCCTTGAATACCACTACCAATCCCCTCAGGCATCCTGTCCATCAAAGTATGAAACAAGCAGAGGAGAGAACTTATGATCAATGATGCTCTGATGAATTATGAGGGCCTGTTGCCTGTTGAATGTTGTTGTTTGATGATTTGGGGTGGTACTTCTGGAAACGATGTTGGGTGAACTGAGAAAATTGAAGCAATCATGGAACAGGAAGTGTAACACAATATACTTCTACATTGCAGGGTCCCTTTTGGGAAAGACCGGCTTGGTGGTGAGTACATTTATCAAGAAGATAATGAGCAAAACAGTCATCTTGACTTTATAGAATTGTTTTTTAAAAAAATAAGAGGTGTCTGGGGAGCTAATTAGGATGAAGTAGCTCCCTCAGTGTCGGGATTGTAATCCCATTGAACAAATAAACAATTTACTGACTAACACAAGTGGAGCTAGAAATCAAGTAACAGTCAAAGGATGGCCCTCTCTGTGGCATGGGTTTCACCAAATGTGGAGCTCAGAAAAACATGCTGAAGTAATGTCTGATGATGAAAAAGTAAAACTGTTTTATCATCTCATTTATTTTCAGACATGCATGTTTGCTGTGATAATTCTAGTTAGTCCTCATGAATCACGAAAGTTTGTTAAAATTAAATCTAATATATCTGTATCTCACAAAGGGCAATAAATACAATATATTGGAAAAACGTGAATGGTGGAGGATGCTTATTTCCATCATTATAGTTCTTTAACAAATCTTTTTGCTCTACTATGCTACAGTCTTAGTTGGGAAGCTTTTTATCCTCTCACATTTGAGGATTTTGAGGATCTTGGAGGCAACTAAATGTTGGACTTATGTGCCTAAAGTGACAGCTGGGTGTCTAAGTCCTTTTGTGGGTGTAGCCCGGAATGGCTGCTCAGAAATCCTATACCAGTTCTGGTAGTTGACTACCTGCCCAAGATGTTGTCTTCTCACTGCTTACCTTAAACATAAGAACACAAAGCAGGGCAGAAAAGGTGGGGAGTAGCATTGTATGTAAGGGAGCAGTATGACTGCTCAGAGCTCCGGTACGAAACTGTGGAAAAACCTGAGTGTCTCTGGATTAAGTTTAGAAGTATGTGCAACAAGAGTGATGTAGTGGTGGGAGTCTGCTATAGACCACCGGACCAGGGGGATGAGGTGGATGAGGCTTTCTTCCGGCAACTCACGGAAGCTACTAGATCGCATGCCCTGATTCTCATGGGTGACTTTAATTTTCCTGATATCTGCTGGGAGAGCAATACAGCGGTGCATAGACAATCCAGGAAGTTTTTGGAAAGCGTAGGGGACAATTTCCTGGCGCAAGTGCTAGGGGAGCCAACTAGGGGGGGCGCTTTTCTTGACCTGCTGCTCACAAACCGGGTAGAATTAGTGGGGGAAGCAAAAGTGGATGGGAATCTGGGAGGCAGTGACCATGAGTTGGTTGAGTTCAGGATCCTGACGCAGGGAAGAAAGGTAAGCAGCAGGATACGGACCCTGGACTTCAGGAAAGCAGACTTCGACTCCCTCAGGGAACAGATGGCCAGGATCCCCTGGGGCACTAACATGAAGGGGAAGGGAGTCCAGGAGAGCTGGCTGTATTTCAAGGAATCCCTGTTGAGGTTACAGGGACAAACCATCCCGATGAGTCGAAAGAATAGTAAATATGGCAGGCGACCAGCTTGGCTTAATGGTGAAATCCTAGCGGATCTTAAACATAAAAAAGAAGCTTACAAGAAGTGGAAGGTTGGACATATGACCAGGGAAGAGTATAAAAATATTGCTCGGGCATGTAGGAAAGATATCAGGAGGGCCAAATCGCACCTGGAGCTGCAGCTAGCAAGAGATGTCAAGAGTAACAAGAAGGGTTTCTTCAGGTATGTTGGCAACAAGAAGAAAGCCAAGGAAAGTGTGGGCCCCTTACTGAATGAGGGAGGCAACCTAGTGACAGAGGATGTGGAAAAAGCTAATGTACTCAATGCTTTTTTTGCCTCTGTTTTCACTAACAAGGTCAGCTCCCAGACTGCTGCGCTGGGCATCACAGAATGGGGAAGAGATGGCCAGCCCTCTGTGGAGATAGAGGTGGTTAGGGACTATTTAGAAAAGCTGGACGTGCACAAGTCCATGGGGCCAGACGAGTTGCATCCGAGAGTGCTGAAGGAATTGGCGGCTGTGATTGCAGAGCCATTGGCCATTATCTTTGAAAACTCGTGGCGAACGGGGGAAGTCCCGGATGACTGGAAAAAGGCTAATGTAGTGCCAATCTTTAAAAAAGGGAAGAAGGAGGATCCTGGGAACTACAGGCCAGTCAGCCTCACCTCAGTCCCTGGAAAAATCATGGAGCAGGTCCTCAAAGAATCAATCCTGAAGCACTTACATGAGAGGAAAGTGATCAGGAACAGTCAGCATGGATTCACCAAGGGAAGGTCATGCCTGACTAATCTAATCGCCTTTTATGATGAGATTACTGGTTCTGTGGATGAAGGAAAAGCAGTGGATGTATTGTTTCTTGACTTTAGCAAAGCTTTTGACACGGTCTCCCACAGTATTCTTGTCAGCAAGTTAAGGAAGTATGGGCTGGATGAATGCACTATAAGGTGGGTAGAAAGCTGGCTAGATTGTCGGGCTCAACGGGTAGTGATCAATGGCTCCATGTCTAGTTGGCAGCCGGTGTCAAGTGGAGTGCCCCAGGGGTCGGTCCTGGGGCCGGTTTTGTTCAATATCTTCATAAATGATCTGGAGGATGGTGTGGATTGCACTCTCAGCAAATTTGCGGATGATACTAAACTGGGAGGAGTGGTAGATACGCTGGAGGGGAGGGATAGGATACAGAAGGACCTAGACAAATTGGAGGATTGGGCCAAAAGAAATCTGATGAGGTTCAATAAGGATAAGTGCAGGGTCCTGCACTTAGGATGGAAGAATCCAATGCACCGCTACAGACTAGGGACCGAATGGCTAGGCAGCAGTTCTGCGGAAAAGGACCTAGGGGTGACAGTGGACGAGAAGCTGGATATGAGTCAACAGTGTGCCCTTGTTGCCAAGAAGGCCAATGGCATTTTGGGATGTATAAGTAGGGGCATAGCGAGCAGATCGAGGGACGTGATCGTTCCCCTCTATTCGACACTGGTGAGGCCTCATCTGGAGTACTGTGTCCAGTTTTGGGCCCCACACTACAAGAAGGATGTGGATAAATTGGAGAGAGTCCAGCGAAGGGCAACAAAAATGATTAGGGGTCTAGAGCACATGACTTATGAGGAGAGGCTGAGGGAGCTGGGATTGTTTAGTCTGTAGAAGAGAAGAATGAGGGGGGATTTGATAGCTGCTTTCAACTACCTGAAAGGGGGTTCCAAAGAGGATGGCTCTAGACTGTTCTCAATGGTAGCAGATGACAGAACGAGGAGTAATGGTCTCAAGTTGCAATGGGGGAGGTTTAGATTGGATATTAGGAAAAACTTTTTCACTAAGAGGGTGGTGAAACACTGGAATGCGTTACCTAGGGAGGTGGTAGAATCTCCTTCCTTAGAGGTTTTTAAGGTCAGGCTTGACAAAGCTCTGGCTGGGATGATTTAACTGGGAATTGGTCCTGCTTCGAGCAGGGGGTTGGACTAGATGACCTTCTGGGGTCCCTTCCAACCCTGATATTCTATGATTCTATGATTCTATGAACACAGTGGGCTAAAGACAGAGTGATTATGATTTTCTTACTGGTTCATTTGGTCTCCTGCAAAACCCTTGATAACAAGGTTAGGCCATGTCTACATTAGCTGAGGAAGCCTTGTTAGTACCTTGCTAGCTAGAAACATTATTTAACATGATTCTAGCTAATATGGTTACCACACTAGTGTGGACAATGTCAATGTTTTTTTTTTAAAGTATAACAATGTTTTTAATAGACTAATGGAATACAATGAGCAAAGGGAAGAGCAGAGAGCATGCATGCATGAGCAATCTAGGATCTATAGCCCAGATACTCTAGGTCACATTACTTAAACAATCTGATTTTGAGGTTATTGCAGACTTTGTTTCAGAGAGTGGAGAATCTCTTCAATATTAGAAGCATATTTGTATGGTTAAAGTGTCATAAATTGGAGAGAAGGACTATATCTGAGGCTAATCAATACTGACAGTGCTTTATTAGCATAGTTAAAGTAACTTGATCATAAATTTACAGCATACAAAGCATTGATGTATTGGGATGGTGCAAAAGTGGTACAAACGATGCTAAGGCTATTTGTCCTTGTTCGTTGGGTCTAGTTGGGGGAACCTTTAAATGCTTTTTCTGTGAAACTGGTTAGATGTTAAAATAAGATGTATATTATCCAAGTGAAGATTTATGTACTTTAAGGGTAGGTTAGCTTCGACTGAGGAGACATGATTTTATACAAAGATCTACTTCCCTTAAACATCAGTTTTGTTTACTAATCATTTCGCTCTCTGGACTGTTCTCAAGAGGAGACACTCAAAAAAACATTGTTTTATCTTTGATTCAAACTCTTAATTAGAAGGCCTACTCAATATAGACAAAACTACTAAACACATTGTAAAAGGCACTATGTTTGATGGGTTTACTTATAATGCCATTTCATGTTCATTGTTGTTTTGGGTTTTAGGAATATAATTTCAGAGACAGCTCATGTGCTGGATGACTGAGGAAGTCTTAGGGCTGGTCTTCCCTATGGGGAGATCGAATCTGCTGCAATCAATGCAGCAGGGGTCAATTTAGTGGGCCTAGTGAAGACCCACTAAATCAATGGCAGAGTGCTCTCCAGTTGACCCTGGTATTTCACCTCTCCGAGAAGAGTAAAGGAAGTCGACTGCAGAGCATCTCCAGTCGATGCAGCGCAGTGAAGACACTGCGGTAAGTCAACCTAAGCTATGTCGACTCCAGCTATGTTATTCACATCGATGGAGTAGCATAACTTAGATCAACTTACCTCAGTAGTGAAGACAAGCCCTTAGGGTGTGTCACATACACGGCTTGGCTCTGTTCAAGCTAGCATGTTAAAAGTAGCACTGTGGTCACAGGGGCACAGACGGCAGCTTGGGCCGCCCACTAGGGTACGTGTCTAGGTTCTGGGATGGGGACATATTCGGGCTGCTAGCCTCTGTGGCCACACTGCTATTTTTAGTGCACTAGCTTGAGCACTGATAGCACATATACCTCCCAGCTGCAGTGTAGACATAGACTCTGTGATAACTGTCGTGGATCAAAGATCAGTAGTTTACAAGGTGTTGTGTATATAGGTTCTTAAGCTCTGACCCTTCAAATACTTTGTGGGCAGTCCTTCATGGAGTGCTTTCAGGATTGGACCCTTAATTTGTCAGATGCCCTGTTTCTTATTTACCTCCACAATGCCATAACTTGAAGAGAGGCTACTGCACTTTTACTCTCAGATCCACCAGAGACCATTATAAATTCCCTCCACAGAACACTGATGTCATTATAACACAATGGAAAAATCTCTATAAAAATATGACCAAAATAATTAGGCCCTGTAGACAAAGAAGGTTTATTAAAATAAATAAAAATAATAATAAACACATATAACTTTCATCATAATACTGATTTACAGAGAGGTGATATAGCTCTGCTATTGCATACATTATGCATGAAAGTAAAAAAATATAAGCACCATTGCTTATATTTTTGTATTCCATTGATAACTGGAAGGGGGCCATCTGATATATTAATCAGAAAAGTCATCCAATCAAGAACAAAACATCTTTAATATTGAACAGTGTAGTCATATTTGCATTATTCTCAAATACACTTCTATACCTTAGAATGTCCCTAAAGATACAAAGAGTTTGATACATTTAAAACAAATTTTATTACAAATGATAGAGAATATACTTCTTTCAGATTATGCCTCAATGTCTTTACTGATTGCTTTAGGCCAGCCAATGAAAAACTGAAAGCAACAATAATATCTTTTATCTTTCTTCAATCTACCTTCCTACCATTTTGGAAGGCCTTGAAGACTTATGATTTGGGATGAAGACAGAATCTGGTAACCTCAGAGAAAGAAATTCAACTCTGGAACGGGACTTTGCTGCAACCCACTCTTACAGGAAATACAAATATGCCAGTTTATGTATTAGAGAGATGTCCTAATTTCTCCTAGAAAAAATGTTTTGAATTGGCAAAGCATAGTAGGAGAATTTTAGTACATACAGTTGTGCTACAAATTTGTTTCATCTCCTACAACAGATTCTCAAATGTGATTAAACTCTGCAAACCATAAAACATACTGAAAATAATGAGCTGGCTTCGTGTTACTTTGGGAGGCCCAAACATTTCTCTCTGCTGTAGACTGAAACAGATACATACAGTGACACTATACCTGCTAAATGAAGAGTTTCAGCCAAGCATACCAGAACAAACCAATCTTCCACAATCTTACGACATTCTATACCAGTGGTTCTCAACCAGGGGTACGTATAACCCTGGGGGTACACAGAGGTCTTCCTGGTGGTACATCAACTCATCTAAATATCTGCCAAGTTTTACAACAGACATCATAAAAAGCACAAGCGAAGTCATTACGAACTAAAATTTCATACCGACAATACCTGTTTATACTGCACTATATACTATACACTAAAATGTAAGTACAATATTTATATTCCAGTTGATTTATTTTACAATTAAATGGTAAAAATGAGAAAGTCAGCAATTTTTCATTAATAGTGTGCTGTGACACTTTTGTATTTTTATGTGTGATTTTGTAAGCAAGCAGTTTTTAAGTGAGGTGTAACGTGAGGGTATGTAAGACAAATCAGACTGCTGAAAGGGGTACAGTATTCTGGAAGGGTTGAGAGCCACTGCTCTATACCAATTCTGAAGAAACCCAGATATAAACATTTCATACATCTTCCCACAAGAAACCAGGTAAATTCTGGACAGTCCTATAACCAGCAACAAAATTAAAGGTAATATATTTAGGTAGTGTGGCCTAGTGAATCGAGCACTGGGCTACAACTCAGGAAGACTGGGTTCTATTCCCTGCTCTACCACCAGCCTGCTTGGTGACCTTGTGCAAGTCACTTGATTTCTCCGTGCCTCCATTTCCCCATCTACATAATAGGAGATCTATGGATGAAAAGTGCTAAATATAAGAGCTAGGTATTATTATTTCAAAAATGACAGTCAAGAAAGCATTTGAGTCTGACACTAGAATTATAAAAATAATTATTTGAACCTCAATTACACCAACTGCTATGAGCACATAATGAATCCAAAAGGAGGAACTTCTGGGGCTGTCATGCGTTAGAAATACAAAGTTATCTCCCACTTTGTGTCAGCACTGTTGTGTAACATCCATATTAAACACTGAGTGGCTACCATATTCTTTCAAGTATATTTGGCCAGTCATACTTAGAGTCATACTTATTTCCACTAATATACTCAGGCTGATGCAAATCTGCTGCTGTGGCAAATAGGGCACTGCCCACTCACACTAGAAAATGAAATCAGAGTAAAATAAATGTACCTTCATTTTAGTTCTGGCCGTTGTTCGCAGCCATTGATTTGACAGACTATTCCTTCAGATAGTATATCCATGCGAGGGCCTCACGAGTAGACCATGGGCATATGCACGTTCCTGGACAATGTTCCAAGCAACAGCAGCAGGGCTTCATTGAGCAGCCAAGTAACTGCAGCACAGATTGACCTTCACTTTCAGTCGTTGCCATATGCACATGTTCAGCTCACGTGAATTGCAGAGCCCCATCCAAAAGGCTAACCCACATCAGCCGCTGCTTACAGATCAAGACTACGTTCCTCTAATAAATAAAACAAACAAACAACCCCCCATAACGTCTGCAGAAGGGTAGCATCAGGCAATGTTCAAATACTACTCAGCAAGTTGGGACTGTAGATTTCCATGGTGTCCTTTTTGATGGTTAAAGAGAAGACCTTCAGAAGAAATTGATCAGTGGTACATTTCTCATGACCTAATATATCTCCTTAGTACATCATTTCTACCCTTCAGCATCACTCATCACTAATGGCCTAATCACTAATGATAAGAGTTTTCCCATCTTTCACAGGGTATTCATCAGAGCTGGCTCCTGACAGTACTTTTGTTCCTTTTTGACCATGGAAGCATTGGCCATCCAAATTCATTATAATCATCAAGCCATGAGAGCTATAGTGCTGGCTGCAAAAAATAAAGGGCTCCTAAAAGACTGGAACAAGACCTCTGGAATTTCAATGGGGAACATGTTTGTTGCTGTACCAACCTGGTGGGAGGGCTTCACCCTTTGGTGAATGCTTCTGGAATAACAGGTGGTTGTTCGGAAACAGAGTCAGTCCATTCTCCTTTTGACTGGCCTTCTCTTTCAAACCTGGGTGCAAAAATCCTTCCTGTTATTGTGACCGTGCATATGGACCAGGCATAATATCCCTAGGGAGTAGAGGCATGGAACATCACTTACACTACCAACAGCACTGGCCTCCCCAGAGGGGACAGTAGGGGCTAGATGAGGTCTCACCCTCTTCCTGTCATGTCATAGAGATGAGTGCACTCTTGCTGCAGTATGGGTTTCTTTTGGAGCACTCAGGAGAAATTCTGGCATGTCCCCTCCACACCTTCCTCCATTTTGGACTGAAGCGCTAAGCCACAATCTCCCTCAGACTCTTGAGGGTATCCAAACTGACTTTGTCCATTAGAATTCTTGCAGCAATGGATGGGAAGAGATTCCTAACCCTCACGTTCATCGTGCTTGTATCTACAGAAGAATGCCATAGCCATTATTCAGCTCTGTTTGCTGTGAAAGCAGCTCATCTCTCTCTGTATTGCCATATCCACCCTGACTTTTGTCAAAATAAAGGAAAGAGTGACACCCCCATCCCCAGGACAAAAGGGAGGGCACTAGGGCCCCATAAACCACAATGCCTAATGAAGGTTGGGGAGGGGGAGGCATTTATATCTCTGCTACAAAGGAAATAAATTAGGTGCTAAATATAGTTGGGTGCACATTATTATTGACATTTTAAAAGAACTACAATTGGATCTGGGCAGGGCATGAGAAAAAGGAGAAATGAAATAAAGGACTATATGAGATACACAAAGGATTCTTTTTTCAAGAGTGCAGAGAGATTTCTGGAAACCTGTCAAAGGTAACTGATACCAAAGTTTACTCTGAAAATATTCATTTTTCCTCCCTCCCTTCTCTGACCCGATATCTTTCTATACATCATTTCTAAACGAACTTGTAACCTCCTCAGGCCTTTTGTTGTTATATATAGCATCATGCGCATGCGATGCAAAGGTTATGCATCAAGCACAGATTTAACCATTGTGGGGGATGCTGACATAAAATGCACTAGCAAAAGAAGTGATTATAGTCCTGGAGCCGTAACTGTCTACATATAATGCAGGGAATGGAGCTCTTTAAAAAAAAAAAAAAAAAAAGGAACTCATTGTTACTCAATGGCATTTACTCAGCAGGGCAGGAAATTGCCCCCCAGGACAGGTGGAATTCTAGGGCTGCAGAAGAATGTATTCTTCATGTAGCCATTTTTTTTGCTTTTTTCTCCATAACATTTTCAAAGGTTTTCAGTGTTATTATGGTCACTAATACTGCATATCAATACCAATCATCAAAACTCTAAATCCTAATTTTACGAAGTGCTGCAACGGCATTTACTCATGCAACTTACATTGACTTTACTGGAAGATTTTTGGTAGAACACCATACAACTGACATTTAGGAGACAAGATTTAAACGAAATAGGAAAATAATATTGTGCTTCTCAGACAATGATCAATATGACAAAGGCAATTAAATATATAGTATGATTCACCAAAGCAAAGGGTGCACCATGTTATCTTTCTTTTGGAAGGAAATTTAGGCCTCGTCTACACTATGGGTAGGGGTGGGGGTCGGGCGAGATAAGTCTGTCTAAGTTACACAACTTCAGGTACGAAAATAGCGTAGCTGAAGTCGACGTACTTAGAGCTACTTACCGCACTGTCTTCACTGCGGTAGGTCGACTGCTGCCCCTCCCCCGTTAACTCTGCCAACGCTTCTCGCTCTGGTGGAGTACTGGAGTTGATGGGAGAGCGCTTGGCAGTCGATTTATCGCGTCTTCACTAGATGCGATAAATCGAACCCCGCTGGATCGATCGCTCCGGAGGTAAGTATAGACATGCCCTTAGAAGCAGACATGACTGACCCTGCTGTTAACCCAGCCCTGGTCATCTCAAGGATTCAATAATTTTGCTGCTAAAGGTGAAAGCAAACACACACATCTTCTCAAATGCACACACGACACTAATACTCCTGCCTGGCTGCTATATTTTTTATTAATTTTTCCAAATACAACAAATAAACCAAAATACCAGATTCATCATAATACACAAAGTAAATAAAAAGGGTAGGTGTGACACTGCACCACATATTCTTCACAGTGATATTATGATATAATTATGGCATAATTATGATGCATTTTGCACATGATGGGTCATGTGAGATGTCATTCGAAAAGTTATCATTTGCTGAATAGGATTATCCTATTTGTATGCATGTATCATTTTTGTATCTCAAGTTATGAATATTGACTATGTATATGTATTTTAAATGTGCTTACTCTGGATGACACCCACAACTAGCCTTTCAGATACAACAGTGAAGAAGCCAAACAGTGCTGATGGCCCATCAGCAAAGACAATGGACGCTTGAAGAACTTAACCTTCCTGTAAACATTCCAGACAGCCAGTAACTAATGGCTGCTGCGACTCAGCAAGGCATGCAAGGGCATGTGACCAGGCCACATGACTTTGGACTCCATTTTGGGATGTCTGTACTTTTCCACAATCTGCTCTGGGAACCCAAGTTTTAAACAAAGGATTCCCGCTATATGCTAAAAAAGCTATATAAGGCAGAGAGTTACATCATCTGTTGTTCTTCACTCCCCACACAAGAGGACTCCTGGAAGCACCTGAGGAAAAAGACTGAAGTGGGGGAAGTGCTGGACCAAGGGTAAAGGGATTTCTAGCCTGTGTATGAAAAACCTGGGGATTGCAAGGTGTAAAACAAGTACAGCTTGTGCCTTAAGAATCTGAAAGGATGCTTGTACCATCACTCAGGTTGAGAAACTGCTAATTCATATCCAATCTATCTAGAATGTTAAGCTTAGGGGTTTTTTTTTCTTTATTTGTAGGATTGCCAACTTTCTAATTGCACAGAACCCAACACCCCTGCCCCGCCCCTCCCTCCCAGGCCCCGCCACTGCCCTACCCTTCTCCAAGGCCCTGTCCCTGCTTGCTCCATCCCCCCTCCCTCCATCGCTTGCACTCCCCCACCCTCACTCACTTTCAGTGGGCTGGGACAGGGGGTTGGGGTGCGGGAGGGGGTGAGGGCTCTGGGATGCGGTCAGGGATGAGGGGTTTCGGGTGCGGGAGGGGGTATGGGCTCTGGGCCGGGGATCTAGACTCTGAGTGGGGCCAGAAATGATGGTTCAGGGTGCAGGAGTGGGCTCCAGGCTGGGGCAGCGAGTTGTGGTGTGGGACGTGAGGGCTCTGGCTGGCGGTGCGGGCTCTCGGGTGGGCTGTGGATGAGGGGTTTGAGGTGTGGAAGGGGACACTGGGATGGGGCGGAGGGTTGTGGTGCAGGGTCTTGGCGGTGCTTACTGCAGCTCCCAGGAAGTGGCCACCAGGTCCTGGCAGCCCCTTGATGCATGGACTGCCATGGAGGCTCCGTGCACTGCCCTCATGCCTACAGGCGCCACCCCCACAACTCCCATTGGTCACAGTTCCCAGGCAATGGGAGTTGTGGAGCCAGCTCTTGGGGCAGGGGCAGCGCGCGGCGCCTCCATGGCCAACAATGTGCCTAGGGGCTGCAGGTACCTGGCGGATGCTTCCAGGAGCCACGCCTTAGCCCCAGGCCCCCACTGCACTGCTGACCAGACTTTTAATGGCCTGGTTGGCAGTGCCGACTGAAGCTGCCAGGGTCCCTTTTCGACCAGGTGTTCCAGTCGAAAACTGGATGCCTGGCAACCCTATTTATTTGCTAGGTAATCTGCTTTGATCTGTTAGCTATCACTTATAATCACTTAAAATCTATCTTTTTGTAGTTAATAAACTTGTTTTATGTTTTAATTTAAACCAAGCGTGTTTTTAAGTGAAGTGTTTACGAAAAAATCTCAGCTTGGTTTAACACAGGCTTGTTGCATTTCCTCTCCACATTGAGGGGGAGGCAAACTGGATAATAAATTCATAGAATCATAGAATATCAGGGTTGGAAGGGACCTCAGGAGGTCATCTACTCCAACCCCCTGCTCAATCCCCAACTAATTCATCCCAGCAAGGGCTTTGTCAAGCCTGACCTTAAAAACCTCAAAGGAAGGAGATTCCACCAACTCCCTAGGTAACCCATTCCAGTGCTTCACCACCCTCCTAGTGAAAAACTTTTTCCTAATATCCAACCTGAACTTCCCCCACTGCAACTTGAGACAATTACTCCTTGTTCTATCATCTGGTACCACTGAGAACAGTCTAGCTCCATCCTCTTTGGAACCCCCTTTCAGGTAGTTGAAAGCAGCTATCAAATCCCCCCTCATTCTTCTCTTCTGCAGACTAAATAATCTCAGTCCCCTCAGCCTCTCCTCATAAATCATGTGCTCCAGCCCCCTAATAATTTTTGTTGTCCTCCGCTGGACTCTTTCCAATTTCTCCACATCCTTCTTATAGTGTGGGGCCCAAAACTGGACACGGTACTCCAGATGAGGCCTCACCAATCCTGAATAGAGGGGAAAGATCATGTCCCTCGATCTGCTGGCAGTGCTCCTACTTATACAGCCCAAAATGCTGTTAGCCTTCTTGGCAACAAGGGCACAGTGTTGACTCATACGCAGCTTCTCATCCACCATAATCCCTAGGTCATTTTCTGCATAACTGTTGCCTTGCCACTCGGTCCCTAGTCTGTAGCAGTGCATGGGATTCTTCCTTCCTAAGTGCAGGACTCTGCACTTGTCCTTGTTGAACCTCATCAGATTTCTTTTGGCCCAATCCTCTAATTTGTTTAGGTTGGGTTGGGAGCAGGGCAGGATGGTACAGCTCTGGGGTCTTAGGCTGGGAAGCTGGTGATTATTTTGGCTGTAGCCTCTCTATTGTTGGTTTAAGCAGTGACTGGTCAGGAGCCTGCATGTAACTGCAACTGGGTGTGTCCCTACTTGTGTGAATGCTGGAGGAAGTGTAGGACTGGGAGCAGGTCTGCAGCTTGTCACAGCAGCACAGTGTGAGAGGGAGCTCAGGCTGGTAGGTCAGAGGGCTCAGTGGTACCCCAGTTCCAGGTGACAACCTAGGGGAACCCGCCACAGTGAGGACAACGGGAGACCAGGGGAAGTGACATATCTATCTTCAGGTTCTAAAAAGAAAAGGAGTACTTGTGGCACCTTAGAGACTAACCAATTTATTTGAGCATAAGCTTTTGTGAGCTACAGCTCACTTCAGCTCACGAAAGCTTATGCTCAAATAAATTGGTTAGTCTCTAAGGTGCCACAAGTACTCCTTTTCTTTTTGCGAATACAGACTAACACGGCTGTTACTCTGAAACCTGTCATTATTCAGGTTCTAAGTTAATCATAGACCTCTAAAAATATCTGACCAAATTGCTTTGAATTTTTCTGTGGAATGCCAGACATTCATTAGCTGCAGAGTCAGCCATATCATTGAGCCAGGCATCAATATTTGTTGGGAATCAATTTTTCCATTTTTGCAGGATTAATTTTTTAGCAACCAAAGCTGCACATTGGAACCATGTTGCTATGTTACTATGTAATCTCCATGGATCAGGAATATATCTAAGAATGCAATTTAAGGGGGAGGTTTTCAACTTAGCATCAAATATCAAACTGGTCCTTTGACCCACTGGAAACTCTGAATACAGGAGCACTTCCAAAACATATAAGCCTATGTAGCACCAAGGGAGTCACATTTCCAATAGTGGTTAGCATTTATGAGATGTATAGGAGCATGGTCAGGTATAACAATAGAACAAAACACCACGATCAGAGACAGAACTGATCAAGACTGGACTATTTCTGAGTGTCACAAGATTCGAATATGTTGAATAAGCTGCAGGAAAAAAAAACTATGGTCTCTGGCCATAGGATTACCCAGTCTTCACACATGTTGTAAACCTAAATCAGCCATGTCTGTATGAAGTAACTGACAAGTACTCGTGCTTTTTTATATGGAGATGGAGAAGATTTATCAAGGACAGGGTCTAGGTTTCATTAAAGTCTCCAGCTGAAAAAATAAAATAGTAGCCTATCCCATTTATACTAAAAAAAAGAAAAATTAGGAAAAAATTTTGGGTCATCCTGCTTTAGCCTGTAAAGACTGGCAAAAATGATTATAGAATTGCCAATTCCAGCCTTGAGAATAGTAAATCTGCCCTCACTGTCAGACTTTGGGCTCAGAATATCAACACTCAGCTGTTATGAATTAGTACAGCAATGCCCCTCACTACAGTTCTTGTATAGTTAAGCAAAAAAGGTATATAAACCAGGGGTAGGGTGTCACTTCCCAGTACATATCCTACAGGAGTGAGGGGAAATTCTCACCATGGTAGGGTAACAGGAGGGTTGGGCAGAAAGAGGAATTAAATAAATGAAAAAAAAAAACAAAATGGAAAAGATAATGGAGGGAGAAATACACATTAGTACCATACAATCAAAGAGAAGAATCTGTTTAAACAGTCTAAAATACAGGCTTGATACCCAAAGGGGATGGTCAGATTAGGTGAAACTTAGAGCTCCTCACAGCCACAGACATTACAGCTACAGTAATCACCTATTACCAATAGTACCCTGATACCATAGTCCATCAGGAAGCACCATCTAATAAATCAATTACATTTGTTTTTTATTTTATATATAAGTAAATTGGTTATAGCCCTTTAACCCTTCAATCCCAATAAGAGAAAAAAAAGAACTAAGGTATCAATATCAACTAGCGCCCATCAACTCGTTTAGAGCAGCTATATAAGATCTCAGAGAGCAGGACATAAATTCCATATAGTCATAACATTCCATAGATATCTCCTCTTGCGGGGGAGGAGTTTGTGGATTTTTTAGGTATTTTTCGGCTTCCTGAGGGAAACTGAAAAATACTATCTTCTCACCATTCTTAATATGAAGCATTGACAGGTATTTAATAAAATACTTCAAGTCCATCTTCCTGAACAATTGTTTTGCTTGGTTAAAAGCTGCCCTCACTGCAACCACATCACGGGCATAATCTTGAAAGTGCAGTATTTTACCTGCTGGTTCTCCCCATAACAGCTCCTTTTTTCCCCCTCTGGATTTCTGCAGTATAAACTCCTTAGTGGTAAACTTCAGAAATTTCACAGTCAATGCTCTTGACCAGGGGTGGGCAACATGCGGCCCGTCAGGGTAATCCGCCGGTGGGCCACGAGACAGTTTGTTTACATTGACCGTCCTCAGGTATGGCTGCCCACTGCTCCCCATGGCTGCGGTTTACCGTTACCGGCCAATGGGAGCTGCAGGAAGCGTCAGCTGTCTTGCGGCCCACCGGTGGATTACCCTGATGGGCTGCATGTGGCCCGTGGGCCACAGGTTGTCCACCGCTGCTCTAGACTGACCTTCTGGAGTTGGCCTGGGGAGAAGGGCCTAGTGTGCCTTTTCTATAGCAAAGCAAAAACCTAGTGGCAGATCCGACAATTTAGTTAGCAGTTTAGGGAAAATTTCAGTGGATTTACCTTTCCCTCTTCCCTCAGGGATATCCACAATCCTCATGCTACACTGGCATGAGCAGCTTTATAGATCAATTAGCTTGTTCTTAATAGTCTTGATATCAGTACTGTTCATCACCTGTAATTTGTTCTTTGAAATCATCTTCCACTTCAGAAATTCTGTGTACTGCTTCACCCATTCATCTGGCTAGCGATTGTAGGGCTCTCTGAAACTCAGTCATGGTGGTCCGTAGGGTGAAAACTATAGATTTAATTTCAACAGTCTCTGTGGCCACCTCTTGTAGTCCAGCCATCAGCTGCATTCTATCAGACTGAGGCACCATTTTGTTCGCAGAAGGAGAGGAGGCAGATTTCCTCTGTTTCTTTGGTGCGTTCAGATTCGGAGAGGAAGATGCAGAGTTAAATGGGATCTTGGGGGTTTCAGTAGTCAGGCACAGTATTTCTTGGGGTTGGATGGTGAGGTTTAGGGGACAATGCTGGAGGATTCCCTGTGCGCCACTTCAGAGCCCAAGGAACCTCCATCCACCTTGGTCTCAGTGACCTTTAGTGCCCTTCAGATTTTTAAAAGGTAGTGAAACTCAGAGCCAGACAACAGTACCACATATCACTTAATATTCCTAAAGGTTTTACTTTTTTCACTGCTGGGATAAAGGAAATGTTCACATGTACTGCTGTTGAAAGATGGGCAGGTTAAGGGCAGGACAATAAAATAAGACTCTCTGTTCAAAGCCAGAGTAACAGTGGCAGTAAGTACTGATATCTTCTAAAAATTCAAATAACACTGCCAAAACGGTTACATATGTAGCCTCAGTTGAATGTAAATCCAAGTCTATTGTTCTAAACAGTAAATGTAATCACTAGTTCATCTCCATTTAAGTGATATATTGGGATACGAGGAACACCACAGTGTTGGTAGCTGCACAAACAGATATTTAAGACTGGTAGCATTTTATGCAAACTACCTATTAAACTACTAGGAAAGTATCAAAAATGTAGTAAAAGTAATTAAATAATGGACAAACCCTAGATTGCATAATAAGTCTTCCAAAGCACAAAAACAATGTCAAAAGGTCGTACAGATTCAGTAGCATTTGAAAATCTTGGGCATTATGGGTTCTTCAAGTTCTATAATCTGATCTTCTGTTTATTACTCACCTGCAAAACATCAAACCATTTGTATTTCAAGAACCATCCATTACGATATGAAACTTGAATTCAACATACACAGCAAGGTATGTTCATCCCATTGGTGAAGAAGAAAAATGTGTGCATAGTACAGGCTGCTTTGTTTAAGTCTGAGATCTCCTGACCCACTAAAAATTTAGAGGTTTCAGAGTAACAGCCATGTTAGTCTGTATCTGCAAAAAGAACAGGAGTACTTGTGGCACCTTAGCGACTAACAAATTTATTTGAGCATAAGCTTTCATGGGCTACAGCCCACTTCATCAGATGCATGTAGCCCATGAAAGCTTATGCTCAAATAAATTTGTTAGTCTCTAAGGTGCCACAAGTACTCCTGTTCTTTTTTTAAAATTTAGACTTTTTTAAAAGGCTATTTGCATGTTATGAAGAGCAGAACTGGCATTGGAGAGGACTGTTTTACCTAACCTCTCCAAATAGTTTATTTCATGCCACATTCAATTTTTGCAGGTACCCTGCTGTTAAAGCAGAATTTAGTCTTTTGGGTCAAATGATGAACACAAGCATATATAGTGGGCTAAGCAAGGAGTGTGAGATACCTGTAGCCAACTACAATGACTTAATAATCCTTGGAATCATGTGAATTTTACCAAGTATTATCAACTTGAGCCTTGCCATAGACCTCTACTACTGTATCAGTCAATGTATCTTTATAACAATTCACTTTTTACAAGATAAATAACCATATCCTGAGTTGAATAAAGGCCAAGGATGAAGGCCAAAGTGACGTAGCTCAGGATATGATTATTACTGAGTTAGCAGGAAGGGATCTTATGTTATTATTACATGTAAATACTTTATTAAGTATTCACAATGAAAAGTAAAAGAAACTACAAAAAATGGGGCTGTCAAAACGCTGAATGATACATTATTTTAAGAAAAATACTTGAACCCTTTTGGCTCTTCCTTCTCATCTTTCCCTCTTCTCATTTTCCTTCTTCCTACCCTATTATTTCCTGTTCCCAGCCCCTGAAGTGCAGCAACTTCTTCATCCCAGAAGAGTTGCAATACTTATCCATGCTTATATTGCGTTTCTGGAGTGAGGGGCTGGGATTCTTCGAATAAAAAACAAACAACGTAAGCACAAACACATGACAGTTATTCTGGGGACGAGAACCTTGTTAGCCTAAGAGGAGAGAAGAAGAATGAGAGAACAAGGAAGGAAATGAGTCAAAGGCTTTTACAAGTTATTACTGAGCCCCCTTCTCTATTTTCGGGGACAGATGTTTCATTCTCTTTCTCATAAATGCTGGCGTTTCAATCTGCTTCAGATGAAAGGACTGAGAAATAGGGGGGTTGGGTGCTTATTTGATGCTGCCAAATCCTGAAAGGATGCGCCAACAAGTAGAGAGGGATTATAGCCACCAGACACAGGAGAAAGATCTGCTTATTCACTCTATATGGTTCTTGAGAAATAACCAGTTAGTGATTGTGGAGTTCAAACACCCACAACCAATCAGAGGGCAGAAAAATACACAACAGAAACAAAGCTGTATGTTTATGGCTCAGTAGCCAAACACCACCCGCTGGTACTCTGACTCGCTGAGACAATTCTACTTCAATATAATGAAGCAAGAGTGTAAAGGAAATGCTGGGTGCTGAAGGACAGAAATATATACCAATGCAAGATTATGTCATATAATCATACGGGTTGATATAGTGGTTTAATAGAATCTAATCCTTAGGTCCTTACTTAGTTTTTACTCAGTCTTTTCTCAGTCAAAATTCCCACTGACCTCAATATGGGGGTGTCACTTTAATACATTATGTTTCCTTCCACATCCGCATAAGGAGGTGAGCCTGCTTCCACTCCAAGAAGGTAGGGAGATTCCACCTATATAGCATGCCTCCAAACCCTGTGTTGTGGAGCCACAAGTTTAGAGTGGGGTGATGAGCAGGCTAGGCTACTCCAAATTCTCCTGCTCCAAAACTCGTGGAAGGGAAGTCAGGTGTACCTTAGTAGAGCTTCCAGCTGTATTAATTTACACCAGCTTCCCCCTCTGCTCTGTGAAGCCCTGCTTTGAGATAGCTGCAGTCAGGAGAATTCCTGGAAAATCTCCTGCAGGAGCTGTGCTCATGAGGGGCTAGCAGGAGCTAGGGTCCCCAGGTGACAAAGCCGATACCCCTTGTCTTCTATGGCCCTGAGGACATCTGTGGATTCTGCATGCAAAACCCCAAAACATTTTCAAGGAGAGACAGTTTGAGTAAGAAATGGGGTGCTATTTCTGATCCCATTTATAGTGATGTACATCAGAACTAATTCCGTTGCGCTAATTGGAGTTATACTGGTGTCAAACTGATAAAAGTGAGATCAAAATTAGTTTCTGAGCAAGGACATTGAGATTTGGCCATCACAATTATTATGAAAACAATAGTAAAGGCCACTCCATGAATTAAACTAGTAAGTGCATGATAAAGGAAGGTACAATTTATAAATAAAAGCTAAAGAAAGGATTTTTCAATCACTTGGAGAATTAGACATGCAACTCCCATTGTGATGGATGGGAGATGTGCCAAAAGGGTTGTACCTAAAGGAGAAAGACAGTTTGGAACTGATAAATGTAAATATTTCTTTACACAATGTATAATTAATTGGTAGAATTCACTTTCTCAATACAATACTGAGTCAAGTAGTTTAGCAGGATGTAAAAAGATTCTAGGTATCTTAGAAACATGAATAAATGCAATGTATCATAGATAGTTACCCTAAAATACTACATTAGTCCGCACTAATGACAAAGGAAAATGAATCTCATTGTTGAGGATGTAGGATGATCACCCACAGGGGTGTGGAGAAGGAGTCCCCCCCCCCCGCCAAAATGTTCACACTTTGGCTAAGCAAAAAACTGGATGATGGGATAGTTTCACCTTTCCCCAGAGCACTGAATAATGGATTGGCATTGATCTTGATGTGCAATTTTGAGTGTTATGTGCCTATAGAAGAGATAGGTGTTTTCCAAGGTAAGATTAAGGAAATTGAGCAGAAGATATATTAAGTTAATTCATAGTTCATAGGTATAAACTTTGATCTGTCAAGGATAAAATGAATAACTAATGGGCTACTGAAGCTACTCGTGAGGGAAAACATGGGATTTGTAGATGGTTGAGAGTTAAGCTGGCATCAGAGAAGTGAGCAGTTAGACAGGCTAACATTGAATATTCTTTTTATACGACAGGTCTTGGTGAGTAGGGATACAAAATAAATCATCAATAATTCATGACAAAGAATTAATTTGACAGTGAAAGTAATAGAATCAGAGAGAAATACAAAAGTGTGTGTGGGGGGGAAATAGAAAGTTTACTCCACCTTCACAGAAGGAAAAACATGAGCGAAGGCAAGTTTGTGCTTCTATCAGTATAATAGTAGCACTAAGAAAGACAGACTGCAGAGCAGTAAGCATTAGAACAATTCCATCCTGTAGCTGTACCCAGAGGTGGGAAAGTAGTTTCCATTACAACCCTTTGTTTCCATATGCTTATAATATTCTGCAACATTCAGCTTTGGGGCTAAAATTTTCCTTCATTGGTCTCTGGCAGCCAATCATGTTTTTGGGACTGAGCAAATTTTAGATTATGGGTTTGAGTCTTCCGATATAAGTCATTTCTGAGCATCTTCAATGGCACCTGCTAAGAGTTTAGCAAATCTTACAGAAGCCCTGATCCTCTGGTGACATCAGTGCCCATTTTGTCTACCTATGCTCACTGGCACAATGTTGACTGCAAATGTTTCACTGAAATCCCCCAACATCTGAATGCCAGGATACAAGAGAAAAACCACAGGTGTGAAAATCTGTGCAGATCCTGCAGGTTTGTGGTTTTGCATGTTTTCAGAATTTAATATGTATTTCAAGACAAATAGCATACAACTAAATTGGGATACTAGGGCCTGATCCTTAGGGACAAATTCACTATTACCCTGCATTTTGTGTACTCAATAATAGTGCAAAGAGAACAAAAGGGGTTTAAGTGCTTCTATATCATAATGGTAGCATTTTACATGCATTGCATTAGTATAAATGACTAAACAAGTCAATGGCAACTGAGTGTATGCTTCCTACCATGAGAACACCCTGATTTCAATAGGGAGGAAATCTATATTTTATACTTGTTACCAGGGTATTTTACAATTATCATGCTTAAAACCTTTCAAATTTTGCCTTAGATGACTTTACCTCCATTTTTGCAGTAACCCCCATGTAGCTAATGTTATTTAATGATTTAAGGCACTGGGAAAGTATAATGCATAATGACTATACTTTTCCACCCTAGAAGAAGAATGAATTATTAAGAAGAGGTAGTGTTTCCTTACAGGCTATTGTGGATTTAGAAAACAAGCCATGTATAATACACCCAAGATATTCATCAGAACATTTTCAAAGAAAACAAGCACAAAAATAATGGACTTTTAAAAAGGTAGATTCTGAAGTAGTGATCTTAAGAAAATTGATGTGACTTAAATAGAATCCAAAAAATCAAGAGTAGCAAAGGAAGGTATTACAATTTATGCTTGTATCTATAGTACATGTCACAAATGAGAACAGAGGCCAAAGTGAGGCAGCCAAGTAGGAGGAAAACACCTATCAAGGATAAAATGACAGCATTGAAAGCTAAGGAGGACCTGAAAAACAGGAGGATTATGTAAATTATAACAAGAGCCAGAGGCAATCAAAAATACTTGAGGAAGCCAAATTGAAAAATGAGCATCAAATAGTGCAGAGCATCTCAACTAATACCAAAAGATATTTTAAGCATAATTATACACTTAGCAACTGACAAGAGAAAAAGGTGATGGAGTGTAAAGGAATAGGAAGGCTATACAGCAATTATTCCCGTACCTATCTTTACAATTGAAGAGAGCAGACATTTGCCTAAGACTCAACATGCAGGAATGAAAGTGAGGAATTAAGGAACAGGCAGATAATACCTAAACTGGCAATTAACTGGATTGTTCTTCTTAAAACTGATAAGAGACCAGAACCAGACAATATTCACCTGCAAGTGCTAAATGAAGTAAGCATAGTCACTGAAGAAAGTGTAATGAAAATTTATATTTAGTTCACTCATTTCAAGAGACTGAAGTGGAGCCAACCAGACATACAGCAAGGAATTACCAGTCAGTTCATTTCCCATTAGTTGTAGAGGAAGTCTTAGAAGACTATTATAAGGGATCATTGGTGGGTGAATGGGTAGATGAAATCTGGAAATGCAGAGTTTCACCAAGGACAGCTAATATTGTTTCAGGTCATGCCTCAGTAACTCAGACTTTATTGAGGCTATTACTGTCTGGACTGGCAAAGACGATGTAGTAAATGTCAAAGATGTTGGTTATTTAGACTGTCAGAAAACATTTGACAAAGCTCCACATCCAGGAGGAACTTATAAATGTTATAAACTAACAAGCAATACACTCTCATGCATTTTAGCAAGGTCTAAAATTTGCTTATTAAACCAGAGTTATTATGGTGTCCTGTAGTTGACTACCATGGTTAATATAATACACTGTGAAGCTCAAGGCACTTAGGCTAAGATCCTCACAGGTATTTAGGCACTTAACTCCCACTGATTTCAATGGGAGTTAGGTGCCTAAATCCCTTTGAGGATTTGCGCTATAGAAATCAAGGTAACAGAAACTTAAAAAATACCTACGCTAGGTCTCTTAGGAAGGGACTAAGAAGGTTTGCAGATTCAAATTATGTATAGGGATGAAGTCACCCTAAAGTCAAATGATAAAACCCTGCATTTAAAGTCAGTAATTACTGCTGAGTCACGCTGGCAGGTAGATTCAGGTAGCTCCAGACAAGATACAAAAGGTATGAAAAGGGCACTTTGGGGACAGAGAAGGTCCTGGAGGGAAACCCTAGGAGCAGCCAAGCAAAGGGGGGCAATTGAGGCCTGTAGGCCCCTGTGTTATAGCCTTATGATTTATAAATGGCTCTTACTACTATGGCTGGCTAAAAGAAGGATTTCAGCCAGCTGCAGCCCAGAAAACTGTTACAGCCCATTTTCACCTTCACGGAGGGCCTTTATTCATTGCTATAAATTCAGGGCATGATCCCAGAGATTAGGGACATTTAAATCCTTCTCTGCAGTTTATCAAAGCCTCAGCAGGGAGACACCTGTAGGGTGGGGAAGTGGAGGTACCCAAGAGCTCTTCTCTCATGTGCAGAATACTAGCAGATCGCATGACTCCATGTCAGGAAGGCCGCATGCTGAGTGAGGACTTTCAGCTCTGCCCATGTCCCTTCAGAAGACGTTTGGAACGCCGGGTGCTTTCTCAACCCTCTCTCACACACTTTGCGTAAGTGCAGCCATGAAATTGTGGGGAGGGGGACCTCAACTGTCAGTGTATGAGTCCTGCTGCTATGTGAAAGGACAGTAAAAAGCCATGTGCTCTCTCCCTTCCCCACCCCCTCCCCCTATCCCCGTCTGTGGGGAGGGTGTTAACTCTTGTGTTCTACAGGTCCTTTGACACGCTTATGTACTTGCCCCCTTGTTCTCTCTGCCTTCCTGCCCAAATGCTACACAACATGACTCTTGTCAGCTCTGCTGCCAGACATTCTCAACTGAGCCAGCCAGTAGTGCTATGGAAACGAGAGAGAGAGAGCGAGAGATGCGGGGTAACAACCAGGTGGGAAGCAGAGGGAGAACATTAGCCTTTCAGGGAAAGGAACTCAAAGAAAAGGGGAATTAATCTAATGAGATGATATGGAATGGAGCCCCCAGAGATAAGGATGAATGGAGAGGAGGAAGTTGAACAGGAAAATAAAGGAGAGCGACTTGGCACCAACAGGACTATTGTGTGCTTAAAGTTACGCATGTGCTTAAGTGCTTTACAAGATCTGAGTCAGAGTGCTCAACACTTTACAGGATCGAGTGCTAGAATCAACTGATTTGAGCACCACACTAAGTGCTCACTTTTGTTTCTTTCCATTCATTCAGGTAGTTGAGGCATTAAATAATCATTAGTCCTTCAATCTCTTCCACCCAACTTCTTCTATGAAACTCTCATTTAGGCTGTAATCCTGCTTGTCACAAGGGAGTCCTTTATTGTATAAGATTTTACAGTACTTACAAATATCATTTACAGCTGTGTGCATAGGTGTTGATATGCCCTCTACATTGTCCCACTTATGGATAGTCATTAATCATGGTCACCCAACCACTCTGGTACATTAATATTGAAAAGTACAAGGTTTCAGGGAAATACTTTATGGAATTAGACTAGACCCAGTGAAATGGGGTTTCTAGGACTGTAATGTCATAACCAGGCCAATGCTTCAAGACTCAGGCTCATGGCCATTTGCAAGATGGATTTGAAAACTTTCAACATCAACACTGGAAACGGGGAAGAGGCAGCCAGCAACAGGCTATACTGGAGGGTTGTGCTGCCCCAAGAAGTCAAAGAAGCTGAAGACAGACGATTGAGAAAGAGAAGAGTGAGGCAGGCTTCAAGCATCAGTAGTGCACTGGTTTCATCTTCTGACTCTGCAACTTACTCCTGCACCCCAACAATGGCAAGGGCTGCCCCTGAGAACTGGACTTTTTAGCCACTCGTGATGCTGCAGTACAATACATAGTAACTCAACTTCTTTGGCACTTACACCATCATCTTTTGAGATGGGCAGTTGCCATGTGTACAGTCATTATCAGCTTTCTCATCTTCTGGGGATGGTTCTTACAGTAACGATGGCAAAACACATGCCGAAAGGTTAAAAGGAAAAGAAGCCAACTTTATAAGGAAATTTCAAATATCTTGCTAATCAGCAATCATGGGAAATGAACTGTAAAAGTATAGAACATTTTAATGGTGTTTAGGTAAACTATTAGGGACCAGATGCTCAACTCCTATAAATCAGTATATCCCCATTGACTTCAAAGAAGTTATATCAAAGTTATATCCTCACCTGAGGAACTGGCCTTTTATCTTTTAAAGTTTAGCTGAGAATAATGAGGGGCTTTCTCAAATTATGCCAGAGCTTTGAGAACAGGGATGTGTAACTTGTAATGAATCAGGCCTACAATCTGTGCTGTTGTCTTCTGGCTTAAGAAAAGGGAGGGGACAAGTGAATAATCTAACCTCGTGACAGAAAGAAACTGGAAGAGAACTACATAAGTATATTTGAGACATCTCTTTGGCTGAATTAAATAGAGAGAAAGAGCATGTTGATTTATACATGTGCAGGTTTATTTTACTCATTTTTATTTAGACTAAACCCAAGCAAATTAGGAGAATGAATAAAACTATTTTTTAAAAATCCTGCATTGTTTCCAAGATTTACTGTTGCTTTGGATGTACTGTTTCATCATCAAAACTCAGTACAATATAATGATAATGATTCCAGTGGAATACATAAGAATTATGGGGATAAAGGGATAAAGGAGAGACAACACAGAACTGGGGGGGAAATCAAATCATTATCTTAGATGTCTATATATTAATGCAAAAAGTATGGGGAATAAGCCGGAAGAACTCAAAATGCTATTAAATAAACACAACTATGACATAGTTGGCATCACAGAGATGGGATAACACACACGACTGGAATATTGGTATAGAAGGGTACAGCTTGCTCAGGAAGGACAGGCTGGGAAAAAAGGGAGGAGGTGTTGCCTTATATATTAAAAATGTACACACTTGGACTGAGGGTGAAATGGAAATAGGAGACAGACTTGTTGAAAGTCTGGGGGTAATGATAAAAGAGGTAAAAAACCAAGGGTGATGTCCTGATAGACCACCTAACCAGGTAGAAGAGGTGGATGAGGCTTTTTTTAAACAACTAACAAAATCATCCAAAGCCCAGGGCTTGGTGGTGATGGAGGACTTCAACTACCCAGACATTTAGGAAAATAACACAGCAGAGCACAGATTATCCAATAAATTCTTGAGATGAATTGGAGACAATTTTTTATTTCAGAAGGTGGAGACAGCTACTAGGGGAAAGGCTGTTCTAGATTTGAATTTGACAAATAGGGAGGAACTGGTTGAGAATTTGAAAGTGGAAGGCAGCTTGGGTGAAAGTGATCATGAAATTATAGAGTTCATTATTCTAAGGAATGGTAGGAGGGAGAACAGCAAAATAAAGACAATGGATTTCAACCAGGCAGACTTTAGCAAACTCAGGGAGTTGGTAGGTAAGAAGCCATGGGAAGCAAGTCTAAGCAGAAAAACAACAGAAGACAGTTGGCAGTTTTTTAAAGAGACATTCTTAAGGGCACAAGAGCGAACTATCCTACTGTGTAAGAAAAGATAGGAAGTATGGCAAGAAACCACCCTGGCTTACTTAACCAGGAGATCTTCAATTAGCTATAAATTAAAAAAAAAAGAGTCCTACAAAAAGTGGAAACTAGCTCAAATTACAAAGGATGAATATAAACAAATAACACAAGTATGTAGGGACAAAATTAGAAAGGCCAAGGCACAAAATGAGATCAAACTAGCTAGAGACATAAAGGGCAACAAGGAAACATTCTACAAATACAGTAGAAGCAAGAGGAAGACCAAGGACAGGGTAGGCCCGTTACTCAATGAGGAGGGGAAAATAATACCAGAAAATGTGGAAATGGCAGAGGTGCTTAATGACTTCTTTCTTTCGGTTTTCACCAAGAAGGTTGATGGTGACTGGAAGTCTAATATAGTGAATGCCAATGAAAATGAGGTAGATCAGAAGAGGCTGAAATAGGGAAAGAACAAGTTAAAAATTACCGGGACAAATTAGATGTCTTCAAGTCACCAGGGCCTCATGAAATGCATCCTAGAATACTCAAGGTACTGACTGAGGAGATATCTGACCCACTGGCGATTATCTTTGAAAAGTCATGGAAGAAAGGAGAGATTCCAGAAGACTGGAAAATGGCAAATATAGTGCCAATCTATAAAAAGGGAATAATAATCTATTCCAATAATCTATGGAAGACAGGAGAGAGTCCAGAAGACTGGAAAATTGCAAATACAGTGCCAATCTATAATAAGGAAAACCCGGGGACTTACAGACCAGTCAGCTTAACTTGTGTACCCGGAAAGATAATGGAGCAAATAATTAAGCAAAAAGAACAGGAGTACTTGTGGCACCTTAGAGACTAACAAATTTATTAGAGCATAAGATTTCATGAGCTACAGCTCACTTCATTGGATGCATAGGATGAAGTGAGCTGTAGCTCACGAAATCTTATGCTCTAATAAATTTGTTAGTCTCTAAGGTGCCACAAGTACTCCTGTTGTTTTTGCGGATACAGTCTAAAACGGCTCCTACTGTAAAACCGAATAATTAAGCAATCAATTTGTAAACATCTAGAATATAATAAAGTGATAAGTAACAGTCAGCATGGATTTATCAAAAAAAAAAAATTGTGTCAAACCGGCCTGATACCCTGTCAAAGAAAGCTAACATGCCTTCTGGATAAGGGGGTGTGGTGGGGCAGTCACCGCACCCCCTGAGAAAAGGGCTGGAACAGGCCTTTTGAGGCTGCGCAGACTGGCAGCCAATCGATAAAGGCCTGTGGAGGGCCAATCAGGGCCAGGCGAGGCCCTGTATAAAGGCTGCCAAGCAGAGAAGAAGGCAGTGTCTCCCTAACTAGCAAGGGAGGAGGGCTGGCTCCTGAGCTAGGGAGCTAGCACCTTGGACAGAGCAGTGCTGGGCAGGCTCCATGGAGCAGGAGAGAGCTCCAGCCCTGTTACCTGCCAGGCTGCAGACCCTGCTACAAAGGGCCTACAAGGTGCACAGGGCCAAAGGGGAAGTGGCCCAGGGATGAATAGGCAGACAAGAGGGTAACGAAGGAGGGCGGAAAGAAGCTGCCCCTAGAGAGTCCCTGGGTCGGGACCCAGAGTAGTGGGCGAGCCTGGGTCCCCCCGTTACACTGCACCTGGTCACAGAAGACGGGGGCCAATACAGACTGCAGCTTGCCCCTGAGCTAAGGGGCTAGACTTTGGGTTGTGGTTGGCCACTGAGGCAGGTGCAAGTCCCAAAGACTGCTGTTAACGCACCTCCCCCCCCCCCTCCGGAAGGGTCTGGAGTAGTGGGCACTGCCGGAGGGTAGCGTCCTGAAGCAGATGCCGCCGAGTGGGGAGCAACACTGGTCGCAGGACAGCAGAATGGACATTGGGCAATCACCAATGATTTAGATAATGGCATAGAGAGTACACTTATAAAGTTTGCGGATGATACCAAGCTGGGAGGGGTCGCAAGTGATTTGGAGGATAGGATTAAAATTGAAAATGATCTGGACAAACTGGAGAAATGGTCTGAAGTAAATAGGATGAAATTCAATTAGGACAAATGCAAAGTACTCCATTTAGGAAGGAACAATCAGTCGCACACATACAAAATGAGAAATGGCTGCCTAGGAAGAAGTACTGCTGGAAAGAATCTGGCAGTCATAGAGGACCAAAAGCTAAATATGAGTCAACAGTGTAATCCTGTTGCAAAAAAAGCGAACATTCCTCTGGGATGTATTAGCAGGAGTATTGTAATCAAGACATGAGAAGTAATTCTTCCACTCTACTCAGTGCTGATTAGGCCTCAACTGGAGTATTGTGTCCAGTTCTGGGCACCACATTTCAGGAAGGATGTGGACAAACTGGAGAAAGTCCAGAGAAGAGCAACAAAAATGATTAAAGGTCTCGCAAACATGACTTATGGGAGAAAATTGAAAAAACTGGGATTTTTAGTCTGGAAAAGAGAAGACTGAGGGGATATGATAACAGTTTTCAAGTATGTAAAAGGTTGTTACAAGGAGGAGGAAGAAAAACTGTTTTTCTTAACCTCTGAGGATAGGACAAGAAGCAATGGGCTTAAATTGCAGCAAGGGAGGTTTAGGTTGGAGATTAGGAAAAACTTCCTAACTGTCAGAGTGGTTAACTACTGGAATAAATTGCCTAGGGATGTTGTGGAATCTCCATCATTGGAGATTTTTAAGAGCAGTAGACAAATACCTGTCAGGAATGGTCTAGATAATACTTAGTCCTGCCACAAGTGCAGGGTTCTGGACTAGATGACCTCTCGAGGTTCCTTCCAGTTCTATAATTCTATGATTAAGCTTTCTTTTTATGAAAGCAATTAAAAATTCATTGCTAAGTTTAAAATAATTTAGTGCATCAAGAATTGCAGATGTTTTATCCTCCAAAGGTATAATAATTTAACATAAATCATTCTTTAATTAATTAGGATTTACAGGTCTGTGTCATGTTCTTTCCACTGGATCTTTGAAAGCATGACTCAGAGTGATCATCTTACATACAATTCAGGTAAACATATGGGTGGGGGTATTGCACATAGATATTTATAAGCAAATTTTTAATTTTTGAGGGCACCTTTGTATCTTTGTGGAGCCTTAAGTTCTACCATATTTTGTCTCCACAGCACAACCACCATGCTTCCAGCCAAGGAGTAATTAGATACATCTGCTTTCAGAGCCCATTAATTAACAGCAGCCCTGTTAATTAACAGGCCAGAGATGATGTTGTTGAGCAATGTGAGGCATTACTCCTCTCATACTGAGAGAAGGTACAGTGTCAGAAGTACTCTCAGTCCTTGCTAATTATGTATGGCCATGAGATGACTGAGGTTGTTTTTTTTCAAATGTTCACAAAGGACTGGATGTAATCTTTTGACTGTGCAACACAAGCAATGCTTCATTCAGCAGAATGACAAAGGTTGCTTGACACCTGGTATTATATACTCTTCTTGCAACAATCGGGCATGGGAACCAAAGTGATAATGAATGAAATGCCAACGTCTGTGCAATAAAATCATTGATGCAGAATGTTAAGCAATCACAGAGCCAAACCAAAAGTAAATCCTTCTAAGAATGCTTCCATGAGCACCCAAAAATTGGGCAAAGCTGAGTTGACTGCTTTTCAGATATTAAAAGAAGACCAGTGATGCACTGTAAAGATATGATAAAACACATAGTGGTAAGTGTTAATGAATCATGTGGGATAGGATGACATTACTCGGGTTAATGGATATTGTCCCTTTGCCAGATTCCTTGTCCTAAGCATAATGAAAGATGAGTTTTATCAATCATAGTAACAGCAGAAGAATTAGGAGATCAAGATACAAAGAGACTGCTGAGTCTTGCCACTGTCCATCACCCATTTCCCTTATAATCACCTCGTACATTTGCTCATAAAGATCATGGGGGAAGAAAGAAAAGTCAGCTGTAGTCTTAGGATCTTCCTGGATGATCAGCCAGATCAGGGGAAATCAGTATTTTCTGTATGAAGTACTAATGGACCCACATCACAAGTAGGAACCATAAAGTTTGGATTCAGTTCCAAAGCTTCCCGTGGTTCTGATATTTTAGTTTTAGTTATCAGTAGCTACTTCCTCTGGCCTTTGAGAAAGTCACTTCTGTTTAAGTCTCCCCTCATCTGTAAAATGGGAATAATAATATGTGCCTATCTTTCCTGGGTTTGTGAAGATTAATGTTTGTAACACATTTTGAAATTAATGACCTGATCCAATGTCCCGTGACACCAGTGGAAAGTCTCTCATTGACTTCAGTCTTAAAAGCCGACAGTAATTATTAGCTGTTCTCCAATTCAATCATGTGACTCATTATTGTTATTAATAATTCAATGAATCAAAAAACCCCAATTTTATATCTCATGTAACTGAATTACTTTGGATCGTATTTTTATTATTTTGATATTTTGTAGTATGTGCAGTTATTTAAATATGCAAGTAGTGTATTATGACTAAAGTCAAATGTCCATTTTGCATAATTGTTTGTTTATATTCAGTTGTACAAGTGAAATTATGCCCCAAGTTATATCTTACATTATTGCAAATCTAAATACTATATTACTGCACAACCAAACAGTACCACAATGTTTTTATTTCACACATCTTATCAAGAAGAAATAGTTTCCGTCAAGAACAGGTATTTATAGGGGCTTCTATTCCACATGAGCTAAAATGTGTTTACAGCGATACTTCTGCTGATTTGGAATTGTTGGGTAATTCCACGAGTGACCACACTGGAAATATAACATACGAATCCCAATCCCGTCTAGAAATATATCCAGAGAATCCAAATATCACTAAAAGCATCCAGCTAAATATTTCCTATTTCAATAATGAGTTTATCAAATATTTCCAAAAAAAAAATCAAAAGCTGTTAACATACATTGGCCATATTACTACTCTGATTAATATGGACATGACAGACAACCAGACATGGACAAAAATTAATATGGCTTATTAATTAATATGAATTAATATGGCTCAATAATGGCAGTAATGCCATTAATCTAAATAGTTACTAGACCTCCCAGCAACACCTGCTCCATTGCAGTAAATTCCTTACACCAGACTAAGGGGAGTGTTGGCTACCCTTAGCCAAAATCCCTTAAACTGACTTGCATCTGAGGAATTGAGAGCCCAGCAAAGGAGCACCTCACCTTTGCCCACACATTTAGGTACTACCTCCACCCAAATCCTGAGCAGGACTCAGCCTTACCTCATCCATCCTTGTCCTTGGGTTTGGGGTTATCAGTATTGTTCCCTGACAACAAAACCACCTCATTGGATCACTGCCCTGCCCCCAATTCCTCCGTCCCCCTGTCAAGATGGGAAAGAGTCTCACCCCTCCCCAAATGGAGCCCCATACAGGGCATTCAAGGGGGAAGGGCCAAGATGCTTCGTGAGCTCAGCTTTGCCCCCTGACATTCCCCTCCCCATGGCAATTCCCTTCTTCTATCTGATGCATGAGAAAGACCTGCAGGGAATCAAATCCTTGCTGGACCAATCAATTATTTACACCAGTGAGCAGAGTGCCATATAGAACCAAGAACCCTACTATGCAAGGTTTACTAGGCTACATGTATTTTTAATTAAACAGCAGTGTGCACAGAAATCTGTGCTCTCTTTGTGACATATAAACTACTTTTGCACTAAGAACCCAATCCTGTCATCATTGCTCAGGTAAAAATCCCACTGACATGAGTGATTTGCTTGATTAAAGACTCCAGCGTCAGATTGTACCTCGGGAATAGTGTAACTTAAAACACTTTTGTTGAGAGAGGTTGTAACTTCTGAATAATATATTCTCAGAAGCATCTCTTGAAATGACTCTACTCAGTTTTGAATGCGCACTTATGTGCTGAACTGAGAAGTGTCCACTTATACTCAGGAAAAGAAAAAGTTAAAGTAGGAACAAAATGCTTATTCTGGAATTTGCACTGAATACAAAGTAATTTGTAATCTAAGTATACAAATTTGCTCTCCATAATTTCCAATATTAGAATAATAGTAATTTCCAAAGCATTAGCTGTCTATTGAGAGTCAATTGAGCTTTAAAACAAACAGCTCTTTGTACTTTAGACATTGTTTCTCTATAAAATTTTGTAATTTGAATGCTTAAGGCAACTTTATTATCTCTTCAGCAGTAATCATTACTTACCACTTATTCTACATAGCCTACCTTATATCTTCAAAGTACAAGCATTAATTAATCCTCATTGCTCGCCCTGTAAAATAGCTATACTATCCCAGTTTTACAGACTGAGAAGCTGAGACACATAATCCAGTGCTGCATTATTAAAATCAGTGGAGGTTCTGGGTCCACAAAACATGTGGAATCATATCTGAAGAGTCTGTTCTTTGAGCCCAGAGTGGATCCCAATACTATATTCTTATTGGGCAACATTACCTCTTAAAAGTAGCCTTAATAAAGGCATTTAGTAAATGAAGACATTGCCTATCTTAAATATCTGTTTTCTTCATGCAAGCTCATTGTTTTTGGAGATGGCAGAGTGCAGGCAAATGTATTCATAAAAATATTGTTTTAATCAGTAATGCATGGTAGTCTCTGGAACATTAATAAATTCATGAGAGGGGGAGAAAAACCCTACACGAATAATGTAAGCTAAAGAAGATCAAAAGAAACCAAGACAGCAATTAATTTAATCCATTTTTAGAAGCAATTGTCTTTGTACCTTAATCCTAAATTTAATGAGTATTACTTCGGCAGCATGTAAAAAAGCTTTGTTCTTCTTACTTAATTGATTTGTAAACGCAGTAGGAAAAGTGTATCTGAAGTTCAGTAACCTTGATAGTTGAAATAGATGGAGCACACTGTGGGCCTAATGCACAGGAAGACTTCACACCCTTGAAATGTAACTGTGAAATCGATTTCCTCTTCACTAAAACTCATACACAGTATGTATAAATTTCCCAACCTCAATTATACTTCTTAGACACTAAACCTGTTATTATAATTGATATTTTAAATCCTAATTTTTAGTCTTCTGATTCAGCTGTTCAGGCAGCTGGAAGATTAAGGGAGTTCGCCAGTTGAGTTCACCAGTGGAGGAAAAAGGGGAGGTAGGGTTGGGTTTTTTCCTTCTTTTACTTGCAGGTACTCTACATGGAAGAACCCGCAATGGGAAGAAAACAGCGCACTGCCCCTACCACTACTAGGTCTTCCTCTTCCTGCAACCTGTGGGGGCTTGCATGTTCCTGCCAAAGAAAGCCATACTGGGAGAACCACCGTGTGAGAGGTGTCTGTTGGAAGAAGGTAAGAGAGCTGCAGGAGGAGATGGCTCATCTGCTTAGCATCCGGGAGCCTGAGGATGTCATCAACAGGATGCACATGGAGATGTCCAGGATGGAGGATGCTAGACAAATAGAGAAGACTACAGCAGCACCAAACAAGAAAGGAGAACCAGCTGCTCTTCAGGGAGGAGACTGGCTGCTGACCACCTCGGGCAGCAGACAGTGCTCCATCCCCCACCCAGGTCTCCCATCCATCAGGGATAAGAACGAGCAAGCTGTATTAGCAGCAGGAGAAGCAGCCCACAATGGCTGAAGAAAAGGAGATACCTGCTGCCAAGGCTAGGAGGCTCATGGCCACCACACTCAAGAGAAGGAGATGTAGCATGGTGTGGTGGTGGTTGGGGACTCCCTTCTGAAGGTGATGAGGGCATCCATCTGTTAACCTGACCCCCTCATCCCTGGCCCCATTCCAGAGCCAGCATCCCCAGTCCAGAGCCCGTACCCCTCCCACATCCCAATACCCTGCCTCAACCTGCAGCCCCCACCCACATTCCGAATCCCTTGCCCCCCCCAACCTGGAGCCCCCTCCTGCACCCCAAACCCCTCACCCCAGCCCCACCCCAGAGCCCGCACCCCCAGCCAGAGCCCTCACCCCCTTCCGCATCCCAACTCTCTGTCCCAGCTCAGAGTCCCCTCCTGCACCCTGAACCCCCTGCTGCAGCCCAGTGAAAGTGAGTGAGGGTGGGGGAGAGCGAGCCACTGAGAGAGGAGGAATGTAGCGAGTGGTGGCAGGGCTTCGGGGAAGCAACAGGGCTAGGGTGTTCGGTTTTGTGTGATTAGAAAGTTGCAAACCCTATCTGGTGGGGCCTCAGAAAGAAAATGGTTGAGAACCTCTGAGCTAGCCAATGCAAAGGAGAGAGAATAATAATAGTAAGAGGCCAATAAGGCTCCATCAGGACTCTTTATTGAACTGAAAATCAAAAAGGATGTCTATAAAAAGTGGAAACATGGATAAATTGCTATGGATGAGTACAAAAGAATAGCACAAGCACGTAGGGACAAAAGCAGAGAGGCTATGGCACAAAATGAGTTACATCTAGCAAGGGACATACAAGTTATAAGAAGAGGTTCTTCAAATACATTAGAAGCAAGAGATAGACCAAGGAAAGAGTAGGTCCTCTACTTGGAAGGAAAGGAGAGCTAATAGCAGATAACATCAAGAAGGCTGAGGTATTTAATGCCTATTTTGCTTCACTCTTCACTAAAAAGAGTAATTGTGACCAGATGCTTAACACAATTAATATTAACAAGGGGAAAGAAACACAAGCCAGAATAGGGAAAGAAATGGTTAAAGAATATCTAAACAAGTTAGATATATTCAAGTTGGAAGGGCCTGAGAAAACACACAACAGTAGTTCCCAGGTCAAAGGACTGCAGGTCCAAAGGGTATAAATAATGCAGTTGGGTCGTGAGAAAAAAAAAATAGGGAGCATGGTGGCTCACATCTAATATCAAAAAGAGAATTATTTCAAGTGAATATATTAAGTCTGGCAGGAGCCAGGTTTACGTTTCATTTTTGTCCCTTAAGGAAAGATTTAGCTTAGTATTGTTCAATATGTAAATTCTAGTTACAGTTTAATGAGATTCTTACAAAATATTCTATTAATACGAAACACTGTATTCTAGTATTGTACTTACATATGTTGTTATTCCCTTATCAGGGATCTTTTGTGCTCCTGGATAAATTTCTCAGCTGAATTATCCTAACACATAGAAATTATGAGATTGCTTACCTGCACGTCTAGAAGATTAACTCATGCATTTTACCACCACCTACCTACATTTGATAGCCAGGTGGCAACACCTACTTGATAAGTATATGCACAAGTACATCTTATATATATGGTTTGGGTCTTCAGTGACTCAAATATAGAATTTAAACACACTAACATGAATATGCCTTGTGTGAGAACAACCTCCTTGCCCCTCCCTTACAATCACATAATATCAAACCTAGTTTATTTTATGGAGGAGGGGTTGGGGGAACACCACAGCCCTTTTGTGCCTGTATGGTTTATGAACTACGGAGGTGCTGTAGTATGAGATTTCAGAATGAGTCTCACGCCCCTGGAAACAATAGCATTGTAACGTGTAATGTTGTGTTGTCATGTGTAACATTATAATGAGATGATATGCATATTACTGAATTTGTGTTGCACCACATGGGGTTAGAGCATTGGGATTTATTTTCTTTGTTTTCTAGTTTCCCCGTGTTCTGCTTCTGTGAGCAGGGTGGGTAAAATTGATTATTCAAAAAAAAAAACCCAACACATATTTTATTTATTTTAAATACATTTTTCTTTTTAAAAATAAACCTGCTTAAAATTACATTTGAAAGTGTGACAACCTATGTTTGCCCAATCTTACGATAATTTATTAAAATAATGTAAATAAATAAAATGTTACATCAATGACAGGTTTCAGAGTAACAGCCATGTTAGTCTGTATTCGCAAAAAGAAAAGGAGTACTTGTGGCACCTTAGAGACTAACCAATTTATTTGAGCATAAGCTTTCATGAGCTACAGCTCACTTCATCGGATGCATACTGTGGAAAGTGTAGAAGATCTTTTTATATACACACAAAGCATGAAAAAATACCTCCTCCCACCCCACTCTCCTGCTGGTAATAGCTTATCGAAAGCGATCACTCTCCTTACAATGTGTATGATAATCAAGTTGGGCCATTTCCAGCACAAATCCAGGTTTTCTCACCCCTCCCCCCCAACACACACACAAACCCACTCTCCTGCTGGTAATAGCTTATCTAAAGTGACCACTCTCCTTACAATGTGTATGATAATCAAGGTGGGCCATTTCCAGCACAAATCCAGGGTTTAACAAGAACGTCTGGGGGGGGGGTAGGAAAAAACAAGGGGAAATAGGTTACCTTGCATAATGACTTAGCCACTCCCAGTCTCTATTCAAGCCTAAGTTAATTGTATCAAATTTGCAAATGAATTCCAATTCAACAGTTTCTCGCTAGAGTCTGGATTTGAAGTTTTTTTGTTGTAATATCACAACTTTCATGTCTGTAATCGCATGACCAGAGAGATTGAAGTGTTCTCCGACTGGTTTATGAATGTTATAATTCTTGACATCTGATTTGTGAACCTATCCTTGCAACAAAGCCCGTTGCCAACTGTGCCCACATATCTATTCAGGGGACACCATCACAGGGCCTAATAACATCAGCCACACTATCAGAGGCTCGTTCACCTGCACATCCACCAATGTGATATATGCCATCATGTGCCAGCAATGCCCCTCTGCCATGTACATTGGTCAAACTGGACAGTCTCTACGTAAAAGAATAAATGGACACAAATCAGATGTCAAGAATTATAACATTCATAAACCAGTTGGAGAACACTTCAATCTCTCTGGTCACACGATTACAGACATGAAAGTTGTGATATTACAACAAAAAAACTTCAAATCCAGACTCCAGCGAGAAACTGTTGAATTGGAATTCATTTGCAAATTTGATACAATTAACTTAGGCTTGAATAGAGACTGGGAGTGGCTAAGTCATTATGCAAGGTAACCAATTTCCCCTTGTTTTTTCCTACCCTCCCACCCCCCTCAGACGTTCTTGTTAAACCCTGGATTTGTGCTGGAAATGGCCCAACTTGATTATCATACACATTGTAAGGAGAGTGATCACTTTAGATAAGCTATTACCAGCAGGAGAGTGGGGTGGGAGGAGGTATTTTTTCATGCTTTGTGTGTATATAAAAAGATCTTCTACACTTTCCACAGTATGCATCCGATGAAGTGAGTGTAGCTCACGAAAGCTTATGCTCATATAAATTGGTTAGTCTCTAAGGTGCCACAAGTACTCCTTTTCTTGTTACATCAATGAGACTGCCATGTTTTAATGAGCATTGCTCTTTTAATTATGTACAGAACCAGGGGGAAGACACCTTTTGAGGTCAATTCAAGCTTTATAAATATGTCACAATGTCATGCATCCATCTTATTTGCAAACTTTACAATGGAGCAAATATTAGTATCACATTTTTCCAAATGTCAGGACTTTCAATTTCAGTTGCATAGAAAAGCTTTTGCCTAAATTAGTGTTGATTTCTATTTAAATAGTAGCTGCAGAGAATATTTTCTTCATTTGGCCTAGTTCTTGCTTGAAAAAACCTACTGAGAGTTGAAAAAAGCAGGAAAGCTTGTTTTCTTTTCCAATCAATGAATAAAAACCAAGTGATGTCAATGGGAGTTAGGTACCTTACATAAGCTTCTTAGGAACTACTTCTGAAAAATCCCAGTAGGCCACCTATCTTCAATTTGGCACCTAAATGTATTTGAACATCTGGCCCCTCATGACCAGAAACAATTCATCAATTGATTGACTAAAGTTAATACTTCCTTTGTTTAATGAATCTGATAGTTTTCAATACAAAATATGTTTTGATAAACTTACTTTTTCTCCTTAACATATCCAGCACAGTGAAGGTAGTACCTCACCCACTTTGTCTCACTTTCTGGTAATTACCAAACAATCCACTTACATTTAATGGAATAATCCCATAGGCATATAGCAAATGTCAGTCTGACACTTTTACTAGAAAGGAAATACCACTTCCAAAAGCCAAAGTACATAAATATTTAAAGAAAATAGTTTTATTCATACATTTTGGGTCTTACTTTTTCTGAAAATGTGCTTTAATCAACAGATTTTCTGATCTTTGTTCACCACAGGAGTTGACTACTGATAAATTACCTTGGCATATACATATTTTCGTTGATTAAAAGAAACGAAATCCTGTCATATTATCCCTAATTCAGGGTATTTTCTCTGCCTCATCCCTCTTCCACCTACCCAGGTCCTGGAAGACAAGACATAAAATAAGAAAGAATGTTAAAAAAACAAATAACCAATCGCATGCACACACACCTCAGAAGTGAATAAGAGTTTTTTCACTGACTTCAACAGAAACAGTACTGGTCTTCCAACCATCATAATTTACTTAATAAACTTGATAGTAAAACAAATATCTGCATCCCCTACATATCTCAGCTGGTCTCAATAGGTCACTGAAACAGAACCAAGGAGCTCTGAGTTCCTTTGGTTTCTGCAGTGCAGCATGGGAAGGCAAAGTGGGATGAGCAAGATAAAAATGAGCAAGAAACAGAAAAATGGTGGCTCTGGGGCTTGAGGTGGTTTGTAGCTCTCTCCTCTCGCATTAAATATGTGTATGTTGTTCTCAGTCCAAAAATCTATTTCACGTATGCTCTTTGAGACGTCGAGCTCCAATAGACACATTTACTCTGCAGCTGTGGTTTAACTTCTCTGGGATTTTGTGATACACTACAACTGAGTGTTTTACATGGGCAAAACACAAACCAGAGTTACTGTGCCCTGTATGTTTGACATTTTGGATGCTTTAAGAAAGGCTGAATATCAGGAAAAGCTACTTGATAGTGAGAGCTATTAGGCTGTGAAAGTTTCCTAAGGAAAATGGTGGAAACCCCATCCCATGGCACAATTAAAATGAGACTGAATAAAGCAAGAATGAATGTACAGTAGGGAACAGTACTGACAAGGCAAAGAGATGGACTAGATGAACGATTAGGTCTTCATCTCTAGATTCAGCGATTTGTGTCACCCAGAATGATGCCTCAAATCTATATGCAACGACATATTCTATATGAACCCACATGTTGTATTTTTGACAATGAAAAGACAGAAGTGTTTTCTCTCAGGACCAAGTTTTGTTCCTAACTACACCATTTAAATCTTTTGTAACTCCACTGACTTGAATGGCAGTACTCCAGATTTACACCTGCATAACTGAAAGCAGAACTTAGCCCTTCCCCTTTGATCTATGTGATATGCAGGGACATTTGGGCATAAATATCAAGTCAGGATACGTAGTGTGATCCTTCAATCTTTGTGTTCCTCAAAGTCCAGTTGAAGTTATATTCTAAAAATCAATGGGAGCTTAATGTACACAAGAACTGGGCTCTGAGTCTCAAAGGCTATTGCAGTCCCAATTCAGCTGAGTACTTAAGCACATCACTAACTTTAATCACATGAAACCAACAGGATTACTCACATAAATAAAAATGACACATATGCTTAAGAACTCCGCTGAACTGGGGGACCTTAAAATTCACTAACAAACAAGAATTTTAAAATTCCAGCAAATAATTATACAAAAAAGGAGATGTCATGGGTTGCTGTCGGGTGAAGTTTACACAAAAATAAGAAGGTAACAATAGTTTGGGGAAAGTGGGGAGTATTTCCTGTTCCTTTGGAAGGTGACATCCTTAAATATTCAAATTTTTCAATAAGTAGGTCCATATTATATTTCTGAAGGATAACACTGCTGTTTGAATCTAGCTGTAACATTCTATTATGCTTGAAATTTTCTTGAAATCATGGCAACGTGATCTTGTAAACATCAATAAAACCTCCAACATTTTAAAAAGAAATCTCCAGCATATATAGGGACTTATCCTCAGCTGGTGCAAATTGCTATAGCTCCACTCACTCCGCCCCATAGAAATACTGTATGTGCTGAAAATTCTTGCAAGAGGAAAAGGAGTATTCACTACATTTGTCTGTTTTGTCTATTTAAATGGTAAACTCTTCAGGGAAGGACTATTTATGTGTTTCCACAGTGCCTAGCACAATGGGGTCCTGATCGTACTTGTTCCTTTGGTATTACTGTAATAAACATGATTAATAATAACTCACACAGGGACATTTTTCTTAATTTTCTATGTGCCCTGGTGTGAAGGCAAGCCAGAAAATAATTCCATTGCTGACTTGAACCAACTTATTACTTTTATACTTTAATGGCAGCAGCACTGGGACAAAATTTGTCTCCAAATTTATATTTTGTAAAAACTTTAACAAAGCTCTCAAACTGCTCGAAACATTGCCATTAAATATTTTAATTTAGTTGGAAACATGGTTGGCTTCTTGCCTTTTTTAAAATAAATCTGCACATTGGAGCTTTGAGCCAATGCAGGAGAACCCCAAGAGTGACATGAAATAGAAACAAAAATGAAACCAACTGCTATATTTTAATGGTCCAAGCTGAGAGGAAAGCAAAAGGAGTAAACAAAGGACATAAATACTGAAAATCATCTTTTATTTTTCAATAATTTGAGGTGATAGAGATAAGGATCTTTCTCTTTTAATACATGGATCTTAATTGCGTAGTTAGCTCTGCTTTAGCACAAAGGTCCACATGCATGGAACGCTGCAGAATCAGGGGCAGTGATCTATAACCTGACAGGGTCCCTATAATAACCTTATTTCAGTAATTTAGAATATTTCAGAATAAAATCTTTGCTTATCTGTGCAACATGAAAACACAAGAAAAAGTCCAAAGCTCTATAGCCCAAATCATGTTTGCACTGGGTTTCTGTGACATGCGTGAGTCACTAGCATAGTGCATACTAAGACGTGACATAGAGCAAGAGCTGGTGACTAGGGCATCTGGCCCTACAGATGAAGGAATAAAGAAAGGTATGTTGCATATCTGTTCTATGCTGAATGTCCTCTTTTACTCTTGCTCTATTGGGCATTCAGCATATAGTTCTAAATTTGCAAAGATTTTTTTTTCATTTTATTTTCAGATCACTTTTAATTCTTAACATAGAATCATAGAAGATTAGGGTCGGAGGAGACCTCAGGAGGTCATCTAGTCCAAGCCCCTGCTCAAAGCAGGACCAACCCCAACTAAATCATCCCAGCCAGGGCTTTGCCAAGCCAGACCTTAAAACGTCTAAGGATGGAGATTCCACCTTCTCCCTAGGTAACCCATTCCAGTGCTTCACCACCCTCCTAGCGAAATAGATTTTCCTAATATCCAACATCGACATCTCCCCCACTGCAATTTCAGACTATTGCTCCTTGTTCTGTCATCTGCTACCACTGAGAACAGCCTAGCTCCATCCTCTTTGGAACCCCCCCTTCAGGTATTTGAAGGCTGCTATCAAATCCGCCCTCATTCTTCTCTTCGGCAGACTGAATAAGCCCAGTTCCCTCAGCCTCTCCTCGTAAGTCATGTGCCCCAGGCCCCTAATCATTTTCATTGCCATCTGCTGGACTCTGTCCAATTTGTTCACATCTTTTCTGTAGTGGGGGGCCCAAAACTGGACACAGTACTCCAGATGTGGCCTCACCAGTGCCGAATAGAGAGGAATAATCACTTCGCTCAATCTGCTGGCAAGGCTCCTACTAATGCAGCCCAATATGCCATTAGCCTTCCCGGCAACAAGGGCACACTGTTAACTCATATCCAGTTTCCCCATGTCCTTTTCTGCAGAACAGCCACTTAGCCAGTCTGTCCCCAGCCTGTCGCAGTGCATGGTATTCTTCCATCCTAGTGCAAGACTCTGCACTTGTCCTTGTTGAATCTCATCAGCTTTCTTTTGGCCCAATCCTCCAATTTGCATAGATCACTCTGGACCCTATCCCTACCCTCCAGCTTATCTACTTCGCCCCCAGCTTAATGTCATCCGCCAACTTGCTGAGGGTGCAATCCATCCCATCATCCAGATCATTAATAAAGATGTTGAACAAAACTGGCCCCAGGACTGACCACTGGGGCACTCCACTTGATACCGGCTGCCAACCAGACATCGAGTCGTTGAACACTACCCACTGAGCCTGACGATCTAACCAGCTTTCTATCCACCTTATAGTCCATTCATCATACTTTTTTAACTTGCTGGCAAGAATACTGTGAGAGACCGTATCAAAAGCTTTGCTAAAGTCAAGATATATCATGTCCACTGCTTTACCCATATCCAACCTTATCTCATCATAGAAGGCAATCAGGTTGGTCAGGCATGACTTGCCCTTGGTGAATCCATGTTGACTGTTCCTGATCACCTTCCTCTCCTCCAAGCGCTTCAAAATGGATTCCTTGAGGACCTGCTCCATGATTTTTCCAGGGACTGAGGTGAGGCTGATCAGTCTGTCGTTCCCCAATCCTTCTTCCCTTTTTAAAATTTGGGCACTATATTTGCCTTTTTCCAATCATCCGGGATCTCCCCCGATCACCACGAGTTTTCAAAGATAATGGCCAATAGCTCTGCAATCACATCAGCCAACTCCCTCAGCACCTTCTGATGCATTAGATCCGGACCCATGGAGTTGTGCATGTCCAGCTTTTCAAAGTAGCCCTTAACCTGTTCTTTCATCACTGAGGGCTGCTCACCTCCTCCTCATACTGTGCTGCCCAGTGAAGTAGTCTGGGAGCTGACCTTGTCTGTGAAGACCGAGGCAAAAAAGCATTGAGTACTTCAGCTTTTTCCACATCATCTGTCACTAGATTGCCTCCCCCATTCAGTAAGGGTCCCACACTTTCCCTGATGTTCTTCTTGTTGCTAACATACCTGTAGAAACCCTTCTTGTTGCCCTTCACATCCCTGGCTAGCTGCAACTCCAATTGTGCTTTGGCCTTCCTGATTACACCCCTGGATGATCGAGCAATATTTTTATACTTCTCTCTAGTCATCTGTCCAAGCTTCCACTTCTTATAAGTTTCCTTACATGAGTCACTATTAACCAGTACACATACACACACTTCAGTTCTGCTCTCTTTTTTTTTTGGCAAGACATGTCCATTTTTAAATTACCTCCTCCCCTTTTTGACATACACAACCTCTAGCCTCTTACAGCAGATGGTAAGCTTTCCCACGTGCATATCAAATTCTAGGAATACAAGGGCTCATAATATAATGGTATCAGTTTGAAAAAGATAGGCATATACCGTACCATCTATTTTTCATTCCATTTGTGTGAAAGGATAAGATACACACACCATGGACAGGCAACATAGGCTCAGGTCAGAATTAAAAAGACAATTTTAGTTGACAATGAATAAAAATACAACAGTACAATAACGGCCTAATAAATGCAGTACCACTGCTGTTAAATATAATGTTTGAACATTGCTATAGAATATCATGTAATTTTCAATAAGGAAAATGCCAAACTGTCATGGCTCCTCCTTTCTTGCAATGGTAGTAGATTAATAATCAGACTAGAATTTGTTGGCAATTTGACCACTACTATGAAAAGATTAATGGCCAAAATTTAAATCTAAGTGGACACTTCATACAGGAAACATCTTGCCACAAGCCACACAGCATAGTCATTCAAATATGATTGCACTGCATATTTTAGAATGATTGCAACAACTAATAAAAATTATATATTAGCCTTTTAAAAGCTATTTATTTACTCCAAACGTTACAGAAATAGCTCTACTAAGCAAAGACATTTTAAAATATATATATTATACAAGTCAAAATGCGTCAAGGTAGTGAAACCAGCAACTATAAAGTAATACAGCTGCTTGTTTCAGTTAGGAGATCTAAGGCTGGGTCGACACGCAGTGGTTGTCTGAAATATCTGTTTAAAACAGAACAGCTAAGACTTCTTGTTGCTGCATCACTAATTAAGAGTAGGCTCGGAAGTTGAAGTTTTTTTAGAACTTCTGTAATATTAGCAACATACTGAATGTTCAAGTTAGTTAGCTAGATTCAAGTTCCACTTCAGTTTCTCTTTACCGCATATAAAACCTGGAATAAATCAGTAACTGTGACAGGTATTTGAACTGCAACAGCAGAATGGATTTCTGCTTATAAATGAATTGAAAGCTGCCACTGAAACAGTTTTAAAGTCACCGAGCATATTTTCAAATTACAGAAAAACAAAGTGCTGTACACTAATTAACTTAAAACACTGTGGTCATACTACTGTAAACTGCAGAGATTTTGGCCATTATTAAGGAATAAGCAATCTTCTTAGCTTCACAGATTATTAAATATGTCATGGAATACTTCATTTTAAATCAACTGATGTGCAGGAAATGCTATCATTAACACAATGTACTGAACAATTTCATATTAAGTGAAAATGGGTGTTCCGTAGCTGTATTTATTGAATATATTAAGACAACACATCCTAATATAAAGCTCACTCAGACATTTTTCTAAATAAAGCACTCAATGTACCCTGCTACACAAAATGTAACTTAATTTAGATCTACATGCCACATATTTGGACGAGTTGGCTGTATCTACCCAGAATTGCTTCACTTTGCAGAAAATCACTATTTAGTTTAAAAACATGCTTTTGTAAATAATTTGAGATAAAACTGGTTTTGCATAAATTGTCTTTATGGAAAACTTGGCTACCATAAATGATTATATTATTCAGAAGGTCTTGAATAAAACCAAATTATAATATCTCATGCTGTTCGTCCTTTGGCTTCCCTTGCAGTACAGGATCACGGCACTGTACTGAAAACACAGCAGGAAAATAAAACAACCTGGAGAAATGGCTGATATACAGCAAAGAACTAAATGACTCTTTCCCTAATACAACTGTTATGTCTTGACAAAGATTCTACGGATCAGATTCGCAGCTGGAGTAGTCACTGGAGTCATACCAATTTACACGAGCAGAGAATCTGCCCTAGATGGCTAAGACTGCTATGATTCTTGGGGGAGTGGGGGGGATGGACTGACTACCATAACATGTTTAAGTCAACAAAATTTACATGGGCTAGGATGAAGAATTTAAGCAGGATTCATTAACAAAATAGTTTGGATCACAGGTACTAGGAATGAGGCAGTCTTGCAGCCACAAGAAATGTGGATTTTTGTAGAAATGAAGAGGGTTATGGGAGCATTCTTTTAAGAATAGTACAGGATAAACAGATATTAAACATTTCTAGTATAGAGTATGTGCAGTACATTATTCTGATATAGTGAAAGAGTCAAAATTAGAAACCATATTGAAGAAATACAGTGCAAGCAAATACATGTGGGGGCTCAAGCAATTTATTTTACTTTCATAGCTGATGTGGCAAGCCCAGAGATGCTGGGGCTATGAACTGCCAAGCCTAGAGCTGCTGGGGCTCAGCTCTGGCACAAATTAGGTACTGAAGAAATCTTTTGGCAGATACATAAGATATCTCAGAAGCGATAACAAACTGCAGACCCGGCTTTTAATGAGATGAAGTTTTTACTGGTGGTCATCCATGCCCAAGAAACCTCTGATGCCTTATTGAAACTAACTAAAACCAACAAGGGAATCCTGCCCAAACAAATGAGCACCTGCAAAAAATAAAACAAAACCTAAGCCATGTTATTGGAAACATAAAAGTAAAGGTCTGATGTACAAAAGCTAAACGAATAGGGATACACATCATTGTCAACCGGAAGTATTACACCATGGCAAAACATGAGGGTAAGCATCACATATGGCATAAATAAAATGGGATGGGTCCTCATCTACAATATCAACATTCAACAAGCGACACAATAATCCCCAATATTATATTCCCTGTAAACTGCAAGGAGGTGCAAACATACAGCTGTATGCTGAACACTGAACTCAAAAAAGAGTTTACGATATCAGAAAATGACACCATTCTCCCACTGCAGCTGGAGCTCCCTGGGTTGTTGGGCCACCAGTCACTATCCAGATGTTTAGCCCATTCAGCTATAAAAGACAATTCACTTCCCTCTTAGGGTCCTGCCTCGACTTTGATAGACTTCAATGGGATTTGAAGATGTCCATGGAATAGCAAGGAGGTGCTTACAGGTCAGGCCCTTAGTGTTTGAGCAGGATATAAACATGCATTCATAAAGATGAGTAAAAGGGTCGCTATGTTTCCATAATGAGGGAAGAGATCTTTGTACACAGGGCCTGTTTTTCTAGTCCTTACTCAAGACAGGAATGCTTCCCACAACCAGGCCCATGGTATAATTCTGTAAGGCACTTGAAGAGAGATGAAAGCGATCTATGTAAATGTATCCTTTGTGTTGAAGCAACTCTATTATGGTTAAGCACGTTCACAAATAATGGTTCTTTGTTTTTCTTTTCCTTTTTTTTCTGATAGGTGTGTTTGGTGGGGGAGAGAAATAGTCTGCAGACTATTCCCATCCCTGTTGAAATCTCTGGAGCAACTTCCCATCCCTGGAGAAATCTCCAGGACAGCTACCTTACTACTAATATTTCTTTCACTTTCTGGGTTTTTTTGCGAGCAGAAATGTAATTTTAAGGGCAGCTTCTGTTGAAGTTTCACTGCCGTAGTAGTGGCATCATGTTGATAAGCAGCTCCATAAAATGCTCTCAGAGTAATTAACTAGTGTGCATGTTAGCACCACACTGCTAGACAGAGACACAAGGTCAACATTTTCAGGGTTTTTTTTCTTCATGAATGCATATTCCCTCTTTTGACTAACTTGCCCTTCCTCGTCTGCCTTTGATCTGTCAGGAAGCTAGCTGCATGTAACTGCCCATCCATTAACATGGGGTCCGAACACAAAGTAAGTGGCATCTCATAAATTTCACAAGACTGGAAATTTATGCAAAGTAGATTCATCCTCTCACTTCCTCCACACCAATTCCATCAAAGCAATGCACATTAGTTGTGTTACGTGCTAGGAGCTTACTTAATTGATTTGTTTGTTACTGTGCATTTTTATTAGATAGGGGCTCAGGTTTCAGATTTTTGAACACTAAGGTCAGTGTGTGTTTAAATGCAGGGGATGGATTCTGCCTGTGGAGGGGAATCTCTCCCTACACCAGCCCAAAGGAGAGGGAACTCTTGTAGGAAGAAGAGTTTTCTCTCAGCTTTTAGCAAAGGAAGAGAAGTTGTGATCCTCACTGTCCTCCTCTCCACATTACTCCTGAAATCAGATCATTATAGGCCAGATTATGAAGACCTTACTCGCACATGTGAGCAAGTACTCACACAAATAATCCCATTGCCATTTACTAAATTGAAATAAGGATCTTGCTTTGGATTTCAAACACCTCCAAAATGTAGGAGGATGTTCAGATCCTTCTGATATTTTTATCTAGTAGACTAGGTTATTTTTTGAAATGCCCTATATTGCTATTACTCACACACAGCTGAAATGCTTTGCCCAAGAAAGGCAGTTGCTTAACATGGCATTTTAGGGGGCTTTTCTAGTTACTGACATTTAACATTTGCTTCTTACTGGCAGCTGTAATAATTAAACAAGACTGGAAGGTCAAGTAACTTGTCTAAATGATATCAGATGGGACCGTCTGCATTCTACATTCATAGGAGGAGTCCAGCTGTAGGCGTTCATTTGTCAGGATGTAAAGAATTAATTAATTGTGACCCATTAACATTTCATCATTAAAGGTATTTTTTTAAAAAAAGTCAAAATAACCCTACGTGCTCCGGTACCAAACCTGAGGAAAAGATTTGTTCTTGGGCTGGTGGGCGATTTCTCAGTCTCTGGAGGGATGGTGCATGGCTTAGTGTGGACTGTTTTTGGAAAGCTGGAAATGCATCCGAGGGCAGGAGAGAATTAGGATTAGGATTTTAATAGGGGATAAGTGTGGCCAAGAACAAAAGGGTGAACAAAAACCCAATGACGTGACTTGGGCCATTTCCTCAGAGGTGGGAGAACATTTCTTTGCCATAATAATTAATAATATAATACTACAATAGAGAATATAGTTTGCTTCCAAGGATCTCAAAGCACTTTAAGAATATTAATCAAGTCTCCTCATGAAATATAAGGTAGGTAAGGAATGCATACACATGACTATGCTCATCATCAAAACGGCTCCCACCTCAGATCAGAGCTGCTGAAACACTAACCAACAGTTAGGAGCAGAAATTCAAGGAAGAATGAGAGTGGACAGTGTGGGGTGATTTAGAGAGGCAGAATGAAATTACCCAAACTGCAGTTTGGTCATAACTTGAAAGTTAACACTGTTTTACAAAAAAAAGCACCATGTGATATTTAAATGGGCAGGGACTCTGTTTCATGCCACACTTGAACAAGAGCACCTTTGCAAATACAGCGTCTCCTAACAATATGAAGGGTCATGAGTACAGTACTGGTCCAATGGGAACAGTGCCATCTGCTGACTCAATACTATCAACTTCAGGCAGTACCCTGGATTTTGACTTGTGATGTCTCAGACAAGTAGGTTCTGTCCCTACTTGGATCAGAGCACAAGAGGCTAATTCTGAAGGAGACTATGGCTGTACTGCTTTAACAAGAACCGACCAACCCAAGGACAAGCTAGCCCCATGGCACAAAAGGAGGATTTTTCAAAAAATATAAACTAGTAACATGAGAAAAGTATGTTCTTTTTGGATTTCAAGGAGGACAGCACAATGGCTCCCTGATCTTGTTTGGGGATTCTAGATGCTACTGGAATACAAATAAGTAATATTAATTTAAATGTTAGCTATGGATTAAAAATCATTGTTAAATCATTTTGTACAATATTTCATTCAACATAATGCAAACATTAAGCTGAAAAATAGAAAAGAAAATAAATTATCTATTAATTTCTCTCTATTAGTGCCCTGGATATGTCACTAGAAGCCATATCTTGTGTGTTCAATCACATTAATATAGGTTTGGCAGTCTAACGTTACATACAAATAATGAAAGCTAATTATAACTAACAATAAAGCCAGCTTATCTGATCACATATAACATTAAAGACAGCTTATCTGGTACTGTTTACTAGTTCACTGAATCTATAGCTTACATTTTCTGGCATTTATCTTTACATATACAGTTTCTTCTATCATAGCAGTTTTGTAAATATAGTTTACTGTTGTAAAATGGAACTGAATGGTTGCCATCAATGATTTTGTTAAAGCTTGGTATGTTTATGAACACAACCATTTACATTCCATAAAATGTAATGGTTACAAATTATTACTACTGAGGACTAGTTTATTATGTTTAGTTCGGAGATATTCACTCTGCTGTAAAGTTAATTCCAATCTCTTACTGCGATTGAAGTCAGACAAAGGAAAAATTGGTCAGAGCCGTAAATTCTTTTTTTCCTTCAACTGACCTTCAAAAATATGAAAGATATTTAAAGTATAATAAAATACAGTACTCCCAGGAACTTTGATCCAATGAGAATTCTTCACTGGCTGATTAGCCTGATGAGTCTTTTAGAAGAAACAACATCTGCTGTAATGCAACAGCTAATGGACCATTCTAATAGACCACTCTATTGCCCAGAGAGTAATAAATAACTTTGCATGTCCTTATAATTTCCTATCTGAAGATCTCAGAGAACTTTACCAACATTCATGAATTAACCTCACAACACTCCAGTGCAGGACCTAGACAAAATATTTGGTATTAAATAGCACATTGCATACTCAAGGTATCTTAAAATGCTTTATACGTATAAATTATTTTAGTTAGGTGCCGTTAGTATAGTGACTGAGTAAGCAAACGGCAGCCATTATGCATTCAGTAATATTTCACCCATTGCCTTGGAATAAAGAACACACTTTTTTTTAATGAGAGTGAGAATTCTAGCTAGGACATTGAGGTCGGGTAAGTTAACGCTCTCCTCATTTCGAAATGTGGATTTTAATTTTCACCTGTACAGTCATGAGAGTCATTGGAGATTTTTAAGAGCAGGTTAGATAAACACCTGTCAGGAATGGTCTAGATAATACTCAGTCCTGCCATGAGTGCAGGGGACAGGACTAGATGACCTCTCGAGGTCCCTTCCAGTCCAATGATTCTAGGATATACACACATTATTGTAATAATTTATGCCTATTACAGCAGCACTTAGGAATTCCAGTCAAGGATCATGGTCCATGGTGCTAGGCTCTCTACAGACAAGTGAAAAAGAAGAGAATTTCCACCCAAGAGAATTTACAATCCACATGTTTAGGGATGAACAGATGGACAAAGGAGGCAAAGTGGGTGAAGGTGAGTTAGAGGGATGAAGCAGTAATCAAACAGAGTTTAGCATAAAGGGCTTCAGTTTACTGAGATAGGGCATTCTCCAGCTAACAGATATCCTTGGGGGTTAGCACAGAGAGGTCACACAGACAGTACTCTCTCAAACACCAAACACCTTTAAATGCTCCCCCATCTACTGACATCCATGAGAAATCATTTACCTTAGTAGTCCTCAAAATAGTTAAATGCAGATCACATACTCCATTATACTCACACAGACTTTATTCTTCTGCCACCTCCCAAATTCAAAACAGAAGATAACATTCAGTACCAATGCCGATTAGCAATTATAACACATTAACTTATGTACTTCTTTTCAAATATTGTTTACGTGGATCATCATTATCACATTAATCTATTGCTATATCTTCAGTGTATTAGATTCAGATTGGCACCCTGGTCAGTGTTTGTGTGAGGTTTTTTTACAATTTTAAGATCACATCAACACTCTAAATGGCTATACAAACTCATTGTGAAACCACAAGTGTTTTATACTTTATTAGCCTCATTTGTCTTCTCACTGTAACTCTGCTCTGTTGACCAATAAGGTATACAACTCCATCTGGTGTATATGTGCCCGTGAGGCTACCTAGGGTCCTATTCATTAGTGTGTTATGCACCATTTACAACCATGTACACATAAAAAGTTCAGTACCTTCCCAAGGGTCTACATGCCCCAGCTTTACAATACACAAAAGGCTTCTTATTTTGTATGTCAATCAATAACTCTTCCTTTAACTAGATGGGTTGTAATCAAAGTAAAGAAGGGAGATACCACTTGCAATAGGGGCATGTCTAGCTGGAAAAAAGCTCGAGAAATCCTGTTTATCAAAAATTAAAATTAAATGGGCCAGATTCATCCCCGATGATATAATTTGGCTCTGTTTACCTTTCAAAATGAAGGTACCATAGTTGCCAATTTTTAAAAAAACGTAACATACTCTATTGTCTACTGTGGTATTTCCTATACTTTTAGGGCTAAATTCTGCTCTCACTTACACTTGTTTAAATCCACTGAGGGCAAGTGAGATGCATTTTACCACTGCCTGCTGGACCGTAACATTTGTCCTACTTTTTAGGTAAAGAGCACTTTCTCCAAAGCCCAGATACAATATATCAGTGCCTGATCTAAGCTTGTTCAAGTTTCTAATTTTTAATGCAATTAGCATTAATTAAGGAATATATTTTTCCTTTATTGTTATATCATGGTAAATGAATTTTATATTCATTGTCTTTTTATATCTTTTTAAAAAATGTGTCTGAAAAGTAATGCTCATGAAACTGCCAAACTGATAGCACTGGCTCCATGCTCCAGTTGGCTGGGAATCACGGCCAGTGGGAGCTCGGGGGGCGATGCCTGCAGGCAAGAGCAGGGCATGGAGCCTCCTGGTCCCCATGCCTAGCAACCGGACCTGCTGGCTGCTTCCGGGGTGCAGCGCGGAGCCAGGACAGGCAGGGAGCCTGCCTTAGGCCAGCTGCACCACTGACCGGGAGCCACCTGAGGTAAGCCTGCACCCCAACCCCAAGCCTCAACCCCCTGCCCCAGCCTTGAACCCCCCACAAACCCAGAGATCCCTCCTGCACCCCAAGCCCCTCAGCCCCACCCCAGAGCCCACACCCCCAGCCCAGAGTCCATACCTCTCCTGCAGCCCAATCTCCTGCCTCAAACCATAGCCCCCTCCCGCACTCCAAATCCCTCGGCCCCACTCCCCAGACTGGAGCCCCCTCCTGCACCCCAAACCCCTCATCCCCAGCCCCACCCCAGCCCACACTGCCAGCCACAGCCCGGAGACCCCTCCTGCACACTGAACCCCTCATTTCTGGCCCGACCCCACAGCCAACAGCCCCTGTTAGAGCCCTCACCCCTCCTGCACCACAACCCCCGGCCCCAGCCCAATGAAAGTGAGTGAGGGTGGGGAGAGTGAATCAGGGATGGAGGGGGAATGTAGTGAGCGGGGGGGTGGGGCCTAGGGGAAGGGACAGGGCTGGGGTGTTCGGTTTTGTGCTATTAGAAAGTTGGCAACCCCACATTCATACAAGGTGTATCCACTGTAATTTTCATCCACTGAAGCGAATGGGGTAGGAAGAATGTAAGAGACGTAGATTTTGTCCCAGCAGTGGAAAGTGATTTGCAGGTTTCCCCATTACTTCGTGTACCCTTTTGGCAATGAACCGCAATCCTGACATGGAACACCTCAATTATTCAAGCATTCTGGGGATTACTGTTGCTAGCAACTACTGTTGCTAACCATTCTAAGCTTTATTTGTTCTGTGATGTAAGCAAAAACACACTTGGGTGAGAGGGATAGCTCAGTGGTTTGAGCATTGGCCTGCTAAACCCAGAATTGTGAGTTCAATCCTTGAGGGGGCCATTTAGGGATCTGGGGCAAAAATTGTGGATTGGTCCTTCTTTGAGTAGGGGGTTGGACTAGATGAGGTCCCTCCCAACCCTGATATTCTATGAGACCACTTATGAAAGCCAGGGCATCAAAGCAATGAAGAACCATCAACTCCTTGTGGAATCTAACATTTAAATAATACACTTCTTTACATAAGATGAGAACTCCATTTTCCCCTCCACATAAAAACAAAAAAGCAAAAAATATAAGTTCAAGCAGAATACCATTTTGGCATCCATTGCCGGTTGGACACAATGGACCAGAACTCTTTTATTTTGAGAAAGTTGGATGCTTCAGCCAAGAGGGTTGAAGTCTCTTGGAACTGATTATAGGTGAGAAACCTGCTTAAAACAAGATAGCAACTTGCTGAAGTTAAGTTTTAGTCACTAGGAAGCATGTTTTGTTTTACTTGTAAACATCTCTGTGTCTCCTATTCTTACTTTTTAACACTTAAATCTCTGTGCTTCGTTAATAAACTTACCTTTTGTCTTATTACAAAACCATCTCAGTACTGTGTGGTAAACTGAAGGGTAAAATCTTCAGCCAAGCTCACAGGTTCATGTGTGCTCTGTCTCGCTGGAAGCAGTGAACTTGAATACTTCTATGGGGATCCAGTGAGAGGGCTGGACATTGCAGAGAGACGTCTCTGGGGAACTCGGGAACTGGGGTTCATTGATTGTTACCTGCAAGTCAAGGTTTGGATGGGCAGAGTCCTGAGGAGTTTGCTAGCAAGGCATCCAAGCTGTTGTGTCAGGGAGCTCACGCAGAGCTTAGCCGCAGCAAAGCCCACTCTTGCAGGGGCAGAGCAGTAACACATTGGCTCACAGTTCTGGGTAAGCTGAGCAGGTGTCACAGCATCACATCATAAAGGAGAGATATTAACAATAGGGCTAAGAGACAGTTCTACCGTTATGGTAAAGCAGGTACATCACACACTAATTGCAAAGTTCTGCCTGTGCCTATTCAGAGGCATCAGGACAGGAAAGCCTGGAGTCCTCATTTCACCTTTTCTACAGAGGATTTCCTGCCTCAGAGGTTGCATTCCATTGACTAAAACCCATCAGGGAAAACAAGACCTCCCCCGCCCCCCAGGTAGGCGAGGAATGTTAAGTCTTTAGAGTGTAGTAAAGAATGCGAAGTTGGCAAGGAAGTCATTTATGCCCTGTGATGAAGGTAAAAACAGGTCTACATCTCTGTGCTAAATAGATGTGGCTAAAGCAAAAGACAGTGGAAAATGGAAAAAAGGGGTATGATCATCTGTGAAACTAGAGAGTGTGTATTTATCCATTCTAAGCATAAGAAAGAAGCCAGCTATAAAAGGCTTCTCAGAGAAGTTGCAGCCACAAGCAGCCTATAGTAAATTGGCCTGGTTCTGCATGACACTGATATGAAGTGGTATGATTGCCATTAGACTGGGTGCATTGGACACCATCTCTGGCTAAGAGCAGCTTCCCACGCTGCACTGATTTTTGGTATACATTATAGGGACCATTTCTTCAATCTTTACTAATGTTCCGTAGCATTTTTTCAGTGCTACTCAGTGTAAGGGTTACAGAATTGGGTAAGGATAGGTCAGGATTTATTTCTAAAAGTGGAAACTACACTACAGTGTCTATTGGTACATAAGTGGATTAAGGCCATTTGATAAGAAGTCCATAAGGTGTGTGTCTGTCTATCATGAACACTGCTTATGAGTTCTGTGTGTCAGCATTTCTAGTCTCTCTGTGTTAATTATGTTTTAATATGGAAAACTGGAGTGATTAATATAGTTAAATACACTATAATTTTTTTGCAAGACAGCTTGTTTTCTCTTTACTCTTGTCGAGATGTTTAATGACGTGACTGCCACATCACACAACAAGATGGGTTAAATAAATCAAACAGAACATATTGCTTAATGGGAAGAGGCTACAAAACGTGTTTTGTAAATGATTAGGATTTTTTTTAACAGATCTATAACTTCAAGACTTCACAAGATTTGTGTTCTTCAGAAAGTCAGAAATCATTGTGAAAAAATAATGCTAAAAATGCCATGCAGAGGAAGTGTAGGTAATAAGAAACTTTGATCTTGCTTGTAAATTTGTTACATTGCAGAGCATAACAACCTATGCTGTTTATTTTGCCACTCTAAACCAACACAATTGCAATTAAAGGAAATCTGAACTGGCTGCCAGAAATCTTTAAAGAGGTGCATGTAACACTGAAAAGATTTTCCACCCTGCCAACAGACAGCATTTAAAATTCTCCATTCTACTATCAGTGTAGCTGCTTTGCACAACTAGTATTTATCACAGAACTAGATTATGTTCCCAGTAATGTAAATCTAGTGCAAGCCAATGGGATCAACTCTGGTTTTACATCAGCTTACTTGAGAACAACATCTGGTTCCTCGCCAGCATTTTTCATATTATGATCATTTCACTGTTGCAACTTTTGTGACTTTTATCACAAGTTTAATATCTATGTGTTTCCTTAACCCTGGAGTCCTGTAATTAGATGAGAATTTCAGCTTTCATTTTAAAAAAGAAAGTTTCTAGCCATTATGGTTACAGGGAAGCGCTTGAAAACAAGGCCCAAGTGCTCTCTATGACCTCAGAGACCAGAAGGGAAATAAAAACACCATCAATTTATTATTTTAAAACCTCATTATTTTTAACCCAATCATAATTTTATGGGCCCTGAAAGTAGTAGAACAACCACCTCTTACTAGTTAATTTGCTTCCTTATGGTTCCTTGGAGCTAGACCAGACTATAGGAAATGTTAGAGATCCTCCTACCAGCTGGTAGATAGAGGGAGCTCACTTCTTCATAAAATGGACTAAGTGGCTGGCCTCTCTTAGTAGTGTACCTACCAAGCAGCAAAAAAATTCAATTACTTCTTAAAAATACAATTAAAAAATTCAGAAAAAAATCAACTCTGTCTACACAACACCTTACATGGCTATGGGTCGTAGAGAAAGACTTACAGAAACCGTGGCTGGAATTTTCAAAGCTGGTTCAAAGCGGAGTGTCTACTCATTAATATAGATGGCCAGAACTGGGTGCCCAGCTTTTCACAGATTTTTTCAGACCTCAGTAAGAATACTTCATGTCCCTGTGATTTTAGAAAAACTGGCCAAAACTGTGTGAGCGACTGGCCTGGGCATATGGGTGCCAAGAGAAATTTTCACTGAATGATATGAGACAGGATTTTCAAGACTACATCAGTGTGAAACAATCTTAACCATCCTAGATCACAAGCATAACATTGTACAGCCTTTGACATGCCTCTAAAATGAGTGGGAGGAAGGAGTTGGGTGGGAACAAGGGACAGCTTACTTTCTTTTTGTTAATCAGCAGCACTTTCAATTTCTGTATAAACTCATTCTTTAGTCCATTTATAAGCCAACCCCCCAAGATGGATAGGTAAAAATGGCAAAAACTGTATGACCCTTTCATAAACCGACCCTATATTTCAAGGGTTGGCAAACTTTGGCTCCCAGCCCATCAGGATAAGCCGCTGGAGGGTCGGGATGTTTTGTTTAGCTGGAGCGTCTGCAGGCACAGAGTCCCTCAACTCCCAGTGGCCGCAGTTTGCCGTTCCCAGCCAATGGGAGCTGCGGGAAGTGGTGCGGGCCAAGGGACATGCTGGCTGCCACTTCCCACAACACCCATTGGCAGCAAACCGCGGCAACTGGGAGCTGAGGGGCTCCGGGCCTGCGAACACTCCAGATAAACAAAATGAGAATGTATTAGATATTCAATTCAATAATTCAATAGCTCTTAAAATTGTCAAATTTTGATGTAGACCTGTTGATAAGCCGACCGCCGCTCTTTAATGCTTCACTTTTTTAACAAAAAAATTTGGCTTATGAATGAGTATATACGGTAATCCATGTATAGCTTTCCACAGAAACAATATTACACAGTAGAGAAAACATAACATAGGTGATTAATTACAAGGAAAATACAATCAATTCTCAGAAACAGCATGCATTAGATAAGTACACCCTGTAAACAGTAACAGTCTAGGCTAATGGTTTCCAAATTTGTTCCACCGCTTGTGCAGGGAAAGCCCCTGCTGGGCCGGACCGGTTTGTTTACCTGCCGCGTCTGCAGGTTCGGCTGATCGCGGCTCCCAGTGGCCACAGTTCGCTGCTCCAGGCCAATGGGAGCAGCTGGAAGTGGCGGCCAGTACGTCCCTTGGCCCGCGCTGCTTCTAGGAGCTCCCATTGGCCTGGAGCAGTGAACCGCGGCCACTGGGAGCCATGATCGGCCAAACCTGCGGACACGGTAGGTAAACAAACCGGCCTGGCCCACCAGGGGCTTTTCCTGCACAAGCGGTGGAACAAGTTTGGGAACCACTGGTCTAGAACAATCAGATGAGTGGAATAGATTACCTGTAATTGTAAGGTGACACCAAAAGTATTGGCCTCAAGATCAAATTTTGTGATCATATAAATTTCCCCTGCTATTCTTTTGCTTAATCTGTTTTATGAATTGTATTTGAGAGGATCACCAGATTACCATGTAAACAGAATGGGATAAATTTATAGCATTTTTCAATCTCATTACAATATCTGTCATGAGGCTATGCGGTGCATTTTTTTTCCCCACATCTCTGTCACAGTCTTGATCATAAGAATAAAAGTATCACCACTTCAATTCCTGACATATTCATGGGCAGCAGCACTGCCCTTCAACCCTCCCAGGGGTCCGTATTGCTGATTTGCTTCCATTCCTGTTTCCCAGGTCACATGCTGTTACAAAATGACTGATTAAAAATGGCTGGCGCACATGGAAGCCCATACTACCACTTTATGGAGATTAGGCTGGAGATTTGGCCTAATTATGAAATAATGTGCTGTTTTTCCCTTCAAGCTCCATATGTACCTCTAGGCTGTATCAGTCTGAAGCAAAACAGCAACTTACACTTTGGCAGACAGGTGCAACTTGCTGTGAGCTCCCTCACAGACAGACAGTTACTCCAAAGGAGCTGCTCACTGACGAGCAAATAATAAACTGTATTTAAAGTTGGGCTTATAACAGTCACCCCTTTACAATACCCATGTGCACTACAGAGATTTACAAGAAGTGCGGAAGAACAACATTGGTCAGCAATGTTTTCTTCTTCACTGTTACATGTCATGTGCACATAAGGCTCGTTATGTTGGAAAAGGTCAGTGTCTGGAAGGTTTATTGTTAGATTTAATTTCTGAATATGCTGTCAAGTAGAAGGAAAAGACCTGATTCTGACCTCTGTTGTAATGGAGGGTATTGCAGATAGCAAGATTCTGTATTCTGGCATTCTGCTCTGTTGAGGTGTATTGTAACTCCTTTCCAGAAAACACAATGGTAAAAAGAATTACTTGGTTCCTAAGAACAAACTTATATAGACTGTGGGCTACACTGAACAGAGTTTATTGTCGTGCCCATTAGGATTGTCTTTAAATCTTGGTTCTGATTCTGACTGATCATACACTGATATAAACCAGAAGTGCCGTCACTGAAGGTATGGAGTTACACCCATGTAAACTGAGTGTACAATCAATCAGAATCAGAACCAAGCTTTAAAGACAGTTCTAATGGGCACAACAGTAAACTCTGTTCAGTTTAGTCCGCAGTCTATATAAGCTTGTTCTTAGGAACCAAGTAATTTTTTTTTAACCATTGTGTTCTCTGGGAAGGAATTAAAATACACCTCAACAGAGCAGAATGCCAGAATACAGTACCTTTATGTCTGCAATACCCTCCATTACAGCAGTCTCGCTGCAATAGCCCAAAGCAGTAATTACTTAATACCCAACTGATCGTGTTTTACCCATTCATAAGCAGAACATGAATGAACTAAACTGCATGGATTCTGGCAGGATGATAGGCTTTATCAAAAGCACCTTAGCTACTAAACAATCAAGTAACATTTATTCAAAGAGCTCAGGGCACCAGATAAGAGAGTGAATAATTAAACAGAAAAAAGTGCTGCTATGCAAAAATCTATCACCTTGCTAGATCATCACAAGATTTCCTGTAGATAAATTAGAAATATTGCTATATTTGCCACCATGTTACAAGGCTAAATCCTCTTGTGCACTTTGATTGTGTATTATGTTTTGTGATACTGCAAGAGGCAAACAGCACCTTCATGAAATAAATGCATCATGACAAGTTAACTTCATTTAACCACAAATCAGAATGAGCATCACTGTAACACAAAATTAAGAAGGTGTGACTGTAGGCCATACTGTCTCTGAAGGTGAGGTTAAAATTAGGCATTTAAATGATCTACATATTGTGAGGAACTGTCTAGTGGGTATGTGTCCCACTGCCCTAACAAAATCAGAACTGTTCAGTCGAGTTTCAAGCTGCTGTACTGTTGCTAAAAAGATGCTCCCCTGTTAGAAGCAGCTGGTTCATGTTCTACTCCAGCTGCTACCTTGACCTTCCAATAGTATGGGATGTGCAACAACTGACCACATTTATTACAACTAAAGGCTCAATCCTTTAAAGTGCTGAACAGCTGGTAAAAGTCGCTAAACATCCTCAACTCCCACTTAAGTCAGGCAGAGCTAAGCACCTCGCAGATCCGGCTCTGTATTACCGAATGGATCGAGCCACTGCTGCCATTTCAACTTCTGTGTGCTTCCAGGGAATTTTGGGGTAAGTTGGTTGCTAATAAAACTAAAAATGTAAAAGAAAAGGGTCAAATAAGGGAGGCCGCTCTTCTCCCCACCCCCAACACACCCCTGGACTCAGACCTGTGCAGGCATGCTCCTTCCCTTCCACCATGTGGGCTTTAGAAAAGAAGCTATAGGGAGGAACCAGCCAAAGACTGAAGCCATCAAAGCAGCTGCGGAAGCAATTCAAGCAGGTACTGCTGCCCTGTGGGGGGAGGACATAAAATGGAGTCCAGCAGGGCCATTCTTCATTTTAGCACCCCCAGCCCCTAGCTCAGAGTGTGCAGGAAAGCTACACCCTTTGGGGGCACTAGGGTCCATGAGTTGCCTTCCCTCACCTCCCCACCCCCATCCATGTGATGCTTAGGAAAGAAACTGCAGGAAGGAGCACCAGAGACTGAAGCTGGCAGAGCAGCTCCAGAAGCAGCTAAAGCAGGGACCGACAGTTACTGATAATATGTTCCATAGTTTTGGCTGGGCTTTCTCTGCTCTGTGCTGATTGGCTGTTTTTTCCAATTTTACCCCCCAATACCTGTCTTACTGTCTCTTCACCTGAGCCTTATTCTACACCTGCTCCTCATACCTTCCTCCCATCCCTCTTCTCACCTGTGGTGTTCCTCTCATCCCTCCCTTGTCTTTCCATTTAGCTTATCTTCTCCCAACCCCATCCCTCTAAAAAAAATTGAGCTGTTTGCCACTATTATGTTGACTACTTTGCTTGTGGGTTATATCCCTTTCTTCCACCCTTTGTCTGTCTTTTCTATTTAGTTTGTAAGCTCTTTAGGGCAGGGACTGTCTACTACTTTGTGTCTGTATGGTGCCTAGCACAAAAGGGTCCCAATCTCGGTTGACCCACTGGCATTTTCGTAATAAACATGATTAATAACTTAATGCATGTAACCATTGTTCCATTTGCCTATACAGCTCTGCTAATGCGTATGAAGTCTTATATGAAACACCTGTATAGCTGAAGATACCTGAAAAGCCCTGATCCCTATTGAGCCATTTAATCATTTCATCTAACTGAATTTTGTCATGTTATACTAATTTCCCCTTACGCTGAATAGTACCACATTCCACTAATGGTCTCACTGAAGTGAATGGGACTACTTGTGGAGTAAGACACCACTCAACGTGAGTAAGGGTATGACAGATTACTGCTGCAGAGCAAGGTGATCTAGCATAAGACTATGTTTTTATGTAAAACCTGCATAAACAGGCTGAATCTACAACCATAACACTGTTGTGCACCACCTAGACAGTGCAGGGATCTCCATCCAGTGTACGACTTTACATGCAAACTTACTGATCTTACACTTCTGCTTTTGTAGTCAAGCCTATTGAGTTTGACCTGAGTAAGGAACACACAGTGACTCACTAATTCCTGCATTAGCTACTGGGAGTATACTGAGGTGAGTTCAAGTTAGAAAGCCAATTTCTGCCTTCAGTTATATCCCCAGTTGACTTCACTGGGGCTGGATGTGTGTAACTGATACCAGATTTCATCCATAGCTTCAATCAGAGTTCTGAATTCTTTCATTTTCTTATTATTAACAAAAATTGTTTATATACCATTAATGCTGTAGTTAAACCTAAATAGAACACTTTTCCTTACTTTAAAAAATTGTTGATTTAATTGTACTTAGCTACTCAGAATATTCTCAGGATTTTCAATATAAGATGGACTTAAAGAACACTATAAATATTATTACAAAAAACTAAGGCTGTCCATGTAACCTTAATGTGGCCCCATTGTGCATATGCATAATGATACAGTCTTTATATAATCACATACTATTTGTTCCACAGGACCCTTGCCTTATTCAGTGGGCACCAGCAGTGATGCATTGAGAGCAAAGATAGACAGTGTTCCTGATCTCATTTCCTGTGCACAGCACCATAGAAGCCAGAAGCAGCAATTGCAGGAAAAGTCCTGCTCAGCCCCTGTATCCCTGGAATGGAGCACACTCATCGCAGGTGTAATTGTTGATGAATTTAGCAGCCAAACTCTAACAAATCTCTACTGAGCATTTGCCGAGATTTTTCAGAGAACTTTATAACTGGATCGATTTTGGCCATTTTTCAAGGGAACATCAAAAGGCATATCCCTGATACTAGCAGAACCCTATGGCAAATTTCAAGTGTCTGCTCCAAAACAAGGAAGACCGAGAGCTTCTCAACTAAAAGGCTGTATGGATTTTTTTAATATTGGCAAAACAATGTCTTTTTCTCTAATCTCATTATGACAAACAGCTGAACTGATTTAGCTGGGAAAAAAGCCCCAGGCAGGCACCCTGCACAGAAAATTTCAGCCCAAATGGTTAAAGTTTAGCAAAGATATAAGCAACTGAAAACAAGGTCTTATAATGAGAAATGTTGGGCAACCTTAACTAAAGGCATTGTTACCTGAACCACTGATGACAATGGCATTATATAGCTCATACGCCCTCACCTGGAATATAGCATTCAGTTCTAATGACCCTGGTTAAAAATTTTCAAAATAGATTAGGATATTTAGATACACATCTGCTGCTGAAATTAATAACATTAAAATTAATGGGAGTTGTGTGTCTAAATCCCCTAACTGGTTCTGAAAATTTCAATCCCTATCTGAAAAGTATATGGCAAAAATAGAGACGGCTGAGAGACAGGCAACAAAAATTAGAGACATGGAAAGACTTCCATATGAAAAGAGATAGAAAGGAATGTAATTGTTGAGTAAAGAAAGTAATGAATAAGAGGAAACAAAATATTCATGGCATAGAGAAGTAGATTGGGCTAGTTGTTTACTCATTCTCAATATACAAGGATAAGGGGACAGTCAATTAAATTAAAAACCAGAAGATTTAAAAACTGATAAAAGGATAGCTACTGAGTATTTACATAGATATACACGCTTACATAATCCAAATTAACCTGTGGAACTCATTTCCACTATACACAATTGAGGGAAAGAGCTCAGTTGTGTTCAAACAAGCCCTACACATTTACAAGAGTATGGATGAGAGCTCTCATATATGGATGAGCGCATTCACAGTTATTAGCTACAGGGTTGTTGTTTTTTAAGAAGAGATACAATCCTCGTGTTTTATGTCATAAACCAATCACTGACTAAGGGCAGGTCTACACATAAAAGATTGCAGTGCTACTGCAGCTCTTTAGTGAAGAGGTTCCTATGCCAAATAGAGAGCTTCTCCCATCATCATAGTTAATTCATGTCCATGAGAGGTTATAGCTATGGTGACGGGAGAAGCCCTCCAATCGACATAGCGCTGTCTACACTGCAGGTTAGGTCGGAATAACTACATCACTCAGGGGTGTGGATTTTTCACACCCCTCAGCAATGTCGTTATACTGATGTAAATTTATAGTGTAGACCTGGCCTCTGTGGGGTTAAGATTAAACTTCCCCTATGGGCAAGTTACTCCATAAATGTCTATCATGGAGTTTCTTGCACCTACCTGTGATGTGTACAGTATAAGCCACTGTTGGACACAGGACACTGGACAGGACATGGCCCACTGGTCTGATCAAGTATTGCAACTCCAGTGCCTATTCTATGCATCTTGCTCAGTCAGAAGTTCCACTACCTTCTAATCTTTGCCGGATTAAGGTGTATAGGACCCATGACCACTGTATATCACTCTGTAACCGGCCCCTGTTTATGTAGATCTTACAGAAAAACAATACCTTGTGCTATATCAACTTGTTCTGCAACAGCAGCAAATAGTCATACCCTGTTCCCAGAGCACAGCTAATATTACCTCTGAAGCTGATCCACAAGCAAGGAAATTAACAAAAAGGCATGTTAATGTCAAACTCCATCAAAAGTACAGGTTGAAAAAAACCTGACAAATAGAAAAAGGACGAGTCATAAGAAAACTTTGCTCTCCAGCTTCTAAGAGGGCATTACACACAGAAGAGGATATAATACAATTCACCTTTATATAAGTATGACAGTGTCCATTTAATTCCAATACACTTATTTGCTTTACAATAATGCACTATGAAAAAAAGACCTTACCTTGCTTTGACTATCACATGTATATTACTAAGGCCAGATAACAGGCTGGAGTTTTATATATACAAAGACAGGCAAAACAGCTCTTAAAACATTACCGAGGAAGTCCTCAACACACAGTGCGTTCTCTAACAGTCTGGACACTGTAAAGTAGAACTATGACTTGATGTGTAGAATATCTAAAACTGGCACATGATTTATTGATTACACTCTGACAGATCATGGATCATCTGCTACTAAGTAACACTATAACTTGCTCATATATTCCTGCTTGCATATTTATACCTGCCTCTGGAAATTTCCACTACATGCATCCAATGAAGTGGGCATTCACCCATGAAAGCTTATGCTCCAATATGTCTGTTAGTCTATAAGGTGCCACAGGACTCTGAGACTATAACTTATAGTTCTTACATGTCTCCAGACCACTTATTTATCAGCCTTGTGTTGGCTAATTAGCCTTCTGATCATAAAATATGATCATATGAGGGCCTCCAATGTCAACCAAACAAATTTAACAATTCCATAGAATAAACTACATTTGCAATTTCAAGACATATTAATACATGCCAAACCAAACTCAAACCCGTAAAATTTTAAAAGCCATTTGTTCAGGTCTATTATTAGACAAATAATCAAATGTAGAGGTTTGTACATTTACATGGTGTTTTATAAATATAAAGTAAGACAGAACGGCCGTCTTACAATCTAAGGAAGACATAAAAACAGACAAAAGACGAAACATGTCAGAGCATGGTGAGCAAAGATTATTGGAATGGACAAGTAAGAAGGAAAGAATAATTGGATTTTAGGGAGGAAATTTTAGGGAGGACATAAGAAGGGGCATGACGGACAAAAGTGCGAACTATTCCAATTATTGGGGCAATCAAGCTGTGAATACAGATAAAAAGATCGAACAGCAAAAAAGGAGAAAGATGATTCTGCCTTGCATAGGAAATTCCCTTGGTATTCTCCAATTACATGGCAGTGGAATTTGCTGTGGAATTCACCTTTTGCCTCACAATTGTGTATGTATGTGTATATATGTATATATCATTCATAACTGAGAAGAGAATCATGGAAACATAAAATGAGCATAACTGAAATAATGTTCTCTCCCTGAGACTACAGACAGCAAGAACAATAGCTCTGAGAGGTGCAAGCTACCAACCTCATTGATGTGAATGTTTGACTCTGGAACCTAACAACTGCAGTCTAAATGTGAATATTACTGTTTCAATAGTGATCATTTTAGCATGTGTATTTAAACATCTGCGTATCCATCTGTCTAGATTATTATTACACTTCTCATTACCTCAGTATCTGAATATCTGCTCAGCTACATCCAGCTAATATATTTATCCCTCAATCCCAAACTACCTCCAATGCCTCCTCTGGAGCCAAAAGCTGTGTATGGCCTCTAACAGGTTGCCAGAACTTCCAGATTCCCTCAGCTGCTCCCATAATGCCATTATGTGAGGTCAGTACCAATATCTGTGATGTCACTAAACTGTACATGTGTGGACAGTACAAAATAAATGAAATGTAATATTGGATAAAAACACAGCAGCTACTGTTCTGACTGGAAACTATTCATTCACACTGCATTCATTAAAAACCTCCAGTTAAATTTAAAGTGGAACTGCCACCACATTTTCCATATGCCACACGAGAGTGCTGCAGGCTCCGGGAATCTTGACACAGAATTTAGATTCAGTTTGCTGGGGAGTACTTATTGTCTTGAGTTCAGAAAGTGACTGACAGAGTGGGAGACACTCAGAACATCGATGTATGCAGGGTGTAGGTGAGATTATGTAAGGCCTTTAGAGTGCTGGCATGGAGCTTGAGTTGATGGGGTAAGAGAAACCCAGTGAAGGGATCTGAGAAGAGTGATGTGGTTGGAGTGGTGGAAGAGGACTAGTAATGGCACCTTCGACAGGCTGGTAGAGGGAAGAAGGACAGAGAGGAGAATGGTCTAGTAAATGAAGCAAGATATGACCCAAGGTGAGCTCAAGATTTCTAGTAAATTTATTTCAAATACCAGTGGAAATTTAAAATAATATTTTCTGTTAACTATATTATGAATGATTAATATCAAGTTCAAGAATGGAAACATTAAAAATAGTGTATCTGATGCAAATCCCATCTATTTTTCACATTAATGACATAATTTGTATAAATCAATATGAAAATCAATGCAGAGTTTTTGGCAGGGTACAGTGCTACATGACAGAATCCACCAAGGGCAATTACATTAAAAAAATTTAAAACCTGCAAAGAAATAAATACAAATTAAATGTAAGTATATCACATACAGGTTTACTGTTTGTGATGAAAAATGGCATCATTTGTTTAAAAAAAGAATTACAGTAGTCCTTAATAGGACAGGAAATTGCCTTAATGTTAAACATTCACAGCACAGAAAATTTTAAAAGTGAATATTTAATAAAAGTGTATATTCCATCTTAAATTCATTTTCCTTCTCTGTGCAAATGTTTCTTACTGCATTTGCTCATCCTTAAAAGATAGATATTCAGGCCCCAATCCTGCAAAGACCTATGCACATGCTTAACTTTACACCCAGGGACCTTAGAATATTTCCCATTATACGCATCAGCTTCCATCAAACAAACAATGAGGGCTGGGCTATCAAAAGAGTCAGGCGGCTGGCGACAATCAAAAGTACCATCATGAGCCTAAAGTTTCACCAGTTCTCAACTACAGTCCCTCCACCATCACCACTTCCTTGTTGCTTCCTTTTTCTTTACTTCTTGGCCTCTTTGTTCTACACAAAATCCTCCCTTCTTCCTTCTCCAGCTCCCAGCTTGCAAAGAACTTTTAAACTAATACAAATGTTTTTGCCGCTATTAACTGGAATTCATGGTGTTTTTGCTTTCTGTGAACATTCTGGTGAATAAAAGCTAGCTTACCCAAATGTGTAAAGGGGGTTCAAATAACATGGAAACAACAGGCTTTATTAGCAAGAAAATCCACAAGCTCTGTACTCACCCACCTTTATATGGGAGTCAAAGATTATACAGAGATTTCCAGTAAGGGTACTGTGACAAAATTCCTCCTCTACCTTGGTGGGTCTTGCGCTTATTGGCGGATTTGCTCGCCTTAGAGCTTCACAGCAGCCCTCAGTTTGGCCATTTTCTTGAACCCACAGTCCAGGTCAACTCCTCCTGTGTCTGATCAGGAGTTGGGAGGTTTGGGGGGAACCCGGGCCCGCCCTCTACTCTGGGTTCCAGCCCAGGGCCCTGTGGAATGCAGATGTCTAGAGTGCCTCCTGGAACAGCTATGCAACAGCAACAACTCCCTGGGCTACTTTCCCATGGCCTCCTCCCAACACCTTCTTTATCCTCACCATAGGACCTTCCTCCTGGTGTCTGATAACGCTTGTACTCCTCAGTCCTCCAACAGTATGCATTCTCACTCTCAGCTCCTAGCGCCTCTTGCTCCCAGCTCCTTACATGCGCACCACAAACTGAAGTGAGCTCCTTTTTAAACCCAGGTGCCCTAATTAGCCTGCCTTAATTGATTCTAGCAGCTTCTTGATTGGCTGCAGGTGTTCTAATCAGCCTGTCTGTCTTAATTGTCTCCAGAAGGTTCCTGATTGTTCTGAAACCTTCCCTGTTACCTCACCCAGGGAAAAGGGACCTACTTAACCTGGGGCTAATACATCTGCCTTCTATTACTCTCCTTCTATTACTCTTCTCAGCCATCTGGCCTGACCCTGTCACAGTACTCATAATTTTGCTGAGCAGATGATCTTGCCTACCTCCTGTGTGTATGAAGTGCTTTTTTGTTTGTTTGTTTCCTTAACTGAAAAAGATAAATGGATTCAGAGTCTCTACTCAATTTCCTCCACCTCTGGTGCACTCAGTCACAAATTTCAACTGCCCCTTATTACAAAACCAAAATATTGGCAAATCTGCAGATTGTGATGTTATAAACAATGCAGATCAAGAAGAAGATGTGGGCTAGAAATGAGGTGGTTCTCACTGAAAAATGAATCTCTTCATTTGGAAACTGACCCTGTCAATGCCCATGGTGTACCTGTTCTATGGATGAACAAAAAACGTCCACTTTCATGATAAGAATAAAATGCACTTACGTCTGAGAACTGAATCTATATAAATGGCATCACTAAGTTCAACATATATTGTCTCTGTGACTCCTGATCAAATTTACTCAGCTTGTCAGTAAAAGGAGGGTTTTCTAACAGCCATCACCACAAGCTTCAGCTTGGGATCTGAACATCAAGTTGTGTTGTTTACGGATTATGCTCCATAATTTTTAATAAAGCTCTGCTTTTGGGACTTAACGATTCTATTGGCAATGTAGAGCCAAGCCAGAATCCAGTTCACAGTCTCCCAGAGATGGCTCCGTAATGCTAACTGACTAAAGAATAGCACTCCCTTATTTTTCTACAAAAGTCAGCAGATGAGAGTCTGAATGTACACAGGGAATAGATCTGCTGAACAATAAAATGTCATTTTTTCAGTCACTTTTCTGACCATTAAAAAAAAAAAAGTCATGTTTTCATTCACTGCCAAATCCTGCAGAAAGAACTTGAGGTTATATAGAAAATTATTGGCACAGTATTAAATTGCATTTTGCATTGATTTTGCCCCTTCTGATGTTTGCTGTTTTAAGTAAACATTTTTTAAAGTTAATAAGGGATTTGATTAATTTCTTTATTTTTGAAAGGCGAGGTTAGGGTTGCCATCTTTTTAATGGCTGGTAATCAGACCTCTAAGGCCCCACCTCCTCCCCCCGTGGCCCTACCCCATCACTTCCTCCCCAAGGTCCCACCCCTGCATGCCACACACCACCGAAAGCCGCACAAGCAGCCTGGCCCCTGCTGCTGCTGCTGCGCTGCCTCTTTCCTTCCACCGAATGTTGCCACCTTTTCCACAGATCACATAAATTGGACATCAGGGCTTGTCAAATGGCACTTGGACACACAAGCTGGGTGAAAACCGGACGGGTGGCAACCCTAGCAGAGTCCTTCCATTTTGTTCTGTCAGTAACCTCTGCACTATTCAAACATCTAAACACTGGGAATGGGCGATTTACTTTTTATTTCTTGTTTTGTCCTTGCCTTCCCCTATCCTGAGCAAAATCTGCCAACTGTACAATATTGGGAAGAATTACCTGTGATGAGGCCTTTCTGAGGTATACAGCGAGAACACTGATTAGAGGATGAGCTAAAGATATATATAGGATTTAAGGTTTGATCTGGGCTCATGGTTAACAGCAGTACTTTGTTCTCAGTGCTACTGAAAGACAGTGATATGGGCAGAGCTACCCCATGCCAAATGGCTGCAGACTGACATTCTTAATTTTCTGAGGTAGGAAAACTGCCACCTCATTAAAGAGAGCACCGTATTACTAGCCTGCTGGCACCAGTTGTGGAAAATGCAGCATGCATGTCTTCTTGACTACAGGAAGTAATCTGAGAAGATTATTTCTTTAGGGAGGAAGCAGGGAAAGGAAGTTTAAACAGACCTGAAACAATGGCTTAAATCAAAATCTCAACCATTGTGACCATTTTCAAATCCTCAAGAATTCAAGACAAGTGGTTGACATCCTAACACTGAAAACTTTACAACCCAACAAAGAGAAACAATATCACAAAGAGGACGAAGGGTGCTGATATCATAATCCAGATTACTTTCCTTTTTCCCCTTCTATACACAGGGCAGTAAAATACTAATGGGAAGAAAAAGCAGCTTTCATTCTAAGAAGTCTTTCTGCAAATCAGCATTTTCAGCATTTCAATACTTATCTTCCACAGCAGGGAGTTAGATTTTTTTTTTAAAGGATTAACAGCCAACTATCCAACTGAACTGAGGGAATAATGTTCTCTTTGAAGTTCTCTTTCACCACACTGCAAAAGTTCAGATGCTCTTGCTGGGATAGTTCATATGTTCCAGACCTGCACTAATTACAATATTAGGTTCTCTGCATTCACTTTCAGTGTTAATTGTGAGAATTTGTGGTTAAGGTAGTTTTACAATGAGTCTGTTGTTGATTCTCACATAGGTATTAGACTGTAACGTAGATCAAACGCCTTCTCAAGGAGCTCGTTTAAGAAAATGCTCTACAATTCCTATTATGCTTTAATTGACATGTAAACTACCATACATCTTGCTTTCCTTTCACTTGCAAATAGAACGTATCTAGAATGAATGGCTTTGCTTCATCAGTGCACACTGCCCTTTGCAGAAGGAACAACTAATCTCAAAGATGCATTGTTTCTACTGGGATTTACAGCCTAGCATTGTCTAATTATTCATGATATGTTATCCATCATACTCCAAACTTCTTCCCAGGAATACAACTTGTCTCCATTAGTGAAAACCAGACTAAAAATCAGCCATATTCAGCCCTGGTGCAAGTAGGTGAAGCTCCCCATTGATTTAATTGGGTGTTGCACCTGCTGAATTTGGCTGTGTAGTTTTTTGGGTAACTGAAGTTCTCAGAATGACAGAAGAAAGGGCACCACATAATGAGCTAAATCGAGTAGTCATGGCAACTGAAACTTTACAAAATTCATTATGTCTCTCTGCTAGAAAGATTTTTATTTTCTTTGTCTTCACAAGCAAAACATCCTACACTGTTTTAATGGACCGTTAATAGTTATAGCAACAGTTGTGAACTATGTTGTTAATTAGTCAAAAATGTCAATTAAAAATTGAAAATTACAAGTGTAGAAATACCAGCTGGGACTGGATGGTTCAAGGGGTTGCTATTGTGTCACAGAACATTTTACCTCTAGATCACTGATTCAAATCCAGCCCAAATTTTGACTGAAAGTTGTTACCATCTGATGGCTGTTTGGTGTTTTATGTGAAGCATGTTCACAGATTTCTGACCATTTCCCAGTATAATGGTGTCCACATTTCATCCATCACAACCCAATCAGAAATAGTGGGCTTCCTTGTTTGCAGTCTCAGCACAGCAGAGAAGTCAATGATTGGGAATGCAAACTGAAGTTGGCCCAACTCACTTTCCCCTAGTGGAACCCAGGTGGCTGATCCTCAGTGGAGGAGAGAGCAAAATGGCAGAAATCATCCACAAACCCCATTATCTATAAAGTGAGTGGTGCTATTTAGGGAAGGCACAGCCCTAGAGCACTGGAAGATGCACAGAATCAATGTATGTTCCAGACAACCTCCAGTCTAAGACTTCTAAGGAGCCCCAGCTGGAATTTAAAGCTCCCCTACTGGAGGGTGACAGTGTTGCCACTACCTGGCCTTCTCAGAGGGGTAATTTCCCTAATAGGTGCCAGCACTCTCTTGAATATCGGAGATTGCAAAGTTGAGCAGTTATCAATGAAAGCTACTGTATACTGGGCATCTGTTCAGACAGTTTAGATTTTAGGAATATTTATCTGTCCCAAACACAGAGAATAGGCTTCCCTTTAACTTGCAAAACAATTTCCATTTAAACTGAACCCAAACTCACATCTCTGTTCAATACCAACAATCGGGAAGATTATCGCAGTGATTAGCCCATGAGACTTCTTACAATTTCCATGTATTTTATATGACACACCCAACTCTCTAAATCCATTTTCTTTCTTCTCATTTCTATAATCTTCATAACTCATATGCTTTCATATTTATTGCAGCACAGTGTTGGACCACACAAAAACAGTCTCAAATATCCCCTTCACCTTTTTTTTTAATCTGAATTCTGACATTAATCAGTCACACATACATTTATCACTTCTACCCAAGGGTACTGCCATTTCTCTGGAATATGTCCCTGCAAAAGCTTCAACCAGACTATCAGAATATGAGGGTCTGAGAAGTACCACAATGAATCTAGCATCAGACAATCCAATCTCATATCTCTCTTGCCAGACTCCTGCATCTTGGCATCCTCAAGTCGAAGGGACCAGCTGTTCATTGCCATTTTTGGAGCATGCCCATGTTTCCGCCCAAACACATTTGAATGTCCCAATACCTAAAGTGATTTCTTTTTCCTTCTGATATTTGATAAACACAAATGAGAATGATCTTTTCTCATCCATCACACCCTTTATTTGCAGCCTCAAGTGACGCATAAGCCACTCCATTAAGATTGTGAGAGCTTGCCTCGCTCACATGGTGTCCAGATAATAAAGGAAAATGTACTAGGCTATCAAATGCTGGTTGTGAACATCTTGCAAATATCAATTCAAATCATATTCCTGTGAAGACCGCTTCCAAAATCTGTACAGGTTAATGGCATAAGAATCTCAGGCATGTAATGTCACTTTGAAGCAGCACAATGATTAACAGATGAACAGACTTGACTAGCAGAGTCATCCCAGCAAGGTGAGTTTCTAATGATGCATGTATGATTCCACAGCAAACCTTGGAGGGGAAAGAGCATTATGTCATTGGGTAGCCAGGCAGTTGAAGGAGTTCTAACAGTCCAAGACATATTTTTACATTTTAATGGAACTAGATTACAGCAGTGGTAGATAGTGTCCTACTTGAAGTAACATCTACAGAGGGGAAAGCCTGTTGATTATTTCAAGGAGTATGGCATGCCAAGGAAAAAGGAAGAAGGGAAGTATACGCTAAAGAAGCAGATCGGCACAAAACACATAGGGAAATTGGTAAAAACGTAAAAATATGCCCAGCTCAGGATTTGGTACTCAGTTCCTGAAGCAGCTGATGTTATGACCCCTCCCTGAAGCACTTGTATGAGCCTGCATTGCTCGTAACTACTTCATGACTTGCCAGGAACAAGGCAGGATCTTGGTACCCAATTTTATTAAGAATTTGGTATTGGTAACATCTTAGGCCCAGATCCTCAACTGATTTCAATAGGAGCAAGATGCCTAAATAACTCTGAGAATCTGGGTATTAATAACTAATAATTTATCTGCCTATCAGAAAGTGGGAGAGTGATGCAGAGCAACAGTCAGGTGACTCATTACCTGCAATATGGTTACTGGGATTTTCACCTAATGTACAGTCTCTTTTGTTTAACTACAGTGCATTAATTAAAGCATGTGCCAGTCTCCTGCTGAAGTTATTAATTGTTGGGGGTACTAAACACACCTTGAAGGATCAGGCCCTAACAGAATTTCTCATAAGGGCTTGCCACTCTTCCTACTTGATTAAAAAAAAAATCTGCTCCATATTTGATCAATAAAAGATTTTGCATAATAATAAAAGTTTTAGTGATTCACATTATTAGTACTATGGTGGATGTACATCTTGCACAAGCCAATGAGGTATGTCAAAATCTCTTTGGGACTACCCAACTGAAAATTCTTCAAAGTAGTAAGAATATTTATCTTCAGCTTTCTAGCAAATCTCAACCGCTCACGTTGTCAGTCCTATATTTTATAAAGAAATTCCTGTGTAAATAAAAGATTTTCCTGTCTTCTCTGCAGAAGTCAAAATATTAAACAGCAATTTCTTCAGACTTCACTGTTAATTTATCAAGAAGGAAAAGACAAGGCAATCTCATATGTAGACTCAGAACTTTTATAGTGAGACAGCATGTCCTAGTGGATCAAGAATCAAAGTAGGAGGAAGGAGACTCTGGGCGTGATTCTCCTGTCATTTGCACCAGTTTTACATTATTGTAATATCATTAACTTAAACACCAGCACTTGATTTACAACAATTCAAGTGAGAAGAGAATCAGGCCTTTGAGTTCTATTCCAAGCTGTTATTGATACTCTTTGTGAGCTTGGGTCCTTAACCTCTCTGTGTTTCCGTTTTCCCCATCTATAAAATGTGAATAATAATACTTATGAAAATTTGTAAAGCACTTTGAGATTTAAAGATGAGAAGTACTAAGTGTTAATATTATAAATGTGAATCATAAGATCAGCAGAGTAAAGACACATTACCTCCTTTGATATTCCAAAAGCTGCCAAAACATTGCATAAAGAAATTAATAGGGCTGAATGTTGCCTTCAGTTGTACCCATACAATGTCATTTACTTCAGTGGTGTTACACAGATGTAAAAGATGTTAGAATCTGATCCACAATTTATAAAGATTTTTTTTTAAATGTGATTTTTTTGTTAAAAATGTTATAAAATCACAGAGATGCATAATTATTTCCCTCAGTTATGGAGGAGTAACACCATAAGGAATTCTATTTATACCAAAGACCTCTATCTTAATTGTCACAGGTGTTCTACTGCAACTTGGATTATGGAAAATGAAGCTGCAGGTATCAAAATATGTATACTGTACGTTTGCATGTGAATCAGTTGCTACTGTCCAAATTGACAATCTAATAGAATGTAAAATTCTACTTCTACAAGAAGTCCACCCTTGACCAGAATATGTGCCAAATTCTCCAAAATAAGATAAATTCATGTGTTTCTCTAATCTTCATCCAGTAGCTAGCATGTGACAAATTATCAACCTTAAGATCATGTGTGGAGGTGCAAAGAGCTCTTCTACTGACTCATTCCAGAAGCCTCAAGACAGTCTCATTAGGTCCCCCTCAAGTACATAAAAAAGCTAAGCATCTCTCTGAGGCTAGGGAGAGCTAAAAGAGGGAAGACATGAGGTCCTGGCAGGGAGAAACTCTACGAACAGCCAACTCAAGAAGTTATTTAGGTTTATAGTGGGGTTTATCTGGGGTTTATAGGATTGAGCTTCCTGACATTACAATGAATAAGAGCTTGCTGTTGATTCCAACAGTGGCAGGACTGTGCACTCTGGGCCAGATTTTTAAAGATATTTAGGTGCCTGAAGATGCAGATTGGTGCCTCCTGGGGTTGACTTCAGTGGGAGTTAGGCACCTAAATGCTTTTGAAAATCCCACTATCCGTTTCTTCAGGAACCTTTAAAAATCTTGCCCTTTTTGCCAGATCCTACACCACTGAATTCAGTTCCAGCTTTATCATTGACTTCAATGGTCACAAAAACCAAACCTTAAATTTGTGAGTATAGCCCCCTTTTAGACTTTTGTTACTTGAATAAAGACAAACCCAAAGAAGAGAATGAGTTTGGATAATAACCAACATGTGTGTGTATGGGTGCATACATGTGTATTTGTGCATGCACACACTGTGTTGAGTGAGGATGCTACCCAATTTACAGATTTCTGGCACATGTTCCATCAGTTACTTTTCTTTCTCAGATGCTGAGCTGTTGGGTCAGGTTCTGAAAGACTGAAGCTCCCGTTCTTCAACCCCATTCTCCTGAGTCATTCAAGCCTACACTTTGCCACCACAGTGCTAGGCCAACTAATTGTATAAATCCTAATTATACACATAACTTTGAAAAGCCTTAATTCCTTCTGGAGATATATAAATAAATGATCAGGAAATGGAATTACTAAATGTTTCCAGATCAAATCAGACTACAAATTTCTTAATATTGTCCACCATAAACCTCGCCAGTATACTCTGAAGTGGAAATTCAGGAAATGTATTAAATTCTGCAAAACTTGTGTTATGCATGGAATGCGTTTCCACCCAGTTATTAGAATTGAACAGCTACAGTGTAAGCAGTAATAGCTACAGACAAAAGAAAGCAATAAAATGATTACCACTGTGTGGAAATTATGAAAATGCTTTATTAAATTTATTCAGTGGAAAAAAACCCACTACATATATTTCAGCTGTTGGCTTTCTGACCAGTGCTTGCAATGCGCAGAGTTGTGAGTTTCCTCAAGCCCCCAGTTGATGGTAGTTACATAAAGGACAAGTCTGCTGAAGTTTGCATACAGAAAAGTGACATTTATTTCTCAGTCACTTGCAGAGCAGACATCTTGACTTTACTTTTAAAAAGAAAAAAAATGTCAAGAGGGAATTCAGCACAGGCGTAAGAACGTTTGCTTCAATTGTAGGGCTTCTGGGCCCAGTCAGCCAGCACAAGGGGCATGCACAAAGGTGGGGGAAGGAGCATGCCCCTCCCCAATAGTCGTTGCGGGAACAGAACTTTTCCGACTCCTTGGCCACGGAGGCAGGGAAGAGCAAGCTCTACCCAGGGCTAGGCCGGGGTTGTGGGGAGGGGGAGGAAGACCGAGCTCCTCCCAAGGCCAGGCTGGGGCCAGGGAAGGAAGACCGAGCTCCTCATGGAGCCAGGCCTGGACGGGGGGAGAGCAGAGCGAGCTCCTGCCAGGACAGGGGAAAGAGCAAGCTCCTGCCAGGACGGGGTTGGAGGAGGGAAGAGGGAGCTCCTGGGGAGGCACTGTGCCCCTCCAAAAAGGGGTCACATTTAAATTCCTGTGCATGCCTCTGCCCCATATGAGATAAAATTAACTCCAAGTGAAGTCAGTTGACTTTGATGGGAGTTAGACCACTATGGTTCTTGAAACCCCAACAGTACTGTCTCTTAAAACACGGTTAGAGTCCTTTGAGCAAACCATGTGCAAAGGAAACATATAAACTCCTTAATTTACAAGCTTGTTTCAATATAAACTAGTAACAAAGTTTCAGGAGCCAATTGCTTCTACCAAGGCCTCAAGGAGAAACCACTTGTGGCCAAATTTTTAAAAAGAGTTTAGCACCCAACAGCTCCTATTGTTCTCCAATGAAGCGGTCAGATACTGAGCACTTTGGAAAATCTGGCCACTGCATATAGGGTCTGATTTAGGAAGGCATTTGAGAAAATTGCTAAATCCCATTGACCTCTCTGGGACTTCCGCACACAGTTAATGTGCTTAAGTGCTTTCCTGAATTGGAGAGTTAAACAGGACCTGCGCTCTTTTGAAAATCTGGCCCTAGTTGTGATGCAAAGAACTGTGGCAATGTGGCACATTCTGACTAGGAATTCTTGTCTCTCAGCAGCTGGAGAAGATTTCTAAACATCCCTAGTGCCCTGTTGGCTGCTTTATTTCTGAGCCTTCGGAAGGGGACTATCTTGGTGGGCTAGACTGTAAGGAGCTGCAGTGGAAGTACTAAATCCTCCTACTGTCCTTCCTAACACCCAAAGTGTCCAGGGTGTACAAATGCAGTCACAGGGAGCTAACTGTGTCCTGGGGAGCAGAGGGAAAACAGGACCCCTTCGTTTTTAGTTTCAACCCATTTTTACTGGTAGAAGCGTGGATGTTTGCTAGCAACGACAAACATCTCTATGGAAAAGCCCTACTCTATTTAATAGGGATAAAAGAAAGAAATTACTATTACTCTCAAATTACTCCAAAAAGAAGAGAAAAGATCTTATTTTGTATTCACAGTTTTTAAAATCATCCTATTCAGCTCTTTGGTAGGGATATCATGTCTATTGCATTCTATAGGATTGATTCCCAAAGCTATAATCATTTTCTCTGAGAGTCTATTGGACTTTTCTGTAAGAGGTAGAACTTTCTTTGCTTTTTCCTTCTCAAGTGACTAAGCGCCACTAGCTAGGAACTCTCCCTTTTCCCCACTGGAGTGCAACGACTGCATTCATGGTCTGGCCCTATGCAGGACTGGAGGGGAGAGGCTTCCTCCCTGCTCCCACTTTATACAGCCATGCCACAGCTGGCCACAATCTGGCCTAGGATAACAAAAGCCATTCACTAAGGTAAACTGAGATTCAACTATAGCATTAATCCTTTTGAGCAGGTGATTACTGGCGCATCCACTGTCAGAAACAGACTTTGCACCCACTAAGTCCTATTCCCGGAACCAAGGAGTTAATCAAAAAGCTATTACAACTTATTACTGGTCTAATTTGGAAACACTGTAAACATTTTCTTTTTTATTTAAAACAAACAAACACAATATCCACACACCACAGTGCTGGGCAGATCAAGAAACAGATTTAAGTAATAATTGCAATCTAACATCAACTTCTATATATACACAGCACTGAGCTATTGTGAAGACTGTCTTCACGGTCAGTTGGGAACCTTCCCAGTTTTGAGAGAAATGGCAGAAAGATCAAGAACCATTAAACACAGATCTATACTATGTAGTATATACAGTTCAATAACCCACATTAATGTAACTTCAAGTTTACATCGTTTAAAAAAAGGAAATATAAAAATCTAAAGCCCCAGCATTAATATTAACTGACCCTTCCTGCACCTCCTATTATGAACTATACAGGTGTCATACAGGGTCTAACTATAGGTCCATTAAATCCAGTATAGTGCTGTAGGAGGTGGCTTCATCCCAAAGTTTTAGAGGAAAGAGACTCTTCTTTCCCATTATTATGCACTAAGCCAATTCTCCCAAACCGAGCAGATGATCAGATTATGCCCTTAAGCATGAGATATGATTACCTTTATTCTGGCTTGTATAAAGTAGCCACAAATATTATGAATGGATTAATTAAAATATATGGCCATCAAATGTCCAGCCTTTTAAAAACCCAGCCACAGGATTTGATCTGATGACCTCCCACAGTGGCGAATTCCAGCATATTTATTTTATTTATTCTAAAATGTTTCAACCATCATGTGGTCCCTCATACTATGGGACACTCTTAAAAAGGAGATATATCTAAGCATTTTTACTCCCCTCCTCTGGACTTTGTCTAAAGAAGCTACGACCCAGGAGCCACTTGGTGTCACCTGTCAGAGAGCAGGGGGGCTGCACAGAGTTTTACAGGGATCCCCTAGGTCAGATACATTCATAATAATTCATTAAAGGGGGCATGTGAGGTCCCTACTCAGCCAACAGATCATCATAATCACTGCAAAATGCATGTAGGGATAATATTTAAGGAGTTAAGCATCTTACTGAAAACTGTATTCTCAAGGCAGCCCGCCTTGGGAAGCATCACAGTAGATTTGGGCTATATTTTGTCCTTGGCTGTAACCATGCAAGCCCTTTGGCTTCCCTGGAGTTGCGGAGATAAAAATGAGGAGATAATTCGCCTTTAGAAAGCTCTTAAGTTGAGATGACCAAAAGTGGGCACCATACCTTAGATAGGGATGTGCCGTTTTTCATTATAATGCCATTACTAGAGGAAGACAGTAACATCTGCATAGGTTTTAGAGGGTATGATCCAAAGCCCACTGGACTTTGGATCATACCCTCTAAAACCCTTTTCCACTGACTTCAATGGGCTTTGGATCAAATACACCAAAACATGCTGGTTGCTTCCTTTAATTGCTTGCTATTCCACATGAGATGCCCAATCCTGCTTCCAAATAAATTAGTACACACCTTTAATTCACAATGCTTGAAAGGTTTTTCCTGGGTACACCACAAACTCAGAGGGGAAGTTCAATCTATTTTCTGCCATTGATTTCAAGTGCCATTTTTCTGTCCAATCATTCCACCGAGAGTTTCTCATGATCCTCCAGTTTGTTTAGATCATCCTGCAACGAGTAGTGGGTTAGTATAGACTCATTTTGTCCCAGTAATAAATAATTTCTTTCAAGACACAAACAACAACTAGTGTTCTCTGAATATTTAGGTGGTAAGAAGACTTTTGAATAGGCAGACTCACTTAAGAGACATGTGCAGAAAGACTTTAGGAAAGCTGAATATAAATGACACTTTAAAATGATGCTTTAGGAATTCTGCACTTGACTTGAAAGAAGTCAGAAGACTCATTATGTAATCTCCTAATCTGGATGCCCTTCACATGTCCAGTCAAATCATAATAAATCTTTTATTCGCTTTTGGTCTCTGAGCCAAAATGAAAGTAAAACCTGAAGCAAAGACCAGGAGCATGAAGTTAGTTACATTAAAACAAAAAACACTAAGAAGGGTCTTCTTGTGGCTGTTTCAGATGATTTGGTCCTTTTACGAAGACCTTTCAGATTTTGAATTTGCAAGAAGAATTTCTTATCACTTCAGGGCAAGAAAATGTCTTCAGCCTTCAAGATTTGGATAAATGGCTGAAAAAGAAATGAAAGTTGCAGTTCCCCCATGACTGATCTTTAAGGATACAATTTTATCCAGAAGCAAGGAGAAGCATAGTAACGTGAAAATGACCTTTTCTATAGATCCTGGAAAGAAAAGGAAAGTGGTCCAGTGGTAAGGATGCTAGCTTGGGAGCCAAGTTCAGATTTCTGCTCTATACCATACTTGCTGAGATACCTCGGGCAAGTTGTTTAGTCTCTCTGTGCCCCAACTCCCCACCTGTAAAATGGGGCTAACAGTACTCCCTAACTCGCAGCGGTGTTACAAGTGTAACCCCCAAGGAGATTACATAGATTCCTGGGACTCTGTCTGCTGGCAGCTCAGGGAGAGGCACACTGTCCCTGGTAGGGATGGGGAGCCAAGGCAGACTCAGAGTCCGCCCAGCAACCAATAGGGAGTGAGAGGCCCTCCCAGGGAGAAGCCATTTGGTAGTCAGTCTGGAGCCAGCCAGGAAAAGGGCAGGACTGGCTGTGTGTGGAGCTGGTGAGTCCCAGGCCTGCATGCAGGGTTCCCCCTGAGAACTGGCCTCTAGGGACCTGACAGCAGATCCCTCAGCTGGGTTTTTTTCCTTCCCCACTGATGAGTCCCTATTTGCAGCATTTGCTGGGAAACTTCCCAGCCAGGCTGAGTTCGCCCTCCAGCTCCCTAGGTGAGACCAGTCACCACATGGCCAGCTCTGCTCTGTCTGCTAGTCCAGGGAAGCTGCCTGCTGAGTGTGTGACTGGAGGCTGGGCTAGGAGGCGACTGTTTGGATGTTAGTGTAGTTGTGTAACCTACACCTTGAGCCCTGCACCCCTTTGTGGGGAGGGGAAATCCTGGGACCGACGCAGCCTGCTTCCTGCCTGAGGAGGATCCCTGCCAGCAGAGAGCAGCCCCTCTGCAGTGACTGAGGAGTCCAGAGTCATCTTTGAACCTGAGGATCATTCATGGAGTTTGTGAGTGCACCATCGTTTAGTTAGTTAGTCAGGGAATTTGTTCTGGGGACCCCCTACTCCCTGAACTGTGTCCTCAAGCCAGGGAGTAAGGGTTTGAGGATTTTATAACCTGCTGCATATTACACCTGTTGATGGATTTACCACCTTTTCCCACTTGTGAGTCCTTTGGGCTGTACTGAACCCAGTCAGCCACGCTGCTAAACCACTGCAGAGAAGAATTTTGTGGTTATAGGTCATCAAGGGCCCCAGCAAAGTACGCGTACCAATGGGACACTAATTTTACATTTGCTACATCAAGTCATGAGTATTTGCAGCATGGGCACCCGTGACCCTAAAAATAGTGTTTTACCCTGTTATGTTGTATTTGTCTCCTGTTTAATATAATTATTGTGTTGAATATATTTTTATGTGTTTGTGTTATTTCTTGGAAGTCTCCAACTATCTGGCAAGTAAGTGGGGATTACTCTGTAGTTAGAATTTTCTGCCCAAGCTGCCCTGGTGACCCGGCCAGGAAGGAGCGAGGAGGCACCGCCAAATAATTTCATAGGAAAAAAATAAAAAAGATACACCCCGCTGAGTTGGTGGCGGGGTCCAAAACAACTCAGACCTATCCATCAAAACCTGTAAGCAGATTGGCATTAAAGGAGGTAACCAGGTGGAGAGGGGGCGCTACACAAGGATAAATACATGAAAGATTGTGAGCTATTCAGATACTGTGGTAATGGGATCTGATAAGTACCTAAAACAGGTAGAAGAAGAATCACACCTGTACGATCTGCTTGAATCTGCAAATCTTGCAAGCAACACCCTCTCCCCCCCCCGGGTCTGGATATAAATCATCAGCCTTCATTTGCTTCAATACATCCGGACATTTTTTCATGATCCTCTAATACTGTGGAGGTGTCTGCCGTCTCTCTCATATTTCATCTGTTTATCTTAGGCACCTCTAATGCGCCGATCACTATATGTAAGGGGACTGTTGCCCCCTTGCTAACAGTCAGTGGGGGTATTTTAATTTCTAGCTCCCAGTACTAAAAAGAGGGAAGGATAGATGGAAAATCAGGACTCTGAGACTGACAGCCCCCAGGAACAATGGGGAGAAGCCAATCCTCCAGGTCAGCCTGAATGACAGGGTGGGCAGGCTAATCAGGGAGTCAGGAGGCCAGGGAGGTCCCATCCTCCATGTGAGCTGGAATTGCCTGGGTCAGACAGAGTGGGGCCAAGCTAAGGAGAAAGCAGGGGGCCGAGCTGAGCTGGGGAGCAGAGCTGTGCCAGCCCAGAGAGAGCAGACCCTGTCCTGGGAGTACAGCTGCAGCCCCAAAGCCAGAGGCACAGCCCAGAGAGAGCAGACTTGGCCTGGGAGGAGAGCTGCAGCAACCAGAGCCCAAGGGGCCAGAAAAGCAGCCCACGAAGCAGGTCAGGGCTGGGAGCAGAGTCACAGAAGCAGCCTGCAGAGCAGACCTGTCCTGGGAGCAGAGCTGCAGCAACCAGAGCCAGAGGGGCCAGAGAAGCAGCCCAGGGAGCTGGAGGCACAGCAGCAGCAGTGCAGAGACAGAGTGGTGGAGCTGGGGCTCGAGCAGTGCGGAGCTGGGTGCGGTGAGCAGCTGGGGAGAGCAAGCGGGACCCTGGACAGAGGGCCCAGCAGAGGGAGACACCTCAAGCCAAGAGGCTCTGCAGGCCAGGCTTGGATCGTAACCCCGACAGGGCGGGGGCGACACTGGGAAGAAGGGTCCTACCACTTAGAGCCTGAGAGCGTGTGGCCACCACCAGAGCGAGTGTCCAACCCACAGCATCCCTGCAGCACAGCCAGGGCCTGAGAAGAAGGCCTGGGACTTACAAGGAACAGACTGTGAACTGCCCGGATATTCCAGAGACACTGTTTGTGACGTTCCCTGCCACAGAGCGGGTTGATGTGTTTCCTTTAACCTTTCCCATTTTTCCTTATTCTTTTTCAAATTAGTTGTTGATTAAATAACTTGCATTTGCTTTAAATTGTATGTAATGGTCAGTGGGTCAGAGAAGTGCCCAGTGCAGAGAGAGTACCCCGGAGTGGGAACATCCTAGCCCCTGTCCTAGGTGACCACAGCAGGGTTGGGGGTTGAGCCCCCCAGGAATCCTGGGCCCAGTTTTGTTGGGGTTACGAGGACTCTGCCAGACAGGAGAGTAGAAGGGGAGTCCTCAAGGGCAGGGAGACCACTGGGTAAAGGAAGTGGAAGCGAGGACTCAGATCCTTTCACTAGCCTACTTCACAGGGGTAATGCAGAAGCCAGGAAAGTTCCCCACAATAGAGAGACTATTCCCCCACTTACAGATAGCATATAGGATTTCATAGGAGATATGATGATTTGTAGCAGACACTTGAGCAGCTCATGACCAAATTCTGCCCTGAGCTGATTGAAGGCAACTTGTTTAAAATCCCTGAGCTTGTCATTTGAGAAACAGCCGCTAAATCAATAAATTAAAAAAAAAATCACCAGTCTTTGGTTATGTCTGGCTGATTAACCCATGTGCTACATTCCCATAGTAACTCCAAGTCCCACTGCCGAAGGCAGAACAAATTCAAAGCTCAGAAGAGCACTCAGTGGTCTAGCTGCCTACCAATCCGTCTGAAATGGCCATAATACTTTTCTCTCGTCCTGCTCCTTCACAAAATGAGGCCGTATGAATTTGGAGTGAATCTTTAATGTTAATATATTATAGCAAGGTTTTGTTTCAAGTTCTGATTTTTCTTCAAAAACATTATAGAAGCTGCTGAGTGTTTCAAGTTAAAGGGGCAGCAGCTGTGGGGCTGAGAGTGAGGGCATAGGAAATATATAGGTGGTAGAGCTAAACAGATTACAAAAGGACTGAAGGAACAGAAAGGCTAGGAGACAGGGAGAATTAAATAGGAATTAAAGGATCCAGATAAAAGCAGAGAAGAAATAATATTTTATATTTATTAGAAGTGTGATTTTTTTTTAATGTGAAGACCCCAGAGTACTTCACCAAGGCACTTTACAAACAAACATATTATTCTCATTCCACAGAGAGAGAAGCTGGGGCACAGTGACATTAAGTGACTTGCCCAAAGTCTCCACAGGAGTTAGTAGTGCTGTTAGAATCTAGATCGCCTGACTCTTGGTCTCTGAACTCAGTCCACTAAACAACTGCTGCCTGCCAGCCAAACAAAAGGATGGATAAGGTAGGGATGTCAGGAGAATTTCTGGATTTAATGAATTAAAAATGTAAAGTGGAAAATCTGTTGTAGAAACACCATCACTTTTTGTTCCCTTCACTCTCAGAGAGGGAATTCATTTAAATCTGGCAGCACAACTTGTAAAGTATAGAAGAATTTCATACTTGATTTAGTCCAAACATGTAAAATTGGCAAGCATGTCCATTCATTTCCAAACTCTGTGCAGAGAACAAATTAGGCAATTCTGATCTTTCTTATCAAATAAAACAAAGCTAGGACCCTGTATGTGTCCTGAAGTTTCTCAGTAGATGTATGTTAATGCAATTTAGCACTTTGGGGCAAGTTCACAAAATCTCTAATTTTGCACACATGTATAATACATATTTGTGTGTAATATGGATTTACATATGTTTAAATGTTATGCATGTATATTTGGAAATACTCTGTTCAAGCAGACATTAATTTGCAGTTATGAAATATTTTGTTAAATTACTCTTCAGCTCTACATGAATTTGCATGACATTTTCAGTATTGTTACATTGCTGGAATACCAATGGAGCAATCTGTCCCAGAGGAAAGGATATATTTGTGTGTAAATAAGCAACTGATTTCTACTACCCGAGTTTATTCTTGAAAATACAAATCTGTTTTTAAATAACCTACTGTATTCACTGTATGGCAATCAGTGCTTGTGGCATTAAAGTTAGGAGAGCAAGGATCATCTTGTGTACTGGGACTTAAGAGATTTAGATTTGATTCCTAGCTCTGCCATAGACTTACTTTTGTGAACTTGGCAAGTCAGACAAGCCCCGTTTCAGACAAACTTTTCAGCCCACTGCTTTTCAGGGGATAATACTTCCTTTCTCCAATAATTTGTCTGTCTTGTCTATTTAGATTGTAAACTCTTCAGAGAATGAGCTGTCTCTTACTATTGGTAAATACAGTGCCTTGCACAATTGAGCCCTGAACTCAGTTGGGACTTCTAGACACTACTGTAATACAAATAAATAATACATAATAAGCTATGCCTAAAATACAAGATCTTAGAGGCAAATCCAGGATAAATGCCTCTCCCATGGTATACTGCACAAATTTCACAGTCTAATAGTCTGAGGGAGTACATGTCAAAATATGGGCCAGATCCTTAATTCCTGTGCACCCAACAATCTCACTGAAGTCAAGGAATGTAGGATTTGGGGCACAAGAAATGCAGAATTGGCCATATCTATCTACCTACCAGATATTACATGATGTGACGTAGAATCAGAAATGTTAGGGCCCAGTACGCAATTACTGAGTTTATTTACCTTAAAGTTAATCTGCAAATGCATGTATTTAACTGCATAATATATTAAATATATATCAGTCAGACTGCAACACATATTACTGTAGTATATACAGAATCTAGATGATACTCATGGTTTAAATTCATAGTTCAGTTTTAGAATATTTAATGTTCTATCCCCCCGCTAGCTTTAACGACAACACTCTAAATGCAAACTTGGATGTGTACATTCAGATCTAAATATAAAAAAAAATAAGAGTATTCAATAGAAAAGATGCCAGAATCAGTCAACTCCTCCAAGTAAGGACTTATGTTTTAAAACATAATTTACAGTGTCTGGACTATGTCCAACTGATTTACCAATTTTTTTCTGCCATTTTGTCCCTTACTGTTTGAACACTACCATCATTATAGTTCTTATCTGGTCAAGAGGTGGGCAAGTGGCTCCCTCTGGTGCCAACATCAATACTGCTCTCTAGATTTCATAGATCTTACTGACTGTATTTCACAATCTAACCGTCAGCAGGATCAGGTCCATGTGTTTATAGGGTAGTCTCCTTTTTCAGTCACGGCTTCAGCCAGAAAATGCAGTTATGAACTTTTGATTCTTTAGTTTAACAGGATGCAAAGCAACATACAGAACTTAAGGTATCGTATACGCAGCATACTACAGGATTCAGCTCTTTGCTGGTATTTTGAATAAAAAACAACTTAAAGTTAAAAAATATTTAATACTTTCTGAATTAACATACAACTTTGCAAAATCGTGTAAGAGATAAAATTACCATTTGAGCCTCAGCTGCTGCTATAATAATAAGTGCAACATACTGGCTTATTTAGTTTTAGATTAATTCATACATTTCTGGTATTTGCATGTGTTACAACTATGTTAGAAATCGCTTTCCCAGTTTTCTGAAAGCTGTGCACTCTGGTGCCACAGTTATCAAGACTAAGGTCAGAATAGGTTGCCAGGCCCTACTCTAAAATATTGGAGTAGGAAAAGGTTTATGACAAGGAAGATTAAAGCAGCACCTATCACAAGCTCTGTGATAGTAAAGGGCCTGTCAACATTTCCATTACCATTCCTTATTATCATTGTGGGTTTATTTTTTATTATATTCTGGAGAATCCTAATACACAAATTGCCCGTTGAGAGGCTCCGTATTTCAGGGAAATGTGCTTATATCTAAGGATATAACTATGTTGAATATTTCTGTCTGTATGTTCTAGCTAGATAGGTGCCTAGATCACATTAGATCCAACCCTCTCACCCTTTCATACATAATATTTTGGAAAGAAACATGCTTGGAAACGGATGAAATACTTTTATTTGAAAATAGCATCTATCATCTATCAGGTCCCAATCCTTGAAGCCCTCCATGTGCAATTCCCGTGTTCTTAAAAAGTCAGCCCTGCCTAAGCATTAAGAGTCCATGGTAGCAGCACCACCTAGCAGCATAGGGGTGGAGGAACCCAGGCCCTCTCACTCCACTGGGTTCCAATCCAAGGGCCCTCTTGGGCACCATAAGGCCCACACCATCAGGGCATGTCATGGCTGGCAGTTGTCCCTGGCAATCTGATCCACGGGTCTCAGCAGGCTAGGGAGTCCCAGCTCCATGCAGTAGACCTCCCCTTGGGGATGCCTTCCTGGCATAGTCCTTCTGCAGCTATGACTGCAGATTGGCCTCTCTCTGCCTGCCACCCTGCTGTGTTGAAGAGACTCCCTTTTATGTCCCTCACCCCTCCAACTGGAGAACACCCAGCAGGCCTGTTGGGGTGGGGCTTCCCAGGCCCAGAGTTGTTCCTGCCCCCTTGACTCTCTCCAGTGTGGAGGTTAGCCATCCCCTCACAAATAGTACGTCAACACATATTTATTTGAAACGACACAAGATTTATGCATAATAATTTTAAGAATAATTAACATTGCACTTTTCATCTTCAAAAGAAACTTTACAGAGACTAATTACATCCAGCACCTCTGTAAGGTAGTCCTTTTACTGATGGGAAATTAACAAAGAGAGATTGAGTCTTGGCCTACGCAGCCATGAAGGAGTGTAAGGGGTAAAAGACCACCCTCTCTTCGCCCGTAGGCCCATGTGCAGGCTAAGACCTTGGGTACAGGCATACAGGAGTAAGCAGGTGAAATGCACTTGTTACTCCCCTACCCACAGCAGGCAGATGAGGAATGGGTGGGGAAAGGACAGAGAATGGGCAAAGCTTTTCTCTGCCCACCCAAGTCAGTGCCAACCAGTCCACCTGAGTCAATGTGGGTTTGTTATAATTTGATATTGGTATACGCTTGCAAGGAGTTACCACATCACCCTGGAGCATGAAGGAAACAAAGAAGGAACTGTGCCTCTCAGACAACTTGAGGCAAAAGCAATAATTATCCCTAAGTGGTCACAGAGGAAATCAGTATGTGAACCAGGATTAGAAAGAGTTCTTGACTCTCAGTTCTGGAGACCGTGTCTCTTTCTGGTAATATTTGTATCCTTCATTTTACACAGTATTTTAGGGTGTGAAAAGAATGCCATCTACTAACAAGTGAAGGTGAACTCAAGCCACAAAGTTTGGATCCAGTCCTGAACTTTATCTTAAAAGTTTATTGGGGGGGCACACAGTAATATAGAACAAGGAGCTTTTGGTTCAGTAAGTCTCTTTTACAAAGCACTTAACCCTCACAGGAAATTCATGAGAGCGTATACAATACTGAGAGGACTGCATGATTCTTCATAGAATTTTATCCACCGTTTACAAGTAGATTCAAGATAAAACTCATTATTTTTATGGAAGTGTCACATAAAACTTATGGGGAAAATAAAAAGAAGGACATGAAAATTTACAGTAATGTTGTTGGACTTATCTATGCTCGAAAACAATGGGACTTGAAGGATAGAGTGGTTTTTCTTTCATAGTAATCATACATACAAAAGCGTAAGAGTCACAAGACTGAAGCAGAATAGGTGTCAGCCAAGAACAATGAAAGCACCTGCTTTTGACTCTTCTGGAAACCGCTCTTTACTTAAGTGTTAGTTGCAGTAAAGGCCCCCATTCAGTCGACAGTCTCTTGTCTTAAACAACCACTTTAAACTAAGGTTTCCAGTCTAATTTGTTCAATCTGTAATTAAAAAACACCTTTACTTAGCAACCAAACGTCACTTGTCTCTTGAATGGTTGCTTAAGACAGGTTGCACTTAGACGTTACTGTAATTTTTTTATATTCAGCTTGTTGTGTTTGAGGAATCAAACCACTGAAACACCGAAAGTTAGAGTTAGACAGACATGTTTTCATATCAGATTACAGGTACATATATATAACAAAGTTGCACTCTAATTAAAAAAGAACGGCTCTCGTTCTAATCACACAAAGTGTTTTAATACCAGTTTAACTCCATTGACTTAACTGAAGTTACTCCTTATTTACACTGGTGTAACTTATATCAGAAACAGGCCCATTGTGTGTATAATATTTGATACAGTACAGTATCATATAGTATAGAACATACATTTACAGATACTAGGTTTTCCAGGGAGTCTCTGATTTCGTGATTCAAAAAAATTGCTCCCAAATGCTCAGGTCCCTTTGCATGCCGAGGAGATTTGCCACCCATTGCCCTGATCACTCTACTTGTATTTTGAAGCCTACTTCTCCTCCCTTTACCTTGTTTATTTAGGCCATGAGCCTGCAATGATCTCCGTGTGAGTGCAGAGGTCCACTTGCCCCAGAGTTCACTGCAGGAACAGGTCCTTAAAATGTAAGCTCCTCAGGGTACAGACTGTCTTTTATTGTGGGTTTGTACAGCACCTCGCACAATGAGGTGCTGATTCAGACTGAGGCCTCTGTGCGCTCTGGACTACAAATAGTAAATAATAATAAGTGCAGTGAATAGCTTTTCTTCCATAACTGAGAAACTTTAATTTTCACTGTACCGCCATTTTAACAATAAAATTGCCAGCTGGCTATGGCTTTCATCTGCTGTTCAGCCACTTTTAACTTTAGTTTTCTAATAAACATGCTTAATTGGAGGCATTCAGGGTTTTTTTCCTAGTTCAGATTTTTTCTTAATGAAATATAAAAATTAAATATATCTCAGCTGGCGGTAAGGCTTTACTGAAAATAAAAGATAAGTTAATTCTGCAGTAGGAACGCTGAACAAAAATAAGAGACAGAAATAGTCAAAATAAAATACCACCAGCTCGTGCAGGGCCTTTAAGATTTAGCATACACTTGCTTTTGTTTATTTTAAACTTTATGTTTACTGAGTTTTGGTAATTAACAATATGAAATATTAAGAAACAGAACATGCACACACGTGCATCATACTTCATTTGAAAACTTATTATGTCTACTTTAGGATGAGGTACGTTGTGGAGCTGTCAAGTGGTGCCATTACCATAGAAACAGGGATAAACAATGACACCCTCAACGCATTAAAATGACCACTTTGAAATATCTGCATTCATTTGTTGTTAGTTTAATGTCTCTATCTATTATTTCAAGACATAACATTGGATTTCTTTGTGACCTCAAAGCATCACAACAGCAATCTAAAGGGTAAAACAAAAATCTAATAATAAATGAGTGCAGGTATCACGGAAATGAAATAGCACTGATGACACTTCTAGTCAATTTCATCATCTTATTCATCATTAGTTCACCATGCACATTTTACCACCCATGTTGCAATGGTGATCCAATATCTGGTTCACCTATATACACAGGCATCCAAATCTTTGTTTGCCAAAATATTCTTTTGCCATACTCTCCAAAACTGTCCTCACACGATTGGAGTTTGGCCAGTGACTTGTCCTTTTTTTGATGACTAGACAGAGGTACAAGCAATTCAGATCTTTGTGGGTTTCCTTTTCTTTCTTGCTCTGGTCATACAGCATTGTGAACCAACTTCCTTGCTGCAGAGATTGACGGTTGTCTGTCTCTCCCAATTTGGCCAGATCTTGATGGTGGATGTCACAGTGCTCTTCGAGAACAGGACCCCGGTCTTCCACAATGCCTGAGCTCGAAAGGTGGAGAAATACGCCCCTCTGGCCAAAACCTTGAGAGCTAGGGGTTACCAGGTTCAGAAACTTGGGCTGATTGTTGGAGCCTTGGGCACATGGGACCCCAGTAACAAGCGAGTGTTGAGAGAATGCGGAATCGGTCAGTGCTATGCTAAGCCGATGCGACAACTCATGGTGTCGGACGTCATCAAGTGGTCAAGGACATCTACATAGAACACATAGGACATCTGTAATACCAGGAGGGATGAGCTGGAGTGCCAATGAGATGCGCAGTTGGGAAAGTATGGATTGTATTTTCTAAATGGACAATCTACCCTAAACGCTCAATTACTGAAGGACAATTTTCACTCATTGCTGTATTTGCTTTCCACAACCAACTCTCTGAATAACTTTTCACGAGTGATGTACCCAAATACTTGGATGCTAATATCTAAACTGTATTGTTAAATTTATTCACCTAAATGTGGGTTATTGCTGATTATGTACTATATGTATCTTATGACTTTTAAAACAAACTTTGTATTTGTCTATAATCTAAGCACTATACCCAGATGCACAGACACTCTTTTCTTAACCTGTGTACTATACAATTTTTTTTAATATTAGCTTTGATAAAATTTTTAGCTCTGTTCGTTTTGACAATAGGAGGCATGGATCAGCATTCACTGTTGCACTCCCCATGAGTACCCAGCCTGGGGAAGCTAATGGTCCAACCAGCAGACCAAAATTTGGTGATGAATCCTGGTCATGTGACACCTGAGGCACGTTGCGTATATGCTAAGAAGAAGTTTTGACAACATTAAACACAGATTTCCTTCCCCGAACGATGCAATAGGATGACATCACAAATGGAAAGCATCCAGCGGAGGGCAACAAAAATGATTAGGGGACTGGAACACATGACTTATGAGGAGAGGCTGAGGGAACTGGGATTGTTTAGTCTGCAGAAGAGAAGAATGAGGGGGGATTTGATAGCTGCTTTCAACTACCTGAAAGGGTGTCCCAAAGAGGATGGATCTAGACTGTTCTCACTGGTAGCAGATGACAGAACAAGGACAGAACAAGGAGTAATGGTCTCAAGTTGCAGTGGGGGAGGTTTAGGTTGGATATTAGGAAAAACTTTTTCACTAGTAGGGTGGTGAAGCATTGGAATGCATTACGTAGGGAGGTGGTGGAATCTCCTTCCTTTGAGGTTTTTAAGGTCAGGCTTGACAAATCCCTGGCTGGGATAATTTAGTTGGGGATTGGTCCTGCTTTGAGCAGGGGGTTGGACTAGATGACCTCCTGAGGTCCCTTCCAACCCTGATATTCTATGATTCTATGAAATCAGAGTCACATCCTGTTAATGCGTATGCAGCAGGAAGTATGTTGCAGAAGTCAGGGGTGAATGTGTCACAAATAATATGCACAGGTCTGAAGTGATGCTTGTCAGTTGTGCTGGAGGCACTGCCTATTTCAATCCATATGTAACCTGAGTGTTCCATTTTTGGAAAGTATGAACAGCAAGGATCAAAACAGCTGCATCAGGTAACCTAATTACTATGGGTCCTTTGACACCAAAAGACCTGAAAGCCACAATGCCATATGCAGCATGCAGAAGCATCCTTCTGTCCACTTCCTCTTGAGTGTTGTAGAAGTCTTGGGCTTCTTCAACACCTCTACTGGTGATGAACTTTGCACCACTGGAAAATCCTCGAGCAAGGAGTGTTTGTGTTGGGTGTGCTCCTCTGCTCCCAGGTGCAATCTGAATCATATATTTACAGAGGAATTTTACAAGTGACTGTTTCTTGGATGCCATGTTTAGAAACTTCTTCCATGGAGGCAGAGGTCATCCATCAATTATCTGGTATTTCTTGCCTCCAACCTTAGATCCTGTTCTGCACTGTCTTTTCTGCATTTTTCCATAGAGTTACGGTTGTGATATCTGTCAAAGTCTTTTATTACAGAATTAGTTTTGTCAAATCCTTGTAGGACCTGCCTCAGGTACTCAGCAGCCAATTCATCAAACGTGCCCTCATTTGTATGGCGGCCATGGCATCTCTGACGTACCCTGTGGTTTCTTTGTTGAAGGCTTTTAGCTCATGGATTCTTTCAGCTTCCAGCTGATGCTCTAATTAAGCCTTGTCTGCTCTTCTCGTTGTTTCATCAGCATGGAAGAGTGCAATCAGCACAGATCCTAAAGGGTGACTAAGAACAGTTGCCATTTAAACATCATGGGAGGAGGGATAGCTCAGTGGTTTGAGCACTGGCCTGCTAAACCCAGGGTTGTGAGCTCAGTCCTTGAGAGGACCATTTAGGGATCTGGGGCAAAAATGGGAGTGGCCCTGCTTTGATCAGGGGGTTGGACTAGATGACCTCCTGAGGTCCCTTCCAACCCTGATATTCTATGATCATTTCTGCATCTTGCTAACGGCAGGGTTCTGTGGAAAACAATTTCTGAACTGATAGCCGCTGTGACTGTCCCTCTCTTGCCAGACTTAATTTGCTCAGCAAATATTTTGATGCCAGATTTGTTGACTGGCCTGGAGAAGCTACGTGTCCCATCAGAATCAAGTGAATCTCTCAGAAATCTCACCATTTGTTCTTCACCAACATTTGCTATTTTCAACAGAGACTATTGTCATATGATGTTACATACAGTCCAGTAGATATGTTGTTAAGCATCTTTGGATGTAATTCTGGATCAAATGGGTTTGTCATATTGTTGATGACATGGCTGATAAGAGCTATAACATGCTCTTCATCCCTCTTCAGTGCAGAGGCAAGGACTTGTATTGGGACTTTGTCTTCATCACTACTTCTTGTTAGGACACTTCTTTCTCTGACAGCTTTTGCATATTCATAATAGGAATATGTGTATCATCATCTCTAACACATACTGACCTGTGCATAAGTGTCACTGAATTGAAAAGCTAGCTTCTAGAATATTTCAAAGGCTGCATAGGCAATTACAAATTAAAACCTTCTAAATGCTACCTTGTATGAACAAAAGCATACAAATGGAGAAGCATTACAATAGGAATTCACATACATTTATATCTTCCCACTATGTAGTACAAACCGTGGGCACGCAATCTACTGTTACTGGTGCACAACCTTCACTATGTATGCACTCTGGTCAGCAAATTTCAACTGAAAGTATAAAAATCACTTGTGAGATACTTTAACAATTAAGAATGAGATAGAAAAACATTTCATGTTAGTATATTGCAAAATGTTCATAGTCACCATTTTTGCCACGTGCTAAAAAGCTTCATTTCTCGGGGGGGTAAAGCTTGCCCATGCAAAACCAATATAAATCTTTTAATACATTGTTGTTTGGTAGCAACATTTTTGTTGTTTGACCAATAAACACCACATTAAGATGTTGAAATTAATATAAACAGTAACAAGGGTAGTCATAGTCACGTTGTAGTGTTCCTGGAACTGTGCAAAAATGACACTCTTATTTTGGGTACCTTTCCTACAGGCTTATGGTAACATTTGACAGCTCCGCATCATATCTCATCTAACATACATAAAATAAACTTTCAAATGGTATATGACGGGCTGTGTGTAGAGTGGGTACATTAAACTCCAAAAATATGGCCCTTTTTGGAGAACTGCTGCACGCCTATATAGGTCCCTGCAGAATGATACAGTAGTTCCATTGGATAATCAGGCAGTGCTGTGAGTTCTTTGACTCTTTTCCTTTCATCCTGTGACCATGCTTCCACCGTGCACGTTGGGGAGGAGGAGGCAGCGGCAACATACATTTAACTTGTAACTTAATAAGGACCTGATCCAGCGCCCACAGAATTCAGTACAAAGACTCCCACTGACTTCAGTGGGAAGAGGATCAGACCCTAACTAAATAAAAATAGCTGGTATTTATGTGTATTCAGTCATTTTAAGCTAAAAATAATGGCAGTTCCATTATGAAAATATAAAAATCCTCCTTCAGATGGCTTACTTTTTCTTAAACTGTGTACCCATAGGTGCTACTATTGGTATTCCTCCTATTTATCCCTTTTTCATATCATGAGTATATGGATATGAGAAACTGTCTAACATGTCTAACTAGTTCTATCTAGTTCAATCCTGTATATTATAAAATGGCATTGGGAAACCCAGTGTTCTCACTGGCCAATAGTAGTGAAATATCTAGCAGCTGTGGTCCTGATTCTCCATAGTTTCACTCCTGCTTTATGCTAGAGTAACTCCATTGAAATCAATGAAGCCACATGACATAAAACAGTGTAATACAATGTTGACTCAGGTCTTACATTTGAGTTGGAACTAGTTTTGTTTCAAGCCACTTCACAAATATCAGCGTGCCTCCAACAAATAATGGATATTGACCAGTAAGAATTTTCTAATTATATTCAATTAGGAGCTATTATATTCAATTAGTAGCAATTTGATCACCAATAAATGCTGGATATGTAATCTTCTCTCCAGTCATGTATCTTCTTTCCAGCTTCCTCCCTGTTTCCTGTCCTCCCTTCTTTTTACTTTCACCTTCCCTGCTTGACTCTTCATGCTCTCCACCAGCTCCCTTCCCCTAGCTCTATCTCCTTCCTCCCACCTGCAGATGTATGAGCTTGCGTAGCCTCCATAAGTTTTCTGACAGCAGTCCCATTATCTGTTCTGGACAGGTCTCCACTCCACAGGAACAAGACCTCTGAATCCTCTGCCAGCATACACACCAACCACATAACTCCTCCCTTCCTTTGTTTGTTTGTTTTTTCACGGGAGGACACGCTCTGAGGCTTTCATTTTGGAACTACATTTTGAGGTGAAAACATACTTGAAGAAGAAATAAAACCATTTCTCTTCTTTTTTTCTTGATTTTTACAAAGGATCTTCAGTGTGTGCATGTGTACATCATGCTCGGGTGTCGCCATTTCTCAGGAGCTTGCACAATATGATCTTGGACATAACAGTCCTCAGGGAACATGGACAGTCTTAAAACAATTTGATCTCTCCTTACTTCCAAGCTATTTTATAATCAAAAGCAGAATCTTATTCCCTTCATCAGCACTTACAAAATCCTGAATCTGTTTTTTGACAAAACGTATGACCCCACTTAAATTACCCTTCTTAGAATGAATGTCTTTGGCCCTCTGTGGAGTATGTTATGGAAGACACTGGTAGTCCAGCTTGTTTAGTCATAAAGCAAATTACTGTAAGGACCTCATCATGGGACATCGGCAGAGTCTGAACCCCAGACTTTCAGCTTGTAAAGCTAAAATGAGTTAAAGGAGTAACTCCATTAGCTGGCAACAGCAACAGGCTGTTATCCTCTGTGCAGACAAGCCACTAGAGGATGGGCTAAGGCAAAGAATAAAATTCCACAGCAAAATGTAAGATTAGTGCTGCCAGATTAGTATTCATTCATAACACCACAATGGCATAAAGACCCCATATGCAGAGTTGGAACTGCCCCACTGCAATGGGGGTACCAATGCCAATAGCATGTGCAAACCATCAGTATCACCCAGACGGGTGGGGGAATGGGAATGCCTGAAAGGTTTCTGCTGTCCCATGTGGTGGAGGCCCATTATCTATGGATCCCTTGCTCAGACCAGGTTTGTCCGCCCCTTGCACTTCCCTGGCCTATTGATGGAATGGTGAGGCCAATTTGGGATCCTGTAACCCCAGTGGGAGTTTTGCAAGATGTCTGCAAAAGGGGGTGCTCTGGCTCCAGGCTTCCCAACTCCATGTTCCTTTCAAGTAAGTCTATTTTGGGGAAGGTGCCATTTCATTGTCCTGTATCGTTTACTGCTTTTCTTCTCCAGATCTGTCCTATCTATTGCAATATTTGCAATTTTTCCAAATATTTAACTTCCACCTAGTGGATAGCGCATGGAATCAGAAGTCAAGAAACATGAGTTCTATTTACAGTTGCCACTGAATTGCTGTGACCTTCCATAAATCACTTACTTGGGGGAAGGGGGGGTTATTTCCTCATCAACAAAACTGGGGATATTAATACTTCCCCACAACTGTAAAGCACTTGGAGATTTTCAGATAAAAAGGTATTATGTAAGTGCAAAGTATTACTAGTAACCATTTGAACACAGGTACAACAAATCAATGTATTTGATACTGAAAAACCTGGGGCCCAGTACTCCCACTGCAGGGTATAAATAACTCCATCCTGTGATGTTACTCATATCAGATCTCTGTAATATTGTTCTTCCTTTAAAAGACGTTCCCAGTGCTAAGTTAACAAAAAGAACAAAATGGAAACTGTATTTTACCTCTACCAGAAATTATGCCTAGAGATTTAATGTAGCATGCACTAGATCAGCAGTGTTCTCTATCCAGTAATGAATTACTATGTCGACCTATGAACTTGAGCATTTGCCTGCAACTGACTGTCACTTTAGGAATGGTGATCATCACAGCATATGTACCACTGAAATCTAGAGTCTTGTTGCAGCAGATAGAGTGGTTGTCTAAAAGAGGAATGTTCAAGTTAAAATGATCAAAGTTCTGCAAACACTGACTTCATGATCCCATAATTAAATTGCAGGCAAATGTAGAACAAAGAACCCCACAGCAAGCTTAACAATGTGAAGTTCAGATGGATATGCCAGTTATGAGTAACCAGTTAATATTGCTAAATATTACTGAAGTTAAAAGGAAGGAAATTAAAAGAGCTGAATTAAAAATAAACCTGTCCTCACTGTAGGATAGGGTTGTTTTTTTTAAACCAGTGAGGGTAAAAGAGGATGGCTTGCTTGTTTTGGATTTGAATGGGTTGCATATTAACTCATTTTGAAAAAAACTCTTTGGTCCCTTCCAGTCCTTAGTAAGGACAACAGGATTGGGCCCAACGTTTCTGACAGCATTCAGGTTAATACAAGTTATCAAACTTTATTCCAAGAAGTGTCAGAGAAAATGTGGTAAACCAAAAAAATATTGCCACCATATAAATCATGAAATAATGTTAGGGTTGGATTCTGAACTCCTTATTCTTCCTTAGAAGCACCTTTACCCTGCCAGTGGTCCCACTGAAGACAATGTTATCAGAATCTGCACATACACATTTTACGGAAAAAATACAAGGTAATGTTTTGATTAAAAAATCAGTTTCTTTGACTAATTATATTATGTTCAATAGTAGCCCGGAGAAACATATAATGAATTGAACCTACTTTTGTAATCATGTTTTTCCACGATGAATGATTTGTCAGTAACTTTAAATGGAATTCCAATTGAACACTGTGTGAGATATATTTAAAATAAATAATCAAAGTCACCTTATTTACAAGTGTTGTCTCTACCACAAGCTACAGATTGTTTTAAAGATTACTAAAGAGAATTGAAGGGAAACTTAGGTAAATGCAAATCCTGAGCTTGAGCAATCTTTTAAAACAGCCAGGCTTCATTCTTCTGCAATAGCGAGTTCCCAACTGTCAAAAGAGTGGCATTAATTTTTGTTTCAATTTTGGATACATCCTAAATGTAAATGATGGATCAAAAAAATCCAATCAGTGAATAAAGGAAAAGGTGAAAATAAAGTCAAGGGAAAGGGATAACATGAAAAGGGAGCTTTCCCCTCAGCACTCCAGGAGCATCAATATATTCTGCTGGAAGAGTGAACACCACAGATCCTGCTTATATTTAAGAGGACTGGAAAAAGCTAACCACAGAATCAGCAAGCTTCAAAAAAAAACAACAAAAAACAAAAAACATTTACTTCTTCTTTTAATCAAAACATAATCGGAAGGCCTAAGTAATGCTTACCTTCTTCTTTCAGTGTAAGTCACTGAAGCAGGCTGTTAGGCAGACTTCAGCTCCTGTCTATGCCAAGGACAATGTAAACATTACAACACTGAAAAGGTATGGTCAGGGATTTCCCTTATTTCCAAATAAACTCTTCTCTGTAGGGTGGCCTGTTGCAAGTTTACAATCGTTGTCTAAAATCAAAGATATATTCACTGGATTCCATACAATGTGAGACCCACAGAGAGAAGCATCCACCTTTTGTTAAGGACACCTTTATTACCAAGACCCTTTTAGTAACTGTTCAGTGTAATTACTTATTCGGGGGATGCAGCAAAAGGCTAAAGTTACCCTTACTAGAACACAATTAATTGAGGTTACAGTATTTATAGACCGCTGTATTATTAGCATTAATATATTTCTTTGTTTTAAAAGGAAAAAACATTAAATCCCATAAAAAGCCGAATATTCCTACAGTTGGCTGCTAACTGAAATTCTTACTCCTCAAGTGCCATGTGTATCATTACCTAGGTCCTGGAAAAACACAAATAACTAGAGCAAGTTGATCGAGACCGAGAATCGATCATGTTTGAGAATGAAGAGCGGGCCAATATTCGGAGTCCCACCCCACCACCCCCAGTTCTAACGCCCTGATTGCACAGCTCTGTCCAGAATGAATGTCCAGTCAGTGCAAAGTCACAACCCACATTCATTTCACATGCAAGGCAGGTGCTTTTCCACCATCCCCACCAGACATGCTGCTGAGCCCGTACAGAACTGTTTACATGTTTGGATTAAATTCCTGGGGGAGAAGGAAGGTAACTGCCGAACAATGCAGAGTGCCTGAGAACTACCCGAGCCAAGGTGTGTGTGCGTGCGTGCGCGCTCTTGTCCTTACAGGGGCTGCAAAAGGAAATGCAGAAACTTTAGGGGGGGGGGGCATGCCGGATTAGTGTAAAAGGAGGAAGGGACGGGATTACCCAACAGGAGAGTGTGGAGACTAGGCAGGGGCAGGATGCGGTTTCTCCGCGTGGGTGCTGGAGCTTGCACTGCCCTACCGATCTCTGCTCAAATAAATTTGTTAGTCTCTAAGGGGCCACAAGTACTCCTTTCCTTCCCTTTGTGGCCAGATCTCTTCCCTCATCTCTTCCCCCCCCCTCCCCGGCCTTTCCTGGTTCTCCTTTATCTTCGCTACCCATTCCCATGTCTCCGGCTCCTTCGCCGAGCTGCAACTCACTAGCTAGCGCGCCGCACCGAGGCTGCAGCGGCCCCAGCACTCGCCTTGCGTCGGTCTCTCGCCCACTGAGGCTTTGCCTGAACACACTCACGCGCTGGATGAATCCCTCCTCGCCCGCGCAGACACACGCGCGCGCTACCCCGCACACACATGCACAGACGCACACATCAGCCACTGGACATTCAGGGGTCAAGCGATCATCTGAAAGAAAGAGGGGGAGTCGCAGAAATCTCAGGAGGGAAAGCCAAGAAGACACAAATCGCCAAGGCAGCGGGCAGCAGGGAGAATGCGGGGGGGGATTTACACTGGTAAAAGAAAGTCCCTCATACTGAAATGACATACCAGAGTCTGGTCTGGAGCAGGAAACGTCGTGTTGGTTACTCATGGAGATTAAACACACACACCGCAAAAGATTCCCCTTATCTTCCAATCTGAACCCTAATATCCACGATTCAGTCTCCTCTTGGTAACTCTTGCTAAAATGAACCTCCCAGTGAAATTAATTTGCTTTTAGTGGAGGGAGGACCTGCTTCTTTTTGTTGTTCTTGTTGTTCCACTGTCGAGTTCTCCCTTGGGGAATTTTAACTACTTATCTTTCCTTTTTAAATGCAAATAAAGGCTTTTGTGTGCAATTTTCCACAGGGCTTTTCAGAAATACTGCCCTGCTCCAGAAAGTGCTTTCAGAAGATTTATTTTAAAACAGGAGATGGGTGTTTTAAAACACTTACCAAAATATAGTCCAAACATGTGCACAACCGACAAACTCTTAAATATAGCGATGCGAGTAGCTGCGAATATCAATATTAACGGAAGAAAGCAACCGTATGCATTTTAAAAACTCAAAAGGACGAGGGGATTGCTCTGAAAAAGAAGTTATTAGTAACCCACAGCAAATGGTGTTGCCTCAAATAGCTCACCCTTACCTTATCACTACTCCTCGTTTGCACCTGAGCTGCAACCATAAATACTTCGAGGTACTCAACGTGAAGCTAAATTGATGGCTGAATTTAAGCAATTTCGTCATGCGCCTCTTTCATAGGCTCAAAAGAAGAATGTTATGACTGTCCTCTTCGGTATCCATTCGCTCCCCAAAGAATTCCAATTTTGTTGAAAGAGGCAGAAACATATATCTGTCTATATACAAGCGGGTACTGTAATATATCCAACAAAAGGGGGAGGGGGAAATCAGAGAGGTGTCACTACAAACTTGGCAAGCAAGACGTATCCACGGATTTCCTAGCAGGAATGCAAAAAACTGATGCAAAATACAAAATTCCGAGGGAGATTTAGAAGCAAAAACGCCACACTGGAAAAATGCATGAAAAGAGCACAAACGGGACGGCTGGATAAATCTTTCCTAGCTATACATCCGTCGGCAAAGTGAGCGATCGCCTCCCAAATCCGAGCCAGTGCAGCTGCTGCAGTTGAGTTGCTTGCTCTCTCCCTGATGCTGCTGCTACCTGTAGACACACACACACACACACACACACAGAGGGACCCACAGCTGTGCAACATGCAGGCTGCTGCTGCCTGTGCAAAAACGAGGAGCAGGTTAACCAATTAGCAACGTGCCTCCCTTTCCCTTCCTCCTCTGCTCCCTCCCAGGGGGGCCTGGATTCGGGGGGGATCCCGCGTGTGTGTGTATGCGTGTGCGTCCTGCTCGCGCTCTCTCTCCCTCTCTCGTGTCTCTCTCACACTCCCTCTCTCCTGGCTCTAGACTTGGCCAGCCGCAGAGTGGTGGCAGCACTGAGCGTGAAGGGCCCAGACGTCAGATGTGACGTGCACCAAAGACACAGAGATGCACGTGAGTGAGGAGAAGCAGCAGCAAGAGCAGCTGCTGAAAGCCTCTGCCGCTGAAAGTTTCCCCGGAGCCGTTGGTCTGTCCGACCACTTTCCCCAGCTTCCTCCCCCTTTATTTTTCCAGTCTTTAAACGCAGGAAACAGGACTATCAGGACAGGGAATCCATACAGCATGCTGGGATAGGGGGAGGGAGGTGTCTGCTTCAATATGTCCCCTTCTCTAGGCCTTTCTACCCCTCTAAGTTCAGGAACAGAGATGGTCTGACAGGAAAACACATCATCCAGTCAGTCAGTTTGTTTAATATTGTGTATGGAGAGAGGAAGAAAGACCAGCTGGACTGATCACCACCTATTTTCCCTTTTTCCATTCTATACATGCAGGAGCGCATTAAACAGGCAAGAAAGCCCATCACTCACCATGACATATATTCCATCGTGCTCTTCCTCAGCAATGCCCATTGCTAATGGTGGTATGTGTGTGTTTTCTACATCCTATGCCCCACCTTAGAATGATCATAATCAGTTCAGTTCCACACTGTGCATGCCCAAGACACAGAGAGACCACCCGGCCTCATCTTTGCTATCTCTTTTTCCAGTCTGAGAATTTCCAAGAGCTTTACCCATTTTAATTAATGGGGATCCACAGATCCTCTGGTATAGTATTAATTACTATTATCATTGCCCATAGAACAAATTTTACAGGTGGTTGATGGAGGGTCAGAGGGGCTAGCTAACAGGTCGCACAGAGGCAGTGGCAGAGCTGTGAATGGCATCTCGGAGTCCTATCTTCCAGGTCTTGTCTAATGCAAGCAGCTGCATCAGAGCAAAACGGGCTCTGGTGCTACTTTAGCCAGTAAATTACCTTGGTACCCGTGCAAGCTCATTTTATACCAGTACAGTACTTCTGTAGCGGAAGGGTTGTACCGACCCCAATGCCAGAAAATCCCAGGATAAACAAGGGACAAAGTCTCTTGCTTTAACTACTACTATTGTTATATCTTCATAAATGTGCAAGTTGCTTAACAAACAGATACAAGAGAGTCTCTGGCCTGAAGAGTTTACAATTTGAGTTAGGACATGACTTGAGTGAACAAGACATTGGGGAAGTCAGGGCAAAGGGGAAAAGAATGAATGGAAATCAAGAGTAACAGCAGTATCATATGGTACTAGTTGATGACCTCGGGAAGACCTCTGCATACCCCTGTTTGAGAACCACTGGCTTACAGTATGTTTACGCTGCAATGTAAGCCGAGCAGTCTTCGAACTCAGAATCAAGGCACCCACCCCTTCCATTTACACACAAGTTGTGCTAACCCACCCTGAGCCCAGACATCTACACTGCAATTTGAGAGCCCTGGCCACAGCCAGAGTCAGCTGATACAGACCAGCTGCCAGTGTTTTATTGCAGTGTAGACATACGTGAACAGGCAGGCAGAGACCAAATCCTGCAGGCCCTCGAAAGCCCCTCGACACTTCCTTGTGAAAGAAAATCTGACACAGCATGTCCTATTGAGAGAGACAGGTAAGCCAGACATCACAGCCCAGCAATTTGTTATATTGCTGGATGTTGTGTGTAAGTGTGGTCTGTCTCATGAGTGTGATTTCAAACAAAGTAAAGTAGGAGAGGAGGGATATAAAAGTGGTTGAAGGAGGAGGCATAAGACTGAGCCCAGCAAAGATTTCTCACAGTTCCTGTGTGAGACAGGCATGCACAAAAGCTATTTATAGAAAGGGCAAAATATCATTGCTGAGAAATCGGTGCAACTGGATGAACAGATGGAGTGAAATGTTTTGTTCGTTAATAGTAGTGCTGGATGCAGAGCAGCCTGGAAATCCTGCAGATATTCCAAAAGGTATCACACATGGATGTGTTCAAATATGGGTTATTTTTTATTTAGGAGTCCATGTAACATATGGGGTTTTAAAGCAGAAATCTGTCCAGCAATCCCAAAAGTTTGGTGCATGGAAATGCCTTTTTAACAGCCATACAAAACCTTGATTTATCACCAGGAGAAATGTACATGACTTTCGAATATATGAGCACTCTCTCTTTTTAGTGCCTGTTTCCAATGGCTGCAAAAGCAGGGCCAGATTCTCCCATCTGCTGTATGGCATTGAGGGAAGCAAAATGAGCCAGAAGAGCCCCAGATACATGGGTTGGTGGAAGTAGCACCTCTGCTATACTTCCCCAGTCAGAGAAATGGAGTCCCCTAGCCACTACTCCGCCCCACCACAAACACAGGAGAAATGTGTGGTTGAGGCGCCTGCAGCTTTGTGGTGAGGGGACCCACATGTGTGCGAGAGAGAGAGAGCTGGGGAGCATCTATTCTACATGGCATATTTCCCCCCCCCATGCTGTGTGAATTTCTCCTGGAAATCTGCAGAGTTGTTACTGCTAATGGAAGTAGCAATATCTATCCTTCACCTTCAGACCCATTTGAGAAAGTAGTAAGTTGCAGATACCAGAGAAGCCAAGGCAGTGTTGCTTCTCAAAGGGAGCCGTGAGACCGACGGGGCAACGTCCTACCACATCCTTGGAAGCCTTATTGAATTAACTTTAAGTGTCTTTAGGGTCCATTGTATTAAATGAGCAGCTTATGTATTACTGTAGATTTTATGTGCAAAAACCCAGCCTTTTGAAGCGAAGCCCTGGGGAATAGCGTGAGTAACTGCTCCCAGAGACTGGAAATCAAAGGGCAGAGCTGTATAAGAAACAGGCTGATGTGCCCAGTGTCTGTTCTGGTTCTGAATTTGTAATCATGGGCGGGGCGGGGGGGAGGGGAAGAGAGGGGAACAACATTTGTAGGTTTTGAAGGACTGACAGCTATCAGAGCTCAAGGCTGGAGTTAGGGTTGACCTCTGATAAGCTTATTAGTATGCGAGTAGGTTCTTTTATGCTTTTTAATATGTTGGCTCTGTAATGCTGTCATATTAGGAATAAATGTGCTTATAAAGAGCTGCATGGTAACTTATAACTGTGGACAATTATGCTATACATATGCCTTTAAAGAGAAAGCAAATGGTAGATGCTGGCCTTTTGGGGCAGTCTGGCTTGTTAGGAATACCAGAGTAGGCAAGGAATGGTACTGCCTTGGAAAACTCCAGTCAAGAGGGACACAGATCTCTGCCAAAGATGGCTGGGAGCTGCCAACCTTTCAATAGTTGTCCTTGGTAGACGATGGAAGGGAAAGACAGTTCAGGACAACTGCATCCATGACAAGTCATGCTGCCTAAAGGAAGAAAGGCATTATGAGAGCTGTAAAGGGGTCGAGGTGATATAAAGGTTACATTTTCAGAAGCAGTCACTAGTTCGGGGTGCCCAACATGAGACATCCATCGATTCAGGTACTTATATGATCCTAATCAATCACAGTAGTATCTGCATGCATAGGTGTTTCAAATGGGACATATAGAAACATAAGCACCCAAAAAAGTATGGCTCTGGCTGGTTTCAAGAGCTCATCCCACATGCCCACAGCTCCTTCTTCATGATCGCTTAAGCCTTTCCATTGTGTGTTTCCCCAGCATTTTCTCTTCAGTAGGAGGAACTTTCTGGAGATTTCTATGTGGTTTCTCCACTCCATCCATCTTCTGCTGGTTTTTCTGTGGGTGGAAGCTTGAATGCAAGGCAGTTGCACATATCAGTTCCTCCTTTCATCATGAGGGTGATTCGTCAGGTTTAGCCTCAGGGGTATTTCTCATACCTTCTCTTTACTTGTGATGAAACAGGATTGTACATATTTTCAAGTCCTTCCCAGCTCCTACACCTCTTCCTGTAGATTTATATAGAGAGCAAGAGGCTGTAATTCAGCCAGTAGCTAAACAGCTCACAAGGACAACATAAAGTCACTTTATTAACACAAATTTAGCCCTCCTTAGGCTGTAATCACAGTTCTCTGTGCTAGCCTGTAGGTCTTGCCAGGTTCTTTAACACGCAGAGAAACCTTGCTAGAATTTATAAAGAATAATGGGAAATAATTGCCTGTTTTAATGTCTGAAAGAGAAAGAGAGAGAGAGAGAGAGACTTCTAAACCTAATGTAATCAGTTCTGCTTTATGAGACTGAGAAAATGAAGGTGCCCAAAACATGACAAACAGAAAATGATATGCACATAAGTAGAGGGAAGAAAGCTGCATAATAAAGCTGTCTTTTGTAACTGTCCAAAAGAGACTGAGAAGGCTGGAAATGAATTACTGCAGAAACAGACTTACAAAGAAAACTGTCAACTTGTTTAGTTCCCCCAAATTCACATCCTTGTGCAAAATGATTATATAAGAGGCAGTGTTGTCCAGTGTTATGGTGGGAAGGGAGGATGAACTGAAGATCAGGAGACCTGAGTTTCGTTCCTGTTTGTGTCACTGACGCAGTGTGTGACCTTAACTTTTCTGCCTCTGTAAAAATAGGGATGATAATTCTCACCCATCCTTGTAAAGAAGATTTTTAAGATTCTTGGTTAAAGGAGCAATATAAATGCACATGGAAATATTATGCATATGGTATGGTAAAAATTTCAACCTGGGGTGCAAAGCTAGACTCTTAAGTTAGTATAGGCACTAAAATAAAAATGGTTCGACTTTCAGAGGTGTGGAGCATCTGCAGCTCACATTGACTACAGTGGGATTTGTGGGTGCTCGGCACTTCTGAAAATAAAGTAAAAAAGTTAATTTAAGTGCCTGAGTATGGATGTAAGAGTAAATTTAAGTATTAAAGTTTTATCATTTTTGTCTATATCTCTAGATCTTATTTTCTGTCCATCTTCCTGGAGTCATTACTCAGCCAAAAAACTTTCACTGACTCTACCAGGAGCTGGTTTGGTCACAAGGACAATGGGCATTGAGATGCTAAGAATTCTAGAAGTATGTAACAATCCAAACATTTTGTTAAAGACTGAAATTTCAAGCAAGGTTGTTTTTAAACAGTAAGGTTTTTTCCTCCATTTAAAATAGATATATAAGCAGATGTCCTCAAGGATTAAATTCAAAGCCTAAAAAAGCTGACATAGTACCTTTCATAAAAATTATGTATAATATGGTACAAAAGGTGCTATATAAATATAATAGAATATGTGGGACATATTGCTTACTATAAGAAAACATTCCTGCATTTAGTGCTTACTGCTTTAAAAGGGGAAAGATACTTTACTCCCTTCTGTTATTAACATGGACACAGCAGTGTTAAGGGGCTCTTATTGAGTAACAAGAAACCATTATGTAAAGAGGAAACAAATGCTGATGTGTTGGGATCCTGGTGTGATCTGAGGTGGCTTCACTTTTCGCCTCACTGCAGTTGTCTTACTTTTAATATTTATATGGAGAACATAAGACACACTCATGAGCATTTGGTGTATGTTAACTCTCCTTAAAATTCATGCATCTCCCCATAACATTAAATAATAGAGTTGCATTTACTCCAGTAGCATCACAGAGCCAAATGTTAAGCAGTGGATATAGGCGTTAGAAGAAACTTCTGTTCAAGGAACCCTGGGCCTGATTCACATTTCATGCTGATGTAAATCAGGAGTAGTCCCACCGAAGCCAAATGAGGTATACTGATGATAAACTGTTGTAATTCAGATTAGAATTAAGTGCCAGGGGCCAGATTTTTAAGAGGTATTTAGTGATGACTAAAGTATATTCTCATCTCTCACATTTCCACTCTTAGGGCCTAGGCCTTTGAGGTGCTAAGTGCTCTCGCTGAATTATTTCAGGGGGAGTTATGGGTGTTCATCACTTCACAGGACTGGGCCAAACATGTGGTAACTTGTGTACAATTACTCACACAGAGCTGGTTGCTGCTAATGAAATTTTGCCACTGATTCCCATGAAAGCAGGATCGGGCATGCAATGAAATCATTTTGGGCCAAATCCAGAGATCTTACTCAGGAAAAATATACCATTGACTTCCAGATCCAGCTCATGCCCCTTATACTTCAAACTGGCCAATGTGAGGAGAAGGGGCCGTGGCCACATTTCTTCCCCACCTCCACATAGGTGGCTAGCAGCACTAGCCTTGTAATTAGGTGAATGTGACACACCAAAGATGCCCTGACCCAGATGCAGGAACTCCAGGATCGGAGGCATCTGATACTTTCATACCTCTTATGCACTCACAGCAGTCTGGCACAATCTAGCCTGAGCATCTTGTGGCTCATTTAGAATGAACACAATTTATCACAGCATTTCACTGCTATGTTTATGATATGGACAATCAGATTAAATGATTGAATAGCTAAGTTTATTTATAATTAAGCTTAAAAGGCAATTTGCTAGAGTAGGGCAATAAGGTGTGGGAGAATAATTCATATATTTCAGCTTAATGTTAACTGAAAAGCAGAGTCTCTCTCAAACACCTCAGAGGCGGACTTATGGACTAACTCATGTAGAGGGTGCTTTACAGGTCAACGCTGAGCTTCATTAAAGGTACCGGACAGCATAGTCATCATTGCACTTGTCTGATTATAGCTGGCTCGTGGCAAACAGAGGGTTTCATTCTGAAGTGCCAACATTACATTAAATAAGCAATAAATATACCAGCCCAAAGAATTAGTCAGTTACTAGACTAACATCCCCCACGAGCATAGCAGCTCAATCTACATTTGTAAAGCTACTGTTGATGTTAAAATGCTATATAATAGTATAAGCAAGCAAAACAAAATGTACCAGCATCCAATAGTTTTTGAAAAACATACCTTAACATTTGCTTGACTTAAATGTATCTTTAACCACAGCATCAGTACGATATGTTCAAAATTCTATTTTGCACCAAATCAGATATCTTTTTAACTCCGATGAATAAAAAGGGACCAATCCAGCACTCCTTATTTAGGCAAAACTTCCATTGATATTAATGGGAGCAAACAGCACCCTAGATGTGAACAAAAGATAAAATATCAATTTGACATGATCTTCCAGAAGGCTAATTCAAGCAAGTCTGTATTTATTTGTAGGTGTATTGTAGAAACATGAAATTACTTCATATTGTTCTTGAATAAAGAAGCATTGTTTAAGCAGCAGCATTTGAAAACCCACACATCGGATAACAGAGGGAAGAAATCAGATTTGTGATCATGAAAATTAATGGATCTTTAAACTACAATCATTGAAACAAAACTGACATACATATAGTTTGGAATAGAATATTCAACACAGAGAGATGGAACAGCTTATCTAAGTTTAAAATATACATTTAAGACTTTTGCTACTTTTGCAAATATTTTAGTTGTCAAGAGTCTCATTTGTATATTTGAGACTACTGGATCCACTAGATGGAAAGATTTATAATTGTCCTTAAAATGTATCTGACATTAACACTTTAAACTGGCCACTAGTGCACTTGTACAGTTTCATCCTTTTAGAAGGCCTGCCACATGAAGAAGCTCTGCACATTCAGAGTATTAATCTCTAAAATCACATGTGGAGAGATTACTGAACCAATAGGGGTGTTTTTTAAATTCCTCTTCAAGTTGGCTCAGTAACTGTACATTAATTATTATTAATTAAAGTTTTAGGGTTGAGGTGTTTGTTTTAACACCTTTTCTCTAATCTATACATAATTTTAAAATATTAATTGATTTCAAGGAAGTTACTCTGGACACCCTGCTATGACTGAACAAAATTTTTCTTATTTCTTTTAAATATTTTCACTTCTGTAGCTTGCTTTCGCTAATTATACTTCTCATTCAGCCATACTTTGTGAGCCTCTCCAGAGTCCATTGCAACATTGGTGGTTTTGTGTATCCTACAGAGGCAAAATCTGATAGAAATGAGAAAAACATGAAACAAAGCCAGATGATCAGCATTACAGACCAAAATCCTCGACTCCTTACACTGACCAAGATCATCCCAACCTACAGTAAAAGGAGGAGGATACTCAAATAGAGGAAATCTCCATGAGAAATCACTCAGAGAATTCCTTCCCTGTTATATGGAGATGGTAAGAGTTATACCCAGCCTCATAGAAACAGGGGCAGGGCCCCATCCCTTGTTTCAGCATATCTCCAGGAATCCAGAGTAGGTCAGGTCAAGAATCCCTAACAGGAGGCTCTGCAGAAAAGTCAACATGTTATTTTCCCACAGAATCTCTGTAAGGCCAGAGAGGGGCCTACTCTCCACCCACTCTCCACACATGGGCACTGGTCCCAATTAGAGAAGTCTGTGGTAAGTTCATGAAGGTGGCTGACCACACCATTCTACCCAGGCTGTGGGAGATCCACACAAAGAAGGTCCTTTCCATGTGCATCTCCAAAGTACTATCTGGGTCCCCATTTTCATTTAGTCCTTACGTGGGCAAAATTCCTATTAACTGAAGTGGGAGTCTTGTTTGAGTAAAGACTGATTAAAAATTGCTTTAGGACCTCAGGATTTGGCCCCAAGTGAGTGTGTACATAGCTGAACACAATTTACCACCTTGTTTTTCAGGTCAGACCTAATGACAGTAGCTAATGGTATGGTTCATTTTCACTTGTAGGAATTTTCATTTCTAGCTAATGACCAATTTTACCAGGTGGTCATTGATGATTAAGGCGGCGAAATGTTCACATCAAGGGCCAAATCCTGCTTGCACCATGCACGTGAGTAGTTCCCTTGATTTCAGTGGCCCCACTCACATGAGTGAGGCAAACAGGATTTGGCCCCACAAGCATCAACTCACTGTTTTGATGCAGAATGGACATATATCTGCTATTTCAATACATTCTTTACCATATGTAGTGGCAGTTAAGTACTGCTGAATTATAAGAAGAAACACCAGACTAGATTCACAAAAAGGATTGAGGTGCCTAATGCCACTTGGCACCTGAATCCCACTGAGATTCACAAAATGCCCTCTCAGCTGCCACTGAACCCTATAGGTGCCTAAACTCACTCAGCACCTAAGTTTTTGCAGTAAAAGTTCTCTAGCCACCTATATTTCTACCTTGGAGCATGCACACTGCAGCTCTGGGCCTAAGCCCCAGAGCAATGCATAGACCAGGGAAAATAGGCATTTGTCCCCCTAACTTGCCTGTGGGGCCCGATCCTGTAAGTGATCTCAGGGCTCACCTCCTGGATCAGGCCCTTATAGGTGAGCTTGCACAAAATGGCTGGGTGACAGAGGGTAGGAACCTCATCCCTTTTAGCTTAGTGGCTAAGGTACTCTATGGGACATGAGACCCCCCTATTCAAGCCCCCCCCCCTTCATCTGAGGGGGAGAAGAGATTTGAACAGGTGTGTGCTACCTCTCAGAGGAGTGCTTGTCTAACCACTGGGCTATGAGATATTCTAACATGGGGCTCCCCCGTCTCTCCACTGAAGCTGCTCCAGTTTGGATAAATAATTAACGAGTCACTGGAGCAGGGGTACTGGATCCTGGGTCTCCCATGTGAGTGCCCAAAGCACCAGGATATGGAGTCATTCTCCCTCTCTTTCTCTGTGACTTCAGTGGGAGAAGAATTAGGTCAATGCTGAGCATTTGAAAATCCCACCTCTTTGCTTTTAAGAATTCAAAAATTAACCCAAGAAAAAATCTCTTACCAGGGCAAAAGTAAAGACTAAAACTAAAGTTTGTTGTTTATTGTAGGGTGATCGGTTGGGCAAAATAGATGTTTGTTATCTTTGGGGATGGGGATGTTGATTTTCTTCTGATCTTTGAATCTAACAGGCAAGTTGCCCCTTTATTATTAATTAGGATTTCTATCATCTTTTGCTAAGGTGCCTAGAGATCTTCCAGCACAAGTGCCAAAAAAAACAGATCATGATTGGTTTTCCCTCTCCCCTTCAGCTCCCACCCAACAATAACCTTATTTCCTTTGTGCACATCAGAAAACAGAATGCTGTACCATGAAATTAACTTCTTGTGATTCCCTAGCCATTGAGGGCAGGACAAGAAGCAATGAGCTTAAATTGCAGCAAGGGAGATTTAGGTTAGACATTAGGAAAAACTTTTTAACAGTAAGGGTAGGTAAGCACAGGAACAAATTACCTAGGGAGGTTGTGGAATCTCCGTCATTGGCAGTTTTAAGAACAGGTTTGACAAATGCCTGTTAGGGATGGTCTAGAGCAATCTTTTTCAGTGACTGAAACGTGGACTGGCGCAGGTCCCTGAGATCTCCCTGACACAGTTTAGGAAGGGAACAAGCCGGTCCCTGGTATCAAAAAGGTTGATAAACACTGGTCTAGAGAAAACTTAGTCCTGCCTCAGTGCAGGGGACTGGACTAGATGACCTATCAAGGTCCCTTGCAGTCCTAAAATTTCTATGAAAAAAGAAACAAGACATTTCATAGGGTTTTGAAGTAGCAGAAAAGCTGTGATTGTGAACAGTAACTTAAATGAGAGCAGAGGGAGACTTGTGCTTTCAGGCAGGGTAAGCTTCATTGCAAATTAAGTTTTGTTTCCTTTACTTGCTGCAGCAAAATGACAGCCTTGACAGACATATGGGTTGTTTACAATCCTAAAGGCTTTTTAGTTTTAAGTGCTTCCAGAATTTATCTAGCTGCTTTATATGACGTAGACACTGATTATGGCCTTATTCTGCTAAATATAGCTTGTAATTGGAACACCTTCCTGAATCAGTACAGTAAAATATGCTTTTGTTCTACTTCTGCATTGTTGGACTAGCTATGGAGATGACCCAGTCAGTCCAATGGGATTTTTGTCATTTATTCCCGTGGAAACAGGATCAGACCCTATGGGTGAAATTCATCCCTTAGTAGACAGGCAACATCAAGGCCTATGCAACACTTAAGTCCCGTTTAAACCCCATCTCCAAAAAAACCACCAACCCATTTCCCACTCCCCCGCCCATGGTGCAAAGAGTGTGATCTTAGCCAGATTCTAATGAAGTCTTGCTTTAATTTAAAAATCTGGGTTTACCCTGAAAACTGACTTAAAAGTGTCATAGTGGGGTTTCATGTGCATTGTGGCTCAATTACATCCAGATCAAATCAGCTGAGTGTACAAGTTTTTTAAAAATGGTCTTTTCTAAATACTAGCCTTGCAAATTTAGGGCCAGATAGTGGTTTCAATTCACACCATAGTAAAGCTGGATTCACTCCATTCACTTTGGTAGTTTTACACCAGATTGACATGGGTGTGGCTGAGATTAGATTCTGGGTCTTTACCTGGGCTATGTAAATCAGACTGTGCTCTTTCTGGCTCATGCATTATCACCAATAAAAAGATTCTGCCTCATTTATATTTGTACCTCTCCATTTTCTTCACTGCAATTTGGAACCTTGCGCTAAATTCTGCCCTTACTTATGCTCCATATAAAAATGACAAAAAGCAATGGATTTGCTCGGGTATATGTCTGGCTAATAGTTAACAATCTTTAATGTTTTATGAGCTAGTACAGAACTCAGATTGCTTTCCCAGAGCTTTGTTGGCTCTGCTAGCAAAAGAAAAATATTAAAAAATTATTTTCGTCATTGAAGTCAGCTGGTAAGACCCTGAATATACAAGAGAAGATCTGAGCAGGCAGGCGCCATCCCGCCCCCCGACTAAACAACTGGTTGGAAGATTCTTCCTTTCCTGGCTGCGTTTGCAGTTGCACAGTCTTACAATGCACCCATTCCTTCATCACTGTAGAATTTCCACCCTTCCATGTGAAACCCAGTCCAGGTTCCTTTCCCCCCCTTCTTGCCCAGTAGATGCCTCAGACATTGCTGTAGACCTACAGCTGCAGTAACCTCTTTGGCCCCAGTGGGAGACAGGAAACATTGGGATAATGGCAGCTCCCTGTCACCATCTCAGAGGGGCACCATTGTGTGCCTTGATTCTGAATATGCTCATAACTGGGCCACTATAGATGCTCAGATACTACAGTGATGGGTGTGGTATTAGAATCCCGATAGAACAGAATTTAAGGATCCTATGCAAAGTAACTCTGAGTGCTGTTATGGTGGCCATGCTGTTCACTTTTTCCTGGCTGTTTTGGAACCCCCTAGTGGGATTTGTACTATTTGGTCTGGAGCACAAGAACAGATGCACCATATGAGGTCACCTGGGAAAAGCTATTCTCTTAAATCAACAGTGAGGCTTGAGAAAAAACAAAGGTATAGAAGGTACAGCTGGAAGGACTCTGCAACCAAAAGAAAGAGGAGACTAGGCTCAAAGGGAACTACGAAAATGACATAGAAATTACACTTTCCTACTTTCCTTTTTAAATTTGAAAATTATCTTCTGCATGCACAAGAGTCTCCTGGGTGCCAGCTTCATAAGTCACTTAAGGAAAAAAATTCTCTTGTCATTTGAAGCTGATGTAATGTAAGAATTCTCTCTCGCACAATCGCACAGTCTTTCAGAGAGACACAGGACGGAAAACCAGACTCCCACTCACAGGCAGAATTTTTCCCTTTGCACATTTGTCAAAAGAGTCTGTTTTCTTCCCTTGGAATAATGAGAATGTATCCATGGAAATTCAGTGGGCAGAGCATAGAATTTCTGTTACTCAGTGTCACCATCAGTAAAACAGGGATGTTGCAAAGATTAACTTAATGATAATTAAGCAAATGATGATGAAGTACTTTGAAGATTAAGAGTCATGTGTGAACACTATAGTAATTCTGTATTATTAATTATTATAATTATTAATAATATGGAGAAATATCCTAAGGATCAGGATTTACTGTGTGTTTTTCCAGACCAAGTTTGCAGTCTTGTACTTTATCCCATTAAAAGATGGAACACCCTGACTTTGTGAAATAGATAATGCTGGATTTACAGTCAAATCCAGATTCAAAGGCTAAACGTATGATCCTTCAAGGTGCTGAGCAACTGCCACTGAACTCAGTTCTTCACAGGATCAGGCTATCCGAGCAGAAAAAAAAGCCCTCCCACAATTATTGCTTATCAATACTAGGTGAGGTCATTTGCAGGTCAAACCTTACTACTCCTCCTCCCCTCCATTTCATGGCTATATAATAGCAGAAGTGATGTCTGCACTTTGGTAACAAATAGAGGGAACAATCCTGCTATTCTTATTCAGGCACAAGTTGTCCCTAATTCAACAGAAAAAAAAACCCATCATGCTTTTGTCACTGCTAGCAAAATTTGTAATGTTAATTTTTGAACAGCCTCACTTTTCAAAAGATGGTTCAAAGCCACATCTGGCACCTATATTATATTGCTTTTATACTAGAAAAATTATTATGCCCATATAAACTGTGGCTTTTCAACTGTGCAGTTTGTCAGTTGCACAGGGGAACTCTATTAAAGACATCAGGGTTGTAAAACAGGGAACCAGATTCTCCAGCAGAAGGTAGAGTCACCCTCTACCTGTCTGTACCACTGTGTATGTGTTGGGATGGTTGGCAGCTGGTATCATCAAGTAACAGATGGAAGCAGACCTACAGAGAAGAAAGAATTTTCCTGCATTAAAAACGTTTGTTTGGGTTGTTTTGCTTCTACGCTTGATTTGACAAAAGATGTCATCTGTTTAAGCCACCTGAACCATGATGTGAATGGGATAGTTCAAATAGGTTGTATGTTGTAGTATATACACACATCCCATTAATCACATCATAACAATTTTACTTGGCGACTACTCCACACATTGGTTTTGTATTCAAAATAAATATGTTGAAATATATTCCATTATAATCTAATGTCACCATATAGACTATTATGGAATTCTAAATGTCTTTTGAAGATGGTAATATCCTGGTATAGCTTCCATTTTGAGCAGAGTTTGTTGTTACCCCTTGAACACATGTCTTTGTTGCTAAGCAGGTGCAGATCAGAGATCAGAATAGAGTCCTTGAGAGAAGCAAGCAAGCAATTCCACCTCCTCAGATTTAAAGACAATATTGCCTTGGTAACAGGTAACACATGTGAAGTACAATAGTTAATTAAGGCCTCCAGTTATAAAAGCAACAAAAACAGAAATGAAAATGAGAGGCACTGTAGCAAAATATAGACAATCCTTAATAGTCATGTAGCTTAAAACAGATTAATGATGTTCCCCAAGTATACTAAATAAGTGAAAGGCAGCTATTCAGGTCAGATGGAAACTTAATCAACAAAAATGTAAAAGGCAACTAGGTGGATTGGAGTGCACTCAACAAGATAGAGACATTATGAAGAACAAATTCCCACTTCTAGCAAGGAGAAGGAGGAAGTGAATTTCCCTGAAGTTAGTTTAGTGATGGGGAATAGAGCTGCTTTAGCTGCACCTATCTTGAGCTGTATGTGCATTACCAAAGTCATATAATACACACTTTAAAATGAAAAAAAAAAATCAAAGTAGGACACCCATACAGGAAATACAACCATATATGTGAAAAAGGAAAGACCTCCACAGCTTCCATCTGACCACAACACATCCTTCCATCAACCTCCTTAGCCTCCTTACTGAAAATCTTGCCCCCAAAATGGAGAAATAGATTATATAAAGAAATACAAGAGGGGAGAGAGCACAATGAGAAGTATGATGGAATATTTTGGTGAATGCTTAGAATGCATGTAAGAAAAAGCAAAAAATCTAAATAAATATGTAAATAAATGGCAGCAGATGAAAAATAGGACCTTATTTAGATCTGCTACACTAAATTGAAAGGAAAAATAGAGGGCCAATCATAGTTTTGCAATAACTGTTAAAACTTGGACAGCATTTCAGCAAAATAGAAGAAAGATCCTGGGGAGGGGCTCACCCAGTCTAGGAAAGAGCAGGTCAGACTTGAGGAATATTTATCTTGCAGTAGAATTGCAGGATATCACAAAAACCACAATGCTGATGATGGATCTGGAGCTACTGAACTGCAAAGGTCCAGGAAGAAAAATCATAATTCATGGCTTTTGACAAAAGTAACAATTTTTTTAAAGAAAGGCTAAAACAAATAACATGGGATGACTTGGAACAGAAATAGGAAACATGGCAATATGTTCATTTCTAATACATTATTTCTACCCAGAATGGATGAAGGTAAACTCTTCTATTCTTTTAAGTTCTGTGCTGGACAAAAAATAGAAGATGTACAATTTAATTTCTATAACTTGTTAATTTTATGAGAAATATTCCATGATAACCTTCTGAATTCTTAAATGTCAGACAATACAATAAGAAAAACTGAGCAAGGCTCAGTTAAAATAGGGTATCATCCACCTATAGTGAAGTATTGTTTCTTGCATTCCACCAGTTGGTATATCCAAAATAAATAGATGATCCCAAATTAATTAGGCAAAAAGTCTAACAAGATCACAAAATAGAAGGTGGAAATGTGGAAAGCATTGCCTGATCCCTCTTACCTGAAAAGAGGTGATACATTTCTGCTGGTTCTACTGTAGATGTAAACACTGGCCTCCTCCTGGGTGACCCCTCATGGACTCAGGGCAGCCCTGCAGGTTGTCCCTCTCCTCAGTTTGCCTCTTGGGTTCTTTCTGTCACAGGGTGTTCCCCTGAGTCATTCCAGACCATGCTATTTGTGGTCTCCTTCAACACCATCATGTTTCCTTCCAGTGTTCCATCAGACCTCCACCTTAGTGCTATGTACATATATTTTTGAGCCCCAGCCAGCTCCCCCATGTGATTTTGGGCAAGGGAACAGCGCTTACCTTCTAGCTCTCAGCTTCCCCCCTTCTAAGGGGGCTTCTTTCCCCTCCATTTATGTGCTCCCAGCTGCTGTTGCTTCCACCTCTAATTAGCCCCTCAGCTGCAGCTCTGCTCAGTTGATAGACCTACTAATGAGGTCTCAGCCAACACAGGTGGGAATTTGAATGACAGAATGCTGGGTTAGCTCATGACTCAGCACACCCTGTCACAGGTCCCCAGGCAAGCTGGATCTCTAGTCCAGCAACATGGTTTACTAAAAAAAGTCCCAAAACATGCCCCATATCACACCCACCCCATGCGTATACTCCTTAAAACTAAGTTTTTTTCTCACCAGACTCTGATGTTATTTGCCGCACTTCCATCCTGCTACCAAGTATAGTCACCTCAGCCCTTCCTTTTGGGGGTGCAACCCCACTCTTCCCCAAGGGAACTCCCAGAACCTCTCTGATGGGAACATTCTTGACAGGCAGCATACCTCACTCCTCCCCCTTTCACTGTTCCATTGTTCCTCCAATGCTCAGGCAAAAACTTGTCAGCAGGTAAGTTGACCCTCTGCTCCTCCCCCTTTTTTCAGCCCACTCTGGTCCCTGGCTCCAGCTCTCTGGCTTAGAGCCAGCAGGCATCTACTTGTTCTAGTGCTGCTGATCCTGCCATCAGCCTTCCAGCCCGGGCTCTCTGGCTTGTGGATACCAGCCAGCAAACTCCTCTTGTTTTTCTTCCGTCTCTGACAGCTCTCCTCTCCTGCTTTTCTCCTGACTGATCTTTTAGAGCACGCAGATGCTGCTCCACCCTCTTAACTGGCCCAACTGGCAGTGCCTGAGCTAGAACAGGAGAGCTTAGCCCAGTTTCATATAATGGGCCAGCTACCCTGTTACGGAAGACAAATATTTTTATATATTCATTCAGGAAAAGTATGTAACTTTTTAACCCAAACATAGGGCTCAATTCTGCAAACCTTATTCATAGGCGATAATATATACTCACATGAATCACTGAATTTAAGTAGTCCCATTATCAATGGGGAGTCCTATTCAATTTCACATTTGAGCACTGGGTTCTCAATAGCTTCATCATCCTGAGATAATGTATCTGAAATCCTGGCACTTGGACAAGCAACTTGTTCCCTCTACCAAATATGAACTATGAATGGGCTCAAACCCAAGACTCAGGAACACAAGGTGTGGTCAAAATCTGAACCCAGATTTCCAAGACTGAACCCCACTCTAAATTGGGCCAAACTGAAGATCTGGTTCCAAACACCCTTGAGTTTTTTAGTCTTCAAAATCTGGATTAGAATCAGAATTCTGCAGGTTGGTCTCATCTCTATGACAAATTGATATGAATAGCTCAAAACAGCATGAGCATGTTTCTATGTGGATTAAACAAAAAGTCCCACTCACATCCATCTGAAGGGATCATTGAGATTTTCTGAGCCTTCTTTTAATCAACTTCTTTTGTTGAATAAGTACATGTTTTAAAAAATATATTAATGACTATTTGCTATTACAGGTCACTACTAAATGTACCTACCGTTGGAGGTTATCCAGGAACTTTCTAATGGATTTCAAATGTCTCTAGTATAGTCTTTGCCATAAACTATACACATTGAAGTTAAAGCATAAAAATCAGTGAAAAGAATAGAATTAGAAGGCAGGAGGAGGAGGTTTGGATGCCTTAGAAACATACTGCAGTATATTTCCTGCTGGAAAGCTCTCTCTTCACAGATATGATAGAAAAAGAAGAAGAAAATGTCATTCAGATCTCTCTTCTATTATTTTATATTTTCTGGGCCTGAATCCTGGCTTCCTTCCACCCCAGAAATAGCCACTAAAGTAGTGGTCTGCAAACTGTGGGGGCACTCCCCTAGAGGGGCATGGAGGAACATGTGGTGGGGGCTGGGCCAGCCCCCACAGGGGGCAGGGAGGGACCACCACCCAACCACGCTCTGCACCCAGCCCACCTCCAAACCCAGCCACAGCTCTGCTCCACTCCCTGTTCCATCCCCAGCCCAGGCCGTAGCCGCAGCTCCATTCCCCCTCCATCTCAGTTCCTGCGCCAGCCGCAGCTCCCCGCTGCCTCCAGCCCAGCTCTGGCTCGGCTCAGCTCAGCTCTGCCCTCATTCCCTCTCCGCCCCCAAGCCATCTCCACCTCTAGCCCAAGCTCCTCCCCCAGCTCCGCCTTCAGCCCAAGCTCCTCTGCTGAGGAAGCCTTGGCTGTGCAGTAATGGAGTGGGGAGGGCGCGGGATTGCAGAGAGATTCCATTACTGGCAAAGGCGGTGGGGGTTGACAGCAAAAGTTTGGGCACCACTTCACTAAAGCCAGTAAAAGTTTCAGGAGTGAAACTCATCCCTGTGTGGAAGGCCAGCAGAAGGTATAAGCACCACATATATCTCACTAAGTGTGCACTTGTGTGGGCCCTCTGCACATAGGTGAATCTTACCCGATGTGAATGGTAAATGCAGGATATGGCCCCACGTTAATACGGTGAAGCAAATTATGCTGATGAGATTTGCGCATTTTAAAATGATCTGCAGAATTAGGGCCTGATTCACCAATGCATCACATCATGGTATGACCGTGCGATGCCACTGAAATCAACAGAGTTACACAGGCCTAAAACTGGTGTAATACCAAGGAGAATTTAGGCTCTGAGCTAGGCTAATCAGCGAAAACAGGTTAATTTCCATTTTGCAGAATTTTAATGAGCAAGTGGCACTTTTGTTCCCTGTTTATGTATTTGCAGTTTTAACTATTTTATCAGTACCTATGAATGGTGCCTTACTGACAGCCATGGGGACTGGAAGCCTTTGTTTATGAACGGAGTAGGTATCTCACAGGCAGCAGCAGTGCAAACGTCCCTTAAGTGTCCTTCTAATGTGCCTTAATCCAGACTGGGAAGGACCATTCCACTTAAATCAATGGGAGCTGTGAGGACTCAGAGCTTTTAAATTCAAGCCACTTACTTAGGTGCCTAAAAGTTTACAAATTTTGGCTTTATCTCCGTGCCTCAGTTGCCTTCTCTGTAAAACGGGGATAGTAACAATTAAACACTAGTCTCCCAGGGATATTGCAAGGTTTAATTAATATTTGTAATGTGCTTTGATAATGTGGAATATTACAGAGATGGTAAATATTATTCATAACTTTAGGCGTAGGCCAGATTTGAAACAATAACTTAGAGCTGAAAGAAAGGATCACTGTCCCACTACAAATCCCCTGAGATTTCCCACTATTTTCAAAGACTATCAGATAGTTGCAGTGCCACAATGGTAACCAAACTTCCTTATTTAGGATAGTTTGTATGATTCCACAACACTGGTTTTCGAGACAGACAAAAATCTAGTTATTAATCATTAGCACTGTTTTGATTCAAGCGCACAGGAAAAAGGGAAATAGCCTGCCATTTACATTTCATTACAAGATTATTTAGTCATTTTGCATTTGATGAACCCTTTAGCGTGGAGATCGTGTGTTTGCTTTTCAGAGTAGTATGATGAATTGTCTTATGGGCAGATTTGCCACTAGCCTATAACTGGAAATGTGGGTGAGATCCTTCAAGGAAGCTTCATGCATGGTCCTTCCTAATATAATTCACAGGTTAGATGTCGATTTTGCAGAGGCACATAAAAAGTCAGAGGTAAAGGCTCCCAGACATGCCTTGATAACTCAGATATGCGGGTCAGGGAGAGCAGGGGAGAAGATGTGGGGAGTAGTGGGTCTAGGGAATACAGAATTTTTACTTCCTCCAAGGGCTCGGGGAAAAGAAACAAGCACTTAGTAATTCTAGAGTATTAAAGTGACACTAGATCAGGAATTATCAATAGGCAGACCACAGGCCAAATCCGGATTCCCAGACACATTTGAATGGGTCATGAAATCTTTTTATTTACTTGTTATCATCATTATGTTTGGGGGTTGGACTAGAGGACTTCCTGAGGTCCCTTCCAACCCCGATATTCTATGATTCTATGATTATTGTTCTTCTGGTGTGAAAAAATGTTTCTCTGGAATCTGGACGGTGACTATACCTTGACCAAGGAATTTGGGCTTTCACAAAAAAATAAATTGAGTACTCTTGCTCTAGATGTTTCAAAACAGTGGAGAGAGGGAAATTTTGGCCAAGTAGGCAGGCATACCTCAGATGTTATCTGATACTCAGGTGAGTAAGGGTTGGCAGGACTGTGGCCTCAGGTCCTGATCCAGCAAAACAAATTAAATGTTTGTAAACTGAAGCCAGTGGAACAACACATAAAGTTATGTACATGCTTCAGTTCATTGCTGGATTGGAGCCTTGGCTGGCATAAAATAAATGTACAGTTATGCAAAACTCAGATGATTTGCGCAAACATTTGCTTTTGTTTCAGTGTGCCTGGCTATGCACCATTTAGGTTTTGCATTTGAGATTTATGCAATCATTTAGGATGAATTGTCTTCTAATTAGTAGTTCCAATATACAAAGATTGTTAATCCTTAATAAATTTGCTTTAAGATTTAGCCCACATTCACTTAACAGGCAATAAATGACAATAATTGTTTTATGACCAAAAAATTATTTGAAAACTTAATTAGAACATGGTGTAAGATCTGGCTCTGACCTGCACAACAGAGATCCAAATGCAGCTGTACTTTGCTGGGGCTTCTATTTTGTAGCTGTATTGTCTTTTTCTCTTTAATTGCTCAGCTGTAAAGTGCCCTGGGATTTTCAAGAAAAACCACTATAAAAATTCCTGTTAAAAGCATTACTGGTTATTGAAAAATTTATTTAAACTGCTGATTATCTTAAGTTAAAATGATTCTTGTTCCCAGTTCAGCAGTGACTGAGGATATGTCTATAAAGCAACAAAAGCCCAGGGTTAGTGGGACTTGAGTTGGCTGACCCTGGGTTAGCAAACCCAGGGCTTGACGATCTACACCAGTGGTGGGCAACCTGTGGCCTGTCAGGGTAATCCGCCAGATTACCAGATCAGCAGGCCGCCAGACAGTTTGTTTACATTTGCACAGCTACCCGCAGCTCCCAGTGGCCACTGTTTGCTGTTTCTGGCCAATGGGAGCTGCAGGAAGTGGCGACCAGAACGTTCCTGCAGCCCGCGCCGTTCCCATTGGCCAGGAACGGCGAACCGCGGCCACTGGGAGCTGCGGGCGGCCATGAAAATGTAAACAGTCTGTCTGGTGGCCTGCCCGCGGATTATCCTGAGCAGCCACATGCGGCCCACGGGCAGCAGGTTGCCCACCATTGAGCTACACTGATTGTTACAATTTTCTAACCTGGGCTTGAACCTGGGGCTCTGACATCCACACTGCAGCATACAGACCCAAGTCAAACCAATCATATTCCAGACTTTCTAGTGCCCTTCCAAAATATAGCCATGCTAGCCTTTTGACCTACGTGCACTATGGGAAAACTTGACAGTCCATCCTGCACTTTACAGGAAGTTTGAACAGCCTACCCACACATCCTGCCAAGCAGTCATTTTGTGCTCACAGAATCCCAGCTACCAGAGCCAGAAACATGAAGGAGGAACCTTCTGAAGAACGTTTCTTGCTTGCATTTTCATTCCTGTGTTAGGAAATGGGCAGAACTTTCTTGAGATGTGGGTGGACATTTTGGCAGCATTTTCTAACCCACCACAGGCACCTGACAGAGCTTGTGATGGAACAAGAGGAGACATGACAGACTAATTGGCTCATGCTGCTCATGAGACTCAGTATAGTCACTGATTCCCTCTATGAAGACTGGCCTTCTGGAGCAGGGCCACAAGCAGAGACTAGTGGGACCACTTCATCATGCAGACCTGGGATGACTAGCAGTGTGTCCAGGACTTTTGCATGAAGAAAGCCACAATTCTGGACCCTTGTGAGCAGCCAGCCTGGCCCTCCCATGGAAAGATATAAACCTGAGCATGGGCATCCCAGTCCAGAAGTATGTTGCTAAAACTGTCCGGAAGGTCCAGACTGCTACAGGTCCATTGCCAGCCAGTTTGGTGTTGGAAAGTCAAGGGTGGTTAAAGTGGTGGCAGAGGTTTCTGAGGCAATCAGGTGTGTGGTTTACCCCAAGATGGCAGCCATAGAAGATATTCCTGAAGTACTTGCTCGCTTTGAGAGGATGGGGTTTCCAAACCACGCCAGGGCAAATGATGGGACTCATGGGCCCATAGTTTGCCCTCCTCAAGGAGCACATGAATATATAAACCACAAAGGGTACTAGTCTATTGTAATGCAGGCCCTTGTGGACCCATAGAAGGCAGTTTATGAATGTCAGTGTGGGCTGCATGGAGAAAGTTCATAAGGCCTGGGTTTTCCAGTGTCAGGAGTCTATATTGATGGACAGGCTTCAACACTATTCCTACCAAATGATATTGTGATAAAGTAAGGGCTTGTCTCCATTTACTGTGGATCGATGCTGCAGTGATCGATCTACCGGAGGTCGATTTAGCGGGTCTAGTGAAGACCTGCTAAATTGACTGCTGATTGCTCTCCCGTTGACTCTGGTACTCCACCGGCACGAGAAGCACCAACGTGGTATAGACACTGCAATAAGTCAACCTAAGGTATGTTGACGCCAGCTACTTTATTCACATAGCTGGAGTTGCGTGACTTAGCTAGACTTAGCCCCATAGTGTAGACCTGCCCACAGTTACTGTCCCCACTGTTATTCTGGGGGAGCCCATGTAACCACTTCTGCCTTGGCTTATGAAACTGTATCCTGATTTCAGAGGCCTTGGCAAAAGACAGTTTAATTACAATCTCAGCAGGTGTAGAATGGTCGTTGAATGTGGTTTTGGCATATTGAAATCCTGTTGGAGATGTCTATAGACCCATTTGGATCCCACCATCATCCATGAACTCTTCATTACTTGCTGTGCTTGTCACAATCTCTGTGAAGTCAGGGTTGAGCCATTTTCTTCTGAATGGAAATAATTCAGCAAGGGGCTGCTGAATTGGTCCCCTCACCCAGAAAGTACACCTACCACAGCGGGAGCTGGATGCACCCAGGCAACAGAAGTCAGGGATGCTTTGTACTCCCCCATTATGGATTTGCATGGTTTAACGGCATCAGGAGAATACTACATTTATGAATGTGCTTGTGGGCAGAGGGATGGAGTTCATTGATTGTGGGGGTGGGGGCAGGGGAGAGTGTTTCAGTGTTTGGGGATAGAGAGGGGGTTGATTGCCATGCAGTGTACTTATGAATGATGTGACCACTTATTGGGTGGGTGGTTGGTTGATTCACAGTATGGATAATACTAAGGATTGAATGAAGTAGACCACTGGTTCTCAGCTGGGAGTTTGTGGCCTCCTAGGGGTCTGCCACAAACCAGTCTCCAGCCCCGTAGGGCTGGGGCTCAGGGAGGGAGTGCCACCTCCATCCCCTGATTCCATTCAGCAGGCCACCCAGATTGTCTGGGTTGGGGAAGCACAACCAAAAATTGCAGAGTCACTGCAGAAGAGAGATCTCCCCCTACCCTCAGGAGGGGTTGCCTCACAGCCATTCCCACCAGCAGGCAGCAGTTAGCCGAGGAGCCACAGCACTGCTCTGCTACATCAGTAGAGATGATTTGGGACATCTGTTGCCCATTCTTTATACTTTTTCTTCGTCTTTGAAAACCATCTCCAGCTGGAGTTCAGGAGACAGTCTGTGCGGACGGGAACCTCTAGCTGTTTCTTTGCCAAGATGTAAATTTCTCACTCACGCCTTTTTAAGCAGCTATTCTTTGGCAGGAAAAACAGGTGATCATCCACTTGATTTGTGTATATCCTTTTCTATTATGAAAATGGCATGAACCTGTGTTATCCAGGAAAGGATTGGGCAGTACAAGGTGCACTTTTCTGGGGGAAAGTCTGGGACTGGGCATTTGCTGGTGTTACTCTGCAGTGTAATTCAAGAATGGCTGGCCATAGCACTCATATGTCTAGCTGGGAGAGATTTACATGCTGGAGGCTGTGTGTGAGCAGACCAGGAGTGGTTGCTCTCACAGCAAAGCAGTTTAAAAGGCACCCCAGGCTGGAGAATTGAAGTGACAGCTGTTCAGTAGTCCAGACTGTACCCTGAGGAATGTCACAGTCACCTATGGACCGCATGGACTATCTTTAACTGAAATGGACTAGATTTGTAAATGGAACACATTTCCCGCCACACATGCACCCAGTTCACTGTTTCCAGGTGGCTTGTTACACAATTGAGAGGTCAGAGTGGAATACTTACAGGCATGGCAATATAAGGTTATTATTTTTAAGAATGCCCTAGAAAAAGTCTGTGCCTTCCCAATAAAAATTCCTGGTGGTTTTTAATGTTTGCATTTCCTGGTCTCCGTTTTGAACTCCATGTGGTGGGGTGGGGTGTCGAGGGCATCAAGCTAATCTGCCATTAGCGGATGCATGGTGCTAGCTGGGGCGTCTAATAAAATGAAAATCCTTTCTGTTCCTATATTAATAAACATTAAAATGGAGACAGAAACTTACTGGGCTATGGGGCAACTTCTGTCCCTTCCATGTTTGCGACACGCTCTGTGGTAGGCTTGTCCCCTCAAGGGGCATCGGACAGCTCCTTAGAGTACAGCTCCTTCTGCTGCAAAGCCTCTGGGATCAGTTTTAGCAACAAAGTCACTTCACTGTCTTCACTTGGTGCCTGCTTCCAGCTCCTATCAGTCCCCATGGTGGAATCTTGAGCCAGTAAGTCACCTTTCCAGCTGACCAGGTCATCTTGCACCACTGTTGGCTCTGTGCTCAGCATAGTGCCCAGCACCCAGTCAAACTCCTCATAAAAACAGGCATGATGTTGGCAAGTTGCTTGAGGTGCAATTCCAGTACCAAATTTTCCTTTACTCAGTCTTGAATCACTTAATCCACTCCCTGTACTGGTCACTAGTCTGGTACATTTGCAATGTTGCCAGCTTCTTCACTAGTTGCTGGTATGCATGGTCTTTTCTTACTCAAGTCCATTGTTTTTCTGGCCTCGCACAAAAATCTGGCTATGTTCCCATGGCCATGGAGCAGTGGGTTTTGCAAAAGACTTTTTCTGTTCCGTCTCCATTTCAAACACAGAAGGCTTTCTGATGGTGTGCTTGCAGCTCGGTGTTCAGAAGACAATGGAAAAGTTTCACGGACTCACCAAGATGCTGCACTATGCCAAAGGGTTTGACTGGAAATTCTTTGGGATAGAGAGGACAAAGGAAGTTGGCCATGGGGTTGCAGGATACATTTGGCCAACTCCCAGGACCCGAGCAGGGTGGGCTGTGTCTACAGTGTAAAGCAATAGGGCTCGAATCCTGGGTCCCAGCTTGACTTGAGTTTGGACCCTCCATCTCTCAGGTTCCTAGGACCCTACGTCCAAGCTTGAGTCTGAAAGATTTCCATATAGACTAACCTAAATCCTGCTTCCAAGCCTGAGTCTGAACCCAGGCTTCCAGGGTATGTCTACACTGCAACGTACATTTGTGAACTAGCTAATGGCTGTTTGGTGCCCCATATTAATGAGCAAATTCTCCTCTTAACATCAAATCTGAGCAGCTAGGTTAGATGAGGCGAATATCCACACTAGTGCAATTAATCCTTACCTTCCCACCTCTGCCAAGTCACAAAGCAGCTGCAAGCCACTGCCTATTTGCAAAGGATGGACAGGCAATGCCTGGTGGATCCACCATCTTCCCTCTTACACCCACTTTTTAGTTTAAGCTTTGACCATTTGCCCCTCTTTTGCATTTGGTCAATTTTTTATTCTCATTAATACAAAACATCAGACCTATTTCCAAATTGATAGGGTGAAATCTGCTCTCCGCCATGCACAGGGCTAATATAAGGCCTATGAACCTCAAAACAGGGCTTAAATGATACTTCAGAGGTGCTTATTAGACCTCATGCCAGCCCTTTGCACAGGAATGAATTTCATCCATAAAACAATAAGCACACTGGGTCTCTTCCACCACTGAAAAACAATGGAAAGGCTGCCTACGGGTTATAGACATGAGAGAAAAACAAGAATCTAACATTAATATTGTGCATTCAACAGACCTCACAAGTGCATAGGGACCCAGGAGGCAAACTGCCAACACCGAGTTCATAATACACAAATAAACACATTTCATGAAAAGAAAAAAAAATCCCAGGAATAAATAAATAAATCTCCATAATTTATAATTTTACCTTTAACTTCTTTTCACACTCAGCAACAATCCACTCAACATTCTTTATAAACACAAGGAAATAAAGAGGTTACTATAGATAATTTCATAATTAACAACTATATAAATGTAGAAAGAATTATTCCTTTGCATTAAAAATAGGTTCACTTTAGTTACCTGATATTTATGACCAAAGTTCATTTGAGGACTAGTCATTCTTTCCTAGCAGGAAATACCTAGTAATTGAGCAAGATCATTCTATGCTTAATATGGCAACAAGAAGGACAGAATAGTTTAAAGTTAGCTTCAGTAGGTTTGCTATCTGGAACCAGAAAAATAAAAGATGGCCTATGAGTCATGGTCGTTTGTGCCAGATGAGGGAAAGCTGTATTTTGCCATTTGTGGAAGGTTTAGCTGACATGCTGGCTGACAAGCTTTAAAATCTGTTTCCACTCAAAAGCTCAATCCTGCACCCACTGACTTCAGTGGGGGCAGCATCAGGCTTGTAGTTTTAAATGAATATTTTCTTTCCCACCCCCACCCCACATCTTTCCCTCATGAATGGAGGCAGAGTGAGGGCAATATCAGAATTTAAGACGTGCCACAGATTTCTGATGGAAAGTTTAGAAAATGATCTTCCTAAAGGGAGACATTTATTTTTTCCCCAATACATCTGTACTGAATTTAACAATATACAATATCATCATTTGGTAAGTTTGCGTATCTTCAGGTGTGGTATTTTTCTTGATTTTTCTAAAGTTTTCTCCTATGTAGGAAATAATCTCACATTAAAAACTGTATCCAGAGAGGCATAGTGACCTTCTTTACATATGACTTCTCAGTACACGTTTACCAGTTATAAATAAATCGACTTGTCCTTTATCTATTCTTTGATCCACACATGCAAGAGCTATCAATAAAGATTTCAGCAACTAAAGAAGCTGGCAACACACACGAGTTTAGTATTGAGAATCCTACATTTGTTTAATAAAGGAATAAAGGAGGATAATGTAATTAATGCAAATGAATAGATCAATAGATCCAGTCAAACTACCTTGGTATCTTTTTTGATGAGATTACAAGGGTAATAGTAGATAAAGGCAATAGGGTTGATATTATTCTTCTATAAGGTATTTGACTTGGTACCACAAAACATTTTGGTTAAACAACTACAGTATAAAATTAACATGGCACACATTAAATGGATTAAAAACTGGCTAACTGATAGGTCTCAAAATATAATGTCAATAGGGAATTGTTATCAAGCAGGTGTATTTCCAGTGCGGTCCTGCAGAGATTGGTTCTTAGCCCTATGCCATTTTACAGTTTTACCACTGTTCAAGTTTGCAGTTGATGCAAAAACTGGGGGAGTTGTAAACAATGAAGAGGACAGGTCACTGATTCAGCATAATCTGGATCACTTGGTCAACTGTGTGCAACAAACAGTGTGTGTTTTAATATGGCTAAATGTAGATGTATGTATCTAGGAACAAAGAATGCAGACCATACTTATAAGATAGGCAACTATTTTGGGAAGCAGTGATTCCTGCAAAAAGATTTGGGGGTTGTGTGGATAACCAGCTGAACATGAGTTTCCAGTGAAACTCTGTGGCCAAAAGGGCTAATGTGATCCTTGCATGCATAAACGGGAATCTTGAATAGAAATAGATATGTTATTTTACCTCTGTGTTTGGCATTGATGCGACCACCACTGGAATACTGTGTTCTGTTCTGGTGCCCACAATTCAAGAAGGATAAATTGAGAGTGTTCAGAGAAGAGCCATGTGAAAGATTAAGAATTAGATGACATGCCAAATAGTGATAGATTGAGCTCTTTGAGTCTATTGAGCTTAACAAAGAGACGGTTAAGGGGTGACATTGTTCATCTTTGAGTATCCACAGGGGGAACAAATATTTAATAGTGGGTTATTCAATATAGAAAAGAAAGGAATAGCATATTCCAATATCTGGAAATTGAAGCTAGACAAATTCAGACTGGAAATAAAGCACACATTTTTAATGGTAATAGTAATTAACCATTCAGACAATTTACCCACGGTTGTGGGGGATTCTCCATCACTGATCATTTAAAATCAAGATTGGATGTTTTTCTAAAACATCTATTCTAGGAATCTGGGGTGGGGTGGGGGGAAGTTCTATGGTCTGTGTTTTTCAAGAGGTCAGACTAAATAACTGGAAACCAGAGTGGCTGAACTGGAGGAGCTAAGGGAGACAGAGAGGTATATAGGTGAGACTTTCCAGGACACAGCAGAGCAGTCCCATCCCTGGTCTGATAGTCTCTGTGCTGTTGAGGAGGATGAAAGTCTGAGGGAACTTGTTGCCAGGGGATTTTGTGAAGGTCAAAAGTACAACTGGGTTAAAAAAATTAGATAAATTCACCGAGGACAGGTCCAACAATGGCCATTAGCCAAGAAGGTCAGGGATGCAACTCCATGCTCTGGGTGTCCCTAAACTCTAACTGCCGGAAGTGGAGGCTGGATCCTCATTAATTGCCCTTTTCTGTTCATTCCCTCTGAAACATCTGGCACTGGTTACTGTCCAAACACTGAATACTGGCCTACATGGACCCTTGGTCTGACCCAGTATGGCCATTTTTTATGTTCTTATGTAGATGATTCACAGTGTTCCTTTTTGGCCTTGGAATCTATGAATCTGTTTCCTCTGCATTTGTGCTGTAGATCTCTGGAACACACCTGAGTAGCCAATCCTCCTGGCTGGCAGCCAAAGTAACTGAAAGAGCTAAAAATTGCTGCTGGGGACATCATCTGCATTCTATGGATTGCATTTGAGCCACTGTAGAGGTGGTAAAGCTCTGACTTTGCCATCATTATGCTTATATTCCCCATTACTCACCAGCATGCAATTTGATAGAGCCAAAGATTTGCTCACATTTCTCTGCACTATACTGAGTCTCTGCACAGGTGCAGAGAAACTCCTAGAACTTTGACTCACCACATCTCTTTCAACAACTGGTAGTATTGAGTCCTGTTTTTTTTTAATAGTAAATAGAAATGTGGACATTGCAAGCTATTTGCTGATATAAACGGAAAGAAAAGGCATCATAATATACAAAATAAGGGAATACACTATTGGTGACATATAGATTATGGGCCACAATGTTTATATATACTGTTACAGGTTGACCATAATTTGTATTTAAATAGTGCATCCCACTTCATTATTTCATGAAATAGTTCTGTTGTTAACCTAAAATTTTCACAGAAAGAAAAGGCATCATAATATACAAAATAAGGGAATACACCATTGGAGACATATAGATTATGGACCACAATGTTTATATATACTGTTACAGGTTGACCGTAATTTGTATTTAAGTAGTGCATCCCACTTCATGAATATTTCATTAAATAGTTCTGTTGTTAACCTAAAAATGGAGTAAGATTTACCATTTCTCTTAGTTATATCCCTTGCCTATTGTTTGTTTGTGGGAGAGTGAATCTTTGCAAGAAAACTTGCATTTTCACCATATACTTCAGACCCATTCTGTGGAGAAGTGACTATGATTCCACTCTATAAGTCTCTTAAACAGCAGCTTTCATAAGCACTTTGTTTTAAAAAATATTTTATAATACCTATTAGATGTTTCCTTTCATTTACTGATGTAAAACAAAAGTGCAAAAAGGTGAGCTGAGATACCTTTTCTGATCTTTGTATGTACAGGTAAGCAGACAGAAAATGCTTTTCGCCCAGGAAAGGTCTTGTCAGAGATTATTAACAAGGACAGTAGATGCAATGTAATTTATATGAAAATTTCAGGAAGTCCTTGATAAAGTTCCAGAAGGCAGGTCATACATAAATTAACAAGTCAGGGATTTACGGTAACACTTGGAAGTAGATGAAGAACTAATTTTAAAATATACACGTGCCTCTACAAGTATATCTAATAAAAGGGCTGTGTGCTCCCTTCTGCTCACACTAATAGAAGGCAGAAGAGGTAGGCAGACACTGAATGGGGAATCAGAAACAGAGAGGGGGAGCAGAGGGCAACGCATCTTCATGGAATTCTCCCTTTCCACCTGCAGAAACCCCTCCACATGCCCAGGGCTTGACTTTGCTACCTGTACTCACCCTGGTGAAAACTCACACTAGCAAGTAGTCCCCATTGAAACTAATAGGACAACTCACATGAATAAGCCCTATCAACATGAGCTGGGCCTCCACTGTGGCTGGGGTTTGCCTCTTGTCTATGTGTGAGCAGGCCAAGGAGCAGCTGCAGTAACCTACATGAAGGTCTTCTCTCAAATCAGCAGAAATGCTGCGAGGAAAGACAGCTGGGATTAATGCCACTAGGAGCACAAACTACACACCCCGGCGGAAGCAGCATTAAATTTCATTCTGGGTTATCCTTTTCCCCACAGAAGTGTGTGCCAATGGCAGGTGCGGTGTTGGTCAATGGTGGTACCGACCTCATGGAGAAATGAGGCTAGCGTAAGGGGAACCCGAGAACATCTCAAAATCACTGGCGACGTGAAAAAGCATTTAACTAAATGCTATGGTAGTTAAAAGTATTGGAATTTATAGGGAAGTTATATTGTTCTTGAAGAAGCCCTATTTAGGGACAAGTTATGAAGTACATTAAGTGTGCTATATACAAAACTAACTAAATAAATAATAATAAAACCTTAGTTGTAGCCTTCAGTGCAGTTCACTTTAACCGGTTTTTACTTATTTACTTTCCATACCCTATTCATGGTGGAAGACAGGTTCTACTTTGCCAGCCTGAAAGGACTATTTCACAAGCCATTTCAATCTCTCCTTTTTTTCTGTGTTTGCTGCCAATGCATTCTTGCTGTCATTTCTTCAGTGATTGCCTTGATGAAAGAGCATGTCCCTTTTTGGTTCATGATGATAACAGTAAATAAGACCGCACAAAGAAGCAGAATTGTTCAAAATAATTGTCCATCAGGGTGAAATGCAGGTAAACTGCATAAGGCAGAGCAACTGGTCTTTATCTAGGTGTACTATGTGGGAGTTAATGTGGGGAAGGGGGAGACACACAACCATTTCTCCAGCTAGTGGAGAAGGACTATTCCCTCAGCTGAAGGATTTACTGAATGAAGTTCTATGGCCTGTGACATCAGAGTAGATGATCATAATGGTCTCTTCTAATCTTAAAACTTATAAATTGATGAACACAAGAATAGCTGTGGAGCTACAGCACAGCCACTTCATGGTCACTGACTCTCCTGGCCCATGTAACACTGACAGACCCTGGTTGTCGGCAGCTGGGATTGAACTTGGGATCTCTGGAGCTAAATGCATGAGCCTCTACTGCATGAGTTAAAAACCACATATCCCTTAACTAAGCCCGTAGCAGACTCATTAATCTGTAAGTGGTGTCAGTGCTATTAGAGGGGACAGAGCATCACACCCAGGAGGTATGTGGGTTACATACTTCTCCTAGCTGAGGAAGCGCATCCCAAGCTTCAGAGACTTCCCACTTGAAATCCTGGACGAACCCCCACTAGTAATACAGACAGACCCTGGTCATCGGTGGACAAGATCGAACCTGGGACCTCAATGCATGAGCCTCTACTGCATGCCACCTGGCCTTTAACTAAGGCTGTAGAAGACTCATTAATCTCTAAGTGGTATTGGTGCCACTAGAGTGGACAGAGCATCACACGCAAGAGGTGTGTGGGGTTACGCACCCTATGGCCACTGATTTTCTTCCACCCTTATAACCTGGGCTCTCTACCACTGGATCCACATAGAAGTGGGCCCCTCCTTGACGCATTCTAAGCTCCCTTCCATGCCAGCCTACTCATATTGTGAGTAGAGCTCCCTACCCTAGGACTTGACAACCCCTTCCATGCATGGCTGCTCTCCTCAAACTCATACACCCAACTTAAGGCTCTCATGAAGTTTTCACTATTGTGGGGGAGTCCTCTCTGGGTGCTCTTGAGAGTGGTGGACTTCCTATTGTGGGTGCTTCTTTTTTAAAACATGAAATGTAAAACATGATGGTGCTTGAGCTTGTCTGTGCCCATGAACCAAGCAACTGCTAATCAGCTGTTGACTCAACAGTTCAACAAGAAATTAATTTAGAACATGTTTTGCCATGAAATTATTGATATAAATACTATATGTCAAGCATAGTGGAGAAAAAATATAAGTATAGAACATATTACAAAGATTAAATCATGCACCCAAGTGAATAAATGATAAATATTAAGACATGCATATTTTGCTTTTAACCTCTCCAACATACATTTTAAAAATGTTTAAATTTGTGGCATTTTCTCACATCAAAGGCAAACTATCACAATTGTGTGATGAGAGACCAGGAGGAATAGATGGAACTTTTCTACAATTCATATTAACTCTGGGTAGTACAAAACCAGATTCATTAGAGGATCTCAGAGAAAAAAAACAGATATAGAATGAAAGAATAAATCTTTTCTAATAAGCAGGTACCTAAACAGACAGGCAGTGAATAAAAATATGAACCAGGGGAGTTGTTACATATTCTGAAAAGAAATCCATGAAGGTTGCATATATATTTCACAATGATGGACAGAAAAATTGCAAGAAAGGACAAGCCTACAAATCAAGTTAAGTATTATTGAATTAGTTGGTGAGCTCGTGGAAAGAAATTTAAAAATACTCACACCGCTACCATAACCTAGATAGGACAACAAAAGATGAAATTTTAATTTGTCTGACTTTTTGCTTAAACCAGTAGAACTCGAAAGTTTATGATTAATTTCCATCTACAAATCTCAGGTGTGAAAATTAAGTCCAATATTCTGGTACCTGAAATTGTGACACTATCAGCAGCCCAGGTCATAGGAGGTCATGCCTAGTGGTTGGAGCCTGAATGCAAGAGCCAAGGGGCAAGACAGAGTCAAAGTCAGGAATCAGAGCTGAAAGTCAGGACTGAAGACAGAGTCCAAATGCCAAAGCCAAGTATTGAGGCAGAGGCAGAGCTGAGAGTCAGAGCCAGACTACCAGGAGTTAGAGCAGGATGGGAACAAGGCTGGGTGCAGGACAGGCTCTGGGCTGGAACTTTGGAGGAGCGGAGCAAGAACAGGGCTTCGAGAGACAAGCACATGGAAGCAAATTCCACAAGCATGTACACTGAGCAGCCAGCAAGCCAGCTGGTAGGTTTAAGCACCAGTCTGCTGGCTCCCTCAGCCAATCCCTGGCTGGTTCATTAGGCTGTCAGGAGTACTGAGTGGGGGCATCTGAGGGCCTTGCTCCTGACAGACACCCTCCTTGTTCACCAATCAGGCCTGCCTACGGGGCCGGAGGGCAAAGGGGGCAATTGCCCAGGGGCCCGGATGATTTAAATGGGCCCAGGGGCCCCTGGCCACTGCCACCGGCAGTGCAGTGGGGCTAAGACAGGCTTCCTGCCCACTCTTGCTCCTCACCGCTCCCAGAAGCAGCCAGCACATCCCTGCGTCCCCTGGGGAGGGGATCTCCACGCGCTGGCCCTGCCCCAAGCACTGACTCCGCAGCTCCCATTGGCCGGAAGGGGCAGGGCAGGGGCGGGGCAAGGGTATTTGGGTTTGTGTGATTAGACAGTTGGCAACCCTCCTGGGCAGGCATGTGGAAGCCCTGGCCATGCCGGAAGAGTGCTCCCAGCCGCGCAGCCAGCAGCTTGCTGGGCACCAGCGAGCACAGGCACAGCACCGCCCAAATGTCAGGCATGTCCACGCAGGTGTGGCTTGAGCGTGTGTGGGAGCCCATTGACTGTTCTGCCCTGGGGCCTGGAATTGCTGTCAGCAAGCCTGGCACCCATCATCTGACTGGTACAAAATCCCTGTTTTTTATCTGGATCAAAGCACTGATATCAAGAAGAAAGAGTATTTTGCTGTGTCTGGAGCTCATGCTTCATTTAATCTTGGGCTGCTCTAAAAGGAGGCAATCCCATTCCCAAATATTTAAACACATCTGACCTGATCCTGTGGATTTTGTTCAGGCAAAACTCTCCCTAACTTCAGTGTGAAGTGAGGTTTTCAGTGAAAGTTTTGTCTGTTTATGGCTAGATTCTGAATTTGGGCACAGCCCTAAGCAAGGAGTGATGGATAAATTGCTTCATCTACATAAGAAGATACATGATAATGGCCCTACTGGGTCAGACCAAAGGTCCATCGAGCCCAGTATCCTGTCTTCCGACGGTGGCCAGTGCCAGGTGCCCCAGAGGGAATGAACAGAACAGGTAATCATCAAGTGATCCATCCCCTGTTGCCCATTCCCAGCTTCTGGCAAACAGAGGATAGGGACACCATTCCTGCCCATCTTGGCTAATAGCCATTGATGGACCTATCCTCCATGAAATTATCTAGTTCTTTTTTTAACCCTGTTATGGTCTTGACCTTCACAACATCCTCTGGCAAGGAGTTCCACAGGTTGACTGTGTGTTGTGTGAAGAAATACTTCCTTTTGTTTGTTTTAAACCTGCTGTCTATTAATTTCATTTGGTGACCCCGAGTTCTTGTGTTATGAGAAGTAGTAAACAAACAACACTTACTTTCTCTACACCAGTCATAATTTCATAGACCTCAATCATATCTCCCCTTTGCCGTCTCTTTTCCAAGCTGAAAAGTCATAGTTTTATTAATCTCTCCTCATCCAAATATCTCAGAAGCAATCCTTGGGATTATTGTGCATAAGAGATCCACTTCTGAATCACACCTTCTCCCTTGCTTCCTCCCTGTTCTGGAAGTGGGACTAGTAATTTACTGCTGACATACATCAGGAGTAAATCACTACATTTCCTGCACAGACTCAGCTATTCTGGCCAGCTATTCTGGTTCCTCCCAAATCCTCTGAGGAGGCAGTAATCAGCAGATAACTGGGCTTATTCCTATACACCTGAACCCAAAGGAGTGAGTTGAAATAAAAACACAAGGCCCAGGAAGCATGTGTAAGGTAGAGTGGTTCTTACACCCTCTTCCTCTCTTGTATGGGTGTGTAATCTGAGTCACAATCTAGCCTTTAAGGCCTGGGACCAAGTATGTATGAATGAAGCCTAAAACTTCACCTCTTGTGGGATACATATGAACCGTTACTCCTATTTTACTGATACAGACACAGAGGGATTACCATACGTGCCCTTTAAAAGTCAGTGTCTTCACTTTATAGAATAATTTCTTATGCTTCAGATGGACCTGTCTGTAGTGTATTATAATTTAATGTAGGGAGTTTCAGTTGTGCTGACTTTTTGAGTCAGCAACCACACATAAACTTGACCAACATCACATAGGAAGTGGCAAAGACAGGAGTATAACCCAGATCCCTTGACCTTCTGTACTTTGTCTTGAATATCAGACATGGCATCTCACCATGACCATACCTTAGTTTAGTTTTCCTATCTCCTCACCCCTTCAGGACTTAACTTTTTGAAAGCCAGGTCACATGGTTCTTATTTCAGGCAATCACATCTTTCATGCAAAGATGGTTAGCTTCTAAAATTCAGCTATTTTACAAAGCATGCTTGAGGAAAATTGGGAATGGTATCAATGCTACAGATTTTTGCTTCAGAGAAGATTTAGCCTGAGAATCAAATTATCTTGGCTTTTTGTTCTTGCCCTTTCAGTTGGCTATTTTTGATCAAATGAGAAAGATTTCATCTTTCTGCCTAATGACAGGAACCAACTGAAGATCTCTACAATTTCTTGTGTCTGGGATTTAAAAATATTAATGAAACCAAAATAAAGAGCATAAAGGTAGACGTTCACCCCATGATGCATCAACTCATCACAGAGAACCCTTCCATCCCTAGTAGGAGTGCTTCCATCCCTCTCCAAATGGATTTTATTTTTTAAGATATGGGATTGATTTGTCCTCCCCACCATTTTAACTCCAGTGACAATAATGGAGTTGCTCCTGATTTATATCAGTGTTCATGACTGGAAAATCAGGTGTTATGTCTGCAAGAGATCAAGCTCCAATTACATATTTACTTTCTATTTTAGTGAAGACTTGGCTCTGGTATATCCAACAGTTTCAGCCATATGGAGGTACACTCTTCTGTTATCAAGGGCTGCATCATTTTACAAACATACAATAGTCAGTTTGGGGCCCAATACAGAGCATTGTGAAGCATCATTAGCAATATGCTGTGGACATGACAATTCATCTCTTATACTGCCCATCTGGTACCTAGAGGAAGAAGATGATTGAAACCAATCATCTGCTTTTTTATTTAAATTGATTTGAGATTAATTTCTCTATGTGAGAATTACCAGCAGTGTCAAAAGGGCCTTGTAGAGGGTAATAAGTATTGCACCTCTGAATAAACTTTGATCCAGGAGCAGAGAAAATGTCTCCAACAATTTTAATGCAATGACAGTGAAATAGGGAGAATTAAATTCAGACTGAGCATAATTCAGTATGTTGTTTAACTCCAAATACTTAAACAGTTGCTTGTGAACGAATTTATTCATTATTTATTAAGGATAGGGTTGGAAGCAGTGAGATGGGTCTGTAAGTAATAAGCCCAGTGGTGTGTGTGTGTGTGTCTCTCTCTCTCATATAGTGGGATAATATTTGCTTTCTTCCACTCAAGTGGAACAGCTCCAAGACACAGTGATAAATTGAGCATATACGTGATAGGGCCCTGGTATTACAGGAGCAGCCAGTTTTAAAATTTTTGGAGACAGTTCAGTAACACTTCCCATCAGAGTCTGCTGCTGCCGTTTCCGCATTCGCATAAGCCAGTCTGTCTCACAAACTGCTGCTCATGTTCCTACAGCTTCCCCATGCCATATTCCTTCGGTCTGTTGCAAGTTTGCAGGCCAAAATCCTTCAATCTGTTGATGGTATTTCCTGCCGCGTCTGAGGCTGAGTGCTGCTGTTGCTGTTATTCCTGCAGTTGCCCAGTCCAAGCTCTGGGACATATCGTTTTGCTATTTGCTCTGCATTTGCTCAACAAAGCCCTCTGGGGCAAGGATTGTCTCTTTTCTATGTTTTAACAGCACACAACACCAGGGGGCCCCACTGAAGCCTTTGGGAGTTATGATTAGGGCTCCAGGTTTGTCACAGAGGTCACAGAAGTCACAGATTCCGTGACTTCCTGTGACTTCCATGACTTCGGCAGCAGCCAGTGTGGCTGACCCCGGGCCACCTGGCTCCAGAGCCAGCTGCTGAGGTGGCCCTCGGTACAGCCACACCTGCTACTGCTGGAGAGGCCCCACAGCCAGCCACACCGGTCGCTGCTCTGGCGGCCCGGGCAGGTGGCCCTGGGGACCGCCTGAGCAGCGGCCGATGCAGCTGGCCCTGGGGACCGCCTGAGCAGCGGCCGATGCAGCTGGCCCTGGGGACCGCCTGAGCAGCAATCCCAGGGGCAGCCAGAGCTGCTGCAGCTCAGCAGCTCCCAGCAGTTGTCCCAGGGTAGCTGGAGCAGTGGCTGGCCCCGGGTTTCCCCCCGTCACCTGGCGATAGCCCCAGGCAACCACTGGCCCTCCTGGCCTTCTCCTCCGGCAGCAGGCTTCACTCCCCGGCAGCTGGTGCCATGGGCTCCCCAGCCCTTGGCAGTGCACCCCTCTCCCCCGCCCCCCCAAGATTCAATCAGCGGTATTTATGGTATAAGTCAAGGACAGGTCACGGGCTGTGATTTTTTTGTTTCTTGCCCATGACCTGTCCATGACTTTTACTAAAAATACCCGTGATTAAATCGTAGCCTTAATCATAATATAAATATTGACAACAGAAAATAATCCCCTAATCAAATTATTTTTAATCTCTTGTTCTGTGTAGGCACAAAGGATCATGACGTAGACTCACATGACAGCAAACGCTCCATAAAGGTTTGATTAAGTAAATTATAAGGGCAATATCCTACTCCCTATTCAGGCAAAACTCTCCTTGACTCCCATAAATAACAGGTTTGGGCCTCCTGTTCCTGATAATAATACTACATTTACAGAGAGCCACTAAGCAATATCATGGGACAATATGGACTTCCTAGAAAGATAATGTCACGAGCTAAGATAAGGTTCAAAATGCTATACAAGGACAGAAAGTGGAGAGACTGATTGGTTTTATATTGTCACTGGAGTGTGACAGGGATGCATCTTATTACCTCCCCTTCTGCACTGTGATAGATCATGTTTTGTGAAAAGAAACATCAAAGGAAGATACAGAGATTATGTGGAGTAGAGGAAAACTTCAATTTTGCATCTGACATTGTTCTGTGGGATGCAGATGATGATGCTATGAAAAAGACCACTACCAATGTCAAACATGAGCTCACCAAAGCAAGATTAAGAATCATCCAAAAGAAAACAAAAGTCATGTTTGTTGAAAGAGGAATCTGCCGTGTTAGTGAATATATGATCATTAATGAAGAATATGGCATGGTTAATGAGCTTGTGTATCTTGGAAGCACAATTAGTGCCAATGGCCAGGTCCATGAGGAGGTGACAGCAAGAACTGGGAAGATAAGTTTTCAAGACTGGCAAATATCTGGAAAAATAAGGAGATTCAGACAAGAACTAAGACAAAATTATACAATTCCATTGTGATACCCATATTGGTATATGCTTCTGAACCTTGGCAAATGCTAGAAACCCACAACAGGAAACTTAATGAAGAATATTTGGTGTTTTCTGATGTATTACAAAGGACTGGCCTGCAGACTGCTGAGACAATGATTTGAGAAAGAAGGCTGAAGTGGTTTGGACTGATATGGATGTCAAACAATTCCTAGACAAGACTTTGACTGAATACCACCTGGTAGAAGACGGAAAAGAGGAGGACAACAGATGACACATAAGAAAACCATTGAGAAAGATGTTGCTGTCATGGTAACAAGCTATAACAGAGCAAGAAATGTGGCATTAGATAGAGGTGGAAAGACTAGACTGCCTCGTATTACGAGAGCGAGACATGACAGCATCTAATAATAATCAATATTACTGATAATTCAGACATGACAATGTGGAAAGAGCCTAATTCTTCCTGTGTGTTTGTAAAGCACAATGATGTCACAGTCCTCATTGGCTTAGGATGTTACCTCAATAAAGAAACAAACAAACAAACAAACAGAAAAATAGAAAACAAAATCAATGCCCAAAAGGCAACATAAGGATAAAACTCCAGCATCTCTTACTCAGACAAAATTGAAGGGTTAAGCCTTTATTGCTTTTGAATAGTCCATACCCTACTAGAATTCTTACACAGATCCTGCCCTGGACTCACATTATACAGGTGGCATTTGAACAATTTTGGCTTCATGGTAATGGGGGTCATGGGAGAAAGAAGACAATCTCTTTCTCTATGTGGGGACAGATGGGTATAAGATGGCCACTCTATTTCCCTTGCCAGCTCTGGATTCATGGGATCTGATTCTCAACTGGTGTAAACTGGCATAGCACCAGTGACATCAATGTAGCTACACCGATTTACAACAGCTGAGGATCTGGCCTATAGTGGGTTGGGTATCTTTCTGATATCATCTGTACCAGAAGAAGGCTGGCAGGGTCACTCAGCTATGGTTATTTTCTACTATTCCACATATGCCAGACATATGCACAACAGCAACCAGGCAGAACTAGTTGCCTCTGCCCACTTCAGCTTCATCTAATGCTTGAGAGGAAGACATTTTGGCTAGCTACATAGCATTAGAACAATGGTATCAAGAGATGCGTATTCATTTAGGATATTTTTTCTTTATCTGCACGTATGGGATTCTCTATGCAGAATTACTTTATGCTGTTCCTTGATAGCCATATATTATACACTTAAGCAAAGAGTTACAGATGGCCACATATTCCTCCCCAACATATTTCCATTTCTGTCTGCATAATATCCTTGACAAGTGTGTATATTATAGTTCTGTGTTTCTTGCTCCCTGATAAGCAATTTGGTGAAATGTCTTATCAACTGCTGTATCTTAATGAGGCCAGATGCTACACAACCAATGTAAACATTTTGAAATTTAAAGGGGCTAATACTTAAACAGGGAAGACATCAAGATTCCTGAAGATATATTAGAATATTGACCACTTAGCTGAAAATAATTAGGTAAATTGGTCAGTAATACCAAGCAAAGATACCTAAATGGAAGCACAGTTGAAAATCCATAGGCCTCAAGTACCACTGGCTTTCATGAAAGAAAAATCAACCCATATTTTTTCCTCTTATTGTACTTTCCTTTATTCCAAAATGTAGGTTAGTGTCTAAATGCATAATCTAGCAGAGAAGAGCTTGAGCCTTAAACTAAACTAATCCTATCAATTACAAAATTCATAATAGTGTTATAAATATTGTTGTAGGTGTGAGAGAACAGTACAGTTATATTCATGTAAATGATTATTCATCTTTTGGTCAAATAATAATACCTGGTGTTTTCCATCTTCAGAGCACTTTATAAATTCTGCTCCATAATGAACAATAATTATTGTATAGCCCATAAATACTACAGAGACCATATAGCTCCTCCTCCGCTTTCATTTGATCTATACCTAGTAATATAATCACCAGGCACACTATTGTGGTTGCCTGGTATTCTAGGATTATCAGTCTCGTCACCGAGATCATTTGATAAACTTGGCGTGCATCTTTCTGGCTTATATATCTCTCATCTGATAAAAAGTGTGACCCTTCTGAAAGCCATTTCTCTTATGCTACTTTATTCCAGTATATATCTGTAGTATGTTAGACACCCAGGTCCTAAAACAATAAGTAGTAGCCAAACACATGCTTTCTGCTGGGCAAAACGAAGTGCTTCTCTCAGTTCTGTTCATGTCCTTGTACGTAGGTTAAGTATTGCATTTGCTGTATGAATAAGCACATCCCAACACAATATTTAATAAATATTCATTCTCATGTGGATCATCAAGAACAGACACGTTTAATCCTCTGAAGACTAAGTGCACTACATAAGTGGGAAAGCATAGATGATCTTAAAGTATGCAGAATGTTAACCTCTACTAATATTCTCAATGGTTAATCCTCAGAAAAGCAGCACGTGTTCCTGAACACTGGGAAGGACTTTGATGCAAATGCAAAATGCATATGTAAAAACACTGCTAGTATAACAGCAAATTAATTTATGTTAAGATTGGTTCAGAATGTTAAATACTTTTATTGGCGACAAATGATGATTTTTTCCATTCTCTGAGGGAATAGTTTACATCTGTTGTCAAGTTGTTGCTGAGATACTATGTTATCCTTGTGCTCATACTGCGATTTATAAAAAGAGGAAAAATTCTGCATGCATTATCCTGGAATGTCTACCTACTCTCTTGTGCTCTTGCACCTATTGTTTACAACAATCAGCCATACAAAGCTAATGTTTCCATGATTGAATTTACTTATGGGTAGCAATTGAAATCATTATAATTGCTTAATTTAGTGCTGCATAAGGATTGAGTAACTTCACTAAGTGTAAATTGAATTTATTTATTTAGACAAATAATAGTTTTAAAAACACCACCACTGCAAAAAGCTGTAGGCACCTTGACAATTAATTAGCATTACAACTATATAACAATGACCACCCAGCAGCATTAAAGAAACATACATGGAAAGCAAATAAATTCAGCCCACTAGCAGCAACAAACAGTCATGGAAGGTAACAAATGAACTCAGACCGCTAGTAAGCCAAAGTAATGGGAAAACAACTCTTCACCCCATACTATCTCTGAGAATATCACTCAGTCATCCCAAAAATCCTATAAAAATGATTTTTGCACTATGCCCAGAAAGTCAAATTCAAGCTATTTGCAGGAACTAGGGGGAATTTCAATTTTTAGTATACAGATGTGTATCCATTACTGCTTTGATTTAATGTTAAGATCAAAACTTGTGTATGTAAGAATCATTAGCTGTATATATGATACACTAATTCTTTTTGGCATATATTTACAGTTCCTCAAAAAAACTAGTCATATATATATTTCTGCACAATCATTTGTATTGCACTTGAAATATATACCTGCTAAAAGTAAGCAGAGAGGTAGTTTGTTTTTTTTACGAATATACTACTACAAAAATTACATCTAGGCATACTATAAAATTACAAAGAAATCCTGTAGTTATGAAAGCAATGATTTTGCTTTATATTTTGGAATTGCAACTGTCTCACAAACTCACTTGGTGGTATTCATTATACTCAGTATATGCTCTTAAATCTTGTTCAAAGATTGTTCACACCAAACAATTAACATCATGACTATCTATAATGCCACTCATATTAACCATTTACCCAACAGAAAATGGCTCAACTGGCACCAAATCCTGCAACAGACATCTGCCCTATGTAAGAATAGCAGGATTTGGCCTAAAATAAGGGACTAGATTCTGGCACTAAGCTAGGAGTTACTGTGTAAACTGCACCACCTGAGGAACAGCTCCAGGAGCTGCTGTGATTCAGAGACACACCTCTGAGTCTCAGTTCTTCTCCTGATTCCTCCTTGCTCCTGGTAGACTGTAATTTAAGGTTGGTAGAGGCCTTTGCTAAACTAGCTACCAAGTAGGGGGTGTCCATTCCTTGGCCCTACCAAACCACCTTCTTTGGAACAGGAGCAAGTGGATGGGTAGCCCTGCCTACGTAAGTGCACCCAGACCCAAGGTCCAGATACCTGTACATAGGGATGTAACAGAGGGGTGGTTTGCTCCTTCTTATTCCCTTGCCCAGGCATGTAGTCCAACTATTTGGTGACACTAGCTTCCCACCAAACAGTTGTTACAAACTCCAGAACAAACAAACCATCAATGACAGACACCTGACTAGAGCTATCAGGACAATATTCAATCGATTAATAGATCCAAGGCCAGAAGGGACCACTGAGATCATCTAGTGTGACCTCCTGTATAACACAGACCATAGAACTTCTGCAAAATAATTCCTGGAGGATATCTTTTAGAAAAAAATCCAATCTTGATTTAAAAATTGTCAGTGATGGAGAATCTACCACAACCCTTGGTAAATTGTTCCAATGGTTAATTACTCTCACTGTTAAAAATTTACACTATTTCCTTAATTCCTAAACTTGTCTAGCTTCAACTTCCAGCCACTGTGAACAGCTTCCTTAAGTGTTTTCTATGAAGATGTGAACTCCATACTACCCAATTAAAGGCGTGCCCTTAATAATTTATCAGGCAATTAAAGTCATCATGTGCTTGACATTTATCGTGTTATCTTTGAAATCAATGAAACCAATGAAATCAATGAAAATTTTAAATATTAAGAGAAAAGTTCATTGGACACAGTGGACCAGTTCCTTAGCTGATGTAAATCGATGTAGCCTCATTGACCTCAGTGGAGGTATGGCTATGTCCAGTCATTCTAGATGAGGATCTGTCACAGTTCTGGTACAATTTATCCTGCACAGAATTTAATCTAATAGCCTAAACAGACTAATATTCTCAGGGGGAAAATCACTGCTTATAGCTGTGTATTTGGCCAGAATCTCTGCACCCACAACAGCTTCCTTAAGGAAGCCACTGGATCACTGGTTATACTTTTCTCTGCTAGATTGAAGAGTGCATTATTAAATATTTGTTCCCCTGGTAGATACTTATAGACTGTAATCAAGTGACCCCATAACCTTCTCTTTATTAAGCTACATAGATTGAGCTCTTTGAGGCTATCATTATAAGGTATGTTTCTAATCCTTTAATCATTCACATGGCTCTTCTCTGAACCCTCTCTAATTTATCAACATCTTTCTGAACGGTGGACACCAGAACTGGACACAGTATTCCAGAAGCAGTTGCACCAATGCCAAATACGGGGATACAATAACCTCTATACTCTTACTCAAGATTCCCCTGTTTATGCATCCAAGGATTACATTAGCTCTTATGGCCATAGGATCAGACTGGGAACTCACATCCACCATGAACCGCAAATCTTTTTCAGAGTACCTGCTTCCCTGGATAGCGTCCCCTTTCCTGTAAGTATGGCCTACATTCTTTCTTCCTAGATGTATAAATTTAGCTGTATAAAATGCCTATTGATTGCTTGCACCCAGTTTACCAAGCAAGCCAGATTGCTTTGTCCTCTTCATTATTTTCCACTCCCCCAATTTTTGTGTCATCTGCAAACTTGATCAGTGATGATTTTGTTTTCTTCCAGGTCACTGATAAAAATGTTGAATAGTATAGGACCAAGAACCAATCCCTGCAGGATGTCACTGGAAACACACCTGCTCCATGATGATTCTCTGCTTGCAATTGCATTTTGAGACCTATCAATTAGACAGTTTTTCATCCATTTAATGTATGCCATGTTCATTTTATATTGTTTTGTTTTTTAATCAAAATTTTGTGTGGTATCAAGCGAAACACCTAACAGAAGTCTAAGTATACAACATCAACGCTATTACCTCTATCAACCAAACTTATAATGTCATTAAAAAAAGATATCAGGTTAGTTTGACAGGATCGGTTTTCCAGAAATCCATGTTGATTTGCATTAGTTACATTACCCTTCTTTAATTCTTTATTAACTGAGACCCATATCAGCTGCTCCATTAACTTGCCCTTGATCAAGGTCAGGCTGACAGGCCTATAATTACCAGGGTCATCCTGTTTACCCTTTTAAAAATTGACACAACATTAGCTGTCTTGTCTTCTGGATCTTCCCCAGTGCTCCAAAATTAATTGAAAATCAATATTAATGATTCAGAAAGTTCCTCAGCCAGCTCTTTTTAAATTCTTGGATGCAAGTTATCTGGATCTGCTGATTTAAAAAGTCTAACACCAGTAGCTGCTGTTTAACATCCTCCAGAGATATTAGTGGAATGGAAAGAGTGTTACCACCACCAAACATGATTTTTCCCCAAATAATACAGGAATATTTATTGAAACACTTCTGCCTTTTCTGCATTATTACTGATAATTCTACCATTTCCATCTAGTAATGGGCCACTACTATTGTCAAAAAAAAAGAAGATGAGAGTAAACCATGATGGAATAAACCATACTTGCAGTAAAGGATTTTTTAAAATAATTGTACATTGTTACAGTTCAGTTTCACAGAACTACCTTGTGAAACAAAAAAAGATAATCCACATATTTCTATCACTAAAATGGACAAGTGATCACATAATATATCTGGATTGTCTGCATCAGCTCATACATTTTAGATTTTATTTTTATATGCAAAGATCTATAACACTTACTAAAATAGGTTAAAGAAAATCTGAAATATTCCTGAATTGCCCAATTAATCATTATGGTGGATGTGAATTATTTTCTTGTATCACTTCACCAGTTTATTCTCTATAAACTATTACTTTGTCACGTATTTCAAACATCTCTAAAGTAAGCTCAAACAATTTCCTTTTCAATAAAATGAGAATACTGATTCCATAACAGAAGGTGCCATGATATGGGATATCTCTAACTCAGTTCAGCTGGCTAGACCTGGGACCAGTACTGTTCAGATTCATAAATGATCTGGAAAAAGGGGTAAACAGTGAGGTGGAAAAATGTGCAGATGATACAAAACTACTCAAGATAGTTAAGCCCAAAGCAGACTTTGAAGAGTTACAGAGGGAGTTCACAAAACTGGGACACTGGGCAACAAAATGGCAGATAAAATTCAATGCTAATAAATGCAAAGTAATGCATGTTGGAAAACATAATCCCAACTATACATGTAAAATGATGGGGTCTAAGTTAGCTATTACCACTCAAGAAAGAGATTGTGGAGTCATTGTGGCTAGTTCTCTGAAAACATCCACTCAATGTGCAGCAGCGCTCAAAAAAGCTAACAGAATGTTGGGAATCATTAGCAAAGGGATAAATAATAAGACAGAAAATATCATTTCTATATAAATCCATTGTGAGAGACCCAGACCAGTGGGATACAGGAGTCTGGTCGAAGACAAATATATTGGCCACTGGATGACCATTTTTCTGTTCCCTGAGTGACCAGAGCAGGGGCTGCCTGAGAGCAATCAGGAACCTGCCAGAACCAATTAAGACAGGCAAGCTAATCAAGACACCTGGAGCCAATTAAGAACTTTCTAGCTTCAATTATGGCAGGCAGGCTAATCAGGACACCTGGTTTAAAAAGGACCTCCCATCAGTTAGTAGGGAGGCATGCCAGGAGCAGGGAGTGAGAAGATATGGTGCTGGATGAGTGAAGAGTTCAAGTGTGATCAGGCTTCAGGAGGAAGATCCTGCAGTGAGGATAAAGAAGGTGCTGGGGTGAAGGCAATGGGGAAGTAGCCTAGGGAGTTGGAGCTGTCATGCAGCTGATACAAGGCACATTGTGGACAGCTGCTACCCACAGGGCCCTGGGCTGGAACCTGGTGTAGAGAGTGGACCTGGGTTCCCCCCCAAACTCCAGACTGGACATAGGAGGAGTTGACCTGGTCTGTGAGAAACACCAGAAGGGAAGGTCTAAATTGGAAAGGGATCTGGCCTGTCCCCGACCCACTAGGTGGCACACAGAGACTGTGGGGATTGTTCTCAGTTTCCCACATGCTGGCCAGTGATGAGGTTAGCTGAGTGGATGGCAAGTTTGAGCCACTAGCAAGAGTAGCCAAACTGAGGGCTGCTGTGAATCTCTGAGGTGAGCAAATCTGCCACTAAGCGCAGGACCCACTGAGGCAGAGGAGGAACTTTGTCCCGCCATGTATATAGGTTCTAATGGTTTGCCCACATGGTACGCCCACATCTTGAATACTGTGTTCTGCTGTGGTCACCCCATCTCAAAAAAGATCTATTAGAATTGGAAAAGGTTCAGAAAAAGGCAACAAAATTATTAGGGTATCGAACAGCTTCCATATGAGGAGAGATTAATAAAACTGGGACTTTTCAGCTTGGAAAAGACACAACTAAGGGGGGATATGATAGAAGTCTATAAAATCATGAAAGGTGTGGAGAAAGTCAATAAGGAAGTGTTAGTTATTCCTCCTCATAACAGAGGAACTAGGGGTCACTAAATGAAATTAATAGGCAGCAGGTTTAAAACAAACAAAAGGAAGTATTTCTTCACGCAGTGCACAGTCAGCTTGTGGAACTCTTTGCCAGAGGATGTTGTGAAGGCCAGGACTATAACAGGGTTCAAAAAAGAACCAGATAATTTCATGGAGGATAGGTCCATCAATGGCTATTAGCCAGGATGGGCAGGGAAGGTGTCCCTAGCCTCAGTTTGCCAGAAGCTGGGAATGAGCGACAGGGGACAGATTACTTGATGCTTACCTGTTCTGCTCATTCTCTGTGAATCACCTGGCATTGGCCACTGCCAGTAGGCAGGATACTGGGCTAGATGGACCTTTGGTCTGACCCAATATGGCCATTCTTATGTTCTTACATTGAATGTGATTAATCATGCTTAAAATTAGGCATGTGGTTAAGTAATGTCCTGAATTGAGGTTTTACAATGGCAAAATAACAATCTGACCCACTGTCTTCAAGGGAACACACAGACACATTTTACAGCTACAGGAGAAAAAATTATTTCTTTTAATTTGCAAAGGCTTCTCTGAATCCAGAATTGCTAAGTTTGGTCTTGAAACCAAATGTATCAGAAATTTGATTCAGTTCTAACATATACTATAAAGGACCTGGACCAAAGGCTACTGAAATCAGTTGAAAGAATTTCATTAGCTTCAGTGGCCTTTGTATCAGGCACATAGAGATTCTGGTGTTTTAATAATTATACTTGCAATAAGAAAAGGAGTACTTGTGGCACCTTAGAGACTAACCAATTTATTTGAGCATAAGCTTTCGTGGGCTACAGCTCACTTCATCGGATGCATCGAGTGAAGAGTTCAAGTGTGATCAGGCTTCAGGAGGAAGATCCTGCAGTGAGGATAAAGAAGGTGCTGGGGTGAAGATGCATCCGATGAAGTGAGCTGTAGCTCACGAAAGCTTATGCTCAAATAAATTGGTTAGTCTCTAAGGTGCCACAAGTACTCCTTTTTCTTTTTGCGAATACAGACTAACATGGCTGTTACTCTGAAACCTGTCATACTTGCAATAGTTAGTTATATGATAACTCTGTCATTGAATGAACCAGTAGAACCTATATACAATCCATAAATGTTGCTAAATTCACTGGGCTGGCTTTACATTTACTGTTTTGGGTTTGAATAAACATTCAACTTAATGTGAAACACGTGCCCCAAAACTGGCAAGTTTAGCAAATTTCTGGTGTGAATCACTCAAGTTAAAGCTGCACATAGATTGTTTTCCTTCTCATTAGCAGTCCAACTTTTACAAGTTTTTACAATATTTAAAGTAAGGCAAATAGGTAACATGCTAGTTTACAATCTCCTTTTCCTATTCCCCCCCCCAATTTCTTATTAAAATTAATATGCAGTAAATCCAAGCCGAAGAGACCAAACTTCATAAGTATTCTTTCATACCTTACAGATTTTTATTGCTCAAATTTTTGTTTCTTTATAATGGAAAAAATAGAATATAAATACTGGTGCAATTTACATTTCACTTTCATCGCTTCATTAAACATAACTGCAACTGTGTGAAATATGAACTAAATAATATGCCATACAAAAGAAGATATTTAATGTAGAAAAATTAATCTGCACTTGTCTTCCATTTGTCTGCTCAAACTGCACATAGTCTGATCAGTCTGACCCTCAGGTAACAGTTCTGCAGAAAAAAACTCCTTCATTTATTGTAACAATATTAACCATTATGAATTCATTTGGTTAATATGAATTTAATATGTATATTTCCATATGAATTCAATGATACTTTAAGATTTATTATTACCCACTTATTGTAAAAATTACTCTATTCCTATATAACCAAGATCATAACAAAAAAGACATTTATATTTTAAAGCTTCACATTTTTTATATCACCATTTAAGTAAGGTGGTGGCAATACTTACTTAATAACCCATTGTTTTCAGAGGCTTAATAGTCGGGCATGCACTCGGGGATGAAAACTGGCATGAAATCCCTAATATGGGAGCAAATTTCTTTGATAATGAAAACTAAACTAATTCAGATTTGTATTTGTGGTTGTCCATCTACATATTTATATTGCTCCTACAGCCACAGTCAGTATCTGAGTGCCTCCCAAATGTTTGTGTTTAGTCTCTCAACACACCTGTGTGTCCCCCTTAAGTTAGTACAAGTGCTCCTGGTAAGGACACGCGTCACCGGCAGAAGGAGGATAATGTTCTGCTCCTATTGAAACTATGCCTAAAGAAAATATCTCATGTTTTGTCTCATTGTATATATACCTAACAACAAGCCTTCCATTACTTCTCATTGGAGCCTATTGTACAGCATAATAGTAGATCTCACAGATCGGATGCCTTTCATGATATGCAGCCTAAATTTTCCCTTTTCAACTTCATCACATTCCTCTCTTCTGCTCTAAATAATTCCTGTCCCTCTTTCGTGCCTGATATTTATAGACCTATGTCTCCTTGCCCTCCCAGCAAAGGTTTTGCAGAGCTAGATAGATGTTTCTGGCGAAAGCCTCCAGCCCCTCGAGTGGTTCTTTTTCTATGAATTTTCGCTTGTTTACCAGTATCTTTGTGAAGTTAAAACCCAGTTCTCTTCTCACTCACATTTTACACCATTGGAGCCCCACTGATTTCAATGCAGTTACTACTGATTTGCTCCATGTAAGTCAGAGGAGAATTAGGCCTCTGGTAGGTCCTGGTATTTCCCTTTTTCTTGCAACTCTGATCACCACTGTGTTTGCTGTAGGTTTCTGTATTTAATTCTTGAATAAGATTGCACTTCCAGTCACAGTCAGCACTAAACATCGTGCTCAAAGCTTCAGGACCCCATAAAATCTCCTTGAACTCTGTGAAGCCATTAGAGACTGCTTCCCCTCTCCTTTCCCCAGAACCGTGCCTCAGGCACTTAACAAAAATTAGCTCTGGCCCTGATCTTAAAGGTGATCAGCAAAGGATTTGCTGAAAATTAAAAACTTGCTTGAGATCTCAAAGGGACAGAAAAGTACACAGCTTTTTTAAATGGAATTAGCACCATATTATAATACAATTGTCAATTACTCCTTTCCTGCGCTTGTAGCAGTCAGGGTAGGGAGGATGCAAAGGAGGTTTTAAGTCTCTTTTGTTCTCCCCACATTCTGGAACAGGCAGGGGCCTGCTAAATCCCCAGTAAAATTTACAGTAGCTTCAAGGCTGCTCTAATTTACACCCTGCTTTCCATACCCTTATGAGCACTGGAGTCGTTTGCTCAAAATGTTGAGGAGGCAGACATTTCCCTGCAGCAGCACAAGGCCACCACCCTTCAGTGCAGCCCCCAAAAGGTTCCAACCTAAGTTCCTTTCTTTCTACCCACTTAAAAACAAGTAAAAACCCCAGAGCTTACTTTGTCCTCATCCCCTCTCTCTTCCTATATGGTTGTATTTGACTGGCTCCCATCCTCCGCTGAAGCAGCCTGCAGACTACGTGCTTAGATTCCACCATCCTGCTAGACTCCCTAATCGCCCCGCTTTCCCTCCCCCTTGCCCCCACCAACTTCTCTCTGTGTGACATCTTCCTAACTCCCTTATTTCACACAAACTCCTCCAATGTATCCTCACTCTCCCCCAAGCAACCTCTCTCCTTCTCCCAAATCACTGCTCAAATCACAGACTCTACCCAGCAGGAACCTCCACCCCCACAGCTCCCGACAATCTCTGCTCTGCAGGAACGCCTCTACTATCCCCCGGTCTCTGCCCTGCAGAAATCCCCTCCTCATTCTCTGTTCTCCCTTTCCCCAAGCTCTCCTCATTCTCTCCCTCTCGCCCCCAAGCCCCTCTCTCCTACCCAAACTGCTTCTCCCTCCAGTTTCATTTCCCACCCAACCCCTCCTGCTCAGCAGATCTCTAAAGCTAGCAGGTGAGCCCAGGCAAGGAAGGAGCTGAGAAATCTGCAGGCTGGAGCCACAGTTGTAAGCTCCTATTTGCCCAGCAGGAGGCTGCAACTGCAGGTTCTTGCTGTAAACAGCAGGCAGGCACATAGGCTGTACAGGGGAAAGAGTGCTGAGCCCTGTAGCACAAAGGAGATTCACTCTCCTCCCTCCCCTTCAAAGCTTGCCAAAAGTTGGGAAGGGGCAATATCCCCCCATTCCCCTCTTATACTTACATCCACGACCCTCGGAAGCAGAAAAAAGTCATAGGGCAGTAGGTTCTGGCCACATCTCTTCCTGCCCAGGGGTGACACTGGATAAGTCTGCACTGCAGTTAAACACCACGGCTGGCCCGGGTCAGCAGACTCAGTCTCGCAGGGCTGGGGAGGCGGGTCTGTAATACTGCAGTGTAGACATTCGGACTCAGGCTGGAGCCTGGTCATCTACACAGCACTTTTACAGCCCCCACAGTCCGAGCCCTGTGAGCCAAGTCAGCTGCCACAGACCAGCCCTGGGTGTTTAATTGCAGTGTAGGAGTAACCCTTGACATGCCTCTACTCCAGAGGCTGGGAGCAGGGCCAGCATAGAGCTGTTATTTCAGCACTACACTGGCTTAGAAGGCCCCCTGTGAAGGAGTATTTCCGGAGGACCATTTTTGCCCCAAGTGGTATGATGGTGCCTTAGTGTAACTGAGAACTGGGCCTTGAGCTGCAGACTGCTTGTTTTCTCTGCTACAGTGAGTGGCATCATAAGCATAAGTGTGTCTCAGTCAGTCTATACCCTAACTCCTTCCCTCACAAGTTCCTCAAGATTTTTACTTTGGGACTGATTTTTCTGCTCCTTGCCCTCAGGAACTGTTCAAACACAACCTGGGCTTCTGGCAGACCTCTTCATTTGGGGTCCTCCTCCCACGACATCATTCTTTTGTTCCCTTTTCCCAAGTATTATTAAAACTGAGTACCTCTTTTCAAATCTTAATCCAACTTAATGGTTTATAATATAACGGGCCTGATTCTCTACGGCCTTGCAACTTGTTTAGGTATTTATACCTGTGCAAGGTGGGTGTGAAGTCAGCACAATAGCATGTTACACCCCAGGATAACTGCTGCAATTTTTGGAACCTTAGCTGCCTTCCAATAAATGGACACAAACCAAATGTGTTTATTTGTCTGTGTTTATTAAATAAAAATAACAGATTCCTCAATTTAATGGGTAAATGCGTGGAATGAGATTGGTGGGGAGGGACATGGGGTTGGGGACAGTTACAAAATGATAAAGCTCATCCATCATATGGCATCACAGGAACCGAGAGGAGGTGTTTGCTCTCTGGCTGCCAATGCCTTTGTAGGTCCTGCAGCAACTAGGGAATGAGCATGGAAACCATCCCAGTCACATCTCTTTCTGCTCCCAGTGCCCCCCAGTGGAGCTAGTGAACAGAAGCAGCAAACAGAAGTTTTTGCAAGGGAGTTCTCCAGGTGAAGGAGGAGCAACAACATCACCCTTGTGGTGAGCTTATTGTCGGTTAGTTTGTTGTTGTGTGAGTCTTTGCTTGGTTGAAGTTTATCGTTTGGGTGACCATACATCACGTTTTGGTCGGGACAGTCCCTTTTGAAAGCCCTGTCCCGGCCATCCCGACTTTTTTGGCAAAATTAGGCATTTGTCCTGCTTGCTCTTGCCAATTGGCCATCAGTTGGCAAGAGCTAACGGGATAAAGGCACAGTTTTTCCAAAAGAGTGGGGTGCGACCCCCTAGTAGGGCACGGAGGAAAGGGGGATGAGCAGCAATGCCAGCCACACATGGGAGGGAAGGCTCAGGAGAGCATCTCATGTTGGTTGGCCCCACGCGGGTGGGCAGCAGGGTGGCTCAGGCCACCCCATGTGCAAGAGGTTGAGAGGGGGGTCTCAGGCTGGCCCTGCACAGGTGGGCAGCAAGGGAGCTTGGGTCAGCCCCACATGCAGGAGAAGGGGGACCTCGGGCTGGCCCCACGCGGGCAGGAGGCAAGGAGGGTTCAGGATGGCCCTGAGTTGGGGTAGAGTGGGGCCTCAGGATGGCCCCATGGGGTGTCTCATTTTCCCTTTGGGAAAGTATGGTCACCCTATTTGTAGTGAAGTCAGTTGTGGGGGCTGTGTGCTGAGCCTAGCCTAGGCAAAACTGAGGGTACATCTACACCGCAATTAGACACCCACAGCTGTGCCAGCTGAGTCAGGTTAGAATCATAGAATATCAGGGTTGGAAGGGACCTCAGGAGGTCATCTAGTCCAACCCCCTACTCAAAGCAGGACCGATCCCCAATTAAATCATCCCAGCCAGGGCTTTGTCAAGCCTGACCTTAAAAACTTCTAAGGAAGGAGATTCCACCACCTCCCTAGGTAACGCATTCCAGTGTTTCACCACCCTCCTAGTGAAAAAGTTTTTCCTAATATCCAACCTAAATCTCCCCCACTGCAACTTGAGACCATTACTCCTTGTTCTGTCATCTGCTACCACTGAGAACAGTCTAGAGCCATCCTCTTTGGAACCCCCTTTCAGGTAGTTGAAAGCAGCTATCAAATCCCCCCTCATTCTTCTCTTCCGTAGACTAAACATCCCCAGTTCCCTCAGCCTCTCCTCATAACTCATGTGTTCCAGTTCCCTAATCATTTTTGTTGCCCTCTGCTGGACTCTTTCCTATTTTTCCACATCCTTCTTGTAGTGTGGGGCCCAAAATTGGACGCAGTACTCCAGATGAGACCTCACCAGTGTCGAATGGAGGGGAATGATCACGTCCCTCGATCTGCTGGCAATGGCCCTACTTATACATCCCAAAATGCCATTGGCCTTCTTGGCAACAAGGGCACACTGTTGACTCATATCCAGCTTCTCGTCCACTGTAACCCCTAGGTCCTTTTCTGCAGAACTGCTGCCAAGCCATTCGGTCCCTAGTCTGTAGCGGTGCATGGGATTCCAGGGTTCAGGATAAGGACGGCTTAACTGTGATAGAGATGTTTGGGCTCCAGCTGCAGGCTGAGCTCTAGGACCCTTCCGCCTTGCAGGGTCCTAGAGCCTGGGCTCCAGCCTGAGTCCGAACAGCTACACTGCAATTAAACAGCTGCTTAGCCCCAATCAGCCAGTGTAGGCTAGCCATGGGTTTTTAATTGTAGTGTAGACCTACCCTAAGAGGCTCTGGCCTGCCATCCTTTGATCCCTAAGCCCTTTAGGATCCCTAGACAAGGGGGCAGGGCTAAGTCAGAGAGAACAGTTGTTCTAAAAGTCAGCTTGTAAGAGACTGGAGGAGATAGTGTATGGGAGCAGCAAACAGGGACATTTTGCGAGGGAGCATGACAGCCAGATACACCTATTAAATATGCTCTAAACTTAGGCCAATAATTTTCCCTACCCCAGAAAAAAAACCACAAATACACAAAAAGAACAAACAAGCTAACCCTGCAAGAATAAAAACAATGCAGGCAGAAGTCCAGCAGCAGAGTGGGGGCTATCCAGTTTATTACACTGAATGCAGCACATATGATTACCTGCCTTCTGGGCAGGTGGCATATGCATCCATTCAGTGCAAGCCGTTCGTGGCCCTCAAAGACCAAGTATGGGCTCTTGAGACTAGAATGGCTGAACTGGAGGAGCTAAGGAAGACAGAGAGGCACATAGAGGAGACTTGAACTGGAGGAGCTAAGGGAGACAGAGAGGAACATAGAGGAGACTTTCCAGGACACAGTAGAGCAGTCTCACCCCCAGTCTGACAATATCTGTGCCATTGAGGATGAAAGACTCGGGGAAGGAGAACATCAAGCTGCAGCAGAGGGAAATGATCCCATAGTTGGGATCTTCCTTCCAGATGATGTCATGGTATCCTCTCTCACTGAAGATACTTCTCTGGGGGAGACTCCTTTCCCAGAGTGTTTGTTATAAAATGCATTGCTCATAGAGAGTGGGCAGAAATACATAGTTAACACCTGTCATTCAACCTTCTCCAATTTATCAATATGAAAAAGTGAATTTTCAGATAATTGAACAGTCAGTTGTTGGATTTTTAATAGGTATTCACACAGGTGCTATGGAAGTTCTATACAGAATACAACCTTTAGCAATTAAATTTATTTTTAGCAGGACTCCACATGCTCATTCTCCTGCTGATCTTCTCACTGAAATAGAAGACAGGTAGGGAAATATTAGAATTGCAATGTATGATGGTGAATGGACTGAATGTAAATTGTAATTAGGTTGCAATCATTTTGGGTGAGATCCACAAAGACATTGAGGCTTCTAACTTCACTGACTTCAGTTGGGAATTTATCTGCTAGAGTATTTTAGTTCAATTTTTTCCCCTATAAAACCAAAGTTTCTTTAGGTAAGGCCTGTGTAAAATTGTAGGGTTAACTTTATCTGAACCCCATGATTATTAATATATTAGACAAAATGATGCAAAATGGCATTTTTGAGACATTTGTGTAATTTAGATTAATTGTAGACCGTGCTGACCTTTTTAAAACCTGTTGTTAGTTTGTGGTGCCATGTCAACTCATCATATAACAAGACAGAAGAGTCAGCTTTAGGTTTGTCCTTTCCTTGACCTTGGTTTTCCAATGATTGCAGAACACTGCTCTTTGCAAAGAATTTGCTTGGTCCCCACTGGTAAGTTCCAGGTGTTAGCAAGGACTAATGAGTAGTGACAAGTGACCTGTGCAACGGAAGTCGAGGAAAAGAGTCAGCTGGTCCACTGTCTGGTTTGGAACTTTACTATAAAGTCCTACAGAATTGAATAAGGATGAAAACAATAGAATTCCATAGACATTTAATAGGGGGTCTACAGAAATTACTTTAAAAACTGATAGGGCCAAATCCCCAGATGGTATAAAAAAAAAAGCTCCACTGTCTTCAAGGGAGATATGCAAATTTACATCATCTGAGGATCTGGTCCATCGCATTAATAGCAAATCTCTTTTCTACAGATTTTCTGTACCACTTCATAAATATAGTTCTCCTGAATTCTATAAGATGGTTCAATGAACTTACAGAAAGAAGAACATTTTAAAAGACCTTTTCCGTACAGGGAAGCATTGATGGATGCAGCTACATACTTTACAGTGGTGGCTGTTAAACACTTTTTCAGATTTCTTAAGATATTTAGCAGTGGTGGGCAACCTGTGGCCCCCGGGCTGCACGCGGCCCATCATGGTAACCGCTGCAGGGCCGCGAGGCAGTTTGTTTACATTGACCGTCCACAGGCGCGGCTGTCCTCAGCTCCCAGTGGCTGCAGTTCGCCGTTCCTGGCCAATCAGAGCTGCGGAGCTGGGATATGCTGGCCGCCGCTTCCCACAATGCCCATTGGCTGGGAACGGCAAACCATGGTCACTGGGAGCTGCGGGTGGCCATGCCTGCGGACGGTCAATGTAAACAAACTGTCTCTCATCCAGCCAACGGATTATCTTGACAGGCTATGTGCGACCCATGGGCCACAGGTTGCCCACCAGTGATATACAGAGACAAATTTACCTCACTAATGGCAATATTCCTCAACATTTCTCTATTGTTATCAGAGGAAAAACCTTGAATAATGAGGTTATCCAACTGCAAACACTTATTTAGAGTCCGATTCTGCAATCCTTAGTCACTTTGACTTGTAAGGACTTGTAACTGTAGATGTATTAAACTCAATGACATTACTTGAGTAAGAGCTGCTAAGCATGAATAAGAGTTGTGGAATCCTCAACTAGTCCAGGAACTGGCATGTTTTAAGGACCATTACTTTAGGGCTCCACTCACCCACTGCTTTCCCCAATTCTATTCAATTGCAACAACACCAACAGTTCTCCTTACAGGTTCTGTAGCTGTCTGGGGCCTTGCACATCTTATTTTGCATGGGCTTGACAAAAGCAGCCTTGATGTAAGACACGTTTATAGGAAAGGGGATATTGAAAAAATGGTAAGAAAAAAAGGGAAATGAAAACCTCAGTCATTTTCTGGGTATGTTCATTAATTGGAAAAAGAGAACGTGGAAACGTTAAGCCAGATTCTGATCCATTCCAAAGTAATTCCACGGAAGTCAATGAAGTAGAGCTGGGTGAATACTTCAAAACATTTACTGTTAATGTTTGCTCAAACTACGTTTTTTTCAGCTATATTTTCTTCACTTTGGTGGTTTTGGTCTCCATAAATATTCTAGCAAATGACTTTCCACAGACATAAAGAATTTTAAGGAATATTGGAAAATATTTGCAGAAAGTGAATTTTGTCCTTGTATTCACATCAGAAAGAGTTCTGTTTCCATAAGGGAACAAAATGCCATGTGATTTGTCTAGGGTTGCCAGGTGTCTGGTTTTTGACCGGAACGCCCAGTTGAAAAGGGACCATGGCACACGGCCGACTAGGCCCTTAAAAGGCAGGCTAGTCCCGACCTGTGCTGGCAACGCACTGTGCCCCGGAAGTGGCCAACAGGTCCAGCTCCTAGGTAGGGGGCCACGGGGCTCCGTGCATTGCCCCTACCCTGAGCACTGGCTCGGTACTCCCATTGGGTGGGAACCACAGCCAATGGGAGCTGTGGGGGCAGTGCCTGCATGCCACATGGAGCCTCATGGCCCCCCACCAAGGAGCCAGACTTGCTGGCCGCTTCCGGGGCGCAGCATGGTGCCAGGACAGGCAGGGAGCCTGCCTTATCCCCAGCGTGCCGCTGACTGGGAGCTTCCCAAGGTAAACCCGTGCCCCATCACCAACCCCCTGCCCCAGCTCTAAGCCCCCCCCCAAACCCAGAGCCCCCTCCTGCACCCCTGGCCCCACACTCCCAGCCCAGAGCCCATACCCCCTCCCTCACCCCAACCCCCTGCCTCAACCCACAGACCCCTCCCGCACTCCTAATCCCTTGGATCCACCCTCCAGCCTGGAGACCCCCTCCTGCACCCCAATTGCCACATCCCCAGTTGGACCCCACCTCCTCCCACACCCCAACACCCTGCCACAGCCCAGAACCCCTCCTGCATCCTGAACCCCTCATTTCTGGCCCCACCCTGGAGCCCACACCCCCAGTTAGAGGCCTCACCTCCTCTGGCACCCCAATCCCCTGCCCCAGCCCAGTGAAAGAGAGTGAGGGTGGGGAAGAGTGAGACACTGAGGGAGGGGGAATGTAGTGAGTGGAGGCGGGGCCTCTGGGAAGGGGCAGGGCTAGACTGTTCAGTTTTGTGCGATTAGAAAGTTGGCAACCCTATTTGTGTCCTAGAATAATTACCCAACACAGCTCAAATTTCAAATATTGAATAGTGACAAAGAACTATTCACGAAGGACTAGATGTTGTACTCACATTACCCAGTACATTAATTCCTCAAAGAATCCTATTGACTTCATTGGGTCCTGCTTGTGTGGTAGAATCCTACTCATCATGAACAAGGGGAATGAAATCTGACATACACAACCTGCAGAATAAGCATTATTCTTAGCAATTGTTCAGCAGATATTTTTGAAAAGCAAATACATTTGAGAGATTACTAAACTACTCTCCGACTAGTCGCAAACAGAAAGTTATTGTCACTATACAGTGCCTGAAAAGCACTTAACAAGACACATAAAATGTCCATGCACAAAAGAGTTTATAGTCTATAGTTTCAGCCTGCAATCAGAACCACTAGCAAGAACCCACCGAGGTCAATTGGGCTCCACCTGGGTACAGAGGTCTCCCTGTGTGGATCCAATAGCATTATTAGACCCCATGTCAATGAGACTCTGCCTGGGAATTGGGGCTAAATTAAGAAAAATAGATTTATCAAATACACTATTCATTGAGTATTATTTACCCAGCTCTACCTGTTTAAATGAGATCACATTCTAGACTTTTGTTTATAAATGTTCTTTAACTCTAGTTGAGTTTACATCATATGTTTTTCATGTTAGTGGGAAACAGGTCATCCCTCCTTTAATAGTTAATCCACTGGGTTGAGTGTGGAAGTGAATTTCATACTTTTGCTGCCACTACTTCTTACCTGGAGCAGAGAACGTTTTATATATTTGCTTATGCAGGAAAAGTTAATTATTCAGGGAAAGGGAATAGAATCTTTGGGCCAGATCTTCAGTGGAAATAAGTTAAGTCAATGGAACTATTCCAATTTATAGTCCTGCAGATCTAGCCCTCTTTCTTTAAAATGAAAGGATGGAATCCATTAAAAGATCATGATAGTACAGAACCCACACCTATTCTGAAAACTTCAATTTTCACCTGAAATCGACTTGCTCATATTGTGAGAAGTTATTATAAAAATGAAGCCTCCAGTGGAATTACAGGTACATTTTTCAGTGATCTTAAAAGGTGTTTCTAAAGCTGATGGGTGTCACTTTGCAGAGAACGTTAGCACATTTATGACACACTTAAATTAGCCTCCCACATCTAAGTTACAAGGTTCCATAGGTAACCTTGGGGCAGAAGTTCCTCATTTCAGGGTGTTTATTTCCCTGAGATACTATAACAAAGACAATTGCCCCAAGAAATTGCTTGTGTTCAGATAGCATCTTTTCTTTGTGTTATACCCTCACAACTTCCGTTATATTAATGCACTCCTCCTCAAAATACAAGGGATTGCTACAGATTTCAAGAAGTTCGACAGGACAATAGAGAGTTAAAAGAGCATATATAGCCAAAAATATAATCAAAGCCTTCAGCATACTAAGGAGGAGAGAGCAGGCAGATAAAAATCAATGATAAACCCCAGGACACTAGGAGAGCAATTAAAAATAAACAACCAGCAGTTAAAAATAGAATTCAAGCAAAATGTTTTCCCCCAAGGGTTATAAACTTGTGGAGCACCCTACCATGAGCAGCAATAGAAGAGCAAATTCCTTTCCTGTTTTTAGGAAAGTGAGATCTATTCTTCTGCTGGAAAGTAAGCTAACCTGCCAAATGAAGCAGATTAAACACAGCAAATGGGCTGGTTTCCATTTTAGGGATTTGTAAGCACTAGACAACTGTTAAGGAAGGAGAATTTGGGAGATTTGGTTGCTGCATGCCTTGGATGTTGCAAAACATGTTAATGCTTAGACTGTACCTGATTTATTGCAATTAGCTTTTGGCATCACTGAAAACCCTGGTGAGCGGTTTGCTCACTTCTTTTGGCTAACACAGAATACAGGTTGAAGTGCCTTCTGATTAATTGGCAGTCCCTTCTAAACAAGGGATAACCTAGGCACTTCATCAAGCCACATCTCTTTAACCGATGTTGGAAATTTGTCTTTAATTTTGTCACTTCCCATCCTTGGAAAAGTGCAATGATCACACATGGGTGATTCAAGGATTAATGGAGCTGTGATGGGGTGTGCACTTCACACAGGCTCTGAATGGGGTAACATGAGCCTGAGAGGCCACTTATGTTACCTGGATGCAGCTGGAGGGAGAGGCAGCCTTAACTGAACATGAAGCCCAGCTGGGCAGGAGCAGGCTGGTTAGTATAAAGAGAGTAAGTTTGCAGCAGAAGGAGTCTGAAGAGAAAGAGTTTGTGGTTATGGGGTGGAGGAGAGTAGATAGAAAGGTAATGAGGGGTGGAAATAAGCCCTGGGATACTAGTTGTGAAAGAAGGGTCAACCTAGAGAAGTCATGGGGAATGAGACAGGCTGAGAAGGAGCTCAGGGGAATAATAGCAAGCTGTGGGACTGTGTAGAGCTTGATTGCTGATTATAGGGCCCCTGGGCTGGAGCCTGCTATGGTTGAAGAGCCTGGGTTCTCCTACCAGTCACTGGTAATGATGTGAGCCTGGAGTAGAGGCCAAAGACCCACCTGTGAGGATATTAGTCAGACTTTCTGTTACTCCAGAAGGAGATGACTAATTTGTGACCTGGCCAGAGGGCTGAGTCCCAGGTAAAGTAACCGCAGAGTGACTGTTTTGCAGCGGTGCTAGGCTGTGCTTTGCCACAGGGAGGTGCTCCATTGGTGAGTGGTGGTATGACTTATTATTTGAGGATCTGCATATAATAGTGTGCTAAAAGCCAGCATCATACTACATATACAGAAGGGGACAGATTTAGGATTAGCACCTGGTTAATCACCATTAAGCTACTTGGCACTATCTAGGTTTATGCCAACATTGTCTCAGTTAACCAACCGTTATTATCATTCCCTATCATTAGGCTAAATCAGCTTCCTGGGAGACGTTCCAGTATCCAGCTGGCCTAATATACTGTGTCCCAGTGAGCTAGAATCCACTGTAATTATATTTGCTAGGCATATAGCATCTCTTATCTCAAAGTATTTTCTGCATTTTATTCATTGAACACTGTGCTACTGCACTAGGCTCTGAAGTGAAGGGTCAGCAGCAACCAACTGGAGCAGAAGATGCTGATAGGGCAAGGGGATGTTTTGTTCAACAACATCACTGCAAACCTCTGCTTTTACGAACTGCATGATGAGCTCTTCAATACTCATGAGTTTTCAAAGTCTAGTTAAAAAAAACAAACAAACAAACTGCTTGGCCTATGCAGTTCATGATGTTTGAGAATGGGGGTCTGAGCCAGCCATGCCTCTGTTTGAACTGGGGTTTAGATTGCTAAACCATCTCCTCCAACCTCACACCCATCAAATAAGTGAAGTACAACTTCTTACAAAGATCAGTGAAGAGGACAGAAGTGGCTCTGAGGCTGAGATCCAGGATATTCTATGTACATTCCTCTTGACTAAAGAACCATTTTCAGAGGTGTTTGGTTTTTTGTTTTTTTTTTTTGTTTGTTTAAACCAGACCCTGTATTTCCTCAGACATATGCACATGGATCTTAGCTAGGTCAGAGTTATTCAGGGGATGAGAATAAAGGAGTAGATGCTCTAGCTAGCTTAGCTATGCACACAGGCTCAGTGTGACTTTCCATAGCTGCACATTTTATTGAAGTCAATATGTTCTGGGTCAGTCCCTCAGTTGAGAGAACACCAATTCAAAAGGTATTCTGCATATACGGCATGTTTTCTTCAATGCCTTATGGCTTATCCAATATTTCACAGGAGATATTTTTGAAAGATTTGATAAGGGCTAGTTCCATGTCAAATGTAAAGTTTCTGCCACAACATATTTCTGCTGTAGAATTGACCCCCAAGAAGTTGCATTGTTTTTAACATAATGGACATGGTGTATTTTATTCACTCCTGGTGTATTCTCAAATGTCAGAACCTTTATGGCCTAAACTTTCCCAAACAAAATTCCCTTAAAACAAGAGATCCAACCTGGAAAACTTCAGCCTGAAAGGTAAACATTTCAGAAAGATCTAAGCAACTGAAAATTAGGGGTTAAAAATAAAAACTGAAATTCAGCCTTAGCTACAATGCCATGCCTTACTTTACTATACGGTGCTAGGATTCTGCAGTGCTTGGGACCATACCTTTCACTATTCAGGATATATTGAGATTACCGTTTAGACTTCCACCTTAACACCCTGAGTTTTTTGGCCAGCATCTAATGTAGGTCAGGATTTCAAATCTGTTTTATCTTTCTATAAAGGACCAAACCAGACATCCACATCAGAAGAAATGTAGTATGCAGCTATCTGACTGGTCATCCATCAGTCCTTTCCATTTCAGTGACATAGGTTATTCTTAGGCCACGTATACACTACCCGCTGGATTGGCGGGTAGTGATCTATCGGGGATTGATTTATCGTGTCTAGTGTAGACAGGATAAATCGATCCCCAATCGCTCTGCCGTCGACTCCGGAACTCCACCATGGCGAGAGGTGGAAGCGGAGCCGACGGGGGAGCGGCGGCCATCAATCCCGCGCTGCAAGGACGCGAAGTAAGTGATTCTAAGTCGATCTAAGATACATCGACTTCAGCTACGCTATTCTCGTAGCTGAAGTTGCGTATCTTAGATCGACCCCCCCCTCCGCCAGTGTAGACCAGGCCTTAGCCATTGTTTTAACAATAGTGCTTATAATTGGCACTAATGTTCTCAATGTCCTCTAGAGTCAAAGGGGGTTTTTTGATTGTTAAATGAGAATTGTTTAGTTCCAAGTCTAAAAAAAACAAAACAAAACAAAACACCAGTGATCAAGCAAGAGTTGTTAGACTGGACAAAGGTGGCTTGGCATAATATTTCTCAAAGAATAAGATACAATCACCCGTAATATTGAGAGCAGGTCCTTGAACTCTAGGGGTAGAATTTTCAAAAGCAATCAATGCACAGATTGGCCGAACTCTGTTCCCACTGAAGTCAATCCTATATTTTGAAATTGTGTTTAGTTAAACATAAATTGAGTGGATTCTCATTCTTTTTGAAGGGCATTTTATTATGCTGTATACTGGCACACAGAGGAAGTAAAAGGTAGAAATTTCTACCCCAATAATATTAGTTCAGCACATATTAGGCACATTTTTTAAAAAGAGAAGAAGAAAAAGGATTCTCATTAGAGCTGGTTGAAAAGAGGTAATTATATTTAACAAAAAAGTTGGAAAAACATTTTCATTTTGCTCAGTTTTTTTCACAATGTATATCACTTTCCATCAAATTTAGCAATGATGTTTTTTCAACATTTTGAAAATTAATTTTAGGAGAGGGCAGCAGGAAATGTACTCTTTTTACTTCCCTTTTCTCTAGTGGAAAAAAGTTAAAATGTGAGTGGCATCTCTCCAACCAAAAAAAAAAGATGAGAAATTGTACATAAACTTTTCATTTTTAACATGTCAAAAGGTAGCAATTTTTGATTAAAGCAAAGTATTTTTGAAAAATATTTTTGTTAAAACTGCCTTCTTGACTGAATTGTTTTGGTTAAAATATTTCCAATATCAAATTATAATACTCCAGATGTTCCCTAGTTCTCCATGACTTTTAATGCTGTTTCTGTTTATATATAATTTATATAGCAATTGGAAACATCTCTGGGGATTTTCTTTATTCTTATACCATTAGCAGAATTCCTATCTAAATGGGAATAATGACCAGCGGCTGTTCATACAGCACAAGATTCCCTCTGTTCGGAGTTGTGAACATCACCCATGGTGGTCTATAAAACTAGTGGCTGGAGGCTAGATTTGTGCTGTTGCATGTTTTAAAAGTCCTCTATAAAACTTTAGCATTTGCAAACTTTTTTTCTCAAGTAATAACTAATTTAGTGCTCTAAGAGCTTTAGTGACTTAAGGCCAGATTCTGCTCTAAGTGAAGTCAATGGCAAAACTCATTGATTTCAGAAATGGGCCCTTAGTACTGATATTAATTAGTTGTTCTTCAGTTTCAAAAGCAGTTCTTAGCCAGCCAGCATTAACCTTTCCTAAAAAATAGCCAGCTACTGTATGACGTTGCAGTTCTGTTACAAAGACATTGGAATTAGAAAACAAAGCAATACATACTCCAGTTTTGGAAGTGCAAAGGTATAGCCTACTATCAGAATATAGATATTCAGGCCCACCTGTAAAGGCCTATACTTTAAGAACTTTGGTGTATTTTTATCACTTAGCTAGTTATAGAGGTATAAAACAAAGGATCAAAATCACAAGTCCACCTGTGTATGGGCCTTCTCTCACTAGGATAGTCTGAGGCCTTGTTCTTAGGCTAAGGCCTTTGGCTAAGCAGTAGAGGCAGCCATAAGCTGGGAAGCTTACGGTCACATCCTCCCATCCCAAACCAGTCACAGTGAAATAAGGTGGTATTGAGCTGTTAGGAAGACAATCCTGTCCTGATAGTGCCCATCACCACCAGATAAAGAAACAGATCTTAAGATGGTTAAAGAAAACTTAGTTTGATAGCATCCTGTCTGGCAAGAAATCACTTATCAGTGGTTGTGGTTGTGAAACCCTCATTTCTGTATTGTTTTATCTTTATGGCCCCCACTTTTCTATTGTTAATCTGTCTGGTTCTCTAATTGTTTCTGTCTGCTGTATAATTAATTTTGTTATGTGTAAGTTAATTAGGGTAGTGGGATATAATTGGTGAGAGAATTATGTTACAATATATTAGGATTGGTTAGTTAAATATCAGTAAAATGATTGGTTGAGGTATAGATGAGAACGTTACTATATAAACTGGGGTCAAACAGGAAGTGGAAGGGAAATTGGAATCATGCTTGCTAAGGGGTAGGGAGATGGGAATAAGTAACGGGGAACAGGGACACAGGCAAGGATCTGGGGCATCAGAGCTGGGAAGGGGAACACGGGGTAAATGCTCTGAGGCATCAGAGCTGGGAATGGAACACTGGGGAACAGACTCTGTCGGCACATAGAGATATGCCCGACTGGTGTGAAGGGCTTCGGAATATGCTTGCTTGGAAACTAACCCCCATAAACATTGCATTGTCTGCACTTCGGACTTCTGTCTGCATGACAAGAACCAGGGAAGTAGGAGGGTGAAGGGAAAGCCCTCTAACATGGGGTGGCCAACCTGAACCTGAGAAGGAGCCAGAATTTACCAATGTACATTGCCAAAGAGACACAGTAATATGTCGGCAGCTCCCCCCTGCTGCTCCCAGTGCCTCCCACCCACCGGCAGCCGCGCTGATCAGCACCTCCCCCTTCCTCTCCACACCTCTCAATTAGCTGTTTTGTGGTGTGCAGGAGGCTCTGGGGAGAGGGAGAGGAGCAAGGCCATGGCAGGCTCAGGGTAGGGTGTGGGAAGTGGTAGAGTGGGGTCAGGGCCTGTGGCAGAGCCAGGGGTTGAGCAGTGAGCACCCCCCAGCACACTGGAAAGTTGGCACCTGTAGCTCCAGCCCCGGAGTTGATGCCTATACAAGGAGCCGCATATTAACTTATGAAGAGCTGCATGTGGCTCTGGAGCCACATGTTGGCCACACCTGCTCTAACACCTACAGTACGCAAAGACATAAGGGTTATATACCTTCATGCTTCAGGACTTAAGCCAATCTCAAAGTACTGTGAGTTAGGAGGAAATTTTCCCTGGGACCAAGATATCCCATAGTTACCTACTGCAGAATTTCTCGCACTTCTTCTGAAACATAAGATACTGGCCAGTACTGGAGACAGGACCATAGTGATCTTATCCAACTCCAGTGTCATAAAAATAATATGTGGCAAAGTTACATCAATCTCGGTGGAATGTTGTTTGAGCTACAAGAACTTACAAAAGAAATTACTTTGTACAATTTGTTCCATACTTATCAAAACAGGATATAAATTGAGTAAAACTCTCACAAAGGGGAAACTTTTCTCATGGAGCTGGAAGAATTGGATGCTCAAATTCATTAGCAGGAAGGGGAACTATGCACTTAATTCTCACATCACACCAATCTGCGCATTTTACCCCTGGATATTTAGGTTATCAGGAAGTGTTCAAACAGAGCTTGAGGGAAATATCAGCATTGCCTATGTCTATAATTGTGCAGCTGATAGTGTCAAAGAAGTTATTTGAATCAACATCACATAACCAAAAAAGCCTGACTTTAGATCTTAGTATAATATTTTATGTAATCTTTATAACACACTTGTCAAAGTATGTAGAAACACATGTGGGAATTTGGCAACATAAAAAATCTCGAGTAACATTGGGCTATATTAAATTATGCATAGTACAAGAGCAACTGACAGATGGTATTGTAGAGTGTGCTGAGACTGGTATCTATACCATGATCATTAAAATAAATTTGTCTAGATAAATGAGGTTATTTGCAGGTTTGATGCACCTAACTGAAATAAATGTTTATTTTAGGGTTACGTGCAACATGCACATGTTACTTTAGAGGCTGCATCTGTCACAATGTGAGTGATGTTCTGCAGAAATGCAGACACTAGTAAAGGGAGCTCACAGTAGCATGTAAAGCAGGGAGATATGAGTGTGAAGAGGGAGCGGCTTCTGTAAAACAACAGCACTGCACACAAAGAAACTGTCTCGACAGTGTGGGGAAATGGGAGAAATGAGTAGATAGGTAAAAGATATTAGAAATCATTGAAAAATGATTTCAGGAAGTTAAAAGGTCAGACCTGGGGAGCAAATAAATGGCTAAAAAGGAAGCCACTATGTAGTGTGACAAGTAGCTAGCAAGGGAATATTATTCCCCTGCTATCTGTATCTCCCTTCTGCCCTCATGACTCCACCCCCTCATTCTAAGAATGTTGGAAAATTGTAAAACTTCTAGGGCATAGGAAGATAGGAACTGCCATAGCAGAACAAACCAGTGTCCATCCACTCCGCTATCCTATCATTAACACTTGCAAGAGGCTTTTAAAAAAGATACCCTGAAATATGTAATGACTTTGTCTTCTAACCCTGAAGAGTTAGATGTTGGCTTAAACTCTGAAGCATGATAGTTTAGATATCCTTTCCAAAACTCTTCTTTATCTGTTTAGCATTTACTGCTTTAACTGGGCCTTTGATTCTGGAAATAGAGTCAACTCTCTTTTCACTTATCTGTTGAGCTTGAAACTGTACCAACCAGAGCCAAATTCATGGTGGTGTAGGATGGCATCACTAAATCTATTCTAAATAAAATACAGTAAAAGGCTACAGAGCAGAAGCTGGAGCCACTTGTTTCTTCATGCAGCCACCTCAGTGAGCTTCACATTGTCCCTGCCAGGTCTAGCTCAGGCAGGCAGCTGCTTCTATTTCACATGAAGTTCCTAATTCACCTGCTATGTCTTACTTGTGCCCCATGGCTACATCCATGATATCTCCAAGCCTGAGTGAGACCTGTGTAGGACAGTGTGAAGCTCTGCTGGGATGAGGTGGACAGTGGTTCTCTCCTCTGCTTCCTGCTACCCCTGTGGATGTGCAAGAGAAAAGGTGGATCTCTTCTTGCAGTCAGTCCACAGGTCTGGATTGGAGAGTCCTGGCATCTTTAAATTAAAAAAAAAGCGGGGGTAGCCCACTTTATAGTCAAAAGGAATACAGTGAGTGATATTAATGCTCCCATACTAACTATCAGAAAACACCAGGGATACCACAGACCCAACTACATAAGACACTGCATTTACCAGGGAAGGGAATGCTGGAATTTTAGTGACACGCACCTTACAGTACTGGATGCTCAAAATTCCATCTGTCCTGCCGAAGATTTCCTGCCCTGCAGGGTGAATTCAACTGAATAGTATTGAGTTCCCGTAAAATAAAGAATGGGAAATGCCATACTTGGTCAGACCAATGGTCCATCTAGTCCACTATCCTTTTTCAAACAGTGGTTAATAAAAACTACTTTGGAGAAAGTAATCCTGAAGCAGGCAGTTATACCCTCTTAGAAAATTTCCTCTTAAATCCCAAATGATTTTAGCCTGGCTTATGCTCTGAGGTTGTCTTGAAGATTTATATCCTTTCCAAAGCACTTTATAAAAATATATTTTCTATTATAACTCTGGATAGACTTGTTTTCCTATAAACATTTGATCCTTTTTTAATCCTGCCAAACTTTTGGTTTCAGAGCTATCTTGTGGCAATGAGTTCCACAGGCTAATTTGTGTGTGGTTTGAAAAGTATTTTAATCCATTTTTAATTTACCACTTTTCATTTCCTTGACTGTTCCCATATTCTTGTATTTTGTGTGTGAACAGAAATTCTCACTCAATCTTCTCTATGCCATTCATTATTTTGTATATTTTTTTCATATGCCCTCTTATTCAGCCTCTTCCTGCAGGACTGAAGGTTTTTTTACAGCAACAGTGTTGTAGTTAACATATGTTAGCAATTATTGCCAGGTGAAAGAACAGACTGAAGTAATAATCTCACCCTCTGTGTGTGCCCCTTTTATGGGTACTCTTTTATAGCTTTAAACATTTGGCTGTAAAGTAAGCATCCAAAATTTCCAAAGCATGTTTCTCTTACAGCCCAGCTTGATTTGGGTTTCAATAGCCCATGTACCTTCCCAGAGTCTCAAGGAACAGTGAAGGATGGGAACTCTTTTCTACTGTAGTTTATACCAGATCTATACTTTTTTTTCTCCTGCAAAGAAGCCTTTATTATTTGAAACAGGAAATCAAGTATGATGGTTCCATCAGCTAAGTGAAGTATCTCATTCTGTCCCGTCTATATTTTAATTGTTAGTTATTTTATAACAATAATTTCAATGACCCAAAGGAGAGACCCAGTGACCCAAAGGTCTCCATGTTTCATGGTCAAAGACAAAACTGCAAAATCTAGGACCAGATCCACCTGCGACTCCAATCTCTTTGAACAACAAAACCGTCAAATCAGTTTCCAGCTTTTGCTATCTGGGTTCTATACTTACCAGCTCCTCCAATTCTCACACGGAGGTTCTCCATTGGATTGGCATCACAGCATCTGCCATAGGCCATTTACAATGGATATCATCTTAGTATGACAACCGAGTTCAGGATTTATTCGAGCTGCATCCTTCCTATACTGTTGTACGGCTGCGAAACGTGGACACTATGCCGCACAGACTGGACAAAGCTGGAGGCTTTCCACACAAAATATCAACGTCATATACTGGGCATAAAGTGGAATGACTTCATCTGTAATGCAGATGTTTATGATCGTTCGGGTCTATAGACTACTGGGGCCATTGTCCGCAGGTGGCACCTTACGCTTTTTGGACATGTCGCAAGGATGCCACAAGACATTCCAGCGAACGCTGTTCTCTGGGTGGCTTGTAACATCTGGGATAAAATTCCGCCAACTGAGGGGTGGAGGCGGCCCAGAGGCAGACCCCCTGTTAAATGGATTCATCAAGTCTGTTCCAATGTTGGACTCTCAGGCAGTCAAGCCTTTGCGGTTGCGCAGGAATGGACCAAATGGCGAACGATCACTATGGCCAACTGTCTGGCTAAGCATTGAAGAAGAGAAAGGAGAGAGCTTTAAAAAGACCTGTAGCCTGGTTGATTTGGAAAGGGTATTTCAGTTCCACCTGTTATGAAGATAGAAGCGAGAGGGAGAGAAGCTGGCAAAATATCTGAAATCAAAGCTCAGAGAAGGTATAATATACAATGGTATCAGGGTAATAATCCCATCTGCCCCAGTGAAAACCAATTAAGTGCTAAACTCCTGCCTCCTTCTTGGCCGCCCTATCACATACATATTTTAGAATTTCTTGTTGCACGTCTACATATTGTTGCTGGACCACTCTAATTTATAGTCTACTACTTTTGTAGATCTTCTGCTGATGCTACTCATTAACATGATAACATCATCTTTCTCCATCAGCCAAATTAAATTAAAAATCTCCAACAGAGGCTCCCACAGAAATCAATATCTTTGTGCCCTACTGAATTTCTCTTTACAAATGTAAGTAGAGGATTAAGTACGTGTTTGATAATGTTGTTAAGATATAAACCATAAAAAGCATGTGTGATGTAGGAAGGATATAAATCTGATACCCTTTAAATGGTAAGGGGAAATACCAGTGTACCCCTCCCACACAATAATTCTATTGATTGATGTGTATTTGTGCAGTCCATTGGTCTCTGGTCACTATGGATCAGTGCCAGCAACACTGTTTAGCCTACCAGCCATGCATCCAGGCTCTTCTCTGTCCCAAGTAAGGCAGTTAGTCTGTGCACATATATAGAGCTATTCATATAAAAACCATAAAAATAGCAGTTAACATGAATCTGAGCATCTCACTTTGTCTTTGGAAGCTCCTCAACTATATTATCCCAATTCTGTACAACAAAATAAATAGTGCAAAAAAATCTAGTAAAAGTATCTTCAGACAAGATGATTTCTCCCGATTTAAAGACTCATACAGCATGTAATGCATTTATTTGCATGAAGAGGGCATTATGCCAGCCAACATCTGTTCTCTCTAGAGTTGGTAATTCTGCCTCCCATAACAAGTAATCAATTCTGCCTGAAAACACACAACTATCTCTTTGCTATAGATCCTACATACTGTCCAACTTCTGTGTGCAAGTTTAGTGAATTACTTCTGTAGTTAAAATCTTATTTGGGCAGTGAGGCACCATTCGAATCTCTTCCCCCCCCCCCCCCCGAGATGTGGATGTCATTCTAAGAACTTCGCTCACATGTTTGATTACAAAATGTTTAAGGGTCAGATCCTCAGCGGAAATAAATTGGCATAGCTCCTTTGAAATCAGCAGATTTATGCCAATTTACACAAGCTCAGGATCAGGCCTTAAAACTTGAGAGGCATTTAAACCAGATGTGGTTACAGCGTGCAAATGAACTTAAAGTCATATGTACTTTATAGTGATGGATTGAGCTACATCAATAAAAACAAAGCTATTTTCCCCATTGCAATACAGAGACGTACAGATAATGGTTAAGAATGGATTTTTTTTTCAATTTAAAATGGCTGCAGGAAGAAGGTGCTGGATTTTTAAAGGTATCTAGGCCTCTAAAGATGCAGATAGGTGCCTAGTGGGATTTTCAGAAGTGTCTAGGTCCTTGAATCCCGTCGATTTCAATGGGAGTTAGGTGTCTAGTGCCACAGCTGCTGAGAGGGAAGTCTACTGGGAGTCCACTTGCCTCTTCTACTCTAGGGTATGTTTACACTGAAATCGAAAATACCCATGGCTAACTGGAACTGTGGTGCTGTAAAATTGTGGTGTAGACATTGAGACTCCAGCCCAAGCTCTGGGACCCCTTGAAGGGGGGATGGTCCCAAATGTCTACCCCACAGTTTTACAGCCCCATAGCTCAAACGCTGAAAACCCATGTCAGCTGATTCAGGCCAGTCGGTGTTTTTAAATGCAAAGTAGTCATACCCTAATAGATCTCTCTCCCGCAGGGTTCCCATCCTCTTTGGGGACCAGAGGACAGTACCTTGACTCTGCATAAAAAAATTACTTCTAAATGGCTAAAAACTCAACAATGGAGAAAACTGCATTGGGTATTTCAACATTTTCTATGGAAGGTACCTGTGTTTGTATTTACATCAATACAGATTCTCAAGAGCACTGGGATGTGCCGTCCCCCATTTCTGCAATTTATTCATGCAAATAATCTTTGGCTGGCTGTGGGCCTGTTTGGGGACATGAACTGTTTCTAGATGCATTTCTTCTCCTTGCTGTATCTGCTGACCACAAGATGATACAATGCTGCATCATCACGTGATATCAAGATCTGTGTTAACGGCCACCAAAATGTATGGGTTTCCCTGTCCTGACTTGATCTAATTTAGCCACTGGAAGAAAATAAAACAGCAATGATTCCAGCAACAAGGATGATGCTAGAGTTGATCCCAAAAGCAGAATATGTTAGTAACCTGATTATTTTCCCATCTGCTAACAGGTTTATGCCAATACAGAGGAAGAAGCTAAGATAAATGACAATGATCAGTTTTACAGTTCTTCTTCTGATGGTGTTGCTTCTAATAAATAACAATGTTGGGTAAAATTTTCAAAAGTACCTCTGTCATTTAGGAGGCTAAAATTTCACTAAGTTATTTAATGCCTTCCCCTCTGTGCATTTTTACACCAGAAGAGAACATTAAGACTGAAGATATTTGCTGATTAGCTGGCATCTAGAGACCCAAGAAAGCACTGAACCTTTGTTGTGATGTCATGTAATATTTGTGTACCATATGCAATAGCTCTGTCCTTAAGTCAGAGAGGCTAAGGCAATAATTGGACTTCACTGGAAATATCCTGGAATCATAGAAATGTAGGGCTGGGAGGGGTCTTGAGAGATTACCAAGGCCAGCCGCCAATGCTAAGGCAGCACTAAGGATATCTAAGTGTTTGTCTAAACTGTTCTTATGCACCTCCAACGATGGGGGGTCCCCAACCTCCCATGCAGTCCTATTCCAGAGTTTACCTATCCTTATAGTTAAATATTAGGTAAAAATTTCTAACTCAAATCTCCCTTGCTGCAAAATAAGCCACTTAATACTAGTTCTGCTAAACATCTTTCTAACAGCCCTTAGTCTTCAAGTATGTTATCAGGTTCCCCCCCCCCAGTTGTCTTTTCTGAAGACAAAACATGCTCAGTTTTTTAACCTTTCCTCATAGGTCAGGTTTCCTAAACCTTTACTCGTTTCTGTTGCTCTCATCTGGACTCTCTCCAGTTTGTCCACATCTTTCCTAAAGTGTGGTGCTCAGAACTGGACACAGTACTCCAGCTGAAGCCTCACCAGTACCAACTAGAGCGGGACAATTACCACTACATACCACCCTCCTGTTAATACACCCCAGAGTGATATTCTCCTTTTTTGCAATTGCATCACACTGTTGATTCTCATCCAGTTTGAGATCGACTATGATTCGCAGATCCTTTTCTGCAGGATTACCACCTAGCTAATTATTCCCAGTTTTGTAGCTGTGCATTTGATTTTTCCCCCTTCCTAAGTAAAATAATTTGCACGGTTTCTATAAAGAACTATATCGCAATGAGAAATTTCTCCAACGTCTAACTGCCTATCCAGTCCATAAACAGAACTTGTAAGTCTAATAGCACCATCTGTTGACTCCCAGTGTTATTTGGGCAACTATTATGTGCAATAAAAAGGCAAATATTAGCGGAAGGACCACCTCTCTTTACTACTATGTTCAATATTTTCAGCATCCATTTTGTTTGAAATGGTTCCCCAGGACCCTTTATGAGTGCATGGTTGGGATCTCTGCTTTGGCTTCTATGTAACTTCAGCCACTGAATGAAACAGCCATATAACACTTCAGCAAACAGAACAAGAGCACTCAATGGAAATGCCATGTGCTGTGAATATCTACAGCAGTATAAATGTCTTAGACTGGTGAGGTCAAGAACATGCCCACTTCCTCATCAAGAAATTGTATAACACTGTTTACTGCTTCTTGAAAGGTTTGTGATCCAAATTATAGTTGCTATATTACTGTCAATTGAAGTACACTGTCCTCACTTTTAGTTAGAGACAAACATCTTATTTCTTTGCTGAGGTTATTAGTTTTTGTGCTTCCTATTCAAATCCCTCTTTGGTCTCTGTGTTTTCTCTTGAAATCATTCGCATTTTGGACAAGAAGATAGATTTCTTTCCCTTGATATGGTTTCGACTTCTCATATCAGAGGTAGAAAAGTGTGGCATAGTTTCAGGTTATTTGGAGGAGCCAATTTTCTAGGATTAATGTCTCAATCAAGTGGAAGTATAGCTTCAATTTTCTTCTTAAAAGGTGCATCAAATCACATCTTTCTCTTCCCTGGCAAACATTTTACTTATTTTGCAGCCTGCAAAAATTTTTGAGTCATGTCTTCTCTCATGCCACCACAGCAGGGGCAGATTTGATTGTCAAACTTGCATACAAATTTGTTCCAGAAAGACTTATTGACTGAAGCTGGGTGGCTATACCTTACTCAAAGTAACAAGAGAAAATTCACATCAGGTGAGGTTCTCCACTTGTTCATATTTTAAACGCCGTATGTTCTTCTATTCAGAAGCTGACACCTTTTCTTTACACCAGTCTTAAAAGAGGCTCCTCTAAGACTGACGTCTACGGGGGTGCCATTAAAGACAAATTTCACCAACCCAGGAACCTGCAGTAACTGTGGTACCTTCCTATACTTACAACAACAGGACATATTACAGTGCAGCAGTTGCCATGAAGTACCAAATATGGAGGTTTCGATGGTTCTCATTGCATGATGCACAGATTGACCAGCAAGGGCTGATTAGATGGCAAGTGCCTTGTGCTTCCCCAGGCCTCCCAGAGACCAAACTCTGTATTTTTCCCTGGGCCAGTGAGAGGAAGCCATGTTCCTTTGTGAAAAATAAGGTGTGTCACTGCCTGATACAGCGTGAAAATGCTACTGAGGTGAAGGAGCAAACTACACACTAACTTCTTATGTGATCTCTGGGAACTCTTCCTCATTTGAGTCAATGTCAAGCTGCTTAGGTAGGACCAAAGTGTTGTAAAAATCCTTTTAAAACCACAAGATTTACTATGAATATAAATGGCAGAGGTGGGGATGTCAGTCCCTTCGGCCACGGGATTGTGACTTCTATTTGCATCTTTCTTTAGAGCAGCTGAACGCAGGCTAGATGAAAACAATTTATACCTCCCCTTCAACTCCCACAAAGTGCTCTTTCTGTAGCATGTAGTATGGCCTCTTTCAGTCCAACACCATCATCTCTCCATAAATCAGCTGGCGGCAGCTGCAAGCACTTGTTACTTTTCTCAGAGGCCTAGCACCTCAAATACTTAATGCATTTGACTGCCACACTCTCAGATCTGGATTCTCCAAGTTGTCCCTAAATATAGTACTCCTGCAGCCTTTCTGCCAACCTAGTAGACCAGCTTGTCACTCATCTTTAACTAGACATTTCTACAGTTTAGCTTGTTTTAATTTTAAATATTTTCTGTTGTATTTTGCGTGATACATTTAACTTTTTGTTGACTAAACCAAAATGTTCCTGGCTGCCACACTAAAAACAACTTGGTTCAGCAGTTGTACCTGTCATTTTAAGTTTTGTGTCTCTCTCTACAAGGATAGAAAATTGGTTTAGTGAGAGTCCCTATTGATCTGCACTTAGGCTTGTAACATCAATGCCTTCAAAATTTGCACTGACATGCATCAGCCCTATTTTACTATGCCAGATGGTAGGGCAAGACTAAGGTGTGTTTCTCTCCATTTTTGCTTTAACAGTATTCAGACTGCTGCCATACGCTGAGCATGACATTATGCCAACGTAAACCACTTAGTCCTCAACATGCTCATCTAAACAGCTGGAAAAAGCTGGTATCTGATTAATAGTGTGGTGGTGTACACGATAAGTCTATATGAAAAATAAAGGAAGCTACTTGCGGATTTGTAAAAATCCACAACATGATAGCTGATCGTTAGAACTGCTAGAGTATAATACAACCACAGTTGTCTAAAATATAGTTCTTGTAGTCTATCGTTGAAAACTCTCTCAGGTATTTGATATAATTTTTTATCCACCTTCAGTGTCCTGTATGATACTCCTATCATCAGGGATTTGCTGTATAGTGAATCTCATATACAGTCCTTGAGAGCCATCTGTACTCACGGGGAATGTAACAAGAGGAATGCTAGCTTTATTTTTGCACTTTCAACTTAACCATTTGATAGGTCCCAGGGGAAATGTTGCTCCTTTCTTTTATGAATGGGGGATGTCAGAGAGCAACACCTAATAAAAATAATACCTAGAATTTACACTATCTTCAAAGTACCTTATAAACAAATATGAATTAAACCTCACCACAGTAATGTGAGTTAAGCTAGCTAATACAAACATCTGTATTTTACAGATGGGAAATGGAGGCAGAGAGGTCAAGCGATTTGCCCAAGACAGTCTCACCAGAGTTCCCACCTGCCAGCACTGTGCTCAGACCATTAGCTGTGCCTCCTATAAACAGATCAAGCCATTGGCATTCCCCAAAAGAATGTACACCAACACAATAAGCTTCTTCTGACTATACATCGGCACCTTAACTTGCTCTTTTGTCCATTAGACTTTCTACAGTGGCCCAAGACAACTCTTTTCAGTGAGACACTTTTTGGACAGGATGTCTTAAGCAGTTTGCTGGCATCTAGGTTTGGGGTGGGGAATGGAGATCAATAGAGTCACCAATTCCTCTAATTCCAGAGGAGAATATTAGTGAATTCTAGCAAATTAACCATCTACATCAACAGGAGCTGGGGAATAGAAAGATACTTCCAGGGGCGCAGAGATGGCATGGAACCACCACTCAAATTGCCTTGGTCCTCCAATTTCTTTAAGAGATCTGTGGGAGTTTGTGGGTAGTCCCTTAACAAATTCTGCAAGTGGTAAGACCCATTCCCACAATGAATATCAGGAGATGCTCCCAGAAGGAAAATCTCACAAGGATTCACCCCCTTCCTTTCTTTTGCAGGTTTTCCTGGGAGAAGAAGTAATGAGGCTCCCCGTTATTTTATTATTATTATTATTATTTTCATTCCCACTACAGCAAAGGAAAGCCCAGTTCTAATCATTTAATTTGTTCCATGTCCCCTAGCCCATTCACTATCTCTAGCCAATGCTGTTATTTTAGGCAGTCCAGAAGTAAATGTAGCATAGTACCTCAAACACCATTACATCCCCAGCATTTGTGTGAGCTTTCCTGGCTAATTTTATATATCTTTTTCTGGACTAGAGTGTAAATCATTAACAAGGCAAGAACAAATTAGTTTATATTTGGAGGAAATGGTCTTATTTCTCATGAGCAAATATTATTTGCATTCCCTGTGTGTGTTAGTTCTAGGCCTGGCTAATTTTTCCCAGCACATGATGGAGGGATTAAATTTTTGTGTAAGGTGTCACAATACCAGGCTCGCTGTACTACTCTCCTTTCTTGGGATCTCACCAAGAGCATGCCCCCATGGGTGTCAGATCTTAGGCCTTTACCTCTCCTGCAATTTGCTCATTCTTAGGTCAGGCCCTGAGCTATAGTCCCCTGGGGAAAGTCCAGCTGGGTTTAGACCCTGCAACAGTTTCTTTTTGGAGTCTGTGAAGCAGTTGATTAAAGTGATTCAAAAACAGCTTCTTCAAAACAAGGTATTTAATTGTTCCTCAGAGTTACATTTTGTTCTAAATACTTGTAACAGTAAAAGACCTACATGCATGGATGTATAGATTGTAGTTGTATTTGTGTCAGCCCCAGGATATGACAGAGACAAGGTGGTTGAGGTAATATCTTTCACTGGACCAACTTCTGCTTGTGAGAGAGAGAAACTTTTGAGCCACACAGAACTTTTCAGGTCTGGAAAAGGTACTTCAAGTGTCACAGCTAAATGCAAGGTGGAACGGTTTGTTTTTCATAAGTAGTTAGCGCATATTCTAAGGGACCATTCAAGCTAGAGTGGCCTGTTAACATCTCTGCAGTCATAGGACAAAAACGGGGGTTTGTGAGTTACAGATTGTTGTAATAAGCCATAAATCCAGTGTCTCTGGTCACTGATTTTTAATGTCTAGCAGAGTAATGAATTTAAACTCCCAGGCTTATCTATTGAAGGTGTTGTGCAGATTTCCTTTGAGGTCAAATATACAGTGATTGCTCTGTGAAAAGTGTTCACCCACAGGTGATAGGGTGTTTTTGTCTTTCATTATTTTCCTCTGACAGTTCATTCGAGAGTATAGTTTCACCCACATATTGTTGTTGGGGACATTTAGTGTACTGGATGAGGTATACACATTGTCATAGGCATGTGTCAGATCCAAGGATCTTGAAAGGTGGGTTGTGGGGGGTGTTGGTCATTGTGGCAGTAGAGATATGTCTGCAGGTTTCGCATCTGTTATTCTGGCAGAGTCTGGGGCCGCTTTGAGTAGGTGTGTCCTGGTTTGTGGGAAGCTTGCTTCTGATGATGAGCTTGGAGAGGTGTGGGGGCGGGGAGTTGTTTGAAGGCCAGAAATGGGGGTTCAGAAAAGATTTCTTTCAGGATGGGTTGTAGTTGTTTGATGATCTGTGTGGGTTGTAGTGTGGGGTAGTAGGTCACAACTATGGGTATTTCTGTGTTGAAGCAGGTTCTCTCAGGGTACTTGGGTTGCCCATTCCATGATGCTATCTACTTCTCTGGTGGAGTGTCCTTGTTTCATGAAGGTGGTTTTAAGAGTGCTAAGGTGTATATCCCAGACTTTCTCCTGGGAGCATATTCTGTGGTATCTGAGTTCCTGGCTGTAGATAACAGATTTCTTGGTGTGTTTGGAAGGGACGGTGGGGGGAGGGTTACTGGATCTATGAAGCCAGGTGTGGTGATCTTGGATTTCTTGTACAGGGTTGGCTGTAGGGTTCCATTGTAAAGAAGAGCTCTGTGTATCTTGAAAGCTTCTTTCTCACCAACAGAAATTGGTTCAATAAAGATATTACCTCACCCACCTTGTCTCTTTTACATGTATGGATATTATTTACACCCTGTAAGTTCCTTCAGCCCAGTTTCCTCCATCTCAGACGATGAATAGCAGCCTGTCCCGCTCAAAGTATCTGTGTCTTCCCAGCATGTCAGCTTCTCCTCACTCACTCAAATCCCCTTCCCTCTTCTCGGGTTTTTTGCCTTTTTTTGCTTCCAGGCTCAGCTCTGTGAAGTGAACCACATTCTAACTTGGATAGAGCCAGCCTTTATCTTATCTCCTTTGAAACAGTGTACCTGAGGCTGACATCTCTGTGTCAGTTTTTAGCTTTCCTTCTTGGCCCCTCAACATCCCCTCAGCAGCTTCCTTTGACTTACCTGTGCACTCAGCTGGGGGGGGCAGGGATAGCTCAGTGGTTCAAGCAATGGCCTGCTAAACCCAGGGTTTTGAGTTCAATCCTTGAGGGGGCCATTTAGGGATCTGGGGCAAAAATTGGGGATTGGCCCTGCTTTGAGCAGGGGGTTAGACTAGATGACCTCCTGAGGTCCCTTCCAACCCTGATATTCTATGATTCAGGTAGGCAGCAATACAAAATCAATGAGGGACACTGAGTCATTCATAAAATGAATAGGCTTTCCCAGTTTATCTTACTAGGTTGCTGAGTGATAGATTTATACTGAGAGCCCACATACAATCTAGATTTTTGGAGACTGATGTCAATGTTTACCTAATAGTTTCTAGGGTTGGGTGAGGAATTCTGTTTGAATGTCAGATAAGACAGGTATGTCTGTGTACCCACTCTTGCAAAATGACCATTGGAACTTCTCAGGGTCATGGTGGCAGCACGCATCCTGCAGGCAAGGAGGACCAGCAGTTAAGATTAGGAGGAAAGGTTGCTTATCACAATACGGTGAGCAGGACAGGCTGTTACTCACTGTCAGAGATGGAGTGAGCTGGGCAAGTCCCTTCATCTCTCAGTTTCAGTCTCCCCACTGTGAAATGAGGATATTAAAATTACCCTGCCTGCTGAGGGTGCAATGAGGATGTATTAATGTCCATGAGATGTGCAGGTATCCTGCTACTGGAGCTCATGTAAACAGTGTGTGGTGGATAACACCGGTTGTTAGACAATTCTTGCAATTTCTTCACACATCACATGAATACAGCTGAGACAGGAGCCAGTCTCCCAATGACCCCAAAACTGCAGCCTGCTCCCAAATTTCAGCTCTGCCCATGAGGGGGACCCTCTCTGATTGGCTGATCTTCCCCACACCCCCACCACCTGGGGAAGAGCAGCCCATTGGAGCTGCTGCAGGAAACAGGCAGCTCTCCCCCTGCCTCCTATGAGCCAATATCATTGTCACAGGAATGGGGAGCAGAAAGAGCCCTGCAGTTCAGGGCAACTCTGCTCCCTCCTCCCCACCTGTGAACACTGGCCTGGCTCCTCCACCCCTCCCCACTCTCTCCTTGCACCACCTGGCCTGGGTTAGGGGGAGAAGGAGTGAAAAACCTCTGGAGCAGCCCCCTCCCTCCCAACCCTGGGGAGGGGTCTGAAAAGCCTGGAAGGAGCAGGTGCTAGAGGAGTTGTGACAAGAAGGGCTTGGGAGGCAGAGCTAACTGCGTGCAGAATTAATTGCTCGCTGGAGTCGAGCAGATGTGAAAGTATGAAAGCTCCTGCAGTCGTAGCCAAAATCACTGTAATAAATTTGTGAGCCGTTGCCAACACTAATTGTCTCTCTCTCTCTCTCTCTCTCTGACACACTCACAATGAGCAGGGGAAAATCCAAAACAAAAAATCCCACCAGACCAAAAAGCATTCTTTTTATATTTACAATGAAAAACCCTCTTGATTTTTGTGGCCATTCATGATTTTTGGAGGTCTCACTCATGGATTTTGAACCTTGGGGCTTGACAATACTAAACAATGTCTGAGAAAAGTTTAAATCTCTGTTTTCAGAATCCCTTGTGTACGAGCTGTGGCTGGCCTCACCCTTGACATAATAAGTCTTATCAGAGTCCCTATTCTAAGGCATGCCAGTACATACATTTTGATTTTTAAAAATCTCTATTTGTTTTATGTTAATACAACGTGGAAACAAAATTCCTATTTTCAGATTTTTTATCCTTTCAGTAAAAACAAAATGTAATATGGTAAATAACCCTTGTTATTGATGTTTAAAAACATCTTATACATTTAACTTTGAAAGTGCCTAATGTATATTCAGAATATTCACATTTACTGTTAAAAGTAAATTTCCAAGTTTTTTTTAGCAAGTCACAAATACTTGTAATTAATACCAAAGAGCTGATCTATCTCTGTGTTACTCCAGTTCTGCACCCCTGTAACTCCACAGGAATATCTCAGTGCTGCAAAAGTTATCAGCCAGGCCCTCTTTCACCGTGCTGAGCTGGGTCTCAAAAGAGCTGCTGGTTGCTTAAGTCCTGACAGGCATAGGTGCCGACTCCGTGGGTGCTCCGGGGCTGGAGCACCCACCGGCAGCCAAGCTCCCCCCAAGCATGCTGCATCCTCGCCTACCTCTCAGTGCTTCCAGCCCAGCTGCTGCTGCTGTTTGGTGGCGTGCTGGGAGGGATGGGGAGGAGCGAAATGTGGTGTGCTCAGGGGAGGAGGCGGGGCTGGGGCGGGGATTTGGGGAAGGAGTTGGAATAGGGGCAGGGTGTACGGGCAGGGTGAGGGTGGAGTTGGGGCGGGGAGGGTGGGAAGGGGTGGATTAGGGGGAGCTGGGGGCAGAGGGGAGTCGAGCACCCACCGGCAGGAGGAGATGTCGGCGCCTATGCTGACAGGGCAATCTGATTGAGGTGTGTTGCTAGAAATTGGGAGGTATGCCTCAGCTGGAAAGTTATGGTAGAGATACCTATGGTGAGCTGGTTAGGTTTAGCTGTAGCCCCGCCCATCACTTTAATACACAGCACTGATACGGTTTTGTGATGAAAACAAGAATAACTTTATTCATTAAGAACAGAGATTTTAGTGAAACTGAGCAAGAGAAATAAAAAGACAAGTATGGCTGCAAACAAAACAAAAATAAAACTTGCTTTTTAGTGTCTAAAGCTTAACAGATTGTAATCTTGGTCTCAGGCAATTCCTCACATATAGTCAGTTGCCAGATCCTTCCACCTGCTTAAAGGATCCACTTTTCACCGATTGCAAGAGCTCTGGCCGCCTTTGTCTTTTAAGGGATGGGTCCCCAAGATGTCTTTTTGCACCCCTTATATTACCCAAAGACTTATCTCTGCCTCAAGAGCCAGGGAGGCATCCTGGGATGCAGACTCTGTCCCCTGGCCTGCTTACTAAATTGTCTCCGCTGCTGCTTGTTAGCTTGGTGGCTTTGTTTGCCTCCAAACAAACATGTTTACAGCACATATATGTAACTCTTTGTACACAACCCATACATACATCACACAATGATTTTTGGGACCAGGGTCTCACCAGTTAATGTATGATACCTCACATGTCACTTTTAGGTACATATTAAAACAATAGTGTGTTGAGAGTAGTGAGTGTGTCAGGCCTGGTATGATTTACAGTAGGGTGGTTCCTCTGCCAGTTGGCATTGAGGGGTTCTTAGGGTCACGGGGCGAAAGCTTGTTCCAAGAAAAGGAAGGAGAACAGTGGAATAAGAACAATGGACTTAAAGAAAAGTCGACTTTCCCAGACTCAGAGAACTGGTAGGTAAAGTCCCCTAGGAAGAAAATCTAAGGGATAAAGGAGTGCAGAAGAGCTGGCAGTTTCTTAAGAAAACAGCATTAAAGGCACCACTGCCAAATATCCAATGTGAAGGAAAGATAGGGAGAATAGTATGAGGCCAATATTGCTCCACCAGGAGCTCTTTAATGACCTGAAAATCAAAAATTACTCCTATAAAAAGTGGAAACATGGACAAATTGCTAGAGATGAGTACAAAAGAATAGCACAAGCATGTAAGGACAAAATCAGAAAGACTAAGGCACAAAATGAGTTACACCTAGCAAGGGACATAAAAGGCTATAAGAAGAGGTTCTTTAAATATAATAGGAACTTGAGAAACATGAAGGAAAGTGTCCTCCACATAGCAGGGAAGGAGAGCTAAAAACTGATTACATTAAGAAGGTTGAGGTGGTTAATGCCTATTTTGCTTTGCTCTTCACTAAAAAGGTTAATGATGACCAGATACTCAACACAATTAATATTAACAACAAGGGGGAAAGAATGGAAGTCAAAATAGTGAAAGAACAGGTTAAAGAATATTTAGATATGTTAGAGGTAGTCAAGTCAGCAGAACCTGATTAAATTCACCCTGAGTACTTATGGAACTAGCTGAAGCAACCTTGGAACCATTAGCAATTATCTTTGAGAACTCACGGTTGGACAAGTGAAGTCTCAGAGGACTGGAGAAGGGCAGACATAATACCTCTCTTTAAAAGGAGGAACACAGAGGACACAGGGAATTATAGACCAGTCAACTTAACTTCTATGCCTGGAAAGATACTGGAGCAAATTATTAAACAATCAGTTTGTAAGCACCTATAGGGTGATAAGGTTATAAGGAATTGCCAGAATGACTTTGTTAAGAACAAAACATACCACCAACCGAATTTCCCTCTTTGACAGATTTACTGGTATAGTGGATAGGGGACAAGCAGTAGACACACAATTTTGTTTTCATTAAGGCCTTTGACACAGTCCCGTATGACACTCTCATAGCAAACTAGGGAAATGTAGTCTAGATGAAGTTACTATAAGGTAGGTGCACAACTGGTTGAAAGGCTGTATTCAAAGAGTAGTTATCCATTGTTTACTGTCAGATTGGGAGAGTTTATCTAGTGGAATCTTGAAGTGGTCAATCCTGGGTCTGGTAGTATTCAATATTCGTTAATGACTTAGATAATGGAGTAGAGAATATGTTTATAAAATTTGCAAAAGAGCACTAAGCTGGTAAGGGGTGCAAGCACTTTGGAGGGCAGGATTACAATTAAAAATGACCTTGATAAATTAGAGAGTTGGTCTGAAATCAGCAAGATGAAATTGAAATTCAATAAAAACAAGTGCAAAATACTTCACAGAGGAAGGAAAAAAATCAAATGCAAAGCTACAAAATGGGGAATAACTGTGTTGGTGGTAGTACTGCTGAAAAGGATCTGGTGATCATAGTGGATCACAAATTGAATATGAGTCAACAATGTGATGCAGTTTCAAAAAAAGCTAATATCATTCTGGGGGAGGAGGGGGTATTAAAAGGAGTGTCATGTGTAAAACACGAGAGATAATTATCCTGCTCTACTCGGCACTGGTGAGGCCCCAGCTGGAATACTGTGTCCAATTCTGGGCACCCCACTTTAGGAAAGATGTGGATAAATAAGAGAGAGTGTAGGGGAGACAAAAATGAGAAAAGGTTTAGAAAACCTGACCCATGAGGCAGAGTTAAAAAAGAAAATGGGTATGTTTAGTTTTGAGAAAACAAGACTGCAAGAGTACCTGATAACAGTCTTGAAATACATTAAGGACTGTTACAAAAAAGATGGTGATCAATTGTTCTGCACATCCACTAGGGGTAGGGCAAGAAGTAATGGGCTTAATCTGCAGCAAGTGGGATTTAGGTTAGGTATTAGGGAAAATATTCTAACTATAAGGGTAGTTACATTCTAAAATAGGCTTAAAAGGTTGTGGAATCCCCATCGTTGGTGGTTTCTAAGAACAGGTTGGATAAACAACTATCAGGGATGGTCTTGGTTTACTTGGTCCTGCCTCAGTGCAGATAGCTGGACTTGATGATCTCTTGAGGTCCCTTCTGGCCCTACATTTCTCTGAACTTACTCCAGAATTTTATATTTGAATATATGGGACATAAAATAAGGTGATCAAAAAATTCTCTGTGGTGGTTCTTGCTTGACTTGCAATATAAAGTGGAGAAAGCCTGACTTTATAGACTCTAAAATATAAAAAGGATCTGAAATCCAGTATATAGTCTTTTTGTTGTTGTTGGCTTCAATAAATCTTCATTTTATCCTCTCAACAGTGCACATCTTTATCTTCCAAAAAATGACCACTTCCGAGATATACTGCAGAGCTGCTGACTGTGTTCCCCCACCACACCTCTACTCCCCTCCCCTGCAAGAATCCATGTGTGACAGGCTGGGCTTACCAGTAGCAGGGCTTATCAGTAGCACTGCCTAGTGGTTAGGTCAGTGGGCTACCACTTTGCCCCTATATTCAGTGCCTACTGCCAGCAACCATTCCAACACTGTGTTAGCTCACCTCTTGCTGGGTCTCCAATTCAGTTCACTCCCTTTCAGGGGAACAGAATTCAAAGAAACATATAGACATCCACATCCCCACAACAGGGAGGGCTTTAATCCACCTTCTGACCCTTGGAGGTGGCCTGCCTTTGCCTTGGTGCTTTCAGCATCTCTTCCCTGCTCCTTTCTTCTGAGCAGGGGGTTGTGGAAGGAAGGTTTATGCCCCCTCTATAATAAGGGTGGTTGGTAGGACAGGCCGGGGCCTGTGAGGGCAACGAAAGAGTCTGTCACTCAGGAGCACCTTAAGGCTGCCCTCCCTGGGCCACTTCTTACCACCATGCTATAGTCCAAAGTTTGCAGTCTAGAATAGGAACGCATGAGTGTGTGTGTGGGGGGGGATCAGCTCACCCCATGGCACCTCTTCGCAGCCAGGCATGGCATGCTACCTCTCCCCCTCTTGAGGCAGCAGCCAACTCCTCTTCTGCCTTGGCCCTTTGGTTAGGTCAGTTCCAAATCTCTCCCCTTCAGGCAGGGCCGGCTCTAGGCACGAGCTAAGGAAGCGGGCGCCTGGGGCAGCAAATCGGAAGGGGCAGCACTCCGGCCGCTCTTGGGGCGGCGTTCGGATTCTCGGCGGCACTTCGGCGGCAGCTTCTTCATTTTTTCCTCTTTGGTGGCCACTTTTTTTTTTTTTCCTCTTTGCTTCGCCTCTTGGGTCGGCAAAAAAGGTAGAGCTGGCCCTGCCTTCAGGAGTAGTCCATAGACAAAACACGGGGAATCAACACAAATAAACCCAGTTCAGGATGTGGAAGGGGGAAATGCCTCCATCCCAGGGTCTGTCAGAAGCAGGGCCTCCCTTCCCTTGGGGAGGTACCTTCAAGGCCATTGTTAATGGGAGAAATCCTGTCTTCCTTCAGGCTTTTCCTCAGGAGCTGTACAATAAAAGTCCTTTCTCTTCCCTGGCCTGCCCATAAGTAAGCTGCTCTGCTCCCTTTTAACTCCTATGCATCTGCTGCAGGTGTGGCAATGCAGGGCTACCTGAACTCAAAGCAGCTGCTCAACCTCTTGTTGCCCAGTGTGGGGTTCATATACCCCATCGCCAGAGGCAATGTTAAAAATGGATAGCCATACTTGAATTTTTAAGAAAAGAAACAATTTAGCACCATGCAGGTGTAGATTCCATGAGGTATACAGATGCATGCAAGTATGCTGGATTCTAAAGCTCTATACAGCTGGTAGCTGATAAGGTACAGTTAGCTTATCAGTGACTCTTAGCTTTGCATCTCTTTTTAACTTTCTGGCATGAAAGAACCAGCTCATCACATTACATATTACCATTAGGACCCATTACCACAGCTTGATCTTTCATTAAAGTATCAATATTCCTCCCAACACCCTTTGCTCCAAAATTCCCAATTAAATTATGGCTTTAATTGTCTGCTGTCATTGATGGATAGGTAAAATACATGAACATAGTCTGCAGCAGCAACTGAAAGTACTTGCCTTGATGCTGAATTACAGTGTGGATTTAAATGTTCTTTCTTTAATGCATGAGAAACTGTCATAAATCACTGCTTCAGCAAAGTCCTCTTTTAACAGTGTTTCCTGAACTGTGGTCCCAGAGGGCACTTACTGGTGGCCTGCGGAAAGCTGGCTGTTCATATGATGTTGGCTCTTCCGGATTTCCAGCCTCCGTAACTGAATTGTGTGACAGCTAAAATCACAATAAATATCTCCCTAATATTACTGTTCCAGGTAATCACAGGGTTGGAAGGGACCTCAGGAAGTCATCTAGTCTAACCCCCTGCTCAAAGCAGGACCAATCCCCAATTTTTGCTCCAGAACTCTAGGTGGCCCCCTCAAGGATTGAACTCACAACCCCTAAGTTTAGCAGGCCAATACTCAAACCACTGAGCTATTCCTCCCCCAGTTGAGACCTAATCAGCATGGAGTAGAGTGGAAGAATTCCTTCTTGTGTCTTGCTTGCAATATTCTTGCTAATATATCTCAGAACAATGTCTGCTTTCTTTGCACCAGTGTTACACTGTTGATTCATATTTAGCTTGTTATCCCCTGTGACCCCCCAGTTTTCACAGGGATGTTATTTCTTTGCCTTTAGGCAGGGAGGTGGATCTATGAGACTATTTATTAAAAAGTGGTCCATACTTTGAAAAAGCTTGAGAACCCTTTCTATAACTCAGCACTGATAAACACTAAATATATACATTCAACTTAGTGATTTGATTGTTTTATACTAGATCACAAATTTAAATTGTGCTGGAATGGATTTATAGTTCTGGTTAGGTTAAAATGAGGTCAGCATCTTAAAGGCACTTTTGTGGTATTTATATAGACAAATCATATGATCCTGACCTGGTGAGTTAAATGTAGGCCTGGGTATTTCAATATAGAAGACCTGGGTTCAAGAAAAGCCTCAAGTCTCTTTCCCCTTTTGAACCACTAAAATGTAGGTAGACCTTGAAGTTGACAGCTGTTTACTATAAGGTTACCTCCTGCCTGCCAAATAACAGGGCAGCTATTGGCACCCATCCACTTTCCTGATAGAAAAAGGAATACTGAGTTCATTACAGTCAGAATAGAACTAAAAATGGTAAATTCACCAAATTGGAAGGATGTGAGCTTAAGTGGTACATGTCTGCTGTGTTGGCATTCTGCACAGGGGTAAATTTCACCCCAATATTTGATTGCAATATAGCTACCAAATTGCAAAAACGATACATATCTGTATTTCTAGTCTGGAAGCGTTGCAGGAAATCTACAGCAATAACTCTTAAAATGCCTCCCAGAATACTACTTTCTCTGTGCTCAGGAAAGATGGCTGGATTTCCTCTTTTGTTCCCCTCAGTTGAAAAATCCATTTTCACCTCACTTTGTCTTCTTCTTTGGGTTTTTCCTCTTATATGGGAAAAAATACTCTGTTACTCATAAATGCAGATGTATATTACATATCAAAACTAATGTCAATGCCATGTCAAAGTTAAGAAATCAAGGGAAGAAATTTCAATAAGAAATTCCTCCTGCAACCATCTAGGCCCATCTCATCCATCCAGCTTAGTGGGGGGTGGGGGTGCGCATAAGGAGCTGGGAGTGAGAGGATGTGCTGCTGGAGGACTGAGGCGTACAAGCATTATCAGACACCAAGAGGAAGGTCCTGTAGTGAGGATAAAGAAGGTGTTGGGAGGAGGCCATGGGGAAGTAGCCCAGGGAGTTGTAGCTGTCAAGCAGCTGTTCCAGGAGGCACTCTAGACATCTGCAATCCACAGGGCCCTGGGCTGGAACCCGGAGTAGAGGGCAGGCCCGGGTTCCCCCCAAACCTCCCAACTCCTGATCAGACACAGGAGGAGTTGACCTGGACTGTGGGTTCTACCAGAGGGGAGATCTCTGGGCTGTTCCCTGACCTACATGGTGGATCAGCAGAGATTGCAGGAGTTGTTCTTCTCTTTTTCCCCATGCTGGCCAGCGATGAGGTTATCTGAGTGAACGGCAGATTTGAACCACGAAAGTGGCCAAACTGAGGGCTGCCATGAATCTCTGAGGCAAGCAAATCTGTCAATAAACACAGGACCCACCAAGGTAGAGGAGAAACTTTGTCACACTATCTTTAGAAATCTCACATTGGTACTTTCTTTGCGTTTTGTCAAATTTGCAGTGAAAGTGTTCTTAAAATGAACATGTGCTGAGCCATCATCCAAGACTATCAAGACATCACCTGGAGTACTGTGTCCAGTTTTGGGCCCCACACTACAAGAAGGATGTGGAAAAAATTGGAAAGCGTCCAGCGGAGGGCAACAAAAATGATTAGGGGACTGGAACATAAGACTTATGAGAAGAGGCTGAGGGATCTGGGATTGTTTAGTCTGCGGAAGAGAAGAATGAGGGGGGATTTGATAGCTGCTTTCAACTACCTGAAAGGGGGTTCCAAAGGGGATGGCTCTAGACTGTTCTCAGTGGTAGCAGATGACAGAACGAGGAGTAATGGTCTCAAGTTGCAATGGGGGGGAGGCTTAGGTTGGATATTAGGAAAAACTTTTTCACTAGGAGAGTGGTGAAGCACTGGAATGCGTTACCTAGGGAGGTGGTGGAATCTCCTTCCTTTGAGGTTTTTAAGGTCAGGCTTGACAAAGCCCTGGCTGGGATGATTTATTTGGGGATTGGTCCTGCTTTGAGCAGGGGGTTGGACTACATGACCTCCTGAGGTCCCTTCCAACCCTGATATTCTATGATAGTTATGACTACTGTAACATGGAATACATGGCAGAATGTGGGTAAAATAGAACCGGAAACATACAATTCTCCACTAAGGAGTTCAGTCACAAATTTAATTAATGAATTATTTTTTTAACAAGCGTCATCAGCATGGAAGCGTGTCCTCTGGAATGGTGGTCGAAGCATGAAGGGGCATACGAATGTTTAGCATATCTGGCACATAAATACCTTGCAATGCCAGCTACAAAAGTCCCATGTGAATGCCTGTTCTCACTTTCTGGTGACATTGTAAATAAGAAGTGAGCAGCATTATCTCCTGTAAATGTAAACAAACTTGTTTGTCTTAGCAAATGGCTGAATGAGAAGTAGGACTGAGTGAACTTGTTGGCTCTAAAGTTTTGCATTGTTTTGTTTTTGAGCACAGTTATGTAACAAAAAAAAATTTACATTTGTAAGTTGCACTTTCATAATAAAGAGATTGCACTACAGTACTTGTACAAGGTGAACTGAAAAATACTGTTTCTTTTTTCATTTTTACAGTGCAAATATTTATAATAAAAAATAATATAAAGTGAGCAGTCTACACTTTGTATTGTGTTGTAAACGAAATCAATATATTTGAAAATGTAGAAAAACACCCAAAAATATTTAATACATTTCAGTTGATATTCTATTGTTTAACAATGTGATTAATGCTGTGATTAATTTTTTTAATTATTTTGAGTTAATCGCATGAGTTAACTGCAATTAATCGACAGCCCTAATGAATATACTTAGCTCTTTGTAATATAGGTCATAAGTAATGAAGCAATCACCTATATTGCCGAGCAGTTTTGGTTAGTCTAGGCTGGTATGCTGATTCTCTAGATTCAACACTGATCAATGGTCTTTTGTTGTGGAATTCTGACCATGGAGAGGGCCACTGGAGGCCCCCACTTTAGGGCCACTGCAATTCTCATTGGTCATTCCTCTTCTGTGTATTTGGGGCTCCTCCCCTTGGCTTTTTGTATATTTGCTTTCCCTATTTCCCCACACTAAAGGGATGTTGAATCCTTTTCAAATACAGTAGAGTGACTGAGAGCTGTTTGGTCATGGTCTATTAGCTACGGCTGGCTGGCCCTTTTTTACTGAGATTTTTCCAATGTTTAGTATTGTTTTTAATAAATGAAAGTGGACTGCCTTAATAAGTTATTTATCAATAGATTACATGAAATAATTAATTTCTTTAATTAATTTCTTTAATTTAAATAGATGTGATATATCTTGATCTTAGTGAGGCTTTTGACAATGTCTCACATGACCTTCTCATAAGCAAAGTAGGGAAATATAGCCTGAACAAACCTACTAGAAGAAGGGTGCACAACTGGTTGGAAAACCATACTCGGAGAATAGTTATCAGTGGTTCACAGTTAAGATGGAAGGGCATATCTAGTGGGATCCCAGAGGGATCTGTCCAGGGTCCAGTTCTATTCAATATCTTCCTAAATGATTTGGATAATGGCATAGAGAGTACACTTATAAAGTTTGTGGATAATACCAAGCTGGGAGGGGTTGCACGTGCTTTGGAGGACAGGATTAGAATTCATGACCTTGACAAACTAGAGAAACACTCTGAAATAAGTAGGATGAAATTCAATAAGGACAAATACATATACTATATTTTAGGAAGGAATAATCAATTGCACATAAACAAAATGGGAAATGACTCCCAGGAAGCAGTACTTCAGAAAGGGATCTGGGGTGATAGTGGATCACAAACTAAATATGAATCAACAACAACAAATATGAATCACTATTGCAAAAAACCAAACATCATTCTGGGATGTATTAGCAGGAGTGTTGTAAGCAAGACATGAGAAGTCATTCTTCCACTCAGAATTGATGAGGCCTTAACTGGACTACCGTGTCCAGTTCTGGACACCACACTTTGGGAAAGATATGGACACACTGGAGAAAGTTCAGGGAAGAGCAACAAAAATGATTAACGGCTAGAAATCATGGCCTACAAGGAAAGATTTTTTAAAAATGGGTTTGTTTAGTCTGGAGAAGAGAGAACTGAGTGAGCACATGATAGCAGTTTTCAAAAGGTTGTTATAAAGAGTAGAGTGATAAGTTGTTTATATTAACCACTGAGGACAGGACAAGAAGTAATGGGCTTAAATTGCCGCAAGGGTGATTTAGGTTGGACATTAGGAAAAACTTCCTGTCAGGATAGTTAAGCACCAGAACAAATTCCCTAGGGAGGTTGTGGAATCTCTGTCATTGGGGGTTTTTTAAGAACAGTTTAGACAAACACCTGTCAGGCATGTTCTAGATAATACTGAGTCCTGTCTCAGTGCAGGGAACTGGACTAGATGACATAGCAAGGTCCCGTCTAGTCTTACGTGTCTATGATTCTATGACTCTAATCGTGAGTCCTTAAGTAGTTAAGAGAGTCTCAGTAAATGCAATATTCTGAAACATTTTAGCTTTAGGATCCTGAAAAATTCTGGTGGACATCTCTAAATTTTTATTTTTATTTTTTGAATTTTAAAAATACTAAGTTCATTTTCTTCAAACTTGAATACCTTTTTTTTTTTTTTACCCTAATGAGGATTATAAAACACACTCAATTTGAAGTTCTGTCTTTAGCCATTTTTTGGAATTATGCAAGTCCAAAATTAAAAATGGAACATATGTAGACACTGTCTTTTTTATACTCAACTGAATAAATGGCTAAACCAATCCTGATGATTTTTTTTTTAAATATTGCCTTCAGGCTGAGCTGGATCATGGAAAATTTCAACAAAGTATATTTTGAGAATGTTATGAGTTGTTGAAAAAGCTGGGCTGCATCTTAACCTTAACTTCAGCATTTGATATCAGGAACACTATAATAACATCATAATTATGTATAATATCTGAGAATTTTCTGTTCATCCTACTTAAAGATAATGCAGTGTGAGTCAGTAAAAATTATGAAACCAAATTGCCATTTTAATTCCAAGATATTATTATCTCAATTTGCACGACCCAGATCTCTCTCTCTAGGCAGTAAGTTTTCATATTTACACAGGGAAAATATATGCAGAATAATTGAACAGCCATTGGTTTAGAGCTGGTCTTCTGGGCATTATTATACTGGAGACAGTAAGATTAGGTCAGCCTGTGGGGCTTCACTTCTCCATCTGCTGTTTCTCTTACTGATTTTTGGCAGTTTCTCTGAGTGACAAGACTATGGCGAAGGTCTGAATCCAGTGATCTGAGTGGGTGATATCTATCAATCTTGTGCCACACATATGCAATATTGCTAGGCAACAGGTAGCAGCATGACATCTGCATTCTACATTTTCCTCTTGGTGATTTAAACTTCTACTATAATGTATTAACTATGCTAAAACTTTCTTTCATATACTTTGATCGATATTCTTTGAGCTTAGATTTCTTTCGGTTGGACATCAAATATTGATCCTAGTGAACTGGTACATCAGTATTGTAACGGTTGCAAGAAGTGGATGTGACACACAGACCCTCCTAATATTGCTGGTAGGTGTTGAAGGTAAACTATATGGCCAACAAGAAAGTCTCTTCAAGGCTGTCAAAACACAAAAGACCATGAGGAGATAACCAAGGGGGAAGCTGATGTACTTACCTGTTCCTGCTCCCTCTTGTTCACCTTCTCTGATCCAGGGGTTAGGATCTTGGGAGACTGAGGTTCAATTCCCTGCTCTGCCAGAGATGTCTTGTGGGAGCTTAGGTAAATCGGCATTGCAGAGTGAACTTGAATTATCTTCACTCATGTTATTTCTCTTGAGTTAGCCTAGCCTGAGTGAGAGTGGCCACACTGTGAAACACTTGAACCGTTGCGTTCCCACGGGTGCTGAACTCACTCACGTGTGACACTAGAACTTCTGGGGACACATCCCATGATTCTTTGTGCTGCAGTAATCCGAGCCACTCTATGAATTTTCCAATTGAATTGTGGGATAACTTGTCTGTGTCTTTTCAAGCCACAAAGGAAGAACTGTGGGAAGGACTCGAGGACTATTGGCATTCAAGTGGAGCTAGTCTGCATCCACACTGCAGAGGAGTCATGTTAGCACCTGAGTTGTGCTAGCTCGAGGTTTAACCTAGACCCCCTGACAGGCCAGTAGGGTTGCCAACTCTGACTGAAACTATTCTGAGAGAATTTTTTTTTGCCAACATGATGTAATGTCATTTTCTTAAAATATCCTATTAAAATCTCCTGGAGTGCTTTCAATAGCCCCTGGGAGACCGATGCCAGTTTCAGGATACTCCAGGCCAATCCTGGAGGGTTGGCAACCCTACAGGCCAACCAGCTTGAGTTAAAAATACCACTACATTTGAGTTAAGAGTGGTCAGTCATGGAGGATAGGTCCATCAATGGCTATTAGCCAAAATAGCAAGGGATGCAGCTCCATGGTCTGGGTGTCCCTAAGCCTCTGACTTTCAGATCATGGGATGGATCAAGTCATAAATTACCCTGTTCCTTTCATTCCCTCTGAAGCATCTGGCATTGGCCTCTGTCAGTAGACCATATACTGGGTTAGGTGGATCATTGGTCTGACCCAATATGGCTATTCATTCTTCTCAAGGGGAGCATAGGCAAAAAACCTAACTGGCTTCAAGACTGGTCTTGATAAATTTATGGAGGGGATGGTATGATGAGATTGCCTACAATGGCATATAGCTGGTCTGTGACTGCTAATAGAATTGTAGGAGTGGAAGGGACTTTGAGAGGTCATCTAATCCAGTCTCCTGCACTCATGACAGGACTAAGTATTAGCTAGACCATCCCTGACTGGTGTTTGTCTAACCTGCTCTTAAAAACCTCCAGTGATGAAGGTTCCTCAACCTCCCTGGGCAATCTATTCCAGTGCTTAACCACCCTGACAGGAAGTTTTTCCTAATGTCCAACCTTGAACTGCTTTTGCTGCAATTTAAGCCCATTGCTTCTTGACTTTGCCTCAGATATTAAAGAATAATTTTTCTCCCTCCTACCTTTTATGTACTTGAAAACTGTTCTGACCCCCTTCCCCTCAGTCTTCTCCAAACTAAACAAACCCAATTTTTTCCCCCCAAATCTTCTCACATAGGTCATTTTTCCTAGACCTTTAATCATTTTTGTTGCTCTTCTCTGGACTTTTTATGATTTGTCCACATCTTTTCTGAAATGTGGCCCCCCAAACTGAACACAATACTCTAATTGAGGCCTAATCAGCATGGAGTAGAGCGGAAGAATTATTTGTGTCTTGCTTGCAATACCCTTGCTAATACATCTCAAAATGATGTTTGCTTTCTTTGCAACAGTGTTACACTGATCCATATTTAGTTTGTTATCCCCTATGGCCCCCAGATCCCTTTCTGCAGTGCAAATACCTCCAATCACTGATGTTGGGACACTACATGAGGCAGGCTCTCAGTTCCTACAGAGAATTCTTCCCCAGGTATCTGGCTGCTGGGTCTTGCCCACATGCTCAGGGTCTAACTGATCACCATATTTGGGGTCAGGAAGGAATCTTTTCCCAGGCTAGATTGGTAGAGACCCTGGAGGGGTTTAGCCTTCCTCTGCAGCATGGAGCCCAGGTCACCTGCAGGTTTAAACTAGTGTAAATGGCGGATTCTCTAACGTGAAGTCTTTAAATCATAATTTGATGATTTCAGGAACTCAGCCAGAGGTTATGGGTCTATCATAAGAGTGGGTGGGTGAGGTTCTGTGTGTGGCCTGCAAAGTGCAGGAAGTCAGACTAGATGCTCATGATGGGCCCTTTTGGCCTTAAAGTCCACGAGTCTATGGCAAGACTTGAGTTAGGGGCAACATTCAAATTAATTTTTCAGCGAAGACAAGCCTCTTAGTCTCTCTATGCCTCACTTCCCTTTCTATAAATGGGGATAGCTGCACTTCCTTAGCTTGGAGGACTCATCTCCACTGTTCCTTTCTGGGATGGGGTATGGCAGGCCCATAAGATCTCCATTAATCTCTTCCACTCTGGTGTGAGGTGAACACCCTATTACAGCCAGCGACATCTCAGATTGTAACTTGAAATGGGTTTCCCATGTTGAAGTTTTCCCATACACAAGAGTCTTCTCTTCAGGAATTTGAGAAATGTGAGTAACTTCTTTCTCCTTACTTAGGTGCCTATCGTCACCCACCATCTGCTGGTCAGTGCAGAGAGGAGCAAAAGAGAAAGTGGGGCAGAGAGCAAAGGTGGCCAGATAGAATGTTCATCCCACCTTTGCATAGCTGCCCTGCTGCAAAAACTCTGTACAGCTTGTGGGTTATTTAGGTGGGGAAGTGACAGTGGCAGGAGGGTTGGGACTGGGGAATAGGTGCTGTGAGTGGCACTTTCTCCCTCCCACACATTATAAAATCCATGGAAGAAATACCAGATCAGTTGCTTCTGCTTGTCATTGCACCAGCTTATCCCAGATGTTTTATGAGCTCCGTTAGAGGAGTCAGAGAATGCCTGCATTGACCAACTAATGGTAGTCAGCTTATCCATGAGCTAACCTGTACTGCAGCTCTTGAAGAGGTGTGATGGGAGACCTTCACACTGGGCTGAGATTAGTGGGACTTGGGGCCAGGCTCTCAGCTGCCATACATGTCTACACTGCAAACCACACACACACCCCATGGTAGCGAGTCTCTGAGCTTAGGCCAACTGACTCAGGCCTATAGGGCTCTTGCTGTGGGGCTAAAAATAGCAACGTAGACATTCAGGCTCAGGGTAGAGCCCAGGCTGAATCACAACAAGAGAGGGTTTTGGAGCCCTAGCTCCAGCCCAAGCTTGGATGTTTACACTGCTATTTTTAATCCCATAGTGCAAGCCCAACAAGCCTGAGTCAGTTGACCCAGACTCAGGGAGTCTCTGCCGCGGGGGTGTTTTGTGCTGTGTAGATGTACCCACTCCCACACACCTGTTTTCAGCATTGAATCACACTGGTCCTGTAGAGCTGGGGGAAATGCAGGCTGACAACTGCCCATAAAAATCTGGATGGGTTTTGGCTTAGTTTGTTCCCTGTTGCTGCAAATTTTTATGTAGCATATGAGCCTCAGTAAGACCTGGGAAAGCCTGCCATGCTTCCAAACTCCTGCTAGCCATCAAAATGACTGAGATCCACACAAATCTTTACTGAAAAATGCTTTTGTTTAATCAAAAGTAAAGTTAGGTTCTTCATTAAATGTCAGGATTTTCTAAATTTCTGTTAACTAAACTGCAAAAGGTCTAGGCTGGGGAATTCATACTCAGGCAGGGATTCAATTAATATAATTTTGGATGTATTCTCAGTAGGTGAGTAGAGCGAGGTTGAGACTCACTGGTGCAGTGCCTCCTGCTGGTCATCTTGGGAATTAGCTTTTTCCAGCCTTCAGAGTGCCCTCTGCTGGCAGGTGTCTCGCCTGCCTCAGGCCCCATGTCCCTCCCAGACTTCAGTGCCCTTTTCCTCAGGATTCTGCCCCAGCAGTACCCCCACACTCTGGGTCTCCCCTCCCAGGGGAACCCCAACCCTCTAAACCCATCTTGCCTCAGTGGCTACTGCCAGCCGTCATCTAGCCCCCCACTCACTGGGGCAGACTGTAGTCTGTAATGACCACTCATCATTGGCAAGGGGTTAGGACCAGCTGCCTCTGCCTATTCCCAGGCTGCACCTCTGTAGTCCCAGTACCTTTGTAGGCCTTCACCAAGGCCTGCAGCCTGGGGGTTTACCCAGCACTGCTCTGCTTTAGGTACCCTGAGCTCCCAGGCAGCCAGGTCCTTCTCTCCACAGCTAGCAAGAGACTCCTCTGCCTTCTGGCCCTGCAGCTCTTTTATAGGGCCCAGCCTGGCCCTAATTGGCTGCCTCCCAGACTTTTCTTATTGAGTCCCCAGGGCAGCCCTTTCCCAGAGCTGTTTTAATCCCTTCAGGGCCGCAGCAGGGGGACCACCCCGCTACAGTGTGATATTGACTTTGGGGACTGATCCTTTAATTAGATCCCACTTTAAAAGCTTTGCATGCATAGTTTCATGAGCATTTTCCCCAAAAATAAATATCTTAGTTTTACAGACAGTGTTGCTTTATTTTTGCTGAACAAGCAAACACTTGATTACTTTGACATCCCGGCCTTGACTGAGAGCTCAAAATTAGGATCTCATTGTAAATGAAGATTACTTAATGGCTCTGCATAATCCCATTTGTGGGGACTGTGCCAACCGGTGGCACCCAACAGTAGAACTTTCTCTGAGCAGTGCCTGTACACCCCCCTCCTAAGGGGTTTTCAAACATTCTGAGGGCAAAGTTATATAAGGGGGCACTATGCACTTTGCCACCTCAGCGTGAGGACTTGAAGTTGGGTCTGTGGGATCCTATTGGGATCCAGGAAGTGGGCGGGCGAAGCCCGTCCACTGCTAAAGGATCCCCCCCAGCCTAAGAGGGGGATCCACAGGACCTGGACACCAAATAAATCCGGGGGACAACTAATGAAATAGCAGGCAGTCTGCACTTCCACAGCACCTCCAGGTAGCCTTGGCAGAGCTGCTGTCAACTCCTCATACACCCTGGGAGATCAGTCACTGCAGGAAGTGCCACCCAGTGACTGGCAGTTCCTCCCATGACCTTTGATTGACTCTGACCTACTGTTTAAGCCTGAGGGGAGTATCAGGAAGTTGTCTATACAACAAGGTAGATCTCTCACCTGTTGTTGAGATAGAGTCTGCCTTGTTCCTGGTTCCTGCCTCCTTGCCCAGCCCTCTGGTTCCTGGCTACTGACTCCCCGGTGACAGTTCCTGGCTGCTGATTCTGACTTGACCCTTGGCTACCATTGCTGGCTACTAATTCTGGCTCGACCTTGAGCTCTAGGCCCAGTAGTGGGTGGGCTACTGACTCTGGCTCAACCCCTCAGGCCTGACTGTCTATGGCTCTAACTGCTGGACATGACTGCCTATGCCCTGGTTCCTGACACCCTGTTCCTTCCAACCACTCCACCAGATGGAAGTGAACCATTCTGGTCTTTTGGATCCAGGGTTTTCTCTAGTTATAGTGCCTTGCTATCTTTTCTCCCAGGAGTGGGGTAACTGCCCCCTACAAGGTAACTTAAATAGAAATTAAAGGAAATGCAAATGTTATATGGGGTAAGTTTTATAAAGCATTCAACTTTCAGTTTTACACAAAGATCTTTAGTGCAATTGACAAGAGACCATAAATAAAATTTTACATGTCTCTGTAAACTGCACTGCAGTAACAACACAAGTGCTGGTTATATCCTTCTCTGACTTAACACAGGCATAAATCAGGTATAATTCAGTTGACGTCAATTGAATTATGCCAGTGAAAGTGAGAGGAGAATCAGGTTCACAATTTTTTAACAGAACAGAAATATTTCTTTATAACTTCACAGAATCTATTAATCTCTGAATAAGATTCAGAATATCAGAATCTTATTCATGTTCTGATAAAGCAGTCTGATGTGCAGTCAGTAACAACTGCTTCTTGGATTGATTGCATAATTTAAAATATATACATACTATGTAGTTATAAAACATAACGCAAAACAAGTTGGCTGTATTTGTGGACACAGTGAAGGTCAAAAATGTTTTATGGATATTTTTTATTTAAACAGTGATTCAGTGGTCAAACTTTTCACATATAACAACCCTGTAGCAATCTGTAACTAAGCAAAATAATTAAATGTTATAATAAACACAATGGCAGAGAATCATAAATACAAGGAAGAGGAATTTTATTTGCATTATTTTTGAGAAGATATAAAACAATTCATTTGGTGGAAAAGGAGGAATTTGTATAGAAAATCCTTTGTGTTGTGCCTCTCCCCAAATCTGTTTCTACCTGTCTGTCCATCATTAGTCTTCGGGGCAGAAACCATCCACCTTCTTGTCCATCTGGACAGCACATAGCACATTATGGCTGCTACCTACCACAAATTAATAACAATAATAATCGCTCAGGGTCAAATTCTATACTGATTTACATACCATGCAACCCCATTGTTTGACTTATGAGTCACGGCAGAACTTCATCCCTCTGTGGGAAATTATATGACCTAGGGTCTTCAGCGGTTCTCACAGCGGCGGATTTGGAGTTAGTGGGGCCCTGTGTGCAGCTTCATTTTCGGGACCCCTCTTCGGGACCCAGCCAAGAAAAAGAACATTCTCTCTTATCTCCCCCCACCCCCATTTTCCATTCTTTTTTTCTTCATCCTCCTCTTATATTATAAGTAATGGGAAGTAAATGAAAATAAAGTGAGGTACCTTGATTGGGGCAGGGGGTTGGGGTGCAGGAGGGGATGTGGGGTGTGAGCTCTTGGAGGAAATTTGGGTGTGGGGTGTGGGTTCTGGGCTGGGGCAGGGGTTGGGGGGTTGGGAAGGGGTACAGGGGGCTGGCTCTGGGAGGAAGTTTGGGTGCTGGCTGTGGGCTCTAGGCTGGGGCAGGAGGATGGGGGATGGGAGGAGGTGAGGGGTGCGGGCTCTGGGAGGATGTTTGGGTGCAGGTTCTTGGCTGGGGCAGGGGGTTGGGGTGCGGGAGGGGGGCAGGGGTGCGGCGCTTACCTTGGGCGGTGTGGCTTCCAAAGTGACTGGCACACACACCCCTCCAGCAGCAGCTCCTAGGTGGGGGGGGGGCAGGGGCACGCAGAGACATGCCAGCAGCTGGGGGAGTGGCATGGGGCCACCAGCCACAGCATGCCACTGGCCGGGACTCGGGGACAGGTTGTCAGATATTTGTCCTGCATTTTGGGGGTTCCCTCTCGTTGAGGGCCCCGTACCACCACACAGTTTGTTTCATGGTAAATCCACTCCTGGGTTCTCATACTGTGGGTTGAGACACCAAAATGGGTCACAATCCTATTTTAATGGGGTCTCCAGGGCTAGTGTTAGACTTGCTGGGGCCCGGGGCTGAAGCCAAAGTCCAAGCCCCACTGCCCAGGGCTAAAGCCGAAGCCTGAGGGCTTTGGCCCTGGGCAGCAGGGCTCAGGTTACAGCCCCCCCACTCTGGGCTGAAGCCCTCAAGCTTCAGCTTCAGACCCCGCACTCTGGGTGGCAGGGCTCGGGCTTCAGTCTCCCTTCCCGGGGTTGTGTAGTAATTTTTGTTGTCAGAAGGGGGTCGCGGTGCAATGAAGTTTGAGAAACGCTCCTAGATGGTCAGAATGATTTATATAATCCTGCGATTGGATTATCTTGTATGGAGACCTATTGAAACCAAGTGGGGCTCTACAAAGGCACAAAAGTCTGCACAAGTGGCTCCAACTGCAGCAGTAGGTTTGTACAAATAACTAATAAAAATAATATCATATATTTCTCATGCCTCAAGAAGAGAACAGACCTCAGACATTCCCTGAGTGGGTCCATTTCAGGCAGAATTCCATCCCTGCATAGTGCCTAGTTCAACGGCTAATAAGAACTTTTGAAGTCATGAGAGTGTTGATGCTGGGGGGAGAAGCAGATGCAGGGGTGGGTTAGAGCTGCACAGAAGTAGCAATATAATGAGGCTGTCCATTCTCTTTGGGGAGCCCAGGTCAAATGACTACATTTCTTGAAGCAGATTCTCCGTGTTTTTTATGTCATCACAAACCCTCAGTGGAATACAGCAATGTGAGGTTACACAATTCCTCTGCTTCTCTTTCTCAGGTTCAGTTCCAAAAAGCAATTTGTTTCTAACATTTAACAAACCCTTCTCTCAGCCCAGACTTATTTTGGTCTTTTGAAGGTACCAAAACATAAAGGAGCCTGATTCTTCATTGCCTTGTACTTTGCCTCTCATTTACCCTGTGCAAAGTGGGTCTAGAATGCTGCCAAGTGACAATGATGGCACTTTACACCCACTCTTGCACAGGTGCAAATGACTACATAAAGTGCAAGATGATGGGGAATCGAGCACATGGGTTTGTCAGCGGCTTCAAGTGTTTGATTGCTCAGCTATGGCAGATTTTTTTTTTAAAAGCAAAAATAGTCTGGAGCTGAGTCCTTAATTTCACCTAGCCGTTATGGGTATGTCTACCCTGCGAGGGGGAGGCTCTCAGATCCCAGGCTCCAACTCAAGCCTGAATATCTACACTGCAATTTGCAGCCCTGCAGCCTGAGCCCTGAGAGCCCACATCAATTGACCCGGGCTGTGAGACTTGATGCTGCACTGCAGGACTTTTCCCTGCAGTGTAGACATACCCCGTATTCCCTCTATACATATATGCGCACACAGAAAATCTAACAACAAAAAGTGATGAAAAGAATGGTGCAGCTTGATTTCTTATTCAGATTATTGAATCATTTCAAGTTTCCTGCTTGGAACAAGATGTTTATTATAGTTCCAGCTGGAATATACATAGCTAATGAGGTACATTACTAATATACAACCCAGATTTCTTATTACAAAGGGGTTTAGATAGTAAACATTTAATGAGTCCACAAGTCATTTCTTACGAAAAGCAAAAGATGCCAGGGTCTTTGACCAAATTGTCTTTTTTTCCCCTCAAGATGTCCAAAACCATAGCAAGTAGCTAAATTGAAGGCTATAATAGCTATATCAATATGTCCCTAGCTGTATTCTGAATCATGAACGTGATCTACGATAAGACCAGCCAAGGTTATCACCAGAGGTTTCTTGTCCCATACACCAGAGATTGATTCTGGTGTAATTTATTCAGCAGAAAAGTTTTTCTGTAAGAACTGTGTCTTCAGCACAAATTCAAGCCTCATTTCAAATACCAGAACGCCTGTTAGATTTCTTAAAGTGTCCTGGAGAATTTGAAATTCTGCAAACAGTCTATGAAAGAAAGTATTTATGAAAATTGCATTTAAACAGCATCAAAAAGACACCGTCAAAACTGTTATGCTAAAAAACAGACCTATTGGTTCCGAGGCTTATACATGTGTGATATACATAGTGTCTATAACATATCTCCCTCTAGAGGCTGGCTCCCTAGAGGCTTACAACCCACTACTTGTATCTCCATGTATTTATTTATAATTTTTGTTTAAAAAAAATCTTAAGTAAATACGGCTTTCGCCCTCCTTCTCAGGAGACAAATATTCTCCTGCAGTGTGGTGGACTTCACATTGTGCTAGTGCATGAGAATCCCAAAAAGTTAAATTATTTATAAATGCATGAAGTTGGCCAGTCTAATTCCATTGTGCAAATGTGTGAAATGCACAGAGTGAACAAACAGCATAAATGGTGAAAAAATTATTATTCAGTGGGAGTTGGATGCCTCGTCCCTACTCCTCAATCCAATTTAGGCACCTAACTCCCATTGAGGAGCTGTGCCTAGGTGTCTAGCTGCATCTTTAGGCACCACAACACCTTTGAAAATCTGGTCCTAAGTGACTTGCCCTAGGCCATACAGCAATTTGGAGTCAGGTCAGAAGTTCAGACTCAGAACTCTGGGTCCTGCATTTAGTCCATGCTTTTACTCATATAATATTTATCCTATTTAGCCATTCCTAGTATGAGAAAGCAGAAAATCAGAATTCTTTCTTCATGATAAGTTGCAGCCATTCCTCTAGTTCCTTATGGCATGTCAGTCCAAGGATCTAAAACAATTCTTCGTTGTGGAGAAATGATGAATATCAATTATCATTTACTTTGAAGGTTTGAAGTCCAGTTTCTCAAAAATGTGAAGCAAACCACACAGTCTGGTACCAAAACACATGGAACTATGATGAAAATAAAAAAAAACCCCTAAAATGTATTCTGTATTTTTAAAAATGTGTAATAGTAATATGATTTATGACTTTATTGTATGGGGATTATTGCAGTCGGTTTATACACAAACCTGCTGCACAATTTATTCCAAAACCAGCCTGTAGAATATTAGCCTCAGCACTAAATTAAAGGTTAAGGGCCCAATTTTCAAAGGTATTGAACACCCACTACTCCCATTTACTTCAGGCGAAGTTGTGTGTGCCCAACACCTCTGAAATTTAGGCCTAAATTAAAGATAAATATGATTTTTATCTTGGTGGTATCCCCTTAAGTATCACCCAGGAATTATGCACTCTAGCACTTCCCATATGAAAAGTAATTGTCCTTTGGGGTTATTTTAAGATAAAAGCATGGACCAATGTTAGTCCTTTTACTGGCTGCATACTAATACAACTGGAGAAAAGAAGGATTTATTTGGAGCCTTCTAATTGACCTCAGTGGAGTTCAGGCTTGGAACCATTAAAACATTTATGAAAACATGAAGAGTATCCACTCTAAAACATTAATATTTAGGCAATATTAAAAATAATTTGTTTAAAAACAGGCCGCGGGAGAGCCTGTCTGTATTAAGGCCTAAAGCCTAAATGTCTATCAAGTTCATTGGTCTTTTTAAGTCACTGAGTCAACATCTCTTTAGGCGTCTCCTTTCCAAACTGCATCTGGGTTCAGATAGGATCCAATATATCTGATTTTTACTTCAGTCTGGTACTATCTCGATTTTAATGGCCTAACATGTCACTGTTCTTCTGAACAGACAAGTTCTACCTCTTCCTCCTCCTCAGCAGGTACATATGGCCCTAAACAGAACAGAACTGACTGAAGTGGTTGAGAGGGGAAGTCAAAACGCAAAGGGCATGTGCTGAGTGGGGGACCATAGCCCCTGTGCACCGCAGATCATTTCTGCATTCTCCATCACTGCAGGTTGGCAGAAACTCTTCGATAACACAGTGATAGGTACTTTAGAAATGCCATACTGAGGCAGGGGTAGCGGCATGGCTACTGGATATGGGACTATGAAACTCCACCGGTAACACTATCCCACTCTATAAAGGGCACAGCTGCCACAGAAGGAACCGAGCCTCTGAGCATGCAATGGTGGCTGGGGTGTCTCTCTGCTGGTGCTTCACAGTCGTGAATGAGAGTAGAAGGATGGTATTCTCCATGGAGTACAAGTGCAGTAGGTCACTTAATGCAGGATTTGGTCTTAAAGCAGCCTCTCTGTTGTTTTATAGTTCAAGTAGATGCTTTCTCTCAGATAACCCAGTATTTGAATGTAGTAAACACTGGATGAAGAGCAGTTGGATCAGTCTTAACCCAGCTAGGAATGAGATGAGGCTGGTAGATAGAGAAAAGTGATTAGACAAATTGTTGGGGAACCTTGAGTGCTCCCTCCATCAAGGACATCATCCCTCCAATTGTCAGAGTGTTGTGAAGTCTCAGATTCCCCCATGATTTCTCTCTAAAACATCCCAAATATCAACAGAGGCCAGACATGCTTTTTTCTTTCAATGTGTGGAATGCTATGCCCTATCCTGTCAGATACAGATCACAGCAGAGTGGTCCATGCTTTTGTCGCATCAGCCTATGACAATTGCAACATTGTCATCCATAAAAATTAGCTAGAGAATCTTAAGGTGACACCGAGACCCACTGGTTCCAGTTGACAAAGGGTTCACTACTCTGTGTCATCAATTCCTTGGAGGCTTGACAAACTCACTACACCCAACACATTGCTGTCATAGTATTTATCTATAAAGAATGTTGTGTGAAGTATCACATGAAAGCCACTTGGACACACTGGTCATCATAAGCATTGGAAGATGTATATACAAAGGGTGTGTAAGAAGTTTATGTGAACCTACTAAAAACATATTTTAAACTATGTAAGAAGGCAGAATTGACAAACTGGTTTTCTGCCTGACAGAGCATGTCTATTCACTTATCCCTGTCTCTGATGTAAATTAAGCATTGCAAGCCAAACCCAATGGGAGCTACATTAGCATTCCACGTCAACATGAGACACACCAGAGAACAAACAATGGGAGAGCACTGTGAAGGTTTTCTGGACTATAACTTGGGGACAGGTAAAATATTTTGTTATCCTCACAGAGGAAACCCCTGAAGGGTGTGATGTGTTCACAAAAGCTCGGATCCTGCTTATGACTGCAAACCAGAAGCTCTGTCAAAGACTGAATACTTGGGAGAAAATCTACTTTACTAAATAGGAAAGTTAACCATTAATAAGTATAGACCTAGGATTGCATTTTTTCATTTAGTTTTCTATGAGTAACCATTTCTGTTTCCACTTATCTTTATCTATTCAGACTTAACCTTTACTATATTTCCGTGGTGTAATGTAATAAAGTTGCCTGATCTTGAGCTGTGCCAGTCAAGCTGTCTCTTGAGGGACAGCTTACCTGGTAATTTCTGTGAGTGTCCAGTGACTGGGGCTGGACACTGCAGGGAGTACTTCAAGGACTCGGGGATTGTTGTGTGTCTATCACTAGCCAGAATGGAGAGGGCGAGGTCTGAAGAGACATGGAAGTCAGTGTTTGTGTGGCCAGTGGCTGTTGGTTTCAGGATGCTGAGCTAGAGCAGGCATTAGACAAAACTGCTTTGTGCTAAGGGCAGGTGGAGTGAGGTGCCTCACAGCCCTGGGTACGCTTGGGCAGTGTCGCACTTAAGTGGTCCAATACATGGCAGCCCATCTTTTAACTGGACTGCTCTGAGAAAGTATATCAGTTTTGTGGTCCATATGCTACTCTGGCTCTCCACCCAGGTACATAATCCAGCTCAAGGACCTAAAATTAATTCACAAAGCACTCCCTGGGCTAGGACCTGATTTAGTGACCACCACTTTTTTCACATGCTATCTGGAATTCTTTGATCCACAAAAGGACGACAGCTGACAGAGTCTAGGAAGAACCCTTCAGGTCTGAGAGCATTCTTTGTCAGAGAACAACTTTGGGTTGCAGAACCCCTTGCCACCATAGATTAGGTTTAGTCCATGTCCTCCTCCTTTCAGTGTGCAGTACCAAACATTAGAGCTGGTCAGAATATTGGGGACATGCAGGATACTGCACCGTGTATGGTACCTCCTCAAATCTTCCTTCTGTTTCAGGTGTTTTTGTTAAGAGAGTCAGGAAAGCAGAGAAACATAGGGAATAGCTTGTTATAAGCATGGCTTAGATCCTGCAAGCGATTATAGGATGTATAGCATATTACTCCCAACAAACAACTTTTATTGGACTTCAGCTCTGCTACCAGTACCCCCAGCACAGGTCCAGTATTATGAACAAGTAATGTAAATCATTGTTTATGCCTTGCAGTGTGGTCTGAGGGAGAACGCACTAGTTTAGATCTGTACTGATCTGGCAACTTGTCTCCCAGTCATGGGGCCATAACTAGGAACTGGAGGACCCCTAGCACAGTGATAGGGCTATAGGTTGTAGAAGGAAGGCTTATGGGTTTCCACCCCACAGAAACCTCTAGCCACCCTGATCTTCTGCTCCCTTCTTGCTGCTTCAGATGCTGCTGCTAGCTGTTTTCCTCTCCAACTGCTCTGTGCTCTGGAGCCCTACCCCCCCATGGCAAAGCAGGAAGAATGGATAGAATGTAATGTTTCAAACCCCTCTGGGTTCCACCTGCCACTTAGGGGCCATACCCAGGTTGCACCTGGGGGAGCTGCAGCTGCTGCAAAGTAAGTTTCCATGGTTAAAGTGTCCACCTTGGGTGATAATTCATTCAGCTGCATGGAGAGGTTGTTTATATGAGGTTGGGGCAAGCTAACCTGTGACCTTTTCTCTTACAAAGGTTCATTTTACTTTGATTTAGCTGGGAAAGGTGACCCTTAGCTCTCCCCTTACAACACAGAGACATCCTAAAGGAGAACTAGAGAAGGCTCATAGCTGTACTATAGCAAACCATACCCTCTTTCTCCTTCCCCACTCACCCAACAGAAGAAAAGGCTTGGGAATGGGAAGCTTTTCTTTCTTTCCAAATCACTAAATTTGCAACCAAGCCTCAATAATAAAAAGAAACTAAAACTTTCTTCCAAGCTGCCTCCTCTCCTCCTCATCAAATGTCTCTCCTACAGTCAAGTTCCCCACCTTTCCTTTGTTCCCTTCATTGCCTAAAATCAGGCTCCAGCCAGTGCTGCCATCTCCCTGGGCACATCAAGAGGGTTCCCCAGACTCTCTCCTGCACCTGCTCCCATCAGGGTCACTTAAGTAAAAATTACATTCACTAACTTTGAAAGGGTAGAGAGAGATGGGCAGAAGCCTCCTTTCTTTCTGTCCCCATTTTTGTTTCTCTATGACCTTCTCTTTCCATCTCTCCTTCCCCTTCCATCTCCAGTCAATTGTCTCTTTCTTTTCTCTGATTATTGCATTCTCTCTCCCAGGATTTCTCACCTTCATCCCTCCACCCTTGCGTGGGTCACCCACTACCTCTCTATTCCTCCTGTGAGTTGTCCACATTCCTTCTCACTGTCTACCCAACGGAACCTGTGGCTGCCTGCATTTCTCTTCCTCACCCTTCTTGCTGCCTTAAATCCCCTTGCCAGCCCAGCTTCATTGTTCCCAGTACCACAGCTCCATATGCTGAAGCCCAGCAGAGCAGGAGGTGAAGACAGAAAGTCCTGTTTCAAACCTCTCTGAGTTGGGCCTGTCCCAACAGCCACATAGCTGGAACAGGTGCTGTTCCAGGACACAGCTGGAGGAGCTGCTCAGAGGTAGCACCAAAAGCAAGTTTCCTGGTAGGTGCAGTTAAATCATTCAGCTGCCTGGTTTGTAACAATCTGGTGCATTTATTGTTCTGTTTGAAACTTTAGGTCTTATTTGTTCTTGTTTATTGTATTTTCTTTGTGCTGCCTCATCCACCATCTTACGTCTGACAATAAGGCTTTTTAGTAATGAGGATGTCAGGATGGATTCAAACAGGACTAAAACTGATGCTTTGAGTTTGATTTCTCTGTGTAACCTATTCTGAAATGTTATTTTTAACAACTGTGCAGACTGAGGCATTGGATCAAATATCAGTGTGATGAGCCTTTCTCTACTTCCGCTATTTAATCTGTTGTCTCATGAGTCCTGTTCATTTGAGTTAGAAGAGGCAGGGACTTTGTCTCTTTATGTGTTCTCGAAATGCTATATATACTTATGGCACTCTATAAAGATTAATGTTAACATGTTACTAATTGTAATTCACCCACACAGATTTAAATGTGTGCAGCATTTAGCATTTCATCAAGGGAATGAGCAATAAACATGCTATTGTAAAAAATGTTTACCATTTACATTTGGGGGAGGTCGGGTGGGAAGGGAGTGAAGATGTCATTGGGCCCTATTGATCTGCAAATCTCTCTGCCTGGGCCTATGGAATAGGTAATTCAAGGTGGGTAAATGCTCCTGCTCTGTGCTGAGACAAGCTGTGAGTGAAGTGATAGGATTGGCGGGGGGGCAGGATAAACTTCCCCTAGGAGGGTGTGCTAAGAGGGTCCTTTCCATCAGGTCTGGCATGTTCCAGTTGCAAAACATTGTCTCCTCAAGGAAAAAGTTATTGAGGTAGGAAGGGTCCCCACAGCCCAGCTGGGTTGGGCTGGCTCACCAGCCTTTGGGGAGGAAGTGTTCCTTAGAGAGGAAGAGTATGAGTAAGTAGTTGGGTGAGGGTGCAGGACATATGAATTCATTTCCCATCTCTGCTACTGACTTCCTCTGTGACCATGAGCAAGATGCTTGCATCTTTTTGGGTTTCAGTTCCCCTTCAGTAAAATGGGGATAATAATACTTCCTTTCTCTGCTTTGTATATTTGGATTGTAAGCTTTGGAGGGGTAGAATCTTACTATGTGTATGTACTTGTGCAATGTAGCCCTGATCTCCGTTGGCCCGTCCATGTGCTACTGTGATGATAATAAATATATTAAGCACACATAATTGCTCTGCACAGAAGTGGATTTAATGACATTAGGCCCCGATCCCACAAGTGGTTCTGCATGGATGTATCCTTGTGCCTGTGCTGATCCAAATGCAGGATCAGGACTGGGAGAATTCCTGCCAACATTTCACGGCTATAGAGAAGGAACATGAGACTCCAGGCCAGTGAAAAGAATATACTTTTCAGACATTTTGATTTTTATCTCATTGGGCTTCCTTTTTCTCAGTAAATTTAATAACATGTTCTAAATCTAATATCCAAACCCATAGTTCACCAGTCTGTTTTATAGTTAGGGGAAATATAATCTGAAAATGAAATGGAACTTTTTTCCAGTAAAGTTTAAAGAATGCATGACAACTATTCTTAAAATATTGCCACTTAATGTCAGCTTGTTTACTGAAAAAATACATGATAAAGCCTCTTCGGTAATCACAGATTGAAACAAAGCAGAGCTTTCTTGGGCTAATGAGTGAAGATACATTTATTCATTTATCGCCTTTTCAGTGGCACTCATTATCCTAATACCTTAGTGTTTCACAAAAGAATTAATAAGTTTATTCTTACAGCACCCTGGTGAAGAAGGGAAACATTATTATCCCTCTGAGGGACAAAGAGATCACGTGAGTTATCCAAAGCTACGCAGGAAATCTGCAGCAGAGCTAAGCTAACACAGATTTCCTGGTTCTTACTCCAGTCCACAGCCTTAACAACAAAACCATCCTTCCTCATCCAGTATTGCTTCTCCTAAGCAATACAAATCATTACTCAGGCTCCAAAAAATCATGAGATTTTTTTAAAATAATACATTTGGAGACTTTTTCTTTGCCTTCTGGTTTCTGAGCCTTTACGTTGCACTTGGGTCACATTTGCAAGCTTTTCTTTGCAGTCTTGAGGGGTGTTTTTTTCTTTTTTAATGAAAGCTGAGCTTCTCATCTAATCACATGCTTCCATGTGGGGCCTCAGGAAGCACTCAAAATATGGCGAGGCTTGCCATAAAATCATCATAGTTATATCATATACATTTTGTGTAAAACATTACATTGCCAAATCAAATTCCTCTTTTATCCTGTCCATACTGTGCCTTGCTTTTTCTAATGCTTTCAAACTTCTTTTGATTTCATATGAATTTGACGTGCTTGGGCTGCAGGATTGGGCACACACTATAACAGGGATCAGCAACCTTTGGCATGTGGCCCCTCGGTGAAAGCCGCTGGCAGGCCAGAACCGTTTGTTTACCTGCATCATCTGCAGGTTTGGCTGATCGCAGCTCCCACTGGCCACAGTTTGCCGGTCCAGGCCAATGGGGGCTGCGGGAAGCAGCAGCCAGCACATTCCTCAGCCCTTGCCACTTCCCGCAGCCCCCATTGGCCTGGGACGATAAACTGCAGGCAATGGGAGCTGCGATCGGCCGAACCTGCAGACGCTGCAGGTAAACAAACTGTCCCGGCCCGCCAGCGGCTTTCCCTGACGGGCTGCATGCCAAAGGTTGACGATCCCTGCATAACTAAGGAATGTGCACATATAACCTTTATGTGTATGATTCTGTGACCACAGACCATGGAGTGTTATTCAAGTTATCAAATATTACTTATAAAAAGCATGTACTAGTTGCCCTTTAAATGCTTTTCAGTTTTGCCTTTGCAACTGGATAACATTTCTAGGGTATTCACAGTAGTTTCTAAAAAGGCAACTGAAAGATGTTTATGGACAATCACTAGTTACATAGAGAGTGGATTTTTAAAAGCATTAACGTTGCCCCCATTGAAGTCTATGAGAATTTTGCTGTTGAGTTCAATGAAAGCAGAGTTAGACCAACAATGAGAAAATCCCACCCATATACACTATTTTAAAAGAGTGTGCAGTGGGTACAGTTAAAAAGGTTTTACTGGTTCCAGTGGTATTACTCACCTGTAAAATATAGGCCCTGATCCTGCAAACACTCATGCACATGCTTGACTTATGGAAGTCAATGGGCCTACTCACCAGGTGTAAAATTCAGCCTGTGTCCAGGTGTTAGTTCTTAGCACCACAGGGAATACGTGCTTGATGTAGTAAAATCTTATCTAATACTTTAACAAAAAATAAAGACTAACGGTGCCCACTCTAATTCAAATATTTATTAAAAATCTTTCAAAAGGTGCAGTATATAAAAACCCTGTAAGCCTTAGGATCTTGTAGGCTCCTTAATTCTTCCGTAACTAGGCTACAGAGTAGCACTTAAGCTGCTGTGCCTTTGTTGCCCCTTTGAAAATAATGTAGCTGCAGTTGCAGCAGGAATTTAAAGAGAAGTCTGTGTTTGAAGCGACCTCCACTAAGAATTTCCTGTCTTTGTGCTTAGTTTTCCCCCTCTTTTTTTTTTTTTTAATTTAATTCCAGCATCCACTCAGATTGTGCTTGTTTCATGGTGGAAATGGCGAAGGTTTTAGTTTGGCCTTGCTACTGAAAACCTCTGTATTTCCTGTACCTCTGTAGACACAGACATTTGGAGAACAGCAAATGATATCTCATTTTAAAAAAAATTCTCCCTGACAAGCCCTAAAGCAATTTCTTTAAATGCAGCAGTATCAGGAAAAGGAAAATATATATGGGCTACATTCTCAGTTACACTAAGACCCCTTCAGACTTTCTGTAGCATAAGGGGGCACCAATATCCACTCTGCAGGGGCTGACCTTGACTGGTCAGAGCTGAGCTGGCTGTCGCTGCTCCTCCATCGTAGCACATGGGGATGGGGGTATGTCGGGGCAGGGAGGAAGGTGTGGTCAGTGCAGTGCATTAGTTGTTCTCTGCTTTACAAAGCCCACAGGGGTCCAGAGGAAGCAGAATGTAAAATGTAGCAGTAGGGCTCCGAATAGTTCCAGAACAGAGGAAGCACAAAGGAAACTGCCACCATCCTTGCCCTGTTCCTGCCCCTCCTGCAAGTTACTGAGACTCAGGTCCAATAACTTTCCTCCTTTTCAGGACAAGTCGATATGATGGTGGGGGAGGTAATTAAATAATTTTGAACTATGCAATTGCATAAACTTGCATAGGTGACTAGGAACTAGCATCAGCTAATTACACCACTCCATCATTCATACCCATCTTATAAAATAAAGCCCTTAGAAGAACACTCATTTTACAGAGCTTTCCAGTAAAAAGTGATACAAAAAAGCAAAACATCTTCTTAAAAAAGAATAATCCAAGATCAAATCTAACTTGAAAATGGTCTCTTAACTCAGCAGTTTGGGTTTCTGATCAGAAATAACCTGTATTTCTAATTCAGGACACGCAGCAATGAAAGCACCTGCTCCTTGTTTAACCTGGATTTTGCAGTAGCCAATAGAACAGCTTGGAAGATCTACAGCAATAAAAGTCATGCTTTGGTGATACCCTGGTCCCAAACACAGCATTACCATACACTATCAGGTTCTCCTGGCAGTTTTAAAATCATTTGGATACTGAACGAGGGAACCAATGTAATTCCCTCTCAGCTGGTTTAATATTTTGAGTCACCTTATTGCAAGTTAATATTCAGGTTGCAACATCTTCCACCCATTGGAGCCTTGCAGAATTTTCTCAGGAAGGTCATAAAATAAAACATTACAGTAGTGTAACTTAAAGGTTACGAAAGCATGGACTACAGCATCAGCATTAGTCTGTGACAGCATTGGCTTTGTTCCAGCAGTAGTCTGTAGGAGATAAAAGCAAGGACTAACCATATATTTAATATGATAAACACAGGCACGAAAGTCCGTTGCAACCCCTAGGTTTATTTATTTTTAATGGAAGTAGAAGGAACATTTAAATGAGCATTAATGCATACATATAGAAAGTGTGTACTTGGTAGGAAGGTTTCCAATATAAATAGGAAGCCTACAATGCCGTTTTATGTCAGCCCCTTCTATAGATGTGTATGACCAAACCACGGTGACTGTAGTATTCAGTAAAGAGAGAGAAAAGAACTAATGTTCTTGTAACGTTGTAATCTTAAAATCCATAGTGAAGAAAAATAATGCATTGAAGGTAATAGACACTGCTAAAGCAAGAGCATGGAGATCAAAAAGAAATCACCATGAAAGCCAGTTGTTGAGAGATGAAGAAACTGAATTAAGGTCAGAAATTAGGACCAACCCACTAGTAGAATACCAAATAAGCTTCAAAAGTAAGAGAGCTGTCTCAGAGACCAACTAGAAGCTTGTGATTGTTCTAGGAGGACACTATAATCCAGCATCAAAAGTTGCAGGCTAATGAAAAAGAATAAAAAGAAATACTGAACTAAAGTTTGCAAAAAGGGTATAGGTCTTCTTAGTCCTTTACCAAGAGACCTCAGACCTTAAGCAAGATAAATAAAAGGTAGAAGGAATCTTTGGGGAGGTACCTGCTCTAAAGTTAAGGCTGAGTTTTGCACTTAAAAAATGGATTCAAATTCCTTATTATGTATGGGAAATATAGTGTACCCTCCCCAAAATTACAGCATTTATTTTATGAGAACAGAATGAATTTTCTGATCATTTACAAGTAAATCTGTGTTAAAATTAAATTTTAAATTGGTAGTTTAAGAAATTTAACAGCCTGTGTCACATATTGTTTTTAATCCCAAATGAGAATGTCACATACTCTTCAAAAATTTCAGGTAGTTAAAACTCATTGAAATCTCATACATAAGGTACTTTTGGAGATAGTAGGTTGTAATTAAGCTAAGTTATTATTATAGACCAATAGACAGGGCCAAGTCAATAACTCAGGTCACTGTTCAGTGGGGCTACTGTGACTTAAAGAGCAGCTCAATCAATCATCATATTTCTCTCCAGCTAATTAGTATACTGCAATTCTGTTGGTTGAGATAAGTCATCGGGGTGAGGTAGAGAAGTCTACACAAATTAATAATTTTCATTGATAGATTTCTTGGCCTTCAACTGTCATTGCTCTTAAAAATTCGGTGGCTACATGTAAGCAAATGAAGGGCCAGATTTGCCAGAACATGCTCGATGGTTTGTGTTGTTTCATTGATGCAAAATAGCTATAAACCTGGCTCTCAGATAGTACAGCAATGAGAGGTGTAAAAATCCGTGGAAAGAGAGATAATGCTCCAGCTTTCTTGCATTGCTCCAAAGTGATACAAAGCAGCCAGAGGAATCTGGCATTAAAAATTAAAATATAAAAAGTAATTGAAAAGTTTGATATCATCTGTGATAAACTCCTTAAAGTGATTGTGACACAACTCTTTAGGTCTCCCATTTTGCATTCACATGTAGCATTTTTAATAGTAATAAAATTGGAAATTCCTGTGAAAAAAGCTATTTTATAATTGAGTTAAGATTGAGAGTACATAATAGTATTTTAAGAGTAAAAAAATTACATCACAAACACAAGCCGAAGAAACCCAAGATATTTAGAGTCAAAGTTACTTTTAAATGACACCCAAATATGTTACGGTAAGGAAATGCACAGCTAAAGCACTCAGGCAACTTTGATGTCATGTGAGGGAAAATTAAAATCTAATTTCTCATTAAAAGTCAGGTTAATCTAATTTGAGATAACAAACATTAAAATTGTAATTATGATTATTGCATGCTGTTATTACAGGACATAACTAAGGCTGTTTCCTTTGAATTACTGATGTCCACTGTCAAGCTTATCTCCAGTTTAACATAGTTTTTCATTTCTTTGCTTTTTTTTGGTCAAGGACTATTAAACAACATCCACGTTATTCCACACTGCATGAAATGGAATAAGCATATCTTGTGTATTTGCTAGAGGAGCTAGGGCAAGTCAGGACTTGGGACCTCCTAAGATCTGGGGAGCTACCTAATGCTTCATCATTTATCCAAACCTTTGAGGTTTGCCTAGCTATAGTTACTATCACTACAAAAATATTGTAGCTAAACTGAAGAGCAAGTAGCGTTTTACCATAAAGATAACAAGGCAAAGGGCAGTGGTGGCCTAAAGAAGAAGCATAAATCTGTAGGACTGATCATAGGACTAGTTGCCAGGAACTCCTGTATTCTAGTTCCTCCTTGGGCATTGACTTACTGTGTGGCTTTGGGTAAATTGCTTAACTTAACTGCCTCAATTTCCCCACTGGTAAAATAGAAACACTAATATTTCTAGCTCAGTGGTTTGGGCATTGGCCTGCTAAACCCAGGGTTGTGAGTTCAATCCTTGAGGGGGCCATTTAGGGATCTGGGGCCAAAATTGGGGATTGGTCCTGCTTTGAGCAGGGGGTTGGACTAGATGACCTGAGGTCCCTTCCAACCCTGATATTCTATGATTTAATTTCATACCTAATGGGGAATTCAGCCTGAGTGAGGTACTGAGCCACCTCTGTTCCCCTGGTTTTCAACAGGATAGGTGGGAGCACAGCCCCTTGCAGTATTGGTTGGGGCTGCACTGGGGATTAATTAGCTTATATTAGAATAGGGCTTTGAAAATACAGAGCACTCTGTCTATTCTGAGTAAGACAATGCTATATTTGCTATTGGGTTGTATTATTCAACCAAACACTGATGTCCTCTTATTATTCTGTGTTATTTTCATCAAGTAGTACTCAGAGGCCTCCGTCGAGATCAGGCACCATTGTGTTTACTGCTGCTGCTTCTAAATCTAATTGCTCTTTGCCACCACTAAATTTAAAGTGAAGTGTATTTACTGCTGCAGGAAGGAGCAATCATCTTTTTCCATCATCAGGATGACTCCTCCCTTCCCCCCCTACGAGCACTTGCAATCCTCCCTAGTGAATAGCCCATTTAATAAAGCAGTGCATCGGGTCTCAGATTTAGACCTTGCTCTTTAATTGCTATAACAAAAATGAATTATTAGCACAGACTGTTGCACATGAATAAATGTCTGTGGTTTTTGAGAATAAACGTCTCCACTTTACCTTGATGTTTATTTTTGATAAATGTCTTGTCATCTCGATGAGGAACCTGCGTCATTTAACCATCACTCATTGGAATGACACCTGAGCCTAGAGATTGGCTTGAAAGTTTCAGCGATTTAAGTCCCTGTAGACCTGCATTCCTTTTCTTTTCATGGGATCAGGAAATTCCAGGTTGTGGGTGTGCATTTGATTTCACATGCATGAATGCTTCAGTGCCCTCCCACCACTTATCACTGATTCTTATTAGCCAGCCTAACTCAAGCAGAAGAATTCCAATACTGTCTTTAAGGATCGCCTGAGCAGAAGCTTCTGGATAACTTGTATTGTTCAGTGAATGCACTCAAAGTTCTGTGCAGCTAACTTGTCGGAAAACAACTTAATTCTGTAGACTGAAGTACCAGGATTATGGTTATGACATAGTTTGCTCATTCTTTTCTATGAGGAATGAACTTCTGATACATAGGAACTGATTAGCTCCCAGAAGGAGTCGCCAGCTTTCCTCTTTCCAGATATGTGTGCAGGAAACTTCAGGCCAGATCCAAAGCTGGTTTAAAAACTCTATTGTTGCCAATTTATACCAGTTGAGGATCTGGCCTGACTCTTTAAGATTTCCTAATTCTCATACCGGGCCTGGAGCCTGCATGGACCCTTCCTGCAACATTTTCTCAATTGTGGAAGGAGATTATGCTTTTCAGCGTCTGTTGTCTGCTGCTCTGTGTTCCAACCCTTGATTTTGCTCTGCTGTTTTCACTGTTCTTCTTTCCACCTCACTGCTCCTTCAAGGAACATCAAATATAGTAGTTACAAAGCAACCAAAACAAACAAAAAATCCCCAACCAGTGAAACAGACCAAAAATTAACTTTAGAGTTAACTAAATGTAATCAAGGAGACCTATGCAGTGAATGAAGATAATATGGGAGGACATTTTGGAAAGAAGAATGCCCATCAGGTAGCTAAAACTGGCTTATGTATTCATAGGTATGGGCAGTTCTAGGGTGGCTTAAATTCTCTTCTCTTTCTCAGACCCTTCCTTCTGATTTCCTTTGCATCTTTTCTTCTCCCTCCCTCTTCTTTTCTTCTTTTCCATGATCACTTTCCTTGTCTTCTGTCTTCCCTTCTCTCTTCTTTTGCTTCTTTGATTTTGTGATATATAAGGCTCATTCTTTAAGCCATAAGCCTTTCCCTGTGTCCCAGTAGAAAACTTTTCCCCCAGTTTCTCCATTATTTTGTTATTGATCTTTCAAGTAAACTTATAACCTCTACACAAATATTGTATCTTGGTTTTGTGCCACTCATTATTGGAAGTTTTTTAGCTAACTCTAGAGTAGCACAATATATTTTGTAAAGATTGGACATAAGTATTTGAACTGAGCCTATTATTAATCAGACATGTTAGTTCTTGCTGGTCCTTCTACATATTGTTTGGCTTTTTTATCTTTGATAAAGGGCTGGATTGAAACTTTAGGCATAACCCAGATCAAAGGGTGGTCCATATAATGCATCAACTCAGGAGTAACCCCAGGAGACATTATGACTCAGGCACTCCTCTGAGCCACAGTTCTTATCTTGCTCCTTCCTTGCTCTGTGGAGTAGTAATTAATTGCTGACCGATACCAGCTGGTTCTCTTTATAATCCCTTTTTATATTGTTTTCCTGGCCTCCTAACATAATTAGAAAATATCACAGAACCCACATTCCCAACACCAGAAAAAAAAACAGGATCTCTGGAGTTCCTAGTCCCACCTTCCCAGCTCCTAGCCATGGGGAAAATCTTCATGATTTAGGCATTTCCCTAAGCTTATTTCCGTGTTTGTACCCTACACATACACATCCACCCTGGGTTTCTCACACAAAGAACTGATCTTTTTCATGGACTACTCCTGGTTTCTTTTCTTTTCTTCCCATATTGGCTGTTAAATCTCTTCTTCATGTATTTTTTTATTTCTATTTTCTCTCCCCCTTCTTCCCTGATTTCCCCCCATGTGTATCTATGGTCATGAAATTGTACGGCTCTGCTACTGCTTTGTTAAACTGCTGGTCCCTTCTGGAAAGGCAAACCAGGCCTCAGATCCCATTCAGGCACAATATTGACCTCACAATGTTGGGCTTTGTGCTGATAGGAAGATATCACCATGCAATGTGGAGATGCTCTTCTTGCTGTCTCTTTTTTCTCCCGCAGTTAGGCAGTATTTACTCACTTGCTTTTTGATGAAAGTCTTTTACTAGCGGATAGAGTGAGGAATTCACTTCCACAATCCCTACAATCTTGAATAGAGGAATTGAAATTGTCACTTATTCCTTTACCTTTAGCTAGGGAGAGTTTTTAGGTGGTATTAAAATGGTATTAACTGTCCCTTTTTGGCAAAAAGAGAAGAAGTTATCTGCTCCGGACAATCTTTCTCTTTGTTTTCGAGACAAAAAAGAATGGCAAAGCTAGAAAACACAGCTTTTGTCACTGCTGCTGATTTGCAACCTTGCTGCTGGTGAAACATAGGCACAGTACATGCTCTGATTGGGCACTCCAAGACCTGGCAAATTTGTACCAGCACTGGGCTGTTTAGCACAGTACTTCTAGCTGCCTCACTGGCCACTGGTTCACAGCAGTGTTGGAAAACATGCAGTCTTAGCCAGCTTCACCAAACAAAAGGCAAAAAGTGAAAGATAGGAAATAAAGTGCAGAAGGAGAAGAATTCATGAGGAGGGAGTGGCACCAGGAATCCACATCTCACGTTCCAGGAGCTGTTCAGAATTTAGACAAAGCCAATGGAGGTGGCAATGTCATCATTTTCCTCTCTGTGTTCCAGTTTGGTCAGGATGCCTTTCCTGGTAAGGATTATGATGGCCCAACAGTGATATGGTGAACTTGTGGACAGTGGGAGAGAGCCCAAAGGACTGGAAATGGGCAAATATAATACCTGTCTATAAAAAGGGGGATAAGGCAACCCAGGGAATTACAGACTAGTCAGCTTAATTTCTGTACCCAGAAAGATAAAGAAGCAAATAAACAATCAGTTTGTAAGCACCAAGAAGAAGATACACTGATAAGTAACAGTTAATATGGATTTATCAAAAACACATCATATCAAACCAATCTAATATCCTTCTTTGACAGGATAAGAAGCCTTGTGGATAGGAGGGAAGCAGTAGATGTGATATACCCTGACTTTAGTAAGGCTTTTGATACTGTTTCAGATGAACTTCTCACAAACGAACCAGAGAAATATAACCTAGATGAACCTACTGTAAGGTGGGTACACAACTGGTTGGAAAAGCATACTCTGAGAGAGTTATCAATGGTTCACACTCAAGCTGGAAGGGCATATTGAGTGGGGTCCCACAGGGATCTGTTCTGGGTCTGGTTCTAGTCAATATCTTCATAAATGATTTGGATAACGGCATGGAGAATACACACATAAAGTTTGCAGATTATACCAAGATGGGAGGGGTTGCAAGTGCTTTGGAGGATAGGATTAGAATTCAAAATGATCTTGACAAATTGGAGAAATGCTCTGAAATAAATAGGAGTAAATTCAATAAAGACAAATGCAAAGAACTACACTTAGGAAGGAATAGTTAATTGCACAAATAAAAAATTGGAAATGACTGCCTAGGAACAAGTACTGCAGAAAAAATCTGGAGGTTATAGTGGATCACTAAATATGAGTCAAAAATGTAATACTCTTGCAAAAAAAAAGCGAACATAATTCAGGGCTGTGTTAGCAGGAGTGTTGTAATCAAAACACGAGAAGTAATTCTTCCACTCTATTCAGAACTAATGAGGGGGGACATGATAGCAGTCTTCATGTATGTGAAAGGTTGTTATAAAGAGGAGGGTAATAAACTGTTCTCCTTAACCACTGAGGTCAGGACAAGAAGTAATGGGCTTAAATTGCAGCAAGGGAGATTTAGGTTAGACATTAGGAAAAACTTCATAACTGTAAGGGTGATTAAACACTGGAATAAATTCCGTAGGCAGGTTGTGGAAACTCTGTAAATGGAGGTTTTTAAGAACAGTTTAGACAAACATCTGTCAGGCCTGGTCTAGATAATACTGAGTCCTGTCTCCATGCAGGGAACTGGACTCGGTAACCTATCAAGGTCCCATCCAGTCTTACATGTCTCAGATTCTGTGGGATCCCCATCAGACAATGGACATGACAGCCATGATGGTAAAGTTCACTCTTTCCAGTCCATGAATCCCACTGCATCCACCCCAGATAAACAATGTCCAAGAATATATGGCATCCTCATACTGTTAACATTAAATCAGTTGAAACACATTTCAATGATCTCAGCTATAAACATTTCCTCTCATTTCTAGAATCTTTCAGTTCACTGTCCTGCCAGCCCATGACTTTACCAGGAGCCTTGAAGACCCTTTATCCCAGTTCTTTTAGCCCAAACAATCTGGACTATTTTACTTCAACTTTAGCTGACTTTCATAACCAATTTTATGAAATTGGCTGACTTGGACTTTTGTTACTTTGGACAACTTAGAGCACAGGCCCCTCCACACAACAGTGACCAGAGACTTAGTTGTCCTATTGATGTTAACATAAAGTATTTCTGTGTGAAATGTTGTTGTATCTCCCAGGAAATTAGAGAAACAAGGTGGGTGAGGTAATACCTTTTATTGGACCAACTTCTGTTGCACCTAGCTCTTCCTCTTCCCAGACCAGAAGAAGAGCTCTCATAGCTCAAAAGCTTGTTTCTCTCACCAGTAGGAGTTGGTCAAATAAAAGATATTCCTTCACCCACCTTGTCTCATTAATTATTTTTGTTAGTTAACATTTATATTCTGATGGTGCCTACAGGCCAAGTAGGTCAGAGCCCCATTTTACTAGGCACTATACAAGGGATCGGCAACCTTTGGCACGCGGCCCATCAGGGAAATCCGCTGGCTGGCCGGGATGGTTTGTTTACCTGCAGCGTCTGCAGATTCGGGCGATTGCAGCTCCCACTGGCCACCATTCGCCATTGCAGGCCAATGGGGGCTATGGGAAGGGCGGCCTGCACATACCTTGGCCCACACAGCTTCCTGCAGCCCCCATTGGCCTGGAACAGTGAACGGTGGCCAGTGTGAGCTGCAATCACCCGAATCTGCAGACGCTGCAGGTAAGCAAACTGTCCCGGCCCGCCAGAGGATTTCCCTGATGGGCCGCGTGCCAAAGATTGCTGATCCCTGTGCTGGACAAACATATAATAAATGATACTCCCAGCCTCAAAGACCTATGGGAGACATATGGCTAACTCTCTGCAAACTACCCTGAAAAATTACCACTCCTCATGCCAAGGTTTAGCCAAGAGCACAATTTTGTTTTGATTTGTTTTTTTACAACCAAGTTAAACAAAGTGAGTGAAAATAGTGGTTTATAGGGGAAGTGCTGACAAAACTTTACTGCAGCAGCCTGGACAATGCAGCTGTAATAATGGCAAGTGTGCCCTTATCCCAGCAAGAAAAATGTAAGGAGTTCTGATATTGCACAGAATAAGCTATTACTTATGTCTACCACAAAGAAATTGAGTACCTGGAAAAAATACATTAACGTTTTTTTTTCCAAAAGAAAACTAAAAATAAAAAAGATGAGATGTGACTCAGGCTTTTAAACAATAAAAATAGCAAGATGAAAGAACTAGGTTGCTTCATTGCCTAGAGAAATGGCTAGAATCTTTAAAAAGTCTGAAACCTGATTGTGAAAAATTCACTTTTATGGGCTGCTAAGAAGGTGTTGACCTTTGTCATCAATAGATAGCCTAAGCTTTTGTGGTTTTCAGCAGTAAAGGAAGGGATTAAGAAGTCATCCCATTGAAATGTCAACTGGAAAAATCTCTAGTTCAAATCTCAGTGTACCTGTTGTCTGCATACACACACACACTATATATATATATCTGTAATTTTGACACAGATATATCTTGCTTTATTTTTAAGTGACAAACCTGGTATGACTTTACTTTTTGGACTGATGAGGATATCTGGAATCTGGTACAAATGCAGTTATGATAGTTGAAATTTAGCTAATGGCCTGTTTGATGGGGGCGGGGACTTTGGATATGTTTTGCAATAGTACTATATATCTGCATCCACTCTGGAGAACTGAGACATAGGTCACTGAACTGTTGGGATGACAATGGTGTAAGTACCAATGGTGTAGTGGGTCCCTGAAAAATGGGATTGCTTGCATGCTGTTTATGACTACCTCTGTTCCAGCACTAGTATAAATGTGTAAATAAACAAGTTACAGTTTGAATATATCCACATGTCATGTCACTGAAGTTTCCTCCACTAGGAAGCTTATCTGAAAAGCACCGGAAATTGTTACTGCTCAGCAGAAGGATAAAAATATGATAAATCCTTAGAAACAGATGCCATTTCCAAATATACAGCTGAGTGATGAATTATTTTTTTTTTCAGTTTAAAGGCCTGACTGAAAAATTTAAACAAACAAAAACAAAACAAAACAAAAAACCCCACAGTTCAATTTGAACTAATAACTGAACTTTTCTGTTTTTCTCAAACAAAAAAATGAAAACATTTAATTTCAAGTTGAACAAAATGTTTCATAAAACCCAAAACAATAATGTTTTGGGTTTTTCATTTAGCTTTGGGTCATTTGGGATGTTTATTTCGCTGCTTTTTTTTTTTTATTTAGCTAATTTTCAGAATAAAAATGCTGTTTTGAAATGAAAAGTTGAAACACTTTGTTTTGGAAAGGCCAAAATGACATGTTTGAACATAAAAAAAAGCCAAAACTATTTGCAAATTCAACCTGAATTCATTAATAACTTCAATGCCCTGAAAAATGCACTTTTGCGTGAATTTACTATTCGCCCCCCCAAAAATTGGTCCAGCTCTATTTCCACATTTTTCTCTCAAGATGGAGGTCAGGATGAATTCTCAACTTGGGTGCCTTCCTCAGTAAGACTGTTTTTTTTTTTTTCTGGGAGCTTTTGAAAAGAAGTCCTGAGGTGTCTGAGAAAGATAGCAGTGAAGTTGTGGAGGGTGCTCTAGCAGTACCAGATCCATGCAGTGGCTGAAGATGCTGTTCACTGGGTGGAATGCTGCTTTTGGGCCTTGGGATGGGGCTCAGAAACCCCACCTTGGACAGGAAAGGCTCAGTCAGCTCTGCCCTGCTATGTCTGCAATAGGTGCCGGGGTTGGAAGTTGGTCTTAAAAGGGGTGAACACAGCTCGTTGGGGAGCTATGGGAAGGAGAGCAGCTCTTTGTCAGCCCACACTCTGTGAGAGAAGCCTGGCTAGGGCCAGGAACTGACTAGAGACGGCTGCCTGACAGAGCTTCTCTGAAGGAAAGTAGGCCTGATGCGGGACTATGACTGTGATTTGCTACCAATGATTTGTGATTTGCTTGTCACTGCTGGGTAAGACTGCTGCAGGTGATGCCCTGCTTGAAGGGGGCTACAGCAAAATAAAGATCTTTTGTTTTATGCACCTGACTGAGGTCCCAGCAGTTGTTTTTCATGACCTCTGTATTGACCCTGTCAGAGGTCCAGTTCCTGGGACAGATTCTCTCTTTTGCCGAGCCTATGGGAGGTGTCGAGGTGTTGGCTTTGGCCCTCTGACTTTGAGGGCTAGCCCTAGCCCCAATCCATTCAGAACTGTTTTCAGATAATTCTAAACTAGGCCACTGGCATAGAGTCCATGGGGGATTGGTGTAACATAGTGGTGCCTCACCACATTCTCTGTCTCCATCACACCCATCTCACCTTGACCTGCTCTCTATGCTGGAAGGGTCCAGAAATGGCATAGGTGTGCCAGCAGGGACCTCCTCTCTGTAAAGGGAAATATCCACTGGTGATTTGCAGTTATATTATGAGCTCTTTGCCCCAACTCAATGGGACAAAGGGGCTTTAACCAGACTTCAGTTTATGGCCCCATGACTACAAAATGGTGGGACTGAGTTGTTCCTGACATCTGGAATTAGTATCAATGTCTATGTAATTTCAGAGGGAGGAAGGAGGCTGTTCTATACCTGCATGAAAAACCAGCTGTGACATTGCAGAACCAGACCACGAGCACTTCAATCACTGTGGAAAAGAGAGCAATAAAATACTGTAGTGACCCACTTAGATAACAAAATATATCTGTGAACTGGATACCCTCAGTGTCTGCAATATTCAAAATATTTCCAAATCTGACCATAGAAAAGTACTGAGGTAACCATAACTATCTGTGGAATTAATCCACAGCCACTAAAGAAACTCCACTGGGTGCCCGCCAGTAATACCCAGGTGACTGGGATTACGTCACTCTGGTGTTCAGGTCACTGCACTAGCTTCCTATTCGTAACCATATTGAATTATTTACAGTCAAAATCTGAGGCTCAGGTGTTGAGATTTGACATGGCTATTTTGTGTCACTTTTGTGGGCACAATCAGTCTGGATGTGGAACTGACTCAGACAGCTCTGGAGGATAATCCAATGTATGAGGATCCTCCAGCATAATGGCTTCTATGCCATACTGAGACTGAGGGTAGAAAACACAGAAAGGTGTGGTAGCCACAGCATTTCTACACCCTGCTACTCCCCAGCTGCTGTACAAGCATATTGGAGCTGTTGGCTTCTGACAGGACTGCTTGATGGCTACTCCAAATTATGCCAGGGTGCCAGACAAGTACACAGTCAGTCAAGGACTGGATGAGCACAAACATCACCTTTGTACCTTTATCCCTCATCCAAAACTGAGCTCTGTGCTCCTCCATAGCTAAGGCTCTTTGCTCTAGTCCTGGTTTTCAGAGTTTTCAAAGGTCAGGAAAGGGATCCCTGTCAGTACCCAGCACTGGAGCATGGAACTGACTGCCAGAAAAGCTAAGGACCTGACACAACTCTGACGTCCAAAGGCTTCTCCTCACGCACACATTCCCATGTACACACACAACTTCTCCTCCACTAAAATTCACTACTCTGCCTGCTCTCGGAATGAGGGAAAGAGTATCAAAACAACAAGAAAAGAAGCGAACGTTCTAACCAATCCAACTTGCCTCTGTACAAATGGAGAGAAGCATAAAATCAGGTTTCTGAGTTGACTACTCAGATTATTTACATTTTGTTAGTCACATAAATACCATGGACAGGTTCATGAAATAAAAATCTTAATCTGTTTGTTATGTAACATTGGCTCATTTTAACTGTTGTGGTTAATAGTAACACTTAAATACTGTCCTCTTTAGGAGCTTGATCCTGCAAGGTGCTGGGCATAAGGCCCTGATCCTGCAAAACATATAAGCATGGTCTTATCTGTAGGTATGTGAATAGTCTCATAGTCTTTAAAAATGGGACTACTCATATGCTTCAAGTTAATCACATGCTTAACTTCTTTGCCAGATTGGGGCCAAACTTCTAACCTACTTGCAGGATCAGGGCCTGGGTGATAAAGTACAATTCACGTCTCTGTCAGAGCAGCTGGGCCAAGTTCATCTTTGCTGTAATTCTGTTTAAGTCAATGCTGAATTTAGCCCACTGTTTCTATCTGCAGATGCAGAAAGATAGCACTGTATCATTCCATGTTTGGAAAGGGTTCTTTGTAGTTATAAGGGCTAAAAACGTTTTTGTTTAAATTCTGAAGAAACTCATGGGATCACTTGAGAAGTGACAGAAGAACTTAATAACAGGTGGCATCTAAAGTGCCAGTATGATTTATCTGCACATGCTGTTTTCATCTGATGACAGATGATAAGAGGGTGTTGAAGATAGAACCTAACTAGCTACAGAATAAAAAGGCATGAGGCGCAGAACTAGTGCATTGAATGAAGGCCACTAGATAGGCTACTTTCCCTTAGGGTAGAGCATTATAAGAACAGAACAATCAGTGAGCTAAAATTAGAAGATTTTAAAGATAACTTATGTGACATAAGATTTCTTCAGTAAAAATAACACATTTTAAAATTGAGACCTTTCCAGCTGATTCTATCACAAAGAAAGCCAACAAAAGCTTCGTTGGGGTACCTGGCAGTTCTGTGAATTATAGTATATGTGCAAGAAAGAAATAACTCCAAAATACATGGAAAGCTATTCTTCATTGTGTACCACAAATAAGCTCATTCTTGAGAGTCCACTAAGTAAGTTTAGAAGAGCTGCCCTCTGGAAATGATGATGAGTTGCCCCTCTATGTTCACACTGATTCATGATAAGCATTTTAGATTATTTTTGTTTTTAATACAAATCCTTTCTTTCAACAGTTGCCAGAGTTGTGTTTTAGATTGCTTGCTACTGTAAGGAACCTAGTTTTGCAGTGCATGGTTCCAAAATAAAGAATGGGCATTTTAACCAAAGTCTATCAGGAAAATACTTATCTGACAAAGATAATGATTTTCTAATAGCTTTTTCCTAAAAGTGTCCTTTATTGAGACAGTGATTAAAGTGTAGTCCAGCTGAGTTATAACGTGCTTCCATAGTACAACTTAACGTCACGTTAATCAACCTGAACACATAAAAATACAATAGATGGGGAGGCTGGTGGTGTAGATCTATCTGATACATCGGGGTCATTTCGGACACCATTCAGAGTGGAAAAATCTCCCACCAGTGATTGCAAAAATATGAGTCTACATTTTACAGGAAAGGGGCATGGGCTGATTTTTTTTTGTTATGCTTAATTATTTTAAACTTTGCTCGTGAGGATGGTTCCTGATGGCATCTGTGGCCTGCCCCTGCTCCCATCACAGCCACTATGAAAACTCCTATTGAACTTGGTTTTTTGAGTTTTTTGGGACTACAGTGGAGTAATTCAGTCATGTTCCATCATATCTCAGTACAGTACACACAATAAAATGCTGGACACTTAAGGCAACATTTTCAAGAAAATTTGAGTGACTTAAGAGTTCTAAGTCCCATTTTCAAAAGTGACTTAGGTCTCATTGAAAGTCAGGGGCATGCACAGGAATAAAAATTTGAAGCTTCTGGAAGGGCACCTTCTGTGCTCCCTCCACTGCCCTGGGGCTGGAGGAGCTCATTCTCCTTCCTCAGCCCCAGGGCCAGAGGAGCTCTGTGACACCCCATAGCCCCGGGGCTGGAGGAGCTCACTGTCCCTGTTCTGTGGCCCCAGGGCCGGAGGAGCTTGCCTCCCCTTGTGCATGCCCCTGTGAAAATTAAAGGGACTCAAGCTCCTAAATCACTTAGAAGCTTTTGAGAATTTCACCCTTAATCTAAAATTGCAGGCAGCACTGAGCAATCACAAGTCCAGGTCATCATGCAGGTTTCTTTTTAAAAAATGGTGCATGTTATAAAACAGGCAAAATTGATGCCTATTTCAAGGGTAGATTCCTTCAGCCGCTTGAACCTGCCGTTCCAAAAGCTTGCTATAAATATGGTCACTTTGGCATCCAGCCGGGGTTGTGCTGAGTGTTTTCAACTCCAACTCAAGTCAATGGGAGTTGTGGGTGCTCAGTGCATCACAGCAGAGGGCCTTTGAAATCCCCTTAAATCAGGCTCTAACATATTGCTCTATAGTATTTGTAGAGGCCTGAAAATGCTTTTCTGGAGGCAGTTCTTCTAGAACAGATTTCTCAACCTGGAGGCTGGGAACCAATGTCTGCGGGTTGTGACTACCTTGCTATTCCAATACGGTGAAATGGGAGAGGGGTCCCAGTTAGATCCCAGCTAGGTGAAAGGAGGCCTAGGGTGGTTAGGGTGGGGTCGCAACATCACAAAGGTTTGGAACCTCTGTTTTAGACTCTGACTGACAAAAAACATGGTCTCATGTGGCCTACAATGCCTCCACCTGTTTTCTCCGCTCTCTTCTCTCTTTTTCTTTTCCTCTCCCGCTGTCAAATGCCCATTGCCCTAAACAGTGAATCTGATGTATCACTGTGCAATGGTGTCCACAGACATATTTCCGGTGCCTGCAATAAGCCCCACAGTACTCGCTGGAGACCTTTACCAAAGGCGAAAAAGTTTGCTATGTATAATATTTTAAAATCTGGTTTTGCCCAAAGAAATCATTGCATCGGTTTTGTAACTATCATTTGTGCAATCTGTACTTGTATTTAAGCACTTTAAATGTGTAGAAGATTGTTTAACTGTAATGCAAGGTTAGAGGCCAAACCTTTCTGCTTAACAAGCCATTCTGAAAGACAGTCGCCATTAAACCTTTCACAATTAAGGTTCTCATAATAAATTGAAAAATGAAAAAAAACATTCCTTCTGTCTCCCACACTTCTAGACTGAGTTCAGAAGAGGCAGCTGTGAATGGGGGAAAAAATTGAATCTGAAGTCTATTATGCAAGCTAACAGTCAGCTTTGTAATATGGTTCAGGCCACCTGTCTCTTTCTGAGAAAAGTAATGCAGAGATGAAGGTTGAGCCTGATTCTGCATTCTGTTACGCTAGTTTGATGCCTCTGTAACTCCATCAAAATGGAGTAGAGAATTGGGCCCTTCAGCTTTTATGTTTTTTAACAGCAATATGTGCCTCAAAACTCAGGGTAACCTGTGGAGTCTCTATACATGAGATGGGCCTGAACCATCAGCCCAGATGTGAATGATCTCAGACTTGGCTCACATTAGGATTCATCTTGGAAATGTGCAGTTAGGACTCCCGCTTTAATGCCCTCCGCTGTCTGATTTTTGTCAAACATCCCACAGCTCTCATTACCTCAATGCCTGAAAATCAGTCAATGGTTTTCTCTTGAGGTGACTTTGGGCAGTCTATGAAAGTGTGCATTGTGGGCCAATCAGCCACAGATTATTCTTTCTGAGACGAAGGGCCTGACTCTGCCATTCCTGTTGCACCACTAGCTCCCACTGAAGGGGCTGAAGGTTAAGCCCTAGGACTCTGTATTTACTAATAACAGTTTAGGACTAGATTTTGTCATAAAGATACAGCCCAAACTGCACTCTAGTCCTTAGTATTTTTGTTTCTGTGAGCCCTAAATAAGAATCTATGAAAGCTGCAGTTTTTTGCCTGTCATCTATGTAAGATACAGAGACACTGATGTCACCATTAAAAAGATATCCTTTGCCAACAGCTACCAGACAGTATCTGACACCTTATTTATTGCCATTTGCACAGAATAACTATGCAGTCTATGATAAACTATGTGCTAACTGCTGGTGAATGTTGACTGGTAATGCTGCCAGGAGTAGATGTGCTGAATAAAACACTTACTTGCATTGTTTACTTTGCAGCAGTTTAGAATTATAAACCTTTCCACATTTTCTCATAGGACATTCTGCTTTCTTCAGTGAGTCATGGAGTCAGCAAGCAACACAGGTTTTGGGAACATCATAAACAAGGGGTGCCAAAATGAAACCTCCCCAAAAGCAAACGCTAGTAGGGAGCCAACTGTAGCAGCCAATAAACTGAATGATATTCCGGAAGCACTGCAAGAGGTGAAAAAAACCCCTGGGGAAACAGCAATAGAAAATGTAATGGAGAGAATAAGAATGGCAAAGAATGGCAAAGAAAAACAAAGTAATGATTTAGACAGAGCAGGACTTAAACGGAAATTAGAAAGTGAAGAAAAGCCAGCTGTGAAAAAAGACGCAAGAATGTTAGAGCTTGATAATCAGTTAGCCACAATGCCTCGGCCTCATATTCCTCTGAAAAGTCTAATGGATGTGGAAATAAAGTTGGTCTACATTGATGAGGAGGATATTACATATGAGTTCGTTGGGTCCATGGCGTCTACCAGCACACAATCAATGTGTCGAGATGTTGAAATAGTAGACACTCTGAGTGCACCTAATTTCAGCTTTCTGCCACAGATTGACAAATGGCTTCAGGTAGCCTTAAAAGATGCCAGCACTTGCTATAGACAAAAGAAGTATGCAGTAGCAGCAGGGCAGTTCAGAACAGCACTTGAGGTATGGGATTAAAGTAGTATAGATTAATGGTAGAAAACTATGAAGTGCAAGTCTATGATTGCACTGAGTGGTTCTGACAACATCATAATGAGCAATGGTCACAAAACTCAAGTGTGTTTATGGTTTCATCAGAATCTTAAGATGTGATTTCAGGCCAAATCTGCAAACGAAGGGGTATACATAAATCCTGGGGTTTGTGAGGCATTATAATAAACGCAACAAAGCTCAAGTGATTTGTGGTGTTAACTGAACCCTAATGTACTGTAATATACTGTATGAGGGGAAAAATTCAACTGCTAGGATAAATGCATTGTTCCTCTATCAAACTCCTGTATCCTACAGAGAGCAAGGATGGATTAGTGGTTAGGTCATGAGCCACTCCAAAGACTTGGGTTCAAGTCCCTACTTTGCCACAATGTGGCCTTGAGCAAGTCATTCTTTCTCTCTGTGCTTCCGTTCCCCAATTCTACAATGGGGATAATAGTACTTCCATTCTTCATAGTGGTGTTTGTGAGGATAAACACATTAAAGCTTGTAAGGTCCTCAGATACTGCAGTAATAGGGATCCTATGAGTACCTAAGATTGATGTTTCTCCTTGTTCATTGCTCTTACTACCCATCTTTAACCCCAGCTTTTTCCTGTTGCCTTATGAACAGATCCGTGTTAGGCTTATCATTATTATTACGGCTATGTGAACAATAGTTATTTTGATTCAGTGGCCAAACCAAATTAAAATATAATTATGGGTCAAACTAAACACTTTTTTCATTTTTGACTTTTTTAACTTAAAATTGAAGCAAAATTCAAAACAAAAAGTTGTTTAGAATCAAAACACTTTCTTTTGAGAATGTCAGCACAAAATGTTTTGATTTGAGGAGGAGGGAGCAGGGAATTTTTTCTTTGTTTTTCAAACAAAACAATTCAGTGAATTTGACACAAATCTGTGGAATGTTTCAGTTGACCCCAATCTGCATGTAAAGTTGTAGCTGAAAAAATTCACCCAGCTCTAACTGTTATGTCCTTCTTGTGGGGGAATGTGACATCAGAGGTAAATAAACCAATTATCATTCTCCGCTTTTTCCCTTGATGCATCTGCATCTTATTAGTTAAAAATGCATCATCGTATTTTTAATGAAAAATCAAATCTTTGGATGCATATCTGAAAAAAAGATATTTTGATTCATATTCCACTCACTGTAACTGGATTAGAACTACAGAAGCAAAGTGAACCTGAATTATCTGAAATCCCCCACCTCTTATGCTCCCATTTACTGTATACTAAAATTCTTATGTTCATCTAAATTATATTCATGTACCCCATTGTGATATTAGATGATTCACTGCCATTTGTTGCAAATAGAAACATGTACAGACAGACAACTGAGGGCTGATGGACCACAGTGAGTGAGAAGAAAATAATTCTATGTTCCCTTATACCATCTAGGACAATGGGTACAGATCTGCCTTCCAGTAGATGGAGACAGGAGTAAAGCAACATTTTTGTGATGTCATTTGTCCCATAAAAGGAAAGGATCCTGCCCAGTTGTTTTCCCCTTCCAGCAGATATGCCTGTAAATAGCTCTTTCAGTGGCCAGGCTTTAGTTATTTATTACTTTTAATTCGATGATTTCTATCCCATTCCTCCAGTCACTTATCTTCTGCTGTGATTAGACAGGCTGAAAAGTGCTTTGTAGGGAAGACTGAGTTTGTGTGAAGTTGTGTTTTGCTATTACGTTCCTTATAGCACTCTATGAGGAGGTAACCCCTGGCTGCTATGTGTGGTCCTTTTTCTCCTCATTATCAGGGATCAATCTGCTAGACAGCAGTCCTCTGTGGATATAACCCAATTTTTCTCAGCCAGCTAAGAGACCAGAGCTTCAGATTCAGTGACGACTGCAAAATCTCAGCTGTTCCAGACACAAAAGAAGTAAGACCTTGGCTAAGATTTTCAAAACTGAGAGATGATTTTGAGTGACTATTCCTAGTAGCCCAAGCACCTTAAAGGAATCTAATCTTCAGAGGGTGGATGCTCTGTGCTTTCTGAAAATCAGGCTCCCAAAATTAAAGTTTCCCAAATCCCTCATCACTTTTGAAAATCTTGGCCAAGTTTGTGAGTGAGGTACCATAGTTTCACCAATGCTATAATAACTTCCTAGATGAATGGAATAAAAGGAGGAATTCTCAGGGCTTTAATACGAATACAGTGAATTCTATTGGAAGAGAATCATAGAATATCAGGGTTGGAAGGGATGTCAGGAGATCATCTAGTCCAAACCCCTGCTCAAAACAGGACCAATCCCCAATTTTTGCCCTAGATCCCTAAATGGCCTCCTCAAGGATTGAACTCACAACCCTGGGTTTAGCAGGCCAATGCTCAAATGCTCAAACCACTGAGCTATCCCTCCCCCCAAGGAAGAGGAAAATTGTGAAATCTTTAGAAAGCCACAGCATTGCAAAGTTATGCCCAGATATCTTTGGTGCTGCCAGTCTCAGTTAAATATATTGGAAATCCCTTGTATTATAACCGTGTAATTCAAACTGTGCCAGTAGAAGTCATGGTTCATAATAATCACATAATGGGTAAGGAATTAGACGTAATCAGATTTTAGTTTCCCTGACGTGTTTCCATAATGCTGCTATAAAACCGACATAATCGCAAAAAAGCACCAGGTTTTTTTACATCTTTATCAGATTGATGTACAGTCTCTCTCTCTCTTGCTCTTGCTCTCTCTCTCTCTTTTAAACAATGAAAGATAACAGAAATTGGATTACAATTGCTGGGAACAGGCTATGATAAACTGTTTGCTTGTGTGCAGAATCAACCTTAATGATGGCATCAATCTCTCTTAATCATTAGTGATTAGCCTGTTACACTTGTATCATGCTGCAGCCAAAGGCTGCATCAAGAGAAGTGATATTATAGCATTTTGAAAGTAGTGTCTCCAGAAGTTCATATAGTTGCCCTATAAAGATTGAGTGATGGCCGCTATCCTCACAGATAAGGCAACAGCCCAAGTTAGTCTTGCCTTTTTTTCCAATAAGTGATGCAAAATCTCACCCATAAAGGGCTATTAAGAATTTGTCAGCTAGAAGTCTTACCTAGCCTTAGGCTCCTAAGTCATATTTAGACTCCAAAACAAGTGGTCTGATTTTTGAAAGTGCCAAGCGTACAGCAGCCACTACCTCTCCCCACCATACCCTTTAACTTCACTGAGCTATCATCTTGGCCATGATCTTTTAGAGTCATAGAATCACAGAATATCAGGGTTGGAAGGGACCTCAGGAGATAATCTAGTCCAACCCCCTGCTCAAAGCAGGACCAGTCCCCAACTAAATCATCCCAGCCAGGGCTTTGTCAAGCCTGACCTTAAAAACCTCAAAGGAAGGAGTTTCCACCACCTCTCTAGATAACCCATTCCAGTGCTTCACCACCCTACTAGTGAAAAAAGTTTTTCCTAATATCCAACCTAAACCTCCTCCGCTGCAACTTGAGACCATTACTCCTTGTTCTGTCATCTGGTACCACTGAGAACAGTCTAGATCCATCCTCTTTGGAACCCCCTTTCAGGTAGTTGAAAGCAGCTATCAAATCCCCCCCTCATTCTTCTCTTCTGCAGACTAAATAATCTCAGTTCCCTCAGCCTCTTTATCAAAAAGTACATAGATTTCTGTTATGGCTTCATGAAGGAGGACAGGAAAATGTTAATTCTACATAGAAGTCATTAAAAAAGCAAATTATTTTGAGGGTGATGCTTATTGACATCTGGCCTAGCTTTCCAGTTTCTAAGGACTAATCTCAGAGGACTGATATTTAGACCCTTATTTTAGGCACTTTATTGAGCAAATCAAGGTAATTGGAAGTTGTAGTTGTTTAACTCATCTCTTCCTGGAAATGTCCACAAAATTTGCTCTATAATTATGTGCAAAAATATAAGTGTATCAGAATAGCCATACTGGGTCAGACCAATGGTCCATCTAGCCCAGTATCTTGTCTTCAACAGTGACCAATGCCAGATGCTTCTGAGGAAATGAACAAAACAGGACTATTATCACATGATCCATTCCCTGTTGTCCAGTCCTAGCATCTGGCAGTCAGAGGCAAAGGGAGACCAGAAGCATGGGATTCCATCCCTGACGGTCTTGGCTAGTAGCTATTGAGAGGCCTAACCTCCATAAACTTACATAATTCTTTTTTTGAACCCCATTATAGTTTTGGTCTTCATAACATCCTTTGGCAATGAGTTTCACAAGTTGACTGTGCATTGTGTGAAGAAAAGTACTTCTTTTTGTTTGTTTTAAACCTGCTCCCTATTAATTTAATTGGTTGAGCCCCGCTTCCGCTTGGAAGGACTAAATAACACTTCCTTATTTACTTTCTCCACACCATTCATGATTTTAGAGACCTCTATCATATCCCCCCTTAACTGTCTCTTTTCCAAGCTGAATGGTCCCAGTCTTTTTAATCATATGGAAGCTGTTTCATACCCTTAGTCATTTTTGTTGCCCTTCTCTGTACCTTTTCCATTTCTAATATGGCTTTTTTGAGATGGGGTTACAAGCACTACGTGCAATATTTAAGGTGTGGGTATACTATGGATTTATGTGGTGGCATTATGATATTTACTATCTTATAATCTATACTTTTCATAATGGGTCCTAACATTCTGTTAGCTTTTTTGACTGCTGCTGCACATTGAGTGGATGTTTTCAGATAACTATCCACATTGACTCTGTGATGGGGCACCTGTCCCACACTGGGCTCTAAGGGGTTAATAGAGCCGAGGGAGGCTGCGCAGGAGGCAGCCAATCAGAGAAGGGCTGAGGGGAGCAGCCAATTACGGCCCGGCAGGGCAGAGCAGCTTCAGTCACTCATAGAATCATAGAATATCAGGGTTGGAAGGGACCTCTGGAAGTCATCTAGTCCAACCCCCTGCCCAGAGCAGGACCAATCCCCAACTAAATCATCCCAGCCAGGGCTTTGTCAAGCCTGACCTTAAAAACTTCTAAGGAAGGGGATTCCACCACCTCCCTAGGTAATGCATTCCAGTGTTTCACCACCCTCCTAGTGAAAAAGTTTTTCCTAATATCCAACCTAAATCTCCCCCACTGCAACTTGAGACCATTACTCCTTGTCCTGTCATCTGCTATCACTGAGAATAGTCTAGATCCATCCTCTTTGGATTCACCTTTCAGGTAGTTAAAAGCAGCTATCAAATCCCCCCTCATTCTTCTCTTCCGTAGACTAAACAATCTCAGTTCCCTCAGCCTCTCCTCATAAGTCATGTGTTCCAGACCCCTAATCATTTTTGTTGCCCTTCGCTGGACTCTCTCCAATTTTTCCACATCCACATCCTAGAGCTTGAAGAGGGAGATGGACTGGTTGCCTTTCAGGCTGAAGGCAGCAAGCACCCTGGATACAGGGTTCAGGCAGAGACTTGGGCAGATAAAGGCAGCTCCTGGTGGGCTGCAGGGATCTGCAGGCTGAGGCGCTGAGGTGAGGGGAAAGAGAGTGCTGGGACCACAGGGAAGTGGCCCAGGGAAATCTACCAAGGAGTTGGAGGGGGTGCAGCAAGCAGCAACCTTCTACAGGGTCTCCACCCGCCCTCGCCACTGGGAAGTGGCAAGACAGACTGCAGTCGCAGCTGAGAGAAGTGGTTGGACAGGGATTGCAGAGACAGCCCCAGAAGGGGGGAGCACAGTGTGTGGCATAGCAGAGGGCTGTGTCACTGAAGAGGACACGGTGGTCCTTGGAGGGACTGGGGTCCAGGAGCAGAAGTGACAGGTGGAGCACCACCAGAGCAGGGCACACTGGCCCGTATCGGCCATGAGGAGGTGCTGGAGTGGTGAGTCGCACCCAGTTACAGACGCCAAGATCTCTTTCTTGAGTGGCAATAGGGTCTAAATTAGCTATCTCGTTTTGTACGCATAGTTCAGATTATGTTTTCCAATCTGCATTACTTTGTATTTATCAACATTACATAAGAATGGCCATTCTGGGTCAAGAATGGCATACTGGGTCAGACCAATGGTTCATCTAACCCTGTATCCTGTCTTCCAACGGTGGCCAATGCCAGGTGCTTCAGAGGGAATGAACGGAACAGGTAATCATCAACTGATTCATCCCCTATTGCCCATTCCCAGCTTCTGGCAACAGAGGCTAGGGACACTTCAGAGCATGATTTTGCATCCCTGCCCATCCTGGCTAATAGCCATTGATGGACCTATCCTCCATGAACTTATCCAGTTCTTTTCTGAACCCTATTTTAATCTTGGCCTAACTACATCCTCTGGCAAGGAGTTCTACAGGTTGACTGTGCACTGTGTGAAGAAATACTTCCTTTTGTTTGTTTTAAACCTGCTGCCTATTAATTTCATTTGGTGACCCCTAGTTCTTGTGTTATGAGAAGGAATAAATTACACTTCCTTATTTACTTTCTCCATTATTTTATAGACCCTTGTCATATCTCCCCTTAGTCGTGTCTTTTATAATCTGAAAAGTCCCAGTCCTAATAATCTCTCCTCAAATGGAAGCTGTTCCATACCCCTAATCATTTTTGTTGCCCTTTGAATTCCATCTGCCATTTTTTGCTCAGGCACCCAGTCATGCAAGATCCCTTTGTAACTCTTTGCAATCTGTGTTGGACTTAACTATCTTGCATAAGTCTGTATCATCTATAAATTTGCCATATCACTGTTTACCCCTTTTTCCAGATCATTTAGCAATATGTTGAACAGCACTGATCCCAGTACAGACCCCTGGGGGACTCCACTACTTACCTCTCTCCATTCTGAAAACTGACCATACATTCCTACTCTTTGTTTCCTGTCTTTTAACCAGTTACCAATCCATGAGAGGACCTTCCCTCTTATCCCATGACAGCTTACTTTGATTAAGAGTCTTTCATGAGGGACCTTGTCAAAAGCTTTCTGAAAGTCCAAGTACACTATATCCACTTATCACCCTTGTTCACAAGTTTGTTGACCGCCCCCTTAAAAGATTCTAATAGAGTTGTGAGGCATGATTTCCCTTTACAAAAGCCATGTGGACTCTTCCACAACAAATTGTATTCATCTATGTGTCTAGTAATTCTGTTCTTCACTATAGTTTCAACCAGTTTGCCTCGTACTGAAGGTAGACTTACTGGTCTCTAATTGCCAGAATCATATCTGTAGCCTTTTTTAAAAAATGGATGTCACATTAGCTATCCTCCAATCATCTGGTACAGAAGCTGATTTAAGCAATAGGTTACATACCACAATTAGTAGGTCTGCAATTTCATATTTGAGTTCCTTCAGAACTCTTGGGTGAATACCATCTGGTCCCAGTGACTTATTACTATTTAATTTATCAATTTGTTCCAAAACGACCTCTATTGACACCTGAATCCGGGACACTTCCTCAGATTTGTCATCTAAAAAACTGACTCAGGTGTGGGAATCTCCCTCATATCCTCTGCAGTGAAGAATGTAAAGAATTCATTTAGCTTCTCTGCAATGGCCTTGTCTTCCTTGAGTGCTGCTTTAGCACCGCGATTGTCCCATGGCCCCACTGATTGTTTGGCAGGCTTCCTGCTTTTGATGTACTTTAAAAAAAATGCTGTTAGTTTTTGTGTCTTTTGCTCATTACTCTTCACATTCTTTTTTGGCCCACCTAATTATAGTTTTACACTTGATTGCTGATAAGTTAATGAATATTATGGTTAAGAGTTTTCATGCATGTGGGCCAGGAAATTCAATCTTATGGTTCCCAAAGCAATTGTAAGTAAGACACTTGGCATCTCAAGTGAGTCTCCAACTTTGAAACAATCACAGATACTATTCAGATTTAAGGAAATAAATTATTGTTTTATCCTGACATTTGTTTATTTTGAGTCTGAGGCACCAATCCAGAAAAAGTATACACCAAGCTTTAAGTGCATGAGCAGTTCCATTGGAGTCAAATGCTACCATAACACAAACAATAAATAACAATAATAGCAGTTATTTTGTTTAAAATATCCTTTGCACACCTACCTATTTGTTTGTACAGCATCAACACTCTTCTGTCCCTGTTTTAGACGCGCCAGCACTATCCTGGTATTTCTCAGAGAATGTCCTGTGTACTAACCTGATAATATATTTGCACATGTAAATGTTGATTTTGAAAATCTAAGATGTCACATTTCATCAATCAAGGAAAAATATTAGGAGAAGAGGAAAATTGAATTTCTTGTCTCATTCAGAGACTCTTGTATATTAGACAGCATGCTATTGATCACCACAGATGTAATAAAAGTGCTGTTATCAAGAGAAGAATAAGTTGCTTTTCACCATTTCTGTACTATTTATCAACCATTAAAATAACCAGAAAGGATTTTTTGCTGCATTACACTTGATCTGGGGTAGGACAAAATAATGCTTCCTCGGAGAACTCTCATCAGTAGAGCTTAAGAATTAAGTGGTTTCTGCCACTAGCAAGGAGAACACCTGAAGAAATTGGGGCACTACTCCCTGTATCTTGGCAATATAGTATGTGGAGAGGAAAGTGCTGTAAATTCACTGAAGTTTTTAGAGTGGTAGCTGTGTTAGTCTGTATCACCAAAAACAACGAGGAGTCCTTGTGGCACTTTAGAACTAACAAATTTATTTGGGCATAAGCTTTCGTGGGCTAAAACCCACTTCATCAGATGTATGGAGTGGAACATACAGTAAGGAGGTATAAATACACAGCATATGAAAAGATGGGAGTTGCCTTACCAAGTGGGGGGTCAGTGCTAAGGAGCCAATTCAATTTAAGTTAGAAGTAGGCAATTCTCAACAGTTGACAAGAAGGAGTGGAAGTCACTTTTGTAGTGTTAATGAGGCCAATGTAAACAAGGTGGCCCATTTCAAACAGTTGACACAAAGGTGTGAGTATTTAGCAAGGGGAAATTAGTTTTTGTAAAAACAACGAGGACTACTTGTGGCACCTTAGAGACTAACAAATTGATTTATTTATACCTCCCTACTGTATGTTCCACTCCATGCACCTGATGAAGTGGGTTTTAGCCCACGAAAGCTTATGCCCAAATAAATTTGTTAGTCTCTAAAGTGCCACAAGGACTCCTTGTTGTTTTTACTTTAGTTTTTGGCATCCATCTGTTGGAACAGAAGGAAACATCTGGATTGCTATGAGAAATAACTCTTCCGCTTCAGCAAGTGTAACACTGACAGATTCCAGTCATTGGCGGGCGGGATTGACCCTGAGATCTCTGGAGCTTAGTGCATGAGCCTCTACCATATGAGCTAAAGGCCAACTGGCTCTTAGCGCGCGCACACAGACTCTCTCTCTCTCTCTCCCCCCTCACCCCCCCCCCGCCAGCCAGCCAGCCAGCCACTAGATGGTACAGAACATCACACCCAGGAGACATGTGGGTTACACAAGCTCTACAAAACCCAGACTTACATATGTCAAAAAATATTGTTGTAGACATTTGTTAATAACTTTGCAAGAAACATGGTACCGGGGGGGGTGCGGGTGGGGCGGGAGGGGAAGGGGCGGCAAATGGGTCAAAAGATCTGATCTTAAATTAATCTTCCCAGCATCAGAAAGTGTAAGAATACTTCATAAACATCATGCTGTGTCATACATCTTTTAAAATTTTACACATTACACTCTGTTGTCCTGAAAATATTTTTCGCCTAGTCATTAAACCAAGAAATGAAAGAAGCTAAGAACGACTCTGTTACTTAAGAGCATAGAAAGAATCCCACAGTATCACAGTACAGACAATATCCAGAGAAGCATGTGTCTCTGGGATATGAAATTCACCCCACGAGTGAGGTGAAGACCTCAAATAAAGTGTGATTAATTCACAAGAGTGCTATAGTGGTCTTTTTCATGAGCTGGAATATTTCCATATTCCACAGATGGCCATTATGGGCTCTGCGTCTATGACACTGAAACAAGCATTAGTGTCTTTTTTTTGTTAAGTGAACTTTCTGATTTTAGATTAACCCTCTGTATGACTTGCTGTTGCCTTGTGAAACAAGCGTTTGGCAGGGACACCCTTTCCACCTTCTCGACAACACCATCCTTGAAGGCCAGACATTTGGGGAGAGAAAATTAAGGTGGTAGGGTACAGTGGACATAATTACAATTAGGCAATAAGATCCAACATCGCCCTCCATCATGTGGCTTATTACATACCTTCTATGCAAAATGAGGCAGGAAGCAAAGATGAGTATTTCCTAAGCAGCTGCAACACCTACACAAAACAGAAGGTTAATCTGAAATAGCATGGGCAGAGAGTGCCTGCTAGGCACATCTGACCCTCATGGAGACCATGTAGACCCCCTCTGCTGCAGTGGGCGCTTTGGGAGGCATTGAGCACAGTGTCTGCTAGACCTCTTAGGGCGTGCAGCCACTGCACCATGCTTGGAGATATATTGGATATATTCTTTTCCTCAGCCAGTAAACTTTTACTAGCTGCTTTGGAGGGATAGGGGGCACCCATTTACTGCCTTCTCCATGTTCCTTCCTGTGCCTTTTGGCATGTCTTGTGTCCCAGGGAGTACGCAGGGGATTGCAATTGTAGCTGATTCATGCACAGGCATGAAAGAGAAGAGAGGGCATCTCCATGTTATCTCCCCCAACCCCTCCTCATTGTGCCCCTGAACAAGCCAGGCACAGTCTGACCCCTATGAATTGAAAAATCCCATGGGCTGAAGCTGGAAATTCAGCCTCTGTACTGTTTTGCTTTTCAGAGCTGAATCAGACCCCTAAGTTATTTTATTATCATCATCATTAAGGCAGCCAGTAGGAACCCCATCCAAGGATCAAGGCCCCATTGTGCTAAGCGCTGCAGAGACAAAGATAGTCCTTGCCCCCAGAGTGCTTAGAATCAAGATGCTGAGCTTATACTCCAGTCGTAAAGTTTTCATCCTCCACTAACACAGCTGTTCCTTAAATGTACACATTGAATTTAACTTTCTTGAAGAAAGGCCTCATAATCAGCAGTTTTTCTCTCCCTATAGTACAGTCATTATATTTTTAGGCCTCAAAGCCAAGAAATTGATTTTTTTTTCACTGCCGCTTATTGTCTTTTATTGCTGTAGAAGATTTTGATCAGGGATGTGAAACTTACCGATGGATCAAATCTGGTTAGTGGAATGGAGTGGGATTCTGTGATAATGATCCATTTGGGCATACCCTTACCTTTCCATCACTGAATTTGAATCTTTCTGTCTTCCAGGCATTTCTAGAGTGCCTATCACCATGGTAGAGCTAAAATCTGCACAGGTATTTGTCCACAAGGGATCTCACTCTGCCCTTCTCCTTGTTTGAGCTGATGTTACTTCTTTGGCTTACACAGTGCTTTTCCTCAAAGAATGCTCTGTGTGAATCCATAAAAGAATGTGCTTCCCCAACCAGACTTGTACAGAAGCAAAATCCCTATCACAGAAGGGACAGAGCATATTTTGCTATCATTTCAGGGCCAAAGCAGATCAGTCAATTTATAATTAGTTCTAATTGGCATCTTTACATGCTATTAAATTATTTACCTGGAGGTGTCAGGTATTCAAAAGCACAAACTATTTTCCTAATTCCTTGGAAACATTAATAAACAAAATAATAACAATTGTACAAAAAGTCACCCTTACCTGTCACTTACAGCTGAAATTTCCACTGCCCTGTACGACTGACGGGTAAATGTATCACTACCAGTGAGAAACTAAGATGTGGTGCATCTAGTGGACCCTCAGTAGGCATCATACAGAAAAGGAAGGATGGTCCAGTGGTTAGGGTACTAGCCAGAGATATGGGTTCAATTCCTTGTTGCCACAAGGTTCCTGTGTGACCTTGGGCAAGTCTCTTAAAGTTTCTGGGCCTCCTGGAAATCAAAATGGGGTACTAGTACTTCCCTGTCTCACAGGAGTGTTGTGAGGATGAATATATTAAAGATTCTGAGGTGCTCAGATACTACAGTAATGGCAGACAGAGAAGTACCATATGCCAATCTTATGATACGATAGCAGGTAGTTGAGTTTGAATAGACAGCTTAGGGATCTTGCACGTTGGGGAGCTTCTTTCCTACCTAGTAGGCTGGAACCACAGCTAAACTTTCCTGATTGTTGCACAGAAATGCAGTGGGTGGATCCAACAATAAGGAGGCCCCAGATATGGCTTGTGACTAATTTATTTTAACTAATATTTTATTACCTGCATTTATAAGCCATGCAACCCACTTCTGAGCGTGTTTTCAATATGTTCAAAAACACCACTTAGTAGTGATTCACCAACAATTACGAACTGGCAGGCAATTGCTAGATTAGTCACAATCACCTCAGTAATGTGAAAGGAACCCCAAAACACCAACCCCACCTAATTCTATAGGCCTGAGTTACTGTCTGCCTAAGCCATTGCACAAAGGCCAGGGTCAATGTGTGAGCCTTGCACTATGTTAAGTACTTTTATGGCCCTATCAATATATTATCTGAGCACCTCACAGATACTAAGGCAAGTACCTTCACTATACCCCTGTGAGACAGGGAAGCGTAATTGTCCCTACAGTTACAGATGGGGACGTGAAGAGAGAGATTAAGTGACTTGCCCAGGTTCACACAGGAAGTCGTTGACACAGCCAGGAGATGAAGCCAGCTCTGCTTTGGCTCTGTTCAGTGGCTCAAGCATGAGTCCATGCTTCTTCCTAGAATCAAGGTGCTTCCATAGAAAAGCTCCCCGTCACCAGTGTCTGGGAATTTACATGCTGGGACAATTAATTAGAGCACCTGGGCTGGTGGCTACTGTCTGGAAGGTGCATAATAGGATTACACAGGGCACGAGGATTATTGTTTAATTTGTGACTGTGGCATCTCATGACTGGAAGCAACACTGATTGAAAACATGGTGACATTCAGCTTAATTTGTAGGGAGAACTCCTATCTGGGCAAGTATGCAGAAAGTCCAAACATCAACAGCACAGATTAAATAGCACAGGCAGGTGGTGGTAATGGTAGGGGTGTTATGTGAAAGCATTTTTTACCTGAAGAGTCTTTAAATCAAATCGCTGTACACTTATACAGGCTCCTCTGAGAAGAGAGCTGAAGATGCAGGCTGAAGTGGGCACTCTGAGTTGGCAAGTGTTCATGGACTGATTGGAAGGTAACCTTATCTGTGAGGACAGTTTGGAGAAAATGTGTTATTAAAGTACTTTATTTCCATTTAGAGATTCACACCAGCACACCCAGACAGCAGACAGTGACAGCTCTTACCAGACCCATTTGTTATTTTACACTCTCAAAGGCTGAACAGGAGTAGGATGAATATAAGCACTGAAAAACTGTATACCCATGAAGCAGACAATGAAAGGCGTAGGTGGGCGTAATCAGATTCTGGATGCTTTTGGGGAGGGCTTTGGTTTTGCTTGTTGATAATGAACGTGAGATTGCCAGGTTTCTAATACCTCATGCTGACTGCAGCATTCAGAGCAAGACTCTCTTTGGAGTTTACCCCACCATACATGTTACTGGAATTGTGGAAGTGAGGGAGGCTGACTGTGCAGCTAACTTTAGCTTGATATGCTGAATACTGCTTGAAAATAACTTCCGCAAATAACTTGAAAATGGTTGCTTTTCACCAGTTCTGGCGAGTTGGCCATCCAAGTGAAACAATTACTTCTGTTTCTCACCGATGTTGCCTTAGGACTGCGTTTGGTGCACTGAGATGTGTGAACATTTGTGTATAGTGGTAGAGTTAAATGCCATTGTGTCTTTGGGTGGGATTTGAATGAAGAGAAGGTGGGGATTGGTGTAGTGAGAGTGGGATTTGGCTGAGGGCAAAATGGTCAGATTAACAGGAAAGCAGCATAAATTGAGGGGCTGCATTTGGGTGGACTGAATGTGTGGGGTTACGTATCCAGAGACCAGAAGAAAGGAGGCTGCAGGAATCAAGAGAGGAGAGAGAAAAGCTGAAGAGGACCCCTTGGTTACAAGCCTGGTTGACAGGATAATGATGTAGCCAGCAGTAACAGAGAACAGAGAAATTTGCATTTCCTTGCACTAGTAGGGTGAATCTGTCCCTTATCTGGACTAACATATTAACCTCTCATGCTGTGGATATGTGATACTAGATATGGTAGATCAGAAAGTGCCATGAGACATTTGCAAGACAAGATGCTCTATAAATGAGATTTGATTGTACTGCTCGGACCGAAGTAGCTCCTCTAGAACCATCATGGTATATTGATTCAATAATATATGTTTAATTGCAGAGCTTGTGGGTTTTTGCTTCCCTGACCACACCTTTCACCTTGGCAATATTCGCATCTGGAGCATATTGTGAAATAATTATTCCTAATGAGGGTCACAGTTTTATAGTACTGCACACAGGTTAATATGATGGGGGATTCATTTCTGTAAAATGGATGACATTTTCTGAAAACTTAGTGTCCTGATTTAACACTTCTGATGTAAATAATTTATGGTGACAGCACCAGCTGTATGTTACAAGTAGGGTAGAACTTTGGATTGAAATTAGGAGAATAGACGAGCATGACTAAGGGGTGGGACTGCTGCAGGAACTGTATGCTTAGCTATTGTAGATGAGAATGTTTCATGTCAAGTTTATATATATCTATAATATAGTGTAGCAAATGACCACTGTCTTTTAACAACCAACTTGAAATGAACACAACCTGAAATGTGAGATCTAAGCATCCCCTGTGTTTTGTGGGCATTTGAAATCTGAATTTTGCAAATGGCCCCCATCTTCATAGGAGGCTGAACCAAAGACCCACGTTCACATACCCTCAAATTTTGGGGAGCTAGAAATCTGGAGCTGAATTTTTGACTTTCAGGCCCACTCCGCAACCAATCCAGAGACACACTAAAAGTTGTTTTACACTCTGGCTGAGAAAAGCACTTACACGTGTGCTTCAGGGTCCTTCCGGAATAGTGATGCTTTCCTGAATGGGGCCGTAAGTATAATAGAGAATCTTCCAGAGTTTTGCATGTCACAGGTGCACCTAGCTCACGGCCAGCACTATCTAAATAATAGACAATCATATCTCCATCTATACACTATACAAAACATCCATGGCAGAACAGCTTGTGCAATGCCTGGTGAATTTTGCTCTTTCTTGTGTGACAGCTGCATACAGGATTAATAATGAATTAAAATGATATGACCCTTTCAATTCATTGTGCAAAAAGTTATTTACACAAATATCATTAACAACAAGGGCAGAATTTTTGCATAGAATTCCTGCTCAGTTGACTGAAGCGATAACCCAAGATGTCGATATGATGTTGACCCGAAGAAGGAAAGTTGGGTTTTGAGCAATGATATCACTAAGAGCCAATCCTTTCCTCTTTTTTTTTTCATCCACGCTGATTGTTATGGGTTATACTATGCCACTGTTAATTAGTTCTTTATTATACTGATTTCCTATCATTTTGCTTGGAAAGTGAGGCTGAACAGAATATACTAATAGGTTTAAGAGACTGTATTTATTTATTTATTTAGACAAAGAAATCTTGTTTATATGAAGGTTGTGGTGGTCAAGCCATAAACAGCAGTGGGTGCTGCCAAGTTTTGAAAGCTATTCCTGGAAGTAGCCTTCCTTAAGAGGCAATTCCTGGGACGAAATTGCAGTGTTAGAACTGTTGGCTGATGGACATGCAGTATGATTTGGTGTTGTTGTAGGCCTCTTGGTCCCAGGATATCAGAGAGACAAGGTGGGTACGGTAATATCTTTTATCGGACCGACTTCTGTTGGGGAGAAAGGCAAGGTTTTGAGCTTACACAGAGCTCTTCTCCAACCAGCGGACCAAATTCAGTGGTGAATCCTGGTCACATGCCACCTGAGGCATGTTGCACATACACTAAAAGAAGTAATTCTCATCCTCAAAGGAAACCTGCACCACACTTTCAAAAGACGAACCTGGGAGCTTAAATCATAACCTTGCTGGACACTAAAAATCATGGACTAGTGGTTTTATTATGTTGGTGTAGCAGGAGAGTTAAATCAGCTGGAAGAGCATTGCAGTGTGCACACCTCCACTGTTTTGATGGCGCTCTTGAACACAGTACTTAGTGATGATAGTCTTGTGGTTAAGGCATTGGATTAGGATTTAGGAGATATGAGTTCGATTTCTTCCTGTCACAAACTTCTTCTGTGACCTTGGCCAAATCTCTTTATTTGTATTCCTGTAGCACCTAAGGGGCCTCAGTCAATATGTGCTAGCCTCTATACATCCAATACATACAGTAAGAGACACTCTTTGCACTGAAGAGTATATAATATAATTAATCTCTGTCTGTTTCCCAGCTCTAAAATAGAGATACTTCCTTTCTCCCACCCTTTGTCTTCTCCATTTACATAGTAAACTCTTTGGCACACACACTGTCTCTTATTATGTGTATGTATTGTTCTGCAGCTATTCAGACACTGAGCACTATTGCTGGAAGTACTCTCCCTTCAGTGTACCCTGGGTAAGTATTCTTAGGTAATCTGAGACTATCTCAGTTTAAAAGTAAACCTTCTGAAAGTAAAAATACTGTCTATCATATGTGAAGGACATAAAATGATTTGTTTCAGCTTTTTATTTTTTAATCCCAGAACGGCTCTAAAACTTCAACTGTTTAAATTGTTTTCTTCAACTTTATAGCACCTATAAAAATTCTAGACACACAAAGATTTCCACAGACCCAAAATGGTACAAAAATCTTTTGTAAAAAGTACCCCAAAATTTCCCAGTTCAGCATTAAAAACAAATTGTGCTCTGTAACATAACTGGAAAACAATCTATGCAAAAGCTAGGAACCTTTCCAAGACTTCCTCCATCTTTTGAATGGTTTTCAAAAGGCCACATGCTTGCTGCAATGAGTTGGGGTGGATGACCCAACACAAGTTTCTTCCAGCCTTGTTTGTATTAACACAAAAAAGTCTTCCTTACAATGATGGTAATAGCTATTGGCTTATTTAATTTACTGTTCATCTCACTAATGTCAGGTACTCTAAACATTTCAAATATTCAAACCACTCTGTTGTGCATAGACTTTTACTTTTGAAAATAGAGAATATTCTAATTGCAACACTGTACTTGGGACATTACAGTAGCATGTAGAGGCCCAAATCAAGATCAGGATCCCATTGTGTTAGCCACTATATAAACGCTTAGGGGACAGTCCCTGCCTTGAAGAACTTACTACATAAATAGACAAGACAGACAAAGTATTGTTACTCCCATTTTGCAAATGGGGAACTGAGGACCAAACTGATTAAAGGAGAGATTGTCATTTATATCTTTGAAAAATCTCCCCCTAAGGATATATGGCAAGTATATGGTACAGGTAGGAATTGAACCCTTGTGTCCTAGCCCACTGCTTTAATGACAAAGCCATCCTTCTTGTCTATGTCAAAGCTTGTCTGGCAAATCCTTGTCTCTTTTAAAGTAGTTTGACAAGGCTCATGCTCCCTTCAAAGACTTTAGAAGGATTATAACATTGAACATGGTTTTTCAAATCAGCAAAAAAAGAAACCTTGAGAAAGACACTGAATTGAAGAATTTCAGTGTTTGGATCCTGAATGATTCCCTCCTTCTCACTATCCTTCAAGAACCTGCAATCTAGGGAGTAGCCTCAATTCTCCAATTCCCATAAATTTAACAGAGGTCACAGCATGACCTATTCAGCTGAGAAGCATTACCACTGAGAACCCCTATGATACCTTTACACTCACTGATGTGTGAACATAATTCTCTGAATCTTTTATCCACACATAGTGTGTCTTACCCATAGAAAGACTTCCGCAGATGTATACGGCACCAGGAGTAAAGTTACAAGTGATGAATTCTCTGATTTATAACTCTTCCTGGTAGCAAGATAATAGAAAATTGTAAGCTTATGGGTGTTGCAGAGTGCACAACTTCTTCCAGCAGAGGCAAGAAGGGAAAGAGAAGATATTCATCACCCCTAAACTAAGGGGACGCTTGGTTGTATGACCCCTGTTGTCTGTAAAATATGGAGCTGGTCTCAAAACAATCACACAAAATGAATTTTAAAGACCGTGGTAGCCTTGTAAGTGTTAAATTTCAGTGATGGTACATGAACCTTCCTGTTTCTAGTGTGTGTAGGTGCAAAATAAGATGAGACTATGGAGACACTTGCTTACAGTGCCACCTTTGTTATTTAAAGAGATGTCTTGGCCTGTTAATGTTTCTTAGCACATTCTATAAACAATTGAGTATTGCATCTAAAACAGATATTAGCTGGTCACAAATTTTGGCGGGGAGGGGATGGACAGAGAAGAAACTGAAATATGCCCAGTCCTCCATTCTAAGGTTCTTGATCACAGTAATGTGCACAGTAGGCAGTCCAGAGTTGTCAAACCTGAACTCAGGTGGGCAAGGCCTCGGTGTACCATGATCCAGGCAGAAGTTACTCTTCTGAGACAGAACTTGCTTGTGGGTTAGTGCTCTCTTCGGCTCCTATAGATCATTTTCAGTGAGATCTTAGAGTTTAAAGGCACATCTCTGGCAAATCTGAAACCCTAACTCAGTGTTGCCAAGCTCATGAAATCAAAAATTGAGAGTTGGACCCTCAAGAAGCATGAGATTGGCCCAAAAAAATCATGAGAACCTTTTCGCATAAAGATGGGACTTCATTTTTTTCAGTCTGCCTTTTGATTTTTTTTTTATCTCCCCCTGCCCATCCCCTGTGCGTCTTTCTCTCTCACACACTGTTGCCCACTCTCCCAAATCTACTGGGCAAGGTGTTTTTGGCCTCTGCTGCAGGAGCTGTCCATCCTCTGTCCCCCAGCGCCCCAGTCAGTTCAACCTCCACCCGTCCTATTCTGTTGCCCCAGCCTCACTTCTGCTTTTTCTAGGGCCCTTCACCACCCTCCCCCAGGCCTGAGGGGTGCAGTGGGTCCCCTATCCCCCCCTCCAAGGGCTCTTCACACCCACTACCCCTGCCCAGACCAGATGCTGCAGAGGTAAGAAGGAGGAGCAGAGGTGTCATCCTGCTCATATTTCTCACAGGAAGAGAGTGGGGATTAAGCAGCAGAGCCACATTGGGCTGTTGGATCTCTTAGGGCACATCTACACTGCAATTAAAAACCTGTGGAACGGAGTCTCCGAGCCTGGGTCAGCTAACTTGGGATCACGGGGCTTGGGCTGCAGGGCTGAAAATTGCCCGGGGGCGGGTCTCAGAGGCCATGCTCCAGCCTGCCCCCAAACATCTACACTGCAATTTTCAGCCCTGCAGCCCAAGCCCTTTGAGCCTGAGTCAGCTGACCCAGGCCAGCCACAGCCATGCTACAGGTCTTTTATCACCCTGTAGATGTACCCTGTATTCCCTCCTCCCCCTGTGAGAAGGATGAGAGAAGGGGAGAGACTGTCAGCTTCTGGCAGGGCTGAACTTCATGAGGGGGTGGAGTTTCTCGCATCATCGCCAGATGAGCTCCAGCACCCTCTGAAATACCATCACTCATGAAAACATCACGAGAGTTTAAAGCTCAGTTGCAGTGATGTTGCTAAGGTACCATGAAAGCCGTCATTTGTTGTCCCCCCACAATTGCTTGGGACCAGGGTCTGGTAGCTCCTCCCCTTAGGCTGAGGGGAGGGGGTCTTTAGCTGTGGGTGGGCTTGTGCCCACCAATCCCCAATAGGTACCACTAAAGCTATCCTCTTAAAGAGATCTGTTCTGGCCAAGAGGACTGGCATATTACAATTACACTTCTGTTAAATTATTTTCTCTAAAGACATTGTTTTTCTACTGGATCCACAGTGTGTTTGTGATTTAATTTCAGTGCTCCCGTCCTAGGAATGGTCAACTAATTTATCCTAATTTCCATTTCCCTTTTTATGTGACACTAGAAAGTTATTCCATTGTCATGGTAACACCCTGTTAAATAGGAGGACTTGATGACTCTACTCCCGTAGATTGTCTCTGTAAACAAAAGCTAACTTTTGTAATGATTGTTTTGTTTCTGATATTTACATGGCAAGGATTTGTAAACTTGATAATTTTTCCTAAATAAATAAAAAAGAGAGTTTATTACATTGTCTGTAGCTAAGGCAGTTTAGTACCAGCCCATCAGAGAGCTTGAAATGCAGTTATATCCAAACCAACTTCTTGTTCTTAAATTCTACCCATGGGTCTGAGTACCCTTGCTAAGCACTATTCAGTCTTAGGGTACGTCTATCCTGCAGGCAGAAACTGGCAGGGGTAAGTCTAAGAGCAGGTGCCTACAGCCTCTGGCTTGCAGGACTCATGCTACAGCCCTAACAATAGCTGTGTAGATGTTCAGGGTTAGGCTCCAGATCCCGAGGTCCAGCCTCGGGAGCATGGTGGGCTTCAGACACAGGCTCTGAGACTCGCTACCACAGGTTTCCTCTTGCGGTGCAGATGTGCCCTTAGCGAGCCGGTAGGCAGACCTACACCTCAGCGGCAGCCTATAGCTGGAAACTGGAAACTCAGTGCGACTTTGTGGTTAACAAGCAGAATTCACTAGTTCAGTAACGGTCAGATTCAAATCTTACTCTTCCCTCCCGCATCCCAGGCATGCTGAGTCTTACTATCTTAGCTATACTATTATTATTATTTGTATTACCGTAGTGCATAGGAACCCTAGTCAGGGACCAGAACTGCACTGTGCTAGGTGCTATACAAACACAGAACAGAATGATGATCCCTGCTTACAATCTAAATACAGGACAAGGGACAACAGATGGATGCAGACAGATTGGGCAATACTAGGAAACAATGAGACAATATTGGTCAAATATGATAGCCTGTGGTCTCAGCACACCAGCAGCCTAATTGTCAAGTTTTTGTAGGCATCATGGAGAAGAAGGATTCTGAGGGAGGATAATGAGTTAGTTTTGTGGATGTTTATGGTGAACTCCTCCCAAGCGTGAGGGGCAGCCGAGGAGAAAGCACGATGGTGCTTGTTTGAAAATATAACAAGTGGACAATGGAGTCTGGCATCGTGGGCTGACCAGAGGCGGGAGTCAACAGCTTGATAGTGAATGAGAAATTATAGGCCTTGAAAGCTACAGTTTTTCCTTTCTCTTCCCTTTCTCATGCTTTTTTCTGTAAGCCTACCCCCCATATAAGGCTCTTGCTCTTTAGGGCAATTCCACTGAAATGAATTTAAAACTCCTTCATTCTGTAGAGCACTCACTATAAATGTTAATGCTTCTACAAACAACCTTAAGAAAAGGACCATTTATACACCGTGTATAAACTGCTAAAGGATGAACTAGTCTGGCAGAAAATCTAGATCCCTCAAATTAGTTAGTCAGCTGGCCTTGAGGTTCCAAAGCATTAGAGACCTTGTCTGAGGATTCTTGGAGGATATGACAAGATAAATGGATTATCTTTATCTCCAATAGGCTGCAGACATATGAGCTTCAAGGCCAGGCGAAGAGCTATGAAATATCAGTTGTAAATCTTAACAGTTTGCAAAGAAAGCTCCCTCAATGGAAAAATATGTATAACCTGCAATGGGGGATGGAGCAGGATAGCAGGAAACAGATCATAAAGGAAGACCAGGTTATCCTCATCCCCTAAAAGCATAAGGATCTTTATAAAACATTTTTACTTGCAAAGTAGGTATTGAGGTTATCTGTTAACAAGGGAAAGTTAGTGTTAGTGCGATATATTCCCACTTCTCTGCTATTCCTGGCTGTTCTTGTAAGGGGCAGGAGAAATCTTGAGAGGAAGCTTTCTCTGTAAGCCAAATGACCTGTGTATCCTCAAGTATAGTATACAGTTGCAGGTATATTTCAATCTGAGGACTGTAACTTTCTGTGATGAACTAAACCATGATTTTCCTAACACGTCTGAGGATGGCAGCTCTTTTTCATAGTCTATTTGCATGTCTGGTGAGATGTGAGACCCTTGAACCTTATTGACAAGTTATTTTACCGGTCTTACGGTCACCACATATCTAGCACTCTGGATTTTCGTTAACAGATTCTGCTGTTACCACAGCCTATCTATTTAACACAGCTGGACTCATCTCCCATAGGACCAGATTCTAACATCCTTATTAATGTCGAATAGCACCTTAATCCATTTATAAACCCATTAAAATGAATGGGGCTATATGCTGAGGAAGGTGCTATCCAAGTTGAACATGGGATCAGAATCAGGCGTAGAGAGATTTCCTTGGCACACAAAGAACAGTCATCGTCTTGATCTCTGTTGGTTCAATAATCCTTCTGTGCTTCCCCTAAAGATCTCAAAGTGCTTTGGAAATATTAATTAATTAACCCTTACAGACCCCAGATAGGTAGGTACATCTCATTATCGCCATTTTACAAACAGGGAAAGTGAAGCACAGAGTGTCCATGAGTGAGTTGCCCAAGGTCAAAAAGTGAGTCTGCTGGAAGCAGAACCAAGAACTGCAATTCCCAGTCCTACAGCCTAACCACTGCCCTTATAGAAAGGTCCTTTAGAACTTTATTATAAAATGATTCCCTTTCATAAGCCTTTAAAAAAGCTCATATAATTGAATAGAGAAATATATTTGTGCTTCAGAATTCTGCATAGGAGATTACTCACTATTAAATTCTATACAATTTTAGAGTAATAGAATAAAACCAAGACTATTGGCTTCATCCCTATTATATTCTATGCGACTTTTCCATTAAGGCAAATAATCCTGCCCATTACCTGGGAACCGGGAGAGACAATTGCCTCCTTATTTCCCTTTGGTTTCCTTCTATTATGTCCTGGGATTCCTTAACTGTAAGACTGACTAAAACAGCCTAGTAGTCTAACATCTCCTCTCTTTTGGTACTTAAACATTCATAAATGCTTTCTGAAACTACCCTTGCTTAGGTGCCTGATCCAGAGACTCCCAGTGAATTCAATGAGCTTGGGAGCAGGTTCTTACTTTGTGAATGGGGGAAACATGGTTATCTTTTCTAATAGTGCTTGGTTAGCTTTTAATTTATTATATGTTGTCTGGAATATCCCTTCTATGGAGTACTGCACAATGAAAGGTGACAGTATATTTTATACTAAATTCATAGATAAAGTGTGTATTGATTGTTATTATATTAATATGAATATTTAAAGTCAGAGTATGTTTCACTCAGAAGTCAACTTTATTCATTCATCAGCTAACAAATGCATTTCTGCGTAACAGAAGTATATTGCAAATGAGTAAACAATGTTTTTATTTCTTGGATAGCTCTGCAGTAAAGGTGCAGCTGTAGGGAAACCCTTTGATGCATCCCCCGAGGATATTTCAAGTATTGCCAGTTTTATTGAAACGAAGCTTGTAACCTGCTACCTAAGGATGAGGAAGCCTGACCTGGCTCTGAATCATTCTCACAGGTAAAAATGAATATTGATTAATGTGTTACTGGGGCTTGAAGCAGGGAAAAGAAAAACAAGTATACATTTTGGACTGGAAGGATTTGCAGCAGTTAATTACCCAATCCTATGACAAGAAAAGGGGAATCAATAATTCACCTTCAAAAAAATCCCGCTTGGAATAGGCTAAGAGGAATGCTGGGAATTTGGTTATTAAGGCAGAGTGATGCTAGAAGGCTCAAATAATTGGAAATGAGATATAATCCCTTTCTGCTCGTTATCAGTTCAACGTCAGGCCAGAGGTGATTTACAATTCTTTCCATCAGATGGGTTCTTTGGTGGTTGCAGTCGCTATCCACATTTCAGAGAGTAGCACCACAGTTGCAGTCTCAGCAGAGAAACCAGAAATCAAAAAGGCATGAAAATCAAACGCTCCCTTTGACTCTTTGGAGTCAAGATTTTGCCTGGATTCTCCAATCAGTGTTCAGGCACATTAGCAGAAGCTTACACTGCCACTCTCCATCCTGTACCTGTTCTGTAAACAAAGGATTTCACTCTGTGGCCTGCCAGTCCACCACTTTTCATTATCATTAAGTATATCTGAATAAATATTACAGTTAACACAAGTTGGGTTTTTCTTACAATTGTTTTAAGTGAATGTAAATGAAGGAAAACTATTGTGAAAGAGACAACTTGATTATATCTAAGAAGAAAGGTATGTTTGTGCCTAATACACTAGAGAAATTGGTGACAGGCAATTCATCAGTATAAAAATATGATCCCTGTCATGGTGCTAAGCTAGTAATCTGCTACATTAAGGGCAAGTGATGTCAGGGGGAGTTCTGCATGCAGATCTACAGTGATTTATGGCACTAGGTGTTTGTACCCCCTGAACAACTCTGCTCTGTAAATGACATACCACCTTTCTTAAAAGATTGTGCAAAGAAAAATACCTAAAATTTGCTTATTTGCCTACTTTTGGAAACATGATAATGGAGCTCCCTGCCTCATTCTAACCACCATCCCCAAGATGCACACCATAGTAAAATGGGAGGCTGACAAATGTGTATAAAATGAATGGGCAAACCTTCTTTTGCATGTTTTAAAAATACTAGGATTGCAAAATATGGCCCTGATTCTGTAGTGAGCTCCATGCTGGGAAACCCCAGTGCCTGTTGCACAGACAGATGGTGGGGCCTTTCTGTATTCCGTGGAACTCTGCCCATACGGAGTCATAGCAGGAGATAGGGGCCACAGACAGAATAAATGAAGTTGGATTAGGATCTCTGGGTTACTGAAGGAATAAAAGATCTGGTGTCGGTTTGGGGTGTTTTCTGTTCCTTTTTTTCTTGCATCTGATTTTAACAAACATTCTAACTTGCTTTCCTTTTAATTAGTATAAAGGAGAAATGAAAATCAATAATGACTGAATCCTCAATTTAATTCAATTAATAATGCAGATTATGAAATAAATCTACACACTGTGCTTGTCAGATTGTGGAGCTGCAGGAGCAGATACAGACAGTACTCCAATATGAAAATATTCTGAGATACTATTAACATAAATACCAAAAATGAAGCATAATCAATACCTGTTTCTCAAAAAGAATAAATAAATAAATTACTCTGAGTACCCATACTATAAATAGCTCTTAGCCATCAGTTATCCAGTGCATGCAGAATTTTGCTTCCTACTGAGTTTTTATGTCATCACTGCGTTGCAATGGTTAGGTAGTAATCATGAATCAAAATTAAAATATTCATTTCTGCATTTATTTGCATGTGCTAGACTATCTTTATTTAATTTCATGTAAATCTCACAGTTCCTGCATACACTTTAGAAGCCTTATTAACTAAAAATCCTCACGCATCTTTGTGTGTGTAAGCTTGCACTCTGACCCAAAGATGCAAAGCTGTTCTTCAAATGTCTGCTCCTGCATGCTCTTCTTAACTAGGGTCTGGTCTACACTACAGACATATATTGGTATCACTGTGTTGCTCAGGAGTGATGTAGTTATGGCGACCTTAATCCCCTGTGTATGTCAGTAAGAGAGCTTCTCCTGCCAACATAGCAAATGCCTCTTGGGGAGGTGGATTAACTACACCAACAGGAGAGCTCTCTCCTGTTAGGTTAGAGTGTCTTCATTAAAGTGCTACACCAGTGCAGCTGCACCAATGCAGCGTTTTAAGTGTAGACATGCCCCTAAATATATGAGTTTTGTCAGTTGTGACACTTCCTTCCAAGCATGTTATATAATAAATATATAATATGCTTAAAAGAAGCTTGCACAATGTTACAACTGACCAAACTCCAGTGTCTAGGTTAAGAGGAGTATGCTGGTTCGGAGAACAGCTTCCCCACTAACTGACTGAAAGAGAGACATTTCCATTGTCCTTGGCTTTTGAGCATGTATCGGAGGTAAAGATGGGCTCTTCCTTACAACGGGAAATAAATCGGCTGGTTATTATTCTCAGGACTTGAGGCTGCCTTTCTGCACTGTTGGTAACATGAGAGAGAGAGAACATCCATTGGAATTTGACCATTTGGCAGGCTGACATAAAAGATGCACACTGGGTGATAAAAGGCTATTAGAAACACTCCTAATTCATCACCAGTGTGAATAAATGCATCTGAGTTGACCTAGCCAAACAGCCACCACAGTAACTTATTTGACCACTAGCCTAATCATTAGGTAGCTAACACCCAGTCTAAACTGGTAAAAATACAGTACTCCAATAAATACTGAATCATACAACGTTTACATTCCCTGCAGTCCTCTTGGCCCAGGCGTTATGGCATATACCAGGGTTTAATTATCCTAATAACCCCATATGGCTTGCCGAGAAATTAGATTTTTCCCCTTTGTTGCAGAAGGCAATTTTCAATTACACCAGATGGCAAAACAGTGAAGGTCTAAATTTTACGTCAAGAAACTGACTGGAACCTCAGAATTGTGTTGAGGCCTTATGTTGCTCAACCTGATGTCCAAGGTTGATTTTTATTTTATTTATTTATTTATTTAGGCTCCAACTGAAAGCCATTTTGAAACAGAACACAATGTTTTAGCTCATCAGTCTACTCTATTGAGCCTGTCCTTTCGCTTAAAGAGTCTGGCCCAACAGAGAAATACAGGAAGCTGCAGTCATGTGAGGAAACATAAGCAGCCGTGCAATGGCATGCATGACTATGTAACCAAGAGGAGCTACTATGATTTGGTTTTCTCTGTGCACCTTTAACATTGAAGAGGGTGGAGATGCGCTGTGATTCAAGGTGGAGGATCTGGCAAAGTGAGACAGAAATTTTGCTTTTTCAAGGAGACTTCAGATTTGTGCCTAGCTTTGCTGGTATTTCCCCCCACCCCCCCCCGCCCCCCGCTCCCACCACTCCAATGAAAACTAATTTACACTGACCCCACGTGCTTCACAGCTGGTGTGTGGGGAAAAATAGCACAGTATCTTTGTATTTTCAAGAAGGCACACCCTTCCCACCCCCTGCACACACATTTTCTCAGAGATGCTGGTTCCTGAGAATTCTCATCAATCTGGAAGATTGCAGGAGTACAGAATGAGAAATTCCAGGGCAGATATGTTGTTGGAATTCTTGTAAATGGAATTTTCCTCAAGTGCTGGAGGGGTGCAAGTGTTAGGAAACAAAAAGGAGCTTTGGCCTCATCCTCACATCTCAGATAACTACACAAAGGCCAACAGAAGTTGTTTTGTTCCCAGCGCTGTTTTGTCTTATGACTGTAATCTATCCAGCACCACTATGGTTGTGGAGTCCATAAAAGTGCAGATTAGAAATCCAGGACATTGCCTGACTCCTTCAGAAGTTCAGGTAGGATAGTTTAGCGATAAAATGTAACTATCCAACCTGGTCAACTAGCAGGACTTCACACCCAATGTTATTTCAATGAAATGATAGTAAGTCTTCTGATGTTGTAGCAGAGGTACAGAGATGGCCAATCCTTTGGCAAGCAATGGGCATATGCTCCCCTCCGTTGAGCATTGGAAAATAAAAAGCACAGAAATGCTGGGTGGAAAAATTAGGTATGTTATGGAGGACCATCTGGAATGAAAAGTTTACTATGCTCTTCTTACCAAAAAACTGCTGGCATCCCCTCAACATATGTCCTTCAAGAAAAGGAATGTGTCAAGCAGGAGACAATGAGGAGTCAGGGGAAAACCACCCTTTGTGGCATGTTTCCCTCTCTGAATGGTGTAAATGATGCCTGACAAAGCCAGAATTACTTCTGCCTTGATGAGGGTTGCTGTGGACGGTCTGAGAACTGTGGGGTTTAACCCAGGTTTCTCTTCAAACCCCACACTTTCTGCAGGTATTGCCACCTGCTAATTCTGCATCTCCCTTCCAAAAATGGAATGCATGGAGGACTTCACCCTCAGCAAACCCATGTCCCTTTTCTACTAAGGCTGCTTCTTCTGTGCCTTTTTATGTGTTCAGTGGAGGATATGGCCCTTTGTAACACCACTTGCACAATTTATGGAGAGGCTATATTGATAATGTAATTGTTATGTGATAACTAATTGATAATAAATAGCCTGGTGACAGCTTAAGGTAATGCAGTTAGTGGAATCAAAGGGAGGAAAAAATAACTATAGATGGGAAGAGAGGTTTGCTGATAAAACTGGAAAAGGGAGAGGAATTGAGACCAATGCTGATGATTTTTGGAAGGGAAAGGCCCTAAGATATCGTATACATCCCTCCAACCACATGCCCTCACTAACACCCCCTCCCTGCCCAAAGGAAAAGAATATACAAACTTTCTGGAGAATCCAAATGAGTGGCTTCTAATAACCTTTAGCAAATATATGGGGTACATTGCAATATACATAATTGATAAGCAATTATTTAATACAAGGCTATTCACTTGAGATGTTCTGAGACATCATAAGCTAGATGCGCTTTAAAAAAAACACCTAGCATCCCACAATAGAATTCCCTTCTCTTATGCTGCATTTTGAATATTTCTTTATAATACAACTGCTTTATGAAAAACATTTTCAGTTAACATTCCCCACCTTTGAACTATATTTTATTTCCAGGGCCAATTACATATTTGTTATCCAATAGGGTTGATCCTGCCCCACACACTCCCATTGACTTTGAGGGTGACTAATGCCCATAGTGTGTACTATTTTGTAGGATTCATTCAAAAAGAAGCACCTAAAACAGCTTTTCTCTCTCCTTAGGAGAAACACAGTTCATGACTGAAAAGATTAAAGCAAAGTCCAACAGGTTTTATGCAGGCTGAGATAAATATCCTCATCCTAGAAATGACAGCAGTTGTAAAGATGTTAGTGAAATTTGGTCGTCAAGAAATTAGTACGTGTACAGTTGGGAAATCAGTCAGCAGCATATTACATGAATAAGACAGGGGAAAGCAGAATCTGTCCACCCATATTAGGAATAGCTCAGGCTCCTAAACTGGATGCTTTGAAACAAGGCCTTTCCAAATATCCTTTCATTTAGCAAGTAAGGAGAATGTTCTCCTTGTTCTTCTCCTTCATAGCTAATGAATTGAGAGCTGGCGGGCAGATTTATCTCTTGGTTTGCAATTCAAAGTGATTCACCACTGAATCCTATGTGCAAGAAGAGAAATGTTTAGCATGGAAGATGCATTCTCCTTTCCTGTCAGAAAAAAAGATACTATGTATATGAGAAAGCCTTGGTGTAAAAACCCCTTCATTATGTTTAGACATGAAAGCAGCTTCATGATATTTTTTGGTCTGTGTGCTAAAAATGTCCTCAGCTGTCACAGACACTATATTCATAGCTAATTCTGATGGGCTGTACTAAAAAAATCTGATTACACAAAACCAAGTTGTGTCTCACACAGGGAGAGGGAGAGACAGTTGTCTCACCAACAGTGCTGTGATCCAAACCCCATCAAAGTCAGTGGGAGTCCTTCCATGGATACCAGCAGTTGTTGGATCAGCTGTAGTGAAGATTAAATTTGAAAAGTTTTCAAACTAATTTTCAGGTTACCATAAAAGACATCTTAGGTTGTCTTCTGGGCAGGCATTCTCCAGCATGCACATAGCACCATTCACAGATGCAGCCAGTGGGGAGGTAATAGGGTATATGACCTCCAGCTTTTTAGCTCCAGATTTTTATTGTCCTGTTGATATCCCTCTCAGGGGGACTGCAGGTGTCATGAATTTCTTTAAATGGTCCTTTCCTCCCCACAATATTTTTTTTTGTGGTGACACCTATACCACCACATTCTCAGCATCATAGAGAGATTGCCAATGACAAGTAAGCTCACACTCTTTCTACCCTCCAGAAGATACCAGCAAAATTAACGCAGCCTCTGCTGAAGAAGGTATGTGCAAATAGACCATTACTAGGACAGCGTGAAACAAAAGGTCAGATTACTTGCAGCAGTTTTCATACATTTTATTATGAACTCAAACTTGGGCCTGTTTTTCCCTGTGCTGTTCCTCCCAAATTGCCACATTTCATGGGGAAAATATTGCCAGTTTTGCACAGTTCTAGTCATTTTATGGGCCTACCCAAACATTCCAGATAGCTTATTCGCTGGCTGTATATGAAAGCTTTCAAAAACCATTGACACAAATTTTGAGAAGAACTCCAAGTCTTGTATGCTGGGAGACACTGCTCCCTATCTTCAAAACAGCACCAACAAAGAAACTTGTTCAGCACATTAAGATGGGTGTGAGGAAATGCACCACCGTACTGTTTCCCCCCAAATGAAATTGCTAGAATCACCATGTAGCTAAACACACAAAATTCCAGACAATATGATGGGGTCTAGTCCTCGGCTGGTGTAAGGTTGAGTAGCTTCATTGACTTCAATAGATACGCTGATTTACACCAGCTGAGGATCCAGCCAATGGGACTGTCATTTTGTGGGGCAGGAACTGTCTTTTTGTTCTGTATTTGCATAGCACCCACCAGAATGGGGTTATAGTATTCGTAAGGTTCCTAGGTGCTACAGAGAGACAAATAATAATTATAATTATTGTAAGAGAGACTATATCATGGTGGACTCAGACAGTTCTAAGATTAGTGTGATGAGTACTGGACTTTAGATAATGAGCTACCTGGAACATACAGGAAAGAAAGAAAAACAGTCCCAAGTTAAAACTAAATTGTATAATAATCAGAACTTGTCAGTCTCATCTATATACTGAATGTATAACTACTGAAAACAATGGGGCCATGCCATTTTACATCAGCTGAAGATCTGGTCCACTCTGTATAATATTATCTGGTACATTACTGCACGTAAATTGTGTATAACAAAATGTTACACATAATGTCCAGTGACTGTATTTGTATAATTATTGTATATCAGTGATGTGTGTTCCTACTAGTGTATAACATTGCTGCATCTTACACCTATCTATACATCTCCTTGTGTAGGTGACGTCATACCAGCCATACCTATCTGACTGTATAAATCAACATTGCATCCAACATTTACTTTTGTACTCCTGGGCAATTACCTGTAAATACCTCTATCAATTAAAAATGTTAAAGCAAATGTTTGTGCAATAAGCTAGGAGTGCATTACATGCAGATGTAGACACCACATTTGTCAGCTGGGAGAAATCCTGCAACTTCAACCACGAAAGCACAACCCCATGCCACTTCAGTTAAAGAAATCACTATGTTCTCTTCTTGGAAGTAGCCAGCTTTTAGCTTTACTGTGCCTAGCCACCAGAGAGGGACATGATCACAAGCACTAAGCCAGTGAAATACATTTGTTTACTTGTATCTTTCATCTATAGAGACATCGCCTTGACTTTTTTTCTACAAAGGCTAACTAAACACAATGTGCTGGTAGGTAGCTAAGATGTTCCTCTTAAGGTTAATCAGATTTTTAGAGCTAAATCCCCATTGCAGTTGGGAAAAGCTGCAATAAAAAGATGTGCATCTCTGGAGAAAAGGAAGAGTGAGGCTGATGTTTTTCAGAGATCAATTTTTATACAGCAACTTGCCTTTCTTGCTGCATCTGGTGTTTTTGGAGTTCGGAAGTCAGGTCGAAGGAGAACTAAAGGTAGAAAACTACGGTCAAATATGCACACCTTTAATTCATATGCCCTGATAGCTCTGGTGGGAGAAAAGTGATGTCTGGTTTTCTTTTTTTTTCCCCCTTAGAACTTGAAGAAAAGATAATAGGACAAACCCTGTATTATTTTTAAGGGAAGATGTCAAGATGAAAAAATGAAAATGTCAAAAAACAGGTTGATATACTGTATTACTTAAAAACTGTTTTGTTGAGAAAAACTGACCAAATGATTTAGGAAAGGCATTTACTGGACAGTCTTTGGATTACACTGCAGATGAAAAATAAATGAAAATCTATTTCATGTTTACTTTAGTCTAGTCACTTTAAGGGTGGGGGGAAGAGGTCAGGGGAAAGTCTGGCAAGAACACAAGTTTTAATCTTCAGACATACGTTTTTTATTTACAACGTTTCCAATTAAAACTTCTTTTGCATGTAAATTGAGAAATAGTTGTTTCAAAAAATTTTATTAAAATTCCTTTCTCCTTATGATGTTCCCCCAAAAAGCACATCAGTAAAATTTCAGTGGAAGCTTTGCACCCAGTGGTGAGTGATACTTCTCCACATGATACACACACAGCTCTTCATGACCCTGTAGTACATCCACTAGGCCCATCTCCTTCACTGCTGGACCTTCCCCCTTCATTTTTCTTTCAGCGCCTGTCATTGTACAGAGTCCTTCTAAATCTTTGGGTAGCTGGCCTGGTGTCATGTACAGTCCATGGCTGGAGATGGATATTGGAGCAGAGACTTGTTCTCAGTGTTCACAGCCTCGCAGATTCCCACATAGTTGGATGGACCTCTAGTCTGCTCTCATTTTAGGGATGGGCTTCCTGGATTGTTGCTTTTCTTCTTGATCTCTATTTGTATCATTCATTTTCTTTTACATGACCCCCCTCTCACTCCTGACTTTGCTTTTTTTTACCAAAAGTGGCTTCTCAGATCTGGAGATAGTATTACCCAAGTTATAGGCCAGCTTTATCCATTTTTAGGTTCATCACATGACACGAATGATAATTATTCTACAAAAAAGCTGCTAAACTGTAGTGGTATTACTGTGTCAAACAGCTGTTCTATGTAAATCCACAGAACTAGGCATGCCTGGGAGTGTACGCATCTCTGAAGATATAACAGCATTCAGCTGAACTATCAAATAATCAAAGGTAGTTTTTAGGTCTCCGCTTATAGCAAGTGAGTTAGATATTTGTCGTAGGTTTTAGAGAACACTATCATATTTTTTTCAGTATAAAGTTTATAGATAGAAAGAAGGAGTTGATCTTCTTAAGATTAGGAATGAATCAGGATGAAAAAGGAGAGCTGAAATCTAATTCTTTGAGATTCTGCTACAATTCTGTATTTATTATAAACCTATCAGAGTACATCCTGCTCTAAGACTTGTAGAAAACGTGCTGCTAACTATCAGGAAATTATTGATTTTTTTCATTGCTGTTGCTTAGCTGTGGTAGAGCCGATAACTTGAAAAAAAAATCGATGTTGCTATTATCAAGTGTTGACTACTGTTTATAACAGCAATAATCTCCTTTAAAATCTCTTCCTGCAGCACCAGTTATCATTCAGTTTGTTAAAGTGTTAATGCCTTAGGCATACTGATCATTAAATGTCAAAAATATTTGAAGTCCTTTGGGATTGCTTTCTGGCTACACTCGTTTTTGGTGTGCCTCAGAGTCTTTTGAACTTCCAAGTTCTCCAGCATTTGGTTGAAAAAATATAGTATCTGATACAATATCTGTCTATCGTTGGTAACAGCGGTCAACCTTTTAAAACGATGGTCGCTCACCACAGCTAAATTATAATTAACATTTCAAATGACCGAGGGGGGGTTGGGTGCTGTATTCTAGATAAATCCTTGTACCGCCCTTATGACTGTAGTATCTAAGCCCTTTCTAGTAGTGAAATTGTGATGTCAGCAAAGCAGAAGTAGGATCCAGATTCATCCTGAATCTCGGTCCCCTGCTTACACCAAAAGACATGCTGCCTGTCTATTCTAATAGTATAGTGTATACTAGTTTTCCTTACACCTCTTATTGATGTAGGCCCCACTTCTGCAATTGGATCCGTGTGTGAGGATACCCGCAGTCAGTGAAATCAGTGAGGCTGAGAAAGGTACAAGGATTCATCCCTACAAATCCAACCTGAGTGGGACTATCCTTTGTTACAATTTTGGAAGCACTCTCCCTGGCTTTTAGGATTGTTTTAATTAGTTATGCATGAATAATTCCTTTAAGATAATAATGTAAGGTTGTCATCAAACCCAGAAATATGGATGACAGATAACAAAGGACGTTCTACAATAATATGTGGTGCCTTTGCTGGTGTTATATGCTAGCAAAGTGCAGTATAACATGCACACACCAGGAATTTAATAGCTGTTTCTATAACAATAGGCAAAGCTATAAATGAAATTGCATTTATGACACAACTTTAATAGACATTTTAATAATGCCTGTTCATCCATCTTAGCTGTCAAGGGAGAAAAAGTGATAACGCATTATTGGGGTTTGGGAGATAGATTTTGAATTGTGTATAGAGAGTGTGTACAGCATGTGCCTTATTCAGATTTTGATATTAATGATCTTTTAATCGTGTAACAATCTGAGGTTTACCTTGAGCATCTCTTTTATATTTCAAAGGAGCATTATTTTGAACCCAGCCTATTTCCTGAACCACCTTCGTCAAGCTGCTGTATTTAGATGGTTGGAACGATATTCTGAAGCCGCAAGGTATGGTTGGCATTTGTGGATTTTCTACAACTAAAGATTTCCCTACAGCTCCTTCATTCCAGCTGTCAGTACTACAGACAACTGGGGAAATTATTTCCTAAAGCTCATCCGTACTAGGGACATCATCATGTGTCCATGCTTCATTCTAGTGGTCCATGACTTTGTCAGAATCCCTTGGTAGAATCAAAACTATATAATACTTAGTGATTGCTCCTCCTTTCTATATTAAAGTGCTACTAGAGGCCCTGACACTGCACCAAGAAAGTCCATGGCAACTTTGGTTTCAGTGAGCATAGGATCAAACCTATAGGAGAGATCTGATCCTGCTGCCCTTATTCACATGAGTAGTCTCACTGAAGTCAATGGGACTGTTCACGTGAATAAGAACTGCTGGCAGGGGTAAAGTCGTGCAAGATTGAGCTTTACTTGTGTGTTTATACTGGGAAAATGTGTAGGTGTTGTGCAGCAGTGGTGCAGCTGCGCTGGCACTACCAAATGGTGGAAACCGTAGTGTCGGCAGGGAGCAAATATTGTTACCACCTGACAGGTTTACATGAAAGAAGTTACCTTCCAGGAGGTGAGTGATGTTGCCTGGTGTAATGCAAGAGGTAACTATACACCTATGTTACTGCTTCTACTCAGCACTTATATAGAACCTTTCATTTGAGGAGCATAAAGTGTTTTACAAACCATTAGTGAATTAAGACAGAACAGGTGTGAATTAGGTAAGAGATATAGAACAGTCACTTCACTCACTGCTGAAATCAATCACCTGTGGCATAGAACATGGCAGCTGTTTAACAATGAATGGCAACCCTTACACAACAGTTTAGTATGGGAAGGGAAGAATACTTTATCCAATCAAAACTTCAGAGAGAATTTAGGGAGGCCACTTGTAATTATCTCTGGTGAACTTTGCCCAGAAGCTGTGATTAACACCCTGTAAACCTTGTCATGGGATCTTGGACCACAAGTGATCTGTATCTTGGTTTTACATCTCATTCTAAAGAAAGTACCTCCAACAACACAATACTCGCTAACATCTTGCTGGGGTATTGGGTCAGTATTGATTCAGAGAAAATTGCCACCTATTGAATCGCCAACACTCAAGGTTCAGTGATCTTACACAGTTTTAAAGGTTATAGCAGGAGACAACATTATTCCGTGACTGGCAAGGAAGCCTGATTAAAGCGTGTATTTTCAGATCCGTTAATTCTCTGTTATCCCACCAACGGGCAAGAGGGTTTTACTTGAAACCAGGTAGAAGAATGTATTTTTCACTTCCAGGAGTTGGTCTTTTCTAGAAAGTAATGCATAGAAAATGAAAGTATCTGAGAGCATAATGTGATCCAAGAAGAAAATGAGGTGCTCAGATATCTAGTAACAAAAAAACGGTGGTTGGTATTGCTGCAGATAAGTAATCATTCAACAGGAGTACTGCATCAGCAAGCAGGAAGGAACTGCGTCAGCCTTTTTTCATGTCAGGAAGCTTTAATGGAACTAGTTGTTTTTAAATGAGATTATTATGTATTTTGCAAAGGAGGAGAACATTCTGACAGATGGAGACCAAGTGGATCCAAATAAGTGACAGTAGTATTGTGATTTTAGCTTAGTTTAACGTAGTATTGTAATAACTGTGTGGAGTTTTTGTTCCAGCCTTGTGTTAAACTAAGCTAAGCAGCAGCATCTCTTTGGAGTCAGTGGTACCAGTCTGACCCTGTTAACAGTGTAGAATGCAATCTGTCTGTTACAAATAGACTGCAGTATGCAGGTTTTAGCTGCAGTTTCTAAAAGTCTAAATATGCTTTTGTTAGCATGAGCTGTCATTTATCTTTGCCTGCATTATATATGTGAATGAGGTTAGTGTGTTTCCTTCTGTGATTTTTTTCTCTCCTAGTTATTATTATACATACCCAGAACATTGTTATAGGCTATGAACAATTGTTTTTGGTGGAGGTAGCATATATGTATACAGCAAATGGGCAGGAATAACTCAGCCCACTGGCAGGTGTGGGTGCCCAAGATAGAGAACTATTGATCTCTTTGAGGATATAGCAGGCTAAATTCCCTGAAGGAAATTCTGTTCTCTGTTCCAAATTGAGAGATGATGCGTCAACTGATGTACGTTAGACCCCACTGCGTTCAGTTAGACTCCTTCATACTTAGTTACACCTATTCTCTAAATATGTAAGAAGACTGGACTGGTATAAGTTACACGCTGACAGGGCCGGCTCCAGCTTTTTTGCCGCCCCAAGCAGCGAAGGAAAAAAAAAACCCAAGCCTGGCTGAGCTGCCGCCGAAGTGCCACCGAAGACCCGGACGTGCCACCCAGGTAACGCACGGAGTGCCGCCCCTTTCTATTGCCCGTCCCAGGCACCTGCTTCCTTCGCTGATGCCTGTAGCCGGCCCTGCACACTGAATAGCCAAAAGGTACAAGTTAAAGTAGGGTGAGAGGTCTTGTAATTTTTACTACCTTCTGGCTCCTCAGTGTAACTGACACCAGCTCAGGCTGCCTCAGACATTGGTAGAATGGATATAAGTATGTATGTGGCACCCTGAATGCCAGGGAGTCTAAATCAGTGTGAACAGTTGAATGTGTATCACTGCCTGAATTTGGCTCCATGTGTCTAAATGACTCCTGTATGTGACTCTAATAGGGTTGCCAATTTTGGTTTGATGTATTCCTGGAGGCATCATCACATGACATAATCTTTACTTAAAGATTAATCTCTAATTCCTGGAGACACCAGGACAACCCTGCAGGGTTGGCAACCCAAGACTCTAACCGGCTGCACTTCATGCAGTGTGCGGTATTGTATAGTAATCCAAAAGGCACTGCCTGGGGGATCAGAGCTTTGAAAAATGAGCAGTTCTAGGAGGTGGTAGCCACAGACTCTAAGACGTACAGTACTAAATATTTTAGTAAAAATGTTTCTCCTCCAAAGTCATTTCTGAAATTTGGAGAAATGGATTAGAGGGTGGGAAGGAACTTGGAGTCTGACAGGAAACTTGCTGTATTGCCTGTAAGTAAGAGAGAGCATGTAGGGAAGTTAATGAGGGCAGTACAAAGAGAGTTGTCATTAAAACTCTCCCATTGAGGGATGTGGTAAGGCAGTAGTCGTAGAGAATGCATTTCCTGCAGAAATAAATGGGCAAACCAGGGGGCGTAGATATGAAAGCTATCATTCTTCCCTACCTTGCTAATATATGTTACGTATGATCTAACCTCTTCAGCTGGAGCAGGCTTGAGCGTGAGTAATACAAAGTGAAAATCTGCAATGCATAAAAACAGTCAGGCTCCATATTGGGTTTGAAACCTGAAGTTCAAAGTCCAGAAGCGTATTTTTCCTTCTTACAATAAAACCATTTCACTGCCATCTTTTTGCTGCTCAGAATGCTGTACTGCCTAGTTTAACTGCATCATGTTCTGTGAGGCACTTACGATAGTACTTTCTGTAACCAGCTAGAACACTAGTGACTTGGAACTAGCTGTATAAAAGCAGAGGAAAGTGGATCAAAGCACAGACTCATTCTCCCTATGCCAGAACATCTCATATTCACCCGTGACTCCATCCAGGATAGTGCTAAGCAGTGCTGAAGGAAGAAGAAGGTTTAGGATCTTAATAGCCACAGTATGGATGACTCAGCTGTTTACTGCTTCTTTTTAAAATGGCATTAGATAGTCCCATCAGCTCTATAGGAAACCAGACTTGATAATTCTGAAACTCAGCATTTTGTCTATTACAGGATCTCTCTCTCTCTCTCTCTCTCTCTCACTCTCTCTCTGCATGAATCTAGTTCCTGGTCCCATTTTATCCAAACCCTCCAAATTTGTACAGTGGGGTAGGGGTGGATAAATAGTTCTGATTTATCACTTAAAAGGCATGTGTTTGAACAGTTTAGTGTTCCTAAGAAGTTTAGTCATTCAGAAGTTTAGTCATTCTGTTCTTAGGAACAGTATAACTTTAAATTTCACTAAGGTGCTATCACATAAATATTGATCCTATATTCTTCTCCCAAAGCCATTAATTGGCTTCCCTCTACACTTACCTGTTTCATGGGCTACTTCCTGTTAAAAAAAAAATCTACACGCTGTTTTTTGCTTTTCAAAAAATGGAGGACGGTCTATTTATCTCTCTACTGATTTTCTTTCAGTTTACAAAAAACAAAGTAAAAACCATTTCTATAAAAATCTGTTGTCATGGAAACCAACTTTGTTCTGGTTACACTAATGAAAGTCCCGTTGGGGCCGCATGGTTTGCGCAATGTTAACAGATCTTGTAGCGAAGGTTATTTTTATACTAGTATCTCAGCCCCTGTGAATTTCTTGGGGGTCAAGACAGAGAGAACTTAAGGTAGTATCCTGTGCAGTGCTTCTTCAGTATGCCGGAAAATCATTGCAGCAGAGGAAGACGTAGCCAGTGAAAGAATCTTGATATCAGCTACCCAGATACATCCAGTGAAGCAAGAATCCTTATGTTGGGCTGGCTCAACACTGAAGTCTTTTGGGGTGCCATTTACTCCTGCTGATTTCAGGAACGAAGTGCTCAGAGACAAGGGAACTATTTTGCATTTGCTATTCATGATGGCATAAATGCCAGTACCAACTCTACTGTAAGCAGGATGTATGTGTGATGGCTGCCCTTCTGGATGACACACTGGGGATTGAATCTGGGACTTCCAGAACTAGAAGCACAAACTGTTACAGCTTGAGCTAAAAAGCCAAGGCTGTGTAACTAGGGGCTGTTTCAATTCCTGTCCTCTGTAGACTGGCACAGAGAAGGGACCTTAACCCATGTTTACCAGTGGGTTACATAAGGACGGTGCACAAGGCATGCAAGTATCATTTAAAAGTTTTAATGTATGGACTAGGCAAAGAACACACCTAGTGAAGGACACTCGACTATTCTATGCACGCATTATCTTTGCATTTCTGCCCAGTGGAAGTGCTTGCCATATTTTGGACCAGCCACATCCCTTTTGACTGAAATCACATACTCTGCTGCGTTAATAATGTCTTGTTGTCTTAGAAACTCATACCTAATAGCATGCTCTTGTGCATGGGTAGGATCTCATTTGAATGCCCATATTGCATGCCGACTTTGCCCTCCTTGCTACATCCTTGCATAGATAAAATAAAGGAAGAGTCTAACCCACCTTATCCCACGTTATTTTGCTTATTTTCCTTCCTCCTTGTTTCCCTCCTTGTTTCTTACTGTAGTGCAGCCTGATGAAAGCATTTCTTGTTAGTTACAGTCACTGACTTCCTTCCCAGAACCAGGGGGCAGGGAGACCTCTGCTGGCGAGAATGACAATTTGTGATGTCAGATTTTTCAGTATTGAAGGAAGAAAATGAATCTGGGGGGTTTTCTGCAAACAAGGAACGGAGAGTTTCCACTATGCGTGTGCTATTTCCCCAGAGAAATATTACAAAGGAGCACTTCATAAATTGCAGCTAAGAAAGAGGCTTTGACATTTAACAGGATCAGTCAAAGCCCAACGGAAAGTCCATGCAGCTTATTATTTAATTTGACACCAGTATATGTTGTCAGTCTGTATCCAAAAAAACCTAGCTGTTATTTCTATGCTCTACTCATTATTCTTTTATCACTCTCAAATGTTTGAGTGTCAAACAATAGTTCATTCAGCTGAAGCAGTGTCAAAAACAGAAGGCAGCCTTAGTTACTAATATTTTTCACTAAAAGTAAACAGCATTATTGATAGTACGGGATATGTCTTTATAGAGGGGACATTGAGTGTATCAGAAAAGGGAATACAGCCAAACTGAGGAAGTATCAGTTATGACTTACAGTGAGTATAGATACTGTTATTCTAAAAGTTATATCAGCGACCTGTTTTTAAGCCATTCATCCCAGTTACTCCATTTTTTCTCAAACAGTTCAGCTGTTAACCTAAACACGCAGTATGGGTTTCCATGCCTCTTGAGATTTGCATGACATGGATCTATGCAAGCCACTACTTGTTTGATATTGTGTCACAGAGCATCTGAGATCTTGCTGTGCTTAATGACCTGTTTTCCGAAGTGCCTCCTGTCATTTCTTTCCTTTAAATTTTGTCCTTTCCAAGTACATCTTCTCTGCTTTTTACTCTACATTTGAAAGGTCTTTGTTTCCTTACATAGTAGTTGCCATTTAAAAAGGTAGCATTTTTGTAACTAATCATATTAATCTCAATACAACACAGGAAAATATTGCTACTTACTACCAAAAGACAAAAAGAAAAGGAGTACTTGTGGCACCTTAGAGACTAACCAATTTATTTGAGCATGAGCTTTCGTGAGCTACAGCTCACTTCATCGGATGCATGAAGTGAGCTGTAGCTCACGAAAGCTCATGCTCAAATAAATTGGTTAGTCTCTAAGGTGCCACAGGTACTCCTTTTCTTTTTGCGAATACAGACTAACACGGCTGTTACTCTGATACCAAAAGACAGGTTCTTTTAAAAAGGCAACCACTGCACAAGAAGAACTACTGACCTGGTGGTTAGCACTCCTTTATTGCCCCGCTGGAGACTTATTTTTGTTTCCTAGTAATGGTCTCTCACTGCCTAAGCCATCTGGGACTCAGAGTACAACAGAACAGCACTCTCAGCCCTTGAGTGCTTTGTGTTGCTTCTCCATATGATAAAGGTTCACTGTTGGCAGGTTTCCTGGGAGTTCTATTCACTCCTCTGCAGCCAATAAGATGTTAGCTACGTCATGAGCCACAGGGCTCCTTTTGCTGCATTTGGTAGCTATTGCCATATCTGTGTATACACAGTCATCAAACCCTGATTGTGCTAATTTCACACCTCTCTCCTGTATTCAAAATTCTGTAGAAACCAAATTTTGTTTATCTGAAACTCTGATTATCTGGTGGTTTCAGATATCTCCAGAGACCTTAAAATAATCAGAGTTTCCCTTTATTCCTGACCTGGGACAGATGTTTAAACCTGAACTATTATTTCTTTGTTCATGCTCCAAGTTAGCTAATTAGGTAAAAAAGGAACTGCCTCCAACCCTATTCCAATTATATATATATATATATAATCTTCCTTCTGTTTAGAACCTCCAGAAAATGTAAGCTGTACCATACCAGAAGAGGACAGTGGTTCACCTAGTCTGATACCTTGCCTCTGAGGGGCGGTATCAGGATTTTGGAAAGGAAGGTTATGAAATCAGAGTAACATTAACACCAGAAAGACATGGGTTTGTGTATTAGAGACAATCTTGTAGAGCTATTAAAACTGCAAAAGAAGTATAACTAAATTTTCCATTTGAAGATTGAGACCCAGCTAACTGACAGTACAATGGGGCCCTGATTTGGACCTTTAGACACTATTATAGAATCATTCAAACCATAGAAATATAGAACTGGAAAGTACCTTGATAGGTCATTTAGTCCAGTCCCCTGCACTGAGGCAGGACTCAGTATTATCTAGACCATCCCTGCCAAATGTTTGTCTAACCTGTTCTTAAAAATCTCCAATGAGAGAGATTCCACAGCCTCCCTAGGTAATTTGTTCCAGTGTTTAACTACCCTTACAATTAAGACGTTTTTCCTAATGTCTAACCTAAATCTCCCTTGCTGCAATTTAAATCCATTGCTTCTTGTCCTGTCGTCAGTGGTTAAGGAGAACAATTTATCACCGTCCTCTTTATAACAACTTGTTACATTCTTAAAGACTATTCTCATGTTTCCCCTCAATTTTCTCGTCTCCCCACTAAACACGTTGTTTTCAGTCTTTCCTTACAGGTCATGTTTTCTAGACCTTTAATAATTTTTGTTGCTCTCCTCTGGACTTTCTCCAATTGGGCCACATCTTTCCCAAAGTGTGGTGCCCAGACCTGCACACAACAATATTCCAGCTGAGGCCTTATCAGTGCTGAGGAGAGTGGAAGAATTACTTCTTGTGCCTCACTTACAACCCTCTTGCTAATACAGCCCACAATGATGTTTACTTTTTTTCGCAATAGTACTACCTTTTTTACTCATATTTAGTTTGTGATCCACTCTAACCCCCAGATCCTTTTCTGCAGTATTTGTTCCTAGGCAGTCATTTCCCATTTTGCATTTGTGCAATTAGTCATTCCTTCCTAAGTGGAGTACTTGCATTTGTCCTTATTGAATTTCATCCTATTTATTTCAGACAGTTTGTCAAGATGATTTTGAATTCTAATCCTATTCTCCAAAGCTCTTGCAACTCCTCCTAGCTTGGTATCATCCACAAACTTTATAAGTGTACTCTCTATTCCATTATCCAAGTCATTTATTAAGGTATTGAATAGAACCAGATCTAGGACAGATCCTTGCCAGGCCTCACTCGATATATCATTCCAGCTTGGTTGTGAATCATTTATAACTACTCTCTTAGTATGCTTTACCAACCAGTTGGGCACCCACCTTATAGTAGGTTCCTCAAAGCTATATTTCCCTAGTTTGTTTATGCGAAGGTCATGCGAGACAGTATCAAAAGCCTTACTAATGTCAAGATATATCAAATCTACTGCTTCCTCCCTATCCACAAGGTTTGCTACCCTGTCAAAGAAGGATAGTAGGTTGATTTGACATGATTTGTTCTTGACTGTTATTTATTACCTTATTTTCTTCTAGGTGCTTACAAATTGTTTGTTTGATTATTTGATCCATTTTCTATCCAGGTTCCAAAGTTAAATTGACTTGTCTATAATTCCCAGGGTTGTTATTTCCCTTTTCATAGATAGGTACTACATTTGCCATTTTCCAATTCTCTGGGAAATTTTCCCAGACTCTGTGAGTTCTCAGAGATAATCACTAATGGCTCAGAGATCTCTTCAGCCAGTTCCTTATGTATTCTGGGATGTATTTCATTAGGTCCCACCTTGAAGACATCTAACTTGTCTGAGTAATTCTTAACTTGTTCTTTTCATATTTTAGTCTCAGATTCTAACTCATTTATACTGATGTTCACTATGTTAGTCATCTAATCACTGCTAACTTTTTTGATGGAAATTGGAACAAAAAGGGCATTTAACACTTCGGCTGTTGCTGCATTTTCTGTTATTGTCTTTCCTTCCTCATTGAGTAGTGGACTTACCCTATCCTTGATCTTCCTCTTGCTTCTCAAGGACTTGTAAAATGTTTTCTTGTTACCTTTAATGTCCGTAGCTCGTTTAATCTTGCTTTTTGCCTTGGTCTTTCTAATTTGGTCCCTATATGCTTGCGTTATTTTTTTGTATATATTCATCCTTTGTAATTTGACCTCGTTGCCACTTTTTGTATGACTCTTTTTTGAGTTTCAGGTTGTCAAAGATCTCCTGGTTAAGGCAAGGTTGTCTCTTACCATACATCTTATCTTTTGTATGCATTAGGATAGTTTGCTCTTGTGCCCCATTAATGTTTTTTTTTTAAACTGCAAACTTTCTTGAACTCTTGTTTTCCCTTAGACTCGCTTCCCATGGGATCTTGCCTATCAGTTCTCTGAGCTTGTTAAAGTCTACCTTCTTGAAGTCCATTGTCTTTCTTCTGTTGTTTTCCCTCCTACCACTCCTTAGAAGCATGAACTCTATAATTTCATGATCACTTTCACCCAAGCTGCATTCCACTTTCAAATTCTCAACCAGTTCCTCCCTGTTTGTCAGAATCAAATCTAGCACAGCATCTCCCCTAGTTGCTTTCTCCACCTTCTGTAATAAAATATTGTCTCTGATGCATTCCAAGAACTTGTTGGATAATCTGTGCCCTGCTGTGTTATTTTCCCAGTGGATGCCTGGGCAGTTGAAATACCACATCACTACCAAGTCCTTTGATTTGGATGGTTTTGTTAGTTGTTCAAAAAATCATCATCCACTTCTTCTTCCTGGTTAGATGGTCTATAGGAGACACCTACCATGATATCACCCTTGTTTTTTTACCCCTTTTATCCATACCTAGAGACTTCCAACAGGTCTGCGTCCCACTTCTATCTCAACCTCAGTGCAAGTGTATACATCTTTGATATACAAAGCAACACCTCCTCCCTTTTTTCCCTGCCTGTCCTTCCTTAGTAAGCTGTACCTTCTATGCCAATAATCCAGTCCTGTGAATTATCCCACCAAGTTTTGTTGATGCCAATTATGTTGTAATTGTGATTATGCACTAATATTTCTAGTTTTTCCTGCTAATTCCTCATACTTATTGCATTAGTGTACAGACATCTAAGATGTTCATTAGATTTCCCCTCTATATTCCCGCTTGTCTCTCCTTTGTCCCTGATGTGATTGCCCATATTTCCTGCAGATTCTGACCTGTCATCTAGCTCTCCATGTTTTAGATTTACCTTTGAGTTTTATCTCTTGCCTCTGTTGAACTTCATTTAAAGACCACCTCACTGGGTCAGTCAGTCTGTATCTGAAGATACTCTGCCCCTTCCTTGATAGGTGAACCCCATCTCTGCACAGCAGTTCTTCTTCTTGGAACAGCATCCCTTGGTGGAGGAAGCTAAAGCCCTCCTGGTGACATCATCTGCATAGCCATGCATTCACCTCCAAGATGTGTCTGTCTCTGCTTGGGCCTACCCTTGACCAGAAGGATCATGAGAACACCACCTGAGCCCCCAGCTCCTTCATCTTCACTCCCAGGGCACTGTAATCGCTTCTGATTTGCTTGCAGTATCATTAGTCCCCACATGGATGAGCAGCATGGGGTAATAGAGGGTCAGATGATCCTAGGCAATCTTTTTGTAATCTCTCTTATATGGGCCCCTAGCAGGCAGCACACCTCCTGGGATACCAGGTCAGGCCAGCAGATGGATGCCTCCTTCTCCCTTAGAAGGGAGTCACCAACCACCACCACCCGTCATTTCCTCTTGGGAGTGGTGGCAGCGATCCTTCCAGCCTTGGGGGGTCAGGAGCAGCAAAAGCTTCCTAAATGTGGGGGGCTTCCCGCTCCCCCCATGCCACTCCTTTCCCCCCGAACTCCTGCTCTCGCACTGCTCTTTCTCCCCAAGCCCCCACCCTCACAGCACCCCTTTTCCCTGAGGCCACGCCCCCACGCTGCCCCTTGCCCCAAGCTCCCCATCCCCTGCTCACTCTTCTATGCCCCCTCCTCCCTGTTGCTTGCCCTTACAGCCAGTAAAAAGTGGTGGAGCCATGGTCCCCTGGCTCCCCCTGTTCCAGCGCACCTGTTGGAGGTACATGCCCTCTCCTCCTCCACCCTTGGGGAAGATTCCTCATCCTATTTCTCATGTTATTGTAATAGTACTAGTAATAATAGATGCTCTGGGCCAGTGGAGATCACTGAGTACACTTCAGGTGGGGAGCAAAACTTACTTTCTGCCACTTATCTGCCTTCTACACCTTCTCCCAATCCTGGCAGTTCAGGCCAGTTCAACACCTAGCACAATTTAGAATAGCCTGAGGGCTGCTCTAACTTGCACAGAGTTGTGATGGCCCCCTGTGGCCTTTTGCACCAACAAGGCCACGCTCCCTGCTGCTCCTGACATTTCTCTACATTAGAGGACCATAGGGGATGGTACAGAGGTGTCCACATCTCAAGAGGAGAATCCCGCCACACCTGGGAAATCCTCATCTGATCTTTAAGGCATCCTTAAGTCCTCTCTTAGTTGCCAAAGTGGCACCAAGAGGACTTTAGCAGGTCTGAAGATCTGACTGTGAGTCTTACTATTGCCAGAATTTATGAAGGGAAATGATTTTCCAGTAATAATGGTAGGGTTTTTTGTCCTTTTTAGAAATCTAACACTTTGGTGCATTCCATACAATTGTGCATGTTTATCATAATTACACCTTCCAGTTCTCATCACAGACCCTTCATGCTGTTCTGGCCATATGCTTTCTATTAGAATCAGCAGTACTCATGTATCTACAACTTTCTTTGATTCTTTTAATATGTATCCTTTAAGATTAAGACAGACTTCAGGGTCTGTTGTGGTGTTCTTCAGTTCTATATAAATATCTTATTGTTTTACACCACCGAGTGGCCAGATTGAGCAGATATAGCAAGAATTTTTGAATCTAGCCTTACTACCTTAACACAAGCTGGGTTTGGCTTTGTTGTGGTGGCCCTTAATAGGGCACAGGTGTTTAACTAGTGACTGCTTTCAAAACTTCATTTGGATATAACAAAAGACTTCTTGTTTTGGAAGAGCCATTTAAATGTCAAGCAGATTCTTGAACAATTGCCTCTGCAATGTCCCACTCTTGGATGCATGTGCCATTAGCACTTTAACCATCCTGAAAGCAGTGACCATTGGGGTTGTGTGCATGCCCCCTTGTGGCAGTGCTCAAAGTGCAAGTACATGAGAAGCTGCAACCTCAGTAGCTCTCATTTCCTTTACTGTTCACGTGAGGGGCTTCAGAACCAGCAGCTCCTTTCCCTATTCTCGGTCAGGCTTTAGGTGAGTTGTCAGGGGTTTGTGGAGTTGGTTGTAGGTTTTGGTAAGCAGTGCTTAGTTCAGTCCAAGTTTGACACCAGTACAGACTTCAGACTGGATGGCAAAGGGTAGCACTACATCAGAGCAGATCGCGGCAAGGATAGGAAAAAGCTATGTGCCACCATGCCAATCCACATGGCCTCCTAATTGTTCCTTTCTTTGTGGGCAAATAGCTGAAGGAAGAATTTGTGACACATTTCTCATTGGGGCAACAAAAGAAATTCTCAAGAGAGAGTGAGGGAAAAGACTAATTTCTAATGGGTAAAGAAGGGTAGTCTCTGTGGTGCATTGCTAAAAATAGAGGGTAAGAATGGAAACTGCCTGACAACATCTTGGTGGTCATTGCTGCTATTAAACTTAGTACCTTCCATCTGAGTTCTCAAACATTTTGGTTATTAATGAATTAAGCCCCCAATACTCCTATAACACAAGAAGTGTTATTTAATTTACAGATGAAGAAGCAAAGACAGAGACTAAGGCCAATGTTTTCAAATGCAGCCACTAACTTTGGGTTTGTCAGGTTTGGGAATGATATTTCAGCGGTGCTAAGCCCCTGGTACTGCCTCTGACTTCAGCTGGAGTTGTGGATGTGCAGCTCCTCTGAAATTCAGGCCATATTTAAGGTGTCTCAAGCTGGGCACTATGCTTTTGACATTTGGGTCTGATTTACTCAGTGTCATCCAAGGAAACTATGGCAGAGCTGGGAACAGAACCCAGATCCTAATCCCAGTCCCGTTGCTTTAACCAGAAAACCTAAAAAAAAAAAAAACTTTAAAGACAAGAGGTCGCTTTCCATGTAGGATGGTTCACTGGTAAAGCCTATTTATTTGAACTGGCTTCCTAATAAACTGCCAGCAACTACTTGTTCTCTTTCAGTCCAGATTATCCATGCACGTTTGGTGCCACCTGAGCAATATGAGTAATGAGGAGTGTATTGATAGCCTTAGAAATTACAAGTTTGTACAGGTCTGTATTTTATACAGTGATGCCATGTCACTGAAGGTGTCAGAAACAGGGAGATGATGACATGAACTGGAGTCATATTACACAGCATTGTCTTGAAAACACTGTTTATCTGACCATAGTTATAAAGCTAGAATTTGTCCTGTCCCTGCATAGCTGCTTTAAGGGAGGAAGTGTGCCAGTAGGAGCTTTCTCCCCTTCTTGTGTCTCTCTCTGCCTTCCCCCTCCCCCGCCCCCATGTAGGGACAGAGGACAAGTACATTCTTTGTGCTCAGGGGAGTGCAGGGACAGGTTAGGCACCTAATTCCCATTGAAATCCAGGGGAATTAGTCACCTAACTCACTTTGACACTTTTGAAAATCTATCAACATCTATCAGCATCTTTAGGCACCTAAATACCCTTGAAAATCTAGCCCTTGGAAGCCTAAGTCCCACTGGCTTTAAATAACAGGTAGGCTTCTAAGAACCAAAGGCTTTTTTGAAAATGGGACTCAGGCTCATAAGTCACTGAGGCACTTTTGAAAATGTTACTTCAGATCCTCTGCTGGTGACCCATATTCATTTCCTTCTCTTTTTGGCTCCTTCATTAGAGCTATAACTTTATTTCTGCAGATGACTCATGATTCCATATTCTTTGCTCTGATTTCTTTCTTCATTGCTTTATGTTTGAAAGGATTTCAGCAAAGAGGACAATGCTGTCTTCAAATCTAAGGCAATTTGGGAAGCTGTCTGTCAGTCGGGTGGCCTTCTTCTTCCTTTTATAATAAACAAACAAATGACTGATAATACTTTACACAGTTATAAAGGGCTTTCCTTCTGAAAATCTCAGAGAGCATTTCAAACATTAATGAATTAATACAACACCTTTGGGAAGAAGGTGTCCCCATTTTGGAAACAGAGATATTAAAGTGATTTTCCCAAGGTCATAAAGGAATTCTGATGACCTGGGAAACAGAACCTGGATTTCCTAACTCTGAGGCTTTTGGTATAACCACAAGATTGTCCTTCCTCTCATTTATAATTTCTGAAAACCTTCTCCAGGCAACAGTTAAAAGCATTTAGATGAAATAGAGTCTCTTATAAGTAAGCCCATGTTTCAGCTTGATCTTCTAATTTTCCATAATCGGTTCTTGTACAGTGTGTGTCTACTATCACCTCTTCTTCTAGTGCTTCCAATTTTCCATCCTTTTCTACCTTTGCAAAATCTACAATGTGCATTAGGCCATTAAAAATAACCCAAGTTATTAACATTTAGAAATTAGCTACAGGTCAAGCAGAGTATCTTTTACATATGTATATTGAATGGGATGGACCAAACGGCAGGTTGATATAATACTAAATATGGATTAACACCAGAGACAGTAAAGACTCTAAGGGAGCCATACCTTGTGAGTTAGTCAATTTTACACTTAAAATTAGAGAGAGAATAAAATGTACACAACTCTACATTATACTGAAACGTATTTTTATTAAGGGTTGATGATGACAATACATGTCATGAGAGTGGAACTCAATGGCTTTATAAATGTCACCTGAACTCCCAAGATAAACAGAGTGCTATAACACGCACACCAGATTATGGGGTATCATTTATTTTCCATTTCCATCTGTGTTTTGGGAAGAGCAGAAAGTGCAGGTCCCTTGAAATAGAGGTCCCTTGTGTATAGTAATTGACATTCATTTAAAGCAGAGTGAGACACCATCTTCTGTATTGCTACTGTGATTTGTATTACAGTAACACCAGAACTGAGATTGCGGTGCTGTAAAAACACAGAGTAAGAGAAAGTTCCTTCTGCAAAGAGCTTACATGCTAGAGTTAGGATAGGTAACAGGTAGGAGAAAGGAAGGATTTTGCTGATGGGGAACTGAGGCACAGAGAGACTAAGGGCCAGATTTGTAAAGGTATTTCGGTGCTGAAAGGTGTAGTTACGTTCCTAGTGGGATTTACGAAAGTGCTTAAGAAGGGGCAGAAATTTAGCAAGAACTGGAACAGATGCTGTAAACTAAACATGGAGACATCAAATGTGTACATGGTTAGAACCCTGTTCATAAAAATGAGAACAAAATAATGGGGAAGAATAATAGGGAAAGGGTATCATCTGAAGTACAATGGTGCCTCAAGCACTGTACAAAGATTTAATAAGAAATGGTCCTTGTCATCTTACAAACTAAACAGGCAAGACAGTCAAGTATTACTGTTCCTACTTTACAGACAGGAAGCTGGGTCACAGAGAGATGAGGTGGCTTGTCTAAGGTCACACAGGAAGTCTGTGTCATGTATGAATCCACATCTGAGTCCCAGTACAGTGCTTGAACTATAAAACTATCCCGAAAACTGTTTGAAGCTGAGGCTGTCCATGTCATAGAAATGATAGGTGGATTTGGGGTTACATTTTCAACAGGATAGAGTCATCTGGATGATAGGCTCAGCGAGTGTTGCCTGGAGTGAGGACGGGGAAACAAACTCCTGGCATATGCCAACCGACCCATCTGGTCATATTTGGCCCATGGCAGAGCTGCTTGGCATCCCCACAGTGACACATTCATACTGCAGTGGACAGAATGAGGCCATGATGAGCATGACATTTTGGAGTAAGGATCTGCAAAATTTAATCTTTAAAATTGCAGCAGTTGTTGAGTAATAGGTCCAGATGCAATACCAACTAGCAAATGTCTGCTTATTTCTGCATTCACCTAACATAAAGCCAGCTGAATGGATTATGGATCCTATCCATGCACCTTCCCATTTCAGCAAAGCTTAGAAAATGGAAACATGTCAAACCTGGATAGATAACATTTCTTGGTATTGGAAAGAATCCATAGCTGCAGATAGCAGGCACAGTTCTTAAATAAATCTCTCCTCATCACACACATGCCTGGTGAGCTGGAACTAGAACTAAAGACTTTTAGCTCCTCTGGCCTTCTTCAGGCCTCGCCACTTTACGTGAAGAAGAACTGCTTTAGTTCATAATAAAAGTCTCTTGTCTTTCTTTTGGGCTAGATGCTAGAGGGCAGCATCACTCACACACACACACACAATACATTTCAATACTAACTATTGCCTTTACCAGAGCAGGTGGAAATATTACAGACCACCCTACATATCAATTGTGAACAACAATACAAAATCGTTCTACAAATCTAGGCAAAATCCTTTCAGATCTCTTGCAGGGTTCTTATGTAGCTTCTCCCTTCCTCCTCAGTTATATGCTGGGGGTGAAATCCTGGCCCCACTAAAGTTAATGAGAGTTTTGCCATTAACTTCACGGTGGCCATGATTTCACCCTTTGTGTCTACTGTATCAGGGTTGCAAGAGTACTAAATGTGCTCAGTTAGATGCTGTTCTTTGTCCTATTGAAGTCACTGGGACCTGTGCCAGTGACTTGAATGAGGACTAGATATAGAGCCTTAGAGCTAAACCCAGCCCTCAGATGCGAATCCATGGCTTCCACTGAAGTCATCTCTCCCACTGAAGTCAATGGAAGCTGCATGCATACAACTGAGCGCATATTTCGTTCCTAGGTCTATAAGACAGTATCACAATATGCAGCCCCCTAATACCAGGCATGCTTTGAAATGTTTATTATTAAATCCTTGTAATTTTTGGTCAGATCTTGTTAAGAACATAATACTGTCTTAGAAAACAACCTGAAAGGGTATTACAACAGGATTGGGATTACTCGTTGCAATACACTTAACTGGGGGGAGATTTCAAATTCAATTTACAGTAATGTCAAAGTACAATTAATATATAGGTAATGATAAGGGAAACATGCAGACGTACACATTGATAGCACTACTTCAACAAATAAACTTTTGGTGCTAGTAATTAGGTACACAAGATTATTATATGTTTAATTGACTAAAGTGACAATTTGGAATTACATCTAGTAACATTTAATTGGATTTGGAGTCTCCAGAGGATAGGAAATGGAGAGCAGTGTGGAGAAGCAGCAATAAAAGCAAACTGATTTTCTAAAGTAGGTGAAAACGAAGCATTAATATCTGCTTTACAATAGTTTTTAATATCCCCCCAGTCTAATAAGAGTAATGCAATGGTTGTAACAAACAGTCTGGATACTAAAGCGTATTCAATTAGATACAAAGATTGCTGATTGGTTTGGGGTTTTTTTATAGCATAATTTAATCAAAGGTGAACTATGTTTGACTTTGCTATAGACTGAGATATTCTCAGACTCACAGTACATCCCAGTGCTGTTCTGGAAGAAATGTAGACTGTATTTAATGTATTTTAGTCCATAAATGCTTTAAAGCATAATAAGCAGCAGCCAGAATAAAATATTTTTGAGCAGCCATTAAATATCTGAGCACAATATAAATAGAAAAACCATAAAAGGAAAAAATGTAAGGTTGTTTTCTCGCATATAGTTTAGCTACCTAATAAAAATGCTTGCTGTATTCCCAAAATATGTTTTACTGTTGAGCAATGACTGATAGTTCTGTATAACTGTGTGCCCTTTTTATATAAACTTCATTTTATATTATCTGCTTTAAAAACTTGGTACTTTTATCTCAGCCCTCTCCCCAATATTCACGTCTTTATTCTGCTCTTGTCATTAGGAGTGCCATGACTGCTGACTACATGTACTGGCTGTCAGGAGGCAGTGAGCAGCATATAAGCAAGCTCATCAAACTGTATTGGCAGGTAAAAATTGATGGTCTAACTAGAAAGGAGGAGCCCATCTCACTATTAGAACCAAAATGAAGGATTAGTGCTTAAAAGACTGCCGACAAAGATAGCTCTGGGGCATATCAGTCAGCAGGACACTGTATAGTGCTAACATATTTATAATTAAGCAGATTTTCTGGGACTAATTTTAAGGGCAAAATTCAAGGTTGTTGTTGACCCTTGGCTCACACTTCAATTTTATGGAGTGCTATAAAATTTAATTCCAGATACTGACCCTTTTTTTAAAAAGTTTGGCTGAGACTGTTTTTCTGATAACTTTTCCTACTCTTTGAAATGGAAGGAAAAATGACCTAACCAGTGGTCTCAGGGAAACAGAGTACAATAAGAAAGACAACTAGTAAGACCCCAATTCTGCAAAGATTAATCACTGCATGTAGTCCTATCAGCTTTGACGACCCTCATCGCTCGAGCAATTATTACTGTCTTGAGTAATGTTTTGTAGGATCAGGGCCCTGATCTAACAAAGCACTCAAGCACACGTTTAACTTTAAGCACATGTGTAGCCCCACGGACTGTAATGGGAGTACTGGTGTTCTTGGAAGTAATCAAGTAAGCATTTGCTGGATTGGGGCCTAGAGGCTTAGTGCTAGCTCACTGGTACTGGTTACATCTCTAACCTCTGTCTTAAACACACCCACAAACCCACATGTATACACACACACACGTGTGCTCCTGAAACTCTACTCACTCCAGTAACTGCTTGAGAGTGTCTCCTCCTTCCTGTCTCTTTATTTTTAGGATTGGATTAAGGGGCTAATAGAAGGATCTCCTTATTTTTCAGAAACAACAAGAAGTCCAGTGGCACCTTAAAGACTAACAGATTTATTTGGGCATAAGCTTTTGTGGGCTAGAACCCACTTCATCGGATGCATGGTGGCCTAGAACCCACTTCATCGGATGCATGGAGTACTTATGACCAAATGGAGTAAGCTTATGCCCAAATAAATCTGTTATTCTTTAAGGTGCCACGGGACTCCTTGTTGTTTTTGTGGATACAGACTAACACGGATACCCCCTGATACTTATTTTTCAGTTGCTTCTTCCCATCCACTCTCTGGGCATTAGTTCCCTACTTCTCCCCTTCCTGTTTGTGCCTTCCCTCCTGATTGCCCAAGCTGGCCCTAAGCACAACCATAACATGGTGCAAAGACTGTGTGGCAGCTGGGGTTCTAGCTTTTGGGGGACCCATCTCCCAATTTGCAGATGGGGCCCATTCCATTCTTCTGGCAGTGAGACCCAACAAGAAGTTCATCCCCTACCATCGGAGGGTAATTCATGGGTTGTCCCTCCACTCTCCAGCACTTAGGGCCAAAGGCAAAGGTGAGCCCTCTATCAGTTATAAAAATAATTCTTTCCACTCCCTGATAGATATTTGCCCCAGCTGTACCTCCCTATCTGCATGTCCCATTGTCCAAACAAGTGCTTTGTGGCCTGACTCCCAGGATGAGATGAAAGATGTTTTATGTCAAGCTACTTTGTCACTGGTTAAATGGTTAATAAAAATCCATGCAATCTACAATGGTTTCATACATTATGCATAAACTTTACCTTATGATAAAATATCAGGATCTGATTCTGATCCCACTTACACTGGTGTACACCGTATCACAGTTACTCTTTGTTGTATGAAGACCAAAAGAAAAAACACTTCTAATTTACCCCAGTGGAATGAAGATCAGAATCAGGCCCTTTATGTTCCAGCATCACTCCTGGAGGTCTGCAGGGTGAATCTTCCCTTTCCTAGGGTGACCAGATAGCAACTGTGAAAAATCGAGAAAGGGGGTGGAGGGTAATAGGCGCCTATATAAGAAAAAGTCCCAAAAAATTGGACTGTCCCTTTAAAAACAGGACATCTGGTCACCCTACCCTTTCCTAAATTGTTAGCTGCATCCTCTGACTTCTTATTTATACACACGAATACATCTCACCCTAGGAGCCATCGTCTTTCAGAACTGTTGTGAGTGCAAAGCATGTCTAGTTTACTGAGCTAGAATTTGCTGTGCCTGTGAACTTTCAAATGTGAATTGACCAAAGGACCTGTGTATTAACCTCTACCTCAGCCCAGGTTCCAGCTCCACTCCCATTCTGTGGGCTTGATTCATGGGCTGGACACTGGGAAGGGTATTTTCCCCCTACATGCTTACTGCATGTGCATCAGGAGATCCAGTAAAGTCCCAACTCCCCAAGACCTCATTGGTGGGAACATGCAGTCTTTGCCATCTCTGTTCCTATTTCTTTTCTGCCTGTCCTTGGAGCTGGAATTGCTCATCTCCTTTGATTGCAGAAGCTGTGACGTGTCAACAAAGATCTTCCCATTTGTTTGATCTCTCCAGGTGCTTGATTTTCACTCTGAGGCAGACATTGCTTCACTGGACAAAGTCACTGGCTTTCAATTTAGTGTCTTTAGCGTGGGATAAGGACTCAATAACATCTAGGAGTGTTCACATACAGGCAGCTAGGGCCCAATATTGTGCCCACTGAAATCAGTAGAAGTATTGGGGCCTAAGAAAGCACTGTATGTTGAAGATGCATGAACAACAACCTTACCTTTTTGAGTTGCTGAATTCTGTGCATTCAGCATTAAGGGTCACTTCAGTGTTAATAGTGCCCATAGCAATGATTACCCAGTATTTTGTGGGGCATGACACCATTGAGACCTATCACCAGAGGGTGACCGGGTAGCATTAACAAGTACTGATCTTTATGTTAATGTTCTCTCTTTATCTCTGATTAAACTGAAAATAACTTGTCACGACTGCCTTTGTAACCAAAGCAACAGCTATTGATGCACGCTCCTTTTCTTGTTAACCATTCTCCTCCTCCGGAATTCTGCAAGGCAGTCTCACGATTTTGAGGGAAAGTAGAGAAGAGGACATACCCAGGATGGATATCTTGGTGGAGATCATTAAGGCTCTTTACTTTGGTAAAGATTGATTTTTATTCCGGGGGGAAAACTATCACACTTTACTTTTGATCCAATGGCCTGACACAAGGTTTTCAGGATTTTACTGGCTATCTTCGTATCTTCACTTAGTGATTTTGCTTTGGAATAAGACTCATCTTCTGCCTCTTCCATGGCTTTGAATGTGTCACCCTTCTTGAATCTTTCCACTGGCTAGCTTCCTCTTACTGCATAAAACTGACGCTCTTTATCCATATAGACAAAGCTCTTTATTATCATCTTGCCTCCATCAATATCTCACCCTTTTTTCCTTCCTCTGTTCCTTATGATCACATTGATCCTTTCATCTTATTTCTCCCTTCATCCTTCTCTCTAGTTTTTGGTTGCCCCTATCCCTGGCAACATCTGCCAAAAATCCTCTTCCTCCTTCAAATCCCTCCTTAAAACATACCTGTTTAAGCAGCCCTTTCTCATCATAGTAACCCCTAGACCTTTTTTCTTCTCCACTGATGGCCTATGTCTTCTCTTGTGTTTGTTTGCCTTTAGATATATATATATATAAACCCAGTAATTCCTGTATCAATCCCAATCATTTGTGGTTGAACTAAAGAATATCTTTTAGAAAGACATCCCATCCTGATTTAGACATTTCAGTGATGGAGAATTCACCTCGTCCTTTGGAAAGATAATCTATTGGTTAATTACTCTGTGTTAAAAATGCACACCTTATTTCCACCTTGACTTTGGCTACTTTTAACTTTCAGCCATTGGATATTAATATGCCGTCGTCTCTACTAGAGAAAAGAGCCCTTTACTGACAGATATCTTCTCCCTAGTTACGAACTTATAAATTGTGATCAAGGCCCCTCTTAAGCTTCTCTTCATAAACTAAATAGATTGAGCTCCTTAAATCTCTCACTCTAAGGCAGGTCTTTCATTCACTATACTTCTGTGAAATGATGTGTAATATGACATACAATAATAGTTCTGAATAATAATCTTTTCTGTCTACTCCATTATGAGATGGAAGTATAATTAGAGCTCAGTGGGGAATGGTTTTCCCATCCCAAATAAGGATGAAAAATCAAAATCTCAAGTTCTCTCAAACTGAAACTCTGAAGAAAACAAATTGAATTGGGTCAGTCAACATATTTCATTTACCTAATTTCTGTTTCATTTTTATTTCAACCTTTTTCTACATTTTTACTAATTGAAAAGTCATTTCAAACTGACAAAATGAATTTTTTGTTTCAAAAATCTTGAAATGGGATGTTTTGACAATTTCAACACTTTTTTCCGAAAAAAATTTGAAATTGGAACTTGATCAATACTGAAACTTTCCCGTGACCAATTTTGGTTTTAACAAATTGGGTTTTTTGGATGAAAACACATTTTGTCAAAACAATTCCTATGTATAATGCTGCATAGCACTGAGCTAATAATTCACTGAATAATAATATCCATTTCAAATTAAGCCTTTTGTTCTGGTCATAGAATATCTTTTCAAAAGTTTTACCCCACGGGGGGATAACAAATATGTAAAATTAGCAATGTCTGGCTTAGTTGCGATTGGTCATATAAGTCACAAGGTATTTTTTTCTGTTCCTGGATTATTGGGCAAGTGTAACCCCCTGGTGAGTATGTGTTACAGGTCCCTCTCTGTGCTGATCCATGAGGATCTGTCTGTTACAACACCAGCTAGAGAACCTTCAGGATCTGTGGCTGTTTGTGCCTGTGCCTTTTGGACATGGCTTTCTACAAACATTTATATCAGTTCAAGTGTATTGCTCAAACATTTACAGAAAAGAAGGGGGACACTAGTGGTAGAAGCAAATTCTTTAAATATTTAAATGGAATTTGTTTTGCTCTGTTTATGCAATGTTCATTGAGACTTCAGCCCTTCCCATGTCAAAAATCTATGGTGCATAAACGCAAAATAATTCATTTACAGTGTGATGAAGCAACTAGACCCCAATCCTACATGGTCTGAGTACTTCTTGAGTACTGATCAGTACCTTCAATTCCCATAGAGGTCAACTTCAGGATCATGACCCAAGAGAGCAAGGTTAATAGCCAGAAAACTCAGACTATAACCAAAATACCATCAGCAATCTTCATTTGGTTATGGGGGCTACCAGCAGCATTATATACTGGTTCTATAGATGTGTCCCGTAATCAGCACTTCATGGCATGTCAGGTTTTCAGCTTGGCAACAGGGAAAATGTTTTGTAATCCTTCTAATGGAATGTTTCACGTGAATTGACAGTTTAGTTGCTTTGGATAGCTGGGGTATCATCTTAGTGAGAAAATGTATTTCTCGTCAATTCTTGAGGGCACCATATATTTTGTGGCTAAGCTTGTTGTCATATTTCACTTCAGAAGTGCCCTGTCTGGCAATCCATGTTCATAGAAAGTCCATTGGCTTCAGCTGGTATTTTGTAAGTGTAAGTACTTCAGGATAGGGCCCATATTTTTGAAATAATGTAGTTAGAGGCAAATATCCAAGTTACATATACCCTAGTAGAACATATTTTTGCCCTAAGAAGTATTTTTTAACTTTTCTCACTGTGGGAAAGGGTAACGTGTTTCTTTTCATCTTCTCTCATCGCTCTTGCCAATAAAATCTGTAGGCCTATCCAAATTGTATATATGAGACATGGATATTTTAAAGGATTAATCCCTTTGTGCTTTTAATTTTCCAGTTGAAGTTTGGAGTGAAATCATCTTGCATTTCCAGGCCCGCCCACTACTGCAGGTCCCAGCCCAGAGGCTCTAGGGATAGCGGTAAACCGCTTGAACTAGTGGTTCCTTCCCCTGGGCTACTTCCCTCTCCTGCCCTTCAGCTTGTGGGGCTTCCTGCCCTCCCTCTGCACAAACCAGGTGTCCCTTTATCTAGGGTCTTGGCCTTCTTAGCCCACCGCAGCACTTCTCCAAACTCTCCTCTGCTTCCCTCCAAACTGCTCTCTGCTCCAACACCAATCCACTCTACTTCAACTCCTCCAAACTGCTCTCTTCTTCAACATCAATCCACTCTGCTTCAACTAGCTCAGTGGTTTGAGCATTGGCCTGCTAAACCCAGGGTTGTGAGTTCAATTCTTGAGGGGGCCATTTAGGGATCTGGGGCCAAAATTGGGGATTGGCCCTGCTTTGAGCAGGGGGTTGGACTAGATGACCTTCTGAGGTCCCTTCCAACTCTGATATTCTATGATTCTATGAACTCCTCCAAACTGCTCTCTGCTCCAACACCAATCCACTGGGCTTCAACTCCTTCCCTTGTCTGACTGAAGCAGGGGGTGGTTATCAGGTGACTGGCTTCAGGTGCTCTAATTGGCTTCAGGTGCTTTAATTAATCTATAGCAAACTTTCTCCCCTCTACAGGGAATAAGGCTTCCTTCTAACACTCTCCTGCTGCCCTCTAGCCAGGCTGTATCACAACACAAAAGAAGGATAGTCTTCTTCTTAAGACACTGGACTGTAACTTAGGAGATCTGGCTGCAATTCCTGACTCTGCATTGACTTCCTGTATCATCTTGAGCAAGTCACTTAAGATCTGATCTAAAGCCAATTAAAGTTATTTCTTCTTTGTCATACTTATTTGGATTACAAGCTTTTTAGGGCAGGAACTGTCCTATTAGTAGGTGCTTCCATCATAACAGTATTTGAGCACCTCCCAACCGTTAATATATTTTTCTTCCCAATACACGTATGAGGTAAGGAATTTCTAATATTCCCATTTTGCAGATGGGGAAACTGAGTCAGAGAGAGACCAAGTGCCTTGTGCAAGATCACACAGGATAGTTATGGCAAAGCAGGAATTGAAATTAGGTCTCCCTCAGCCTAGGCTACTGCACTAACCACTTGACTGTCCTTCCTCACTGAGGAAGTGTTTGTACAACCCCATTGCCATCAGAATCCTAATCACAGTTGGAGTTTCTGTAATATTTTGTCCCTTTGCTTATGAGATTGCACCAATCACTTGTTCTTGAATTTTTCACTGCTCCATAAAACAGCAGCGAGTTAATATCATATCTGATACTATTTTAAAGGCTTTTTGTTGCTGTAGTTGTTATTAGTATCTTCATCGAGGCAGCCTTATGCATGTATCTAGCCAGGTTATTTTTAAATTATTTTTTCCACACAGTCGTTTCCCTTTATTAATTTTCCTCCCTTCCACATGATTTCTACTTAGTAATATTTTTTTAATATCAGATAATTAATGGCAGGGTCATTGCTGGTTGAATCATACCGATTTTTTCATACATTGAGAAGTTAACACTTTGAATGTCGCTCTTATTAAAACAAATGGTTTAATTATCTCTAATTTCAGAAGGGATGGATTTATTTAATCAATATTTCAGTTTAAAGTAATAGACAATACATATCTTGGTCATAGTCAGTAGCTATTGAAATCCCAATATAAAGCACAATACAAAACCCAATAAAAGTTTTAACCATTAATGAAGACCCATAAATCATGTTGTCAAAATGAGGTGTAAAAAGAGAGCAATCTGATTGGCTAACAAAAGGTCCATACCATTTTGAAAAATGCAGGAGGGAACAAAAATAATATGAAAATGCCAGGAGTGGAATTCTGAACTCATACACTGCTTAGGGGACGGGTTTACTAGACCGCAGAGGGTAGAGAGCTTGAAGATTCATGGGGGAATCTAGACCCATCCAGGAGGATGCCAAGGAAACATTAGGGAAAACCCAGCCTCACCTCCCTCCTAGGCTGCAGATCTTCTTCAGGAGTTATGCATCCATTATCCGTTTCCCCCCATCACTGCATACCACCTCCTCTCTGAAAGGAGATGAAGGAATGCCTGTGCAACTCCTAGAAGTATTAACTGCCACATGAGTTTCCACTTGGACATCTACTCTTATTCTAGGAGGATACCACACAGAGCTTTAGATGAAGTCTCTTAGAAGGGAGTAAACAGTCAGCAGTTTTCAAAAACATGCCTTAATTCTACATATAGTCAAGTTGCCCTGCCACTAGATCAGCAGCCCTTCACTTACATAAAATGTGGTTTGCCATTGCACTGGCCCAGTCATGTTAGTTGATGCATCTCTGAAACCCAATAACGTCATCCTGTTTGTAGGCAGACCATGTCTGTCTCAGTCTGTTGCTGACTGATTAAGCTTCTCATGTTTGGGACTGGTTCCCAAAGGGCATGGAACTGTGTGCTGGGAAGGAGGACTGACGTCTCCTTCAGTTAGCTTTAGCTTTTTGCATTGCTTTCGTGTCAGCTTCTATTTTTCCTGCTAAGGCCACCGAAAAGTTCCAGAAATAAGCGTTCCATGTCCCCTTCAAGGGGTATTTCTACTCAGTGTCGCTTCTCATTCCCCTGTGTTTTGAGACTGGAGGACAAGTGCTACAAATAATACTAGGGTCCAGATTTTCCTGGATGCAATAGCTGACAGATTTCTTCACTAAATACTCTCCAAATGTACAAGAGGTGATGCCATTTTAGATTTCGTACTGCTGAGGAGCTCATAGAACAACTGGTTGTAAGGGGACAACCTTGGTTTGAATGATCATAGCTAATTCAGTTTAAACTAAATGGAAGGATAAACAAAAATAGATCTGCAACTAGGATCCTTGATTTCAAAGGGGCAAACTTTAAAAAATTAAGGGAATTAGTCAGGGAAATGGACTGGACTGAAGAACTCCAGGGTCTGAATATGGAAGAAACTTGGAATTACTTTAAGCCAAAATTGCAGAAACTATCTGAAGCCTGCATCTCAAGTAAGGGGAAAATTTCATCAGTAAGGGTTCCAGACCAAGCTGGATCAGCAAGCATCTCAGACACGTGATTATGAGAAAGTAGAAAGCCTACAAGAAATGGAAGATGGTATGGATCAGCAAGGAAAGCTACCTCTTGGAGATCAGAAAGTGTAGGGGAAAAGTGAGAACTGCCAAAAGCCAAACAGAATTGGACCTTGCAAGAGAAATTAAAACCAATAGTCAATTATTCTATCGCCATATAAATAAAAAGAAAACAAGGAAAGAAGAAGGGGGACTGCTAAACACTGAGGATAAGGTGTAGATCAAAGATAATTTAGGCATGGCCCAACACCTACACAAATACTTTGCCTCAGTTTTTAATAAGGGTAATTCGGAGTTTGGCTGATGGAAATGAGTATATGGAAGTAGAAATTACCACATCTGAGGTGGACGTCAAACTCAAACAGTTTAATGGGACTAAATCAGAGGGCCTAGATAATCTCCATTCAAGAATATTAAAGGAACTGGCACATGAAATTGCAAGTCCAATAGCAAGGATTTTTAATAAACCTGTAAACTCAGGAGTTGAACTATGACTGGAGGATTGCCAATGTAGTACCTATGTTTAAGAAAAGGGGGAAAAAGTGATTTGGGAAACCACCGGGCTGTTAGTTTAATCTCAGTTGTACAACTGAACAAATTTTGAAGAGAATGTAGTTAAGGACATAGAGCTAAACAGTAATTGGGATAAAATACAACATTGTTTAAAAAAGTTAGATCATGCCAGACCAGCCTAATCTCTTTCTTTGAGAAAATAGCTGATTCTTTAGACAAAGGAAATGCAAATATAATCTAACTGGATTTCAGTAAGGAATTTGCTGGAGTTCCACATGGGAAATTATTAGTTAAATTTGAGAATAAGGGGACTAAGATGAAAACTGAAAGGTGGATAAGGAACTGGTTAGGTTAGGAGGAGACCAGGTCATACTGGTCATCCTGAAAGATGAACTATCATGCTGGAGGGAGATTACTAGTGTAGTTCCTCAGGGATTAGTCTCAGGACCAATCTTCTTTAACATTTTTATTAATGACCTTGCCACAAAAAGTGTGTGTGCATTAATAAAATTTGCAGCTGACACAAAGTTGGGAGGTATTGCCACTACAAAGGAGGACCGGAATATTATATAAGAAGATCTGGATGACCTTGAAATTGGAGTAATAGAAATGGGATGAAATTGAACAGTGCAAGGTCATGCACTTAGGGACTAACAACAAGAGTTTTTGTTACAAGCTAGGGACGGATCAGTTGGAAGTGACAGTGGAGGAAAAAGACCTGGATGTATTGATTGATTACAAGATGACTATCACCCGCCAATGTGATGTGGTCATGAAAAACACTAATGCGATCCTAGGATGCATCAGGCGAGGTATTTCCAGTCGAGCTAGGGAAGTGTAAGTGCCAGTATACAAGGCACTTGTAAGACCTCATCTGGAATACTGTGTCCCATGTTTAAGAAAGATTAATTCAAACTGGAACAGGTGCATAGAAGGGATACTAGGATGATCAGAGGAATGGAAAACCTACCTTATGGGTGGAGACTCAAAGAGCTTGGCTTGGGTAGCTGAACCAAACAAAGGGTGAAGGGTGATATGATTGCTCTCTGTAAATAAATCAGAGAGATAAATACCAGGGCGGGAGAGGAGTTATTTAAATTAAGCACCAATGTATAGCAATTCCTATGTTTCAGTGCACTGCCGAAGAGGGTACTTTTGATTCTTTGCAATGCTCAACACAGGCCTGATTCAATGCCCACTGAGTGGGAGTCTTTCCATTGACTTTGATGAGCACTACATCAAGCCCTGAATGAGAGAGAATGGAAGAGAGAATGGAAGCTCTGTTAGCTTGACTTGCCCCAAATCTGGGAGGTCTGGGGAGGAGAATGTTTGAAAATGTTTTTATAAAGAAAAAAAATTGCATTCAAATTCATTGTGACTATATTCTAACTCTAGGTATACCCTGGCCATTTTATATATGTTTAGACATAAATATAGCAAGCCTGGAGCAAAGGCCAAGAGATCCCACACTCCTTCCTCTCTCCTTTAAAAAAAAAAAGAGGCGTACTTGTGGCACCTTAGAGACTAACAAATTTATTTGGGCATAAGCTTTCACGGGCTAAAACCCACTTCATCAGGTGCATGGAGTGGAAAATACAGTGGGAAGATATATATATATACACACAGAGAACAAGAAAAGATGGGGGTCGCCATACCAACTCTAATGAGACAAATCAATTAAGGTGGGCTATTATCAGCAGGAGAAAAAAACTTTTGTAGTGATAATCAGGATGGCCCATTTCGAACAGTTGACAAGAAGGTGTGAGTAACACTAGGGGGGGAAATTAGCATGGGGAAATAGTTTTTATTTTGTGTAATGACCCATCCACTCCCAGTCTTTATTCAAACCTAATTTGATTGTGTCCAGTTTGCAAATTAATTCCAGTTCTGCAGTTTCTCATTGGAGTCCAGGCATCTGATGAAGTGGGTTTTAGCCCTCGAAAGCTTATGCCCAAATAAATAGTCACTAAGGTGCCACAAGTACTTCTCGTTCTTTTTGCTGATACAGACTAACACGGCTACCACTCTGAAACCTGTCTTTCCGGGACACATGCTATGCTGCTGTCACCTCCCTCATCCCAAAGCATTGTACATGGTAGGACAACATTAGTCCCAAGCGACTGGAATCCAGTGTGACCTGTGGGGAAGATGTTTATCATGGTGTTCACAGAAGTCCCAGATTTCACATTCTTCCATCTTTTTCTCTGAATTCCTTGGTGTTCTTTCCCCTCACCCACTTTTCTAATCCCACTGGGGTCAAAGAAGTACCAATGCCATCATTGAGATGTCACTACAAATCGCTTGTGTCAGGCATGTGTGAAAATTCAGCCACAGCCTTATATAGTGCATAGGGAGATGTCTCTGCCTACCTAGAGGTAATGTCCACCTCCATCCTTATGCGGGGTGTGACGATATTGCCACTAGTGGGGTAGATCAGCATCATCCTCTCCCTGCTACCTCTCTGCAGAGCCCATCAAGAGGCATGAAGGCGGGAAACAGAATGACTTTCCCAATCCTGCTCTCCAGGGACCCAATCCAAAGTCCAGTGAAATAAATGGAAGTCTTTCCACTAACTTGAATTGGTACTGAATGGGCTCTAGGTGCACACGGGAAGAGGAATAACAATTGCTAGCATCTCATTCTCAGTGCCTAGACATGCCTGTAGATTTCTGTGCTGAAGTCTCCCTGAGCATATGGACTTCAGTGCATAAAGACTTCAGCAGAGAAATCTTTAGGGACCCCACTGCATAAAGTTTTCTGTTCCAAAGTTTTTATGTGCTGAAGTTTTTATGTTCTTAAAGATTTTAGCCCATAAAAATCCAAGGGGATAATAAAACAAATAGCAGCTACATGAAGGCTCAGGAGCTGGAGAAAAAAATTGCTCGTGGATAATAATAGGACCTTCAGTAGTAGTACTGACCAAAATCTAAGGAACTGTTTTTTCCCCTTTGAGTGATATTTTACCATATTGCACTCTGACCCAGTCCCTATTTGCATACTGCACAGACTGTTTATGGGTACATGGTGGTGTAAAGGTTTTATTGCCATGATTTTGAATTGTTCTCAAGGCTGGTGAAGCCAAAAGTGAGTTATGCAAGTAAGTTCCACTAAAACCTCTACACCGCAGCATGCCACCATGCATTCCATTTAGACTACAAATTAGAAAATTGCTTTCTATAGCTTTATGGTTAAATGCTAATAATGGGTGTCCAATATCAGCACAAAAATGCCAACCCCATTGAGTACTTGTATTAGAACTGTAAGTTGTGTTGATTGTGCGTGTGCGAATAGCTGGGCCTCTGCTTTTTAAAAAATGTGTCTCTTGAAGACTTTATTGGTCCTATTTTTCATATTTCTTCATCTCAAAACCAGGTTTTGCAAATCCTAGAGTGACAGAAAAATTAGAGTTCATAAAATTAACGTACAACATCTGAAAGAGCTTTCCTATAAATCATGGTGTTGCTATTTTAAGGTCTACTATTCTTCAGCTTGCCAGAACTAGCCATGGCTACTGTAGATATATATCATGTAAATGTTATTATCCCATCTCACTAGAAGGAAACAGTCAGGGTACATCTACGCTGCAAAAAAAACCAAACCCTTTGCAGTGAGTCTCAGAGCCCTGGTAAACTGGCCTGGGCTCGCACTATGGAGCTAAACCTTACAGTGTAAATATTAGGGCTCAGGCTGAAGCCTGGGCTCCAAGACCCGCCCCATCCCCCCTGCTGAACTTCAGAGTCTGGGCTCTAGGCCAAACATGAATATATACCTGCTCCTTTTTAGCTCCATTGTGCAAGCCCCTCAAGCCCGAGTCATTTGACCCAGGCTCTGAGACTCACCACCACTTTCTTTGCCGTGTAGACATATCCTTAGTGTCCCTACATCTGGTGGCTCATAGTATAACAGATATTTTAAACCTGTCACTGATCCAAGACTGAATATTGCCCATTCTGGACTGCAAAGCAGGGTAATTTTCAATCCTGGCTTTTCCCTACTCCGTATTTAGGGTGAAAAGAAGGCAGGGTTTTGTTTTCTTTTCTATGTCTCAGAGTTTTGGAATGTTAGATGGATGAGTGGGCAGAGTGCAGGTGAGTAGGCTAACAGGACTTAATGAGCCCCAAATGCTACCCTAAATACCCAGCCTGTGTATTTTGGCAGGGCCCTGGAGAACTCCTCCAGGGCAAAAGGGAGAGGAGCAATCTATATGGCCCGTACACGCACAAACTGGGAGAAACAGACCAGAAGGTCCACTCAGCTGCAGCTCCTTGACATTGTGTCTTACCTACCAAGAGTTGTCAGCATGATTGCATAGGCTGGTTCTATGGCTTTGGGCCCCACATTGCATAGGGGTTACCATTCCCTGCATAATGAGAGGTTTCAGAGTAGCAGCCGTGTTAGTCTGTATCCGTAAAAAGAAAAGGAGGACTTGTGGCACCTTAGAGACGAACAAATTTATTAGAGCATAAGCTTTCGTGAGCTACAGCTTGCTTTATCAGATGCATACAGTGGAAAATATAGTGGGGAGATTTTATATACACAGAGAACATGAAACAATGGGTGTTACCATACACACTGTAACAAGAGTGACCAGGAAAGGTGAAAAGAAAAGGAGTACTAGTGGCACCTTAGAGACTAACCAATTTATTTGAGCATAAGCTTTCGTGAGCTGCAGCTCACTTCATCAGAAAGTGAGCTATTACCAGCAGGAGAGCGGGCGGGGGGGAAAGGGGGACCTTTTGTAGTGATAATCAAGGTGGGCCATTTCCAGCACTTTACAAGGACAGTAGCAGGGGAAATAAACAAGGGGAAATAGTCTTACTTTGTGTAATGACCCATCCACTCCCAGTCTTTATTCAAGCCTAAGTTAATTGTATCCAGTTTACAAATTAATTCCAAATCAGCAGTCTCTTGCTGGAGTCTGTTTTTGAAATTTTTTTGTTGAAGAATTCCCACTTTTAGGTCTGTAATCGAGTGACCAAAGAGATTGAAGTGTTCTCCGACTGGTTTTTGAATGTTATAATTCTTGACATCTGATTTGTGTCCATTTATTCTTTTACGTGGAGACTGTCCAGTTTGGCCAATGTACATGGCAGAGGGGCATTGCTGGCACATGATGGCATATATCACAGGTGAACGAGCCTCTGATAGTGTGGCTGATGTGATTAGGCCCTATGATGGTGTCCCCTGAATAGATATGTGGACACAGTTGGCAACGGGCTTTGTTGCAAGGATAGGTTCCTGGGTTAGTGTTTTTGTTGTGTGGTATTCCTGGCGTCCTGTTTGACTCCATGCAGGGTAAAACTGCTCGATTTCTGCTGCTGTGAGGGCTGTCCATGTCAGCAAAGGAGATGGAAGGATTTGGGTGTAAGTGCAGTTAATTTCCTGGTTCCACATTATATTCCACATTATATTCTGTGGTTGTATCAAATTATTTATGCAATGGGTATCATGACCATATATATGGTATTGTCGTGCTATTGAGAGCATGTGTTTTCTCTATATAAAGTAGCCTATTTCTGAATTTTGCCTCCTTTTGAAAATGTTTATGAAGGGCAGACCCTCTGACTCTTAACCACATCCACAAACAAGTCATTTGCGAGACACTTTGTACAAAGGGAATAGATCTTTTCACTGGATCCAGTATTCTGTTACTGGAAGTAAATTGGTACAATGACCTGCTTAAGGCCATTACAGAAAAGGACACAGATACTTAGCTTGTCTCCTATTGCAGTCTTCCATTCCAGCCTAGCAGAAACAATTGTCTGCTGAGCATATCTCTCATATACGCTCATTATTTCCTGGGCAATTTTATATCACTGAGGAATGACTTCAACAACTGAAGTAAGGTCCATTTGGTCTGTCAGTAAAACAGCTCTGTTCAAAACTCAGTTCAAAAACTGAGATTTTCAATGATTCACTTCAATATAGAGTGTGATGTGAGGGCTATTTCCTGTTAGAATATGCAAATCTGTCTCTTTATGCTTTTTCTTTGTGATTGTCTCCACTAACCTTGTGTTGGGTGAACGATTACACATAAACAAAGTTACACTGAAGAAATGTTTCAGTGTTCCAAATTTTATTGAAGCTTTGTCGACACTAGGGAAAGGCAACATATGTCTGTAATGGATGCAGCTGAATCAGTGTTGAACATGATTTAACAGGACGTGCAAATCAGAATGAACTGTCTGTATTCAATGCTGTTTCAGAAACTGATTAAATCTTGCCTATGCAGATGCAGTAATAATGCTGAGCAAGATTAGTTCTGATCGATGTTGGCAGTTCACCCCAGCTGAGGACCAGTTAAACTGTGGGGTGATCTCATTTTACTCTGGTAGTCCATTCAGGGTGAAATTCACCTCTGTTCAGGAAGCCAACATAATGAACCATTTAGCCTTATTTTAAGGGTTTACATGATGCATACACCTTGTGCTGGCCCTCTGCACAAGCATGAATTTCACTCTTTCTGCAAACTATGTATAGATTTAATATTTTAAGGCTAACGTTCCATACAGCCCCAGTACTTGATTCATGCCAACCCGAGGGATAACGTAAATGTACAGTATTGCTTAACCAGCTCCCAAATAATGAATAAAATTTCAGGTGAAGGATGTGACCTTCAGAGAACATGGAATCAATTTGGTCTTTTTCACTTGAAGATAATTTATCTGATACTTTTCTCCCCACTGAAGACACAGACTCATGGAACTGAATATTGTTTAAAAATGCTTTTTTTTTACACTAAATTGAGTTTCTGAGCATGAGATAGGCAATGTTTTCTGGAACTAATTTGAATTCCTCTCTAATTAATATTCAAGACCAAAATATGTTATCTTTGCATGACTGTGCAATTATTAAAGGGAAAAATATCAGCTGTGATGGCAATTATTTTTCTTTCCCTCCCATATTTTTTTTTAATGGTAGCTCACTTTTTACCAGCACAGTATGTGTCATTTCTCCCCCTTTATTTTAGGCTATGATCGAAGAGGCCATCACCAGGGAGGAATCTTTTTCAGTTATGTACACACCATTTGCAACAAAAGCAAAGGCTGACAAAATAGACAAGATGAAGGAAGCTTTTGCTAAAAAGCACCCTGATTATGTGGCGTACATCTACACAGGTAAGAGTGGATTTCACATCTTCAAGCGGCACTGGACCTCATTGGATTGTGTGGATTGTGTGTTTGTAGCTGACATTGAGTTTGATTTGTGGGTGGTTGGAGCCGGATCCCGCAAATTCTTACTCTCACATGGGGTGAAATTCACCCCTGAGCAGAGGGCCAACATATGACCTATGTAGCCCTTAAGTCCTCAAACACAATGTACGGGAGGGGTAGCTTTGTTCTGACACCCTGCACAAGGGTGAATTGTACCCAGGATGCCTCGAAGCATCGTTCTTTAACTTCCATTATTGCAGCAAAGCTTTTGTTGTACATTGGGCTTTGCAGTGTGCTCTGAAGATTATCAGACTTGGGCTCACCCTAACCTCCGGTAGGAAGTTCCATCGTCAAGAGCTCCTTTGCTGCAGATGCTCTGCAGCTGCTTCTTACTGGTCTCCCCCACCAGGGGCAATAACGATTGATCATTCCCAGTGGTCATGAATGGGTAGCCTGGCCTCATTCAGAACCAGGACCTTGAGTAAGACCTAGAAGTGAATGGGGATCCAGTGGAGGGCATCGAGTTTTAGTGTGAACAGGGGAATCTTTTGTGTGACCCCCATTGTACGCTGCTGGTTGAGCAAGTTAAAGTAGCCTTTTCCTGAGTTGATAAGCACTTAGATCACAGTGAGTAGGTCCTAATCCCAGAAGGAAAGTGGATGATGGGCTAAGGCATGTCTTGTCGTCATTACTAACTGAGTTACTTGGAGCAGTGATGACTATGAGAAGACCCTAAGGCATCACACTGTGTTGATGACTGAGGATCAGACAGAGGGAGAGGTAAGTTTCTCACTATGTCGAATTGCTTGAGGACATTTGCTCCCATTACAAGAACCCACACTATAGCTGACGCTTTGTGGGCAGTTCTAGCAGAATGCTCCAGAAGACTGAAATGCTCTTTAATTCCTAGAGGTATTGCCCTGGGTCAGAGCTGAGACTTATTGATTGGGCTATATGACTATACCACTTTCTATGAAATACCAGCTCTGTGAATAATGACTTCATCCTTCAGGGCAATCAATATGGAACCTTTCAGGAGCACTAAAAACTTCCTTGATAAAAAAACAAATAGAGACTAGTAAGTCCAAGCACTGACAACAAAGTCATGCAAGTATTGTACACAACTAAGTACATTTATTTTGTTCATTTTATGTCTTGTTTTAAAAATGTCACTGTAAAGACAGATCACCTTGATTTTACAAGTTGAAGAACATTCCTACGTGTGTGGTGGTATTTTTTTTAAATAGAGAAAATAGGGACTTGTTATTTGTCATGGAGGTTATAAAGTAGCTGTCTTCTGTTTACTTGCTGATGTGAATTTGTGGAGAACTTCCAGGGAACAAAAGTATTGGCATTAAGAGGAGTATAATATAAAACTCCCTGAACCTGATTGAAAAGGAGACAAACTCATACCTCACAGAATCCCGTCTCCCCCAAACAATACAGAGAGAGGGTGGGATTTTCAAAAGTACGTACGTGACCTAGGAGGACAAGTTGCTTGGAAAGTCAATAGGATTTGTGGGCCTAAATCACATAGGCATTCTGAAAATGTCACCCTTAATTTTTAATTTCTTTCATTACTACACCCAAGGAAAGAAAAAAAGATAAAGGGGAGGGGAAAGGGAGAGCACCTGGTTATAGACCATTTTAGTCAATTATTTTGCTTATAAATAAAGCTAATGGACCCAGTTCTGGCCTCAGATGCATGGTTATATCACCCATTAGACTTCAGTGGAGTTACTTCTGTTTGACACTGGTGTAACTGAGAGCAGAATTTGGCTCATTGACTTCTCTGGGAATTGTCCTGTGTATCTGAGGTCATAATTCGGTCCGCTGTATGCAACTTTCTGTGTCATACAAGTAAAAAAACCAGTAAAAGATTTAGCATGGCTTGTTTTATTTTGTTTGCTTTTGTGACTGCAATGATGGTGAAGGATGCTGAACTTACAGCTCTGGAGCTTGCAGCCCTCATATGTTCACAGAACAGGTAAAGCACAGACAGTGCTGCAGTGCAAGCTTTTCCACCAACATGCCCCGTTTCTGACCTGCAGGGAGCACCCTCTAAGGCTGAGAACTTAGGACAAGGATGGAAAAATTAACTGTCACTAGATACTCTGCTGAGGCAGCTGACAAGGGTAACAGCTAGCGCCAACTGTGGCAGTGTTGTTTGTGACTTTTCTATTCAGAACTGGACTGAGACCCCCCAAGCCATTTCACTTAGTTCATCAAAGAGCTTTCAGCTAGTGCCTGTCATAGTTCAAGGCAATTGCACCTTGTGGACCAGCAAGGACACCCACTCTAGGCTCCTGGCTCTTCAGCCGTCACCTCTCTGAGGTGGAGACTGGCATCTCTCTCTCTCCTGACCAGGGGGTTTCCAGGCAGCATAGTGCCCTGTCTACACTCTGAGTTCCCCAACAAGCCAGGTGGCCTATACAGCCAGTATCTGCAGGTTGCTTTCTCTCTGGGGAAATTGCCCACTGTTGTAAGTTTCCACAAAGCCCTTTCTGAATAGCACAGTTATTCTTAAGGTGAAAGCATAACAGAGAAAAATGTATTTAAAAAAAAAAAAAAGAAGAACCTACACACGTGCTAATCTTACCACAGATCACCCCCAACTTCAACAAAGGCTCTGGTAGGTGATCAGTCCTTCAACCTCACCCAGGGGTTTCTCTGTGGTGACAAGTTCATAACAGCTTTTCCTTAGAACAAAAACATAAGTTAGCCTTTCCTTTATACAGCTTGGAACTTTGATATTCAGGGACTGGGAACAGGTAATCGGTCAGATACAATGGTTCTCTCCTCAGGGTGTATCTTCGAAAGATTGCGTCCAAAAGTGAGAATTTGCATTTACCTCCCCCCAGGTATTTCCTAGGAGACCCATTTAACTTTGTTAGTCCTGAGTGTTCCTTCTTGTCTGGCACATTGTTTAAAATAGTCTGTTGAAGCAAATAAAATTTCCCAGAGTTTGGATTGTCCACGTCTCTCCCCTAAAGAAGTTACATACAATCCCACAATAATACATAAACTTTGAATTTGTAATACACTTGACTGCAAAGCTATTTAAACTTAATTCAATAAGATCTCCCAAAGATATTGCAGGAAATTGCCATATCTATCACAGTGACGATTTTCTATCACTGCCAGATTGGCACAGGTCTGAACTTATGACCTGCAGGTGAGAGGCTCCATACCCCCATCTCTGGGATTTAAAATGTGAACTAAACCACTTCTGTGAAAATACAGTTTGAAATACTTGCTCTATTATTAACTTGTTAGTTAAAATAACCTTAATCATGAATTTCAGTAACATTCATTCGTCCAAATCTTGGTTCAAGTTTTGACTTATTGTAAGGATGTATTATACTGAATTTCTCCACAAGTTTTCCTTTGATCCATGGGAAGAAAAGGAGGTATATTTTTAAATTCAAATGCACAATGCAGTCTATTTTAAACTTTTGAATCCATCAGAGGCAGAAAGCTTTTAGAATATAGGTAGGGCTTTTAAGAGCAACAATTGCAAGCCCCTAGCATCCTATTAAAAGCTACATAGAACTTCAGAAGGTAGGGTTTTATAATTTCTGGCTGTCAACCACCTGCTAAGTAAACTCTGTATATACAAATGAGATAAAAAGAATGGAATGGTAGAGCACAAAATTAGATCATTTAAAATATTTGCACACATCCAGAATGTGCATACATTCAGAGTACAGTGTATGAGTAAAACAACGACTCTACCAAATAGAACACATTCTGAGTCACCTCAGTGGAACTTGATAGTTACTCTAGCAAAGTTAATGGAGATCTATTGGCATAATACTTGGGGAAGAGGAATGTCTTGCTCACTGTATTTTATTTTTGTGCTGGCAAGCCCAGTGAGCAGTGAATGGGATTCTCTGTCATTCTCTGACTATATTAGTGGGCATCTAAAAGTAGAGCTGGTTGAAAACAGGATAACATTTTTGTGAATATTGTCACTAAAATTTCATCCTGCTTTTTGTGCAGGATGGTGGTGTTTGAGGTTTTTGTTTTTGTTTTGTTAAAATTAAAAATTTCAACAACAAATGTTGAAATATTAAATTTAGGATTTTTTTGATGAGCTAGTCAAAAAATGAGACAAAATTTTCATGAAAATTTTTACCATTTTTTTCCGTGAAATTTTAAATTTCTACCAAAAAAATTCATCAACATTCAGAATTTCAAAAACTACTTACACCTATGCCTTGGCACTGAACGTGTTTAAGGGTTTCTCTGGTCACTTGTTTTGGTGGGTGTTTTATGTTAAATTCAATAGACTGCAGTACTCTTTTAGCCCTTTTCTTTTTCAAGCGAGGAGGCTAAAATTTGAAAGGCACTAACGTAAGCCCTCAAGAAAAAGCAAGGGTGCAAAATGCTATCACTGTCCTGTTCCAGATCCTCATGGACTTCACATCTTACCACAGACAGCGGATTGGGCTTCTTTGCCTCCCCAACAATATTTGTTGACGCTGGGTTTCAAAAACAAAGACGTTGGGAAATTCTTGGAAAAGATGTCAAGTAAAAAGCTGCCATCCTTTTCAGGTATGCATTGCTGATTTGCTTAGTAGTTTGAATGCAATGGGGTTTGTCACCTGCAAGGGCAGAGGACTGGTTGGGGCACAGATCAAGGGACTATGCTAAAGCACAGGCCGCAGTGGGCATGTCTATTCCATCATGCAATCAGACAACCATTCACCTCCTCCCCATCCTGTATTTGTAGGCACTTGTCACTCCTCCCCACTGTCCACTCACTTCCCTCTCCCTCCCCCCACCCTATCTATGTAGACATTTGTCACTGTGTTTGCCAATTGCCAGTGCAGGCAGATATTCACTTTAAATGGTTCACTTGGCTGTAGAGAGGAAGGAGATCTTGTGGTTATGGTGTTACCCTGTGACTTAGGAGATGTGAGTTCAATTCCCTGCTCCCGCCAAACTTCCTTAGGCAAGTCGCTTAATTTCTGTGTGCCACAGTTCCCTGTGTGTTATTAGCACTGCTCTACCTCACAGAGGTGTAGTGAGGATAAATGCAGTAAAGATTGTGGGATGCTCAGATACTCTTAGAAAACTTTAGGTGTCCTGAAAGCACTTGTGTTACAGTAATCTTTGGAGACCAGTCATCTCATCTATCTGTGAGGCTAAAAATCACTCACCTCACAGAGGTGTTGTGAGGCCCACTTAATTAATATTTCAAATGGAAAACACTGTAGGAGTGCAAAGTAGTATTAAATTTATTATTATTATTATTTATTTGATTATGGTGGTACCTAGAGACTCCAGTCAAGAATGGGGCCCCATCGTGGTAGGCACTGTACAAATGTAGAGTAAGAAACAGTCCCTGCCCCCAAAGAGTTTAACAATCTAATTAGATAAGACAGACAAAAGGGTGGGAGGAACAATGTGATGGTTGGCAAATGTCACATCAGTGCCATGATTTTTTGTGTTTGGTTGATTTATTTCTATCTTTTAATTTTTTTGGAAGGAAGGTTTTGTTGGAAGGGGATTAGCTAAAGAGAAACAAAGGAAGGTAGAGAGAACATTGAAGGGAGGGTATAGTGTATAGCAGGTGTGGCCAAACTGTGGCTTGTGAGTGCATGCGGCTCTTTTACAGTTAAAGTGTGGCTCGCGGTGCCCCCCACGCACCGCCGATTCTCCGCCTACCAGACTGGATGGGCGGGAGCTCGGGGCTTCTGCCCTGCAGCAGGGTGGTGGGACCAGGGGCTTCTGCCCTGCAGGGAGGGGGACCTAAGGCATTTAGCCCCTCACCCCAGTGGGTGCCAGCCCACAGGGCAGGTTGTGCATGTCTTGCAGCTCTCAAACTTTTTAGAATTATAGTAAGCGGCTCAGCGGGTCAGTAAATTTGGCCACTCCTGGTGTATAGGAATAGGGTAGTATTCCGTTAAATAGTTTGTAATCCCTGAGTGGTGCTCACATATTTTTAGAAGCACGAGAAACCAGCCAGAGCAGCAGTATGTATGTAGGTAGGCCTTGCATGTTTGTATTTATTGAGCAAATGCAGTTATTTGGGACCCAACAGTGCCCCAGTGGTTCTGTCATATTATTGTTGTGCAAAGAGCAAAAGATTCAGCAGTGGAAGGGAGTAAGGAAAAAGGAGGGAAGAAAGGGAGCATGAAAGGCAGGGGGAGTGAGGCTGAAGTATAGACAGGGTGAAGGAAGGGGGTGGTAGTGAACATCCAACCAGCACAGGCGGGAGAATGACCAGATTAAAAACTGGAATAAAATAAAGCCAACCAGGCTCTGGTGACATCATCAGCTTCCAGAGGTCCCTCCTGTAGCTTACTTTCTCTGCTCCTGCCAGTTGAGTGTCTGGGTGGCTTTTCCCAGCAAGGTGACACTTCCCCGAGCCCACATGGTTTGCTAAATCCCCGACAGAATACCTTGTATGAAAGGTGCACTGTGCACTGGTATGATCAAAAACAATATCAAGGTTTACTATTTCATTTCTTAGAACACAGAGCTCCTTTTAGTCCTCTTACAAGAGAAGAATCAGTAAGACACTTGGAGACCATAGGGAAAAAGATCTTGCCAATAATGGATTTTATCAGAGGCACCAAATTAACTGTGGGTATAGATTCTACTTTATAGAATGCAGTGAATGCAGTAATAGAGGTTTGTGTATATGTGATGATTAAGATGTGTTTTGTTGATGTCTTTTATTCAGACAGATATTTAAATGAATCTGTAATTTGAGAAACAGGAAAATATTTTTAGTTAGTGTTTCTTTGATGTGTGGCAAACTACGCATGTATGTCTGCAAAGCACTCAGCTGACTTCAACAGAACCCTGAACCGGGACATCTACACTGCAATTTTATAGCCCTGCAGCCCAAGTCCTGCAAGTCTGAGTCAGCTGATATGGGCCAGCCATGAGTGTTTTATTGTAGTGTAGACATACCCTTAGATTCAATTCCAACTTAGCCTCTACATAGGGAAGTATGTGAAATTACTTTCAAATCTGAGACAGACATATTGTAGAGATATTAGCATATTCCAAACCATACTTTTTACTGTAATGTACACAGCTTTTTATCACTTTGGCTTTTGATTAGCACAAAAGGTCAAAAATGAAATTTGCATGTAGACTAGACTATTTTAATGCAATTCTTAAATTGTTCTCCAGAAAATAAGTAGAAGAACCTCTCCTCAACAGACTGCAAATGCTAATGTTAACATTTTTTCCCTAGCAATAACAGTTTTCTAGTTATCTGTGTCTTGGAAAAATCAGAGGCATTTCCTCATCAGATGTTTTAGCAAATGACGGAATTAATATTCTTACTGTCTGACAGTAGGTAGGAGGTGGACAAAACTGCTACTTAGCAACCTCTATCAAGTGAAAAACATTAGCTAAAATCTTCGAGAAATTATATCTTCTTCACTCTGACAGTAATAAGTAAACAGACAATAAAGGACAGATCTCACAAACTCAGTGGGAGGTGAAGGTGCTCAGTACCTTGCAGAAATGGACCCTAATAAAACATTTGCTTCTTAGCTCAGTATGAGGAAGGTGAAGGAGTCTCATGGCACAGATCCCAAAGGAAATGTATCTTTTTTGTTTTCAGTGTTAGCATGCCTCTTTGAATTCATCTGTCCTTGATCATTCTCTGACTGACCCAAATCCCCTTCTAAATGGTGTGCAGGCTGATTTGAAATGGCACCACTTTAAGAAAGTACATTATGTATTACTGATGTGCTTGTGCATCTTTAGCATAAAAAAATCCTGAAGTCTATTTAGACAACTTTGATGCTTCCAAGGATGGAATCCTGGCCCCTTTGAAGTTAATGGCAAAATTCCTATTGACTTCAGTGGGAGCAGGATTTCATCCCAAGTTTTAGAACATATGAATGGCCATATTGGGTCAGACCAATGGTCCATCTAGTCCAGTATCCTGTCTTCCAGCAGTGGTCAATGCCAGATGCTTCCAAGGGAATGAACAGAGCAGGGCAATCAAGTGATCCATCCTCTGTCATACAGTCGCAGTTTCTGGCAGTCAGAGGCTTAGGACACCCAGAGCATGGGGTTGCATCCCTGACCATCTTGGCTATTGATGGGCTTATCCTTCATTAATTTATCTAATTCTTTTTTTAACCCAGTTATACTTTTGCCCTTCACAGCATTCCCTGGTAATGAGTTCCTCGGGTTTACTGTACATCATGTGAAGTACTTCCTTGTGTTTGTTTTAAATGTGCTGCCTATTAATTTCATTGGATAACCCCTGGTTCCAGTTCTAATATATCTTTTTTGAGATGGGGTGACAAGAACTGCATGCAGTATTAAAGGTCTGAGTGCACCATGGATTTATGCAGTGGCACTATATTTTCTATCTTATTATCTAGCCCTTTTGTAATGGTTCCTAACATTCTGTTTGCTTTTTTGACTGCCACTGCACACTGAGGGGATGTTTTCAGAGAACCATCTCTGAAGTATGTAATGTTACCACTTCTTCTCTAAGACCTTCATATAAAACCTTATGGAAACATACCTGGGTCCAAAACGAGCCATTCTTTTTAGATAACAAATCTTAGGAACTGTCCCAGAATAAATTGTCAGTAGAGGAGGTTTTGGAACAAATTGATAAATCAAACAATAATAAGTCCCTAGAACCAGATGATATTCACCCAAGAGTTGTGGTGGAACTCAAATATAAAATTGCAGAATTACTAACTATAGTATGTAACCTATTGCTTAAATCAGCCTCTGTACCAGATGACTGGAGGGTAGCTATCTGAAGTCAATTTTTTAAAAAGGCTCCAGATGTGATCCTGGCAATTACAGGCCAGTAAGCCTAACTTCAGTACCAGGGAAGTATGTTTCTCCATTTCTAGTCTATCCTGGAAATGAATTTGTGGAAACAAGGCTAGATGGTCTCAATAGAAAAGTTTCACGTTTGAGGTCTTGGTATAGGGGATGCAAGAGAAAAGATGCACTCAACCAATGTAAGTGGTTTGAGCATTGGCCTGCTAAACCCAGGGTTGTGAGTTCAATCCTAGAGGGGGCCATTTAGGGATCTGGGGCAAAAATTGGGGATTGGTCCTGCTTTGAGCAGGGGGTTGGACTAGATGACCTCCTGAGGTCCCTTCCAACCCTGATATTCTATGATTCCATGATTCTAAGAGACAGGATCAGTAGAAAATGTGGTAGGGTTATTGAGTTTATGAGCCAGATACTCAGCTGGTGTGAATTGGCATAGCTCCATAGACTTCAATGGAGCAATGCCAATTTACAACAGCTATGGATCTAGCCCTGTGATTTTAAAATGACTGTTCTTGCTGAGATGGATACCAGCTGAGGAACCCCAAAATAGATGTGGTGATCTCCTGCCCCTATTGAAATCAGGGGCAAAACTTCAATTCACTTCAGCAAGACCAGGATTTCACCCATGAAGTTTTGATCAGACCTTCCTGAATGCAAGTTAACTTTACAAGAAGCAGAATTTTAAGTGGACTTAGTAAGACATATTCATATAGATTCTTAACCAGCAGCCACTTTAGCAGGAGGTCATAAGTAGGGGCTTTGCTAGAAGAGAGAAAAACCTGACACAAAACTAATTATCATTGATTTAGAACCAGCAGCTGCCAATCTTGCACAAAAATATAAAGATGCAGGCATATATTATTGTGGGAGGGACTGTTTTCCTTCCCTTCAGTCTTCTTAATGCAGAATGATCCTGACAACGTAGCACCCCTGACCAAAAAATCAGATTACAAAGCAAGCTAGACCTAACAGTACAGAGCAAGGTCTATTCTGCTAGCCCTGATTAAAGCCTCATTCGAGGCAATGCAAAAACTGGACACTTCAGTTTTCTTGAAACTTCCAAGTTTTTCTTGAAGCCTGTTATTTATTTCTCACAAGCTATAGACAGTGTAGTCCCAAGAAGAATATATTTTGTAGACCACTCCACTTCAATTACTGATGTTAGTTGCACAAGCTTCTCCTGAGTTAAAAGAAAACAAGGTCATTTATGGGGGGGGAAACAAAAACAAAAAAGCTGTGCTTAAATTGAAAAGCCAGAGCTACCCAAAATGCAACCCAAAATTCTTCTGCAACCCAAAATTCTTCTCCTAGTCATTTTAGTAATATTCCTTGGTGGAAACATCTTAGTGCTAAAGCAGAGCTAATTAAACAATAGCAGCTGTCCTAAATATAAATCAATTCCACCACTTCCGACGTGCAGCACAGTAACTTGGAGTTAATTATACAATTCATTCAAGCTTTGCTGTTCGTAAGTCATGGAGTTAATGATAAATATACGCCGAACATACGTTGTGCTCCCAGTTGTGATACTCTTACTTTAATTAAATAGTAGTACCTTGCTACCCACAGGGCCCTACTAAAATCACTGAGACTGTTTGCATAGTCAAGTAAGACTGAGAATGAATAAGGAAGGATACCACACTCTAGTAGTAACTTCATCTGATGGTAAAAATTCTTTAAATCTAATCTTCCAGACATTTACACCAGGCTCACCTCTTTGGTATCTCAGTGTCTCCCACTTCCTGCTCCCATGGAAGTCTTTCTTACTGAGCCAATGGGAGCAGAAGCAGACTTTTACTCTAGGGCCAGATTATGAAGCCCTTGGTAAGCAGGTACTCAACTAAATAGTCCCATGGGCCAGACTCTGCTACTCTTGTCTGTGTTGAGTAGAACTTTGCTCCTGGAGCCGTCCCATATGTATGGGACAGGGTGCTACATAACATGACCAAAGGGGGCCCTTAGGTATATAATCCCCTTAATGGGTTCCACAGCAAGACATACAGAAATAAAACACACTTAGGGAACAAATTGCTTTGCTGTCTGTTTTCAGTTCTGTAACAGTGTTTATTATAAGCAGATTCCAGGGTATGTTATCTCAAGAATCCTGAGGGCATTGAAGAACTGTGATGACAGATTTCCAGGCTGTTCCAGCTCACCATTGGGCTTGTTCGCAAGGCACAGCATCATTCACATGCTAAGCTGATAAAATGGAGATACCATAAAAATGAGGGACAACAGCTGTAGAGGACTGGATTGCAGAAGTCTGCAAAATTCTATTCCTCAAGGCTGGATGGTTAGACACACCACTTGCATTCGATGTCAGAGTTCCAGCTTTAAATCTAAGATGAACAATCATTTAGTTTCTCTTATTCTCTAGGACTCCACAAGCAAACTTTATTAATGAATAGAGGGGACACAGATATTAGTTCTTAAATAGTATCTAGAAAAACAAGAGGGGAAATACCATCTCTCTGATTTATCTCAGTGTCATGTGGGACCAGTAATATGCAACCTGAAAAGTTCTTAAGGACACTTAAGGTGCCCTGTATGTTACAGGCTCTCCAGCTTCTTTTGCAATAAGACAACAGTCTTGCTTTGCTTTAGGTTTTGTGCTTCAGAGGCCCCTCTCACTGCCCAGTAATTGTGTCAAGCAAACTCCACCTGGAGTAGACTGGTTTGCTGTTGGTTTGGTCTTCTCCATTAGCAATGACCTTTCAAGGATTTACAGAGGGGTCCCAGAGCTGGTGTTTAGCTCACGAAAGCTTATGCTCAAATAAATTTGTTAGTCTCTAAGGTGCCACAAATACTCCTTTTCTTTTTGCGAATACAGACTAACACGGCTGCTACTCTGAAACACATCCTTAGATGTTCCTGTCCTTTCAGCAGATCCCCCAAGATTCCACTACTTTTTCTGTGGACTGGCAAACCCCACCTGTCTAAATTCAGGGGGAACTCTTGTGAGATTTCTCTTTTAGCTGCGGGTTTTCTTTGGGGCGGGGGCAATCTGGCCCAGGAGTAACTTTGGCCCTTCACTTCAATCAGACGATACATGTGAGTGAGGGCTACAGGATAAGGCCCAACAATTGTTAATTTTACTTTTCATTTATTCCTTGTGAGACCTGGATGATGTATGTCTGTGTGCATCTGGAAGGAAAAGCATTGTGATTTGTCTGCCAATTAATGTTTTAGTCCCGTATTGCATTCCTATTGAAGACAGATTTTCAACCTTTCTGATGAATTTGTTGGTTACATCACAGTCCTATTTCTTAGACATTTAACTCTTCCCCCTATTAAATAGGCCAATTCTTTCCCCCCTAAAGCCTCCATTTAAGATTGCTATTTACTTAACCTTCATTGTACCTGTAGAGGCAGTTTCAGCTTCATCCGTGGCCACTTTATTATATTTTTACTGCAGCTTAGTAGCCTCTTGAACTCCACTCTAGTTCATGTAATTCTCATCATGTGGTTCATATCCCTGTGAACTCTTTTTCATGCCAGAAGCGGTTATTTACGCTCTCTTTCTTCATTTTTCATTGTCACTGAAACACAACCCCTGACAATGTTCAACCTGTTATAATTCCTTTAAAAATATCCTGCTGTCTGCTATTTATTTATTTACTTCTGGCCTACTGTAAATGTCAATAACATCGCTAGGGCCATAAAGCACGAGCTGGCTCAGGCACCAAATCTGTTTTCTTTAGCTCCATGATGTGTTCCCCTATTTTTCTGGCAAATCAAGATGACAAAGAGGGGTTTCCTTTCCTTCCCCCCCCTCCTTTCCTTTTATAAAAATTGGAGAAGCATGCTTACTCCTCCCCCCACCCCAAGACAGCATGATTCAGCCAAATGAAGAAGCATTTTTAACCTCTTCCTCAGCTGATGAGTCAATACACTCATTTCTTATCATTTATATGAGGGTGGAAGATTAGAAGTCCAGAAAACAACTTTCTGCTGCAACCAAAAATGTTATTTGACTTGTTTTCAATTGTTACATGTTGATAAATTCTCTCTCTCATTCTCATTAATTAATGGCTCTTCTTTATTTGAATGAATATATATCTATATTGCTGCAATGATACAAACCTTTTCCTTGACTTTGCATTCTAATTATTCTAATTCATATCTTGGGGACATGGAAAGCCTGTAGAATAGGGCTTTTCTCACTGCAAAAATGACGACGGGGCTGAGGGATGGAATCTCCCCTACCTCCCATATGAATCTGATCTAAAGTTCATTGAAGCCAATGGGACTTAAGCACCTTCCTGAAGTTAAGCAGATGCTTAAGTGGTTTGCTGAATAGGGATGGACTTCAGTACATTCTTAAATGTTTTGCTAAGCTGGAGCCTAAATGACCATGCTATCTGTGCATGGGGAGGAGTGATACATCCCCTATACAGGGATTTGGTTCAGTGAGCCCACGTAATGGATGCACCCACAGGGTGTACACCTATTTCTGCTACAGTCCTTCTATCTACCAGGGGCTGTGTTGACCTGCTGGGGTTACCTTTTTTGCGGTGCATAGAGGACAGCATCGTTTCTCTTGCATAGGATCTCCGGTGGTTTCTTCTATAGCACTGTCGTTTTATGAGTAGGAGTTAAGGAAATAACTTCCCTGGAGAGATGGAGGGATTATTTACTTGTACTTATATAACTTCCCATCTTTCTTTTGTGGTTAGGCTTGAAGACCCTGATTTCTAACTGGGATGCCATTGCTTCCCCCATTGCAGAGGTCCAAAATTATGGGCAAAATTAATTACATCCACAATTGCTCACTTTTAGGAGCCTAGTTATTAGAATTGGTCAAAAATGGAAAAAAAAAAAAAAAAAACATTGAAAATTTCAAAGTTGTTTCCATTTCACAGATTTTGAAAAGGGACCCTTTTTTATTTTTTTCAAAAACTTTTGTGAAATTTTGTAAGAACATTTTTATCAAAAACTGTAACAAAATCATTATCAGGATTCTTATCAAAATCTTTCATTTACTGAAAATACAAGTTTTTGATAACAATTGCAATAACCGTTTGATGACTTCTTTAATTAAAATGTCAATTAAAAAATATCTCAAACTTTTGTGAAAAACCAAGAGTTAAAAGTTAAGATTTTTGCCAAAGAAACCTCATTTCATTCAAAAAATGTCAACCAGCCCAAAGAAACCTCATTTCATTCAAAAAATGTCAACCAGCCCATTAACTGATTGGACCCATAAATCACAAAGCTAGGTATCTAGGTGGATGCAACCGCACTTGCTGTTTTGCAACTATATGTGATTGTGGGAACAAAGATCTGCCAAAACTATTAGAAGCTGTCTTGAAAATCTAGTCCAACATTTTGAATTTCAGGCTCTTAAATAAGTGGGCTGATTTTCAGAGATGTCAAGTGCACACAGCTCCCGCTGAACTTGTATATCTTTCTAATCACTAATAGTTTGCTTTCGTAACACCTGTTAAGGAGTTTTCAATGAGAGAGCTGTGTACCCTTCAAAAAAGAGGGTAATGAAGATATTAGCTCCCCTTTCTCCTGTCCCACCTTCCTCAAGAAAATACGTGAATATGCTCTAAAGATCTGATTTTCAAACAAATATTAGGCATGTGGGGTGATTTTCAAAAGAACTGAAGTAGATTAGGTGCCGTGGGAGTTAGGCACCTTTTGAAAATCCCACTGGGCACCTGTGTAGATCTTTAGGCACTTTTTAAGAACCTAATTCTGCAACTCCTTGGGGATGTGCTTAAATATAAGCACATGACTAGGCTCCTCATGTGCTGAAAGGTAGCCCTTGCCTAAGTGCCTGCAGGATCAGACTCCGATTCTGCAGCTTTTTGGTGTTTAAGATCAGGTTTGAAAGCTGTGGATTTTCTTTGCCTGTGAACATGTGATAGATTTATGCATTACATGGTTTCCTCAACCTCTTCGCTGAAACATGAAAAGTATAAAAGCCAAACCATATTTTAACAAAGAGGATTATGGAAAAGCCTTTTCTAAGTGATGACAATAAAAATTACATTAATGTCGGATATCTGCAGTCTCCCCCTTCCTATCTGTTTTAAGCTGTGTATTTATTTTTCTATTACTACTAGAGAGATTGTGTAAAGGATGATTGTTTTCTATGTAAGATTTTAGAAAGCATTATCTTAAAGGTGCTGTACACCTCTTTGGTTACACTATTGCCAGCGTGAATATATATGATGATAAGCCCTGACATAAGTCTCAAGAGAGAAGTAGATTTTCTGTGGCTCTCTTCTAACCCATTTGCTTTTGCTAGAGGATAGGAGACTTTCTCTGCATGTTCAGGTGTGATAGAGAAGTTGCAGTATGCCAGCCTCCTCAGTCGGTTGCAGCGAGTCAAGGAACAGTCTCAAGTGATTAATCAAGCGATGGCTGAGCTAGCAACCATTCCCTATCTACAGGACATCAGTCAGCAGGATGCTGAATTGGTAAGTATTTATTTTTAATCCTTGTTTTGGCTTTTGTAGCCGGGGGGGGAAAACATTGCAGTGCTATTTGTAGTGGAAGTCAATTTTTAATGTGCAGAGAACTTGGAATAGTTTGAAAACCTCACTGCAGAGGAGGAGCTAAGCACCTGCAAGAATAACTTCTCTGCAACCCGTCTGAATCATTTACACTTGCGTTTTTAAAATGTTTTCCCTTCCTCTCATCCTCAGAAAATAATCTTAGAAAATGCAGTTATTTAGATTGTGATGTATTTAAAACATCCGGCACTGTGGCTGAATGAAACAAAAGAGGCAGAATGGTCGAGTGGTTAGAGCACCAGAGTGGGATTCAAAAGTTTTCTATTCCTGGCGCTGTCACAGAATTGCTGTGTGACTTTGGGCAAGACACTTTTGCTCTTCTGTGCTTCAGTTTCTTTGTGTGCAAAATGAGGATATTAACACTCAGAGGGGTGTTGTGAAGCTGAATTCATTAATGTTTTTAACCGACTTCGATCTCCATAAATGGCAATTGTTATAGAAGTGCAAGCGTTGTCAGTATCGTATAGGATAAAGGTTGTTTTATTAAGCCACCTGCATGTGTTAAATATTTAAGGCCTCTTATTCAAGCAAAACAAATCTCTCTCATGATTTGCCTGAATGAGGATTACATGATCCTCACTCCCTCCATTTATTTGGTCAGACTTTGATGATCCAAATCCTGGTTTACCGAAGCTCTTGGATTTCCTAAAGCCAATCCCCGAGGTTTGACTGCAGTCCTGCAAAGCTCCTAAGCTCTGCAGCACGGAAGCTTCTCAGAGTAGCTTGCCGTAGAGAAGCTGACCAAGTGCCTATGGCTGAGGGAGGTAGTCGCTTGATTTTGAAGACTGTGCTCAAGATAAGGGGAAACCACATTACAGAGCAAATAGTTTATTAAAAGTCACCATCCTTTTGGCAAGGGTTTTCTGGTATTAGAACCCTATGTCCCCATGTTGTAAGGCTGACTAGAGGAATATCTTGAGTTACTGATACATTTGTCAGCACAGACTTTCTCCAGGGTACTATATTTTTTATTATATCACAGCTAAGAAACATACTGTTAAAATGTTGCCTAAATCTACTTACAACAGCTTTTCTCCAGCTGCAACCTTGACCTTCCTGCGAACTTTTTTTGAAGCTAAGTTCCAGGAAGCCTCAGGAAAACAAGGACAAGGAAAAACTATTCTTTTCTTTTTTGCTTAGGACTTGGCAGAACCAGAGCCCATTACTGAATATTCAATCATGAATGTTAAACATTCAATAGGAAATTCCTTGTTTGCCAAGCTCGAAGTACAGATGATTTAAAAGGAGAGAAAAATTAACAAGCTGTCCTGTCCACAGTATTAAAATGTACTTATGATTTTCTTCATTTCCCAGTGGTTCTTTGCCCTCTCATCTTCTCCAGGACTCTGTCTGACTGCATTTTTTAAACTGTTTACATTAAAGGAGACGCAAATTCCTTAGGGCTGGAATGTTATAGCAAAGTTTGGGTATCTCTAAGTTAGGGCACAATTCTGCAGTTACTCCTGCTGAGTCTCCCACTTATTTCAATGGGAAGCTACCTGGGAGAGACTGTACATGCAGGAGTAACTGTTTGCAGGATTGGGCTCTCAGAGCCTGATACAGTATCCATTCAAGTTAATAGGAAAATTCCCACTGATTTCAGTGGGCACTGGATAGCAGCCTTAATGAGTGCACACTCTGTGGTGGTTTTGCTTAGTCCTTAATTCCCATTTATAGCTGTATGACTAGATTGTTGATATCTTTCCATCAAGAATATAATAGGCCAGATCCTGTTCTCATTTGCACCTATGTAAGTCAGTGGAGATACTCTAGATTTACACTGGTGCAAATGAAATTAGACTTCAGCCCATGTAAGGCTAGTTTCAGATTTACTCGTAGGAAAATGCTAAACCTGCCATATGTTTATTATTATGTACAGTTTAAGCAGTAAAAAGAAAAAAACCTTCTAGAATTACAGCAGTATGCCATTTCCACTGATACAGCAAAGGGCCACCGGAGGCATTTCAGATATAAACTCCTTTCTGTAACTACTAAACCATATAAATTCACAGAGTCCTAAAATATGGCAGAGAGAACCTCAGCTCAGGATTTTTTAAATTACTGTTAATTCATAAAATCTGTTGGGGCAGAGGAGACTTCAGTTAATTTGAGCTGTCAATGCAAACAACAATCAATAAAGACCTTCCAGAGGTTTTGTGGTTTCACATTTACATTCCCATAAATCAAAGACCAAAGCTGTCTGAAAAATGGAATTCCATTCTCATGAAAAACTTTGCTTTTTTGAAAAACTGTCCATTTTAAATGGGATAAAAGATCAAAAATATGAAATTTTTCATGAGAATGAATTTCCAGAAAACTTTTGTTTCTGGAGAACCAAAACAGAATGTTTCAGCTTCCTGACTGCCTTCCTGGAAGGCTCGTGTCAATTTCACTTTCTCCAAAAAGGCAGAAAGAGAAAGTGACAGGAGCCTTCCTGAGAGATAGCCAAGAAGCATTGTTTGAATTTTTCCTGATGGAAAATTAAAATTTTTCAGCAAAAATGAAATTTTTCTGCAGAAAACTTAAATTTTGCAAAAAGGACATTTTCTATCAGAAAACCATTCCAACAGAAAATTCCCAAACAGGTCTATCAAAGACTTTCACTCTGCTCCTGTTAAAGCCAATGGCAGAACTTGTGTTTTTTGTTTTCCACAAATACTTATGCGAAAGACTGACATTTCTTTTCTGCAAATATTTGGACCAATAAGACTCTGTCCAATGGATGCTTGTAGAAAATTAACACAAAAGGGGGGAGTGAATGTAACCAAAGCAAACTCATTTAGAGATTTAAGCGCGTATTCATGGAGATGATTTTGCATTATTTCTCCAGCACTGCAGCATGGGGAAGTAATTTTAACTGAAAAACCTTGAATGTTGATACTTTTTTCCATAAAATTAGGAATTATAGAACTACTGCTCAGATTACAAAAAGAAAAGGAGTACTTGTGGCACCTTAGAGACTAACCAATTTATTTGAGCATAAGCTTTCGTGAGCTCACTTCATCGGATGCATTCAGTGGAAAATACAGTGGGGAGATTTATATACACAGAGAACATGAAACAATGGGTGTTATCATACACTCTGTAAGGAGAGTGATCACTTAAGATGAGCTAGTACCAGCAGGAGGGAAGAAAACCTTTTGTAGTGATAATCAAGGTGGGCCATTTCCAGCAGTTGACAAGAATGTCTGAGGAACAGTGGGGGGGGGGGGGGTGGGAATAAACATGGGGAAATAGTTTTACTTTGTGTAATGTCATGGCAAACCTGGTGGCTGAACTTTGTGATTTTGTCCTCACCCATAACTATTTCACATTTGGGGACAACGTATACCTTCAATCCAGTGGCACTGCTATGGGTACCTGCATGGCCCCACAGTATGCCAACATTTTTATGGCTGACTTAGAAAAATGCTTCCTCAGCTCTCATCCCCTAATGCCCCTACTCTACTTGAGCTATATTGATGACATCTTCATCATCTGGACCCATGGAAAAGAAGTCCTTGAGGAAATATCCACCATGATTTCAACAATTTCCATCCCACCATCAATCTCAGCCTGGACCAGTCCACACAAGAGATCCACTTCCTGGACACTACGGTGCTAATAAGCGATGGTCACATAAACACCACCCGATACCGGAAACCTACTGACCGCTATTCCTACCTTTATGCCTCCAGCTTTCACCCAGATTACACCACACGATCCATTGTCTACAGCCAAGTTCTACAATACAACTGCATTTGCTCCAACCCCTCAGACAGAGACAAACACCTACAAGATCTCTATCAAGCATTCTTACAACTACAGTACCCACCTGCTGAAGTGAAGAAACAGATTAACAGGGCCAGAAGAGTACCCAGAAGTCACCTACTACAGAACAGGCCCAACAAAGAAAATAACAGAACGCCACTAGCCATCACCTTCAGCCCCCAACTAAAACCTCTCCACGCATCATCAAGGATCTACAACCTATCCTGAAGGATGACCCATCACTCTCACAGATCTTGGGAGACAGGCCAGTCCTTGCTTACAGACAGTCCCCCAACCTGAAGCAAATACTCACCAGCAACCACATACCACACAACAGAACCACTAACCCAGGAACCTATCCTTGCAACAAAGCCCGTTGCCAACTGTGTCCACATATCTATTCAGGGGACACCATCATAGGGCCTAATCACATCAGCCACACTATCAGAGGCTCATTCACCTGCACATCTACCAATGTGATAAATGCCATCATGTGCCAGCAATACCCCTCTGCCATGTACATTGGTCAAACTGGACAGTCTCTATGTAAAAGAATCAATGGACACAAATCAGATGTCAAGAATTATAACATTCATAAACCAGTCGGAGAACACTTCAATCTCTTTGGTCACTCGATTACAGACCTAAAAGTCGCAATATTACAACAAAAAGACTTCAGAAACAGACTCCAACGAGAGACTGCTGAATTGAAATTAATTTGCAAAGTGGATACAATTAACTTAGGCTTGAATAGAGACTGGGAGTGGATGGGTCATTACACAAAGTAAAACTATTTCCCCATGTTTATTCCCCCCCCCCACTGTTCCTCAGACGCTCTTGTCAACGGCTGGAAATGGCCCACCTTGATTATCACTACAAAAGGTTTTCTTCCCTCCTCCCCACCCACTCTCCTGCTTGTAATAGCTCATCTTAAGTGATCACTCTCCTTACAGTGTATATGATAACACCCATTGTTTCATGTTCTCTGTGTATATAAATCTCCCCACTGTATTTTCCACTGAATGCATCAGATGAAGTGAGCTGTAGCACACGAAAGCTTATGCTCAGATAAATTGGTTAGTCTCTAAGGTGCCACAAGTACTCCTTTTCTTTTTGCGAATACAGACTAACACGGCTGCTACTCTGAAACTTGCTCAGATTACAGGTCAGCTGTCCCTTACCTTGCTCTATTGAGCCTAAACGTCAGTGCTCCTATATGTCATCAGAACACGTACTCATATTAAGGTCCTGCACTACCTAGGTACAGAAAGGTAAGTAATTGACAATGTTCACCACCTGAATCTTCTGAATCTTAATTCTGAATTCCCTTATATATGTGTTCTTTTATACCAAACCCTTGAGGAGATTGGACGTTTATGTGATTTCCAGAGTTATAATAGGTAATGCTAACAAACTTTGGAAGAGATATTAAACCTCATGTTTCAGGCCTTAAGCTGATCACTAACTAAAGGGTTTAGAAGGAGACCTAATCGGGAGGAGGGGGCAGTTATTCCACATCTGCTTAATGTGTGGTTTCTTGCACCTTCCTCTGAAGCATCTGGTGCTGGCCACTGCTGGAGACAGAAAACAGGACTGGATGAAGTAGGGGTCTGATCCAGTCTGGCAATTCCTATATTATTATGCTATTTAAATGCAGCTGAAAATGTATTTCTGAAAATGTTTGAGAGGAGGACCCCAAATGAGGCAATGCTATAACCACACTGAATTTGGGGCCTCGCCTCTAGCACTGAATACTGGTTATCAAGCATTTATCAATACATACTTCTTATAGTTTACAGTAGAAATAGTCTGCCTTGTTCTTTATGCTCTGTTATGCTGAATGATGGGAAGGCTCTGTCAAAGAAAATAATAGTAAAAAAGGTAAATGAGCTACATGCTTTGAGATACAGTAAAAACATCTCAGCTTTAGCATTGTCCTCTAGTGGTTTTACATGCTGTCTTAAATTATGATACATTAGCCTTGGAAGAAAACACACACAAAAATTCTTGTAATACATAGAATATCTTGGAGAATTAAATAATGAAATATGGAAGCTTTGTTCTGTACAACCCAAAAGTGGCTCTAAAAATATAAACATTTACAGCATTAAAATCTATAGTCTTAAGTACAAATTTTCCAGTGGAATTTTCCCCATTGTTTAGTATTTTATATCCACAATAATACAGGGTAATGGTTGAAGCAAAGATGAGGTGGTGGTGCTCATTGTGTGAAAGATGAGTAATAAAATCATCAGTGTACAAATGAATTTTTAATTAGGTTTTAATCTATGTATTTAGAGAAGTTATTTCTGTGTGAATTCCACACTGATAATTTTTATCTTGGTGCCACAGCTGCAGTCGCTAATGGCAGATGCCATGGACACCCTTGAAGGAAGAAGTGATAAAGAACGTGTGTGGAATAAAATTCAGAAGGTAAAACTTGCAGCTGAAGACAGCAGAATACTCTGCTTCTCAGGGAGTGAATGTCCTCTTGGCTCTCATTTGTTCCAATGATGAAAACGAAAGTTGGTGCTATTGTGAGCCACACCCTTTGTCTTGGCGCTTGTTAGTGCACAGACGGTTAGCCCCAAATAAGTATTTGTTTTTGACTTAATACTCTCATACGTTCAACCTTTGACAGCGTTAACAGTTTCACATGGTCATTGTCTGGGGAAACAGTTTGAATCGCTTCGTTTTGATGATTAGTATACTTACCTTCATTCTCCCCCATTTGGGGTATTGTTTTAACTGTTTTTCAATACAAGTAAGATTCAGCACAGATCAGAGAACACACACAAGACTCTGTGCGCTATTTACACCTCACTTAAACCCCACTGAAAAGCTTAAGTGAGGCTTAGGTGGTGTGAGGCTTACCAGGTGTGTAGTGCCTTTCTTGGGACCTCTGCATTTGGTCAATATCACCCTTAGGGGACGTAAGAAGGGCTTAAATGGTACCTAGTCTCTTGTGCTGACTGTCAGCACTGGGATGAATTTGATTCGATGTAATAAATAGTGGCCTGCCTGTGAAGAAATAAGGATATCGTATATTGACACAAAGCCTTTCACCCCAAAGCACTTTACAATGGTGCACATTCAGCACTGGTTAAATACAACCACCTCTGAGACAGGGGATGACAGCACAGGCAAGGGGAAATTTTGCTCGAGGTTCAGAGCATTGCTCTGTTACAGATTGTCATGGGATCTTCAGTGTCCCAGCTGGACAGATGGGGCTTCAGTTTTAAAGATCCCATCTAAATACCCATGCATAGCAAATGGCATCTCTCTTGGAAAAATGAAGGGCAGATGACTTGAATTTGAATCCTGCCAGGACCTGAACTTGTGGTTCCAGGGAGCTGAGGAACTAGATTCAGGTCTCAGTCACCACTGCAAACTCTAACCCTAAATCCATTGACTCATGGTAAGTCAGTAGCATGTAGTCCAGAGTTACACAGGAGTAACTGAGACAAGAACATGTCCCTCATTATTTCAGAATACTAATGTGCTTCTACATCTATGCGAAGAATGCAGAGGAATTTGGGCACTAGCGTTCCATGCTCTCTCAAACCAGCAGAGTGATAGTGGTTTGTGATATCACCAGAATCCCCCGATAGCCTCCATTCCATTTGTTTATTTCCTTATATTCCAGTGATTTGGGTTTGTTTTTGAAATTTCAAAACTTTTAAACAAACAAAAATATTTCTAACTAACCAAATATGACAGAGATATTCAAAACTGTTCAAATAGATGCTGCCAGAGGAACGTAGAGGGATTTAGTCACTTTCAGAATCAGTGATTACAACTGAAGCCAACTGAGTTAAAATTCCCAGAATATGTTGTGTATGAATGCAGTTTTAACAAGAAATAATTCATTGTCTAGATGTCAGATCAGTGGCTTATGATGACTTTTTCAAAGTTCAGGATTGTTGCAAAAGGCAATCATTGGGGTTTTTTCAAATATTTTTCAAAAATACCTAGAGTAATAAGGAGATGTCTTTTTGTCATATTTTATTAGAAATATGAAGAGATTAAATAAATGCTATAATGTTCACAAAATTTCTGCTCTGCAATTGGTATATCTTCTGCTTATCTCACATCTGCCCACAGATCCCATGAGATGAGATTTTTAATGCTTATAATATTTTCTTCATAAATAATAACTAGACATTGATATAAAATTTAAAAAGAAATACAAGCAGCTAGTTGAATGTCCACAAAGATCCAACTGCCTTATGCCTCATTTACAATTACTCCTCCTCCTTAGTTAAAAGGGTCACTTTCTAGCCTCAGATACAACTCCCATGGACAGCAGTGTGAGAGGTGTGCTCATTTCTGCTAACAGAATTTGGTGCTTTGAGGTTATCTCTTCATATAATTAGGTGTCTCCCAAAGAGTTACAATTTGAGCCATAGGAGGGCAGAATGGTTTTGTCCTAGGTATACAGAACTCCAAATCTGTGTTAAACAAATATTATGTTTGCAACATCAAGCATTCAAAGGTAGGAAATACCAAAAATAAGGTTGATTGGGCAACTTTATTATTAGTATTATGACACTGTCTTTAATTACATGATCACACACACACTGGCACCCAGTCCCAGTCTTGCCCCCAGGCTCTTCATCCCATTCTACTCCCTCTGACCCCTCTCCCTTCCACCCTCACTCCCTCCCTGCCCCATTGATCCAGCTCTTCTCTGTGCAGTCATTTGTCTTTCTCCTCTTCTTCCATGCTGCCAGCATGCCACCAGAGGGACCACTGAGAGCACAGGAGGAACGGTCTCCCCCCACTCTTGATTTTGGTGCCCAGTGTGACCATCTCAGTGACCTGTAGCAACCAGGAACAGCAACTGCAAACAATTGCATTATATGACCATCCAATCAACATTAAGCAGTATTCAGAGTAGCAGCCATGTTAGTCTGTATTCGCAAAAAGAAAAGGAGTACTTGTGGCACCTTAGAGACTAACAAATTTATTTGAGCATAAGCTTTCGTGAGCTACAGCTCACTTCATCGGATGCAGTGAGCTGTAGTTCATGAAAGCTTATGCTCAAATAAATTTTAGTCTCTAAGGTGCCACAAGTACTCCTTTTCTTATTAAGCAGTATGTCTTTCATACAATAGGCAAGTGCAAGCTTCAGTTTACATAATTTTTGCTGTCCATTCTATTTCCGTGTTTTATATCTCTCTTCTAATTGGTTTATTATCACTGATCACACACTGATCATGCATGCTGACCAGGCCTTTCACCCCTTGCTTGGTGTAGGGACTCTCATGTTTTTTCACAATGTAGGAAGTTTTTGGTAGTACATTTTGTGCGCTCATTGTGCTGATAACTTCCTCTTATCTATCAAGTCAGTACATTCCATGAACAAAACATCACCCTTTGTCCTATACAACGCTATTAACATAAGGACATATTAGCAAGGCAAACACTCATGTCAAAGACTAGGCCATAGCCAGCAAGCTTAGTGTAAGTATTACCCTGGCCTGTTCAACCTCATTCACTATACGTATCCCATGCTTATGACATTTCCAACAAGCTATGAGGGGACGGTGGGTGCTCAGTGCAGATGAGCTCTTTGGAGAATTTAGCTGCCAAAGTCTTAACAAGTCTCTACTGAGCATGTGAGAACTAAGATTTTTCAAAGGCTTATCACAGCCAAATATTCATGAGCATGGCAAAAGGCATATCCCTGACATAAAGGGCATCTCCTGCTAAATTTCAAGTCCCTGCTCCAAAACATGGGCGCAGCAGACCTTCGCAATGAAACAATTATATGAATTTTGTTAACATAGGCAAAACTACATATTTTTTCCTAATCTAATTCTCAGAAACAGCTAAACTATTTTCACTGAAACTTTCCAGATAAATTCAGTCAGGAGCAGCCACCCAGCATAGAAAACTTCTGCCTGAATAGTTAAAGTTTGGCTAAGTTATAAGCAACTGAAAAAAAGTCTTATAGTGAAAAGTGTTAATGCTGTCTATATGTGTTTGCCCATCAGCTCTGCCTATAATACAGAGGCACCATATACATGTATTCTAGAACAGTGACATTTGAAAAAAAACAAAATGTAGGAGACAGTTTTTTTCAGAAATGGACACCTAAAGTAAGGAGTCTAATCCATGTTTGGGCACCTGGTTAAATAAACTGATTATCAAAAGTGTGGAGCAACCCCACAGCTCACAATGACTTCAGCAGTCTTGAAAATCAGGCCACTTATCTAGGCACCTAAATATTGACTTAAGGCCTAATTGAATGCCCACTGAAATTAATGGAAGGATTCCCAGACACTTCAATAAGCGCTGGATCATGCTTTATGTATCCTAACTTCAGACATGCATTTTTGAAAATCTTGGCCAGGGTATTTTTCTCCCTTTTATTGTAACCTTAACATGAACCAGTTCAACAGTTAAAACTGAATAGAATATTCTATGGTTGGGAATAGAGCTGTCCAAAATTCAGAATTTCCATTCTGTGGGACATTCCAACATTTCAGAATTTGTTTTTGTTCTGAATTGTAACAAAAACAAACAAAATTAGAAATTTCCCACAAAACAGAATTTTTGAAAATACTTCTTTTCCAGTCAATCAAACTGTTTCCTTTTTATATGATTGAAACATTTTGTTCTGATTTTGACTTGTATTTTATAGTCGATTATAATTTAACAGAAAATCGAATAAAGTTCTAAACAAAAGATCAAAATGTTCCATTCATATAAAGTTGAAATGTTCTGTTTTGATTTTATCAAAACACATTTTATTTGATTTTTTTCCCCTAAATAAAATGTCATTAAAATCAACATGTTCACATGGAAAGTGTCAATTTCAACGAAACAACATTTTCTGACAGAAAAATCATTCTGTTGGGAACTTTTCAACCACCTTTAGTTAGGAATGTTAAACAGCCCTAATACATAGTTGAGGAGAAGGATTACCTCAGACGATGAAGAGCTGGTGAATGGAGGTTGTACATAGAATACAGTTTGTAACTCATATATACTAAGACTTTTTGGAGAAGTTCAAATTTCTCAAAGGGCTATAAATTGCTCAGCCATCACATGACTGATTATGTGGCTGTGTTCATACAGCTGTTTATGGGTTTATGCGGTTACAAGTTAGTTAGTTGCCTTTATTGCCATTGAATTCATTTACATGTTCTGGAACAAGCAGGAGACCACAGTGGAGCTTATGCAATCAGTTATAAATGCAAAGCTCTTACAAAATCTGATATCCAGATTGCCACCACTGAAGTTTGGGTTTTTGCAATAGAAGCAGCTGTTGCATCTTACCAAAACACTCAAAATTTTCCTCTGAAGCAGCGGAATTATAGCTGTGCTCATTTTCCAAATGGTTAAAGGGTCTGCCAGAATGCCCTTTGCAAATCACTATTTTCAGGATTTTATACTTTAAGTCAACCATAAAAATTCATTCAGGCTGAAACTTGATATACAAGGACCCTCCGAACACATTTCTTTGCTTCCTGCGATAGTAGACAGGGCTTATCAAATTAGTTTCCAATTATTCTGGCCATTTTTAAACTGTGAGAGTGACAAAAACATTAGACTTTGGGGGAGGCAGATGTTTTATGGGTTTCTGCTCTCATCATTGATGGTTTTGCCTTTTTTCATTAAATGTTGTGATCGAATTTATCATTCGGGTTAATTGTTATTTTAAAGTATTAAAAACAAAGAAAAAAGGGCTGAGTAATTTTACTGGTAAAAGAAAATGGCAATGTAAAGAGTCTGTCTTTCTCAGTATTAATGGGACATGAAGACTTTCACCTGTAGGTCCCTGCACAAAATTTGGCCAGCGTCCCAAGTTGTTGAAATTATTGCTATCCGACAGCTGTTTGAGTTGGAGGCAATCTCAGTCCATTTCCTGGTGAACAGGTGTCCGACCACAGAATGCCCACTAATCACTGACACCCCGACTGGTATTCTCAGCAGACAGGCCAAGAAATTAGATACACAGGAGCTGAAATTCACCTCCCTTCACCCTCAACCCAAAGCCCAAGTACCTGTGATTTGTGCAGGGAAGCTAATGTTGCAAGTGGCATGTAATCATCCATGTAATCAAAGACTCACTGGACATGCTTCTGTCCAGTCCCAGCCCAGTTGTCATGGTCCCATGTGGGGCTGACATAGAGCCTAGTTCCACCACGTGTAGAAGGTATAGAGTTCTCCTGCATCCCCACTATGCTGCCGTTCACCCCCCATGCAGTGAATCCATGGCACTGGCAGTATATGGCAGAGGACTTTCTGTGCCATATATTGCTAGATACATTTAACCCACGGAGACCTACCCTTCCTCTAACTCATCAGGGTAATCCCTCCATGTCCGCATTCAAACACATTTACTGAGCAGTGTTGAAGAACTTGCACTGTCACTGTCTGCTCTGCGCCTATTTTTAAAAATGATCTTCTATCTACATGCCAGGACCTTGTGTCAGGGTACTGTATCAGATGCAGTCCCTACCCTGCTGTAGGTGTTAGTGATGTCATTAAATATTGCAAGGAAACACAGACTCGTGGACTCAGGACCTTTCGGGTAATTGAAGGAGGAGTTGATTTTCAGTCATTTCAATATAAGACCAAGTGCATTAATAAAATATCTTTGACTTCCATCCCTCTTTTCTACAGTTTTAAGACATTCCCATCTTAAACTTGCCAGAGCCTACAAATCATAACTTTTGGGGTTACAACAGCAAAGTTTTGTCTTGTGTTCAAGGCACTAGGCCAGGACGGTAGTCTGATCTATGGATTATGTATTCATTATATTGATTGCTTAATACCCAGTTATCACTTTGAGGTTTGACAGGTTCTTATCCCAAGATCAGGTCCAGTATTATCAAAATTACTGTTCAGTTGGGAACGCCAATGTGCATGGTTGCAGCACTCACAATTTAGGAACCCTTCTATATTTACAATAGTTTATTAATACATTTAGCAAAGTCACAAGTAGCATAGCTAGGCGGAGAGCGGGGGGAGTGGCTGCTCCCCCACTGAGCACACGTGGTGCCTTTTTAATTTTTTGTCGCCTTTTTACATTTTTACTCACCCGGCAGAACTCCGGGTCTTCGGCGGCGGGTCCGGCACTTCAGCGGCGGGGGCCTTCACTTGCTCCGGGTCCTCGGCGGCATTTCGGCAGCGAGGGCCTTCAGTGCTGCCGAGGACCCGGAGCGCCACCCGGTGAGTACAAGCGGGTGGCACCTTTCTTTATGTCCACTCCCCCTCTTCGCTCCACCTAGCTACGCCACTGCTCACTCTAACCCGCAAGGTAGATAGAGATAATACAGAGTGTATTTTTTAACAGCCATATACTCACACCTTCCCTAGCAGAACAACCTGAAATTTTAGACATTATCTTCCTCATCACCATCACCTTCCTCATCATCACCAGGGGTCATCATCCTGGCACCTCCCAAGGGCTACATCTCTCTTTCTCTCTTCTCCTGCTCAGAGGCTGGGAATCCAACTTTTATAATATGTTACGCTGACATCACTATGCCTAATGCATATTCGGTAGGGGTGTCTCTCCTCTTCCTTATTTGTATGTCCTCACCCTACTAATGTTGGGGTGCCCTTCTCCTATAGGTTAGTATATTAATGAGCTCAACTTATTATCATATACCTCACCTTGTTGCCATGGCACTCTTGTGATCAGACATCTGCAGATGTTCCTATCCTAAAATATTCAAAAGCTGGTATTAACTCATATTCCTGTGGTTGCCTGGTGTCAGTAAGTACAAACTTCCCCATTAAACACTCTATTCCCAGTTCCCCAAAACTTAAGGGTGACCATTGGGCCATTTATCTGGGCCAAACTTCATAGGCCTCAAGCCTTATGCTAACTGCTGAAGCCAATGTCTTACAGGAGACAGGCCTGTAGGTTCCTTGCGTTACTGCTAAATAAAATAAATGCTAAAGCTAGCTCTATGGGCTACAAGACTCAGGAGTTTTATAATCAATTTCCCACTCTGCCACAGCTATCCTGTGCAATATTGGTTGAGTCACTTAATTGCTTTGTGCCTTAGTTCCGCCCTGCTGTACAATAAATACATAAATAAATAAATTAAATAAATGACATAGCAATACTTACTTCCCTTGTGAGAATAAATTCATTAATATTTGTGAGGTACCCAGATACTAGAGTAACTGGGGTGCACATAAATGGATAAGCAGACCTGTTAGAACCTACCAACTGGTAGCTTCCACATCAAAAGGAAGTTACAATAATGCAGCAGGGCCCAATACAGATCTTTTTAATCTTCATATGTAATAATGCAAATCTTTCCCTCTCCTCCCTTCAGTTCCCTTGGAATTCAGACAGCGTGTGGTTTAATAGGGTCCTTTTAACATATTTTGAACAACTGAACAATAGACATAAGTTGACAAATAGACTTCTCTGAACTGCCACATGTGAGACACTTCATAAAACCTTCGCATCTGAGTTTACCTCAAGGGCATCCCGTATTTTGCAGTGTAGCTAAGTTATGACCGCCGTGTGCTGAGCTCAGTGGAATGACTATTTCATAAATCTGACAGCAGAGCAAACACGTAAGAATGAATAAAAGAACAGCTGTAACTAACATAAGGATAAATGTATGGGAAAAGCTGTACTAATGTGTATGAATATGAAACAGAGTAAAATTAGGCTATATTTTTGCCAGGCAAACAGACTGCTGGATAGCTGATCTTTGCCTCCAATGCCTATGCCTTTTTCAGCCGCAACAGGCCGCTGTTTGATGAACTGCTCTATTTAATTGACATTCCCTTTTAATTGAAAAGTAAATAATGGAAAGGCAGAATAGTCTAGACAATCTTCAGATCAAGAGTAGGAAACAACCAGGGACACTCTTGGTATCTTGATGGGAGAAAGGACATGTTGAATAGTACTGGATTCTGGATACTACTATACTTACTTGGTATAGAGGATGTTGGAAGGTAGTGGTGGGGGAAAAAATCTATGGTAATCTAATCCACTGTGCATTGTACTATACTGTTCACATGCAAATTTGGCCTGTTCCATTATGCATGATACAGGAAGAGACTGTTCAGGGGAAGAATTTTAAATAATGGTGAAAAATATAGCAGTATAGTAGTCCTTGAAACCTTAAAAAACTCAGCTGATTGTGGTCACCAGTTCAGTTCCTTTTCCAGTAGGTCACAGGGCACAAGGCATTAAATATTGGAACTGGGCAAAAAATTTTGACCAAAATATTTTTCAGTGAAAATTGCTGATTCGAGTTGAGTTACACATTTTGTAAATTCATGTTGAATTCACCAAATTGTTTTGGTTGGAAAAAATTACAAAAAAAAATCTGAAAAGAATCAAAACCTTTCATTCTGACATTTTCAAAACAACGTTTCATTTTTTCTATTTGAAATAACTTTTCATTTTGAAATTTCCTTCAATTATTAAAAAAAAATTTTTAAAAAAACCAAATCAAAATGAAACATTTCATTCAAGCCAAAATGTTATTTTCCCTGACTTCTCGGTTCCTTGAAAATGTAATTTTTTTGTTTGTTCATGTCAAGTCTATCTGAAATGAATTTTCTTTTCCAGTTTTTCCGAACTGTCAGCAAACAGTCAAATCAGTTATTTTCACAGCTCTGTTGAAGATCCCACTTCACATTTCCTATAACTAGGGATTGGCACTGGTATTTTTGGCTCACGTTTCCTCAGTGCTTGCTGTCATGAAGAGCCCTGTGCATAAATTCCATGCTTAGCTGCTGCCCTCCAAAACAGAGGTGGCATCCTTTGCCCAGTCAGGTATGCATATGGAACCCAATCCCGCAAACTCTTACTACCAAGCATTATGCTTATAACTATAAGAAATACCATGAGTCATCAAGACTACTTGTAATAGTAAGCACTATACTTGATCGGGAGTGTTTGCAGGATAGTTTGTGAAGCTGTCAGGCGCTTAGTAAATGTAATCTATCATTATTAGTATTCACACTCATTGCTAACCCTCTTCCCCCACCTACTTTTAGCACCAAATTAATGCTAACATGCCAACCGCCCTGTTTCCCATTGGTGAATACTGAACTGTTTTTCAGTGATTCACTAATTCAGTCCTTTAAGAAGGAAATGTGTGACAGAGCTGTCTGCCATTAACATGCCTGTTTCATTAAAGAATGGCAATGCAGATGAACTGGATGTATGCAAAATACGAAAGAGAAACATTGTATTTATCTTCTGCATCAGCATCCAAAATTGTGACCTCTTCTGGAAGTAGGTCCAAGGCAAGAATTGCACAACCTTTTAGACGAAGTTGTCAACCAATTGTAGGCAAGTGATTTGGATCCGGACACAGTAGTTATGAGTATTGGGTATGTCACAGTTCAGGGCAACTGCACCTGTATTCCCCCTAAGTGGTCAGCAAGGCACCTATATTTAGGCTCCTGGTGCTTCAGCCATCACTGCTCTTGGGCTTTTCTGCCTGCACTGTGAGTTCCTCAGCAAGTCAGACTGCCTAAGCAGGCCTGCTTTGCTTTCTTCTCATAAGAACATAAGAACGGCCATACTAGGTCAGACCAAAGGTTCATCTAGCCCAGTATCCTGTCTTCCGACAGTGGCCAATGCCAGGTGCGCCAGAGGGAATGAACAGAACAGGTAATCATCAAGTGATCCAGCCTCTGTCTCCCATTTCCAATGCCAGCTTCTGGGGCCAAAATTGGGGATTGGTCCTGCTTTGAGCAGGGGGTTGAACTAGATGACCTCCTGAGGTCCCTTCCAACCCTGATAGTCTATGAACTAACAATAATCCAAATGGAGGAGCTCTGAATTTCAGCAGAGTGTTTATTAGGGGGGGGAGGGATAGCTCAGTGGTTGGCCTGCTAAACCCAGGGTTGTGAGTTCAATCCTTGAGGGGGCCATTTAGGGATCTGGGGCAAACATTGGGGACTGGTCCTGCTTTGAGCAGGGGGTTGGACTAGATGACCTCCTGAGGTCCCTTCCAACTCTAATATTCTATGATTCTATGTGTTACTGTGCATGCCCCCAAAAAGAGCATTCTTGTAGCAGCTGTGCTTCTCAAACATGCACGGCCAGCTGTACTAACAGCAAGGAAAATCATGCATTTCTATGGCCAGAGTTTCCCCAGGTAAAGAGCACCCTTTGCTCGCAGAACCTGTGCAAACCAGATCACTTACTTTTTAAATTAAATCTGTGAAGATTTCTGCTCATCACTTTTACTGGATAATCCTCTCAGCTCTTACTCCTGTGCTTCATATATATACCTCACTAGCTTCTCTCTAAGATCCCTTTCTATAGCGTTTTACTGTCTATCTTCATTACACTGAGGTGCTATAGAAGCTGGATAAGCCTGAATGTAAAATAAAGGTATGAAGGAGGAACATGTTGAGATAATTCAAGATGTTTAAAAGCAGCATATTACCTCCTAATACCAAAAGTTCCTAACTAATAGAAATAAATATATGTTTTAAGATTTATTTTGCCAATACATGTAATTTATAGCTCTTAGTTAAAATTTTCAAGAGTAACTGCATCACTTAGGGCTAGATTTCTAAAGGTATTTAAGCACCTAGAGATACAGCTAGGTATCTAGTGCAATTTTCAAAAGCACCAAGGCATCTAAGTCCCATTGATATCAATGAGAGCTAGGCCCTTTGAGGTACTTTTGAAAATGCCAATAGGCATCTAGATAGCTTTAAAGATCTGGCCCCAGCAGGGGTTTAATTCCCATTGATTTTTTCAATGGGATTTAGGCACCTTGGAAACTAGGACATAGGCCCCTGAGTGACTTAGGTGCTTTTGAAAACTTTACCATGTATCATATCCTCCAGAGATGAAAATAAATTGGTTTGTTACATATCTATCTAATTTTTCTCCAGATAAAGTAAATACTTTTCCTCTGTTGGTTTGCCCCCATGGAATATTGCCTCCTGCATCTTCTGCTTTTGCAAAGCCTTTGATCTGTTTTAGCAGCTAGCATGGTTGTTAGGTATTCCTGCTCAGATCTGTGAAGTTATCATGCTGCCCTTTTAAAAGATATGTGTGCATTCCGGCAATTTTGTGACCAGAACTGCTTTCCTGAGTACTGCATAAATCAACATCTTCCTGGTGATTGTTTGGAAATCATAGAATCATAGGGCTAGAAGGGACCACAAGGCTCAGCTAGTCTAACCCCCTGCCAAGATGAAGGCTTCATTGAGTCTAAACCATCCAAGACAGATGGCTCTCCAGCCTCCTTTTGTACACCTCCAGTGAAGGAGCTTCCATAACCTCCTTAGGCAGTCTGCTCCATTGTCCTCCTGTTCTTACAGTGAAGATGTTTTTTCTGAGATTGAACCTAAATCTGCTATAATGTAGTTTGAACCCATGGCCTCTTGTCCTGCCCTCTCTGGCAAGCGAGAACAACTTTTCTCTATCTTTTTTTTAGGGCAGCCTTTCAAGTATTTGAAGACAGCTATCATGTCCCCCCTTGATCTCCTCTTTTTCAAACTAAACATACCCAGTTCCTTCAACCTTTGCTCATATGGCTTGCATTCCATCCGTTTGGTCTTTGTCACTCACCTGTGGATCCTTTCCAGTTTTGCTGCATCCTTTCTATACATTGGTGACCAGAACTGGACACAGCTGAGGCCTAACCAGCACTGAGTAGAGCGGTACTAGCAGCTCCTGTGAATTGCATGCTATGCCTCTCTTAATGCAACCTAAAATTGCATTTGCTTTTTTTGCAGTAGCATCACATGTTGAGGTTGTGATCCACCACAACTCCCAGATCCTGCTCCGCAATGCTGCTGCCAAGCCAGTTATCCCCCATTCTGTATTTGTGCATTTGGTTTTTCTTCACTATATGTAGAACCTTACATTTGTCTTTGTTGAATTTCCTTGTGTAGTCTATTGCCCAGTTCTCCAATTTAGCAAGATCCCATCCTCCAAAGTGTTTGCAACCCCTCCCCTAGCTTTATGTCATCTGCAAATTTCATCCGTATGCTCTCTATTCCTACATCCATGTCATTAATAAAGATGTTAAATAACACCAGACCCAGAACAGATCAATATCGAACCCCTACTTGAGACCGCCTTCCAATCTAACATCATTCCATTAATAGCTACTCTTTGCTTGTGGTTAACTAATTATGTATTCACTTAATGGTAGTTCCACCGAGCCAGTATTTCTCCAGCTTACTTATCAGACTGTCATGTGGGACTGTGTTAAAAGCTTTGCCAAAGTCCAGGTATATTATGTCTACTGCATTCTCCCATCCACCAAACCAGTTACCCTGTCAAAGAAGAAAATCTCTGATCATTGATGTCTGTGCCTCAGGGCAAGCCCTCTGCAGCAATTATATATAACAGTGACAAGTTTAATGACATCTGTGACTCATCAGGACTTGGACGAAAACAGCCTGGACTATGGCTAATAGCTATATAATACATCTTGGGCCCTATCTTCCTGTTTGGTGCATGTTGTGTGTTTAAGGATGACTATGCAAAGTGTCCTTGTCCCATTGAAGAATACACTGAGTGCACAAAAAGTCAATGCAGTTGGGCTCTCTTTGAGAGTACTAGTAATATATATGTGAAGCAAGTGCCACCAGAAGAGGAGGAAGTAGTCTTTCAAAAAGAAATATGGCCAGGCTGAAAGAGCCTGTGTCACATGCTGTCCCTTTCCCTGCTCCAGTGAAGTTGCATATCAAAAGCACACGAGAGACTCAGAAAGTCTCTGGCACCTCCACATCCAGTTACTGTGTGCTTATGGGACTGTGGAGTTAAAAGGATGGGTGGGTACTGAGTGTAGGCAGCCACGTGAGACACCAGGAGAGTCTGGCAGTAGTAATAAGGGCACCATGGCCAAACAGATGCAAGCTAATTCTGATCCCTCATATGGTTCCCCCAGATAAGTCAGCATAATAACTGGAATGTTCACGATCCACCTGCTAATGGTATTCAAGACACAGGGAGTGACTGTAACAGGGACTATACGGATCTCTCATATATATGAGGGAGACCTGTATAGTGACCATCGGTGGCTAGGTGTAGATATCCAAAACTAGCCATCTGGCCATCACAAGCAATTACAAGGTACAAGTAAGATGGGCACAGCTGGCCCATATGCAGCAGTAATTGAGATACATCCAATTACATCCACGGTCTCCCTAAGCAAACAGGATGTCCCCCAGAGAATAGACTTGAACCAGGGAACAGCAGAGTGAGGTGCCTAGGATCCATGACAACTCCCTATGGAGGGCACTGATGAGCAACATTGACAGTCGTGTCCTGCATTTCCATTCACTGTCACTGACCCATCTTACCCCTCCCTGCTGGCGAGCCTCAGGATATTTGCAGGATATTATTGGTAAAATAGGTAGGGTCAGGACTGAAAATATCTTTATTCACTTCAAACAAGCATATATTGTTCCTTATCTTTGTATGGAGTTCTATTTAATGTCACTTTCAAGACTGCAATAAAATATTTCTGAATCAAACTCCCAGTTAAAGTAAAAACCATATATTCTTCTTGACTGACAAGAAATTCTGCAGTTCAGTCTTCAAATGAATCGTGTTCTGTTATCAAAGTACCCCATATTGGCATTGCAGCCTGGCATTAACTATATTACATAATTATATATTCACAAATGTGCTGAAAGTATTTAACCATTTACAATTTCTGCACACTTTTGTAGAATAATGGAACAACATTTTAGTTAAATATGAGCTGTTTGCCTTTGTAGTTAAATGAACCATAGACCAGCTCCTTTTCTACTGTGAATTCAGAATTAACATATAGTGCAGAGTAATTGACTTGTAGCCCATCCAGTCATTTAGAGTGCATTAATTATACCTTTCATCTTTTTCAAGATGTGGGAGAATGGAAGTGCCTTTATGTGTGGCCCTGAAATAAGACAGGCATAGACCTTCCATCATTCCATTTATGTTCTTCTTCTTCTTTTTTTTTCTTAAAGTGAAGTGGGAAAGTGAAAAAAAGGAACTCCTTCAGGTACACGGCTGTGTCTCAGCAAGAGTGAGAAGAGAAGGTACTTTCTAATCAGTGGAATGCCAGGCCTGTGGATTATTGGTTTGATGGCACACCTTGTCCTGTACCCAGCTTTGAAGTTTTCCCCATCCTTTTCACTGTCAGTGCCACTTAGGTGCCCCCTGCCTGGTTGTTAACAGCCCTGACCAGTTTTTGTGCTGCTTGGTTTTGTCATGTGGGACCAATGTTCACTGTAAGCTGTGTGCACACAGCTGCACAGTGATGTTGTAACTACCGTGCATGTCACGTGGCTGGGAATGTGGCCGGCATCCAGGTCCCACTCTGTGGGCCAGGTCCTCCACCTTCCAAAACCGGCACTGGGGACTGGGAAGCAGGACAGACCAGAGGCTTGCCAACAGGGAGAGGGTAAGAAGTAGGATGAGGACTAGGAGTGAAGGTGGCCAGTGGCTGGTTATTTCTTCTGTATCTCTTTCACCCTCTGTTCTTTTCCCAAATTATCAGTCCATCTGAATTTTCTACCTCTTTGTCTTTTCTTTTTCTCTTTCTCTTTTCCTCAATTTGGCCTTTGTTGCTTTTCTTGATATCAGCAAATTCCCCAGGACCTTATATATTTCTGCCATTATATTTCTTCACGCAGAATTATAGACCAGCATCTGAGGGTACGTCTACAAAGCAACTAGACCCCACCACCCCCCACCTCCCCGCCCCGTGGCTGGCCCGTGCCATCCAACTCAGGCTGTTTCATTGCTGTGTTGGCGTCTGGGCTCTGCCTGGAGCCAGGTTCTAGGACCCGATGAGGTGAGAGTGTCCCAGAGCTTGGTTCCTGCCCAAGCCCAGACGTCTATATAGCAATGATACAGCCCACAGCCCGAGCCCGACTCAGCTGCCACAGGCCAGACACGGGTTTTTCTTGGCTGTGTAGAAATACCCTAAGAAGAGAATTACATGTAAACCAGCAGAACTCCATTGACTTCCTTAGTAGAAACTCCTTATGGCTACAAGGAAACGCTTATACGTGTGAATCCAGCAGAAACTGATGCTTTTGTCTTCCTTAGGCTGCAAACAACATAAGTTAAATTAGTTGTGAGATGAGCATAGACTTCCCTATGCTTCTCAATAGGGTATAAGCTATGAAACTTAATTAGGACAACTTACACACAACATTGTTAAGCATTTCACCCTGATCATTGTAGTAGCTAACGTGTGTATGCCAGGATCCCAAGCTGCCTCTTGTCCCTTTCTCAGTATCAGATGCCCCAGCTTTCCACTATCCAGCTACCAAGACCTCCAACTTCTACACCTGACAACTTCTCCAGTGTGTTGTCAATATAAGACTCTGAAGCACAAGAGACAATTTATGGGCAGCATAAAATAAATTGAATTTAATATCAAGTTAAATATCACAAGGAATACACTGCACTGATATTAGTTACACATTTTGTTCCATTAAAAAAAAAATCTCAATTTTTATATTTAACCAGAGCTGCCACAGCACTTGCAGTCTGCCATGCCGCTGTATTGCAAAATAGAGGGACTTTGCTGAAGAATTTAGGTCTAGCTTTCTACAAAGTATATAGTCCCGTTTCTTCCATCTCACCCCTCTTTCTCTTTGTTTTCCCTTCTGCAATGTCTTTCCACATCTCCCCTGTTTCCTCTGTCTCTTGGGACCTCTCTGTAGTGGCCCAGTGAGAAGAAACAGAGCCAAGTACAACCTGCAATTAGGAACTGAAGGGGAAGAGCTGCGAGTCACCTCAGCGAAAGGCCCATTCCTGTCATGGCCCAAAGAACATGAGTATAGGCTGCGTTCAGCTGCTTCTCTGCGGTTTGGAAGCTTATCCAGAGTAGAAATGGTTTCTGCTGCCACTGTATGGCTGAGAGGCAGGTAGGGTGGGAACACCTGCCTGCAGCCTGTGGGGCGGTGCAGCGCGTGGAAGCAACACAGCAAAGCACAGGTAGCAATACAAGTTGTCTGGTCGATGAATGCAAATGGGCCTCCTGGATTCCCAGGTCACTAAGCATGTGAGAATTTGCACCCTAGCACAGGGCCATCCAAGACACTGTACATTTGGATGCATAGGTTAAGTACATCTCTTGCAAATAGGGAAGGCATGAACGGACATCACTGGTGGGGCTCCCATGATGTCAAAGGCTTCTTGTATCGGATAATCCTAATGGGCCCAGTCCAGGCATTGACTCCACGGTGGAACATGGTGCATCGCTATAAAGGGGAGAGTGGGTTTTCCCCGCACTGTGGAAGCCGAAAGGCTGAGCCAATGGGCATAGGACCAGGCCTGAAATGAGTCACACAAGAATCACTAACATAATTGACTAGTGTCAGGTCTATGACCAAATCCTGCAGGTCTTCACTTCAGTGGTAGTGTTGCCTGAGTGAAGACTGAAGGACTTAGTGTTATCGCTCCAGGATTTGCCCTTGATAGTGGTAGACTATCAGCTATGGTCATGGCTTGGCTATAAATATTTCTAACATTTTCTCTACAGCAGCCATGAAACGCCCACTCTGTGACAGTAACCTCTTTTGTGCCACCTTCTGACGATATCCCTTCAACCTGACAGCCATATGCTTCATTTACAATGCCTCCAATTTACCTCTTGAAATGACATGTGCAAGCAAAGAACCATGAATAAGCACTACTGAAAGGTGCAGCCACCTAACAGCCATTCTAAACTAGCCCCCACCACCTGTCATGTTGTCAAAGGACAGTATTTTCTTTGTGTTCGTATGCTAATTTTAAATCTTGCTCAGGCTCACGGCCGTCCATTTGAATTGTAAGTCAGCTATGGTTTGAATGCCATCACTGCTGTGCAAATAATGTCGTCAGCTCATCAACTATGGCAGTAATACAGCCGTTATGTAAGGCACCGTTAGCCCTCCACCCCTTGCTATGCCATTTTGGGGGTGGGGCTCTTGCTTTGAGAGGTGTATTATAAATATAAAATGCATACAAGGTGCTTTGTGATTTGATCTATGAAAATAATCCCATCCAAGGCTTTCTGGAGACATTATAAACCATGGGATCAGTGCTGCACTGGCTTATTATGTCTCAAGAACCCAGAGGAGAAAGCCCCCCTCCACACACACACACTCCCCATAGCCTGTTTTAAACAAGGTTTAGGAAATGCTGGCATGCGGGGAAACAACAGGAGCCATGCCCCCAAGGTGTTTGCTTGGCCGAAATAAAAGAGTGATTTTGTTAACTTCAAGGAAAAAACCGAAGTTGCCTTTTAATCTAACCTTGAGTGGGAGGATGATCTTGCAGTAAAGCACTGGACTGTGGAAGTCAATTCCCATCTCTGCTGCACTTTCCTGTGGGACATTGGGTAGGTAATTTCATACCTAGGCACAATGGAGGGGGCACTTTTTTAAAAGGGGATAATCATGTTTCCTTTCACACACCCTTTGTCTCTTTAGACTGGACTGTCAGCTCTTCGGGTCAGAGACCGTCTCGCTCTCTCTTTCAGTGGTCTTGGTGGGCACCTGTCGATGCTACTGTGACAGAGCGCTCAGCCACATGTGGGTGAAATTCCACAGCTGAATGCGAACCATGTTTCCTAGGACAGCTGGGGGGGAAATACCTGGGCAGGCGCTTCAAGTGGCTCTCTAGCAAGGTGCTGGGTATAGGTGCCCCACTGAAAATCTGTACACTGCAGGGGGGGAGGGTGCCCCAAAAGTCATAGAAAGAGCGGGTGTACTGTGGGCCTTCTACAGCAGGCGCCTCAGAAGGGCAGTCTAGGAAAAACCCTGAGTCTCTGTGCATGACCTGCATGAGCTTTACATGCACCACCCACCATGGCCCCCCACATATGCATACGCACCAGGCATAACCAGGGTGGAGTGGAGCTGCTTAGACCCAGAGCCCAGGAGCCCAGTAACAGCCCATATTGGAGGCATGTGCAAGCAGAACCTGGCCTCAATCTGTGAGTGTTGTAGTAAGCCATGCTCGGCTTAGTTCGTAGTCGTCTGTTCTGTTATGACAAAAGCAACACTCCGCTGAATGTGTGTCAGGATGATAGATTAAGCCTTTATTTTATACATGCATCTTAAAATGCAATTGGAAGGTTGCTTCTTTAGATGCTTATAGAAATAGGGCACTAAGAAATGAGTTTGTATGTAATTAAGTGCAAACTCATCAAAATCGTGTTCACCTTATGAGAATGCTGCTCATTTCAGAGCATGGCAATGGATCTGAATAAACCTAAACTATGGGTCTGGAGAACCATATAAATATGTATGCGTCAGTATTTACAGAACACCTGTACACAGCCCCATATATGCTGTTTTAGATTGTTTTAAAGCGGTTGTTGACGAGAAAAAAGTGTGTGTATCTGAAACGTGCCATTTATTAGAATAATTTTGATTTTATTCTAGCAGGAGACTGATGGAATCGTCGAGAATTATTGTTTTGCATCCTTTAGTCTTTTACTATCTTCTGGTGAATGATATTTCATGGGGAAATGCATTTATTCAGAACTTCATTTAGCTTTAATAGAAAAATGACTCTTGCCATGGCAATGTGGACTACTCATTTTTCTCCCTGTGCTGACTTTCAGCATATAAATGCCAGACGCCTCCGTTCTCTTTCTTCATTCGCTCCTTATCAGAAAAATTTGCTTGAGATTAATTTCCTCATCATGCCTTCTTTTAGAGGGACTGTTTTTCAATGCCATTAAAAGACAGGGCTGTGATAAATTCCTATTTCCAATGTGCAGAACCCAGTGAAAGAGTCTATTCCACATCAGTAAAAGAATGCAATCCCAATGGAAAGGGACAAAACAATATTTAGATACAGTTACCCCAACCAGTTCTTTGGGAGCACTGTTCATTCTATAAACCAATTTTTTTTATTAAAAAAAAAGAATTTATTTTGAGAGAACAAACCTATTTGAAAAGAACCTTTTTGTGTTTATTTGCAGGGGGAAACAGACCTTTGACATTTATTTATTTCTATTTGCAGGTTGGAATAATTGAAGACTTCTTATATCACTTAGAAGACAACTTCTTAAAGACCAAAAAGCTCAGAACGGCCAGGAGGCAGAAAATGAAAATGAAGAGGCTTCAAAGTGTACAGCAGCACTAGTCCCTGGGGAAATATGATACTATCCCCTCCTCCCCCCTCAGCCCTCCAAGACATGTCGAAGAAGGCAGCAAGGACATTAATGCCATGGAAGTTTTGACAGTTGGGACAACAAAGGCCTGCCTTCAAATTAATGAGGTGTCCCCTCACGATGGCTCATCCTTAGCAAGAAGCTCCTGCACTTCAGTAGTCTCAACTGGCAGGAATAAATGTTTGCAGGAAGCTTGGCTTGAGAGTCTTATTCAAAATTGTCTTGTTTATTTAAACATGATAGAGAAATAGCCATTGCTGCATCTTTCCCACTCTCTCCTTGTATTAGAGAATAAAGGCGAGTGGGTTTTATCCTGCTCTAAAGATTTTTTACACACACACACACACACGTGTTCAGTCAGAATATTAGTCTGTGACTCTGTGGACTACAACTTGAGCCAGAGCCTGCTCACCTTGCCTCTGCATGAAGTCTACTTGACTTATAGGACTGTTTGAAGTAAGGCCAGCAGGCTTTACACTTACAGGCCCACATGCTACAAAAGTGGCCTAGAAATAGGGGGACCTCCTTTTTCAGGTGCCCAGCATTAGGGTCCTGACTCACAGAAGTGCTAAGCATCCAACTGAAAAATCCATTTGAAATTAATGGCTGCCATGAGCCTCAGAAAACAGACACTAGGGTGAAGATTTTTAAAGGTATTTTGGGCGTTGCTCTGCTCAGCATTACAAGGCTAGAGGCCCAAGTCCTCCTTGATTCCAGCAGGGCAGGAGTTAGGCACCTAAATACCTTTGAGGAGCTGGGCCTAAGTACCTAAGTCACTTTTGAAAATGGGACTTAGCCATCTAATGCCATGTCTACACTAGATGCGATTTATTGGCATAGCCATACCAGTATCTATTTTGGCCCAGCATTCCTAGTGCAGACACTGCCACACCAGCAAAGGTGTGCTTTTACCAGCATAGACTATTTTATTTCACGCCTCTCTGAGGGAAACAAGCTATAATGATACGATCACAGTTTTGCCAGTATAACTGTCTACACCAGTGGCTTTTGCTGGCAGAGTTATTTTGGTCAGGGCTCACACCTCTTCTCATTCCTGTCTGACATTTGCTGGAGGCTGAAGTGTAGACAAAGAGTAAGTCACTTAAGGCTATATCCATGAAGCGATTTAGGTACCTAATTGCCACTTTAGTTGCCTAAGTCCAAAATTAAGAGCTTTGAAACCCTGCTTAGCTGCCACCTAGCCACGTAGGTGCCTACATTTCCTAAGTACCGATGTGTGGCTGGTAAAGCTCCCTAGTGCCAAAATTTCTGCCAGTGCACATTTGCAAAGCCACCTGATGCTGCTGAGCTGCTATGTGCCTAAGCCCCATTCACAAACTAGGCCCCATTCAACTAGGTGGTCCCCTGCCTAGTTGCTCGGGGGCCCGATCCAACAGGTTTTCTCACAGCACTCCAAACTCACAAAATACACAGCTGTGGAAGAGGTGGCACTGCCCTCCCTTTGCCCAGTGGTTAGAGCGCTCACCCCCACACGCACTCTGCCTGAGCTGGCTCAGGTCACTGCCTAGATGAGTGCCCTAACCCCTGGTTTATGGGGTATTCTGGGGTGGTCACTCTCTCGCTCAATCTCTCCCATTGAAACTGTTCCACTTTCTATAAAATTCTTAAATACTGATCAGGCCAGAGAGACGACAGCACCCTCACTTAGGAGGTCCAGGTTCCAGAGTCCCAATGCATTGTATAGGGTGCCTGGGTGCCTAATTTTTGGCTGAGGATTCCATGGGGATGGCAGGGCACCGTAAAAATTATGTGAGAGCTGCGACATCTGAGTGCCTTTGTGAATGCTCAGGGGCCTACATACCTTTGAGGATCTGAGCCTAAGACCCTTAGATGCTTTTGAAAATTTTATCCCAAGGCTTTTCAGATGAAATCCTGGCTCCATGGAAGTCACTGGCAAAACTCCTATTGCCTTCCATGGGGGTCAATACTTCACCATTGGGTTTCATCCCTTACTGCTTTGCCATTCCCTTCAGATGCTTGTGACAGTCTTGCCCGGCCCTTGTAGAATGCATTGTCTCACAGAGAGTAGTGAGATTTACACAAACTGAAGAACCTGAGATCAAAATGCTAGTAAAGCCATGATATTCACAGCAGGAAAAATGCTTGATATATGCAACCATGAGTCAAAGAAATGGTACAGCAGAATGAAAATGTGATCAACTGCTTTCTAATAATCTGAGCTACCTAGACCTATTTTAGACTCATGGGACACAGCTAGAAAGGCTTATTGTACTATGGAGGCAGGGTTATTGTACAACAGAATAGATTTTGTCAGCTGGAATTTTATGATATATGGTGGTGGCAATCATCCATTTTTGATGAGCAGTCGCAGGGTAAAATGGAAAGCTAGCTCTCCACGGACCAGTAAGTTACAAGCTAATCACGTCCTCTTTTGGCAAATTGTCAGGATGACAGGAAATATGGTGTAAATTGGTGTAACTGATCATTCTGTTTATTCTGCAGTATGGAATACAAACACAAATATTTCTACCTAGTATGGTGTAAAGGACAAAGTGCAATGAAAACAGATGATTACACAATATCTAAAGCTTGGGGCAAGGGAGACATGTTACTGACCCTGTAGAAAACAGTTCCCTGTCCCACATTAGAAATCTGATTGCTCTGGAGTGGTTCCAGCTACAGACCCGCTGTGAGAGACCAAGTGCGGGGTGTGTGGTGGTGGAATGGGGGAAAGGCAAGGTGTGGCAGCACACTGTCAGGAACAGATGTTTGATGTCCAGATGGGGAAGAAGGACTGCTCTACATTTTGCACTCAGGTTGATCTGTTGATCTGTGTCATTGCTAGAGGCCATGTGTCACACCCTGCAGGATGCCTTGTGCTATAGCAATTATCACACAGGGAAAGAAGTCTGTGGGACAATTAGGGTGACCAGATGTCCTGTTTTTATAGGGACAGTCCTGTTCTTTGGAACTTTTTCTCATATAGGCACCTATTAGCCCCCACTCCCTGTCCCTGGTCACCCTAGGGACAATGCAAATAAAATGTTAAAAACGACTCAACTCAGACATGGAGAAAGAGGCAGGTGGCCCATAAAAACATTCTCATTCGTGTGTCCAAGGCTGTATGTGAGTTATTGTTATGTGTGTAATTACTGTTGTCTTTACCCACAGTGAATTCTCTGCAGCACCAGTAGTTTGCTTATTACTTTCCCAGGTGCTTTGGAATTCCTTGAGTATAAGAGGCTCTCTACAAAACATAGTCCATTCTGGGAATGTAGGATTTGCCCTAACAAGTCAGACCTGTGGCCCAGTCAGTGTGGTACCCTGCCTGTCCTGTCACAATACCCAATTACTGATATTTCAGAAAACGGTGGAAAGAACCATCTAATGCACCGAAAAAATTATTCAGTGGCATACACCGTGAAAATCACTTATGCCTTCAGCAGCCAACATAGATGCTAACAGATGAGATTCAACTGCACCTGCTTCACCATGAATAACTATAAATGTAAATAGATAGTCAATTATACAGCCCTTTAAAAAAAATTCTAGCCACACCACTTGACGCTATCATCTCCTCTGCTGCGGCACTGCATCTGGTGATTACCTACTCAGTGTCTTTCATTATTTTCAAACTTATCTGCTATTCCCGACTTCTTGTCCTCCTGTTTGGAGACAACATTAAAAACTCTCTAGTCTGTGGCTACAATGGGAGTGTCGGCCATGTAAGTGAGGGCACATTTGGGACTTTTCTCACAGGCTGCCAATTGTAGGTTATTTGTGTTGGAAGGGCTATTTTCTGAATGAATAATGGTTATTTTCCTACTGTATCGCTTTCTCCTGTGTCATGAAAATGCCTGACCTATTGACAACTGGGTTCACTGGCCTCAAGCAGCTGATGTCAGTTATAACTGCTCAATGAAAAACAAAAACAATTGCACCAATTTCAAAAATTGATATGAATAGCCAAGCCCTCTAACAGTGCCTGTGGTTTTTTTTCTTGCTGCTGAAGTTAGAGCCTGTATATGAAGACCAATGTTTCCACTCTAAACACTAGGCATGATTTTTTAACCCTTTCAGGTACTAGGTAAATTACTATTAACCTTAATCACAAACCAAAACTGTTGCTAGCAATACAATCTATCCATCTGTTCAACGTTAACAAAGCATTTGGCCATAGTGAACTTTTTCACATTGAGAATTTATAAAGTCTTTCCATTTGACAAGCTGCTGGGGTATTGCACAAACACTTTAAAATACAAGACAGGATCATTGCAAACAGCAGAGGAATGATAATCCAGTGGTTAAGGCACATCCCTGGGACTCAAGAAGGCTGGGATAAGTTCCTGGCTCTGCTACTGACTGACTTTGGGCAAATCACTTAATCTCTGTGCCTCAGTTTCCAATCTGTAAAATGGGCATAATAAATCCTTCATTTCGCCCACCTTTAATCTGTGATGTCTATTTAGACTGTGAAGTCTTCAGGACAAGCACAGTCTTCTACCATCTGTTTGCACAGTGGCTGGCCCTGTAGTCACAATCTCAGTTGGGACTTCTAGGTATTATTATATTACAACCATATTAACACCATAAAATAAACAGCATTTTAAAGGGTTAAAAACATCAAAAAATCCACGCTGAACATGAGCTTCTAAAATGCTATAGAGAAATGAAGTGATTTTCCTGCAGCAAGTCAGTGGCAGAGACCGGAAAAGAGCCCAGCAATATACAATGATTACAAACCAATGTAACCCAGAGGTGCTGCTATATTAAGAATAGGATCTTGTGGGCCACCTAAAGCTTGGGCTGATCATATAACTTTAATTTTAAAATAGGGCAATAATAGGTTACAGTCTTACACAGTCCAATTTTAACTACAGTCATTGTCAAGAGCACACATCACATAGAGCCATTTTTTGTTCTTGTTGCAATCCATCATGATGAGATCTGAGATTCAGTTTCAGAATAGTCCATGAAAGATAATAATACACTGTATTACTCTGACCTTTTCAGTTTGCTTTGTAATGTGATTGGCCAGCCAGTCCTATTCTCCCCTGTTAACCACTTCATTAACCTGGGAGGAAAAGGTGGAAAGGACAGACAATTAGCCTGCAGAATATTAAAAAGGTTAACATTGAATTGCACAGTCTTGGCTTGCCTCAGCTACAGTGGGTATTAACATCCTGATATCTCGTTCCTCTTTCAGAGTCTGCCATGAAAATAAGAAATGACACAAGATGAACCTAACCATATTCTCATTCCAGCTTTAAAACTGTAATCATGTAACTCTCCTCAGACGTCACACCTCGCTGATGTTAGTTTATGCAAGAATAAACTTGGTGTGATGTTTACTGCTCTCCCCTTCCCCCGCTTTGATTGAATGTTCTTTGTATTAAAGCAATTTGTCTGTCCCTCCCTTGAAGTTGGTCCTTCCTGAGTAAATGGAATATTGAAGATAAAAAGCTTTTTCTATAGAGATAGCTTTTTATCTTATTCTTCTTCCTCTTCTTGACTGTTCCTGCTACTCAATAATATTGCAGTCACCAGTGAAAAGTCATTTACCACACAGCTGTACCTGAGTCATTGCAGTTATGTCCTACCCTAAATAAAGGGAGAAACTGGGGTCTCATCCATCTCACTGTGTGCTGTCAAGGGCTGATTTTTTTCACTTCAAATTTTCAGCATTACTGTGAGGTTGATGAATCCTATTATCCCCATTTTTACAGATGGAGAAACTGAGGCACAGAGAGGTTGTCACAAGTCACCTAATGAAGGTAGGTGCCTAACTCCCATTTGTGCTTTTAAAAAGATCAATTTACAGGCATGTCTACACTGCAGCAAGCAGTAACCCTCCCAGCTCGGTAGACAGACTCATGCGAGCAAGACTCACACTAGACCACTAAGAATACCAGTATGGATGTGAAGCATCAGCAGAGGTTCAGGCTAGCCACCCCAACTCAAGTCCACCTAACCCCATGGGTTCAGGCTCATGGGGCTAGCCCAAACATCTGTCAATGTCACAACATACACAGAGCTATTTTAGCACACTAGCTTGAGCCCCGCAAGTGAAAATCTGTCAACCCGAGCTGAAAGGCTCACTCTCAGCTGCAGTTTAGGTGTACCCTATGTTTCTTGCCCAAGGTCACACAGTGCATGAGGGACAGAACGGAGAAATCACCAACTCTAACCACCAGACAATGCTTGGAAAGCCTGATTGATGGTTAGAGCAGATGATTTCACTATTTTATAGAGAGCGTTGATATGAGCATCACTGTGCATAAAGATGTTATATGCACCATATAGGCACACATTCCACCTGGCTAATGTCTATTATGATGATGTTCTTCCTTTTCTTTGTGCACATACATTGTCTTTGGCTGGTATCTTCAGGGTGGTTTTGGTATTAAGTTTTAAAAGGGCTCAGAGAAAGTGAGAATTAGGCTGAACTTTGCCAATAGTGGCTAATCTTTACATTAATGTATTTTGAGGAGCAGAAAACCCTATTAAACCAATGGAAGGAATACTCAGGCTCTTTTTGCAGTGTTCTTTTCTAAAGTACGAGTGGTTCAAATATTACAGTGTAAACAATTGATAATGACTAGAGACAAATGCATCATAGACCTTACAGTGTCCTGTATAAATAACAAGACAGAGATAACCATTATTGATGAGGGATCATCGAGGTCATAATCTCATTTGTATTATTCTTGAAGGGTATTACACATCCAGTTAACAAATTGAATAACAATAAAGGTGAAGATGAAATGGTCGAGTTCATGTAAATATGCAGTTCTCCACTTGGAATAAAGGGTGAAATCCTGGCCCCATTGAAGTCAATGGGCATCAGTGGGACTAAAATTTCATTCGAAGCCTGAATGAATGGCATTGACAAATATACTGCACTGCAGAAGTTGTGCTTGTATTAGTTAAGAAACAATACAAGAAGGAATGTAAAGATGCCATATATTCCTTATTCTGGCTACTTGTCTTTAACTACCTCTGGCCACGATCCTGCAATACAATTTGATCTGCACATGCAGAGCGCTAGGTCTGTGCAAACCCCATTCAATAAAATGTGATTCTGGTTGGGCTAAGTCCTCCACCATGGATCAGGGCTTAGGCATTGTACCGATCACTTACTGTATCTGGTGCATAAAAGAAGATATGGTTCTTGCCCCATGCAGCGTGCACATTAAGAAGGGCAAACATAAAGTAGCGCTATACGGTGGGATTTTTTGATGTGGCCAGGGTTGGCCTACTCTGGCAGTTTGACATAAGCATTTGCTTTTCTGATTATTATTTTTACTTAATTGAGAGTAAGCTGCGGCTGAACAATGCATTGCTGCAAACATGCAGTCATAGCTGTAATTTTGTAATGTATTAATTAAACTGTTCTGCCATGAATTTTCTTTATAGAGAAGACATAGCCCAGAGTGATTTATTTTTAATTATTTTTTTACACGAAAGCTACTTAAGGAAACAATGTGGTCTCTATTTTAAGAAAGTGATTTTTTAAAAATGTTTTTCTCTGAAAACTTTTTCGAAGTTCACTCACTGCTGAGTTGAAGGAATCACTGTGATACCATTGGTGTCCATCTCTCCAGCCATTTTATTTGTGTTCCAGGGCAGGTAGCTTCTCTTCACAGAAAGAAGAAAGCTGAACAATGTTCAGTATCTCAATTGCAATGTGTGTCTGAACTGGCTAACTCAGGCCCTGATCCTAATGATACTGAAATCAAGTCAAAACACCCATTAACTTCAACAGGAAAAGTACTGAGTCCTTAGACTATAAGGACCAAATTGTACTATCTTTGAGCAAAAATCCTGTTGTAGTCAATGGGAGTTTTGCTTAATTAAGGAATATGGAATTTGGCTGTGAGCACTTTGGGGTATGGATTGTGTCATCCTTTGTATTAAATACAGGCCCAAATATATTGATAACACCCATAAATAATAATAAAGTGTGTGTGAGAGAGAACATGCCCAGGGCTAAATGTGTGTGAGAGATCATAGCTCCCTCCAGTGAGTGCAGCATACAAATTATACAAGGCCTAATATTAATAAATAAGCGTGCTTGGCACTCATAGGCATCATTTACTAATGTGTGTCTCTTATTTTTCATATCAAATGAAGATACAAAGGATCTTTTCTTAAAAATCCAGTGTCAGGAAATTCGCTGCCAAAGGCTCATTCTTGTTCTCCGAGTAGTGTCCTATGGGTGCTCTACTTCAGATACACATCAACCTCTAGAGTCCTTGATCAGAGATTTTCAGTTGACCATCTCCCCTGCATGCACCCTATATCTTCTTCTGCCAGATAGCAAGGTTATATAGGGGTGCCCAGGTGAATCAATTTTTCTCCCTCCTCCTTGTAACAACTTTTTATGTACTTGAAAACTGTTATGTCCCCACTCAGTCTTCTCTTCTCCAGATTAAACAAACCCATTTTTTTTCAATCTTCCCTCATAGATTATGTTTTCTAGACCTTTAATCATTTCTGTTGCTCTTCTCTGAACTTTCCCCAATTTGTCCATCTCTCTCCTGAAATGTGGCACGCAGGACTGGACACAATACTCCAGTTGAGGCCTAATCAGCATGGAGTAGATCTTAAGAATTACTTGTGTGTTGCCTACAACACTCCAGCTAATACATCCCACAATGCTGTTCACTTTTTTTGCAACAGTGTTACACTGTTGACTCATATTTACTGTGATCCACTATGACCACCAGCTCCCTTTCCGCAGTACCCCTTCTTAAGCAGTCATTTCCCATTTTGTATGTGTGCAATTGATTGTTCCTTCCTAAGTGGAGTTCTTTGCATTTGTCCTTATTGAATTTCATCCTATTTATTTCAGGCCATTTCTCCAGTTTCTTCAGATCATTTTGACCTTTAATCCTATCCTCCAAAGCACTTGCAACCTCTCCCAGTTTGGTATTGTCTGCAAACTTTATAAGTGTACTCTCTATTGAACAGAACCGGACCCAGAACTAATCCTTGCGGGACCCCACTTGATGTGCCCTTCCACTTTGACTCTGAACCTCTGATAACTACGGTCTGTGAATGGCTTTCCAACCAATTATGCACCCACCTTATAGTACCTCCATCTAGATTGTATTTCCTTAGTTTGTTTATGAGAAGGTCATGTGAGACAGTATCAAAAGCCTTACTAAAGTCAAGATATACCGCATCTTCCACCTCTCCCCTATCCACAAAGCTTGTTACCCAGTTAAAAAAAGCTATTAGGTTAGTCTGACATGATTTGTTCTTGACAAATCCATGCTGACTGTTACTTATCACCTTATTATCTTCTATGTGTCTGCAAATTGATTGTTTAAATTATTTGCTCCCTTATCTTTCCAGGTCCTGAAGGTAAACTGACTTCTCCTCCAGTACTGGTGGAGCTGTTAAGTCTCTGAGCATGAAGGAGATAGACAGCTCCATAGAGCCTCAGTATCTTCTACCAGCAAGGATGGCAAGCCTAGGCACTTGGGACTCGCACCATTGAGTTCAGCCCAGCTGTCAATACCCAGGCCTGGGGCACCCTAAGCACTGAGCAAACAATCGCACCATCACCATCAATATATACTTTAGTACACCCATCATTGGCAGTACTGTCACTTTCCAGGATCACGGCCTTGGCATTTGCTTCAGTACCAACCCCATTTCAGTATCACAGGAGTTCAGACATACCAAGGACCTCTCAATAACAGATGAATGGGAGTCCACACTCATCATGGGCACAGAGTATCTCTCAGTACCAAGACCCAGATTTCTAGACTACCATCTTCTGGTACCACAGGACTCTATCTGCAGCTGCTCATTCTTTGGCTGAGATGGAGGAGGATGAAGGAGACTTCCAATCGGTCTCCTCTATTTGTGTTCAGATTTCTCCCGTCAGGAACCCATTCTCTGAATCATAGAGAAGATAGGATACTACATTGTAGACCAGGCTCTTTGTTTCCATTTGCCATTCTCTGTCAATAAAGCCTTGTCAGAGCAATTTTCCAAAGGATGCACTGGTGCAACAGATGATATGTTCTATCTCCACATCAAGATTGGCAGCTACCAAGGTAAGGGAAATGCTCAACGTTTTCCAGGGGTTCACCACTGATAATTTGTGGGAGAAGGGGGGCAACTTGTGCTCAGGCAGGCTGATGAAACCCCTTAGTCTTCCCAATGTTGAGGGAAGACTATGATCGACACCTGAGGAAAGATCTAGGATGGATTGCAAGTCAGCCTCATTGTATGCAAGATAGCACAGTCGTCAGCACACTGAAGTCCTAGTGACCTTAGTTTTAGAAGAAAGACACCACAGGTTGAAGAGCTGGTTCTCCATGTGATACTCAATCCCAATTCCAAAGGAAAGGTGGTCACAAATAAGAATCAAAATCACAGCAAGATAGATGGAAAAAAGGGTTGGGGCAATAACACAGCTCTGCTTCACCCCAATATAGATGGTAAATGGATCCATCTCCAATCCATTACAGAGGACGGTGTCGGTCACCCCATCATGAAGTAGCCTGAGAACACAAATGAACTTCAATGGACAACTGAACCCAGATAGTACCTTCCATAACACTTCACGATTGATGGAATCAAAGGTCTTAGTTATACCAATAAATGATAAACAATGGCTGATGTTGTTCTCTACACTTCTCTTGAACCTCTTGTGTAACAAACATCATGTCGATGGTGCCTTGAGATGGTATGAAACCACATTGGGAGGCGTTCAAGACCATTATTCACAAGGCATGTGCTGAATCGATTGGATACTCCACTCACTGTCATCAGGATTGGTTTATTCAGAACAATGAGGAAATCCTAGCTCTTATTCATATGAAGAGAAGTGCATTTTGTACCTGGCAAAATGAACCCTCTAACTAGCAAAAATGAGAGACTTATCGTCAGCTTAAAGGTGTAGTTCAAAGGAGGTTGTGTGACATCAAGAACCACCGGTGGCAAGCAAAGGCCATAGAGATCCAGAGCTTTACTAATCAACATGACATGAGAAGTTCTTTTCAAGCAACAAAAGCCATCTACAGGCCAAGTTCAAATGGCACAACCCCTCTGCAATCCCAGGACAGCTCCACTCTTCTTAAGGACAATGTAGCCCACAAGGAAGGAGCATTTTGAGACTTTGTTGAACAGTGAATCTGAAGTCTTAGCTGCCACTATCAAGTTCATTCTTCAGCATTCAGTAATAGAACATCTTGATAACCCCCCATCTTCTGAAGAAGTTTGGCTTGCCATCACTCAACCTAGAAACTAGGTGCCAGGCCCAGATGGCATCTCCCTGGAGGTCTTCAAAGCTGGTGGCATAGTATTTGTGCAAAAGCTTCATCAACTTCTTGTTAGAATTTGGGTTAATGAGGAAATTCCACCCTACCTGAAGAATGCCAATATTGTGACCATTTTTAAGACAGGGGACAAGTCAATGTGCAAGAATAATTGAGGCATTGCCCTCCTCTCCGTTGCCGAGATCCTTGCTCGCATTCTTTTGAACCGTCTCCTCCCTCCTGATGAAGATGTTCTTTACACCCCGTGGACCTCAGTGGAGTTGCACAGCTGTAAATGAGGACTGAATTTGGACAACTGACTAAAGACAAGGTTTCACTTTTTTTTTTTAAGTGATGGAGGGAGGCTGACATAAAAATGATATGGATTATTATGAAACATTGTAATAAACTTGTATGTGTTATCAGGAATATTTTGCATACAGATATAATCCATAATGTGTATAACCTACTGTGTTAATAAAATTTGAAATCTGAACCACAGGCAAAGAAATTACTTAAATGTTGCTTGGAACAAATGCAAGAGCTTTATTTTTACAGATAATAACCTGTTGCATTTCAAAAATAACCTGTTGCATTTAACTTCAGTCGAGGATGACCTTATGTAAATCAGATCAACCTCTTCATATTTGGCACAAGAGGCTGAACCCCATTTTATTCCATTTCACGTGTTAAAATTCTGTACTGGCCCTGCAAGTACCTTTTTGGATTAATGAAACAGATCTCTAAACTATGTCATCTGAGTCCATCTACTTTATGTTTCTCTGTAGCACTCATCATTCTCATGTTTAAACACTAAATCAGCAGTATAATTTAATTCTTACTTTGGATGAAGATGTCTCCTCTACATACCACTGCTTAGAATCTTACATTGTAACTGGCATTGACTAAGTCCTTTTATTGTCTCAGATTAATAATAAAAATGGTCCCTGGTTTTTTAAAAGGTGAAGAACTAGATTCAGATGGGGATATTCCTGATATTCAGGAAGTAATTATGTGTCTTATCATGCTTTATCTTTTTCTTCTAATACAGCTTGCTTGGGTTTTTTCCCTTCTTTAGGTTAACAGATTTCAACACCAATCATCTGAATGCCAAGAACTCTAACACTATACTTTTTGATACATGCGAGCTGAAATAATGTCTTGTTCTCCTTTACCTTGGTTTTATGGCAATATCTCTTGTGGACTTCCGTGTGCATAGGTTGAGCTATTCACTATTTTGTTGACACACTCACAGAAGCATAACAGATTAGGAAAGCACAATTTTCCTTTAGAGATGCAGTGCCAATTTTCCCCTTTAATGAACGTTTGTCTAAGTTGTTTGCAATTCTATTTTAATTACAGTTTCAATTAGTAAAACTGCTACTACTGAAGTAAGGCTTTCTGGTCTGTAACTCCTTGGATTACCTTTAGCACCCTTTTTAAAGGTAAATCCTGTAAGATTGGCTTCCCTCCAATCCTGCAGCATAATGGCCAATTTTAATGAGACCGGGTTGTGAATGTAATTCTGGAGTAATATTTTTAATATTACCAGACATTTTTGAGAAGTGTTATAGCTATTAGTCCCCCAACTCACCATGATGCTGTCTGTTCCCATCTAACGCTCGATGACAACCACCTCAAAAAGCTCCCACCTTCTGCCTCATTCTTTGTCTAGATTGCTATCATTAAAGTATGCCCCTCTGGCAGGGATCAAATTAAATTCCGAAAGCGTGTTGAATAAAACAGACAAACGGAGGGGTAAGAAAATCCATTCCTGCATATGTTCTGGTGTCTGGGGGCGACCTAGCGACCTGGGGTGGTGAATGAACTGTCCCATTTTACAGATAAAGGCTGAAGATCTCATTGTTCTTCATGTTCAGTGAATGATGGATAAGGTGATCCATAAGAAATTGAGTGTGCCGGGAACCATGCTGAGTCATTATCCTGCCTTTAACCGTCTCCCTCCAAAGTCTCCTTTATAAGTGAGATGATAGATTTAGAAAATAGAATTACTATTTATCTGCCACTTACGCTAAAACTACCTTGAGAAATTTCATTTCACACAGGGATAAGAGCATCAGGTTTTACATAACCAACAAATGAGCACAGAGAAAGCTTTTTGCTAAGATCCAGAGTGTCACTTTTCAAGGGGTATAAACTGGAGGTGCAGAAAACTGAATTCTACCATTTAATTAGCAATCAGCAATGATCTGTCAGTCATAGCTACTGTAATTCATGAACTGTTAAGTCAAAGCAAAATGGCAAGTAATTAGACTGTATCCATTAGAGCTTTGCTAGCACTCACTCATACAGCTAGAGTTTTAATCTGAGGAAGAAATGGATGTGTGAAACTCCTTAATATATGCAGCTTTTTAATTAGCAATCAGTGCTGATTTGTCAGCCATACCAATTGTAATGCACAAACCATTGAAACACAGAGAAAAGACACATTTTGGAAATCAATTATGCTTATATTTACATTCCCTCCAGGCTGAGACACTGCAGAAACTACAGAAATGTTATCTTTGCCATCACAGAGTAGCAGAAAGCATGTAGGAACTTGCAATTCAATATAGGCAATAAATCACTTACTTTTTAGGTAAGGATAGAGAATTTGAATATTCATGAGGGCAGTGATGCTGAGGTAGTTAGTATCTCCAAACATGGGAAACACACACCACCATTTTTAACTGTACACAAAACAAATCCTCCAAGAGCACAGGTAACAGGATTTAGATTCTAGTCAATCCCAATTTAGAAGAATCTCTCAACAGATCTATACTGTGCTCAGCAGACTGTGCTTTTATGGGAGGAAAGGGGTGAAAATGAGCACCCACAAACCACCCTCCAAGACCTCAGATAGAAACAAACTTTCCTCCAGCCCAGAAAAGTACATTGCAACCGTGCCCCTGAGCCCATTAATTCCATCCTCCGCATTTGCCAGGGATTGTGAATTGGACTGGCACAAAATATTACTTCCCCAAAAGGGGGAAACATGTGGTATCTACAGTGTTCCCAGCCCCAGGGCCCACCCGCCCCCCCACCTCCAGGAACAAAGGGTTCACATATCACTGTCATTAGGTCAAAAGTCAGACCCTGCTCTACCCCAGCTGGCAAAATACTTTTTGCATTATTAGCCATCCAGTGATTCTAAAAGACCAGAAATTTCAGTTATGGCTTAACCACCACCATCAGTTCTATCTCTGTATCACAACTATTGTTCCCCTTACCCACTTTACCCTACCCAACTTACATTTCTACTCCAGTTCACATACCCTTACGTATCGCTATTGATCACTTTGTTGAGTGGGAGAAGAGAAGTGAAAAATGGTGAATTTTTCCACAAAAATAAATCAATGATCATGAAAACATTTTGAAAACTTTCAAAACAGATCTAGTGATCAACTAGACCATTCCAATCCAGCATCTATAGGCCACTGGTCTTGTCTCTTCACTCCTACTGGTTAGCACACTCTGCAGAAACACATATCTTATCTCTTAGTTCACATACGTACTCCACATATATAAAGCCTCCCGTATTTCCTATCTATACTCAAAATATGAGAATACCTCACATCTTATACCCTTCACAAATGTATTATCAGCCTCCTCTTTCTTCATGATAGGTCCTGTTCCCCTCTTTATACAATAATAAATAATAATAATAAAAAAATCCACTTCTCAGTCATTATTCCTACATTATTAGAGGTGACTGCATCAGTTGGGGTTATACATAACCCTTATCTGAACATTACCAGGCTTAATTAAGTACTGCTGTGATCAGACAATTAAAGGCAATAAAAGAGCACAAAACTAAAGGGCTTTTGCACACACAGTGGATAATCGTGTACCTAACTAATTTGCACAAATAAATGTTCAGTTGTGTTTTCACATGGGCTGTAAATGTATTCTGTGGCTACTGAAAATCCAGCCCTTAATCGCTCTGATGTCCTTATCTAAAAATGACTTGTTTGCCTAATGTTTGACAGGGTTAGACATTTAATTTGTTTTTGTGGCACGCAGATTGCCCTTTTGGCTTCTATCAGTGGTAGAGGAGAGCCGTTTTCTGACTCTGAGCTTAAAACCAGACTCAAGGCAAAGAACTTGACATCAGTTTACTTCACCACTCCAACAGCTGTTGTGTAGAGTTGGCCAACATATCTAGCTGTGAACAGCTTTTCTTGTCTGTTTAAAAAAAAAAAGAAATCACTGGAGCTGGCCCTTACTCTGTCTTCAGCTGATGTCTGGCTTTTAGATGTAAACATCAGTTTCAAAAATAGTAACAAGAAAATAGTGTGAAATAGCTGCTATTTTACTGTAAAATACAGGTCAAGCAGTCCTCTCTGCACCAGACTCAAAAAGAGGTGCTTTCAGGCAGTTCCAATCTCTCCACTTGTTCTTTTCAAACAAAGAATTGTGAAAGATGAATCATCTTAGTCCATAAATGCTTTAATAGCTTGCAGTGAAAGTATGTTTATTTCAACCAGTGAAGTATGAATTCTACATAGGAATAGGTTTATGGCTGGCTGCGACCTTTGAGCTCTCCGATCCGATGTAAGGAAGGGTGCTCTTGCAATTCAGGCACTGGACAGGGACTCAGAAGGAAAGGGTTCAAGTCCAACCGTCCCGTCCCCCCCAGACTTCCCAGATGACCTTGAGCATGTCACTTTTTCCCCATCTGTAAAACAGGAGTAATAATCTTCCATATTTTGTCTGTCTTGGCTATTGACAATGGAAGCCTTTGAGGGCACTGATCACAGAAGATGCCTCCGGGCACTACTGTAACTTTTATTATAATAAATCTCTTTAGTTTAAGCATGGCCATGTTAATGTATTAACTATGATCTATAGTAATGATAGCTCTAAACTAGGGTGAGGCAGTTAGCAAAAAAGGGACTTATAAGAGATGTACATACTCACTGGGAGAGAAATATTAGGCTGCTACCCAAAATTGTTGAAGGTGTGGAGAACATTCACCTTGACAGTAGCTATGCAACTGCTTAGTAGCGCAGATTGTAATTGTGGGATGGACAGCAGCGCAGGGTACTAAGGAACGTTATGGCCCCACATAAACTAATCTAACTGAGTAGGAATCCTTTCCTGGGGAGATTGTTATTGCCTTTTCATTTCCTGGTTTGAGACAATAGGTGAAGGTGGATGCTCATCTACACGGTCACAAAAATCCAAATCCTAACCCCCTTGAATCAGTGGCAAAATGACTGCAGGCTGCAGCAGGAGCAGAAATTACCCCAAATAGATAAGATTTCTTCCAGTTACAGTTATTTTCCAATAACTGCCAGTACAAGTCATCTTAATCTCCTATTCTTTAAGAGCTTCTAATTTTGTACATCCACTGACAAGATGGATTGCTGAGTTTATGGAACATGTTCTTTATTTTCTATAAGTCATCTTCAGATTGCTTTCACTTAGGGAGAGCTGAACCATCCCTTGCCTGCTGAATATTCACTGGGCTGCTCTTTTGCCAAGTCACAAGTGAAAGTGAAGCAGGCTTTAAAGAAGTGCCTGCTGCTACTGTTCTTTCCACACGGACCCCTGCCCCCCCCCCCCCAAAGTTCCTGTATACTACTGAGGCTGAAACCTGGTGATTTTTTTAAACCACATCTGAAGAGAAAAAAAGTTTACAAATTACCAGGGGACAGCCAAATTGTTTGTAATATGGGGGTGCAGTTAAGAGTCCCAGGCATGGACCCCTTTGTACCAGGGACTGAACACAAATAGGTTGTAAGCTCTTTGAGACAGGAACAAAAGTAGTATAAAGATAAATAACTATTAAATATCCTGTGTTCTACAGCAGTGGTTTTCAACTATTTTTCATTTGCAGACCCCTGAAATATTTCAAATGGAGGTGCAGACTCCTTTGGAAATCTTAGTCGGAGGACTCCTAGAGTATCCATGCCCCACCAGTTGAAAACCACTGTTCTACAGAATACCTTACATCTAAGAGACTAAACTATTATTTATTTATGAAGAGCAGGTAGCAGCAGTGAATCTACAAGCCCTAAGATGTTAATCTACACTTACAATGCTATAGTGCAGTCACGACCTCTGCCAAAGGGCTGGATTGTCCCAGGAGCATAGTCCACCTCCCGAAGAGGCAATAGCAACCCAGCACTAACTACACAGGGACTTAAGTCTGTTTAACTGTGTAGCTCAAGGGTGTGGATTTTTCACACTCCTGACAGAGTTAAACTGTCCAGGTCCTTGCTACAGTAGGTTAAGGTTTTTTCCAGTGGGAGCTACCCCTTTCATCCATTCTTTCATTCCTCCAACTAGTCAGTGAACACAGCAGACCTCCCTCTGGAGTGGAGGCAAAGTGGTTGTCAAGGGTTGCTGGTTCTGTCAAGCAGGGCTTTTTCCAGTCCTGCCCATTCTACTATGGGCAAATGGGTGTTGATAATAGTTCTTTTGGTGCATTCAATTATTTCCCCTCCCACTACTTCCCAAATGGTTTGCCCTAGCTCAGTTAGTTACACACAAGGTGTGCTTTGATCAAACTGCACGATTTACTGGGTATTAGGGCAGTTTGATTTGCTCCCTGTCAGGAGCAGGGACAGAGTTGACCGTTGATTGACTGAAAAGCTTCTATTGTTTCTATTATCAGGTTAGTCCCTTTGAATGTCCGCCTAACGCTCCCCATTCATTGTCTGACCGCAGTACTGCACTGTGTTTGTTACACCCACTTGTTACATCCAGCCTTGGATTATAAAATCTTTGGTCAGGGAACATTTTTTTCTTGGGGTTGTATGACGTCTAATACAATGGAATTTGGATCTTGCACTTTTACCCGACACAGTCACCCACTTGTGGGGTTGGGAAGCATTGAGTTTAGTGAAACACCAGAACCATAACCACCTATATGACTAATGCAGTTTGCCAGGTATACTATTCACCTGTTGTGGAACTGCATAAGTCTCTAGTATTTTAACCCAGCTATGCTGTTGTTTTTTTGTTTTGTTTTTTAAAACAAGCTCCCTCCTCTTATTTCCCCATTCTGGCTCTCTTAGGGGCAAGCTTTTGCCACTAGCCTGAGATTGATAACGGCAGGTGCTCTTAGCAATTCAGGGAACAAACATGCCCTGAATTAACTGCTGCTCAAGTCTGTCACTTTACAATGCAGTCACAAAGCAGCACACAATGCCACTGAGGGCAGTCTCTGCATTTTAGCACGTCATTTGACCAGGTGTCACAATCCAGGGGCCTCCTCGCTTTAGGGAATCCCCTGGGAAGGCAGATCAGCAGTGTACATTGCTAACGCTGTTGCAAGCATCGCAAAGCATTTTGGGGAGGGTCAGAGGTGTGTGAGGGGGGAGTGGAAGTTTCCTTTGCAGGTACGAGAGACAGGGAAGAGAGCAGAGAATGGGTTAACTCAACACTGCAGCTAGCAAACTCAGTCCGAAGATAAGAAGCCAACTTCAGCCCAAGGCCAGCTGCTACCTGCCAAGACAGAAGGGGGGAAGTCCAACCTCCCCCCCCCGCCCCCGCCCAGCCATAAGAAGAGAAAAACTAAAGTGGAGCAAAGCTTCAAAGATAACAGCAAGAACAGTGAGAGCAAATGAGATGACGAGGACAGCGAAGGCTAATAGAAGGGAAAACAAAGTCTCTGGAGCCGGGATGTTTTAGGAAACCGAGAAGGCCACAGCAAGCTGGTTTGAACTGACACAAAGAGCACCAGGAACAGAGGTCGCAGAATGGAACACCCCCAAAGGAGCCCAGGGCTTAAAACCCTCCTGAGAGCTAGAGCAATTCGGAAAGCAAAGCAGATCCTTGGATAGCCTGGGCCAGTACAGCAATCCCGTCCCCCTCTCTGCCGCCCCCCGCCTTCTTCTGATGTTACACCCAGACTTGGCCAGTCTGGGAGGTGTGTAAGAGTATGAAAGTGGGTTAGGGCTTAGGGTATTAACGCTTTCTTTCTTCCCCTGGGTGACGTGGGAGTGTTCCCAACACACACTGCTGTTATTTTAATCAATAAAGCTTTAAAATTTAGACACTTGGTGTGCCTTGTCATCTCCTCCCCAAAAAGATCCTGTGGCCCCAGCCTGATCAACTGTAGCCCAGGCAGATTTTTGTTACTAATCTGTCACATAGGAAGGTCTCAGCCCTTGTGCAGACCTACTGCAAAACCTCTAAACTAATTGCTAAGTTCAGCCCCGCCCTTTATGGCAGATTTGCCTAGTTACACAGAAAAGCAAAAGGGTTGGGGGGATAGACGGTGGACATTATCCTCATTCTCACCCTTCCTCTTAATAGAAGCTTTGGCTGTTGACGTGAACAGACCTAGAGCCTCCATTTGAAAACACTGAATAGATTTAAAATTTGTAATTGTCAAGAAAAAGTCTTTGGGGAATGGGTACGTCAGGAACAGAACCTGCTGTCCCCCCCACACCCCCATTCTTCAGCAAGAATAGTTACACGAGGATTGTCTGCACCTGGTCTACTCAAGTGCTTACATCATTTGAAGCAGTAACACACTGAAAGTGAGGAATTAAGCATATGCCCATTTCCCATACTACCTGCAGGCAGAAGATGTTGGTTCTGGCCCTTTGCCACACAGCGTGTACAATTTATCTCTATGCAGGAGCTCTGGGGTATCCATTTGATCTTTTACAACACAATTTATAAAATCCAGTGATAGCTGCACCATTAAGCAAAATTGCATTGTTTCTTGAGAGCACACCAGTAGATCCTTGCCTCTCTGACGAAGAAAGATTTCATATGAAAGTCCAAAATATTTTTTTAAATGGCAAAATAAAGAATGTAACAAGCCAGTGTATTAAAGTCCAAAAATGTGATATTATCTTTATGATTGAAGACTTGTAGATAAACAAGCTGGAGTACCTAGCCTGTAATTCTAATTTTGTACTCATAATTCAACTTTCTCTTCTTGCCAGCTTTTCCATCTTGGTGCATAAATAGTACAGAACGTGACTGGACAGTATTGAGTAGAATTTGCAAGCCTTGACTTACAACTATAGTTTAGTGTTAAACTGGGTCCTCATCTTGGTAAGACTAACCTGCAGCCTCATCTGTACAATAGTACTGTTTAATTCCTAGTTCTTAAATTTGGAGTTTTCGAAACAAGCTTCCCTCCCACACCCTACTTGACAGAAAGCCTGCTGAAGAATTTTGCTTTAGTTAAGGACTTCCAGCATCAAGTGTTCACCGCACAAAATGGTTGATGACAGCTGTACTGTGCTCTCTATAAAACACCCCATTTAAAAACAAGGAAGTAGGCACCTTCTGCACCAATTCAAACCTCCAAATCAATTTAAAATGCAGCCTCTCAGGTAGAGTGCATAGAATCTAACCTTGAAGAAAAAGGTATGGACAAAGCTAGCAAGATCTGCATCTGAAAGATAAGGCTCTACGTGGTCTGGCCCGAAAAGGGATATTAAAATGCCTCTGTTCAGTTAATGGATTTGATGTTACTCGTGCAGCCTAAAGCTAGTGTTGAAAGTTAAAAAACCTACTATTTTAAGCATTAAATTTCTAAGCTATGTTAGTCATATTTGAGGAGGTGTGCATGAACTGCAAGTTACATCAGCTTTGTTCCTTAACCTTTTTTGAATGATTGACTCAAACATTACAAGCAGAATGTTCTCAAATTCCCCTCCCCTCTCTCACCACACAAAGTTTGCAATTTGTAAGCTCTTCCCCAGCCAAATTCAGACAGGCAAGGAGAGAAGCCAAGACCAGCCAGAAGGAAAAAAAAAGTGTCCTGTTTATGGTCCATTAGTACACTAGGTGTCCATTATCAGCTACAGATATTGCCTAAAACACTGCAGAATGGTCATACTAAAGCCTGAGAAACATGGCCTGAGGTGCAATAGGCTTGCTACCCATTTGTGCCAAATTATGGAGTAGAAAACTAAAGGAAAGAAAAACAAAGACAAGCCACCAGTAAAGGAAAGATGAGCCTCTACTTCTAGGTTTTATACTTCAGACCTCAAAAACCCCATTTAGGCTGTTTACAGCAGTCCTTTCAGTTTTCTAGTAGCCTTTTACCTTCACTTCAATCCTTGGGCCAGTGGTAAACAATTTGAGCGGTTATGTAACCAAAAAAATTTTTAAATCTACATTTGTAAGTTGCATTTTCACAACAAAGATTGCACTACAGTACTTGTATGAGGAGAATTGATAAATACTATTTCTTTTGTCGATTTTTACAGTGCAAAGAATCAAAAATACACACTGATTTCAATTACACAGAATACAATATATATGAAAATGTAGAAAACATCCAAAAATTGGTATTCTATTGTTTAGCAGTGCAATTAAAACTGCAATTAATTTTATTACGATTTTTTTTTTAATTGTGCGAGTTAACTGCGATTAATTGACAGCCCTACTCTTAACCTGATTCATGGTCACTGTTAGAGTGAGATTTAAAAAAAAAAAAAAAAAAAAAAAAATCTGCACTCTATGGTAGGGAGTAATTCTACAATCAGTAGCTAAATTCCATGGCCAAATTACAGAGTAATGGACCATGCTGATCCAGAAGGATAGGTCTTTTGACAGACTGCAGTTACAAGAGAGCCAAGCAGAGTGTACAAGGAGTGGCAGAGTTTTGGTCTCTTCTGGTGGAAGATTATTTAGTCCAGCTCCATTTGAAGTTTGAACCTACAGAGTATCCAGTTTATTTTACTTTGACTCTTGCCTTCAAAATATAAAAGACTTGCTAAAGAAAAACCAGAAAAAAAAATCCATTGGTTTTCTGAACATTATACATATAATTTTTTGGTTGTGGGAATAGCAGAACTAACCGAGCTAGTCAGCATGTCTTTGCTCTATTTCCATTGGTACACTGGTTTCAGAGTAACAGCCGTGTTAATCTGTTTCGCAAAAAGAAAAGGAGTACTTGTGGCACCTTAGAGACTAACCAATTTATTTGAGCATAAGCTTTCGTGAGCTACAGCTCACTTCAGCGGATGCACTGGAACCCTATTGATTACAGTCAGTTTGGGGCTTCTCACATAAAAGAGAAAGTCAAAGACTCATGTCATCACAGCTGAGAAATATAGTCGACGACGTTGATAGCAGCATTTGCTATAACCACATACAGATCAGATCTACAACTATACAATACAAAGGAATTGGCACAAGAAATTGCAAGCCCATTAGCAAGAATTTTTAATGAATCTGTAAACTCAGGGGTTGTACCGTATGATTGGAGAATTGCTAACATTTTTCCCTTTCTTAAAGATAGGAACTAAGTGATCCAGGTAATTATAGGCCTGTTAGTTTGCCATCTGTAGTATGCAAGGTCTTGGAAAAAATTTTGAAGGAGAAGGTAGTTAAGGACATTGAAGTCAATGGTAAATGGGACAAAATACAACATGGTTTTACAAAAGGTAGATCGTGCCAAACCAACCTGATCTCCTTCTTTGAGAAAGGAACAGATTTTTTTAGACAAAGGAAACGCAGTGGATCTAATTTACCTGGATTTTAGTAAGGCATTTGATACCGTGCCACATGGGGAATTATTAGTTAAATTGGATAAGATGGGGATCAATAGGAAAATTGAAAGGTGGATAAAGAATTGGTTAAAGGGGAGACTACAACTGGTCCTACTGAAAGGTGAACTGTCAGGCTGGAGGGAGGTTACCAGTGGAGTTCCTCAAGGATCGGTTTTGGGACCAATCTTATTACTGACCTTGGAACAAAAAAAGTAGGAGTGTGCTAATAAAGTTTGCGGATGATACAAAGCTGGGAGGTACTGCCAATTTAGAGAAGGACAGGGATACCCTACAGGAGGATCTGGATGACCTTGTAAACTGGAGTAATAGTAATAGGATGAAATTTAATAGTGAAGTATAAGGTCATGCATTTAGGGATTAATAACAAGAATTTTAGTTATAAGCTAGGGACGCATCAATTAGAAGTAACGGAAGAGGAAAAGGACCTTAGAGTATTGGTTGATCATAGGATGACTACGAGCTGCCAATGTGATATGGCTGTGAAAAAAGCTAATGCAGTCTTGGGATGCATCAGGAGAGGTATTTCCAGTAGGGATAAGGAGGTTTTAGTACCGTTATACAAGGCACTGGTGAGACCTCACCTGGAATACTGTGTGCAGTTCTGGTCTCCCATGTTTAAGAAGGATGAATTCAAACTGGAACAGTTACAGAGAAGGGCTACTAGGATGTCCGAGGAATGGAAAACTTGTCTTATCAAAGGAGACTCAGGGAGCTTGGCTTGTTTAGCCTAACTAAAAGGAGGTTGAGGGGAGATATGATTGCTCTCTATAAATATATCAGAGGGATAAATACCAGAGAGGGAGAGGAATTATTTAAGCTCAGTACCAATATGGACACAAGAACAAATGGATATAAACTGGCCACTAGGAAATTTAGACTAGAAATTAGACAAAGGCTTTTAACCATCAGAGGAGTGAAGTTTTGGAATAGCCTTCCATGGGAAGCAGTGGGGGAAAAAGATCTATCTGGCTTTAAGATCAAACTCGACAAGTTTATGGAGGAGATGGTATGATGGGATAACATGGTTTTGGTAATTAAATATTCATAAATAGGCCCAGTGGCCTGTGATGGGCTATTAGATGGGGTGAGATCAGAGTTACCCAGGAAAGAATTTTCTGTAGTATCTGGCTGATGAATCTTGCCCATATGCTCAGGGTTTAGCTGATCGCCATATTTGGGGTCAGGAAGGAATTTTCCTCCAGGGCAGATTGGAAGAGGCCCTGGAGGTTTTTCGCCTTCCTCTGTAGCATGGGGCACGGGTCACTTGCTGGAGGATTCTCTGCTCCTTGAAGTCTTTAAACTATGATTTGAGGACTTCAATAGCACAGGTGTGAGGGTTTTTTTGTAGGGGTGGTGGGTGAAATTCTGTGGCCTGCGTTGTGCAGGAAGTCAGACTAGATGATCATAATGGTCCCTTCTGACCTAAATATCTATGAATCTATAAAGCCATAATTCCATCAAGGCATTCTTATGACAAATTGTATTAGAACATAGCTAGTAATCCCTCATCCAGAAAGATCTATACATAAACGTTGTGTGACCTTGTCTCGATTGGTCTTTGTGATGATCGTAGACCAGGTGCCAGCTCTCACCAGGGCTTTAGGCACCAGATGAGCACTGACAAATTCATAGCTGGAAACCAGACGAGCTCGCCTCTATATTGGTCTTATTCAGGATAGGTGTTAGACTTGTAAGGATGCATTTAGTCTCTATAAAAAATGCTTGTATGCATTAATGTTATTTAGAAGGTCTAAATCTCATGTTATAAAGGTAATAGTTAAGTTTTGTTCTATAGCTGTGAAAATGCCTGCTCTGAATTTATGAACCCAGGCAGGAGGAATGGTTCCCCACTCATCAAGGGCTATAAAAAGACTAAATAGGCCATCATGCAAATGTCATGATACAAAGATTGGGTAGATGGTCCTCTTACACCCGTGAAGGTGCTATGGGCAAGAAAGCTCATCCCATCACCTTGAATTCTGGAAGACTATAAAGAATTTTCATATCCCTTTGCTGTTTGGACTTTCACAGGGCTGGAGTGAGGAAACAAAAGCAGAGATTCCCCAATCAACCTGGTTTAGCCTTAAAAGGCATTCAATGCTGACAGTTACATCTGTCACTAACTGATTTGTGTAAATATGTTGCCTGCTTTAAACTGTAAATAACTCATTTCTTTTTTTTTCTTAGTGAATAAATCCTTAGTTTACTATAGGACTGGCTATAAGCATTGCCTTCGGTGAGACATCTCCGGTACAAATTAACATGGGGTAAGTGACTGGTCTCTTGGGATTTGGATCAACCTGAATATTTTGAGATCTTTGGGGTAAGTGACCATTTATCACTAAGTCCAGCTTGTCTGGGTGGTAAGATAGACTGGAGTGCCCAAGGGGACTGTCTAGAACTCCATGGTAAGGTAATTATAGTGCTTCAGGAGTTCACATTTGTTACTGGTTTGGTGAAATCAATTTTAGAACATGCAACCAGTTTGGGGTGACTACCATGTTTTTTGGCAGTCTACCCTGAGGTTGGCACTCAGGGTGATGAACCATTCCAAAGAGCATGACACCCTTATACTGCTTTATCCTGTGTGTTCGTTTTAAGCGAAAAAAGGGCCCCAATACAACAAGGGACTTAAGTCAATGGGATAAGCGTTCTCAGGACCTAACAAGAGAAAGCTCAATGTTTAGAATTTTGCAGTTTACTGGAAAGTTAAAGCATTACATTCCTGCTATCAGTAACGTAGTGTAAGCAGCAATTAGCTTATGAGGAAATACACTGAATGATTCTTCCTTAATTTAGACTGTATTTTATATATCCTACAGCTAGCTTTCATAGCATGTTTGTGTACTTTAGGGATTTTCCTCTTGGAAGAGAGCCACTTTTCCTTCAAACACAGAAACCCAAAGGTAGTCACATTGTCAGAAAAACATGCAACGCTCACTGACAGAACAGTAAATCCTCACAAGGAATTTCACAGGAACCTTGTTGGGTATATGTGTATATATTTAGTGGACTGCAACTATATTACTATGATTCACTATACAAGCTTCTAGACTAGCTCCTGATGCAGTAACACTCACCTTGACACAGACTCATTGGACTTTTCTTAAAGTCTGTTTAGTACAACAGTAAGCAATGTTTTAAACAGTTTATTTACATGATTTATATTGGCAAAAAAACCTCTTAAAAATACAGAAGTAACAGGCCATCTGACATCTTCAAAAGCAGCACTAATTACATATAACAGAAAAAGTAGCATTTTGTAGTTAAATGGAATCTTAAGAGTTGGAAATGCCACGCATGACACAGGCAATTAGTTCAAAGTTATTAAGTGCAGAAATATACACATTTGGACAATTCCTGAGACAGGGTTGGATAATACAGACTGAAAACATGATTTTAAAATGTACAGCTTGCAAAGAAAAAAATACAAAAAGTATAGCAAAGATGTAGAAAAAGGTTTTGGAAATTATACACCAAAAACCTGTACATAAAAATATTACTGTTAGACATTGAAACCAGGTCCACAATTTCAGCTTCGCACTGAAGGAGCCTGTGAATGAATAAGCTATATATAAAAAAGTAGTTATACAAAGTTTGGAGACTATTTTTAAAAATAGTCTCAATTCAAAGGCTATAAATACAATTTAAGTACAGTGATATTTTTTCCTTGGACTTCCACATCCAAAAATGTTAGTTTTAATTTGCTATCAGATCAGTTACTTTTGGCGGCTAAGCCAGTCATAGGATTTGGATGTATTGGATTAGAAAAGGATGCATAGAAAGTACGAAGGATGCATATGCAGTAGACCACTCAAAAAGGTACACTCATGCACCAATAAACTAGATCTTCTAGAATAGCCAGACAAAGCAGCTGTATAACAAGCCAACTGTTATACTTTAAAGGGTGTATCTTAAACTATTTCAGGTTAGTCAATGGTCCATGCATTAGCTTTTAATATTAGTAGTACAGAGCCAATTGATGAAGTTAAGTAGCCTCTTCTAGATTAACTGAAGATCATCCAGTGGATGACTCAAGTAAGAGACTTCTTAATTTCAGCATTTAACACCAAAACAATTTATTGCATAAAGGAGACAGTTTGCTGAAAGTGTTTACATTACACTGGTGGGGAAATGGATTGTGCAAAGGAATACAATATTTCTAAACCTAGATCACCTAACCAAACAAACAAGTGAAAAACTTGATCTGCTTCAGTACTAGTCAAAGAGTCCCTACCAGTTAGCAAAATGTTAGGTAACTAAGTTAAGCAACTAAGTGACAATGACTAAAGTACCATTAATGTCAGTAATAGGTCATCTGAACAGCCAATAGCTTGTCAGTCATTACAGTATAGGAGTCCATTTTAAGCCTACTTCATATCAAGTGGGTTGTTGATCGACTTAAGGTATGACTCCTCTTTGCAAACATTGAGGGAAGGTTGACCAAGGAAGGAGAAGGGATACCCTGGTAGGGAAAAAAGAAAAAAAAATGTTAATATGATCAAGGTATCAGTCTCAGCGTTGTAGTCATACCTCTCAACGTTTCAAGACCCAAAATAAGTGGGACACAGTTGGTCCAGTTTATTCAGTAGAGGTAGTCTGCTGACCCTTAATTTTAGGGACTGGCATTTTCAAGTTTTGGATAACTAACTTGGTGGGTAAGAGACATGGTTAAGTTCATTATATAAAATGAAGATTTCCCCTGTAATAAGACTGTTGAGAGGTATGTACATTACTAGGAGACCTTCTGAAGAGTTCTTAATAAAGCAAATATCTAACCCACATCCTTGTGCAGTTCATGCTTTTACAACAGCGTAGTATCTCCTTCCAAGTTTTCTAACACAGAACATGTTATAAGACAGTTTGCTATATTAGCAAATCTTGAAAGATTGAGATGAGCTTCCCCTAGCTACATAACCACTTAAACTTGTTCTGCTCTTACCATATTTTTAAGCTTCCTCAAAAACTACTGATTTGAACCTTACAGAGACTTTGATATAAAAAAAGAGCCACGAAAAAATTGTAACTTACTTTTGGTAGTTTATTACTGAATAGTCTTAGCCTGTATCACTGCAAACTAGACAAAAGGCTTGCTATTCTGATGTGAACAAGTCTCAGCAGAACTGATCATCAGTGGATTTTGTTGTGATCTGCTGGCTTAGCAGTTTGTTGCTAAGCAAAAGTTAAAACTAAAATCAGTATAAGAATAGTTGTAAGAGCTGCTTTAAGAGCTAAAAAAATTCCTTTACAACCTCAGAAGTTTAATTTCACTTGAAGTGATAACAAGTGATAGGACTATAGTTGTGCTTTAGTTGTTGAACTAGGAGAAACATGTTCTTATGGAGGTATTTAGCATAGGATGATAATTGCAAAACTCACTGTTTAAGACTCATGAAAGTCAACAGTTGTACTCTAGAAGTCTTCCATATTTGCAATCAGAGGCAATAGACTCCATGCTGAATCCAGAATTTGATTGGTCAAATTTTGGCTTTAGCATGAAGACTCTCCCACACTTACATTAAATGTGTAAATATTAAGAGGCACTTTAAATGCTATCATAGGGCAAACGTGGTTAAAAAACTTGGAAAGAAATCCAAAACCCCTCAATACGAGTGATGTCAATTCCATTTCCAAAGAATTTAAATTCCCCATTTCAGACCCAACTAGTTAACAGAAGAAATATTAAGTAGCCTAATGGGAGTTGAGATGTGCACCAAGGCAGACCAAGGAAAACCCAGCACCCATTAGAAACATTTGACAGATTCTTTAATCTTTTAGTAGTTGTGCTAAATATGAGAATCTTTAAGAAGCTCACTTTATGCAACATGGGCATTAAAGATCAGGGTTTGACGACGGAACTGTTCTCAACACCACTCCGGTCATCTCCTACATCACAAGTGGTAGTAATGACGGGAATGGGACAAAGTCTGGCCAAAGAGTGGCCATTTAAGCTTTCAGGGCTGGAAGGAGTTTTTCCTTCTCTGGCATGTGAAGGACGGCTAGTTGGAGAGTCAGGACGGAGCACAGGTCGAGACCTGGAACTTTGAGAGCTCCCATCAACAGAATTGGAGCGCTGAACATTAACGACATGTTTGACAGATCCATTTAGGCTGTATGTAGAAGAGGAACGTGCAATCTACAAATAGGAAGGGGGGTGGGGTGAAGAGTTAGTGCAGACACTGCATAATTCACTGGTTACTCTTTTATTGTGCCTTATTTCAATGCCATATCTCTAAGTAAAAAAAAAATTGTACATACCTATGGCCAGGATATTATCTACACAAAGCACTTCACCTAAACAATTCCTTTGAGTCCTTTGTAAGAAGCTTAGTGGGCTCTTATGTTCTGTGAATTTTAAAACTTACTCAATATCTTCAACAGATTAATTTTGCAGGAACAGCAGTGAGATCATGCCACAGCACTTTAAACAGGTTCAATAATGCATACAAGCCAGAACAGTACTCTTTCTGCAATAGTTTGCTCCTAGTGGAGATTGTATTAATGGTCTTAAATTGAAGTAATGACAAATTCACAAGTCATTTTCCCCATCCAAATGACGCTCTTGGGTATATATTATCAGCAACTATCAGTGCTATTGTGTATTAGGCCATTGAAACACCTACATGAAGCACTGCTTTGACCGGATATCCCAGGTGTCTATATTATCTGTCACAGCAATATACAAAACAATTGAATCAACTTTATAAAAGTGTTATATGTAACTTTAAGAGCTAGGATCCAGAATACAACCCCATGGAGGAATTAGAGGGTTTCCTGCTGGAACTAAAAATCACTGGGGTAATTATTGCAAATCCCTAAGCAAGTAGCAAGGCTGGAGTAGCTTTACTTCCTGGGGGAAGTTACATGTACTAATTTAACTCTATGAGACCTTAACGAACCAAACAGAAAAACAGTATAAAGTGATCACCCTAACATAAATGGGGAAGTCACTTTCACCTGATCAATGACACTGACCAAGAGGGACAAATCCTGAAGGACTTGGAGAGATGAAAGATGGGTGACTATTTGGTAAGCTAGGACTAGTATGTGAGCTGTTTTTAAGATATGTTCTCTTTTGATCCAAACAAACAAATCACACACACACACACACACACACACACACACACACACACACTTTGCTTTGACACTGTCATTGCCCCAGAGAGCAAGCAGAACTGCAGGTCCTCAATGAAATGCAGACATGCTGGGATAATCCGTGAATTGAAGTAGGAATTACATTCTAGATCTAGACAAAGAGTTGTGGGACTCCACCCAAGAAAAAAAGTTTCAGACCCCTAGAGCGTGGGTGCCCTCAAGGAGGCCACAAAGGGATGAGAGATGCAGTAACTTTGAAAACTGAAAATTGCCATTTAGCCCCACCTAAATGCAAAACTGTTGATTTCATAACTAATTTAGCTGCAGGTTGGATTGTTTTTAACCACAGCTCCCTTTTCCTAAGCACAGGATGGATGCCATGCTGCCAACTTATATGTTTGGCAGTTTACTATTTGGAAGAGCATCAAGAGATTTTGAATTCATCTTGTTAATGCACAGAAAAGAAAGGGATTCAACCAATCCCTTGTAGTTCTGCTGACACGTTTAAGGGTGAAGCTCAAATATGTAAGGACATAGGAGGTAGAGAAAATGCATGACTGGAATGTAACTATTTTTATGAGATACAAACTGTACCAGAATGAGGATAGCCACAGATAAAATAGCAAGAGGGGAGGAGGAATAAAAATTAAATCTGTAAGTGATTTTTTGGGGAAGAAACCTCAAATGGGAGTTAGGATGCAACTATCCCTGTGGGCAATTTATTCCTTAGTTACCTTCTGCTGAACTTCTAGCAATTTCCTCTGAAGCAGCTGTTTCTAGCTACTGTTAGACAGGATACTGGACCAGGTGGACCACTGATCTGATTCAGAATGTTAGTTCATATGCTCCCATCCTTAACTCAAGCAGCAGAGTGAAGCAATACTTTGACTGAGTTGATTACCAGTGGGCCATTAGATTGCACATTATACTGTATTACCCCTATTCCAGAGGGGATACCCTGCAAGGCAACTATAGGAGACCACCACCACCAGAGTTACAAGGGAAATTTTCAACAAGTTACAGATCTAAGAGCAGGCATTATAACATTAAATTTTTGAGTAAATTGTGTTTAGTTTATTTTCAATCCTACCAAGTCTCGTCTGTTATAGTTAGTTGTGCTGGCAACTTGAGTGTCTACTACTATAGTTCTTAAACTATAGCAGAGAAAAAAAAAAAAAAAAAAAAAGTGTAGCAGTATGTTATTTTAGACACTGAAGACTGAGATCCTCTCCCCTCCCCAAATCTATGACACACTGAATATCCTTTCCTGGGGGTTTGGGGCTGCAGCTTCTTGGTTCCTCCCCCGCCCTGTTTAGTGTCCATGAGGATAGAAGTTAACGAGGTAAGAAAGCACAGGATGTCTGTTTTTAAATGCGAAATTTAGCCATTTCAAGTTACACGAACCAGTTGTATACTTTGTCCTAAGATAGCTTCAGAAATAATTTCATTCCCAGTTGTGCGAAGAGAGTTTCTCATCTTGCCATGAGAAAGTACGTTCATTCTTAAAAGGTAGTCACTTTTTGGAATCTGCATAGTGCACTCTCGCTCCTTGTTTCCCATGGTACAGCAGATATTTCTGCATTTTACAGACTGCCAGCAAGTTAAAGAAGTATGGGCTGGATGAATGGACTATAAGGCGGATAGAAAGCTGGCTAGATTGTCAGGCTCAACGGGTAGTGATCAATGGCTCCATGTCTAGTTGGCAGCCGGTATCAAGTGGAGTGCCCCAGGGGTTGGTCCTGGGGCCGGTTTTGTTCAATATCTTCATAAATGATCTGGAGGATGGTGTGGATTGCACCCTCAGCAAGTTTGCAGATGACACTAAACTGGGAGGAGTGGTAAATACGCTGGAGGGTAGGGATAGGATACAGAGGGACCTAGACAAATTGGAGGATTGGGCCAAAAGAAATCTGATGAGGTTCAACAAGGACAAGTGCAGAGTCCTGCACTTAGGACGGAAGAATCCCATGCACCGCTACAGACTAGGGACCGAATGGCTCGGCAGCAGTTCTGCAGAAAAGGACCTAGGGGTTACAGTGGACGAGAAGCTGGATATGAGTCAACAGTGTGCCCTTGTTGCCAAGAAAGCCAATGGCATTTTGGGATGTATACGTAGGGGCATTGCCAGCAGATCGAGGGACGTGATCGTTCCCCTCTATTCGACATTGGTGAGGCCTCATCTGGAGTACTGAGTCCAGTTTTGGGCCCCACGCTACAAGAAGGATGTGGAAAAATTGGAAAGAGTCCAGCGGAGGGCAACAAAAATGATTAGGGGACTGGAACACATGACTTATGAGGAGAGGCTGAGGGAACTGGGGATGTTTAGTCTGTGGAAGAGAAGAATGAGGGGGGATTTGATAGCTGCTTTCAACTACCTGAAAGGGGGTTCCAAAGAGGATGGCTCTAGACTGTTCTCAGTGGTAGCAGATGACAGAACAAGGAGTAATGGTCTCAAGTTGCAGTGGGGGAGATTTAGGTTGGATATTAGGAAAAACTTTCACTATGAGGGTGGTGAAACACTGGAACGCGTTACCTAGGGAGGTGGTGGAATCTCCTTCCCTAGAAGTTTAAGGTCAGGCTTGACAAAGTCCTGGCTGGGGTGATTTAGTCGGGGATCGGTCCTGCTTTGAGCAGGGGCTTGGACTAGATGACCTCCTGAGGTCCCTTCCAACCCTGATATTCTATGATAAGACATCTTAAGAGACTTTACTCAGACCAGAATATAAATGGAGTTGTTTGTTGTTTTTTTTTAAAGAAAGTACAGAAAAGTGTGGCATATGCATTGTGGACCTTGTTTAATAAGAGGTTGCCATGTAAGAATAAGCTCTGTGCACCAAAATTAATACAGTCAGCTTTATCAAAATGAAGGTTATGCCATTTGGACTGTACAGCCAAGACACTTACTGCTAATGAGGATGTACTGGTCAGGCGGCTGCCTAAGTAACTTTCATTAGCTGAGCAGGGACTCCTTCCTTCTACTGTATTGTGTGCCATTAAAGCCCTTCGAAGAGCTCTCTTTGGCGTTTTGGAGAAAGAAAATGCTCTTGTAACCTGCAGAGTTTGACAAGAGTTGTTACATACATTAAGTCTTAGCATGAGACCACTAGCATCTAACATGCATTCACATTTTGATTTGCTGTGGAATTACATTAACAGTCTAGAGACCTTGCAATGAGAGACCATGTCCTACAGTGCTTTCTATACAGCATCTTAGAGGTCTATTTTAGTATTCAATCTGTGCATGCTCGCTTTTCAATCCCTGCTCCTTCAGCTGACTGCTACATATGGTCTGGACACCATGGGTTGAATTAACAGACTCTTCATTTTACATAGGTCACAAAACAGTCACATTGCAACTCTGCAGCACAATTGATCTCATGGAATTTCTTTTAACGTATAAAAAGTAAAGAAATTTTTTGAATGTATTTACAATCCTGCAATTAAAAACAAACAAACAAACAAAAAAACCCCCAATTTCATTTTCTCCTCCTAATCAGTTCTCTATATATAGAACTTTGCCAGCACTGGCAGAAATACCAACATAAATTTGTTGACTACACTGGCACTAGAAGATTTTGGTGCAAGTAATAAGGTTCACATATCAGGTAATTACTTAGCAAGTAGGGAATTAAACACTTACCTTTTTTGATGTTTTCTTTATTGCCCTGGATGCCCTACTCAACGTACTGTCCACATCTTTTGTATTTATGTCAATTGAATCAGGATCGGTAGTGTAAATAAGGTTTTCCTACAGACAGACAATTATAAGAACAGGTGCACAAATCTACCAGGATTTTTCCAACACATCATCTTTGAGTACACTCAAAAATGTGAGTTTATCTTCTAAAATTTAATTATTTATCTCTAAATTCCCCTGGAGAAGGGATAGCAAATGTAGCAGCTGTACTTAATCTTGCAGCTGCTATTTGGATTTACTTGATTTACTGAAGCTAGCTACTAGAACAGTCTCTTGTAGGAGACCTTAGCCCCATTTTCAAAATCAAGGTAGTCAAAGCAAACCAAGTGGGTCAAATCTGAACTTATTAAAAAGCCAGGCCTGATGCAAAGGGATATGCACATTTGAACTGTAAGTGTAGTGGAGTCTTGGCCTGGCAAGATAATCTGTCCGTTAGAATAGTGGAGTAACTAGAAGACTTTTGAAGACTACCCAAAGTCGATACCTTTGGCCTATGTTTGGTAAAAAGTGCTTCAGAAGATCCCAAGTTCCTCCCGAGAACAGAAATTAACATTACTGGAATGATTCAAAATGTAGACTATTCAGTTACATAATTAAGAGCAGTGCCCTAGTGCATAGGATAGGATGAAGCTTTAAATATTTTTATAGTTTTACTTGCTAGTTTTAGAAGAGTCACTGACATCCCAATAAATATTTCATATTTTGTGTTCTGAAACTCCAGTAGCATCACAGGAGTCTTTAGATTAGACTTTTTATGTGAGGGATAAGGAATTGATCTTTTGTGAAGTCGGAGGAAAGCTGCCCGAAGACGACTGTACACACAGAGTTAAGTTTCAAGAACAGCTTATGACAGCATTGTTCACTGCAGTGCTACTAGGCAGAGCTGAAGTTAAAGCCTTTACTGCCACCATGTGGCAGACTTGTATAATTATGCCTATGTTTTCTCATAAATGAAGTAGGTATTTATTTACATCAGACTTTTCAGAAACGGTGTGGTGTCCAGGTACAGATGGAGAAGAGGATCAAGTTTTTGACCCCCTAAAGTGCAAAAAAGATTCCAGTTTTATTTGGTATGCAAATCAAACTAAAGATGGGGGCACATTCAGGATGGAAATGTGTTGCTTTAAAGTGTGGTGGGGCTGCTGCCTTTAAGTAGACATCAATGTACATTACCACTCTGAGGACTGGATGTAGTTAGGAACGGATAAGGTGTGTTTCAGAGTATCATATTCCACATTAGAAAAGCACTTGACCCCTCACTATTTCCAGTGTACTGTAATGTGACAGAACATTAGTAACAGATGATACCCCATTTCTACTATTATACTTATTAGAATTGAGTGGCGACAAAGACAATTAAAGGAACTGATAGATGGGTGGTTGACCCACTTAGCAAAACTGTCAGATACTTCTCTCAGGATAAAAATATCTTACTGTGTGGGGGGGGGGCGGCGGCGAGAAGAGAGAAGAACTTCTCCAGAAGTTCACCCATTCAAAGGGAGCCAGTGGATCAGAAATAGTACACACATTCTGAATTAGTGTCCTCATGGAAAGACAAGACTCATTTAAAGAAAGGTTTTTTTGTTTTTTTTCCCCAGCCTTAAAGAAACAACCTCAAATATTTAACAGATTGTATAGTGAAAATATGAAGTAACATGTTGAACACAGTCAAACTCAAACTGGCTGTTCACTCCAGAGTGTGTGTGTGTGTGTGGGGGGGGGGGCGTACGTACGTGCGCGCGACACACAGAAAAATGTAAGCTGGAAGGTCCTTGCCTGGTTACATTTACATGCTGTATTTCAAAGTTAGTACATTTTTTATTTTTGGCTTCTGGCCTGGAAATACACACTGGAAATTCTCAAAGGTGTGCTGGGAGAAGGTTGACACCTTAGAACATTCCAGTTTGTGATGAAAGATGCTTTAGGGCTCTATGCCTCACTGAGGTAGAAGCATTTCATACCGCTGTTCTATCAGGCTGTCTATACAGACAAACAAATTAAGGGATTATACACAGTCAATTTCTACATCTCAATGAAAATGCCTACTGTTAGAAATGCTACAACAGTGCAGAGAGAATTGCGCTGGCCTGGCTTACACTGGTAAAAGACCCAAAAGATAGTATAGACATGCCCTATTGTATCTATACTACAGGCCTTGGACTGTTATCACAACCATAAAGAATTAGTAGTATTTTTATTTTTTTAAAAAAAAAAAAAGCCAGGTTCTGTAGAACCTAATGGTTAAGGAGTAGGCCTTAGTAGCCCTCTTAACCACCAGAGAAGTTTCTTACTCTGTTAGCTTGAGGATATGCCAAGGCCTGGTTTCTTCCTATTATCACAAAGAAGCAGTTAAATTAAAATGTATCTAAAAGACATTTGCAATGAACTATTTTCACTGATAACCTACTACTAGACAACTTACAGCATCTGCTTTACAAATTGTATTCGCTACATGCCGACACAGCATCTTCAGCCAATCCTCTTTAGGAGGCTCCTCAGTTGTCATCTGAAAACTAAACAACAAGTTGTTCTGTTCTGTTGGTGGCCGCACAACCAAGGCAAAAGCTTTGTGGCAGTCTATAATTGAAGACAAAAACATTCAGTTCATACTGTTCCAAACAGAGGACAGTCTACCTTCATACAATTCTGGAAAAAAAACCCACAGATTTTAAGCAAGTAATCTTATGACTTACATTTAAGTAGCAGTCAGGTTCAAGTTAAAGACTATTAGGGTATGTCTACACTGCAATTAAGCTCCTGTGGTTGGCCTGTGCCAGCTGATTCAGGCTAGCGGTGCTTGGGTTAAGGGGCTATTTAATTGCACTGTAGACATTTGGGCTCTGGCTGTGAGGGTCCCAGAGCCTGGGCTCTAGCCCAAGCCTGAACATCTGCACTGCAATTAAAACAGCCCCTTAGCTTGAGCCCCACTAGCCAGAGTCAGCTGGCACAAGCCAGCTGAGGGGGTCTAATTGAAGTGTAGACATTGCCTTACAGGCAGCATGGTCTAATGGATAGGGAAACGGCAGTAACAAATCTTGGATTATCTTCTCAGTTCTGCAACCTTGGGCAGGTCGTTTCTTCACCTGCAAAGCAGAGGGAAGTGATGCCTGCCCTATTTTGTAGAGCACTTTGAGAAGCAACATTGAAGCTGCTATGTATTCTGTTATGAAGGAAGTTTGACCATTTGAGATATTCAAATTTGACTAAACAGAATTATATCTTATATCTTGAAAGGATACTGATGTTAAACCCAGTCTATGCTGGACAAGGGACCCATTGCTGACAACCAACCAGTGCTGAACACAATTAAGTTGCAAGTGTAGACAGACAGTGCTCAGCACTGCTTCAGAAACGGGAGCTAGAACTTGGTCAGAAGGGTTCAGCTACCCTCTTGCCACCAGTGGATCATCTTTTAGTGTGAAGAAGCCAAGAGGCTAAAATTCATTGTCAGTCTACTCTGGTGTCTCTGCCATCAAATAATTAGACTACAGCAAAAAGCGCACACACTCTCCATTAATACCAGTTTAAAAAATGACTGCAGTTAAATCTAAAGTTACAGTTAGACTGTATGAGGTTGCTGCCTGCTTACTAGATGGCCTCTTCCTACTTCTTACTCAGAAGAGTTGTCTTAAGCTCTGAAAAACATACAAACCCAGTAAGATCTGATGAAGAGATCTAGAGAACACCAACCAAAAAGTCTGATCACTTGAAGTGAAGCATTATTGTATTTTAATTTCTAACCAGAGAATGTTTACAGCAATTACAAGCTTCTGAAAACAGATTTATGATGGTATTGCTGCTACAACATTGAATAAATTGGTATGAACTGTTGCTACTGTGAAACATTAATCTAACCATGACCAAGCGGTAACACGAGTTAAGTTAAACCTTTGTCCTCAGGTGGGAGGGATAGCTCCTTGAGTGCCACCACCACATTTGAAATGAAGATTTGTATTTGTGGAAACAGCAATGGGCCAAGCAACAAAAAGCACACTCAGCAGAACAAGGGCTGTGTTTAAAAGCTCTGTAGGATTATTTTTTATTGCAGGTTCACAGTGCCATTTGGCTGGCTCTTGTTGATATGGCCTTTAGTGGTTATTTCAAGATCATTGGCCAGCAGGCAAACAATCTTTAAATAAAAAACTTGTTGCTTTGTGGTTTCAAGCCAGAACATTAGCATTTGTAGCTGTCAGCTGGAGTGTAATCACATAATTAGTTCTCAGAATATATTATATACACACTTCAATGTTCTATCTCCCCCACCATTCCCCCACTGGGTTTATTAGCTATAACACCATTCCAAGCACAGACCTTCTGTCTCCCTGATGTCTAGCACTTTCTTGATCTGCGAGAGAGGCATGAGAACAATGTGTTTGAGAGATGCTGGGGGCCTGGTCTGGCCATGGGGGCTCTTGAAAGCACTGATAACTTTGTGCCGTTTCCTTGCAATCTGTAAGAAGAGTATGAGGTAACAAGTTTAAATCTTACAATTAAAACAATCAATAAAAATCAAAGCTTAAAGCTTAGGGAGAGAGAACAGATGAAGTCTTCATCTAGTAACTAGCTCCAACATATGGATTTATACTTCTGTTTGAAGAGAAGCTGTATGTCTTTTTTCAGAAGAAGAACTAGGATTGTTTTTATTTAAAAAAAAGGAAGTATGTTCCTTGAAAGGCTATGATATTTCCTCTCATCTGGTTCCCCTAGTTTCCCAGTATACTCTTGCATGCACCTAGCTGTAGAGCAGATCCTAAAAACAGCAGATTGGTCAATGTTCAAACAGGGATGCCACCTGTTAGTTGTAGCCCAGTACAGTATTTGGATTTTCAGAGCCCTTGGCCCAGCTTAGAAAGTCCACTTCTCTGCAACCAGAGTGACTTGAAGCAGTTTTATCTACAATGCGATAAGTTTGGCTTTACCTAAGTGAGACAAGCTACTAAAAAACGTGGCAAGCTCAAAACAATGAGGGTCACAGCATTGGAAGGCGGATGGGCTAGGGGTTCCCAGGAGACAATTTGGCAGCCGTTTGCTTTAGGTTAGTATTTTTTAAATGTCTAACTGCTCTTTTCCATGAGGCCACGCACTATTTGCTGCGGGAAAGAAGGGGAATTTGGGGATAAGTTGTTTATAAGTAGTCCAAGGTAGGGAGAGTGTTTCAACATGGTCCAATGCAAGCCATCTTTTGACCTTACATGCCTCTCCAATACCACCCACGTGCAAAGAAGCACTTCTCTCTTTTACATTCAAGCTTAGAGGGGGCTGTGTTTTTCTGACACCTCAGATACCTAATTCACAGGAGTCAGTTCATGATTCTGTTCTTACATTCACAAAACTGGAAGAATCTTCTCTGTACTCTGTCTGCTACGTTTTGATAATGACTTCCTCTATGTGCTTTCTTCAGTGATTAACTATTTTTGCCCCCTCAAGATTCTGTCACTGGATCCCTTATTCCCTTTGTTTACTTCCACATCTCTCGCCCTTGAGTTACTCCGATTCAAAGGGAAAGAGTTCACACACAGCAATTTTTTTTTACTGTTTGAGGACTGGAGAGTATTCTGCAATCCACCAATACTACTTAGGTTTTTATACTATATTTATTGTAGCATGTTCCTTGCTCAGCAGCAGGAAATACTTTAGAAATTACATGAAATGCTCTTCATCAGAAAGGCACAATACTGCAGACTCCAACCCAGAATTCCAGATTCCTACTAGTTAGGCGAGTGAAAAACCAAAGCAAAGCCATGGAGCCTGGGGCTGTTGCACAGGAAAGCAATCCTTTGCTCAAAAACAAGTGTAGTACTTAATCTTAAATTATTTAAAATAAGACACTTGCTAGGGTGTGTGTACAATGAAGGCTACAAAATCATGGGCTCCCAGTTTGCTTGCAGGATTTCTAAGAAGTTTGATGCAGTACTAGTCCACTTTAGATTCTTCCTCTCCCCTCAGTGACAACGTATGTATTAGCAATATCCATTTTTTAAAAAGGTGAAAGTAGCCCTCACTAGAGCCAAAAGTTACTCTTCTTTTTTAGGAAATCTAGTGTACTTGTGGCACCTTAGAGAGTAACCAATTTATTTGAGCATAAGCTTTTGTGAGCTACAGCTGTAGCTCACAACAGCTTATGCTCAAATAAATTGGTTACTCTCTAAGGTGCCACAAGTACTCCTTTTCTTTTTACGAATACAGACTAACACGAGTGTTACTCTGAAACTAGATTTCCTGATGAAATCCTGTAAGATTTTACACTGATGAAAAATTCCCTACTTATTACTAGTACCCCAATTCATGTGATCTTACATTGAATATGTAAGGAGGAGGTAGGGGACTTCGGAAAGTGGATTTCTAGGCATCCCTTAGAGCAGGCAATTTTAGAAACTCCTTGGGGTAGGAAATGGACCACCCACCAAAAACAAAGCCACCACAACTCACGTAATCTGTGTATTTTGTGAAACACACACATTTTTACAATAGTGTCTCAAAATGGAATTTTCATGGTCCATCTACAATTCATGAATCTCCAAATTAATCTTTTCTTGCTATCCTCCTCCCCTCCCCAAACACATTGTATCCCATCCTGGCACTTGAAGTTGAGATTCCTTTGGGGTCCGTTCTGCTTTAGCAGTTTTATTTAGTTCATAATCTCTCATGACAGAGTTTTATATATGTGGGTTTAAGTGCATTATATCACTGAGACCTCTAATAAAGCTATCTAGCACAGACTGCAGAAGTGATTTTCTGTCTACTATTTCACAAAATCAATAGCTGCCAAAACCCTGACCCCAATCCTTAGGAAGTATTCCTTGTACCGGTCTGATAAATATCAAAGTTCCTCAAGCATTTTTTGGGAGACCTATGTTGAAGTTTGCCTTTAATAGTGTTGAAAGTGAAGAGTTTTCCTCCATCAAGAGCTAGTGAAACCAGGCAGCAAGTTCCTTTCCCAAATATAAAAGACACATGAAAAAGGTTAAAAACAGTTGTATTGATTAGTACAGGGATAACTGCAGCAGGTTGCCAGATCTCACAGCACAGTGAGGATGACACAAAGGGACTGCAAACCCCCCCATTTCTCTGCTGAGTTAGGTGGGACATGCAAAAGGAGCAGAAAAATCTGCCACAGAAAATAGTCTGTTGATATACATGACAATGCACAGGTGATATTCCATGAGGAATTCTTAGAACAGTCAATGGGTGCCAACATCTGGAAACTCTATTCAACTTGTTCCCTGATTTTGAATAAACAGCCCTACAGGATAGGCATAGCACAGCTAAAGTTCAGAAAGCTGCTGAAGGCAGAAGTACTCATGGTACATGGTGCTACTCAAATTCCATGGCCACATCATCACTTTGAGGCACCCAATTATTCAAATATCAGGCTACCCGCAAACCTGTCTTGTGGAGCCATCCCAGTGTTGCTGCACTTGGACAAGTGACTCTGGCTCACCAACTTGGCTCAAGCTTAAAGGAATGACTACAATGAAATGGGAGTCTTGGGGTGACTTCCTCCTCTGCCCTAGACTCCAGTTCCTCAAATGATGTTTCCTGCTGTGAAAGGGCAGAGGGAGGACGATGTAACCTCAGTTTCTCTAAAGGACAGTTCCGGAAGTCTATTGAATTGTTGCCAATAGCCAGCCCACAGGTCCCAATATGGCCATTGCAGGGGGTCCATAATGGAGCAGGAGTGGCATACAGGTTTGGTTCCACCATCCTAGATGAGCTGCAAAGTTCTCCCTGAAGAGGAATGTTGGAGAACCCCTAATAGGGATTGGGGGAGGGGAGAGGGAATTGAGGAGACTGACTGGGAGTCTTCCTCCATGTTCTCCCATGGGAGAAGGGAAGGAAGGGAAAGCAGCCAATGAAGATGTAGGAGAGTCCTGTGTCACAGATTTGCCACTTAGAGCCTGAGATCTTGGCATTGTGAGATGCTCAGTACCTAACAGCAACCAGGACTCTAGTTCATATTAACACCACAGCCAAGGTCACGGTGGCTGGAGCTGATGGCACCATTAATGATGAGCATGCTACAGGCTGTGTCAGATGCTGATGCCTGCTCAGTACTAAGTGTACTGCTGGTAAAGGCACCATGCCTGAGCTACTTGCATTGGTACCAATGGCTGGGTTAAGGCTTGTGATGGCACCAATGGGAAGCTCAAGGGTACCCTCTGCTTACACCCCTTCCTAGCGGAGGGTATAGGCACCCTATTGGAGCTATGTTTCTTCTCCTTGGATCTCCAAGGCTTCATGGTCCTGCCAGCACCAGAGGAAGAGTCCTTGGCTTCAGCAGAACCCCTGGAGATGAAGGCCTGGACAGGAACCTAATCTTCTTTGCAGCTGGCTCCTTAGATACAGAGTCTGTGCTCGTCTTTTTGGGAGTATTCCGAGGGTGCTCCAAAGGCTTTTTCTTATGAGAAACATGACCCGAGGTTGATTGGGGTGCTGGATTAGTCCTGGGACAAATGTTCAGGGGGGAAGAGAGGCCTGACCTGGATCAGAGGGTGGTTGCAGGACTGTTCCATCACCAGCAGTTGGAGTTTTATCTCCCTGTTTTGCCTAGCCCTGGACTTAAGGGCTATACAAAAACAAAAAAAGGAGCACTTTGGGAGATGTGGGACTCCCCAAGGCAATCATCCATTGTCACTGGTATAGCCTCCTGGAGGAGAGGCAGCATTTGAAACTTGGCAAACCAGGCATATCCCACCAGGAAAGGGCAAGGTCTCCAAGGGAAGAAAGAAGGAATGCAGTTCTCGCACCTAAACCACCACTAACAACCACCCTAAATTAACTGACAGAAAAAGGGGACAAAGAGAAAAGCCTTGTATGCTCTAGGCAGACAGTGTAGTGTTCAGTCTCAGGCAGAGGCAGAAATGAAGGAACTGAGGACGGTTCGCCATGCACTCCTATATAGCCTTGCTGTTTGCCACAAGATTTCATAGGGCACACATGTGGGCTGAATGGACACTGATACCTCGAAATCTTCAATCAAGGGCTCAAGAGGCGTATGTGAATCTGAAATGGAGCACCCACAGGTGCTCCACTACTCAAAGAACACTGCTTCCCCAAAAAAGGGGCAGTGGGTGCCAGATACTAGTAGAGATCATTCCTGAGTAGGTTATATCAGTTTGGGGGAAGATGAGAGCCATCATTTAAGCCTCAAGTGTGCAGAAAACACATGACTTTTTTTAAAATCAGAGCAGTATCTCGGGAACCCCTTGCTCAAACAACTTTCAATGTGGACCACTAACCCTACCCCAGACACTAATGATACATGGCAGTTTAAAGACTACTCATGTACACATTTATTTTAGAGCCCTTGGAAAATATTAACTGTTAAACAGCAAGCTAGTCTTAGCCTTAATGAGAGAGGTGCTCCTGCCCCTATACAGTTACAATGCTTCAAGTGGGCATATCCACACATATTCCCATATGGTAGCATAGACTAGAATGAATCAAAGTGGATCCTGCTTACCAGGGCCCACTACCCCACCAAGATGTTGTAGTTTTAGGAATTTACACAAGGCCCTGAGTCTATGTCCATTAACGCTCAGTCATTTTTAGCCTTCTAAAAAAGAAGAAGAAGAAAAAAGAAATGAAGAAACCCACGCCCGAAGTTTTGTCAAAGCCAATTTAACTTGCCTTTCTTTTGGCAGAGTGGCGCTTCTCTGGGCCAGAGTAGCTCAGCTTTGTTTTGTCATTAAGTTATCTTGCCTGTAGTGGCGTGACACTAGTCCAAGGTGTTAAACGGCCTTGTGGTCTTTCTTTGGGCAGACTTTGCAGCGAGTTTTAAATTCCTTAACGAAAGTCTCTGAACCAGGCACAGTAGTTGAGGTTGTAAATAATTCTCTCTCTCTCCACTTAAGCCTCCAAAGCCCAATTACGCTCCCCCCACCACGTCTTCATTTTTCCAACAGCAATTACTGGTTATACTGCTTGTGTGGACACTTTAGACTACACAAAAATGTGTACATAAGCATATATCTACCTGAGAGAGAGACCCATTTACTGATATTAAATACCAATAAGCCCCAGAAGACGCAAATGTGCTAAGTCAGTATCTCCAGCACTTCCAGTAGTGCCAGTGGCTGACAAGCACCAAAGGCTTGATTCACTACAAGCTGAAAATAACTAACTTATATACACAGACACACGCGCACACACACACACACACACACACACACACGTAACTACTGAAATCCAGGTTGTCAATCCAATCCCAAGCATGCTGAGATTTAACATTTTCTACTTCTTAGAGGAAAATGGATGTTGATGTGTTAGGGACAAGTAAAATGCTCAAACTTCCTGTAATTTAAAAGCTTTGAAAGATACAAGCAGCGTTCACTCATTCATGCGAACATTATCTTTATGCACTGCATTTACTTATGAAAAATTGAATGATTTATCAGAAGGCATAGGCCAGAAGAAAATTATAACTAAGCTAAACTCATTTATGTCACTAGTTTAATTTTTGTGCCAAGGAACTGTGTCCTGTGGAAGAGCAACAGATACTGAAGCACCATCGTTCTACTTTAGCGGACAGTATTATTCCATATGCTGCTTCAACATAATGTCTTTCACTGCCAATATGTAGTCCGTTCATTAGGGATATAAGACATTACCAACTTGTCAGTGCAATCTCTACAGTAGTGCCAAGAAACCGGCAATATTGATAGCAGGCTAAATGTTCAACTTGCCCTCTCCGTTTAGTATTTCTTCATAGGGTTTCAGTATTTAGGATAACTTGCTTATTTATACTAAAGTTTGAGTTACAATGCATTCTGCAATGCCTCAGTTCAGTGAGAATTTTCTACAGCCTTACCTCTAGACAGTCACTAAACAGAAAGAGCGTGACCTGTTCTCCTCTGTCACAGAGGTCATCGCCAAGTGCAACCGTTTCCAATCGCTGAACTAAGCTTCGGTGAGATGACAAGAGATTGGCCTAAATGGTAGAAATGAGCAGCTCATTAGACATTAATAAATACGAGCCAGACCACCACTCACTCAACTCAACATTGGAAATATGGTTTTATAGTGAAGGACCTTTTAACCTTTGATATTGTTGAATGTACATTCTAAACACAAGAGTTATACAGAGGTAATCAGGTTAAGTAGAATTTTAACATAAGGGCTAAGTCAGTTGGTCAGTCATTCTACAGGTCAATAGCTTGAGGGCAGTAACTTACTGGACATCCATCAACTTCGTACACAACATCAAAGATCAGTCTTTGTGCTTCTGTTTTCCTTTTGTCTTCATTAATGTGTCTGAGGAAAGTATGTTGGTTTATCAGTATTAAACAATAAGAACAGATCAAACTAAATTTAAAGGCACAAAAGTGAGGCTGGACATTCAGAGATATGGTCCCCACAGGCACACCAATACACAATATACAGTAATTGACCATTCAAATTAAAAAACCACCACCACAAACATGATCATTTAAGTGAACTGCTTTTCCATGTGCAATGTATTAAATATATGTGCATCCAAATCTGGAACAATGCAGTTACACATGTTAGCAGAAACCAGCAAACTGCTCAGCAACTATGAACAGAGAAGCAGAAACTGATTTTCAGCAGTGCCAAGTACTTGCCATTTTTGTTCTGTCCTTTGAATTAAATGCAATGCTCACTTGAAGAGATTTGGGCATGTGTAAGTGAACTGTTGCTAGTTAGAGTTCATGAATAATTTTTTGTATTGGACAAATATAGCATTAGTCTAATGTTGAATATCTTTCCTCACTAGGGTACATCCTACACCTGCAAGACTCTTAGAACCTAAAACTTCAAGATGGAGAACACTTCTATTACGACACAGTTACATAACACACACCAGAAACTGACCCTCCACCAGTAGTTTATGTCCTTCCAATAGCGTTCATTGGAGTCAAGATAATGGGTCAGTCAAGGCGGGGTGTGCATGCGTGTGAAGATCTCCTTTACTTTGGCTAAGAGTGGCATATGGGAGCTCTAAAAGTGCTAGACCCAACATGGGCCAAGAGGGAGGAATTCCCCAGGCACGCATAGCAAAAGATAGCTACGAGGCCGCTTTCGGAGGATTCCATTGAAAGCTCTGGCATGGGGTGGGAGGAATGTTGAAAAGGTAGGTGCCACAGCATTACTGAGATTTGCAAGATACCTCAGTAAGACCCAAGAGAATATTTCATATCAAGTGTCACTTACGTCATCACTTCCTTTAATGATTCAATAGCTCTCTCTAGCATGCCTTTGTCTGGGTTGTCTTCTGCTGTATGTTTCTTAAGGTCTGCAGTAGGAAAATGTTAAACAAGTGTTGAATGTCTGCAACAATAAATCATTTAAACTTTTGCTTTATAATTCCCATGATAGGAAGACCTCTTACTTTTCATTGTTAAGTTAATGCAGCCTCATGCCCAACACGATAAAGCAAATTAGTCAGTTTTCTGCTGAAATCAATCTTGCACACTCATGGGTGTTTTCAATCACCTTCATGCTCACCTACACTCATTCGAGAGTTATGAGTCATATGTGCTCACTGCTGTTTCACGTCTGCATGTTCCATTTGCATATACAGTTTCCACAATATCTAGCCACTTAACAAGCCATTTGTATGTATTTTTGTACACCCATGTTTATATGTTTGGAAAAAAAGTCATCTACACTCCAATCCCAGCAACAAATATTAGGTTCTATCCTTAACATGCAGTGCTTGTGAAGGAACATAAAACTGAAATCTAGTCAATTAAGAAAGTTGAAAACTTTCAACAGTACGACCCTGCCTTGAAGTCCACTGCCAGTTTTTGTGCATTCACATTCTCTTTTGAGTTTCTTTTAACTTATCTTGTCCCTTTTTTAGAGGCCGGGGGTTGGTTTTGTGGGTTGAAAGATCCATAAAAACAGGACAATCACAAGATAGTCATATATAGAAAAAATTACAAAACTTGCCACACATAAGCTTCTGTCACAGGCATAAAGTAAAATAAAACAATGTCTGTTTGAGAGGTCTTAGGCTCTACTTTAACACTGCTAGGTAGTAGATTTAGGGCAAGAAGGATGTTTGAACTAGAGTGCCTTTAAGAGCATCCCAAGTACATCACTCAGGAGTACATAATGACTGTTACAACAAGTAGCAGTTCACACACTAAGTGAGCCATTAGAACTGAAATGACTACAGAAAGTAGTTCATGCTATGACACTGAAGTGTTCCCAATTATTTTAGCATAAAGGTTGTGGCTTTGGGAGCTGAAATAGATTCAGATTTAGAGCATATACCCCGTTTCCACAGAGTAGAGGCTTGCCTATACCTGTATGCTGAAGTGAAGCATATGACCAACTGAATCTACTGAAATACATACCACACAATCTGGCTCTTGGCTTTACCAACTACGATTGGAACATTGAAATAAGATTCTAATTCATCTAAACAGCAACCACTTTTCATTTACTGACTAATAAGCCAGGTGTCTGACCCAAAACGGTACCCAAAAAAGTTACCATTTAGAAGTAAAGCAACACTAGGCAACCGCTGAACTGGTCGAATGAGTAGTTCAGCCAAACTTTGACGGCCACATTCTGGTTTAGCTTGGTTTATCTAGAAAGGAGAAAGGCATTGCATTTTACACTAGAGCAACATGCAGGCTTTTCTGCTTGAGAAATCTAACAGGGAATTAAAAAAAAGTTCTTAAGCATAGCGGATTACATTCCTGAGATATGAAACTATAATTCAAGTTAGTATGTTAAAGAGTACTTCCAATTCTTATTACTTGCATAGTGTATGCCAAAAAAGACAGTATTAAAAGAGAATCTATAAATACAAGTAATAGCAATGTGAAAGTTCTGGACTACTGCAACACCCCTGGGTGCTCATTCAGCTCCATTTACACAGCTTTTGTTAAAACTAGGTCTAAAGCCTATTTTTGAAAAACTATTACCTAGATTTATGTTTAACCAAGTTATCATTCCACTACAGAGTCTAAAAGGAACCCTTCCCCCACTCCCAGCCCCTTTGCTTCTATATTAAAGATCCCCTAGTAATAGCACCCCCTCCTTCGGGCAGTCTGAAAGGTGGTGCACAGTAGCATCCAAGTGCAATCCTATCCACCCACCCCCAATCAGGTTGATAGTATGTGTTAAGTCTGTCAATTTTGCTATCCAATTCAATTCTTATCCATCACTCAATCCGCAATAGAAACCAGTTCTTAGTATTCCACATACAGGTCTAGGAATGAAGGCAACCCAAGACTTTCAAATACCAGAGTTTGACCACCTTCTGAATAACCACTTCCCAAGAAGGACAAGTTATAGAGGGCAGTAGTTGGCAAAATCCTGACTGTTGTAACTATTGAACAGGCTCATAAAAATCTTTTGAGTGAATGTGGCTCCCTGACCTCCCTTATGGAAGCATTAACATGGTCTACCAGTTGACCCAGTGCCTTCCATCTTATTTTTAATAGCTATGAAGAGCCAACTTGTAGTTAGAAACCCCCAACCTCCTAACACTGGAAATAGCCAAAATTCAACCAAGGAGAGTTAAATCTCTATTTTAGTCCAGAAAAAATAGGTTGCCCATCTAAGCAGCAGCAAGATGCCCTTCATTTGTTTTCACGAACTTAATCCCACAGTGATATCAACACTTTCTGGGAGGTGCTGATGATTGTTACATTTTAAATGTAACAGCCTTGTTTCAGACAGTCTGTTACCCTGGAGACACTAATGTCACATACTGGTTGCTAAATGCCACTTCTCTATAAAGGTTTGAAGAATTACTGAGGATTCTAGTGCCTAAACCTCCCATTCTATCCCATGCCCAAAATTTACAGTTCTATTGTATTTTTCCTTCCCCTAACTGAAATCTAAAGATTCACTGAGTTAGTGAATTTTTTTAGTGGTATTAAAGTTTAATCTCAGTAATATATTCAAAAAGTTGCTGAAAATAAAGTTCAGTGCATAAATACCTTTAGGAAAGCATGAAACCGTGGCTTCTGTTTTTCACATTTCATAATAGTTTCTTTGCTCATTTCAAAGAAGTTCACAAAAGGAGGGTATGTTTTCAACAAGTCTTTTGACTGAAAAAAATATTGCAAAATGCTTTAAGCATAGACCTTAGGTAAACAAGCAAGCAGTCTTTATGTACATTGTATTACAGTAGTAAGACAGCTTTGAAAGCTGTAGCCGTTTTCCACTCTGGACTTCTGAGGGTCTTACTGTTTAGACTACACCTTCCTTGAAGCTTGAAAACAGAACCCCTTTTCTTCACCGATTTTCTTCCTCATCCTACAGAAGAAATCATAGGGTTGCCTGTAGTTTTATCTTGGGCTAAGATGTGTGAACGTGACAGTTGAAAATATGGCCACAGTATTGACAATAGGCTTCATTTGCCCTAGTCAGGGAGAGCATTGGACAACTGTATTCCAATTGTTGTTTCTCTTGAACTGCATTTGTCTCTACCTTCTTGCATATTCATTACCAAGGGATAGGAAATCCTGGTCTGACTAAAACAACTAACCCTCTGAGTTGGTTTAAATTTATTCCTTCTTCAACTACGCTCTCCCCTCCCCCATGCATCTTTTCACTAGGAATGAAGTGGAAGCAATAAAGTACAACCACACAATTACAAAGCTGACAGGCTGTTTTCTTGGTGCTCCCAGTTTATTCAAACAGCAGTGGAATACCAGAGGTTACAGGAAAAATCTCTTTGTAACATTTCAAGCCTGGTTTCTAGAGTCTGGATAAACGTCTGTACAAAGCTTTTTGGAGCTTTGCCCAACATTACAATACAAGAGAGAAAGAAGAAGTCTTTAGTTCGACATGAGTTACTGCAGGAGCTTCCTTACTCTGTCATTATTTAAATTGACAACTGAGGATTTATCCTGGATACGCTAATGAGAAATATGTACAGAGCAGTTTTCATCCAAAAAGATTAGTGGTGTTCCTCAATGCATTTTAGATTACATTAGTAAAAACCAGTTTACAGCTACTGTAAAAATAACTTACATATTTAAGAATGACATCACCAATACTTTTGCTTTCAGCCCAGTTTATCATAAGGCCTTCAAGGTCTTCCTGGAATATAAACAATTGTATTAGGAAGACAATAAGCAGCCTGATTTAAAAGATCCATGAATCTAAGTTGTACAGCTAGTATTTATACATTTCTTTACTCAGGGCCTGACATTGTGCGGCAATTGCTATGGAATCCAACACTTGCTATAGAACTGTGCTCCAGATTTTAAGCTTACAAATCGTACAAACGTACATATGCCTCGCATTCATCATTGTGAAACAGCTTTCCAATCATCATCTAAGTGTAAGTCAAAACAAGGTTATCTCCCAGTTTGCAGATAAATAGACATGAAAGGTCCTGCATTCTCAAATGGGATATTAACTCCCAATGACGGTAGTTAGGGAAAGAATGTGGGAGAGAATGAAAACCCTTTGTAAGACAAACTATATCACTTTCCTCTTCTCCCTCCAACCCAAATAGAGATAACGGAACCTGTTAAGTGTGACATACTGGGGTGTAATCCAGACCAGTGGGGTGCTGTGTCACCCTTGCCCTACAATCTGAAGTGCCTTGCAATGCCCTAGCTCTCAACCTGGACCACTAATGAACAGTTTGCCAGCGTGCAGGTCACTCCCAGATGTGTTTGTGTAACTGTAGCTTATCAAATCACACTCTGCGTTAGTTATACTGCACGGTGACCCCAACACATGCCCACTCCTGGATTTCCCCCCAGGAACGTACTGCCCAGCCCTCTCATGGACAGTTCAAATATATAAGTCCATTATGGGAACAACATACAACTACTTGCCACCTTAAATGGAGTTACCCAGACACTGGCTTAAACACTGGATTAGATAAAACCAATAAGAATTGATAAACTACAAAGAAATGAATTTTGAGTATAAGCAATGAGGCATAAGAGTAAGAAAAGTTTACACAAGATAAAATGCTTTTTAATGCCCAACTTAAACTATATTAGATTTAAGCAAAGTTGCTCATCACCATATGCTTCAAAAACAGTATTACTGACCAACCTCTAGGTCAGGGTGCCTACCCCAGAGTTCAACAGCTGCTGCTTGTGTCTTCTCAGATGCAAAGAGTGAAAGGGGCAGAGAGAGAGAGAAGTCTCTTTAGGTGTTTGCCCTCCTTTTTATCATTTCAGTCCCCCTTTGAAAAGCATTTCCAGCTGAGAACCAGGAGACAAAATCTGTGTGGAAGGATGTTCCCTGCTGGGTTCTCACCTGTCTGAGCTTCTTTTGTTTTCCTCCATGTGACATTATCTAATTAAAATATAATTATGTGAACTATTTTTGCTACCACTGCTATATAATTACAGCAAATCTTATACAAAGTATAACTCATGGCCAGAAAGGGTTAAGCAGCTTGCAGGCTGAACGACCCAGAGCCCACCTTTAAAGTCATGTTAGAAAGGTATGCAAATGGTAATTAGGGCCATTCATGGTAGGTAGGCTAGAATTTTGAAATGCAAACCTATATTGTTAGAAGTGATACTAATTGTATCTCAAAAGTTAGCCATGCGAACAGACCGTTCCTATATGTCACTATAAACTATTAATTCAGAGTTCAAAAGGGAATATTAACATTTAGAGGAATTTTGGATGAAGTAATGTCAGTCTGTATGTCTCTGAAGTTTGTGATAGACTGCCTAATGAATAAATTGCCCTATGTTAATTTGTGTAACTAATTACTGATGGTGTTTAGAAAGCAGGTGGTTAGATCAAAAGCCTATTGTTTACCCAGGTCTGTATGGTCAAGTGACTACTAGAAAACTGTATAAAAGACTGTTGGGTCTTGATTCTGTCATCTCAGATCTGCTTGAGGTTTCATGCAGGGGGAAGTCTAAGCCACAAGGACTAAGACCCCCGTTCTGATTGGATTGCCCTGAAATATAAACATTGGACTATATCTTAATGACTCTTTGCAACTACCATGTCAGCTATGTATCTGAACCTCAAGAACTGAACTTGTGTCTGTAGGTATATTGATCTTTAAGCCTCACACCCACACCCACCGCTACCTGGAATATTCAATAATCTGGGAGGCAAAGTGTCCAATCCTTTGAGATTGGTAGAACTTTTTAATGATGAAGAAATAAGATTTTCAGAAATCATTTGACTTGGGTACCAGGATGGAGGCCTGAGGCTGGGTTACTTCAAGGGAACTATGTTGTTGGCTTCTGGGCAACCAGTGAGATAAAGATGCTGTTTTATGCTGGCTTGGTAAATCTAATATTGAAAATATCCAACAGTTTGGATTCTTGGCCCCATTCTTTGCAGTTCTCCCTAATTGAGTGAACTCAGCTGACCCACATTGGGACCCTGGTCACACTCCCCTTCCCCATTTCTGCTTGGTGATGCTATTTATTGCTTAAATACATATTAAGAGAAGCATACTCCTTTGTTCAAGACAAGTCTGTACGACCAGCTTGGTGCTACATGCATCTGAACATTATACAGGGGGACGTTTACAACTTTACTTATAATGCTGCCACACACATTTTAACCATGGTATTACTGATAAACAAGTTATGAGTTTTCAAATGATACCTCACAATGCATACCTTGTACAAAGATCACTACTATTATGTGTAGGGTGTGAATACAGGGTGCATTCTGTCACAGTATGTCTAAAACATTCCAATTATTCCTCAGACTGTGGATCTGACAAATGGAGAAAATATTGGACCTGACGTATGTAAAATAGAGAAGGAAGAAACAACTTTAATGGGAGAGACAAAAAGTGCTTCACTTCTGCTGCAAAACATCTATGGACAAATCTGTCTAACAATCCTCCCTGGTGGGAGATCTGAGGATAAAAACTAGCAGTAGGTTTCTTTGTATCCCCTTAGGGCAGTGGTTCCCAAACTGGGGTTTGTGAACCTCTGGCGGTTTGTGAAATGTTACAGGGGGTTCTCAGGAAAAAATTCCCAAATGGTGGACAGAGCTGTCCCTAGGGACTCTGGGCAGTGCAGGGCCAGCAGCCTGGAGTCTTCCTGGACTTCCAAGAGCTAAGCAGATCAAAGCAAGCATATCTCACACACTGAGGAGTTAAACTTCAAGACTCCTTATAAGAAATGGAAAGGGAGGTGGATATTTTTTGCGGTTTTTAAATTTAAATAGGCAGCTAGTATTGTTTTTAAAATGATGAGCTGTCCAGGCAAACAATGCACATTACAAAAAAAAGCTTAAACTTGTTCAAGACCTGAATGCTTATGTAGGAGGAATGATTTGAGTTGGCTTCTTAAATACCTTCATGCTGTTTCACATCTGATACTCCTTGATGAAAAATAGGAGCCTTGTCTAACAGACATATTCAAAAAGTGATACAAGCTACGAAAGTGAGATCTTGGAAGAGTGTTGCCTTTTTCATAATGTAATAAAAATATTGTAATGATAAAAAAGTGTGTAATAAGCATGTCATAAAAACAAATTTTATATTTGCAAGATCAATGCTTTCATAATTTATACTCAGGTAAAAGGAGAAAATCCCTCGTAATATACATTTTTATGAGGGGTTGGTGAGACTTGACATTTTAGTGAAAGGGGTTCATAGGTTGTTAAGTTTACGAACCTCTGCCTTAGGGGAAAGGGAAGGATTCTTACTTCTTGCTGACCCAAGAGCTGACTTGGCCCTGACTGCTGGCTCTGGGATGATCTTCATACCACTGATCTTCAGAGAACCAAGGGGGACAACTCTTAGGCAGGGATTTTACCCTGAACCAGAATCTTAGTCCGATTTAGGATTCTTTGATCCAAAACCAAAGGGTTTCCTGCATGCATTTGGGCCCTACTAACAGGAACCTTATCTCAGTCTCTTGAAAACACACAAAAGCATCTGAAATTTTTTCCTCATGGTTTGGCTTTTATTTCAGAGGCCAGGACTGACTAAGTCAGATCCAATGATGTAGGAACCAACTAAAACAGAAGTCCTATGGCAAAGATTGGAGTCTTCTGCATAGTGTGTCTTTCTAGTTCCTAAAGGCCATCAGTGCCCTATTCACCTTGGATAAGATGTGTCAGATCTGGGCAGCTTTGCAACCAGGATTTCTTGAAACAATATGGCTTTCAGCCTGTTCTGACAGTCATCGTGTACCCTTTGAGTACAAGTGCTGTGGATTCAGAGGGTCCACTTTCCTTTAAGGATGCTCAGAGGCATACCAAGCACGTTGTGTGGATGTCCAACAAAGGAAAGACTGTTGGACGAGAGATGCACCTTTAGAAGCCAAGTCTCAACTTCTCAATCCACCATGGGAGAAAAACAGTTACTTACTGTAACTGTGGTTCTTTGAGATGTGATGCAGGGGTGTACTCCACTTATGCGTGCATGTGCCCAGGGCACTGGAGCTGGAGATTTTTGTTTAGTAGTACCCATAGAGGGAAAGTGCTCACACCTCATGGTGGTAGTACCCTCCCAAGACTGCATGAGGCAGCGCCGCCCCAATTTTCCCTCAGTTCTTTGGCACCTATGCCTGGAGATGAGACTCCATTGCAGAGGGGACAGAGGGTGGGTCATCAAATAAATATCTGCATCACATTTTGAAGACCCAGTTACAGTAAGTAACAGTTTCTTCTTCGACTCAATGCAGCCAGGTATTCCACTTAGGTGACTCACAAGCAGTACTGCCCTAGGAAGCAGGGTTTGGAGTCTACCTAAACGAAGACTGCAGGACACTATCAACATTCAAATCCATCCCAAAAGATGCGATTATGGCATAATGGTTTGTGAACATATGAAGAGATGACCGAATAGCAGCCCTGCAGATGTCCATATGGAAACATTTATGAGAAATTCTACAAGAGCACAAGCAATGTCGATAGCAAGAGCTCATACCCGCTGAGGGGGTGCGGCTGAAGTTATTTCATATACAGTCTTAATGCAGGATGTTATCCCCTTGGAGATCTGGTAAGAGACTGCTTGACCCTTCATGGGATCTGCATAAGAAACAAATGAGGCAAAGTACAAAAAACAGTTTGCTCCTGTCCAGGTAGAAGGCTAAGTATTGCCTGATGTCTAATGTATGAAGACTCTGATCCTCTGGAAAGGAATGCAGCTTCAGACAGAACACAGGTAAATATACCACCTGGTTCAAGTGCAACTGAGAAACCACTTTAAACAAGAATTTTGGGAGTAATCATAAAGTCACTTTATCCCTGGAAAATTCTATACAAGGAGGCTGTGCCATCAGAGCCTGCAACTCACTCTTTGGTAGCAGATGTTATGGCTACCAAAAACGTGGTTTTCTGACACAGGATCAGGAATGGACAAGATGTCAGGGGCTCAAAGGGAGGTCCTATTAAGGCTGCAAGGACTACATTAAGGTTCCACATTGGGAAAGACTCTTGAACCGGAGGATGCAGACAAAAGGAGCCCTTTCACAAATCTTGCCACCATAGCATTGGAGATGACTGATCATCCCTGAATAGGTGGATGAAATAGCTAATATTTTGGCCAAATGTACTTTCAAGGAGGTCATCACCAGCCCCAACTAAGGTGCAGCAGGTACTCCAAAATGTCCTGGCTAGAAGCTAGTATTGGTTGGACTCTGTGGGCTAATGACCACACCAAAGACCCTTTTACACCGCTGAATAGGCCACCTTGATGGAGGGCTTTCTACTATTGAGGAGGACTTGGACAGTCACCTGAACACTGCTGTTCCTCTTCATTCAGCCCTGCAGCAGCCACGCCCCAAGATGCAGGGAGCTGAGCTCAGGCTGCAAAGTTTAGCCTTGGTTTTGTGTAGATTGACTTAACCCTGGGATAGTCCCACTGCCTCAAAGGAGGGAAAGGCTGAACAAAAGCATGCTACAGATGGTAATGTTGTCGAGAGAAACGTGTGATTAAACCACTCCAAGCTCCAACTCCAGCCACAGGTAGCAAGAAGGAACAGAGGGAGGGACAGGGTGGCGCTGCCTCACATAGACAGGGGAGAGAGACTACAGCCATGAGGTGCTAGCACAGTCCCTCTAAGGGTACTCATATGCAAAATTCTCTAGCACCAGTGCACATGCACTTAAGTGGAATACATGTCTGGATCGACTTGAAGAATCTCAGACTTTACTACTGAAGAATAAAAAAAAACTGTTCATTAACTAATGAAACTTAAAATTACCACAACTAACACTACAAACTACATTAAAAAGTAAAGCTAAAGCTAGATAAACCACTAAGTTCTTCTCAAGAGAAAGATCTAGGTTCAATGGATCCTGATGGTTCACACACAATTGCTGCTGCAGTTGGAAGGAACCGAGGTGGAAGAGGATGCCATATCCTCTTTCATGGTCAGTAACACAGAGGGAAAGCATAGGACAAACACATGAGCAGTCTATCAGGCACTGTTGAGAAGGTTCCACCATTTGAATTGCACCCACACCAGTGCATCCCGCAAGTAGGACTATGCAGAGGACACAAACTGAATTAATCTCAAAATAGCAAGGCTATAATAGTGATTCTATTTACTTTCATAGTTATTCCATTAAAATTCTATTGTTTAAAAATTTTAAACAAAAAGTTATCAACTGCACCAGAGCACCACAGAAACCTCGCCCATGTCACACTACACAGGTTTATACTCATTGGCTGATGTCAGAGCTAGGAGTGTGTTAGCACTCAGTGCATCCTGAGCAGACAATGAAAAGGACCACCATGCACTTCAAGCAGTGCTGTTTCTACAGTGCTCTCTGTGGCATATGTGGATTGTTCGATCCTAGGCCTTTGCACTTACAGCCTATGCCATGTGTAAGTCACTTGAGTGTCTTGTTCCCGTGCTGCTCTTCCTTTTTACCATGACTAAGAAAACAGAGGAAAGAGGCAAGTGGCCTTCTCCTCCTCCACCCTGAGTACCACCTACTTGCAGGTGTATGTTGTGCGCTTCCCAGTTAATGCATTGATAACAATGCCCCAAAATACAGTATAATTGCTAAGATTATTAAAAATTAATTTGAGAAGGAAGCAAGCAGTCTGAAAGCCTCTATTCCAGACTATTCAAATATGAATCAGGACTGAAAGTCCAAAACCACCAAAAATAGCATCTTGCAATTGCATACTAAGTTTTTTCTAAAACTATAAAAGCAAAAAAATCTCTCTTCATTTGATTGAAATTTGTATCTCGTTTCATCAGGAGATTCAATGTTATGGCTCCTTGATATGCCCTATTGCAGCAAAAAACTTAACGGCTCATTTAGACAGCAATCTGCATATCAAGCGTCCAAACTAAGAGTAGAGACTGAGTGATGCAGGCTATATTTCACCCCAAACTTCAGCGCATGCCTCAGTTCCACGCTAAAGTCTTTAGAGATAGAAGCTTACACCAAGATTTTCAAAAACAACTGATTGTGTGTGGCCAATTCAAGGCACCTTTTAAAGGGGTTTGATTTTCACAAAGTGATGAATGCTCATCCCCGCTGAACAGTCAGGCCCCTTTAAGGAATCTACTGCTGGACATCAAAAATCTGACAAACCTTTTTAAAAATAAGACACACCCCCCAGTTATTTTTCAGTGTCTTTGCTCTTTACTCCAGTGGGAATTGCTGGGCGTTCAACACTTTGGAAAGTTTAGGCTAATGTTAGATTATTTTTGAGAATGTGGGCCCAGGTCAGTCAAAGACCTCCCCCTCCCCCCCAAAAAAATCCCACAGCTAGAGAGATCTCCCTGTGAAAGCAGCTATTGAGAAGGAAATGGAACAAGCCAGCCTGTGGAGTGGAGTGATCTGAATGAAGAGTTTCTACAATATCTACTGTACAATGGTCTGAAGTCTTCTACATTCAACCTACAAGTACCACCTACTTATATGTACAGGGCCTTTGATCCTGCAGGATCCTAAGCTGTTTTAGACTTGCACATCATTCACCAGTCCTGAAATAGAGCCAACTCAAGACAAAACATGGCAGCCAGTCATTCTGAACCAGACAGCATTATACAATACAAGTTAAGAATACCCCCTCCAATTGAGTGGAGATGTCTACTGTTAAAAGGTGCACACAATAACTAACTCAAGTTGGAAAATAACTGATTGTCTGGAGGAAAAAAAAAAAAAAAAAAAAAAAAAGATAAGCATGACAAAACTAGCCTTTATTTTAGTGTGCACATCAAGGATGTCTGGAATGCTGCCAAATATGGTCTTAATTTCCTCCTGTGCAAGGATAGGTCCTCCAAGCTGCCCTTCTTTTTCCAAAGGAACTTGAAATAACTGAAAGAACAAAAAATGTAATGGATTCAGCTTTCATCTTTGAGATAACGTATACACATATTAACCACTACTAAACTTGAAATATTGGTGTGAAGGAAAGATTTGCAATGTTTTATTTCCTGGTCATGTTTTCTATAAACCATAAACTTGACAAGAGGAACTCCTCATTCCCACACTTCACTGGAGTGTTTTGTATTAAGCCACATAGTAAATACTGGGTTTGAGGGTAGAAGCATTAAATTCATCCATTATCAAGGCCATTCCATTCTGTAACCACCACATTAGAGAAGTAGGGCAAAGGCTTATGCTACAACATCTCTAATTGAATAATCATATTTGAGCTCATTCTTAAATGTATGATCAGCTACTGCAAAGGAAATTAGCTCAATGGTATTCAATATTTTAGTCATCTGTTTTTGTATAGTTTTTTTTTTTTAAAAAAAAGCATGCTGAACAAATTCCTTTTCTTTTTTCTGAAGTCTTATGCCTCTCTCTCCAGATCTTCACTCGAGTAGGTTTTTGACGTCAGTCAAGAAAAGGGGAGTTTTTAATAAATACTAAGTGTTTTGAGATCCTCCAAAGAGGAGGCTGTATCAAACTGCAAATCAGTGGTGGGACTGAAAGTTAAATAGAGAGACTCATCTAGATACAGTAGCAAATCTAACAACTTACCTGAATAATTGTTGTCAGAATATCTACGTAGTTACTTTCTGTCTGATACAGTTCCTTTGCAACCTGCCATCTTGCAGACTGCTTTGCAGGCAGAGGAGTTGAATTTTTGGAAGGCTTTGACGATGATTTTGGTGTTTCTGACGAAAGGGAAAGACAGACTATTTTAGAATTGTGTTAAAATCTTCAAGACGGATTCTCAAGATTATCAGAAAGATATCAGCTGCTTTTGTTAAAGGTATCCCCTTTAATATCGAAAAGGGATAGAAAGGTTATATTATCTTTTCTGATGCAAGGAGAACATTTGTTCTATTAGCGGGAGACTTCTTTTGGCTGTCTCCCCACTGGCACATTTGTTAGTAAAACTTTGGTCAGTCAGGAGTGTGGGGGCGGAAAAACCCCACTCTTGAGTGACGCAAGTTTCACTAACAAAAAGTGCCAGTGTGGACAGTGCTAAGTTGGCAGGAGACACTCTCCTACCAATATAGCTTCTGCTGCTAGTTAGGGGTGGTTTAATTATGCTGGCCGGAGACCTTACAGCGGTGTAGCTGCAGCAGTACAGCTGTGTCATTGTAAGATGTGTACTGTTGACATAGTTTGAGTTTGGGCTAAGGCTCCTACTAGGACTGTCAAGTGCGCTAGGACAGTGACATTACACCATGGATAATATCCATAAAGCTAGGGAGAGTACTGTAATCAGGTTTTTGTTTAAAAAAACAAACTTAATTTTATATCCTATAGGATTAGTTCTCAAAATGGTGCACCACTCTAGTGGTTCAGAGAGCTGCCTGTTCATATGAAGGTACCTCTCTACTTCTAGCTGCTGAATGCTATTTAAAGAAAAGTGTAAGTATTTTCCTCATTGTTATTTTTCCATGTAAGCATTTGTCATGAGATGAGCAACCGCCAATGAAATGGTACGTGGTGTATGAGACTAAAGATAAGGTCCACATTATGCAAAGCCTGAAAACCTCTATCCTACAGGAGAGAATCATGGGGAACTAGTTGTGCAGCTAGTGGTGTTCGGAATACAGACTCTTAGGTTGATTTGGGATATTCTGTACATTCTGAAGAATGACATGGTCACATCCCAAGTAGATGTACATTTAACAAACACTGCTTAGAGGGGAAGTTTATGCCTGATTTTTCTGAATTTGTACTGATCAACTTCAACATTACTGTGCCTGCAGCAAGTACTCTTACCTGTTATCAGAGCAGCACTGGTATCACTGTAACTGGCTTTTGATTTTGAATCAGAAGAAGGTTCAGAGTCTCCTCCTAAAACATTAGTCTCCTCTATCAAAGATGTTTCATTTATAAAGCTACACTGGTCCTTGCTGTCCTTTCCCTGATGACTATGGCCATAGGTTACTTGCTGGACATAATCACAGGTGTTCATACAAGTCAGGGTATTCATATTTACATCTGTAGCATTTCCAGATCTCTCTCTTGCATGTTGGAATTGGGGTTTATTCTGGAGTCCAAGTTCCAGGAGTTGACTAATTGTGAATTTTGCAATTTGCTCTCTGCCACAGGAACCAAATGCAGAGATATTAGTTTCTGGGTTAGTTAATTGGTCAACATAAGTTAAGCAAGTTGGTTCTTCACAATCTTGTGGCACGTTTGATATGTTATTTGTCCCTACAAGATGTTGACATGAGGCAAAAGTATCTTTCAAGGCTTCAAGATAAGTCGGCCTTACAGTGATCTTTTTGCTTTCCTTTGGAAAAAGAATCTTTTTTTGGAGATTTGATACTGTCCCTTTTCCAGGTATGCTATTGCCTAGGTTTCCAGATGACTTAATGCTAGCTACCTTGTTTGTTTGCTGGAGACTTTTGACAAGATTCACACACTGCTTTGGAGTAACGTTATCTGGAGATTTATATTTGGTAAATGTGTATTTTTTCCTCATTTTCCTCCATGTTTGACTACATCTACTGACATGACGACAGCTGGCCTGGCCTCTACCTGTGTCTGAACGCCTCACTCCTATTCTGCTCCCTGCATAATTTGAAAGGGAGAAAGCCTGTAGTTATTTGTCAGAACTGTAGCATAGCTTATTTTTTCTACTTCTGTAATTTGCAAAGAAAGAATACTGCTTTAAGCACTGGTAAGCTTGGTTAAACCTTTCTTTCAACTACCTCCATTGGTAATGATGGACTCTGGCGTGTTAGAAATATCCAGTAAAGACCCCATAGAAAGGGAATGCTCAGCTGATTGGCGTTTCCGAGGAGGGAATGGTGACATGTCAGTTTCTCTGGTGAGCTGTGCAAGGGTCTCTCTCAAGCGACGTCTCTTGCGGTTGCTATTTGGGGTATTCAGAGAAAGTTGCGACACTGACTTTTTGAGTTCAGGACTCTCTGGCTGTAATTAGATATGAAAATTCAGTTTAGTACTTTTAGTCACTGCCTCCAACTTGACTCTGTATAGACTACAGAAAAGATATAGATTATATATACACTACACAAGACAGTTGCCCCCATTTTGCTGCATGGTCAAACAAAATAATTGAAAGTTTTAAACTATTAACATGTTTGTTGTATAAGACACTACAGTCCCTTAGCCTTTTTTAATAGAAATCCTGTTTAATAACCTATGTGTTTGTTTTTCCAGCTTTAAAAATTCTGTACTGCATAACTGCGAGACCACCATGAAGTGACTACTAAGCAAGCAAAGTCCAAGTAAATCACATGTTTAAGTTTTAGTTTGAATGCTTCAAGAGAATTTAGGAATTTTAGAAATATACTGTCATCATGAGTTATCAGCATCCAAATTAAGCCCTAAAATACTTACACACATGCTTAACTTTATTACTGTGAGTAATCCCATCAGTTTCAGTGGACAATTCACAGTAATCAAGTTAAGTATTTGCAGGATGTGAGCTTTTATAGAGTCAACATATTACAATACTACTAAAGGTCAACATACCTTTTCAAATAAGTACATGGATTCTCCAGCTCTGGCATCCATCTGAATGCTTCCCCAGAACCACTATATGGGGAAAAGAAAGTTTTTTATAACTGGTTTCAAAAACTTGATACAAGCTTTTGACCTGAGATATTCAATACCACATACATGTATGAAAAAATCCCCAAAGTGTAAATATTATATATACCCAATAGAATTGTTGCTTACATATTGAATGATTTAAAAAAAAAAAAAAAAAAAAAACACAAACACTCTAGTACTAAGACTTCTGTTTGCACTAACCTCTTGCTTTACAATATAAAGTTTTTTTGGCGGCTCAAATGGGAGATCTTTTACTGTATTTTCTTCAACAACCAGATGTGTGCACCTGTCATCACTAACTGGCAAGTACTGCCCACCTATAGTAAGAGAATAAATCAAATTAACTGAAGAATTAGGCATCTAAAGTTTTGGTAAGAGATGATTTTGAAGTAGTATCAAAGTTGGGGTAGAGAAGGAGTAATAAAGAAGGAGAGATGATGCAAGATGAAGGGGGAGTTGGTCAGCAAGTTTTGAGACCGCTGCATCCTGGGCACCCCCGGCACACACCACTCTGGAAACGACGACAGTACCAGCAGACATTCTATTGCAGTACAACTTCAGGGGACAGCCTCGATAAGCCAAGGTGCACCATTTAGGACTATAGCCCCTCCCAAAGTTCACAATTTCTGCTACGGTGGAAGTTAAAAAAAGGGAGAGAGATCTGTTGCTCTCCTGGAGCTCAGGGGCCACTAGGGATTATTTTTGAAAAATAAATTTGGAGAACATCTTTGAGAATGTCTGAGAACGAGACTCCGACAAAGACATTGCTCCTAAAGAGCAAGCCAGAAACAGCTTACCTAAACACAGCCATTACAAATGGGAAGCTATGTACATTGTAAAGCTAGCTGTACCATATGGGCTACAAGGACATTGAAAGAGGGAGACTCCTTCCCTCTCTGTCTTGATAAAGGCTCAGTTGTATAATGTTTGCATGACAATAGCTGGTGCAGTTCTATATAATATGAAAAACTTTAGCTGCAAGGTTCTCATATATAACATTACACACACAGCACTGTAAGAACAGTCCTTAAACCAACCGAGTCAGCCAAGTAGTTTCATTACGTTGTATTACACTATTGAAGGGAAACAAATATTTGGCCATAAATTCTATACAAGGGATTTATTTTCTTGCAAATACATAATAAAACTTGTGAGTACTACATGCTTCAAGTAACACACTTGAACAGATGATATTTGTGGAATGCAACTTTGAGTCAGAAGAAGCCAAGCATACACACTGCTCGTTTTTCTAACCAATTTCCCAAAAAGTTAAATATTGACGATTAGATGTGGAGGAAGGAAGGGGTGGGTGGGAGGAAAGAAATAGTAAAAGCAACAGTTTTGAATCCACAGCGTTGCAGAAAACAAACAAAAAAACCACACACCTCACTTTGGTACGAAATAAGTTTGCTTTTGCTACATGCTTTATGCCTCATGAGATCTAAAGTTAAATGTAGCTTTTTAAATAGAAGATCTGTTCAAACCTCCCTACATGCAAAGAGTCAGCATTTTAGTTTTAGACAGATTTAAAGATAAAAATGCATTGCCTATAAATTCCATTGCAAATGTGATCAATAACAATAACCTTGCATTTTTGTCATTTCTTCCATGTTAATTCTCTCTTCATCGGAAAATCCAAGGAAACTTAACATGCAGTCTTGGAATGGGGGAACCTTGAACTCATTTCTGAATTCCTCATCAGCCGCACGGAAGTCACTTAAAAATAAATATTCATTTAAACCAGTTGTATATTTACTGTCACTACTATATAGAAGCTTGTTTTTGTACCATAGAAAAGGTACAAATTGAGTGGGGTTTGGGTTTTTTTTTTTTTGAACACTTACATTTCATTCCTTCTCTCCCAAGCCTTGTAAATCCACTCAGCTTTCACAATAGGAGTTCCCAGACTCACAGCAAGCTAGAAGGAGAAGGAAGTCATTAGCTATGACAAGTGAACTCTCCATTTAAGTTCCTTCCAAACTTGGAGAAAGATTCCTGGCAACATTTCTAATTTGGAAATCAGGTATTGTAAAAAGGATGAAGTTATTCCTCTGAGAAACAGAATCACAGAAAATGTAGGGCCGGAGGGACCTTGAGCGGTCATCTAGTCCATCCGCATACACTGAGGCAGACATCCCCGAAAGGCGTTTGTCTAAACTGTTCTTACAAAACCTCCAGTGACAGGGATTCCACAGCTTCCCTAGGTAACCTATTGCAGTCCTTCACTATCCTTACAATTAGATGGTGTTCCCTAATATTTAGCCAAAGCCTCCCTTGATGTAAAGTAAGATTATTTCTTTTCCTACCGTCAGTGGACTTGAACAAATTGATCACCATCCTTTTTGGAGCAGTCCTTAACATATTTGGAGACTTATGAGGGCCCCTCACCACTTGTCAACCAACCCAATTTTTAAAGTCTTTCTTCATAGGTCACGTTTCCTAAATTTTAGCCCACTATTGCTCTCCTCTGGACTCTCATTTGCCCACATCTTTCTTAAAATATCAAAGCAAAACTGGACACAGTAATGCAGCGGAGGTGTCACCAGTGCCAAGTAAAGCAGGACAATTTACCTCCCAGGTCTTCATAAAACACTCCTGTTAATAGACCCATAATACTGGCCTTTTTCCACAAGTGCATCACATTGACTCATTCAATTTGTGACCCACTTATAGCCCCCAGTTTCTTTTCTGCAGTAATACTCTGTAGCCAGTTATTTCCCATTTTGCATTGGGCATTTCATTTTTTTCTTCTTGAGTGAAGTACTTTGCGCTTGTCATTGACCTTCATCTTGTTGATTTCAGACTAATTCTCCAATTTATCAGTGTCTTTTATGATTCTAATTCTGTCCTCACAAGTGCTTGCATCTCTTTCCAGCGTGATGTCATCCACAAATTTTATAAGTGCGCTTTCCATTCCATTACCCAAGTCATTAATGAAAATATTTACTACTACTGAACACAGGGCAGATCCTTGTGGGACTGCCACTAAATAAGTCTTCTCACTGTGACAACAAACCATTGGTAATTACTCTGAGTACAGTCTTTTAACTAGTTATGCACCCCACCTTATACTATGTCTATCAGCAGATAGACAAGTAGTAGTATGGATCACTGTAGTTAGAGTGATTACAGTACAGAGAATCTTTAGATGTGCAAGTATCTTTACTCATTAACAGACTCAAAGCCACAACATCCATTTCAACATTTACCCAGTAAACGTGAGAGTTAAGCTCTACCCCATTTACAATGATAGTTGCAGCCTAGAAGTAGGCTATCCAGTGAAAAAAGTTTCTACCTTTGCTTAGATAAGAGAGAGAAACCACCACAAACTTGCATCTGCAGCTTACAGTTTCTGAAGAGATTTGCATTAGCCTATTTTTAAGGTTAAAATTGGGTCATGGTTATTTTTAGTAAAAGTCACAAAACAAAAAAGTTTACAGAAGGCCTTGACCTGTTCATAACTTTTACTAAAAAAAAAAAAAAAAAAACACGGGGGGGGGGGGGGAGGAGGCGGACACGACTGCCAGGAGAGACTGAAGGCTGAGCACTGCTGCTATGGTAGGGGTTGAAGCCAAAAGACATCAGAGAGGTTCGTTAAAGACCAAATCGTATCCTTTTTTACTTATTTTATTCTGACACTTCTTCCCACCCTCAGAACATCCAGCAGGACATAATTTAGGGTCTTCCCCACAATAGAATTGTCACTGCTTTTATTGCAAGGAGATAGTTGTGTTTTGGTAGTCTGTGCCAAATCAAATATAGAAATCCCAATAAAGATTCAGAGTGTATTAGCTATATATACACAGTAAACTTGCATCCAGACAGCAAAGCATTCCCCAGTAATGATCAACATACTGACCAAAACATAAGGATGGCTGTTTTAGTATAGGTTTCAGAGTAACAGCCGTGTTAGTCTATATTTGCAAAAAGAAAAGGAGTACTTGGGGCACCTTAGAGATTAACCAATTTATTTGAGCATAAGCTTAGCTCACGAAAGCTTATGCTCAAATAAATTGGTTAGTCTCTAAGGTGCCACAAGTACTCCTTTTCTTTTTGTTTTAGTATAGTAGAATGAGACTATGAAGGCTTATTGCTGTAACCAGCAGGGTCCTTCTATTCACCTAAAAAGATGGAAGTGTTCCATATTAGCTATACAATTTTGATTTCCACTTTGTATCTTTATGTAATGCATTAAGTTTCCAACAGCAGTTGCAGCCAATACTGGTCAAGTTACACAGCACACAAGACAGAATACGATCAGCACTTAAAGACATTTGTTATGTATATAAGGCACCCTTAATGTTCTGTATTATACCAACAAATGTTCCTGATACTTGTGAAAAGCATAGGGTACATCTACACATCAATAAAATAAAATCTGTGGCACCAAGTCACAGAGCCCAGGTCAATTGACTCAGGCTCATGGGGCTCAAAATAACAGTGTAGACATTCAGGCTTGGACTAGAGACCAGCCTCTGTGATGTAATCCCACAAAGGGGGTGGATCTCAACCTGAACCTCTACCCTGTAATTGTTAGCCCAGCATCCCAAGTCAGCTGACCAGGGTCAGCTGCAGCTGTGCCACTGGTCTTTTATTGTAGTGTAGGCACACCCATAGAAGCAGAACAAGCTGATAAGTGCTCTGAAACCTCAATTGCAGTGGTCTCAGTTAACTTAATGCTAAGTACTTCACAAGAGACAAAATGCTTATTTTCAGAGGTTGTTTTTATCTGTAACAAAAGCCTTTAGACAAAGGGTATTTTTAAAAACAGGCTGTTTCTTGATTCCAACAGCTAAACAATTACCACCTGTTATTTTTAAAGCTTGACATCACAGAAGTAAAGATATGCTGAAATCTTTAATCCTTTGTACTTAGCCTATTTTCTTCATTACAAAAGTGCATCTGCTCCAAGTTAAAATAAAAGGTCTGATTTGAAAGTGTCAATCTACACTGAGAAACTTTTTGAAGTGCTTGAAGTGCAAACTCAAGTTCACGTACTCTGAATTTGTCTCCTTGCGTAGAATTAGCCACCAGATGTGTAACTTTTGAGCTGAAGTCCCTTCGAATAATTCCACCCATATGATGAACCAAGGTCACAAGCTTAACCTGAAGAGCAAGAGTCAGGAAGTAAGAGAATCATACACTTTTTGAAACTTACAGCTGTTAATGAAGGGACAAAGACAAGAGGTCTATACACACCATACAAATTACAGTGGAACTAAACGTAAAGCAAAGCTTTTGCGTGTTCATTTAACCTGTACTGTTGTAGTTAAAGGAGTCATTTTTAAAAGGAGACATGGTTGGCAAGCCGTAAATGTTACCTGCCTTAGAAGTATTTAATGTATAATCAAATGTATTTTAAGGAAACATCCAAGCCACCATTGCTGTTTTCTCAGCTATACAGTTAGCTGTTCATGCTGCTTCACAATCATCTCACCCCATCAAAGTCAAAAGTTTACCTAGCAGCCCATAAAGCCACTAAACAAGATGACTCCCCAACATATCATAGCCCATTGTCATGCTGCCACTTCTGTAAGTGGAACTGGCAGTTGTCTTTGAATTCTGGGCTATTAAAACATAGAAATGAAGGCTAACATACTTGGCTAGGGGGGGAAAAAAAACCAAAACAAAAAGAACAGGAGTTTAGAACAAATGAATGTGGACTGCTCAATTTGAGCCTGGCAGGACATCAGAGTTAACTCCTAGCTCTTGGAAGATGGTCTTGGCTCTGTGCTTCATGCAGTTGCCAGCATCTCCAGCAGTACAGTTTGCCTTGATACCATGCCAGAACACTGATTCAGTAGTGGCTTATATGATAGCAAGATACCAAGTGAATTATCAGTTGCTTCTTGTAATATCAAAGTTTCCCATTTGACTACTGATCAGGAACGATGCTGCTTAGCTGTAGTTCTGACACGATTACAGTACATGGCAGTGACACTCCAAATGCTCTGAACAAGATATCCAAGTTTTACTTGAGTGCACTCAAGAGCATGTACATTATCCAACACAAGTGACAGGACAAATTCTTAGGTGATCAACTCGATGCTGCCTAAGGGTCCAATCCTTCTCCCATGCAAGTCAGTGAGTCTTCAACAGGAGCAGGAGAGCGTCTTAAGTAGACCCTAGAATTCTAAATCTGTACTCAAGAATACAAGCTTTAGTAACTGTTAGACATTGTACACTAGGGGTAATGTAACAGAAAACTACCTTAAACATAGTTACATGTAGATTAATCAGTCCAAGAAAGGGGAGGGGACAAGGGTGTAAGACAAAAGAAAGAATCTTACTAATTCTTCTTTCTTCCTGAATCCTGTAAAGCACAGCACCAGATTCAACATACTTGCACAGTACAATGGGCGACATGAGAAAGGTAGAGGCTGAAATCAAATAATGATTTGTTACAGTAGTCAGAACCACAAGCTATTTTAAAAAAAGAGGTTAAACAAAAAACTTGGACAGTAGCTCTACAGGATTTTAACTTTATTAAAATGCACTGATACCAACTGGATACCAATTAACAAGGCTCATTGTTTTCTGCTATGTCTTGAAAGAGGAACTGCCAGCCTTTTGGTGAAATGATTGAAGTATCTCTGTAGCCTGTGCTGAAACAGTGCTGTAAACTTGTTACAGTTGTAACTTTATCATAGGTGTCCCTATGTTTCCTATAGGATCATATTATACACTATTGTCCTGCAACAGAGCATTACCACCCCCCAACTGTTAGTATTAGAAGTATAACTTCTTCTGCACCGTACAGCAACCATGTTGGACAGAAGCGCCTGGCACTAAAGCAGTCTTTACTCACTCAGTGCAGTATTCCAAAGAAGAGGAGCATTTCAGATAATTTATTAATTTCAAGTAAATGTTAGTAATTAGCATCTGTATTTCCTTAAACCTCTTCCTGGTGCAAAGTAGTATTTGTGCACTTCTCCTGTCTGTCAAAGATCCTACTTTGAATATTCTTTTGTCAACATCAGACTTTAGAGGGGATTATAAAATACTTTCAGCCTATGCTGGATACCCATTCTTGGGTGGTTCAAATGGTACTTAACATAGGCATCACTATCAGCAGTTTCAACACCATGTTTTTAATTTTTTTATGAGTTAATTTAACTGGATTTCTCAGGACTTGAATTCCTAGTAGCTTTCCCTTTCTGAAAATAACCTGCAAATAGCAGTTAAGAGGGGGAGCAATGAAGGGGTTCATGTTGTCACCAAGGCTCTTGAAAGTGTTAAGAAAGAAAAGGAAGCAATACACAAAAAGAAAAACAAACACTATACATTACATTAATGTCTTGTCTACACTAGAAAGTTATACTGCTTTAACCATCCTAGGTGCTACAAGTAATATACTGGTATAGTTGAAGCAGTACAATCCCTCTAGTGTGGATGCACTTACACTGGCATAGGAGGTGCTTATACTAGTATACCTATTCCTGTACATGAAAAGGAATAAACTATATGGTATAAGGCACTTTTATACCAGCTCAACTGCATCTACACCAGGACTTTTACTTGGGTGACTATTTTGGTTAAGAAACTTCACACCATTAACCAAACCAAGTATAGACCACGTCTAGTACTTTTTCCAGCATTTCTCTGGAGGTGAGGGAAGAGAAGTAATTTGTGAACATAACTGACTGGCTTGAGCTACTTGTGCACATTGGCTTGGCAGTTGTAAGCCACTCACTCTGCATTTATGGCCTACTTTTCAGAAGTGCTGAACAACAACAAATCCCAAGTCATGTTAATTAGAGCCATGGGTGCTTACTATTTATATATATATATATGTTTTTTTAAAGGCCATTTATGTATGTTGTGAAACACTGACATGTGAATGACCAGAATTCTGCACTGAGAAAGACTGATACAGCTTTCAGCGATGCCTCCAGTTCAGAAGAATTTAGAGAGATTCAGAATAGCTGCCCCATCGCAATACCAGATCTTCATCTATGTAAACAATAAGGAGAGCTATAATCACAATTTAAATGAAATGTCTACCATATGAAGAAAGTAGTCAGAATCTTCATGTTAGTATTATTTACATGTGTTGTCAGTGTCCATCAACAAATAAAGTAAAAGTATAGGTCATTTGCTTTCACCTTACCTCTCCTTTTTGAGCACAATGAAGTACTATTGGAGGTCCAAGAACACGACAGTCAAACTTGTACAAGTTCTCCAAGATGGTATCTTGAAAGTCTGCTACAATGAAGACTGTCTCAAATTCTGGAGACTCAGAATCCCCAAACTCTTCCACAGACTCCATCTTGATATAGGGCACTTTAATTTCCTTAATTTTTTCCACACAATATTAAAATAAAAAAGTGTCATTCATGGAACACTCATTTACTAGGTATGTCATTCTTAGATTTTTACCTTGAAGTGTTAAAGAAATTTAGTATCAAAGACAGCTTTACAGTTTTCACTAGTGTTCCAAAAAGTTACATATTCTGTTTAAATATACAAAAAAACCCCCACGTCTTTGCATATTCTTAGCACTGAACTAGTGATCTAGGTTTCTAAAGTGATTTCAGATTCTGAATTTAAGTAATTATTTAAGAGTCCAAAGTATTTGTTCTAATATTAATTGTTTTACCTCTCTTTAGGGATTTCCTCAGTCTTTTTGGGGGGAGGAGGGTGTCACATTGACAAAGAGTAAGATCAACTAATATCTTGTTACATTAACTCAGTTGGATACAATTGTTCTTGTACAACAGAAAAGTGAATCTTTTCCTTCATGGCATCTGAATTTAGTTTGTAGATTTTGGAACTCTTTCACTAAAAATAGACTCAGTTTAGCAATTTAAAGTTGCAACTTGCAGACCAAAAGATTCCATAAAGGAATGTTTCATGCTGCATGAAGTTAGACTTCATATTTCAGAAGGTTTAACTACAGGCTGCTCTGAATCTGGAGACTTCAGGTCCAAACTCCATTTTCTAGAATCCTTCACATTAAGAAACAACTTAATGCTTACAAAACTGATCATATATTGCAGCTGTTTCACTGTTGAATCAGAAAAGCCAGTTAACTGACTATGAAGCTAGTTCATAGAAGAAACTTACAAAAGTCTAAACAGAAGTGTGCATTTGGACATTACATATATCATTTGAGAGTTCCATATCCAAGCATGGAACACATTAAGTACACCAAATAGGTTAGTTCAGGGATTCAGAACAGACACTTAAGCAAATTGCAGTTTCAAATTTGATACAAGTTTCTACTCAACTAGCTTCAAACTACACCACAGGAAACACTGTCTATTGTGCCTTCATCACACCCAAACATCATGAAGTTTAAGTGTTTGTGCACTCCAGTCCCAGTGAAGTGCAACATGCTTCATGCAATCATATTACACATAGATGCCTGACATACCATATGAATTATACTTTTTATTAGCTTTTCTTCCGATTTACCAGGACTAGTTTCCTTTATCTTTATAACTGGGACTTCCATTATCTTAATGGTCTGTGGAAGAGGAGAACTTCGGTATGAGATTAAAATTACTTACATGAAGTTTGTCAAAACAATGTCATTATGATGACTTCTTTATGTTAAAGCCACATACCTCCAAGGCTTTCAAGAGTTCCTCACGTTTCCCAGCTTCCTGAATTAAAACCACTCTGGTTTCAATCTGAGGCATTTCCTCTGTTTGGGGAGGGGAAAAATTGCAATATTCATAGCCAATAGAAAAATCTAATCCTAATGTTAAACAAAGCCATAATGTAGGGAAACATGCTAACTGTACACTGGTATCTTGCCAAGATCCATAGTCCTTTCTCAAAAAGTATTATTTACCAAGAATACTTCAACTCTGAAGACTGGGTGCTGCCTTAACAAGCTTCTTCAAGTCAAGCTTGCAGCCGATGGATTGCACAGTGCATCAGTCGTAGACATGTAGGTTTGGAAGGGACCTCAAGAGGTCATCTAGTTCAGCCCCAAATGCTGAGAAAGGATTAAGTAAACCTAGACCATCATTGACAAGTGTTTGTCTAACCTGTTCTTAAAACCCTCCAATGACAGGGATTCCACAACCTCCCCTGGAAGTTTATTTTAGTACTTATCCTTACAGTTAGGAATTTTTTTGTACTATCCAGTCTAAATCTCCCCTTGCTACAGATTAAACCTATTACTTTTTGTCCTACCTTCATGGACAAGGAGAACAACTGACATATATAACAGCCCTTAACAGTCGTCAAATAGATCAAATCCTCCCTCAGTCTTTTCTTCTAAAAGAAGAAACATTACCTAATCTATGAGGAAAGGCTTAAAAAAAATCTGGGTATCTAAATCTTCTCCCATTTTGTTGCTCTTCTCTGGACTTGCTCCCATTTGCGCACATAATTTTCTGAAGTGTGGTGCCTGGAACTGGGCACAGTACTTCAGCTGAGGCCTCACAAGTGCCAAGCAGAACAGGACAATTACTTCCTGTGTTTTACATACGATACTCTTGTTAATACACCTAGAATGTTTGCCTTTTGGCTACGGTATCTCATGGTCATCTCATTCAATTCGTGATCCACTATAATTCCAGATTTTTTTCAGCAATACTACTATCACCTAGCCAGTTATTCCCCATTTTGTATCTGGGCATTTGATTTTTCCTTCCTAAATGAAGGATTTTGCATTTGTTTACATTAAATTTCAGACCTATTCTCCAATTTGTCAAGGTTGTTTTGAATTTTAATCCTGTCCTCCAAAGTACCTGCAACCTCTCCCAGTCTGGCATAATCTGCAGATTTTAGGAGTATACTCTCCACTGTATTATCCAAGTAATTAATGAAAAGTCCACTAGTACTGGACCCGAAACAGACACCCCCCCCCCCAAGGGGCCCCACTAGATATGTTATCCCAGTCTGACAGCAAGCCAGATACAGCTTAAAAGTAGAACTCAGGAGCCATACACTTGCTAGAGTCTACAATGAAGCAAGACCACAGTTTATGGCCAATGAAGAGCTCGTTCATATTCACACAGGAACTGTGTGGAAAGGGGGGGGAAAAAAAAAAAAAAATTGATCAACAAGTATTGAGAGGCACAGCAGCAGTAGAGTTTTAGATTCCATGCTACTAACAGAATTAGCTATGTAACAAATTTACCAAAGAAATGTTTAAGCCACTCACCAGCCTTCCTCCTTCACTGTGCAAATCAATCCCAAAACAGAAAGTTATTCTATGTCACAATTAGAAGAAACTGCTGCAAAGTGGAGTTAGTCTATGGTGCAGAAGCATGGCTGTTTAGTATTTTGTAGTATTTTAATGTCTAATATCCTAACGTTAATAAAGTTTTCCAAAAAAAAAAAAAAAAAAAAAAAAAAAAAAAAAGGTGATGTCTAAGCCCCTATGAACTTGCTCCATTTCTCCAGCATACATCCTGGAGGCATTCACAGAATTGCGTCTTTTGAAATGCCTGAGGCAGATAGAAAGTTGCCTGGCATAACTGAGGGAATAGGATTTTACTTTAACACTATTTACTAAAGAGATCAAAAAAAAAAAAAAATCACATCTCTCTGTGAAAGACTAACTCTCCCACGTAACACCCAAGGTTACTACAGCATCTGATATTTTCCCCAGTTTATGAGCCTTATCTAGTCATTTTCATCCTAGGTGTGTACCTTTCACACACAGGAAAGGAGAGTAATTTTAAGAGAGTAGGATTTTAAAGCCTAAAGGATTGGATAGGGGGTTGCAACTCAGGGTAGGGGTATCTGAAACTATTGAACAAGTTTAAGTTAGCTGTGCCCTTTGGGAAAAAAGGGATCAATTATATGCAAGTATCTTACCCCAAACAATAAGTCTGCAGATCTTAAAAGGTCTGTTTATTCTAGAATTGCAGTAAGACATTTTTATTAATGGGCACCAGTATGACTGATTAATGGGTTATATAGAAAGCCTAGATTGAGAATTACTGCACAGGAATGCCAGCAACAAAAAGAGTCTTACCTTTTTGGAAGGAAAGGGGCTCCCACAATGGGCAGGATTTGTCAGAGGTACAGGTGGCAGATTTGAATTAATAAGTCATTTAAAAAAAATTGAGAATCACAAATGGCTATTTAGCATATACCTTTGGAAGTGCACTTAGCTACAGAGTCAAGATGAAGTGCTGTGTGTTTACAGTTCACCAATGGAAAGTCTTATTCAAGCCACTCCTTTTCTGCAACATTACATAACTCCATCACATCACTTGTGTCCAAGAATCTTCCTAAATTGCTCCCTCAATCTCATTTACTCACTCCCAACTTCACATCTTTCATACTACCTTGCATGCTCATATTTACTGCATACTGCAGCAGGAATGAGCCTCTGAACTTGGTAACTATTTACCACCATTCCTGTCTTTAGATCAGGGGTCTCAGACGCCTGGCCCATGGGCCCCATGCCAAGCTCCCCTCCCCATCTGCCCCATTCCCCCTACTCCTCTGCCTACCTCCAGGAGCTTCCCGCACAGCTGTTTGGTGGTGCTGAGCACTTTCCAGAAGGGGGGGGGGGCAAGGAGCAGGGGGCCGTGCACTCAGGGGAGGAGATAGAAGATGAGGGGCCGGGCTGGGGATTTGGGGTGGGGTTTGAAATAGGGGCAGGGCCTCATGGAAGGGGTGGAGTAGGGGCAGGGCTGGGGGCTTTTGTATCTTTATATGAAAAGGTGTCAGTGATGCAGCCCTCGGGCCAATGTACTAGTCCCCATGTGGCCCTCGTGGTGATTTGAGTTTGAGATCTCTGTTTTAGACCAGGCTCTTGAAAGCAGAGGGCTTTTTATTTTGCTTAGAACATGTGCTGTATAGCATTCTCTATTCTAGAGAGAGAGAGAGAGAGAGAGAGAGAGAGAGAGACACTCCTATAGTTAAGGATACTTGAGCATTTACATTCTGAGGGGTCATTTTTGGAACTTATAACTGGTCAAATTCTGGATTCAAGTTTTGTATACTTGACTCCAGTCCAGAGTATTTCCCCCCCTCCAATTTCAGCAAAGAATATTATCCATTTAACACTAAAGTACAATATACTTCCTTTCATAAAGGATTTTTAAACTTAGCTTATAAATAGCTCTACACCACCTCAGTAGAGGGAAGAAAATCTTAGGAGTGACAGTCTTTAGATCAAATGCTCCTGTCAGCGTTCCACCAAAAGTCCATTTTTATTTAGTACAGCTTTTAGTTAAAAAAAGTATTTCATGCATACTCGCGGATTAGTACATTGTATAATACTGGCACTACCTATACCAATTAAATTAAATTGGATATGGGCACACAAAATTATGGAATGAGGCAGGCCTCCAGAGGTTGCCTACAGAAGTGGGGTGTGTATCTGAGCCAAGGTGCCACAGGGTTTGAGAATCATGTAGGCACTATAGAAGTTATTGTTACCTTGATCGAATCTAGCTTTTCAGCCTCTGTATTTTGATCTCTCTGAGACCTCACTTTCCTAGAGTACAAAAGGGAGCAAGTGATGACAGCAGTTCAAGTTTATACCATGGCAGAATGTAAAGCAATAAAACAGTCAGAGTCCCCCATCAAGAGGGGTTTGAGAGGCCAGTCTACTTAATATAGTCAGGCTCTCTAAAGGACTATCAACCAGATCAAAATGCACCCCAATTCCAAAGGGAAGAGCCCTATTCTATAGGGACAGCTCCAATGCCTTCCTCTGCTGCTGCTCAGAGCTTCCCCAAGGTGCAGGATTAGATTAATCTGTTACCTCATAAGTCTCACCATTATCCACAGGATTCCAAATATCCTCAGTTTAACTGATAGGAAACTAGACAATTTTCCACTGGTGCAATCCGGGAAAGCAAGGAGCAGCAGTAGAGGCATTCAAGTCTGCAGACAGAGTTCAGAGAGACAGTACTACCTCAGTTTCCATTTGTCTCATGTTGACAGGTTGCAGACAAAGAGCCAGAATCTCAAATTTTGTAAATAAGATTAAATTCTGCATAATTTGATGGCACTTATCTGTGAAAGCTTTCTACTGACCATGAACACAGGACTTCATTTCAAGGAAGTTACTGCAGAGAATGTGTTTTAACTGCGAGTGCTGAATTTCCTATAACAAACTCCTAGTTGCCTCTAGACAAAGTTGCAGCCACACCGCAGAAATAACCCAACGAATTTGGGACATACAAATGCACACCTGTGAACAATTAATAGTACGTGTAACGCTAGTTTACTTCACCTTTGATGGGAAAGGTTACCATTGACAAACACCTGTTAGGGATGGTCTAGTCTAGATAATACTTAGTCCTGTCTCAATGCAGGGGACTGGACGAGAAGACCTACTGAGGGCCCTTCTAGTCCTAGATTTCTATGACTGACACTTTTTAGCAACAGATGGGTACTGAACAGAGACAGGCCTGTAATCAAAGGACAATACACATCATTCCTTTGATTAACAAAGGGTTTTGTTTTGTTTTTTTAACCTATACTGTCTAATTTAGGTCAAAAGCCTTGGTAGTAAGAAGTTTTACCACAGTTTGGTGAATTCACAAGAAGTTAAAGTAGTGGCATGAATTTAACCAGACATTTTGTGGATATATGTTCTCCAAGCTTTTCCAGAAAGCTCTGCTCGTGTTCTTCACAAACATGGATGTTTATGTCATGGCCTATTGAATGGAAACTACCAACTGTGTGATTTTGTCATGAAATATTTACTTTTAACCTAGATCAAAAGAGGTATTAATACTGATACTGTATATTTAGAGCCACTGCAAGTGACAAACCACCACAAGTTACTAACAATCTTTTGGTTGAATTGCAGGAGCCTCATTAGCTTCCAAACTGAAGAATTACCCTGCTTTTAATTTTACAGATCTCCTCTAATTAGAGGTTTAGGGTGACTGAAGTATTCAGGTAGAGACATCCATTCTGGAAATACCAGGAGAAAGAGGATAAATCAAATACCGAGGAAAACTACACTATTTTGTGGGAAATAGAGCATACTTTAATTTCTAAAGTCTCTCTTGGGTGGGGGGGGTAAGACTGGTTTGTATGATTCAGGAGATTAGTAATCAATGTAGATCTTTCTAGATTTGATTACTAGTTCAAATCTATAGACATCAGTAGAGACCAAAAAGCCACCCATCTCATGGTTCTTCACAGGCCTATGAAGCAAGTTGGTGATCAATGACTATTCTTAGTAAAAGTGTCCACATCATAAAACCACCACTATGACTGGATTCTTGGTTGGCACTTTGTGTGATGAGCAAGAATGAACTACTTTCACCTGTACAGTTCTGTCCCTTTTTAATATATCTGTGGAGAAGGCAGAAACACTACTTTTGGTTCAGTACCCACTTTGTGGCTGTACAAAGGTCTTCAGGCTATTGACACCTTCCCATTTAAAAACAAAACAAAAATAGCGTATATGTATATATCGTCCAAGAAACAATATTCAAACAAAACAAGTGTGACAGTATTGAAAAAGGCTTTTCCTGTTACCTTCAGCATCTGAAGCCAATCCAATAAATATATTCTCCTTGGACGTTTCTATAATTTTTGAATCAAGAACAGAAGAATCTCCCAAGAGACTCCTTCCGGTGTCAGACACTAGCATACTGCTGTCAGTCATGATCAAGTCTGTGTTTCTCTCCTCAGTGGCTGCAAAATAAGTATCCAAAGTAAGTTTCATCTGAACAGTATATACTAAAAAAAACAGTCCGTAAAAAGTCCTGTGGAAAGGTGCAGAAGTTAGTTTTAGACTTCTAAATATTAAAACTAAGAAATCCCACTTACATGCTAGTATCCTCTTAGCCTACAGCTATTTTAAGAGTCACAAAGTTATACAAACAACTATCACAGAAATAGTTTCTACAGGTAATTCATAGTAGTCTATTTTTGAGGAAAACTGTATGAAGACAGGGCATTTTGATAGCTAGGGATATGGGAGTAAAAAGCCCCGTGTTCCCTTTAAAAAAAAAAAAGTCAGATTTAAGGATTTATTTTGATCCAGGATCTCGAGAAATTGCTTGCTTACTCCAGATAGGAATTTTGTTAAAACATGATCTGAAAGAGATTCAGGAAGCTGGATTAAACAGTGTTATTTGCATTTAATTTCAGAGAAGTTCACACTAAAAAAGAAATGGCGGCTTTGCATACATTTTCCAAAGGTGAAAGTTTGAAGAAGGAAGATTGTGGTATACAGGCCAACACACTTGACCTCAGATTCCCCAGATGAGTTGACCAGATTTGTGCAGCTTACTGTTGAAGTTCCTCAGGCCTGTCTTGCTAGGCAATTTCAGCGATGCAGTCCTTATCACAGACAGGCAGAGAGAAGGGGTTCCTTGCCATCACCGGAAAGCCTCATAGAGGCACCAAGTGCATTATCTACATACAGAATTATAAAGTATTATAAAAAAAGTACTAATAAAGTACTCAGTGCAGCATTTAAATACAAAATTCCTCAGTTAACTGACATGGGGGTATGGAATCAGTGAATTTGCAGGACGCCAACAGGCAAAGCAGCAACATAAGTTTACTATCCAGCACTGGGAAATTTACTCTATTGTTTCCACAGGATGAAGACTGTTGAACATTAACACTCATTCACAGAGTTCACTGTCCCACACTAAAGGATCCTTTGACTCCTTGTCTGCACAATATGTTTCTCCATCTTCTGAGAAACTGCTTGAACAATTGTGAACTTCAGAAAAAGAGCTAGCCCTGTCTCACGTCCCTCCACACTCCCACCAGACTAAGGGAATGACTAGAGAGCCAGGTCCACTTATCTCAATCATCAATTCAGTTGGCTAGGATTCTCCTGATTAGGAAAAACCATGTTTTTGTAAGTGGGTTTGGAAATATGCAATTCCTGTGATCCATCATGCAGCTTAAAGTATTTGCACAGTGGTATGACGGAACATGAAACTGTATGAAAAAAGTTTAAGATACCATGGTATAGGTACTATATAAAAATCAAGGAGAAAGTGCTAAGTATCCTTTTTGCAGATATTCTCTCTTCCTTATGCTCCCAAATGTACTACGCTTTTATTATTTTAAGGAAGGACAGCTTCAAAATGTTACTCATGGATATCCTTACAACTCACTGTGCTCAAAAAGGGATAAATATTTTTGCTTACAACAATATGAACAGATGTTTTTTCTTAAAACACAAACAAAACTTGTAAAATACAATGTCCTTTTAAAATAGTAGTCTTTGAAGTTACAAGTTAAAACACTGCATGGGAGAGGACATAGTAAAATTCCAGGAACATGGTGTATGGGCAAGGAGTGCAATGCCTAATCAATCAAGTAACAAAGATCAACATTATTTTACAGACATCAAGGTTGATCTTACCTTATATACTGACATAGGCCAGGTCTATGTCAGTATACAAACCTGTAGTCTGTATAACTACATTACTCAAGGGAGTGAAAACACCACACCCTTGAGCAATGTATTTATACTGACCTAACTTCACATGCAAGGTGGAGAGCTTCTCTCACCAACATACCTGTGACCTCTCGGGGAGGTGTATTAACTACACTGATGGGAGAACGTCTCCCATCAGTCTAGGAGTGTCTTCACTAAAGACTGGTGCAGAGCCACTGCTCTGGCACTGTATGTGCAGACAATCCTTTAGCGAAAAGAACATAAGAATTGCCATACTCAGTCAGACCAATGGATCTAGCTCAGTATCCTGTCTCTCACAGCAGCCAGTACCAGAGCTTCAGGGAGCCAAGTACAGAACAGGACAGTTGGAGCGATCAAGCGGTCTTCCCCTTCCAGCTTCTAGCAGTCAGAGGTTTAGGGCATGGGGCTGCGCATCTGACCACCTTGGCTAATAGCAATTGATGGACCTATCTTCCATTAGTTCACCTAGTTCTTTTTTTAAACTCATTCATACTTCTGGTCATCACAACACCCCATGGCAAGGAGTTCCAAAATTTAACTGTGCATTGTCTGAAAAATTATTTCTCTTTCTTTGTATTAAACCAGCTGCCTATTAATGTCATTGGGTGACCCCTGGTTTTGTATTGTGGGAAAGAATAAACACTTCTCTTTTTACTTTTTCCCCCCACCAGTGACAATTTTATAGTCTATCATATCCCTACCACCAGTCATCTTTTCCAAGACGGACACTCCTAACCCTTTTAGTCTCTCCTCATATAGAAGCCATTCCATACCTGTGATCATCTTTGTTGCCCTTCTGTGAATCTTTTCCACTTCCATTATATCAATTTTAAGATGGGGTGACCAGAATGGAACACAGTATTCAAAGTGTGGGAGCAACATAAATTTATACAGTGGCATTATGATATTTGTCTCATTTTTCTATCCCTTTTTTAATAGCTCCTAACATTCTCTTAGCCTTTTTGACAGCTACAGTGCACAGAGAAGTTTTCAGAGAACTATCCACAATGACTCCAAGAACTCTTTCTTGAATGGTAACAGGTAATTTAGACCCACCATTATAAATGGGTAGTTGGGATTATGTCCCTCCACCCCCAGCAAGCATTACTCTGAATGTATCATTGTCCAGTCACCCAGTTTTGAGAGATCCCACTGCAACTCTTGACAGTCAGCCTTGGACTTACTTATCTGCAACTTTACCAGTTTACTGTTCACTCCCTTTTCCAGATCATTAGTGAATATGTTGAATAGCACAGATCCCAGTACAGATCCCTGGAAAACCTCACTGGAAAACCACTCTTCATTGTGAAATCTGACCATTTATTCCTACCCTTTGTTTCCTATCTTTTAGACAGTTACTGATCCATGAGAGGACCTTCCCTGTTATCCCATAACTACTTAGTTTCCTTAAAAGCCTTTGATGAGGGACTTTGTCAAAAGCTTTCTGAAAATCCAAGTACACTTTATGAACCAGACCACCCTTATTCACATGCTTGTTAATACCCACAAAGAATTCTAATAGACTGAGGCCTGACTTCCCATTACAAAAGCCGTTTACTTTTCCCCCAAACAAATCATGTTTTTTCTGTGTGTCTGATAATTCTGCTCTTTACTATAGTTCTTGTAAATAGCCAGAAGAAGGAAATCCCTCTACAGTTCAGAAGACCCTATTCTTGCACAAAGGTCCTAAATATTTTACAAACATTAAGTGCCCTGACATACGACAGTATGGTAGGCAAGAATTACACAAGTTAAACAAAGTATCAAGTAAAGAGAAGGATGTGATGCCCTTGAATTAGAAATGCAGAACAAAGTCTATTAAAGCAGTATTTAAAACAATAGGGGAGGGAGGGCAATGTGCCATTCATGGTCACATGAGTCCTGGCCCTAGTAACACGCTTACAAGTGTAAACATTTAAAATGTATACCAGTACAAGCAAGTACAGTAGCAGGGTCTTTGCCCACTTAATAAAAGCTACACCCTGTGCATCCCCATTTTAAAGTTCTCTTTTCTGAATAATTTTTGCAATAACTTATAAAAAAAAGTCTCATTCTATGTTTTGAGAGTCTAACGATCATGGCTTGAAACAGCCCTGAAATTCTGGTCACAAGATAGCAGGAGTACATATCTAAGGTTACAAGAAAAATAAAGCTGCCAACATGCAGAGTATGTATACACACAAACACACACTCCGCCCCCGCCAGCCACAATTACTATTGTTAAAAACGAACAGCTAATATTGCTATAAGCCCGTTTGGGGGACCCGCTTTGCTAATGTCGGGTATTTGACAGCACTTTCGGTACCTCCCAGGGCACTGGCCAGCTTCCCCGCTCGCGGGGCGCTTGCAAAGAGCCCCGAGGGGCAGAGAAGGTATTTGTCAGGGAGGCTTTGTGAAGCCACCCGCCTGGCAGGGAGGCCTCCCGGCAGGTGCGGTCCCAGGCAGGGGCTGCGCTCAGGGCGAGTGGCGGAAGCTGACCGCGTCCCTTCCAGGCCCAGGTGCGTTCCCGGCTTTGAAGGACTTTCGCGAGCGATACCAACCCGCTCACCGGGGGGCTAGCGCCGACACCGCTGGGAGAGAGGAGCTGTGCGCTGCGCGGCCCGGGGTTCGGCAGGTTTCAGGCTCAGCCCCCGCCCGGCCCCCTTCCTTCTCCTCTCGCACCGCCCGGCCCTGAGCGCTCCTCACCGCCAAACCCGCAACCGGCACAGTCTCCCAGGCACCATGAGCAGCCGCCGCCGAGCCCAATTCAAAAAGCGAGCCGCTGCTCTAAGCGAGCCGCCCATTGGTTGCCAGGCGGCGTCGGCGCGGGCGTCCCTATGAAAGCCGGTTTCCCATTAGCCCTTCTCGGGATTGGCATCACGAGGTTCCGCCCCCCCTCACTTCGCTCTTTGAAAAGGGCTTGTTGTCCTGCCTTCGGGCATTGGGCATTGGCCGTGCTGCTCGTTGCAAGCGATCTCCCATTGGCCGGCCGGGATTCCCTCATCCCTAGGTGTGTGAATGAAAGGGAGCTATTCTGCCGCTCCTCTCGCCCAAACATAGGTCACAGGAGCTGAGCTCACCTGGGCTCTGATTGGCTGCTGGCGGTTTTCAAATGAGTCCAACAACAAGCCGGAGAGTGAGAGAGAGAGAGACCCGGATGTAGCTGCCGTTGCCCGGCCACTGTCCCAGAGGCTACTCCCAAGGGCGGCGCCTTAGGAACCCCGCCCTGGTCCGCAGAGCTCCGCCCATCGCCACCGCCCCGACACTGCAGCTGCCGGCCAGTGGGCCCCTCTTGACAATGGGCCCCGCCCCGCTGCCCCCTACCCGAGCCTTCCAGGTCACGGCGCCCCTAAGACATGACATCAGTGTCCGCGGGGGAGGAGTCACACGGCCCAAAACGAAGTCCCTTTAAAGCCAGCCTGAGCGAGAAGGGAATCAGGCGCTGTCCTTTCCATGTCTGCCTGTGATGGGAGCGTTGCCCCTGCTGTGCCCCAGGAGGGCGTGCGGGATGGGGGCCCGAACTTGGAAAGTATAGATCCTGAGGGACTCTTACCTGACAAAAATAGCAAGGAGTCCGGTGGCACCTTAAAGCCTAACAGATTTATCTGGGCATAAGCTTTCCTGGGTAAAAAAAAAACAAAACATTTCTTCAGATGCACGGAAAAGGGGTTTTTTTAAGCCACGAAAGCTTATGCCCAAATAAATCTGTTAGTCTTTAAGGTGCCACTGGACTCCTTGTTGTTTTTGGGATACAGACTAACATGGCTACCCCTCTGATACTTTCAGGGTGACCAGATGTCCTGATTTTATAGGGACAGTCCCGATTTGGGGTTCTTTTTCTTATATAGGCTCCTATTACTCCCCACCCCCATCCCAGTTTTTCACACTTGCTGTCTGATCACTCTAGATACTTCTTACCTGGATGTGTTTTGTAGCCATTAAGATTAATGGTAAAATACGTATTTTCCCAGATGTATCTAGCTCAGCCCCAGCTAGAAGGAAAATCATTTCTATTCGTTAGGATTTGTAGGCTCAGTTGAGTTCTCAGTCAAGCTTCCCGATCTGGCAAACCGGAGCTGCCTTTCCTCATGTCTCCTGAGGCGGTACTTCTTCTAAAATGCTTCCTAGAAATATGACCATAATAATAAAAAGAAAAGCAATGTGTCATTGACCCTGCAGGTGTGCACATTCTTAAACGGAGTCACACAATCTTACTGCTAGCTCACCCTTCTCATCCCATTTCCTCCCTACTTTTTTGCTGGCATCTTAGTCACATCATATTTAAATCTGTATCTTTAAGCCAAAGATCTAATTGCTCAGTAAACCACCTGTGCCACCTTTAGGCATAATAAAAATAATTATAAATACTTACTTTGGCCATCAAAAATACTGCCACATTAATAAATTTAATAAGCTTTGCCTTAAGGATGTTAAAAAGTATTTTATGATTTTGATGAAGAGGAGCTTCTGAATAATCAAATTAAATCAAAAGAAGGAAAGATGAGTTGATTAATGTGAATGTCAGCTGACTCAACTGTATGAAAACTGATATAAAACTAACCATATCTAATGCTTTTGATTTTCTCTTCTTTTTCAGAGTAACAGCCGTGTTAGTCTGTATTCGTAAAAAGAAAAAAGAAAAGGAGTACTTGTGGCACCTTAGAGACTAACCAGTTTATTTGAGCATGAGCTTTCGTGAGCGCTATGCATCCGATGAAGTGAGCTGTAGCTCACGAAAGCTCATGCTCAAATAAACTGGTTAGTCTCTAAGGTGCCACAAGTACTCCTTTTCTTTTTTCTCTTCTTTTTATTTGTCTCTAATATTAAACCTTTGTGATTTGGAAATGAGTATTTTTGTATGTACTCAGCATCTTATGAAAGGCCCAATTTAGTAAGTTCTGACTGTGTCAATTTAAAAGGAATTTGACTGATGTCCTTCTAATCTAATTATTATATGCCAAAATTAAAAGTTTTGATAGTATTCATCCTTTTTATATTAGGGATTCTTACTACTCTAGGTATCTTGAGGACTAAGGACCTGATCCAAAGCCCAATGAAGTCAGTGGGAGTCTTTCCGTTGACTTCAGTGGGCTTTGGGTCAGACCCTAAGGGCCAAAGGAAAGGGGACATTGCTTGTGATAGTAGGGATTGCTCATGCAAGTAAGGGCTTGCAGGCATATGTCCCATGTAAATAGGGATTACATGCATGAGTAAAAGGTTTGAACCCTGCAAACCAGATAGATGGTATATTATCTTTTCTGAGTATGTTCTGCAGGGACAGAGTCCTGCCCCATCCCACTCCTCCTTTCCTAGCCATCCAGCCTCCACTTCATCCCTCAGCAAAGACCCTGTATCCTCAGAAAGGTCTCCATGGGGTCTGGAGGATGGGGGAATCCTGCAACAAAGACAGCTGACTCCACTTCTGTCAATTAACTGGGAAATACCTTCACAGAGGATCAGTGCTGGGCTTGGATCTCAGGGGAACAATACGGCCATTGTATCTGACTACTGTTTGGAATTTCAGCATAAAAACTAGAACCAACAAATGGAACAATGCAAAGTGCAGAATCTCTTGTGCACGAACTTTGCCCCAGATTCTGCAGTTACACATATGCATAACTTAATGTGTGTGTTTGCAGAGTCCAGCCCTTCGTGCATATATGCGTGTACCTTATGGACACTGAAATACATGATTCTTACTACAAATAATATAACATTGTAAAATCCTTGGCAATACCTTGGAATGGTTGCTTAAAGGCTGGCTTTCACTCTAATTGCAGGAAAAATTCTCTGCTCCATTGAAATCGGTAGAGCTGTGCCAGTTTGCACCAGCAGAGACTGTGTCCCATATATTTTGCATATAGAAATGACTGAAAAAATTGCTAATTTGTAAAAAAGAATCCCTCCCAGGCTGAGACCTTGCTTGTTGTTTTCCAACCCACAGCAATTTTTTACAACCAAGTTATGAACTTCTGGAAAAAACAGATTCTCCATGGAACTGCTGATTCTCTTTAAATAAAGCAGTGTTAATGTGCTGCTGTATTCCTGACTCATTTCCTAATAGCCCTTTAACATACAACTTGCTCAATAAACTGTATGTGGAAACAGTTCTCGAAAACACATTCTGTTTTTGTGATGTAATATAAAATTATAAATATGTTGTGGTCCTTGAAACCTCGTTTCCTCAAAAGTTCAGGGATTTGCTCCTGCTACCACTGGAATTAATGGATGTTTTTTATCTTTGACTCCAATGATAACAGGATCAGGTGTCAGCTTTTCATTTCTTATAAACTAGTCATCTAATTTTTCATGTCCATTTCTTTTAGAAAGCTTCTCTTTTCAGGAGCGTCACATAAATTGTGTTAGTTTCCTATGTCTTTTCTTATCTGATGAATTAATCTTAAAATAAATATTAAAATTAGGGGTGTGTTCATTCTTTTATGTGTATTTTATTCATGGTGAAACAAGCCATTTAACAAAATATTTGAATTTGTTTAATGGTCCCATAAACAAGCACAAATATAGGGTAACCATTGGTGATATGGAGGTTAGTCAGATCCATGCTGAACATTGTCATGTCTGTTACTTGGCATGACACAGTGAGGTGGCCTCCACTTTGAATTTATGAGGGAAGAAAAGGATAAGGAAGAAGAAACTTGTTTAGGATTTTTTTTTATTGTATGTGAGATAAATTCTGCTGAAGTAAAAAGCAAAATTTGTGCTGTAGCCATTTGGTAAACTCCTGGCCCCATTGAAGTCAAGGGAAGTTTTGCCATTGACTTCAAAGGGGACAGATTTTCATCCCAAATCTACAGTTCCTTCCCTGGGTTTTCAGCATGCCCATTCCAAACTATAGTATGTACAAATTTAACCCTATCACACATTTTTTTAAGGAACTGTCTCCACTTGAGGCTTTTTTCTCTTCTTCTGATTGAATGGCCATTTACTACCTTCCTTGGGTCAAAATCACCCCCTTCCTAAAAGTACCCCCTTTCTGTGACCCAAAGTAATGGATTCCAACATACATCCTTCATTTCTCATTTATTGACTGGGTAGTTGACAGAGACAGATCTAATGCTCCTCATGCTTCTCTCAGTGGATTCTGATCTCTCCATTCCTGTCACCACATAGGAGCATTGGTATTATAGGCTCTGTAAAATTAAATACAAGTATAGTCAAGGATACCTTCCCTGCCCTACTGTCAGTCAGTGAGGAGTCACTGGCCTGTAGCAGACGTTATTGTAACTGACAATATGTCACTGCCCAACTTTAAGTTTCTACATGTGGGGGGGAGGGGGGACAGAGGTGAAAAATACATACACTGTTCATGGTCCTTAAGTGTAGTGTAGTTTTCATTCGCTGCAGTCATACTTTTAATATACGTACTGCAGTGTATTTTGTAAAAATATTGCTCCCAATCCTGCAAGCCCCTCAGGGAGCTTTGCCTGTCTGAGCAGTTTCATTGAAGCCATTGGGACTGTTCATAGGCACACAAAGTGTCTGGATTGGGCTTCAATGGTACTTACTGCTCCTGCTGCGTGTAAAGTTAGGTCCTGGAGGGACTGGAGACTTGGGTATTATCAGATGCAACATTTGCAGCACTTTGCCGTTAACCCTGATGATTTGGGGGTTGGATTACATAAATGCAGCCTGATCCTGGTGCTGGGAGTTATCTGCTGTGTGGCTATAGGCATGCGATTCGAGTGGTGCACTGCATCACAGTGTCCCCTAGATGTCCCTGTGCTCAGATAAGGCCCGAAACATGATGAAACGAAAACAATTGCAAGGACACCGATGTCGGGGGACGGAAAAGCCTAGACTTCCTCTTTACGCGTCCTCTGATTGGCTTGTGAAGGTTATGAAAGCCGTGAATGGGAGCTACCTTGCAGCAAACTTGTCAGGAGGCAGAAAAAACTTGCTTTAGTGTCTGTGCTTGTACACAGCAAAGAAGGCACCGGTCCAGCATGAAATCAGCCTTTGTCTTGCTGACTGCGTTGGTAGCCCTGACAGCCTATTATGTGTACCTGCCCTTACCCAGCACAGTGTCGGATCCCTGGAAGCTCATGCTGCTGGATGCCACTTTCAGGGCAACCCAGCAAATGGTAAGCTTGATCCATGCAATTTTATTCTCTCTTCGCCTTCCCTCGCCACCCCCACACGCCCCTTGTATTTCTCTCCGTTGCAGTCAGCTGAGGAAATGCCATGTGTATCCAGGGTCTGATTTTAAGAGAGGAGAGGCGTCTCAGCCTTTTGGAGCAGCTGCCGCTGCCAAGGCGCCTCCGGGCGTGTTGGCAGAAATTAGCTCTGCAAATGTATCTGATCTTGATTTCTTTAAAGTACAATGGTAATAAGCTATCAATTCTGCTGTTTGACGGCTCTGCGCCTCTTGGATTAATTGGTTGGTTGATTTACAGCAGCAAGCACTCCCTCTTCCTCCCTCGCTGCCTTTGCATTCAATGAATGAGAAATGCCAAAGAAACCCCTTTGTGCCAGCTCTTTTTGCTCCCTTGAATGTAGTTGCGGTGGCTGATGGACTCCCGGCATCTAAAAACAGAATCGGATCTCTCTGTCTCTCCCTCTCACACATATCAGCTAGGAGGAAAATGCCCCACCGGCCCATCCACTTCAAAAGCATGAGGTCGGTCCTTACCTTGTTTACCAGGCTGCGGCTGCCCCTGTGACATTGGGGAGCCAGCTCGGAGCGAAGGCTCTTCCCACTGCTCAGCACAAAACCAAACCTTTTTAGTTCCTTAGGACCCCCACCCCCTGAATCATTTGACAGTGGGAAGTGATGGGCTGACTCCATTGTAGAATCAAAGCATTTGGTAGTCAGTCCCTACTCCAGGCAGGTAAGGAGGACAGCTAACCTCATTACAGCCCCCAGCGCAGTCGTAGACATTTTCTGCATGCCATAACCGAGAAGGGGCTGTTGTTGATCTCTGCTTTACTTAATCCCACTCACATATCCAGAAGCATAAGGTTTTGGGGATTTCAGATGCAATGTATTTCCCTCTCTCTAGATGATGGAGATCTTTTGTATGGAGTTTATTACATGTTGCCTTCTCTGCATTTCCTAAGAGAAGAAACAAATTGAGTGCTTTTATCCTAGCACTTTACCCATCACATTCCAGGAAGAATGTAGTGTGGAAGAGTTTGAAAGCAGAGGGAAAGTCTTTCAAGTCGAGTAAAATTAGTATTTGGGCTTGCACTAATAAACAAGAGGAGTCTACCTTTGGACACTGTATTTGTTATACTGTGTTTTCCAAATAACATTTCAGAGGCTCCCTAACCTTTTCCCCACTTTAAATTTTGTTCTGGTGTTTGCATGGTGACATCATGCAGACCAGGGGTTACAAAACGTTTCACATCATGGTTTTACATGAATTTAATTCCTCTTCTGCTAATATAGTCTAATCTTTTTATAGCAACAATCAGGGTTTTACCCTGCTGAGGCACTTTTTAAAAAACTGTTTTTGCCAGTAGTGCTTCATTTTATAAAACTGCATACGTGAAAAACACCTTTTAAAACACCAATTTATAGCAATTTAAAAACATTTAAAGGATGTGGCTTAGCTTTTGTGTGGAGACCAAGACTGCCATTTTAATAAGTCTGCATGGGGGGTGAATTGACAAATCTTGTTTTTCTCACACATCCTTGTAATAGATGACATATTGCATTGGCCAAATGACATGAAAGTGCTTCAAAATAGCTCCATTCTTCAATAGAAGTTAAGGGTGCTCAGCACCTTACATGTTTGGGCCCCTTCATGTGTTCCGTATGAGTGTCTGAAGCAGTTGGATTGTAAGTATCCACCATAATCAGTTCATAGATTTTTAAGGCCAGAAGGCATGCGATGATAATCTACTTAAACCTCCTACATAACATAGGCTATAGAATTTCACCCTGTAATTCTTGCATCATGCCCATAACCTCTAGTTGAATGACAGCATATCTTCCAGAAAGACATCTGCTCTTGATTTAATCAGTCTTTGTGTACATGTTACTATTAGGGTATAAACGCCATATGTCTCCACCATATTATTTATTTATGTAACATGAGAAATACATGGTACTGCACACTGGGTAAACAACAAACAGTCCCCGCCCGCAGGAGTTTACTTTCTAAAGAAAGGAACGAGTACAATACAGAACAAATATGGAGTGTAGTGTAGTCTTCATAGATGGAACACATCACAGTACAGCTGAGCCTTCAAGAGTTTGTTTTAAGGAGCAAAGAGGGAGAAGGTGCTTGGCAGATATTAATTAGGAGGCTTTCCAAAGCTGAGTGACAGCATGAACTCAGGAATGAGGGACTGTCTTTAAAATGGGAGCCTGAAAGACCAAAAACTCAATGTGTGAGTAGTTGAAGTGGTAACTATAAAAGTCAAGCCATGGCAGTTATTTTCAGAGTCAGTTTTTACAACAAAGGATACTTTCAGTAGGGCTAAATTTCCCCCTGCCTCTCTCAGTGGTTGTTACAACACTGACTGGTTTTAGGTTTCTTTAAATGTGTCCATTGAACTTTCACCTACTCCTGAATGTGTTTTCAGCTTGTTACTGTTTATCACAATAATATCCCCGAGGGGTTTGATTGCAGACTGAAGTAATACTTTTCTGGCTAAATGTTCTGATTTTAAAATCTCTGGAGTTCTTGTGTCTAACCTTTTCTCCCAAGAGCATGAACTTGACTTTAAGTGAGCTGTAGTTCACGAAAGCTTATGCTCAAATAAATTGGTTAGTCTCTAAGGTGCCACAAGTACTGCTTTTCTTTTTTTGCGAATACAGACTAACACGGCTGTTACTCTGAAACTTGACTTTACTTGCTTCTAATCATATAATACCTAACTGTCCTCTCGACTATTCTGAAGCCATGTTATTAAAACAACTTTATAAAGACAGTGTGACAATTAAACATTACTGTTTCTTGGTGGAAATGATATGTTTACTTTCTAACTATATTAATTCACTATATTAATTCACTGCCCTTGCTGTGTCAGAGCACGGGATTGTGGGAGGTCAGCATGTGTGTGTGTTTCTGTATCTCTCTCACTTTCAATTGGCAACATATTCCTGGCATGGGGGGAGACAACACCAGGGTGGGATAGTAAGAAGGAATAGGAGTGTGGCAGAGAATGGGAGAGGAAAGGGGGAACAGGTTGAAGGTGAGGGAGATCAGAGGAGAAAGTGAGAAAGAAACCAAGAAAGAAGAGACAGAAAGTTAATATGAGAACCAAAAGCCTGGGAGAAAGAAGAGAAAGTATAAAGACTAAAGCCTTGTCCACACTACAACCAAGATTCTGCTGCGTGTTACAGGCATGGTGGGTGTAACCAGTTACAAGAAACATGGGTCAGTTTATGTTCACACAGCATCTTTTCTGCCTATCAGTCTGATTAACCATGAGGTTTTTTTGGTAAGAAGTACATTCTAGGAAAATATGGGCAGCTATCCTAATCTTTCTTGCCAGATGAGAGTGCCTGAAGGATATGGCATCAGCTGCACATATGGCAATCTGCTTTAGGGTGCTACCACAAAGAGCTCTGGGTAAGGAGGACCAGTCAAACTGGTTACGCAAACATTGGCAAGTTCTCGTGCCAACACAGCAAAGTAACTGAGGTGAACCCATGATAGAAAGATAAACATGCCAGCAGGCTGTGACCCTGGGCTGATGTTTGGTTCAGGGGTGCTGTAATTTATGACTGAGCTGCAACGCTCCCCACCCATCCATAGCTCAGAACAGCTGAAGTATGATTGCTCTTGCCACAACCCCTTCCTCCTCCAACTCATCCCAGCAAGAGCCTAATATAGGGGCTTTGAGGCAGGGGGCAGTGTAGAACCATTATGCCAGTCTAATGCTTCCCGCTGTATTGGCAAACTTCCTGGTGGGGAAATCCAGATACCAATCAAGTTTTAAACACATGGGGTGCGAGCACAACTCATGTTGAGAGCCAACCAGGCCCCTAACTGGTTACAAACTCAGTTAAACTGTAGCTTGGGCAGGGCTAAGGAATAAGGTCAATAAAGTTGACCTTGGTACAGGAAAGATTAATAAAGAAGAGGGCATGTAGATGCAATGCAGAAATACAAGAAAGACATAGGGAGTGTGATTACAAAGAAAGGGAGGAAGGGAGCAAAAGTGACATGCTTTGAGGAAGGGGCTGGCACATTTCTCCACAATCAATCAAGGATGACAGTCCTCAGATAATTAAACTCATACATAGCCTCAGGGCCTTGTGATCTTCGGCAGTGATTATACTCACAGAGACACAAATGCTCACCACTCCTATTTCTGCTGGGTGCTTGCCAGGAAGCTGTGCCTCACCCTGTCAAACACAAACCAAGCCTCTGTGGCCCTGCTTCCACTCAGGAAGTTTTCTAAGGATATGTCTACACTGCAATTAGACACCCGGAGCTGGCCCATGTCAGTTGACATGGGCTCGCAGGGCTCGGGCTAAAGGGCTGTTTAATTGCGCTGTAGATGTTTCAGAGTAACAGCCGTGTTAGTCTGTATTCGCAAAAAGAAAAGGAGGACTTGTGGCACCTTAGAGACTAACCAATTTATTTGAGCATGAGCTTTCGTGAGCTACAGCTCACTTCATCGGATGCATACTGTGGAAACTGCAGAAGACATTATATACACAGAGACGTAGATGTTGGGGCTTGTGCAGCCTGAGCTTTAGGACCCTCACAGGACCCTAGAGCCTGGGCTCCACCCCAAGCCTGAACGTCTACACTGCAATTAAGCAGCCTGTCACCCCGAGCCCCGCAACCTCAAGTTGGTTGGCATGGGCCAGCCGTGGGTTTTTAATTGCAGTGTACACATACCCGAAGTGCCCAGCCATTGCTCACAATAGTTAAGCTCCAAAGGTGCTAGCAACATTGGGAGTTCTGTTGCAGACACTGAGTTGGCAGTAGCTTTGCCACAAGCAGAAGTGCCCAGAGTCAGAACCAGTCTCTGATTCCATATACTGGAGATTTTGATTGCAAATTCCTGGGGACAAGACTTTCTCATTAATAACCAGCACATTCTCAGTCCCTAGAAATGATAACCAATCTTTGCATATATCGAAGATATTTCTAATGTGCCTGTCACTTTGGTGGCTAAGCACTAAGCACAATTAATTTCTGGGTCTAACAGAAATTGTTCAGTCTCTCTAAACCCTGATGTACAGGAATGTGTGAACTTGGTAGGTTTCTTCCCTTTGATCATTTTTTGACAACAGTCAGTCCCATAAGTGGGAGTGGGCTGGCTCCATCACTCATGTAATGGGTGGGGCTTGCAGGGAGGCCTCATGGGAGCAGGGTAGGGTGACAGCGTGCGATAGACCTGCAGGTAGCCAGGCAGCTGCAGATTTGCAAAACAATTTTCTGTGAAACGAAACAGGGACATGCCCTAACTATTGGACATGTGGGCTCCCTATCCAGAGAGAATGTGAGCTAACATGAACAATCTGGGCAAGACCTGTCTGTTCCTTTCCCAGAACGTGGGCTGGATGAATGGACTATAAGGTGGATAGAAAGTTGGCTAGATTGTCGGGCTCAACGGGTAGTGATCAATGGCTCCATGTCTAGTTGGCAGCCGGTATCAAGTGGAGTGCCCCAAGGGTCGGTCCTGGGGCCGGTTTTGTTCAATATCTTCATAAATGATCTGGAGGATGGTGTGGATTGCACCCTCACAAAGTTAGCAGATGACACTAAATTGGGAGGAGAGGTAGATACGCTGGAGGGTAGGGATAGGATCCAGAGGGACCTAGACAAATTAGAGGATTGGGCCAAAAGAAATCTGATGAGGTTCAACAAGGACAAGTGCAGAGTCCTGCACTTAGGACGGAAGAATCCCATGCACCGCTACAGACTAGGGACCGAATGGCTCTGCAGCAGTTCTGCAGAAAAGGACCTAGGGGTTACAGTGGACGAGAAGCTGGATATGAGTCAACAGTGTGCCCTTGTTGCCAAGAAAGCCAATGGCATTTTGGGATGTATACGTAGGGGCATTGCCAGCAGATCGAGAGACGTGATCGTTCCCCTCTATTCGACATTGGTGAGGCCTCATCTGGAGTACTGTGTCCAGTTTTGGGCCCCACACTACAAGAAGGATGTGGAAAAATTGGAAAGAGTCCAGCGGAGGGCAACAAAAATGATTAGGGGACTGGAACACATGACTTATGAGGAGAGGCTTAGGGAACTGGGATTGTTTAGTCTGCGGAAGAGAAGAATGAGGGGGGATTTGATAGCTGCTTTCAACTACCTGAACGGGGGTTCCAAAGAGGATGGATCTAGACTGTTCTCAGTGGTAGCTGATGACAGAACAAGGAGTAATGGTCTCAAGTTGCAGTGGGGGAGGTTTAGGTTGGATATTAGGAAAAACTTTTTCACTAGGAGGGTGGTGAAACACTGGAATGCGTTACCTAGGGAGGTGGTGGAATCTCCTTCCTTAGATATTTTTAAGGTCAGGCTTGACAAAGCCCTGGCTGGGATGATTTAATTGGGGATTGGTCCTGCTTTGAGCAGGGGGTTGGACTAGATGACCTCCTGAGGTCCCTTCCAACCCTGATATTCTATGATTCTATGAACATGCTGGTTGTTGCACTACAGCAGATCAGGCAGAAAAACGGTTTCACAAAATTTCCTTGGCTAAAGAATAACCTCTCAGAACCACCACAAGACCCACAAAGGGCCAGATCACAGCTGGTGTAAATCAGCACAACTCCACTGAAGTCAATGCAGCTAGATGTCAAAGCATTACATAACTTTACTGAACTTCTTTGAACCTCAAAGGAAGAGTGGGGGTAGTTCTCTGATCCACATTGACTTACATTTACCCTAATGTAACATGTGTGAGTGAAACCCTCCTGCATTCAACCTTGAATTGGATTTTCCTATGGGAGGAACAGAGGGAGAATAGCATGATCTGAAATTCAAAGGTACAAATTGTCTTGTGCATTCAGCATTTCCAGGGTTTGAGTTGATACTTTTTGTATTCTTTTTAATGGGAGGGTTTTCTTAAACACAGAGAGCTGGTGTTCAGTCAATAAAACCATAAACATTTTGGAACCTGGCTTCCTGAGAAGCCATCTCTTTCACAGCGTAATACTGCCGCAGTTTAAACAGGCTGCTGGGAGGGCATCCTTTGTCAGTGCCTCTCAGCTTTGGAAGTGGATTGCCCCCCTTGGTCCATTGAAGCTGAGATTTATAAAATTAGGCATACTTCAAAGCCTGTCTCTTTCTAAAGGCACATGTAGTGAAGGTGGTTTAGGGGCTTTTTTATACACCAGTTGGATTAATGTTAATGCCGCATATTTGTACTGAATATTGATTATCTACATTTTGTAAAGTACCATAGGTGGGAGATTAGATTTATGGCCCCAAAGAAATAAAGCCTCCATGACAAGAAATCTGCAGTCATGCAACAAATCCTTCTTTCAATGGAGTTCCTCTGAAATATTATTTATATTACCGTAGCGCCAAGGAGTCCTGGTCATGGACGAGGCCCCCATTGTGCTAGGTGCTGGACATACACAGAACAAAAAGATGGGCTTTACCCCTCTGTATTTGTAGGAATAGCGTGCTTCTGTTAAACTATCCATCCTCTGAAAGCTTTGACACTGTGGCCTGCAGTAACAGGCTCCCAGGCTTACCACTGCAAAGTGACCAGGGAAAATAACAGTGCAGAGATGTAGTAAATACAAAGGACTGTTTTTTATTAACAATCAGTGAAATAACAACAAGGGGTCCGGTGGCACCTTAAAGACTAACAGATTTATTTGGGCATCAGCTTTCGTGGGTAAAAAACCCACTTCTTCAGATGCATGCCTGAAGAAGTAGGTTTTATACCCACGAAAGATGATGCCCAAATAAATCTGTTAGTCTCTAAGGTGCCACCGGACCCCTTGTTGTTTTTGTGGATACAGACTAACATGGCTACCCCTCTGATAATCAGTGAAATACACATCCTTAAAATGAATTGGAAAAATCAGCAAAAGATTAACACTTAGTAGCATTAAAACCCATTTCCAAATGGCACTTTGGAGACTAAATGACCTTTGATTTTTTTCTCCCGAGACATGGCCTCCACCCAATTTTTATTCTGGTATAACTATTTTGATTGGGGGGGAGGGAAAGTGATTATTTTAGTGTTTTTTTTTTACAGTTATACCAGTACAACCCCTAGTGTGGATGCAGTCTTACTGGTATAAAGATACCTTATACCAGTATCATTTAGCCCCCCTTCCCATGCAGGATTAGCTATTCCAGATAAAAGACCTTTATACCAGTATAATGGCATCCACACTGGGGGTATGTGTTTACTGCTGCAACTGCACCAGTATAGTTAGAGGTAAAACTTTTGTGAGCAGACAAGCCCTTAGGCTCGTAAGTCACTTAGGTGTTTTTGAAATTTTTATCCATGGTCTATTCACAAAGTAAAATATCACTTCTGACACTTTCTCTAATGTTACTGGGTATCAAGCTCCCATGGCTTTTGGTAACCATTCCCCTTACCTCCTAGCTCAACACTCTGACTTGCTGGGAATAATTATAAAAGGGCTCAGACTCCTTCCTGGTTTCTAGCATGCCTCAGCCAGGACAAGTGGTCAGCCTTCCAAAATAGTGAAAGACCTCCCCTCCAACCCATCTATTTTTTTTAAAATACCCACTAGTAGCCTCATTATCATAGTGCACTGGGTGGTTTGGCCTGATATCTCCCTTCCACATCCCCTCTTGGATCTTCCACAGCATGCCTGGGAAAAATATGATGTGCTGCAAGCACAATTACTATATAAATCATATGTACATTGGGAAACAATTCTCTACCTTTTCGGCTGAAGGGGATCTCCCTTAGCTGGTAGTAGTAGATCCTTTATGCTCTCTGGGCAAGATGCATACACAAAGTACAAGAAGTCAGATACCAGAATTGCATCCTGAGGGTATATCTGTGCTGTAGCTGGGAGCGTACTTCCCAGTCCAGGTAAACAGACATGCTCTAGGTCTAGTCAAGCTAGCGCACTAAAAGGAGCAGCGTGGCCATGGACAGGAGCTCGGGCTAGGCACCTGAATATGTCCCCAGTCGATTGGGTGGGTTTGCCCAAGCTTCTTCCTGTGCTGCCACAGCCACACTGCTATTTTTAGCTCACTAGCTCAAGCAGAGCTAGTGCATGTCAGTCTATTTGCACTTGGGAGCACCCTCCCAACTGCAGCATAGACATCCCTGAAGCCCATATATAGGTAAAAAGTTAGGCCAGTGCTAGTTTTCTTGTTGCATCACAACAAAGGGCTCAGCGGGTAGAAATAAATTCCCAGCCCACTCTGCTTCTAGTGCTCTGAGCTCATCCTAGGAGGCTAAACATTCAGTCAGCAAACACAGATGGGCTGATTAGCAAGCACCACCATGTTCCCTTGAGACCAATTCCTGCCTCTCAGTCACAAACTCCCTGCTCTCAGTCTTGTTTTCAGTAATTGAGATTTTTCCTTGAAGAAACTTACTGAAAGTGAAAAGATTTGTACTTCAGAATGAATCATTTATACACAAGAAGAAGAATACACTTATGGCACCTTTTCTCCAGGGATTTCACAGCTTTTTATACACGAATTAAGCCTCACAGTCACTGTCCCTACAAGGCAGGTATTATTGCAATCAGGTTAGGGAAGAATAAACTGAAGCAGAGGCCCCAACTGAGTGAGCTACTCACACTCTTTCAGCTTGTAGAAAGGAAGGCAGGCTTTACTGTGTGAAGCAAGGAGATTCTTTCCCCCTAGAATCAGGCAAGCACAGACAATACTGAAGAGGTTTATTCATGGTACAGGGAAGACTGATAAACAGCTTCAAAAGTATAGTGTTACAGTAACCAATTATATACCTTTTCTTATTAATTTATTTGCATTTATTTTGTACTTACAGAGACAAACATTATTTCAGAGAGAGGGAGAGAACATTTAACATGATAATGACAGGAGCAGGACATACACATAGAAACTATTTTAATTACATCATTTATCTGTGACTATTCTTAAGGCGAAGGGGTGGGTGGGATGAGTGTTCACAGATATCCGGAGAGCTGTGCAGGGGTTTGTACTGTTCTTTCTTACCAAGAGGCTGAGTTACTGCGCGGACATCTGACCATGTAAGTCTATCAAGTGTTTACAGCTGCCGCTATCCTTGGACCGCTGGTATTTCTGTTTGTTAGTTATGTATGTTTCTGTCTCAGCTGCTAACTGAATTTTTAACTCTTGCCTAACAACTAGGTGATGCAATTCAGACTAGTAAAGTCAGAAGAAGAAAATTTGGATCTTTAGGGTTCATATTTTCACTGGAAGTTTAGAAAAGTTTGTGGTTATGGGATTTTATTAAAACCTAAGCTTTCCCAATACACTATGAGAAATGCAGAAATTAATTGTAAAAATATAACAAAATGACTACTGTATATGTGTATTACTGCCCTCTACTGGAAGAAATTGACACAGACTTCAGCAGTTCTAAGGGTCCTATGATGCTGTGGTTCTCAACCACGGGTACATGTACCCCTGGGGGTACGCTGTGGTCTTCCAGAGGGTCCATCAACTCATCTAGCTATTTTCCTAGTTTTACAACAGGCTAAATAAAAAGACCTAGCGAAGTCAGTACAAACTAAAATTTCATTCAGACAGTGACTTGTTTATACTGCTCTATATACTATACACTGAAATGTAAGTACAATATTTATATTCCAGTTAATTTATTTTATAATTATATGATAAAAATGAGAAAGTCAGCAATTTTTCAGTAATAGTGTGCTGTGACACTTTTGTATTTTTATGTCTGATTTTGTAAGCAAGTAGTTTTTCAGTGAGGTGAAACTTGGGGGTATGCAAGACAAATCAGACTCCTAAAAGGGGTACAGTAGTCTGGAAAGGTTGAGAACCACTGCTATGGTGCTACCCACTCCTGACGATTCTTTTTCTATCTAACTGTGCTTTTCAAGGTGGAGTGTCTCAGTTCTAACCCACTGCCATCTTGATCTTCCAAGTGCTCATGGTGCTTTTTTTTTTCCAAAATATATATTAAGACAACTGAGGGTATGTGTACACTGCCAAAAAAAAAAAAAAAAAGACCTGGGACAGGAAATCTCAGATCCCAGGTCAACTGATTTGGAGTCACGCTATGGGGCTAAAAATAGCAGCGTAGATGCTTGGGCTGGAGCTCAGCGTCTGAGACCCACCTCCTTCACTGGGTTTCAGGGCTAAGCCTTAAACCCAAACAACTACACTGTAGCCATGTAGTGCAAGCTCCAGGAGCCCAAGTCAGTTGACCCAGCCTTTGAGACTCACTGCCATGGGTCTCTTTTTGTAGTGTAGACATGCCCTGAGAATTCCTTGGGTGGCACAGTTTTGTCACAATATAACTTTGGAAGGCTTTGACATCATTACCTCATGGGTGTTAAGTTCTGTTGCCTGTCTAGTTACAGGTACTGTCATTTGAAGAAAATTGCAAGGATATTTAATGCAACATAGTAGGATAAGCCTGTGAGTAACAAATGATTTTTTTCCCCCACTCCTCAATTTCTCCCTAGTGCAACCTGGTTCACTGTCTAAGACTCAGCCATCACTTGAGAGTTCTGAATTATGTGATTGGTACTTTTGACAAGCTGGAGCCCTCGTCCTCTGAACACATTAAGATAACAGACGCCCTTTTTGATGGAGTGGAAGTCAGAGTGTTTGAACCTTCTCCAAAGCAAGACGAAACACTAAAGCGTAGTGTCGTTTACATCCACGGAGGAGGATGGGCTTTGGCAAGTGCAAGTATGTGTCTGTCATTAATTAGAGTGGATTATGATATGTTCTCATCACAGCAGATTCAGTGTTACTAAAAGCTGTTCTCCCACCCAGAAGCTGCGAGTTTTGCTCTCTGAGACATGTCTGAACCTAATGAGAGCTGGAACCCTGGGTCTATAGTAACTGTCCCAACTCTCGCCATAAGAGGCGGAAAAGTAATCCTGAAACAGAAAACAAGTGCATTCTTTATCAGCACATGGCTGCAAAAGAATCAGAAGCTTATTTTAAACACATACGGAAAAGAGTAGAAAGTTATTTATGGGGACTCCTTCATGACCAAGCTGGTATAGCTCAGTGGTTTTCATACTTTTTTTTTGGTGACCCAGTTGAAGAAAATTGTTGACGCTGACGACCCAATGGCGCTGGGGATGAGGGGTTTGGGGTGTGGGAGGGGTTCAGGGCTGGGGCAGAGGGCTGGGGTACAAGAGTGAGGGCTGCGGGGTGGGGCCAGGAATGAGGGGTTCAGGGTGTGGGAGGGGGCTCTGGGCTGGGGTAGGGGCTTGGGGTGCGGGAGGGCGTCAGGACTCTGGGTTGGGAGTGCAGGATCTGAGGATGAAGGATTTGGGGTGCACGAAGAGGCTCTGGGTTTGGGGGGGCTCAGGGCAGGGGATTGGTGTGTGGGATTTGGGCGCAGACTTACCTTGGGTGGCTCCTGGTCAGCAGTGCAGCAGGGGTGCTAAGGTAGGCTTCCTGCCTGTCCCGGCACTGTGGACCGCGCTGCGTCCCGGAAGCAGCCAGCACCAGGTCTGACTCCTAGGCAGAGGCGCGCAAGCGGCTCTGCATGGCTCTCACCCGCAGGCACCTCTCCCCTGCCCCCCAGCTCCCATTGGCCAGAAACCAGTGCTCAGGGCAGGGGCAGCACACGGAGTCCTGTGGCGTCCCCACCTAGGAGCTAGACCTGCTGCTGGCCATTTCCTGGGGTGCAGCGGGTGTCAGACCAGGTAGGAACTAGCCTGCATTAGCCGGGTAGCACCCCCGATGGGACTTTTAACAGCCTTGTCGGCGGTGCTGACCAGAGCCTCCACGACCCAGTGTCTTACATCCCCTGACCCAGTACTGAGTCACGACCCACAGTTTGAAAACCACTGGTGTAGGTCACCATGGTCTCTGTGTTGCATGCCACAGAGGACAGTAAACACTGACCAAACGATTAGGGACTGATGGCTACATGATATATTTTGCCTAAGCCCCAGGCAGCAGTTTATCCTTCTGCAAGAATCACCTTATAGGTAGTTGAAAATGTTGAAGCTTTTTGTGGAAATGTTCCCATTTTATGACTGGCTCTAAATTACACGTATTTGGAGTGATGTGCGACTGCAGGGGATAGAGGCAGCTAGAGGGAGGTGGAGACCAGGCACTTTGCATGGCCTGCTCCTTTAGAAAACCAGTGTTTTTAACAGAAAACTGCCTTGGACATCAAAGTTGGACATCAAAGAGTGGTGTTAAGTTAACACGCTATGAATGTGGAAGGTAGTGCGCAGCTGTAGACAGTGATAGCCTGGCCACTAATCCAGCCACACTATTGTCAGGGAGTAGAATCTTCAGTGCGGGGCTCTGAGCGCAAACACTCCCTGTGGGTGTCCTTAAGATCTGCCTGGTTGGGGTGAAGATTGAAGGCCATGTCCTCTTCATCTTTTGTGCTTCCAAGAGGATAATAAAGCATATTGTATGTTGAAAGGTGCAGATTTAATTACTGCTTAACCCTATGACAGTTTTAGTGTGAAGAACGATTATGGGTGGGATTATCAGATGTGCCTTTGACTTTCAGTTGGATGTGTGTACCTAAATCACGTAGGCACTTTTGGAAATGCCAGCGTATTTGGTCCATAATTAGTAACTGTACCCATTAAAAATTCCTCTACCTTTCTAGTTTCACAGAATTCTCTCAATTAGCCCTGTAACGGCGGGGCCTTGCTGATCAAGCTGGGGTGCCCCCATCAGTCCAGTCGGGGGTAGTCCACTCCGCCACTCGGTCGTTGGCTTCCCCGTTACATGGGTGATTTCAGCCACCTGTGGCCTGGCTCCCCGACGGGGTCACCTAAACGGGAAATCCGTGGATTCTGAGTGGCAAAACAATCAAACAGTCTGTGGAATTAGCCCCCTGGTCAGGGCAAAGCAGCAAGCAGGCTGCAGCCCCTGCGTGGGGCAAAGTAAGCAATTAGTCTATAGCTTGGCAGCCTCTGGCTGGGGCAGCAAACAACCAAACAGACTAGGGAATTAGCCCCCTGGGCAGGGCGAAGCAGCAAACAGGATGCAGCCCCAGGACGGTAAACAATCAGTCTATAGGCCTCATGCCTCTCTGGGTTGGGCCACAGTTTAAGCAGCTTCCTCAACAGGTGGCAGCTCGGCTTCCACGGCAGTCACCGCAGCTGGCAGGTAGACCTGGTCCCCGGGCTTTACCGCCAGGGGCACTGCAGGTACCTCTGCAAGAGCCAGCAGCGTACCCCCACCCCCGCAACTGGCCTGCCTCCTTTTATCTGAGTTCTCCACTTGGAGCACGTACAGCAGGCAAGAGGGGGCGTGGCCTCCAGGGTCACAATGACTGGTCCGCCCCCGGTGGCCCAGTGCAGTCTTCAGGAAGACCTGTCATAGGTAGCTGTTAGTGATGCTTTATAGAACTTGGTCAGCTGCACTGGTTCTGTAGTAACACTTGCACAGCACTCCCAAGGGGCAGAGTGTGTGCTTCAGAATTACAGTGCTTCACTCAGATCACTGTAACTCTAACCACATTATTGCAGTTTGAGATGTAAAAATTAGTGGTAGAAATATTACTGCTAAATATTAAATCTCAAGACTGTGTACTTTAAAGAGATGCTTAATACATTGTTATATCCTCCACCACCATTAAATACCTATTCAGTAACTGAAGAGGCACAGAATTAAAGAAAATTAGCACCCTGAGAAATAAGATGGCTTTGAACCTGCTGCCCTGATTCAGGTGAGCAGTCCCATTGACTTTAATAGGACTACTACCTTGAGTAGGAACTGAAAGTTTCAAGTCCAGCATGCATAATATCACGACCACATATACAATGACAAAAATGCACAAAAATAGCATTTCTCAGACACTAATCCTCAGAACAGCCCAGTGCGGTTAGGTAGCAGTAAGTGAAACTGTGGCAGAGAGGTGAAGTGACTTGCCTGAAGTCACACAATAAGTTGATGGCAAAGCCAGGAAGAGAGTGCACAAACTGTGTTCATTCCATTAGATCATGGTACCTGCTGTTATACACTGACTGCATTCCATTTCTTTACATTTGCATAAAGATTTACTGATAATAATGAGTGTCTATTATAATGTCAGGGGTTTTTGCAGGATTGAATATAAGTGCTTGCTGTTTTTCTTATGAATCTAAAGATATGTAAAGCTGTGTACAGTATGCATATTCACAAAATTTACTGTCTTCCACTAACGTTTGGTCGTCTTATTCCCAGGAACAAGCTTCTATAACAATCTCTGCAGGATCATGGCAGAATCTCTGAATGCTGTAATTGTCTCAGTTGAGTGAGTAATCAACAAAATCTTAAAGTATTTAGAAATACAGATCATTATGAATGAGTTAATTGCTTTTTTCTTTGTCGTGACTTGTTTAAAAGGTTTTCATTTGAAAAAAGTCTCTTTAGCAGGACTTGATATTTTGTGCCCTTCTCAATGACAGTGGATTAGAATGGTATCTGAATACTGTTCTCATTATAAGAGATAATGGCACCCTCAATAGTATAGGACATTTAAAAGTACATAGTAAAAAGGGAGTGAGGGGGAACCACTTTAACTGGAACTAAAAAGCCACAGTCTTGCTAACACATGCATACGAGTAATCCTATTAAAATCTGTGGGTTTACTCAGATGAATCAGTAACTCGTGTGCATCAGTGCTTGCAGGATCGAGATCACAATACAAACACAGACACACTTTCTATATACACACACAAACCCCCTCAGCCTTTGAAGGAAGAGAGAAATACCTATCCCTCAATCTCTCCAGTCAGCGGATGGGACTGTTGTCTCTCTCAGTGGTCACTGTCATTGTGCTTCCCAGCAGGAGGTTGAGATTTGTGAGGCAGATTTGAACTAAGGATATTTCTCGTTCTTTTAGAAACAATTAAGTTGTATTAAGGTATGGTATAGAACAGGGATCGGCAACCTTTGGCCCATGGCCCGCCAGGGTAAGCCCCCTGGCAGGCCGGGCCGGTTTGTTTACCTGCCGTGTCCACAGGTTCAGTTGATCGCGGCTCCCACTGGCTGCAGTTTGCCATCCCAGGCCAATGGGGGAAATGCGGAAAGCAGTGCAGGCTGAGGGATGTGCTGGCCCTCGCTTCCCGCAGCCCCATTGGCCTGGAGTGGGGAACCGTGGCCAGTGGGAGCCGCGATCATCCGAACCTGTGGATGTGGCAGGTAAACAAACCATCCTGGCCCACCAGGGGACTTACCCTGGCGGGCCGCGTGCTAAAGGTTGCTGATCCCTGGTATAGAACTTCAATTGGTAGCTGATTTTTACCACTGTTGCTTAACTAAAACATGCAGTGGAGACTATTTCTTGCTGTGCCCTCTCCTCCACAAACACAGACACTTGATACATTGATCTAACCTCACCCGAACACTTAAAGTAAGTACGTCCATTTATTCGTGTCTGAATACTGGTGACATCAGAACAGAATTTTTGGAAGTCTTCACAATCCATCTCTAACTTCATGCTGACCTTATAGTGATCTGCAGCATACCATCCATTTCCTCATTTGTCATCCCTGCTACAATGACCTTCCACCATTCCTTCCATAATAACTTTCTCAGGGTTATTGCCATCTCTACGCCTAATGTGAGCAAAGTACATAAGTTTGCATGTGTTGATTTCTGACGTCAGGATCTGCTGCTCTCAAATAATATTTCTAACATAGGCATTAGTCTTTTTCTGTCCACACATGGAGCTTACCTGACGGTATCACAAAGAACCAAATCAACTGTGTAATGATACAGCTATACTAGAGATCAAGTACACAATGAACATAGACTTTCCTGAGTGCAGACTGGTGCAGACCATCAGCTGTTAGCGTGAAACAAAATTAAAACTTAAACATAGGACATTCAACATTTGGACTTATCCAAAATCAACGACCATTATATAACTTCAGTCCACAATGGGTTTGAGTCATTGGCACAGGTGAAGGAGAACAATCCCAACATACGGAGGTAAAATGAAAACTGTTATGCTCAAAACCACCGAAGCACACATTCTGAAATGTCACTGTCGGAGTGCTCCGTGGGTAACTGAGAAGGTGTTTAAACTAGTGGAAAAACAGTGCAGAGTGAAAGAGAATAGCTTGGAGATGGAAGAATATAGGAGAGAATATAAGGAACTGAGCAGATAGATGGAAAGGCAGATTAGATCAGTCAAGGGCAAATATCTAAAGGCAAAATGTATGTAACTTGAGAATTAGAAAGAGTAATAGCACAAAAGGTATGTTCACAGTGGTCAGGTTTCTTACCAACAGGTTTTTCTGTGATCAATCATAACAAAATATCATGATGGCAGAGCCCTCACTGAGGGTGATGGTATCAAACACAAGTGTAGAGATTACTTTGCCAGGATGTGTGCCTCACCTGATAACTGCCACACACTTTGCACGAGTGCAAATCACTACACAAGCTGGAAGGCAGTGGTGAATTTAGGCCTTCTCTTTACCTTATGGAGTCTTAGTTTAACAACCCTCTTAAGTTGCTAAGTACATTAATGGGCTACTCTAATAAACCAGAAGAGGGAAATTTGAGTGGTTGCATTAAGCACTTTTCTTTTGTAAATGAAAATATTAAAGTTGACAGAAGAGTGGGGCCAGTGACTGAATTAATGAGATTATTTGCCAATTCTCATGATCAAATTACAGCCTCATTACAAATTACAGCCTATGCAGAATTGATTTTACTGGTACAGTATTCATTCCAATATAATTTAAGGGTAGTTGTTTCCAGCTCCTTTTAATTGTCTCCTCTAATAAACACAAAAATAAATGAGCAAGATGTTAGCCATTGCAGACAAGTGGCTATCACAATATTGAAATGTCCCTTATTATTCCTTTTCTTGTTTATGATGCTGTAATCCTGCCTGTTTTGGTGAGCCGTTTGTCTTCTCTACCCAACCATTATCTCTGTCAATCAAGCCTTTTGTACTCAGTGCAGTCTAATTTGATTTCTCATTAGTTTAATTGCACATCTTCTCACTTGAATGTTGCATACCCAATCTGTTATCCAGTTGTAGAGGGGATTCCCAAAGGCCTATCATATCTTACTTTATCTAATGTAATACACAGATTACTTTCTAAAGCCTAAATAGTTTTAAGAATCTGAAAAACTTCTTATTTATCTCAATATTATGCCTGAAATTTATTTTGCACATATAATTTCTGTTGGATGCAAAACAGTCAGTCAGTAGAATATAGGAGTATGATCTAATATAGCACATGTTGGTTTTATGCAAAGGCATGTGCTTCAGGGTGAATCAATTCTTATCCTGGATACAGGAGATAGCATTTAAGAGTGTTAGTCAATCCACCACATTATATTCAATAAACCCCACAGGGCAAGATTAATGAGATCAAATCAGTGAGCATCCTAAGCAGGCTGAAAGTTAAGGCCGTATCTAGACTAGAATTTAAAAGGGTGTTAGCTAGCATAGACAAGACACACTGCCTCTAACGTATGCTAAGCTGGTAGAGTTGAGGCCTGTCATTTTGGTTAGCACATGTTAGCTAACATTCTAGCAACACACCTTTACATACTAAGCTATACAAGGCTTAAGAGAATAAGAATCGCAAAAACCATTTACTGAGGTAGTGTTGCCTAGTGGATAGAGCAGTGGACTGGAACTCAGGAGACCGGGATTCTATGTCTGACTGTACCGCTAGCCTGCTGAGTGACCAGAGGTAAATTATCTCACCTCTTTGTGCCTCAGTTTCCCTATCTGTAAGATGGGGATAATGCTACTGACCTTTGTAAAGCACTTTGAGATCTGCTGATGAACAGCACTATATAAGAGCTAAGTATAATTATTATTATTATTATTAGACAAAAGGGCCTGCGTTGCTGTTGCCAGCCTGGCATGATAAACAAGGGAGCAAGTTTTGAAGGTGCTTTTTAATCAGCTGCCTGTCTTTCCATGGCAAAAACATGGTCAAAAGACTCAGCCTGACTTGCAAGCCTCAAATTAATCCCACAACAGAGAAAGGGTCATCAGAACCCCATGTCTATCCACAAGCCAGACTCCTGGTGCCCTAGTGTTGAGGATGATGTAGCTTCCAAGCAGCAGCCTGCTTGCAGTATCAGCCGAAGACTACGCTAGGAACAAAACCAAGTTTGCAGGGCCTGTGAGATTTTTTAAATACAATAGATCACTTTGGGGAGAGAGAACAAAAGGCTGACTGATTAAGAATATCTTTCTAAGGGTGTTTTCTGTAACAGCCACAACTTTAGGAAGCAATGTCCAAGGCTATCCTGTTAGCTTCCTGAGTGGAGGAGTTGACAGTCTTTTTCTGCGGATCTAAAATGTCAGGAAACATTACATTTCCAACCGGTGCAGTTAGACACATTTATATTACAACCCTGCCTACTGGCACAAGTTTGACTTGCAAACTTGTTTCACATAATACCACCATTCCGATTTGGCTCACAAGTTGGGAGAGAACAAATGCTAAATTCTGCCTCGGCAGAAACAACTGCTCGGAATGGCCAGTTGCTCACAACAATCCTAACAGGGAAAACAAAAGAAACCAGACTCTTTGCCTGCTGTGAACACTAGAGAAAAGGGTAGCTTTTCTATTGCCGCTCATGGGCTGATGGCAAGGGAAGTTGTGGAATTCCCATCACTGGAGGTTTTTAAGAACAAGTTGGACAAACACCTGTCAGGGATGGTATACTTAATCTGTCTCAGCACAGAGGGATGGACTTGATGACATCTCGAGGTCCCTGCCAGCCCTACATTTCTATGATTCTATTAAATTAAGCTGAACATTTCAGGAATACGGGAAACACTTTTTTCCTGTCCTGAGAAAGCTTTAAAGATACTGAAACTTTTGACTTTTCATCCTGATTATCAAAAAATGCCCTCTTCCCCCTCCTCCCCGCAAATTTCAGTTTGGGTTAATGGTATTTACACAGCTCCAGAGAAACCCTGAGACCCCCAAGGGTTTAAGTAATGACTGAAAAATCATTCATCTCCCACTGTTTTTTGAAGACCAAGGAGGCCTAGCAGATACAACATTGCACTGGGATTCAGGAGAGCTGCATTCTATTCTTGGCTCAGCCATTGGTCTGCTGGATGCTTTTGGGCAAGTCATTTCACTCATGCCTCAGTTTCCCCCACTGTAAAATGGGGATAAAGATACAGACTTCCTTTGTAAAGCACTTCGAGATCTTTTGATGAAGAACACTAGATAAGAGCTAGGTATTATTATGATTCCTGGCCCACATTCATTTCATGTTGCATATGCTGTAGCTGTGTTAAATGTTTCCGCTGCTGTGTCCACCAACTATAATTACAAATGCAGGGGACAGGGAACTCCATAACTTTGATTTCGTATCCTTATTCTGTTGGGGACACATGGCTTAGCCGTACCCATGTGGGCTAAGCAGGGTATTCAGCCTCCACACCGAGCAGATACCACCACCTGCTTTTTACAGGTTTTGTGATAAAAACGTTAATGAATGAATCCTCATATTTTGAGATCCTCTATTGGGAGATAACTTAAAAGTTCCACTTAACAATTTCCTAATTTATTCATATTCAGTGGGTTAGCATCACACTTTCAGAATTAGAGTTGTAATAACAACATGTAGGCAGTTAAATATTGTTTAAGTGTAAAATGTTTCATATTTCAACCATAATATTTAAACTAAGTTATTTTTGCATTTTACTATCCACCTGATAGTACATAATAGTCCTCCTAGAAAGGTACATTTTCTGCGTATAATGATTATCCTACGTAAGCCTCTTTCTTCTTTTGTAGGTACAGGCTGGTACCAGAGGTTCATTTCCCTGAGCAATTCCACGATACTTTACGTGCAACAAAGTATTTTCTGCAGTCTGATATCCTAGCTAAATACTCAGTTGATCCAGGTCGAATTGCAATTTCTGGTGATAGTGCAGGAGGAAATTTGGCTGCTGCTGTGTGCCAGCAGGTAAAATCCATTGTCTGTATCTATCACAATAACAATCCATATTCCAGCAGTGCACATGGGTAGACAGATTATTTGTGCTGCATCATCACAAAGTGACAGACTAGCTTTAGAGATAGAATGGTAGTGGTCCCCCGTAAAAGCCAGCTGCTAGACATAAGTAAGACCTGTCAATTATTTCTGAATCAAGCAGTGCTAGAATGTCTTACTGCTTTTATAAGTTGTTATGGGCCAGATTTTAAAAGTGCAATTTAGGTACCAACCTTACCCATTGTGCTAGTGAATCCTTTATTTGCCTGCATAAGTGGCTAACTGGGCAGATAAATGCATAATTCATAAATGCAGTTCCCTATTTTGTGAATAAGCAATTTTTGCAGCTGCCCATCTTTGAAAATGAACTTATTTCTTTTAATACAATTGAAGGGGAAATAATTTTTTTAATGAAATGGCATTTTTTCCTCACAGGAAGACAATTTAACAGAAGAGTTTGAATTCAATTGTAGGAAAAATCTATTTTCCCTGCTATTCATACCATATGTATTTCTAATTTAAATTAGTCTGAATTTGATCTGGTTGGAATTTTTAAGGCAGCCTGGGGCCTTAATTAGGGGCAATTGCCATTAATCAATCAATAAGGGGCAATTACCAAAGCAGGTCAGTTCTTTAGGACGAACACCCAGGAGAGCAGCCCTTTTATTGGGAAATGGCATGTCTTACACCATGTCTACACTAACACTTATGCCGGCAAAATGTACGTTGCTCCAGGGCATGGAAAAAAAAGTTTTGCTGGCATAAGTGGTAGTGTGCACAGCGCTATGTCGGCGTGAGAACTTCTCCTGCCAACATAGCTACCGTCGCTCGTTAAAGTGATTTTATTATGTCAACGGAAGAGCTCGCTCCAATCTGCATAGAGCTGCATCAGTACAGCTGTGCCACTATAAACTTGCTAGTGTAGACATGGCCTTTTTCTCACTTACACTGGTGTGAATCAGCTATGACTCCATTGAAATCACTGGTGTAAAAGCAGTGCAGGTGAGAACAGAATCAGATCTAAACTGTTAAGATTCCAGACTAAGAGCAAAATTCTCTGCAGCGGAGTTACACCAGCAGAGCATTTGTCCATAAAACACCAAATGGTGGTTTCTCTCCTCTTGGGGGAATGAATTGTAACTCCTTTCAGTGGAACCAGTGATGTAGGATCAGATACAGCATAAGCAGTGACCGCTTTTTTACAATCTGGATTCTGTCCTGTGTTTTTCCTACAGCTTAGTCTAGATGACAGTGTTACCAACAAACTGAAGCTGCAGGCTTTAATCTATCCAGTCCTTCAGGCATTGGACTTTAACACCCCTTCATACCAGCAGAACACTGACATGCCTGTTCTTCCTCGCTTCGTCATGGTGAAGTTTTGGATAGACTATTTCAATGGTAACTACGACTTTGCCCCCTCGATGCTGATCAACAACCACACTTCCCTCGACATAAGCCAGGCTGTTTCTTTCAGGGGACGTCTGAACTGGACTTCTCTCCTGCCTTCAACGTTCAAAAAGAATTACAAACCTGTGATACAACCCACAGGGAAGGCCGAAATCATCCAGGAAATACCTGCACTACTTGACATACGTGCAGCTCCACTGCTAGCAGAAAAAGAAATTTTCCAGCTTCAGCCAAAGACCTACATCCTGACTTGCGAGAATGATGTCCTGAGAGATGATGGAATAATGTATGCCAAACGGTTGGAGAGTGCAGGTGTGGAGGTCACACTTGATCACTTTGATGACTGCTTTCATGGCTGCATGATCTTTACTATTTGGCCTACCAATTTCTCTTCAGGACATCGGACCAGAGACAGCTACATAAAGTGGCTTGCTGAAAACCTGTGAAGAAAGTGAGTCCTCTCTAGAAGGCACAGAACAGTCAATTTAAAGCTCACTATTTCAAAAAGAAAAAAGTTGTGCACTTTTAGGCTATCTAAGTTCATTTGTTCAAGATTATGTCATAGAGCTTCTGTTGCAAGAAGTAGTGTGTCACTAACTACTTGGTTAGTAGTTGATTAGCCTTGTCCAGCATAGCAATTTGCTAAATATTTATTAAACACTGTGGTATGCAGTGTAGTTATAGCCATGTCAGTCCCAGGATATTAGAGAGACAAGGTGGGTGAGGTAATGTCTTTCATTGGACCAACTTCTGTTGGTGAGGGAGACAAGTTATTGAGCCACCCAGAGCTCTTCTTCAGCTCTGGTGGGAAAGGTACTCCCAGGGTCATAGCAAAATGCAAGGTGGAACAAATGGCTTTTCATAAATAGTTAGCACATTTGCTAAGGGACCATTCAAGGTAGAGTGGCCCGTTAACATCTCTGCAGTCACAGGACAAAAAGAGGAGGTTAGTGGGTTACAGATTGTTGTAATAAGCCACAAATCCAGTGTCTCTGTTCAGTCCATGGTTTTTAGTGTCTAGCTGAGTAATGAATTTAAATTTTTGACGCTCGGAGTACCTTTCCCAGACCTGAAGAGCAGCTCTGTGTGATTCAAAAACTTGTCTCTCTCACCAAGAGAAGTTGGCCTCATCCAACCTTGTCGCGCCATTAAAAACTAATCCATTGTAGATTCAGATGCGACATCAGTTGCAACCATGGTGAATGAACACTGAGCAGTTCTCAACAAGAAAATCAGTGTTCCTCAAACTTATTCTTATTAGTCAAAATTTTCAAGTTTGGGTGCATAACATTAGGCACCAAGGCCACAATTTTCAGTTAACAGGTGTTCGGTTTTAGGCACTCAAATAAGGGTAGCCTGATTTTTAGAGGTGCTGAGCATTTACAAATCCCACTGAAGTCAAGGGAAGCTGTGGTGCTCATCAATTTTGAAAATCAGGCCACTTATTTAGGTGCTTAAATATGGATTTAGGTGCTGGCCTTTAGGCACACAGATTTATAGCTTTTTTTAAAAAACAGTTCCAACTTTAAGGCATTTTAAAGCATGCTAAGCAAGCTTTTTACCCCCAAAATGTAACAACTTTGGAATCTGGTCCTTTTTTGAAACAAGCACAGTGCTAAAAAAAAATTGTAAAAAAGAATGAAGCCCGTGTAGGTCCTTTCTGTTGACTTCAACAGACATTGATCCTACACACAGACAAAGCGGTGTGCAAGCTTTTATGGACCAATGGAAACTCCACCAAATGCAGATTCCATTTGTGAATTTGCATCTTTAAAGTTGATGGCATTTTTGGCCAAAGGTTGTGACTATGCCTGCCTTCAAAATTTCAGCTTTATGACCACTTTAGAGAAAATATGAAAATACTAACAAATAAAAAAGCCCTCTATGTGGTTTGCACTGATGTTTGTATTTAACATTTACAGTTGTTCTTCACTGAGTCTCTTCTGTGCTTGTAACTTCCGTTCATTGTCCTCCATGCTTTTTGGAGGAAGTTTCCCCTGTGTAGCAAGCAAAATCACTAGAGATAAGATTTACCCTAAAGTCCAGATTCAGATTGAACTATGCAGCTGGATCTTCTCGCTCTCATGGATGGAACCAAAATCCCAGATATGAATAGCCTATGCTACTGGGGAATCAGGTTCTGCAACTTGAGCTCCTCTCTAAAATAGCCAGACAACCACAACTGAAGTTAAGACAAGGACATGGAAACTACTTACAACAGTGTGTATTTTGCATAATGTTTGTTGTTTTTGTTGTTGTTATTGAATGTAAGCTGTGACAAACTGACAAAAGCCAGGAGCTTCTAAGCTAAAACAGAAAGAGCAATTGTCTTGCGAACTAAGTCTAATGCTTTAACTTGGGATAGCTGATTTCAGTAGTTCTGAGATCTGCCACTGTGTGTGTGACTTTGAGCAACTTGCTTCATTTTTGTGCCTCAGTTCTTTCTTCTGTAAGAGAGGGAGTCATATTTCTGTACTTCACAAGGGTGTTGAAGATACATTTACAAATGTTAATGAGGCACTGTGATATTACAAGGGACTCTGTTAAACTTTCCCATTCTTCAGCCTCTGTATTGTATTGTTCTGTACTATGCCAGCTTGGGCCACTAGAGTACATGCCCTCTGATAAAGACAACTTATTTCTCTGGCTCAGCTTTACAGTGCTCTGCAAATTTACAGCACTAAAGTAAGCACCTTCCTGGCTTTTGTCAATTTATTATGGAACATTTTAAAATAGAGCCTTTTTTGTACTTGATTTCTGTGGGAAGGTTCTAAACACATGTACTTGATGGACCAGATTGACTTCCACATTTTTAAAATGGATATTTAGAGGTCCATTTTCATTAGTATATGCACATATAGACTGGGAGCTAATGGCAGAATGACCTGGTTGTCTCATATGGGTTCACAGCAAGAAACAGCAGGATGTTGCTATAATTGTGTGTATTAAGAAAGGTTAACAAGAGAGGGCCCCAGTCCATGCTGAACCATGAGAGCTTGAAACTGATCTCTGGCTGTAGGTTCACACAGAGTGCACAGCCCAAGCCAATTTCAGTAACTGGCCAAGTAAAACCACTGACACAGATTCTTCTGTCAGTTACATTGGTTTCGATTAATTGCCTTCAGTGGTGATACGTCAGATTTGCATATATGTAAATTGGAGCAAAATTTGGCTAGTGTATCCAAATATCCCAAAATGTAGGAAGGTTCAGACTCAGATCTGGATTTCAAAGCTCCCCCCCTCAGGAGTGTTATGGATCCAGGGTTTTAGTTTCAATGCTACTGTGTACACTCGAAAGCCAGCTTGCAAATCTTAACATAGGGACTACACCAAACTCCACTGAAGTCAATGAAAACATTTCCATTGATTTCATTTAGCTCTATTTCAGGGCCTTTATGGCTATGGGCCTGATCCAAACTCTACTGAAATCAATGGCAGTCTTGCCATTGACTTCATTGGGCTCTGGATCAGACCTCGTACTTCAAAAAATAAATCTCAGTACCAAAATAGCTTAAGGTACACTCGGCTACAGGCTTATAAAATGCATTTTAGAAAACTGAAGTTGCTATAGTACTACAAAATAGCATCCAAGTGGTTAATAGTCCTGTAAATTTGGGGTTATGTTCTGTAATAAGAAAATTGGCCCCAAGACTTGTCTGCAAAAGTTTTAGCCCTGCATATGTTTATGGCAGTTATAAATCCCTAATATGAAGTTATAATGGAACTACTGATCTATTTTAACTGTAGTGACATGGATAGCACAGCTAGAATATATATTCATGGAGCTGGTTGTAAAGTTCCTTCATGCACTGAAGCATATTAAATTCTTGGCACAGAAGATGGTAGCAAGTAGATAACTGGATTGAATTTATTCATTGTCATCGCCATCTTGATGTGAAATCCACAATGGCTGCACTTTATGAAGGTGAAGCAACAGCAGCAACTTGTTATATCAAAGTATCTGAACAAGTTTTACCTTGCAGCTAACTAAAAAGTATATGGTACTTAGTTGTAAAGCTGCGTAATATGTCCTCTAACGGGTTACAAGAAATCAGGGTTCCGGCTCTGAAACAGTTTAGTTGAGTATAGCAGCACAAGACACTTTCCAGAAATTCCACATCAGCCTGAAGTAAGCCATAGGCTTGTTCTCCTCTGTATTTCTACTTCTTGCCTCCTTGCTCTAGTTTTTCCCATGATCGAAGTTTACAGGTTATATTCTCTTCTGAGTTAAACTGGAGTAACTGCACTGACACCAGTCTAACTCAGCTGAGAGTCCAACTTGGCCCAATATGTACTGTGAGGCAAATCTGATTCTTGCCTTGAAGAGATTAAGGAAAATCCGTGTTACAATACATTGATTTACTCCAGTGACTCCACATTTTTTGAAGAGCTGCATTTGGACAGGCCTAAATCCTGGGAGGTATTGAGCTTCTTCAACCCTTATTCATTTCAGTGAGAGTTGGGGCTTTTAGCACATTGTTACCTTGTACAGATATTGGACTTAATCCTATATATTTCAAATTTTTATATTTATCTAAAAACATTTAAACTTCTTTTAGAAGTCATGCTAAGTAACCTGCTGAATTTTTTGGTAAAATAGACCAATACTATTAACTACTTTTTGAAGGTAGCTTTTTTCCCCTACACAAATTAGGTCTCCTCATCCATAGAGAGAGGAGAATGTTTCTGGTGACCATGAAAGCACCAGTCTAGGACTTAACTGTTCACTGGGAAACCAAAGAGAAGTTCACCTAATACAACCATTAGTAGTTAGGTCCTGCTTTCACTAACCAGGCAAGGGTGATGCATGGGAGGGGCGCAGAGGGTCAAGTGACCCTCCAGTAGGGTCAAGTGCCCCCCAGCAGCCGGCCTGGGATGGAGAGAGGAAGGGGCGGGACCAGAGCCTCTCCTCTTCCAGCCACGCTGCCAGGGACTGTGCCCGGTGCAGCACAGCGGCTGACTGGGACAGCGCCTGGCTGCGGCAGCAGCAGGCTACCCCCTGCCCAAGCTAAGCTTCTGGGGGCAGCAGCCAAGTGCGCCGGAGCCCCCCACCATGTTCAGAGTCAGCTCCTGTCCCCAGAAGCTGAGCCTGGGCCGGGAGCGGGCTAGTGACGAGTGATTTTGGGTGTCCAAGTACAAACATAGGAAAGGGCCCCGATTTCCAGAGGGGGAGTACTGACTATTCCTGAATTCCCAAATATTGTCCTAGACTTTGTTTTCCAAATTAGTGTTTGGACCTTTTTTGTATCCCCACCCATCTTTTACTAAAAGTCACCAAGATTGTCTGACTTGCATCGCTTAAAAAAAAAAAAGCTAATGAGAAAATAGTGGGTTAACTTGGTTAAAAATCCTTTTAAGCTGCTAAATTGCGCAAGTAACAAAATATAGTTAAAGCCCAGTTGGGTTTGCATTCTTGTATTTGTGAAGATGTTCAAAACCAAAAGAACAACATACTTGGTGTGGGTGCATGTAATATCTTATGCATGACCAGTTTCTGCTTCTTTCCCACTGCCGGGGAAAAGAGGTCGTAAGATTTAATTTGCAGGTGTGATGCAAGTGTGATACACAAACAATCAATAAATAGATCAAAATGTATTTGTTGTGCATCTTTTTTCATGACCATATTGTGTATGCAAAAACAACTCCTAGTGACAGAGGACAATATAGTGTGATCCAGAGCCCTAACGTACTGTATTTAGAAGGAGCCTAAGTCTTCTAGACACCACTCATTTTCAAAAAACACTGCAGAGCTGCCACCTAACCCTGTAAACACCTAAGTCCCCTAGGCACATAAGTTTTTGCTGGTCAGTATTCACAAAACTTTTTAAGCGTTGATACCGCCCTACAACTACCAAGCTACTCAGAGCCCTACCTCAAGCTGAAGCCCTGGGGGCACCAATGCAGGATTCTCAGACTAGGCAGGGGAACATCTATCTCCCCAGCAAGGCCAGATCTCGTAGGCATGCTCTGAGCATTCTTAACGCCTGTTACCCATCACTCCCTGCAGCTGAAGGGTTGAATGTGCGGGGAGGACAGTGCAGTGCCTGCACAGGAGACAGCTAAGTGCATGGGGAAATGAAGAGTAAGCATGAGAGAGGTATCAGCCATGGGCTACCTAAGTACCTAAACCAGGTCAACAGCTTAATTCCAGAATAGGGTTTCACATCTGAGGATCCTGAGTGGAGGGAGGACAAGAGATGGGTGACATCAGCCAGGTGCATCAAGAGAACTGCTTAGGCTTCTCTCTTCTCCCTGCTCCCTTCCTAGAATTTCACTGCTAGCTAGCTTTCACAGCTCAGCTTTTTCTTAGGCATCTAATTCTCCCTGTGTATTGTATGGGGAGCCTGGGTGCCATGCTCAAGACTGAGGATTCACTAAGTGCAGGCAGGCCATTTGTCTGGTTTTAAACCACATTCCAGTTTTTAAATGGTTTGTCCCCTATCCAGTACCGAGACAAAACTGTATGTGGTTTCTGACTGGTGTCACAGGTGGGGGGATGCCATTTTGAAAAGCACACTGCTTCACCCCAGTTGGCATGCCCTCATAGGTATGGGAGGTCATGCCAGCAAAAGTGGGCCCACACCATTCCCAGAAGTACTGGAATGTCTGGTATTCTGAGGATGCATGAGTGGCCACCCTAACTAGGCAGGAGGACACCTAAGGGTTAGGTGTTGCAATGCTCAGCCGTACAACGCCTAAAAGACCTTTGAGGATTGGTCCTGTGTGTTTAGGGAGTTTTCCCTCACCCATGCCCTGAGGGTGAAAAAATGTTGTTTTTCAGAGGTGTGACATGCTGCCTTGAATTTGTGTCATGTTTTCACTTAGAAGAAGTCAATGGAATGAGACTGTTTCGGAGGCCACAAGGTTGCTTCAGAAATGCTGAGTCACAGCCAGAATATTTGTTTTTCAAAGCAGGAAACCTTGATCCTGTGAAAATGTTCTGCTACAATGACCTTGTCTTCCTTGATTTCTGTTCTATCAAACGATAAATATCAATTTCATCTGTTCTGGATGAGCAATAGTTGACCCCTGCACCATTGTTGTCATGCTGCCTGAAGATAGACACCTGCTGTGTTCTTCACTCAAAGAGATTTTTTCACTAACGTACAGGGATTTTCTTTATGGCAAGTATTTTATATGTATATTTATTATTATTTACTGAGCTGGCTTCTAGATGGTTGAACTTTTAGATCCTTCTCCATCCACATTCTTTTTACCTTCCACTTCTTGTTTAATTTCTGAACTCCTGTCCTCTCTTTCCCTTTTACTCTGATTTTTTTTTAATGGTGTTGATGGCATTACTTTGAAAGTGTCCTGCTGTGCTATTTTGTCACTGCTTCCAGCTAGGCCGTCCTGCCACAGAACTCCATTCTTGTGGGATTTATAAAGAAGAAAGGGTGCAGGGAGAAGACTAGAAATAAAAATAAATCCACAACATTTTAAAGCAGCAGGAGCCAAATATGGCTTGAAAAGTCTGACTTAGGCTATGTCTACATTGCCCCGGGGATCTATAGAACACTGATCCAAATTCTGTGGATCTTTGGCCATGTGGGTAAGAGGACTTGCTTTTATGCTCTCCGCGGGCCCATCAATACTGCCATAGCTGATGCATTTCAGTGCTTCCGCTTACTCCAAGCCCATGGCTGGGTCCTGGGGCTCTCACTGAGCAAGGAGAGTGCACTGTGTAATGACTGTGAGCAGCCACTGTCAGCCCTTAAAAGCACTCTCAATATTTGAGCCATGTCGGAGGGGGAACATGTCACAGCAGCTCCAAATCCTCCACGTTGGCCACTCCCATTATTTCTGGGCTGCCATGTGGAACTTTTGTGGAGGGAACAGTGACAACTATGGTTGCTATTCATCCCTCCATCAGTGCAGAGCCCAAATCAGGGACTAAGGGAGGAAGTAGAGGGCTGATTGAACCAGCTCCTGTATGTTGGAACTGCCACAGATCATTCAGGCCCCTATGGGCCTTATTTATATTGTGGTAGCCCTTAGAGGCCCACCCAGGGCCCTACTGGATTAGGTGCTATACGAAACGAAAAGATGGTCCTTCCCCCAAAGAGCTTGCAGTTGAAGTGTAAGACAAGATACACCAGGTGGATCCAGACAGGAGGAAGACAGGCTGACAACAGGACTTATGCACAGCATGATAAGAGTGGTCACAGCTGCCATTGAGCACCTGAGAAATGCCCATGGCAGCAGACTGTTGTAGCCCAATATGGCCCAGCCCCATTTCCCCTGCCAGGAAACACCCTCATGGCAGAGATTCTTGTGGAGAGAGTGCAAAGCCAGCTCTGTGCTCTGCAGGGAAAGCCACAATACATCTACAATCCCAGCTATAACAGCACATGTGTCCAGAGGAAATAACTCTGCAAACTGAGCTTTGCCTATAAAACAGCATGACCACCCCCCCCCCAAACTTTCACACAACTCTCTGGCACAAATATCTGATGGTTTAAAATCTCATCGTTGCTCTGGCACAAGTCCCATTGCATTTGTTTCTCTTCATTAATATTGTTTAAATAGTGATGGCAGTAGCATCATTAACATCTTTTAGTCACAAGTGTCATGCCAAATGCAAATGTAATCATTCCCTCAGAGCATCTTAAAATGTTTTCCAACATTCTGCTTTAGGTAAACTAGTCTAAAAAAAAATCTCCACCCTAACTCCTGATGAGCTACTTTATTCTGCAGAAGTTGACATCCTTGTGTAGCTCATTTTGAAATTGTATCAAACCTGGGACATTTTAAGTCTAGAATGACCCAACTACAATGCTTCCATTGTGTGGAGACATTTGAAGGTATCACGACTTCTGCATGATACTTAGTGCAGTTTAGGTGTGGAATTCAGAGTTTATTGGACAGGAAAAAAGGTATTTTACTCTTAAATCTGTAGTTCTGTTGCAATAGGTGATCCCAGGCTTTTAATTTTAAAAAAAAAGTTCAATGAATTGCCAGCAGAGGGCACACTGGAAAGCAAGTGATGAATTAAAGCTCCCGATTGGGTGTTTTTGCCTTAAATGAAGAAAAGATGTTTTTAAAAAGACAATAGTACAAAAATGAAAGTGTGCTTACAGGAACTGAATTATTTATATGCAGGTCAGCTCAGTCTACTTCCTGACTCCCAAATGCTTCACTGGAATCCATGCTAATCCACTGTCTTTGTGCTGTGAGAGACCCACAGCCCTCTCCTCTCCCACTCACAACTGGACACACCTGCTGTGTTTTGCATACCACAAGATTCTTTTTCAGGAGAGCTAGTTGCGGTGGGTTTGGATTCTGACCTTGCAGACCAATTGACGGGGGAGGTGCATGTGTTCGAGTCTCACCTTTTGTTCGCTGCAGGCATCCCTGCATTTCTTTATTGCCGAGGGAAGGCTATTTCCCAGGACCAAAACAGGAATGAGCAAATTTAGGGCTAGATCCTCCAAATGAATAATAATACCTAGCTCTTAGCACTTTTCATCAGTGGATCAGAGGTCAGGATTATTACCTCTATTGTACAGATGGGGAAACTAAGGCACAGAAGGAGGAAGTGACTTGCCCAAGGTCACCCAGAAGCAGAGCCAGGACTAGAACCCAAGTTTCCTCAATCGTAGTCCAGTGCTCTAGCTAGTAAACAATGGGGCTATGTAGGGGCAAAGATATATCTCGATGGTTTCATTTGCAGAATCTAGCTTTAATGGTCTGCTGTGTCTGTCTCTAACAACGATGCCTAAGTGGGTGGAGGGCACAACAGCAATCTCTGTGCTCTAAGAAATGCTTCTTCCTCATGTTTGCAAATCATCCCAGATGAGTGGGAGAGGGATGTGGTACCCTAACTGTACTCCCCTAGTGTACTGGGAGGAGATACTGGGTTCATTGCTACACCAGGGGTGGGCAAACTACAGCCTGGGGTCCATATCCAGCCCTCCAGCCAGTTTAAACCGGCCCTCGAGCTCCTGCCAGGGAGCAGGGTCGGAGGCCGCTCCGCACATGTATGCAGAGGCTCCCAGAAGCAGCAGCGTGTCCCTCCTCCAGCTCCTATGCTTAGGGGCGCTGCCCCCGCCCCAAGCGCCACCCCAAAGCTCCCATTGACTGGGAACTGCAGCTAATGGGAGCTGCAGGGGAGGAGCCTGTGGACAGGGCAGTGCGCAGAGCCGCCTGGCCACACCTCCGCATAGAAGCCGGAGAGGGGACTTGCCGCTGCTTCTAGGAGGTGCTTCAGGTAAAGGCCACCTGGAGCCTGCACCCCTGACCCCCTCCCATGCCCCAAACCCCTGCCCTGATCCCTCTCCCGCACCCCAGCCCTCTGCCCCAGTCTGGAGCCCCCTCCCAAACTCTGAACCCCTTGGTCCCAGCCTGGAGCACCCTCCTACACCCCAAATCCCTCATCCCCACCCTCACCCCAGAGCCCGCACCTCCAGCCGGAGCCCTAGGCTCACGTTATGGCACTAAAATATAGCCCTATGGATGGTCCAGCTTGGGCTCCGAAGCCAGGGAGGGGATGGGTTTCACAGGCCAAGCTGGAATGTTTACACATCTATTTATAGCATTGTAGCATAAGCCTGAGTCTGCTGGCCCAGGTTCTGAGACTTGCTGCCACAGGTTTGTTCTGGCTATGCAGGCATATCCATTGTGGCTTCTGAGACAGAATTCCCCCTAGAGCCCCTCTGGGGGAATGCAGCTCCCTAAAAGGGCCAGTCTGTAAATTACAATGAATGAGAATGATGATATCTACCCTCCTTTGTGAAACACTTTGAGGCTGATGGGTGGAAAGTGGTAAAGAAGAGCCAAGTGTTGTTATTCTTTATTTTTTACTGGCCCAATAGTAAAGGTTTCTCACTACAGAGAAGGGGCTAGAGGCCATTGTGTTTTTACCAGCCATGTCATGGAGACTTGCTCTGAGCTGCGTTTCGAAGACACTCTGCTGTCTATACTAGCACTGTCATCATTGCTATTGCTGAGAGAGCTGCAATGGGTATAGTGAGATATGGGGACATCTTAAGAAAAAGCTCAAAGTAAAGACAGCCTAGGGGTACCATGATGGTTTAAAAATATCCCTGTCCATAATAGTACCACTATGCTGGAGAAAGGTCATCAAGCACAGAACCATGGCTGACAATCATTTTTGAGCCTGGTTGAAACGTGTATCAAGCCAAAGTAGGAACAGGCCCAAAGCTACAGACATGCCCAGCCTTTGGCCCTGGTCTACAGTAAACTATGTTTATATTATATAATCCATTTTATAACATGTTTTGTCCACATAAGCAGGGGAAAAAACTCTATAGCAGGGGTACAAATGTGTTTTCCTAGGGTTTTATACACACACAGGAAAACACATGTGTACTACCATGGAGTTTTTCCCCTTGCTTATGATGATAACAAATATTATAAAATAATAATTTGGTTTGTATTGTAGGCAGGAGGGACCTAGAGTTGGTTGCAAGCACAAGAGTCTAATTTGACAGTTCAGTCCTCTGTAATAGATGTTTGGCCTGCAAGACAGTCCTACATACAACATGTGATGCTGTATTTTTAGAGTTAAATCAGATAGTAGCTAAGAATGAATGCTGGGATATTTCAAATGTTTGTTGACTGCAAGCCAAAGTGACATTGCCTCCTTATGCATCTGCTGTCTGGAATGATTATGTTCTTTACACAGAGAAGAGACTAATTATGGAGTTTATTAAGCAGAAATAATAACCAGACTTCTGCTGCAGCCAGTCAAAATCAGTCAGTTCATCTCTGCAGAAAGCCATTGGAGTCTTCTGAAGAAATCTGCATGGAGTTGATGAGTCTCTAAGGTGCCACAAGTACTCCTTTTCTTTTTGCAAATACAGACTAACACGGCTGTTACTCTGAAACCTGACTTCATTATATGCTTCTTCCTACCTCCCACTGCACTCTTATGTCTCATCTATGTTATAGAGATACCGTGTTGCAGGATCTGATTACATCATGGTACCAACAGGTTTAAAATATGGTTTGGTCATCTTGTGTGAACAAGAGCAAGTCATGCTCCTAGATCGTGCTGAAGTCTTGAAGGCTTCCACATGTGCTTGCTTACTTTCCTGATCTCCTTTCAGGAAGAATGAGAAGTAGATCTACATAATGGCACAACATCCACAACACCACGCTATACCCATGCTGGGTCGCCTAGCTCAGCTTCTATAGTCACAGAAGCAGAGCAGGATTGTTCCACATATTTCTGTGGATTTATCCCCTATGTACCTAGAGTAGGCAAGATCAGAGACAGGACCCACAATGTGAAGTGACCAGTTTAGTTGCACTGTCGAAGGGAAGGGGTGAAATGCAAGAAGCAGGAAACCAATAGCCGATGTGGGGAAGAATATATTTAAAAAAAATTAAGTTACTAGTTATCTAACGTTAACAACAATAACCACAAAAGGAATAAAATTTATATAGAGCCAAGTCTTACTGATATAGTAGTACAGATCTGGAATAACTTCATTAAGATTAACAGAGAGCTTGTCTACATGATGCATTAGTCTGCACTAGCGAGATGTGAATTCTAGTGTGCACTAGCATGTTTCACACAAGCTGTCCTGCATGGACCCTGCTGGTGTGCACAAAAAGTTCCCTTGTGTGTGTTAATGTAGTTCTGTTTCAAGTGCTAGTGCACACTAGAATTCACACCCCTCTGGTGTGGATTAATGCACTGTATCACACCTCAGATGACTCAGACTCATAGACTTTAAGGTCAGAAGGAACTATCAGACTCAGGGCTTCTGTTCTAGTGTCACTCTCTGGTTCTCATGTGCTAGCACAATTCTTGTATGTTTGGGTCTCCTAGGGACTATTTAAATCTACATGAAAGAAAACATTTGTTTGCATTAGGCTTTGTAACATACACAGCCCTACCCCCATCCCTTCTCCTTTTCGTCTTTTCTTTAACACTAACATTTTGATTCAAAACTTCTTTTTGATGTCACTTTACTGTGATTCTACCCTAAGACTCTGGGAATGGGTGACAGGGGATGGATCACTTGATGATTATCTGTTCATTCCCCTGGGAACACCTGGCATTGGCCACTGTCAGAAGACAGGATACTGGACTAGATGGACCTTTGGTCTGACCCAGTATGGCTGTTCTTAAGACAAAGACTATGGGGAAAGGGCACCTTCTTGCTAGTCAGACTTGTACCCCTGTGTATCTGCTGACTTTAGTGAGAAAACTAAATGTTTAATGATTTTTTTAAATCTGTTAGCCATGCAGAGCCAACATTGTTGGATTCTCTTCCTCGGTATGCATTGTTTACTAAATGCCAATCAGCTGAAGACAATGGGATTACACAGATGTCAGTTTATCATTGGTGATGATGAATGGAATCTATCTTGATTCAAACACCCAAGCATGAGTTTGCAGAGCTGGAAGCTGGAAAGAACTTTTTATGTGTAAATGAAGTACATTTGATACAGAAATCATTGAGACCTATTAGCTAAAAGGATCTGCAAATATATTTTTATAGTCACTTTTCAGACTAGTAACATTTTAAGCTAAACTAAATGCTATTCTTCCTATGAATAGCTAATCACCCCCCTCCAAAGTGTCTGTATCAAGTTTCAATAACCTTGAGACCTTTGCTATGCAGGAAGATAAGCATCTGATAGAGGGAAAAGAGCTTGTAAATGCAACAGTTACTATAATGCAAAATCTTTGGGCCAGATCCTTAGCTGATATAAACCAGCATAGATCCACTAACTTTCATAATAACTACCTAACTTTTATAGCACTTTTCATCAGTAAATATTAAAGAGCCTTACAGCAGGAGAGTGGGGTGGGGGGAGAGAATACCTGGATTTGTGCTGGAAATGGCCCACCTTGATTATCATACACATTGTAAGGAGAGTGATCACTTTAGATAAGCTATTACCAGCAGGAGAGTGGGGTGGGGGGAGAGAAAACCTTTTGTAGTGGTAAACACCTATTTTTTCACGGTCTGTGTGTACAAAAATATCCTCACTGCATTTTCCATTTTTATGCATCCGATGAAGTGAGCTGTAGCTCACGAAAGCTTATGCTCAAATAAATTGGTTAGTCTCTAAGGTGCCACAAGTACTTCTTTTCTTTTTGCGAATACAGACTAACACGGCTGCTACTCTGAAACCTTACAGAGAAGGGCAGTAACATTTTCTCCATTTTACAGATGGGGAAACGGAGGCACAGAGAAGTGAAGTGACTTGCCCAGGATCACCTAGCAGGCCAGAGCCACAAACAGAACCCACATTTCCACAGTTCCAGTCCAATGCTCCTTCCAACTAGGCTATGCTGCCTCTAGGACCTAGAGCTACCCTATCTACACCAGCAGAGGTGGTGTTCACCTTTGTATTTGATTAACTCAACTGTTGCTCCTTCAGCTACTGGGATGGGGAATTCCACAGTCTCAGGTAGCATCTAATTTCCTGATAACTGTTCCCTGAACTGGTGCCAAGTTTTGTAGTACTCACCAGGAAAAGAAAACTCCCTCAGAAAACAATGGGAGTGTAGACTTCGTTAGGGCTGTGAAAGAGTGCAGAACTGGGCTTACTAGCTTCACAGACATAAAACCACACTCATTCAATTGAAAATATATGGTTTATGCGCAAAAAGTTACAGTTCACATTAGGGTCAATATTTCTTATTCAAGCAAGTATTTTGGTAGTTATGTGTTAAGTTTGCCACCATGGAGGTGGCTTTGTAGTTAGCACACTATGCCAGCGAGAGAGAGAGACAGGATCAGTTCCCAGAGAGTCTCTTACAACCTTTGAGGTAGGTAAACTGAAGCACAGGGAGGTTAAGGCCAAAACTTTCAGACCTTGACTCATATAGGGATCTTTGGTAAGCCATCCATTATAGAAATGGGGTGGGGCGGTGGAGGTGGGGGAAGAAACAGAAGCCCTGACTCCGAGTTGCATGCCCAAACTACTAGTCTTGCTTTAACACTGCCAACCATGTTATTACACATGCTGTGAGAATTTAAATAGAAATGAGCCATGTTAGTTCAGTGAACTTTGGGTATTAATGTGCTTGACAATGTTCACAGATCTATGATTAGGACAGTAGGTAAGAGAAACACACTGACTTCTTTTTAACTTGCGATAACCCGTGATCTTTGGTGTTGCCAGAACCAAAATATTGCTCTGAAAGTTGATCAGGGAATGACATGGCAGCTTCTCATTAATCAAAAAAGTTTACAAGTCTTGGGTCAGATTCCCAGCTGGTGTAAGTCAGTATAGATTTACTGCAGTCAGGGGAGCTATGCTTATTTGAACCAGCTGAGGACCTGGCCTCTTTTCTATTAAGCAAAAGAATATTTGTTAATATAGCGTTAAGTTTCAGTTTCCCAAGTCTAAGTTAGTTTTACTCATGTTTTCTCAGTGACAGCATGAGCAATCAGGATTAATAAACAAACCACTGTGGGGAGTTACACCCAGCTCTGTGTCGAGTCTCTGCACTCTGGTAAAGATTATTGGTAAAACATCTCAATTGTTGCCAGTATTGCAGAAAACAAGTTGTTTTCAAGTAAATCAAAAATAAGAGAAAATACTACAGATAAAGAACAACTTGGAGCTCTTCTTTCCATGTTGAATGCAAGCCTGTAAAAGTATGCCCATAAGAAAAACTTTAACACTGAAATTGAGGCAGCAGGCACATCAGTGGTCTGAAAATATACTTATTGCCCATCCATAACACTACAATTAAAAGGTTAGAAATGCAGGAAATGTTGTCTTACAGTTGCACTTGTAGTTAGGATGTTTGGTTCTAGTTTACATTTTGCCTCATGGAGATGCCAGCCTGTCATGTTCCTTTCTTCACACATCAGAATCCAAATCCTTCCTGTATTATTGGATGTCACTTAGGGCCTGAACAAAACTCGGCCATCCCCATCTATCCTGGGCCACTCTTTGTGCATAAGGTATTGAAAATGAGCACCACAGACCTTGGTTCTATAGTTTATCATATTCATACATGCCTCCTGTCCCAAATGTGACTTTGTTCTTTCCATGTAAGTGCTGTGTTTCCATGCTCTAGGAGTAGGTTTTCTATATGGAGATGTTTTGTGCTGCAACACAGAATCACAGGGCTCAAACCTGCAAGGTGTTGAGTACTTCTGTAGGTCTTTAATGAAAGGGTGGGGACTGACAGACTTCACTAGATTTGTTTAATCTTTATCTATTTCTTTGTAAGATTCTTTACTGTTTACTCGGATGATAAAGGACAATAGGCACTGTGCTATTAAGATTAAAGCATTCTAGTTTTTTAGGGTCACTGATAAAAGTAAAAAGCCAATGGTTATAGATAAGGTAGTATGAGTTTGATTCTCAGACCATCACTACAGGGGCAAAGTCAGTAGTTTGGATGCCTTGTTTGAAAACTCTGCATTTCCTAGCTTTCCAACTTAATTTAAACAAAGTTTTGTGTGAGAATTTCCTTAGTTTTTAAATAACTGACTTGGGAATGGAGAGCAAAGGAGCTTTGCACAGCAAACCCCTATCTGATTTCCCAAGGTTTGCAGGAGGGGACCTTCACTAATGCCACTCTCCTTCTGAATTTTAAAGATGCATAGAAAGAAGTTCCAACTGGCTAAATGCATCAGCCACTTAGGGAACCTTAAATAAAAGGTATCAAGGGACAGCCAGTCTGGTTAGGGATGTGTAAATAATTCAGTTCTGACCTCGAATGCTCTCAGTCAGCCTTGCTTTGAGTTTGACCCAAAAAATCAGCAGTAATTCTAATTTCATGAACTTTTCATCACAGATTGCAACCTTATTTATAGGCATTTCTATAGCCCTCTACACTATAGTTTCCAACTCAGGATAGCCACACATTATGAAGCTTCTTTGTGCTGCTGTATTTTAGGTTCAAACTACGTTCATTTGGAAAAAAAAAAAATCTCACATTATTTTCCTATCTGGCCACATCTCCCCTTTTTCTCCTTCTGAAGCTGGGCATATGATTTACTCTTTCCAATTAATTTGGAATCTTGAGAAAGAAACCTGCATCTATCAAATCTAATAGCACAGATAGATCTGCAGAGGATTAGCAATATGAAGAATAATACTGTCAGCACAGAATGATATTTCTTTGTAAGTTTGCTACAGTTATTCTCTTAATTGTGTTTTCCAATTTAATTCTAGTAGCCAAAGGCTCAATGCACAAGAAGGCAAATAAAAAAAAAAAAAAAAAGGGGGGATAATTGGCCTGTCCTAGTGCCTCTTTTCAATATAAATCAAGCTGACTGTGGATTTTAAACATGATTTGAGCCAACAGAACACTTGGAGCCATTTAATTCACTAAAGGTTTTGCTAAAATTAATTTCACACAGGAGGGTAGAAAGGCAGGTCTAGGAAATGAAGTCAAATGGTGTCAGAATGAGGCTGTACCCATAACAGCCTCTTTCATACTAACATCTGACAAAAGTACAGGAAGACTTGTCAGCAGGCAGGTCGAGGAGGAATAAGACATCTTGCATCAGCCTGATCAAGTTCCCCTTTTATTTCCTGCTCTTATCCCTGCTCTTGAATTTGCATAATAAGAGTTTCTTCTGTGAGAAGAGGAGCAGGTGTAAAGGCTTTTTAAAAGCTAGTTACTGCACAGGTCAGAGTAAAGTTACATGTTTATTAGTCATGTGTTTGTCATCAGTGCTGGAGCTTCTTGCAGGTGTGATCTGCTGCACCATTGCAGATCTGTATTGACTTCAATGGCGTTCATGCAGGCTCAGCAGTCTACCTGCACATAAGGGGTTACGGGCTCCTGGCCTTAGAATGCAAGCCCTCCAGGCACATATTGGGGCTCCAGTCCTGAATGGAGCATGTGGATGCTACCATAATAATGCACGTACACAGTAGAGTGGAGTCACCAACTAGCATCAAAGCTTCTTAAATTGTGTGATGATCAAAGAGCACACTGCTGTATGTACTAGGTCTCCTCCTTGTATATATTCAAGGTTCTATTTGTGTTAGAAGATGTAGTAAATACTCACTCTTTTACTTTTGTTAGTATTACAGAGTCTATACAGCTACGGGAGAAGGACCTTGATTCTTTCCAGGCTTACACATTAGCAGCAGAATGATGGAAGGCAGCACCGATATCAGACCCAAAACACCATCCCACACATACTTAAAGCAAAAAGCATCAGCTGTAAACTATAATCATTTGTGGATATTTCAGATAAGGGAGGCCTTTTCAGGCTAAGGCCATGTCTACACTATGGGGACTATAGAAACAGTTACAGCACCATAGCTAGACCAGCATAACCTCAAATCATAGACACAGCCTACAGTGACAAAAAGATCCCCCCCCCCCCCAATCTCTGTAGGCCACCTTACAGAGCAACAGTAGCTCGATCAACAGAAGCATCCTTCTGTCACAGATATATCTACACCAGATGTTAGGTTGGCATAGCTACAGGGCTCAGGAGTGGGATTTTTCAGACCCTTGAGCACTGTAGCTATGTCAATCTAAGATTTAAGTGTAGACTAGGCTTAAGAGCTTGTCTACATGGAGAAATTAAACAGCATAGCTATTGTCAAATAGTAATTCCATGATAGCTACACTGCTATAACTCCCTTATGGGGATACTATTCTGGAATAAAAATTACTTTATTCCAGAATACCTACTCTGGAGTAAAGTCACTTTTATTTCTGACTGAAGTGTCCACGTGGAGGAGTTCTACTGCCAGCACTATAAAAAGTCAGGGCTTGCTTACACAGGAAAAGTCAAAGCAAAAAGAAAAACCATTAATGCTTTACAGAGACAAGGTGGGTGCGGTAATCTCTTTTATTTGGCCAACTTCTGCTTGCAAGAGACAAGCTTTTGGGCTTATACAGCGCTCTTCCTCATGTCTGGACAGATATTAAAAGATATTATCTCATCCACCTGGTCTCTCTAGTATCCTGGGGCCAACATGGCTACAACACTGCATACAATTAATGCTTTACAGCAGCCCGGTCTTAAATAGCAATGAAGCAAACACTGTTATCTGAAGCGAACCTTCTCAAGGTCTATGGCAGCCAAGAACTGCTCTCCCTCACAGGCAGAAAGAGTTCTAACCATGCTAAAGGCTATCTTACTACTAAGGGAAGATCCTCTAAGGATGAAACTTGCCTCAGTACCCAGGGTAAGCTTCACCCTTACAGAGAACATCCTTCCCTCAGCCAATCCTCTGCCTTCTATAGGGCTACTTTTTCTAGCATCGGCTGGGTCACATGCTTCTTCCTACTCTCTACATTAGCCTCTTTAATTCTCAGGTGCACATGTGTAATCACCACACCATTGTACAGTAAATTTAGTTTTCAGTAAAGGCAATGCCTCCCCTCCACTCCACACATTCATGTCTTTCCTGTAGGTCAGAAGTGGTTGTGTAAAAGATTAAATTCAGATCTTCCATATTTATTCAGTGATTTTATAAGACTTCCTCAGTTGGCAAGTCAAGACAAGATTTTTTTTCTACCTGCCAGCACTACAAGCGGAGTCTGGTATCTGAAAATCAGGCTGAGTTCCTTCTGCACTGTGCATCACCAATATTGAACTGAAGTGGAGGAACCGGTAGGGCTAAAGCAGCATGACCAAGAATGGAGTTGATCTATTCCAGCCTTTTAATACTTTTGACCTTTTTTTTGCATTTGAAAAGAACCAGATTTCACCAACAGCATACCACAAGTGTGCCCCTAAGACCAGTACTTCCCCCACCCAACCTTCTATAAACTACTCTATCTGAGCCTTGCTGGTGACCAGAGACTCTAGAATTAGAACACAGCTAACAATTCTGTTGATATTGCCAGAGTCAGAGTACAATGCAGCTCCCTCTTCTGCGGCTATACAAATTTGGCACTATATTCAGAAGGCACCTCAAGCTGGACAGGAACGGAGACACCTAAAGAAGAGTTTTAAGATGGGGAGGACAGAACAGATCCTCTCATGGAGGAGATAGGAAAGATCTAGGCTGGGAACAAAGTCTCAGGTCCCCTAACTCCAAATCCATGGCCCTAGCAAAGAGCAGAAACAATGTAAGAATCCATGAGGGCTGTTTGGCGATGATGCTGTCTGCCTACATAGATGCGAGAGTGAGAGGGGGAGAATATTACAGTTTTATTAGGAGTATAGCTCAGTAAGAGCCTCTGTTAAATTTAAACCCAAAGAGGCAAAGCAAAGACAACATAAGAACTCCTCTCTCATGGGCTTTTGAAATTGTACTATATGTTGTTTGGATTTCATGGAAGTCTGAATAAGCGCCTTATACAAGTTTTCAGCTTGCACTGAATTGAAAAACTTTTATATTGGTTATTAAAAATTACTTAAGACAGACAATCTTATAAAATGTAAGGAAGACGTTTGCCAAGGAGATTTGCAGACCAAGTTCATGCCAGGTGAAACTACACTGGAATTGCATCAGGGATTAATTTAATCATGTACGTTTAAACTAAGTCAGAGAAAGGGTTGGCTGACGCAGCCGTCACCATGATGACATTCCAGATGTGGCATCCTGCCAAGCACGGCTCAAGATTGCTATTTTAGTTTATGTTGATGTGAGCAATATTGGTACACAGATATTATAATTTACACCTAAATCTCTGTATATACAGAACCATGTGAAGAAAAAAAAAAGATGCAGTTGACCTCTTTAAAAAGCAGACACACACATCGAAGTATCATTAAGTAGGTAGAAAGTGCTGAGTTACCTGTAGTGCTTTGCAGACATTAATTCTTCCCAAGCCGCCTGTGAGTGAGTAAGGTTTCAGAGTAACAGCCGTGTTAGTCTGTATTCGCAAAAAGAAAAGGAGGACTTGTGGCACCTTAGAGACTAACCAATTTATTTGAGCATGAGCTTTCGTGAGTTACAGCTCACTTCATCGGATGCATACTGTTCCACAATTTGGAAGCTCCTGGCTCTTAGCCCAGTTCTTGGACCACGCCCCTCAGTAAACCAGTTATTAACTCTCGGACGTGAAAGGCGGGATTTTGATGCAAATCTGATCCTCAGACCCAAAAGAAGAAAGTGGAGAGGCCACCTACCAATAATTTATAAGAGTTTGATGGTGACTTGAACTGTCCCCAGCACAAGGGAATAAGATCCTTACGTGGGCTACCCAGAGCATGAGTTGGGTAGTGAGCAGCCTGAAATGGGGATTTGTTTGTTTTAAATATCAAGCCTTTAAAAGGTTCAGGCTGGAGAAAGTCTGGTTTGCCCAAAGCACATGAGAATCTCATTGCAAATTTTCTTGGTTGCAATAAGGTGCAGCTATTGATCATGGTTCATGTTGTTGCTGTGCTGGAAAGGTAGGTTTGGCAGTACACCAGAAATAAAGATCCAGCTGAGAATGCAGGGTTGTAAGAGCCCAAAGACAACAGGATCAACCCTAATCCCATATGCTCAGATAGGAGTTTTGCATGAAGAGCAAAAGCAGCAGTTGATGCCAATGAGAGTTATGGATATGCACCAAGAAAAGCAAAGGGCATGCTGAACATTACTAATTGGAGATGAACCCCTTCTTAATACATACCATGGCTGGAATCACAGTTGATATCATATGTCAAAAAACCCTATAAAAATACAGGCCATTATTAACAACATCATGGGTCATACAGTGGTGGTGTCAGGCAAGAGTCTGGGTCATAGAGTGGTGGTATCAGGAATGCCTTTGGAGAGGAAGGGCAATCTGGTGTCTCAATTCACAGTCTATCCTCTAATCCACATTACAAGCCAGGTGCACTCCCTGTAGGTCTCTTGCCTTCACCTCCCTGGGGCGAAATGTCATGATTCTCACCCTCAGACCAGGATACTAGGCCACAGTCCCCTATGTGAGGCCTCAACAGGCCCAACTGGGTTCAAGTCCTCCAATTCTTCTCTCTCGGAACTGTGACCAGTGTCAACGTGGTGACATAAAACAGCTTTTTTCAAAGCAAAGTATGATTTAATCTCAACGATCGATATCAAAGCCTAACACAACAGCCCGCATACATCTGTCTTAGCTTGTCCAAACGCCCCCTTCTTCTGGAACTGGAATTCAGTCTGCTTCCCCTTGTCTGTGTCTCCTCCTCCGAAAATAGGATTTTATTTACTTTAGTTCTTTGTTTTCCTTTTCCTGCCTGAATTTCCTCCTCCCCTGCACCAGCTGGGTGGCGGGGGGCATTTGAACTCAACCTGGTCCAGAGACAAGCTTCAAAGGGATTGACAACTTCATTGTTCCTTATTTGTGAGTGAGGCGATCTCAGGGGTGGGCAACTATGGCCCAGGGGCCACATCCGGCCCTCCAGACGTTTTAATCTGGTCCTCGAGCTCCTGCCAGGGAGTGGGGTCTGGGGCTTGCCCCGCTCCACGCAGCTCCCAGAAGCAGTGGCATGACCCCCCTCTGGCTCCTACGTGTAGGGGCAGCCAAGGGGCTCTGCACGCTGCCCCCGCAGCTCCCAATGTCCAGGAACTGCGTCCAATGGGAGCTGCAGGGGTGGCGCCTGAGGACAGGGCAGCACGCAGACCCACCTGGCCGCGCCTCCACTTAGGAGCCGGAGGGGTGACATGTTGCTTCTGGGAGCTGCTTGAGGTAAGCGCCGCCCAGAGCCTGCACCCCTGGCCCACTCCTGCATCCTAACCCCTTACCCCAGCCATGATCCTCCTCCCACCCTCCGAACCCCTCAGTCCCACCCTGGAGCACTCTCCTCCACCCCCAACCCCTCATCCCCAGCCCCACCCCAGAGCCCGCACCCTCAGCCGGAGCCCCCTCCTGCACCCAAAACTCATTTCTGGCCCCACCCCAGAGCTCGCACCTCACCCCCTCCTGCACCCCAACCCCCAATTTCCTGAACATTCATGGCCTGCCATGTAATTTCCATACCCAGATGTGGCCTTCAGGCCAAAAAGTTTGGCAACTCCTGGGCTATCTGAAATTAATAATCTCTTTGCCTGCCAGGTGCTGTATGCTTCTGTTGGAATTGCCTCCTTTGTAATCATACCAGCACAAACACGAGTAGATAATAGATAGTATTTATAAAATGCCAGGACATTAAGAATGTAGAAGATGCCAGTATAGACAAAGAAATGGCTATTTAAAAGATGCACACTGATCTCCAAATGAGCATCAGTTTCTTGGGATATACTTTCAAGTGTAACAAAAGTGCACTTAGAAACAGCACTTGCCCCTTGTCACACAGGGGTTGCAATGGTAAGTGCATCTTTAAAGAAACTGGAGAGAAGAAAATCTAGTTGTGTAAAAATCTATGCAATTTGTTGGCCTTTGATATTGTACTTGTCTTCTCAAGCACGTTCTCCCAGCTAGGGTAATCTTGAGAGAAGAGACAATACTGATAATATTTCAGTCTGGTTCTATAATAGCACCCTCATTTGCTTCTGTTACATCTGTAATTTAAGTGAAACCTATATATCCATCAGCTATGAAGCAGAACATGCACCCTTGGGAACACAATGGGCCAGATGGTGAATCCCTTGCTCACACTAGTTACTCACGTGAGTTGTTCCATTCACTTCAACTGATGAAAATGAGAGGAGAATCAGGTCCAAGGATTCCACGTGTACCTTATTTTAAGAGTAAATTGTACTTTACAATTACCTCATTTAATTAGAAGTTATGGCACTTTCTCTGTCTCCTCATGATCTTCGTATTAGGACACAAAGGATGTTTTTTCCCTTCCCCCACTTAGCAGCCATCTTTCAGAAATGGGGGGGTGTCAAGTTTTAACATCTGCTGAGGTGCTGGCCCAGTGTTTCCAAAGTGTTTTAAGGTCCTAAAATAAGAGAGAAGATGTTCAGAAATGACTATTTTGGTATGGTCAGCCAGGCTTTTCCTTATTTTATTGGACCAACTTCTGTTCGTGAAAAAGACAAGCTTTTGAGCTACAGAGAGCTCTTCTTCAGGTCTGGCTCTTTACCATGACCCCATTTAATTTGAGAGTGCGCCACAAAACTTCTATCTCCTCATGATCTTATCCCAGACCTAGAGATGAAATCAGTGCTGCTTGAAAGCATGTCTCTTGGACCAACACAAGTTGGTCCAATAAAAGATATTACCTCACCCACCTTGTCTCAGTGATATGGAACAACTGAGACGCAGAATCCATGATTTCTCCTTCTATTCCCCTAAGGAAGGAATGTTTCAGGTCCAGTCAGAGTTCCTCAGAACCACAAAAGAAATCTCCAAAAATCTGTATCCTCCAAATTCTATAAGAAGGTTAAAACAAATATAGAATTTAAAGAAAATTAGAACTGCTCTAGGACTCGTCCATAAGGTGTCTGAGGCATGATTAGTCACAAGGGCAAAAAAGGATTTTTAATTGCAGTTTGTAAGGACAGTTTCCATTTGAGAGAAATATTCCTACATTTGAAACTTTTTGCTAGCAGCAAGAAAACCCTTTAGAAACAAGAGAGATACTTCTTTCTTTCAAGGCTCTTTCAGCAGACTCTCAGTTACAATTCCCTGCCTTAGTGGAGACAAGGCCTCGTAGTGTCACCGGGAAACAAACTAGGCAAGGTCAGCCCTGGTTGGGGGGAATATAATGTTGACTTCAGCTAGCTATCTTGCTGTTCAACTTACAGCTGCCTTGTCTCCACTAGGATTTGACAGCAAGATAACTGTGGCACGTTAGTTATCTTGTTGTAAAAAGAAAGATACATACCTTTGGGACAGTGGAGACAGACGAATTCTCACTGGGGTCAAATAGTGTGGATACCTACATTTAAATATCATGGGATAAAGACCACATATTGCTACATTCCCAGTACATTTCACAGTTGACATAGACTGCAGATTAATGATCACCACATGTGGTCACCCTGGCCCCAATCCACAGAGGTATTTAGGTGCATCATCATACAACCCAGATTTAGGCACTTAAGTCCTAGTTTTAGGCTCCAGTGCAATCCACAAAATTTGCAGCAAACCCTTTATGCACCTAAACTCACTTGGGCAACTCAGATTTCATGGTAGAATTTCCCCCAGTGCCTAAATTTCTGCCTCTGGGCATGCACACTGCTGCCTCCTTCTAAGTGTCCAATTGTCTATCTTCCATAGCGATTCACAGACAGACGAATGTCTATCTTGCATGCAGAGGAAGGCATGCTCAGAGGCTGCTTACTAAACTGGGTCCCATTCATAATCTGGCAAGAGGAAGTGCTCATGTTACAGCTTGTATCCCAGTGGTTAAAGCATTCCCCTAGGATGTGGGAGACCCAGGTTCAGTTTCCCCCTCTGCCTGATGGGGAGAAAGAACAGTGGTCTCCCATGTCTCAGGAGAATGCTCTAACCACTGGGCTATGGGATGTTCTAATATGGGGCTCACTAAGTCTCTCTCCTTGAAACTGTTCCACTGTGGAGCAATAACGAACGAGTGACTGGAGCAGGGGGACTGGACCCTGCTGTCTCCCACCTCCCGGGTGGGTGCCCTAAACAACAACAGAGTCAATCTCTCACCCCCAACGACTGTTCCACTGTGGATTAATACTTTCATAGCCATTGGGTGGGAAAGAGTGTGATTCTACATGCATCCGATGAAGTGAGCTGTAGCTCATGAAAGCTTATGCTCAAATAAATTTGTTAGTCTCTAAGGTGCCACAAGTCCTCCTTTTCTTTTTGCGTATACAGACTAACACGGCTGCTACTCTGAATTCTACAGGCTGGTGTTTAGGGCACCCAGCTGGGAAATGGGAGACCCCTGTACAAATCCTTTCTCCCCTTGTGGTAGTGAAAGGGAACTGAACCTGAGTCCAGGTGAGTACTTTAACCACTGGGCTGACTGTATAAGGCAGGCATCACCTTCTCCAGCCAAGGCAAGTGCCCGACTCATTCCCTCACAAAGCTTATTAGGCATCTAAGGGGCCTGACTCCAGGAGACAGGTTCCTGTTGGTGGATCACAAGCTCAGATCGGTACATACCTCCAAGAGAGGGGAGGGGTTTAGGACATATCCTTCTTGGAAGTATCTCTCATTGGCTAGCTTAGGTAGCCCCCACACCTAGCATGCTGGCTTTTGTGGATTGCATTCTAAGGCACTTCTCTCTCCCCATGTGTTGTATAGAGAGCAAAAGCACTAACTAGGCTTTGCAGATCGCATTGTTATTCCTGGGATTTGCTAGGTGCCTAAAAGTTAGGTATTGCCACTCTCAGTGTTGCAGTGCTTCAGTCCCTTTGTGAATCTGGGCCACTGTACTTCCATAGTATCTCCAGCTATCACAGGAACCAAATCTCCCTCCCTATACTAAACCCAGCTGTCCAGGCTGTGTGCTGGAAAGTCCCACCTTGAATGGCCAGGCCAATGGGAGCTGCTGGAAGCGGTGTGGGCTGAGGGACGTACTGGCCGCCACTTCCAACAGCTCCCATTGGCCTGGAGCAGCGAACCGCAGCCACTGGGAGCTGCGATCGGCCGAACCTGTGGACGCAGCAGGTAAACAAACCGGCCTGGCCCACCAGGGGCTTTCCCTGCACAAGTGGTGGAACAAGTTTGGGAACCACTGGGCTAGGCAGACGCTATTGCATTGTGTGTTAGGGGAGCCCTAACAGGCAATAAGGAGAAGATCTGTAGATTGACCTCACCCAGCAGACCTTACAACACAGAGATAGAGGCCAACTCTGTGGTTTCCACCCTGAAAGGTGCAAGAGATGCAGACCCCCAACTCCTGTCTCCTTGCCTGTTAGTCAGCAGAATCACATTAGTTCTATTACTCACAGGGCTCCCTGAAGCCACAGTGGTGGGCAGAGCAGAATGAATAACTAGGTACATTTTCAGCAAGGTGCTCTAGCATCACAGGACCACAGAAAAAAAACCAACTGCTAAATCATTCCCATTTACCCCAGCTCCATTCTATATGGCATGCAGGGAGGGTGGAATCAAATAGACTGTAGCACAAGTGCCCTGCAGTTGTCAGAACATGCAACTTTAGATTTTCCAAGTGCAACAGAGTCCTACCTATCAGTGGGAGTGGTTGTGCCTCAGTTTGCCCAGTTCAGATGTCTCCATTTCTCCTCAGATTTGCAATCTCCCTTTTGTGGAAGGGTCAGTTAGGTTGGTTGCTTTTTAGTGATTTGGCTCTCCAGAACAACCAAAAGAGTCCAAAACAAAACACTTCAACCTTCCTGTGCTTAACAGTCTACTGCCTCATTGACCCAGGACTAAAGAGACTCTTGGCCCACCTCAAGCTAAACGATTCCTTCTTTGGTTCTCCACAGGCCGCAACTTTCACCTCTGTCGTGGAAGGGATCCCAAGGGGACCTCCTGCCAACTCACTGGAAATTTCAACAGAAGGCCACCAAACAACTGTGGTAGCTGCCATCTTGGCCAACACACCAGGGATAGAGTGGGAACCTCCAGAGCTGGAGCAGGGGACAGGGAACATCTACAATGGAATCTTCTTTTCCATGGATTAGACGCTGAGGGGAACCTGTAATGCATGCTCACCAGGGGGTTGCCCAAGCACACATACCAACACCAGATCTCAAGCCCACACTCATGTATGTTATCCCAGGCCTTTTCCTTCATATTCTTTACCCCTCCTTAGAGTTCTTTGTTCTTTTCTTACCTGTCTTCAGGCCTCCTCCCAGACCTTTTCCCACTACTCTAAGTCTGGCCTCTCCCTGGTCTTTCTAAAACTAACCAAACATCCGCATTATATAGTCTTGCAATCACCTGCTGTTCATCACATGTCTGCACTACATCTCCCATCAGCATCTCTGAACTACATTCCCCAGAATTCCCTCATTACCTGCTGAACCAAGCATGGGCAGTACTTGACCTATAGCAGGGGCGGGCAAACTTTTTGGCCTGAGGGCCACATCGGGTTTCAAAAATTGTATGGAGGGCCAGTTAGGGGAGGCTGTGCCTCCCCAAACAGTGAGGCGTGGCCTGGCCCCTGACCCCTATCCAACCCCCCCTGCTTCTCGCCCCCTGATGGCCCCCCTGGGACTCCTGCCCCATCCAATGACCCCTTCTCCCTCTCCCCTGACTGCCCCCCGCCCCTCCATCCAACCCCTCCTCTCATTCCTGACTGTCCCCCCGGGATCCCTGCCCCCATTCAACCCCCCTGTTCCCCGCCCTCTGACTGCCCCGACCCCTATCCACACCCCCGCCCCCTGACCACCCCCTCAAACTCCCCTGCCCTCTATCCAACCCCCCCTTACCCCTTACCGTGCTGCCTGGAGCACCTGTGGCTGGCGGCGCTACAGCCGTGCCGCCCAGCTGGAGCCAGCCATGACACCGACCAGCACAGAGCATCGGGTCAAGCCGGGCTCTGCAGCTGCACTGCCCCGGGAGCTCGCAGCCCGGCCGCCCAGAGCACTGCGCCAGCGGTGCAGTGAGCTGAGGGTGTGGGGGAGGGGAAAAAGCAGGGGAGGGACTGGGGGCGAGCCTCCCGGGCCAGGAGCTCAGGTGCTGGGCAGGAGGGTCCCACAGGCTGGATGTGGCCCACGGGCCATGGTTTGCCCACCTCTGACCTATAGCCTGATTTAATGGGCCAGCACACACCCTGTTACAATGAGAATCTGTGTTCTGTTTTCTTAAAACTATAGCAGGAAATTCGGCAGGCGAAAAATTAGGAATACTGTATAGTGAAACAGAAAGTAGCTTTAGGGAAAATGTTGTTTTCCTAACACTAGTAAAGTTCCTTGTTAGAAGAGAAAAGGAGTACTTGTGGCACCTTAGAGACTAACAAATTTATTTGAGCATAAGCTTTGGTGAGCTACAGCTCAGTTCATCGGATGCATTCAGCCATTTCCAGCACTTGACAAGAACGTCTGAGGAACAGTGGGGGTTGGGGGGGGGAGATATTTCCCTACCCCCACCCCCCACTGTTCCTCAGACGTTCTTGTCAAGTGCTGGAAATGGCCCACCTTGATTATCACTACAAAAGGTTCCGCCCCCCCCCCCCCCGCTCTCCTGCTGGTAATAGCTCACCTTAAGTGATCACTCTCCTTACAGTTTTCAGAGTAACAGCCGTGTTAGTCTGTATTCGCAAAAAGAAAAGGAGTACTTGTGGCACCTTAGAGACTAACCAATTTATTTGAGCATAAGCTTTCGTGAGCTACAGCTCACTTCATCGGATGCATACTGTGGAAACTGCAGAAGACATTATATACACAGAGATCATGAAACAATACCTCCTCCCACCCCACTCTCCTGCTGGTAATAGCTTATCTAAAGTGACAGGTTTCAGAGTAACAGCCGTGTTAGTCTGTATTCGTAAAAAGAAAAAAGAAAAGGAGTACTTGTGGCACCTTAGAGACTAACCAGTTTATTTGAGCATGAGCTTTCGTGAGCTACAGCTCACTTCATCGGATGCATAGCATATCGTGGAAACTGCACGATATGCTATGCATCCGATGAAGTGAGCTGTAGCTCACGAAAGCTCATGCTCAAATAAACTGGTTAGTCTCTAAGGTGCCACAAGTACTCCTTTTCTTTTTTCTTTTTATCTAAAGTGATCACTCTCCTTACAATGTGTATGATAATCAAGTTGGGCCATTTCCAGCACAAATCCAGGTTTTCTCACCCTCCGCCCCCCCCCCCCCCCAAACTCACTCTCCTGCTGGTAATAGCCCATCCAAAGTGACCACTCTCTTTACAATGTGTATGATAATCAAGTTGGGCCATTTCCAGCACAAATCCAGGTTTTCTCACCCCCCCCCTTTTTTTTTTTCAAAAAACCACACACACAAACTCATATGGTAACACCCATTGTTTCATGTTCTCTATGTATATAAATCTCCCCATTGTATTTTCCACTGAATGCATCCGATGAAGTGAGCTGTAGCTCACGAAAGCTTATACTCAAATAAATTTGTTAGTCTCTAAGGTGCCACAAGTCCTCCTTTTCTTTTTGTTTTAACTGAGTTGGTCATGGAGGTAGTTTTGCAACCTAACTGTCCTGAAGAGCTAGTTTTCCTGGCTGGTTGCAGCCTGCAGCCATTGGTTATCTTTCTGAGATTACTATCCCCAGGCATTATGAAGCAATTTCTATCTTGAATTTCCCTCAGAAAGATTAAACTGCAACATTTTCAGCTTTGCAATTCCCACCCCTAAAGTTTCGTAACCAGGTGATATAGTATCAATCCACAATCCAAAAGGAGACAGCAAAACAATGTGGCTTTGCAAAGAAAAGAGTTAGACCAGCTCAGGCAGAAATATTGACAGGTAGCATTAAACGATCCATATTCTTAGGCCTTGTTTGCACAAGAGATTTGCCATGATCACAGCCATTGGTGGACAGATGCCTCCGTAGCTGTGCCAATGCAAACCCCTGCTGTAGACTGGCAAAGCCACTGTAAGTCATGATTTTCACCTATACTATTATCCTAGTTCACTCACACTGGTGCAGACAGTAGCTTTATCTGTCTACACTAGTTATCTGTCTACACTTGGGCAGCTACATGTGTAGTTAATATGGCTGAAAATCCCACTGCCTGCCAGGCCTCTCCCTACGTTTTGCCATGCAGCCTTAGGCAAACCTCAAGCTCTTGGTGTCTCTGTTTCCTTATCTATAAAATGGGAGTAACAAAACATATCTGGCTTCAGAAGTAATATAAGCAATGTGAGTATATCATTGTTTGCCCCTTGTCTTAAAGTGCTAACCATTATTACTGCAGCGTTGTTGTATGTTTGTTGATCCCAGGACAGGAAAGAGACAAGGTAGGTAAGGTAGTGTCTTTTATTGGACCAACTGCCTTTAGTGGAAGGGACAAGCTTTCGAACTACACTAGTCTAACCCCCTCCCAAGACACAGGGTTTGTTAATGGCTATCCAGCCTCTTTCTGAAAACCTCCAGTGAAGGAGTTTCCACAACTTCTCTAGGTAGCTTATTCCATTGTCCTACTGTTCTTACAGTTAGGACGTTTTTCCTGAGAAAAGTTTTTTTCTGATTACCTCACCCACCTTGTCTCTTATCCTGGGACCTACCCAGCTACGACAATCATTTTGAGATTTGGCAACACCGAAATATTGATCTTTTTTTTTTAAAAAAAAACTTCGCTCTTCAGTTTTATGCTTGCTGTTTTGCACTAGATACTGATTGTCCCCTGTTATGGTTTAGTGTCCAACTTCCTTCCCAAGTGCAGCTTGTCAAATAAGGAAATCCTGCCTGGAAAATGCTGGGAAGTGCTTGCTTTATTCCTTTTCCCCAGGCACTGAAATCCTACCTTGTTTTGCAAGATGAAGGCGTATCAACTTGAATTTGTTTTTAAACTCTAGATACAGGAGGACAGAAAAGGCTAAACCATGGCAGTAAATATACTCAAAAAGAACAGGAGGACTTGTGGCACCTTAGAGACTAACAAATTTGTTAGTCTCTAAGGTGCCACAAGTCCTCCTGTTCTTTTTGCAGATACAGACTAACACGGCTGCTACTCTGAGACCAGTAAATATACTGTGGCTTTAGTTAAAAAAATATGCAACTTGCCTTCAAGTCAGCCCTATGGACTTTCATCAACTATTGCCACAGTTATAGATTAACTGGCTACTTTTTAAACCAAATGTTTTTAAATCCAATCTTTAGTTAAATATCTAAATAACATGTTTGGAAGGGGCATGATGTATGTGGCAAGTGCATCAGCCTGAGAGATGGTTTTCATTTCCTCCTCCTGCCTGTGTTATTAACTGGATTGCACTGTGGCAGGGCTCGGGGTTATTCAGGCAATGGAAAATATCCTGAAACTGGCAAACTTTACCTTCCATGAACAGCAGTTTTTAGGAATGCCATTACAAGCCCAGCCTCCTTTGGCTTCACTCCCTTTGATTATCAGGCCACAGCACACTTTTTAAACTCCTGGCTTTGTTATTGGCTAAGAGGAAGTCCTACTCCCTGTTATCCTATAATCTCTAAACTTTGGGCTGAGGAGGTGACAGCCTTGCCGTTTCAAAATGATTAAAAACAAAACTTTCCATAGAAACTCCCAATGCAGAGACCATCGGTTTTTGCAATGGCCTTATAATATTTGTAGTAAACAATTTTCTACCCTATTTGTTATGCAACCGAACCCTTTTTTTTTTTTAACCACGGCTGCACTTAAAAAAGAGGTTTTAATACAATATCCACAATGAGGGCCAGGTTTTTTTCTTGAGTAGTTGCAGTTAATTTAGAACTCAGTGATCTGTATGAATCATTCAGATTATTCCTTCTAATTTGCATTATTTTGCATTTTAACAATTAATGTAATCTACCACCATGCTGCCTATTCACCTAACTTTGTAAAGTCCTCTCTAAAGTTCTCCCCAGTTTTCTTTAGCATCGACTAACCTAAATAATTCCTAACTGTAATGTAGCCCACGCTCTCTGAAATCATTACAGTGCTGTCTACATGGGGGAGTTAGGTCAGTATAATGGTGTCATTCAGGGGTGTAGTTATACCGATATAGGTTTGTAATGTAGACCTGGCCTAACTGCTGTGAACACAAGCCCTAAATCTGTTTGCCAAGTGGTGGTGCTTCTCTTCTTACTTATGGGAATGAGAAAGTGTACCCCATTTAAGAGGATAAATAAGTAGCCCCCTGTTCTTCAGTCTTGCTCTCTGCACCCACACAAGTCTTGAACACAGAGCTGGACACAGCCTAGGGGATGGCATTTTTGTAGGTGCACCACATTACAATATTGTCAGAAGTTTTAGGACATCAAGTGTGTGAATGGCAGTTTCTCTCACTGAGAAAGGAGAAATCTCATTAAAATCATTCCCTAAGTATCAGCTTGTGTATTTCTTTTAAACTGTCTCAGGTAGAAACTACATCCCAGGCAAAGACAGTCAAGACACTTTACAGAAAGGAAGCAAGTGAAAGAAACTTAGTTTTCTCTGCTTGCATATTTGGCACCCCACAGAGCAGTACTTATCTGTTCTATTTTCATGGAGGGCAAAGTCTCTGATCAAAGATAAGGGTAATAACATGTCATGCTTCAGGGCATAAGTAGATTGCTGTTTGTCAGGAATTATTTTTCCTCTCTCTAAAATGCTACAGAGTCAGCTAGGTAAGTTATGGATTTCCCTCCCACTTTGCTATGAATTATTAAAGCTAAGATTCACAACTGCCTTGCACCTTGAGTACTTACTTTCACCTGTGCAAAGTGGAAGTAAGATGCCACCATTCAGGTGCAGTGATAGTCACCCACTTTGCACAGGTCTGGAGGACTCCATAAGGTGCAAGGCTGCAGAAGATCAGGATCCAATTTTTAATAGCCAGATTCAAACATGCCTACACTGGCCACTGCTGGATACTAGACTTGATGGATCAATGGTCTGCTTCAGTATGAGGAATCCTAGTAAGAGGTCTGAGGCCTTGCCTACACTTAAAAATTAGATCAACCTAGCTACATCGCTTGGGGTTGTGAAAAATTTCGTGTCCCGAGGATATATCTACACAACAGGTGCTACAGTTATAGTTATAGTCTACACTTCCTATATCGACAGATATTTCTACACTTCCTATATTGACAGAAGAGGTTTGTCTGTCAATGTAGTTAATCCACCTCTCTGAGGCCTGGTCTGCTGTCATAAATATAAAGGGAAGGGTAAATCCCTTTAAAATCCCTCCTGGCCAGAGGAAAACTCCTCTCACCTGTAAAGGGTTAAGAAGCTAAAGGTAACCTCGCTGGCACCTGACCAAAATGACCAATGAGGAGACAAGATACTTTCAAAAGCTGGGAGGAGGGAGAGAAACAAAGGGTCTCTGTCTGTCTGTATGCTGCTTTTGTTGGGGATAGAACAGGAATGGAGTCTTAGAACTTTTAGTAAGTAATCTAGCTAGGTATGCGTTAGATTATGATTTCTTTAAATGGCTGAGAAAAGAATTGTGCTGAATAGAATAACTATTTCTGTCTGTGTATCTTTTTTGTAACTTAAGGTTTTGCCTAGAGGGATTCTCTGTGTTTTGAATCTAATTACCCTGTAAGGTATCTACCATCCTGATTTTACAGAGGGGATTTCTTTACTTCTATTTACTCCTATTTCTATTAAAAGTCTTCTTGTAAGAAAACTGAATGCTTTTTCATTGTTCTCAGATCCAAGGGTTTGGGTCTGTGGTCACCTGTGCAAATTGGTGAGGCTTTTTACCAAACCTTGTCCAGGAAGTGGGGTGCAAGGTTTTGGGAAGTATTTGGGGGGAAAGACGTTTCCAAACAGCTCTTCCCCAGTAACCAGTATTTGTTTGGTGGTGGTAGCGGCCAATCCAAGGACAAAGGGTGGAATATTTTGTACCTTGGGGAAGTTTTGACCTAAGCTGGTAAAGATAAGCTTAGGAGGTTTTCATGCAGGTCCCCACATCTGTACCCTAGCGTTCAGAGTGGGGAAGGAACCTTGACATCTACACTACGAGTTTATGTCGGATTTAGGCGTTAAATCAAATTAACCCTGCACCTGTCCACACAACGAAGCCATTTTTTCGACATAAAGGGCTCTTAAAACTGATTTCTGTGCTCCTCCCCAAGGAGGGGATTAGCGCTGAAATCGACATCGCCGTTTCGAATTAGGGTTAGTGCGGACGCAATTCGAAGGTATTGGCCGCCGGGAGCTATCCCACAGTGCACCATTGTGACCGCTCTGGACAGCACTCTGAACTCAGATGCACTGGCCAGATGTACAGGAAAAGCCCTGGGAACTTTTGAATCTCATTTCCGGTTTGACCAGGCGAGCTCATCAGCACAGGTGACCATGCAGTCCCAGAATCGAAAAAGGGCTCCAGCATGGACCGAACGGGAGGTACTGGATCTGATTGCTGTACGGGGAGAGGAATCCGTGCTATCAGAACTACGTTCCAAAAGATGAAATGCCAAAACATTTCAAAAAATCTCCGAGGCCATGAGGGACAGAGGCTACAGCAGGGATGCAACACAGCGCCGCGTGTAACTTAAGGAGCTCAGACAATCGTACCAGAAAACCAAAGAATCAAACGGACGCTCCGGGACAGAGCCCCAGACATGACGCTTCTACACTGAGCTACATGCAATTTTAGGGGGGGCCACCACCACTACCCCACCCCGTCCGTGGACTTCGATGATGGGTTACTCTCCGCCATGCCTGAGGATTTTGTGGATGGGGAAGATGAGGAGGAAGACGAGCTTGAGGAGAGCACACAGCACACCATTCTCCCCGACAGCCAGGATCTTTTTATCACCCTGACTGAAATACCCTCCGAACACAACTAAGCCAGAGAAGGGACCTCTGGTGAGTGTACCTTTTTAAATATAATACACGTTATAAAAGCAAGCATTTTTTAATGATTAAGTAGCCCTGAGGACTTGGGATGCATTTGTGGCCAGTACAGCTACTGGAAAAGTCTGTTAACGTGTCTGGGGATGGAGCGGAAATCCTCCAGGGACATCTCCATGAAGCTCTCCTGGAGGTACTCTAAAAGCCTTTGCAGAAGGTTTCTGGGAAGAGCAGCCTTATTCCGTCCTTCATGGTAGGACACTTTACCACGCCATGCTAGTAGCAAGTAATCTGGTATCACTGCATGACAAAGCCTGACGGCATATGGTCCCGGTGTTTGCTGGCATTCAATCAACATCCGTTCTTTATCTCTCTGTGTTATCCTCAGGAGAGTTATATCGTTCATGGTAACCTGGTTGAAATAGGGGAATTTAATTAAGGGGACATTCAGAGGTGGCTGTTCCTACTGGGCTGTTTGCCTGTGGCTGAAAAGAAATCCTCCCCGCAGTTAGCCATGCTGTGTGGGGAGGACCCCACTGGTGCTGAGCTGTTCACTTTTGGCTAGCAGGGATCTTCCCTGATACCAGCCATGCGGTGGGGTGAGGGGTAAAGCAATCATCCCAGAGAATTGGATGGGGAGGGAGAGGGGGGTTAGTTTGGTTTCTGCTGCTGCACATTAACAGGAAAACCGTAGCACTAAATGGCCAACTCAACGTGCTTTGCTTGGTATGGGAGAGGAGGGCACTGCAGTTATGAAGGTTGCAGAAGCTGAAAGACTATGGCTTACCATTGCCACCTGCAAGCCGAATTCTGTTGCCCGGCACTGCGTGTGTGATCGCTAACACCAAAGCCGCAGGCACTCCATATAAGATGCAAAATGCAACCTTGTACCAAAATCACATATGCTATGTAATGTGAATAGTGTTGTTCACCGTGAAAGAGTCTAGCCATTGTTCTGTAAAATGTATCTTTTTAAATACTTCACTCCCTTTTTTTCCTCCAGCAGCTGCAAATGTTTCAAGCCTCCCTCCTCCATCCCAAAGGCTATCTCAGATAAGGCGGCGACAAAAACGCATGCGCGATGAAATGTTCTTCAAGCTCATGCAGTCATCTGGCACTGACAGAGCTCAGCAGAATGTATGGAGGGACACAATAGCAGAGTACAGGAAAGTGGCCGATGAACGTGAGGAGAGGTGGCAGCAGGAAGATCAGAGGAGGCATGAGGCAACGCTGGGGCTACTGCAGGATCAAACAGACATGCTCCGGAGTCTGGTGGAGGTTCATGAACGGCAGCAGGATCACAGACTGCCGCTGCAGCCCCAGTTTAACTGCCCTCCCTCCTCCCCAAGTTCCATAGCCTCCTCACCCAGACGCCCAAGAACGCGGGGGGTGGGGGGGAGGCTCCGGGCACCCAACCACTCCACCCCAGCGGACAGCCCAAGCAAGAGAAGGCTGGCATTCAACAAGTTTTAAAGTGGCCTTTTCCTTCCCTCCTACCCTCCTCCCACACCCCACCCAGGCTACCTTGTTTTTATAATCAATTAATAAAGAATACATGTTTTTTAAACGATAGTGACTTTATTTCCTTTGCAAGCAAGCTGTGATCGAAGGGGGGAGGGCGGGTGGCTTACAGGGAATTTAGAGTCAACCAAGGGGGTGGGTTTTCATCAGGGAAAAACAAACAGAAGTGTGACACAGTACCCTGGCCAGTCATGAAATTGGTTTTCAAAGCTTCTCTGATGCGCAGCGCTTCCTGCTACACTATTCTAACTGCCCTGGTGTCTGGCTGTGCATATTCAGCGGCCAGATGATTTGCCTCAACCTCCCACCCCGCCATAAATGTCTCCCCCTTACTCTCACAGAGATTGTGAAGCACACAGCAAGCAGCAATAACAATGGGAATATTGGTTTCGCTGAGGTCTGAACGAGTCAGTAAACTGCGCCAGCGACCCTTTAAACGTCCAAATGCACACTCTACCACCATTCTGGACTTTTTCAGCCTATAGTTGAACAGGTCCTGACTACTGTCCAGGGTGCCTGTGTATGGCTTCATGAGCCAGGGCATTAAGGGGTAGGCTGGGTCCCCAAGGATAACTATAGGCATTTCAACATCCCCAACGGTTATTTTCTGGTCTGGGAAGTAAATCCCTTCCTGCAGCCATTTAAACAGACTAGAGTTCCTGAAGACGCAAGCGTCATGAACCTTTCCCGGCCATCCCACGTTGATGTTGGTGTAACGTCCCTTGTGATCCACCAGTGCTTGCAGCACCGTTGAAAAGTACCCCTTGCGGTTTATGTACTGGCTGTCGTGGTGTTCTGGTCCCAAGATACGGATATGCATTCCATCTATAGCCCCACCACAGTTAGGGAATCCCATTGCAGCAAAGCCATCTAGTATGACCTGCACATTTCCCAGAGTCACCTTTGATAGCAGCAGCTCAATGGTTGCGTTGGCTACTTGTATCACAGCAACCCCCACAGTAGATTTGCCCACTCCAAATTGATTACCGACTGACAGATAGCTGTCTGGCGTTGCAAGCTTCCACAGGGCTATTGCCACTCGCTTGTGAACTGTGTGGGCTGCTCTCATCTTGGTATTCTTGCGCTTCAGGGCAGGGGAAAGCAAGTCACAAAGTTCCATGAAAGTGCCCTTACGCATGCAAAAGTTTCGGAGCCACTGGGAATCATCCCAAACCTGCAATACTATGCTGTCCCACCACTCTGTGCTTGTTTCCCAGGCCCAGAATCGGGGCAGGCTCACGGCATGAGCCTGCCCCAGTAACACCATGATCTCCAAATTGCTGGGGACCGCGGTTTTAGAGAAATCTGTGTTCATGTCCTTATCATCGCGCTGCCGTCGCCTCCTCGCCTGGTTTTTCAGGTGCTGGTTCTGCATAAACTGCACGATAATGCGCAAGGTGTTTACAATGGTCAAAACTGCTGTGGTGAGCTGAACGGGCTCCATGCTTGCCATGCTATGGTGTCTGCTCGGGCAATCCACGGAAAAGGGCGCAAAATGATTACCGTGAATCTACGCTCTCGTAAGGGTTGCCAGAAGCAGACGACGAACACAAAAAAAAAGCAATAGCGAGCCTAGCGCCTACTGCCTGGTGGGCATAAAACCGTGACTGCGGTTCCCTCAGTTGAGGTTGTCAGAACCAGAAGAGCCTTGCCTCCAACATGCGCCTCTGCCTGTTCCTCGGCTGCTGGTATCTTACGGTCTGGGGAGACCATGATGACAATTCTTTTATCCAGCAGCAGGTGTGGATAGCTCAGACCCTTAATATTTCTAATTGCTGGGTCTGCAGCCACATCCCAGCCCACTCTCAAACTGGTGTTCCTGTCCTGGCTATCCCACTCAAGTCCCCAGACCTCACTGGAGGGCCTCATCCGTTTAACAAAATATGGAACAGCAATGACACTTGGGAAGCAGTAGGAATAAATGCATCTAAATGGATAAGTGTGGTGGAGGGAAAGGGTCATTGGTGTTGGGTGTGTAATGGGACAGGGCTGGATCTGGGGAAAAGCCGTTGCCTTCAGCATATTGTGGCCAATGGTGTATGGGATTATTCAAACAAAACTAAAAAGTGGCGGGCCGGGTATGGAGATACGAATTTTTTCTCAAGCTGGGATCAAACAGAGAAATCAATCTCATGTTCCCCCTAGAGTAACCTTAGTGAAAACAATACAATCTTTCAGTGTCATGCAAATAACACCACTCCTCGTAAGGAGAATTACCCTGTACCCTTTGGGGGATACTACTCCTCCTTTGCAAACACCTATATGACAAATGGGTGCAACCGACCCTTCCCGGCCTTAATAGGCCATCACTGGGTGTGTGGGACCAGAGCTTATACCGCACTACCAGCTAATTGGTCAGGAATCTGTTATCCCACCCGACTCTTCCCACAATTCCAAGTGCTAGGAACCTTCCCTTGAGAACGCCTCCACAATTTCAGGCGAAAAAGAAGGGACTTAACAGATGCCCAATTGTATGTAAATAAAATAAGCCCCTTAACCTGGGAAGAGGCCAATGGCGGTTCCTTAATACCATTAGGGGGAGTAATACACCATGCAAAAAGGCTCCTAAGGTTACAAGCAGTAGTTGAAATAATGGCAAATGAAACCGGAGAAAGTTTAAGAGCCCTGGCCAAAGAAACAGGGGCAATCTGACAGATGGCCCTCCAAAATCGTCAGGCATTGGACATAGTGCTGGCGGCAAAAGGAGGGACTTGTGCTCGCATTGGAAAAGACTGCTGTGTGTATATCCCAGACAACACCAATGAGGTAATAGATCATGCTAGCCACTTAGAACAAATCGCATATCTTCCCCACGAAGAGCCAAGTTCTTTATGGAAGTGGCTAAGTAACCTTTTCAATTGCTCTGGCATAGGAAACTGGTTGTTTCAGGGAGCCCTAACTCTCCTGTTTGGAATCCTAATAATTTTTGTATGTTTTCAGTTACTTTCCTGTTGTATCCAAAATTGTGTCAGGCATGCTACACAGATAGCTGCCCCAAACCAGAGTGCTAATTTGATGATTTTAAATATCACTGATGAACAAAGAGATAAAGAACAATTGATATGTGGAACCCAGTAATTGTTGGTCATTGCGTAGCTTGACCAAAAGGCGGGATTGTGAAAGTAGAATGAATTATATTGAAATTATAATTCATTAAAGAAATGCTGCTTGAAAGATTTGTTGAAATATAGTTGTCAGGAAGAGAAACATTAAGGAGTATGAGACAATGGGTCCTCAAACTAATTAACTTAGAGCTCCTACTGAGCTAGGAGATTGGTAAACGTTAGTATGCAAATAAGATATGTATGTATATTTGTCAGTTTCTGCTTCCTTTTGTCTCCTATGTTGGACTGGCTTTGGCTTGTCTGTATAAATGGGTTGGCTTGAGCTTTTTGCAGAAGGCTCACATATATCTGGGTGCATTGGCAAAGCGCTTTGCTAATAAACAGAGTGGTCTGACAAATTCAGTGAGTCTTGAATCTGACTTTGACAGATTTCTGCTCACTAAGTAATTTATTAGTTAAAGTTGATAGAGCCGGTTGAAAATTTCCTGACAGGACAGTTTTTCATCCGAAAATATTAAATATGTATTTGATTAAATTGAAATGTTTCTAGGGAACATATTGATTTTGTCAAAAATATTGAAATGTTTCATTATTTCATTTTGATAAGGTCAAAGCATTCATTTAATCTTTATCGTTTTGCATAATACAATATAATAAAATACTTGAAACAATAAAGACAAAATGAGGTGTTTTGATGCTATTGAAACAACATTTTGATGAGGTCATTTTGATATTTCTGAAAAAAATCCTATCCTGGGGGCATTTAAAATAAAGCTGTGCCCAGCCTGAAAAGATTGACTCATCAACCTATACTGAGGCATGCCAAGCTTAAATTTATTAATTATTATTATTAATAATAATATATATAACAGGTGAGCAGGGCATTTTACAGGCAAATAGAGCTTGTTTCTGATCTCACTTACACCAGAGTAAATCAGGAATAATTCTAATGAAGTTGCAATGATTAAAAAACAGTGAAAAGTGAGCTCAGAATCTGGTCCATTGACCCTCCTCTAAGGAACCTACAGTCTACATTAAATGCTAAGTAGGGGCCAGGCTGGGACGTGTCACTGGGCAGATATACAAAGATAGGGAGGGTGTATGCAAGTAGCCTTTGATAACACCCTGCACTCACCATACGAAGGCTGGTCCAAATCACAATTTTTGTGTCTACCTGAACACAAGACTGCACAAGGTTCAGGAAGGGCAAGAAGATGGCTCCAGTGACCATCAGAGTTGCCTGGCCATGGAGGAAACCACACACTGCTACCTCCGTCAGGGGTGTAGTAATGGCTGTGCTTCCCATGTGTGGATGTGCTACCCCCAGGGCCTGATTCGCCTCTCACACCAGCATAAAAGGAACCAGGAATCGTGCCGTTTAATGCAGTTATATGCATAAGTGAGGGAAGAATCAGGCCCCCAAACTGGGGCAATGCCTTAAAAATAGAGCCCTAGGTGCACATTCACCTTGTCACTGAGATAAGCCTTGGACCATTTGTGACAGTTGGTATCAAGAGTTCACGTGCCACTAAAACAACATGAAGTTGGTTCTCGTTAAACACCCATTTCTCTTTGCTTTAGTGGGTGAATTTCATTGTGTCACCTCTAAACAGAGAGACCCAGCTGTAGCCAGGACTAATCCTGGAGGAGGAGTAAGCAACTGAGAACTAAAGCCACTTTACTCCTGAATGAGAGACTCCACAGGGAGGCTTAATTCACTTTAACTTGTGCGCATTTATGTCACACCTTTAGCTGTATACTTTCCCAGTACAGACAAGCCCTGAGGCATCAAATGGGGATGATTCATTCCACTTGTGATCAAAGAGCTAGGGGTTCCATTTGGACCATGGTCTCCAGAAGTGAAAAGCTAGAATACGATAACACAGCACAGTGCTGTTTCCTTTTCAAGATCGGCTGGGTTCCTCTGCCCCAGCCATAGCACCAACACTCCATACGGTGAAGTCAATGGAGAAACCAGGACATCCCTTGTCGCTAAGAAGAGGTGTCAATGTAGAGAGCCCCTATATGCAAGAACATCTACTATAGTCTGCCTCATTTGCATATGGCTCATATTGTCCAGTTAGGCATTTGGAGGTATGTAGATTGTAAGTGCTTTAAGTCAGAGACCATCTTTTTTTCAGCAGCTGCACAATGGGGCCATGGTCCATGACTCCTCTGTGCTACTGCACTGCAAATAATAAATCAAATAATATATTATAAATATTAATAATGATGTTCATCTTCATGAATGCAGCATTAGACTTGAACCTCCATGCCCCTCATGATGCTGAAAATGTGCCTGCCATCACTGCAGTGGGGAAACAGGGACACTTCAGCATGTTTTACAGAGATTTGCATAGGTATTGAAGATTCCTACTGATCAGACATCTAGGGAAGAGTGATTGGAGGCGTAGAGCTAGAATGTTTTCTTGGTGTAGTGAGTAATGCAGATCTTATGTACCTAGGTTTCTTCCACTATCCTGTCATGGGACAGGGAGTGAGTTTATCCCTTATTAAAGTCCCGTGCATGGGTCAATGAATAGGCTTTATGGGGTGACAGAGGGATTGCTTGGCAGCTAGGCAGAGGCTGATCAGATACATTACTTTTGCTAGTGAGCTACTTCAGCTCCTGCAGTGTGCAAAAGGGCAGAACAGGTTTTTAGCTAAATGGAATATGAAAACTTGTATAATTCCTTCGAGGTCATGTTGTGATCCAGAAGTTTCAGTGTGTGTGCAATTCCCACAGAATGGTCATTTTCACCTTCAGAACCTGCAAAAGTGTACATTTCACCTGTGCAATGTACAGTCAGAAAGATATTTTAATTTCAGAACAGGAAACTTTAAAATGAGTGCAATTTTCCCTCTTAAATATGTCTATTTTATAGTGAAAATGGGCTGATTTTCCTCCCAAATTATCCTACCTTAGTGTGAAAACCCATACAATTTTATGGGGTCTTTTTTGTTAGTGAAATTTGGAAATTCAAAATGAAATGTGACACCATCATTTTTTGGGGAAAGGCCTTTGAATGTTATTTATCTTTTTTCACACCTTTCTTTTTCAGTGTGAACTTTATTAATTTGGTTTTAAATAAGGACACTGGGGGTACCATTTATTCCTGTTATTATTTATCACTTACTCAGCGTCATAAATGTGCATGGAGCTTATAAGGAACAACAATAGGAGGACATGGCCCTACACTGGGGGCACCGTACAGTCTAAGGACCTTGTTCCAACAGACACTTACATGCATGAGTAGCTCTACTCATATGATTAGTCCCATTAACTTTGCAGATTTGGGGGAAGTCTGTTGGGAGGCCAGAGAAGGGCCCAAAATGCAAGATGAAGAATAAAAGGAGTACTTGTGGCACCTTAGAGACTAACCAATTTATTTGAGCATGAGCTTTCGTGAGCTACAGCTCACTTCGTCAGTATGCATCCGATGAAGTGAGCTGTAGCTCACGAAAGCTCATGCTCAAATAAATTGGTTAGTCTCTAAGGTGCCACAAGTACTCCTTTTCTTCTTGCGAATACAGACTAACACGGCTGTTACTCTGAAACCTGTCAAGATGAAGAATGAATCCCTAACCCGGCGCGCCTTATAACTTTCTGTGAAATCTATTCTACTTTCACTTTTGATTCTACTCTATTTGGACAGTAAACGTTGGGCAGAGTCCTGTTTCTCTGGAAATGGGATGGGAGTTTCCAAATGGGGGAGAAGGAGATACAATAAAAATCTGAATGCTACAGCATTTAGCACACAGACTTTTTGCTTCCAATCACCTATTGGCAAGTTCATCCTAACACAATTTTCTCAGCTGTTTTGACCTGCCCCACTACTGAAATTTCTCTGGTATAGCTTCACTGGCTAAATCTGTCAAGAAGAAAGGGTGGTGCCCAAGGCTGTGTTGTAGGCCTCTCATGTGTTGAACAAATACAAGGTTGTCATTGGGGTTTCTGTCTGACAGGACAGTCTCTAACCCTAATATAGTTCTGAAATGTCAACATAAAGTAAATTCAGGTCTTGCTGTGGATTTCAACCCACAACCATCTGCATTGTCAATAGATCCATATTGGCACTGTCTGTCACACACCTCCTCAAAGCTACAGTACCTCTGAGGCCTGGTCTACATAGTTTTTATACTACGTCAGTTAGGGATGCGATTTTTTTTTTTTTACCCATATACTGCTACAGTCCCTAGTGTGGATGCAGTTATACTGGTACGAAGGTGACTTAAGGCAGTTCTTTATAGCACCTTCGTACCAGAATAACTGCATCCGCACTAAGGGGAATTGTACTGCTTTAACGATACAGGTACAACTTGCTAGTGTGAACAAAGTCTGAGTAGAAGAGACACAGTTTTCAGAGTTTAAATAGGAAAGTTGGAGGGGAAAGAGAAGACGTACTTCCCCCCACACACACCCCTCCACACACAGACTATGGTGGCTCCAGTCTCTATGAGAGAACTAGTAGTAGCAGATGCTTTGGTAAACACATATAAACAAAAGCTCTTGGAAATCATGTTTTGTTTTATCTTTTTGAAGTGAATTTAGTGCTTGTGAGGGACAGCCCTGGAGACTAGAGTGCGAATAGGCACAATAGCCATATCAGTTTGCCCACAGAACTCAGCCAAAGTACCAAAACCCTGACCCGAAGGAACCAACTTTAGTGGTCGAAGGGGCGTCTTCTCTACTGAGCCTGCCAGCAAGGCACGGATGGAGGGGTGTCGGGAGGAAGTGAAGAAGGGAGGCAGTGCTGTCAACTTTCATTTATCATAAGTCTCATGATATTTGATGTTGCTCTTAAAGCCCCACATTCTGGAGTCAGGTGATTATGTAAAAATCTAATATTTCATATAAAAAGTGAAGAGTTTCTAGACTGGAGATTTTCTAAAGTGCCTAAATCCCTTAAACACAAATCCTACTGAAAGTCAGTGAGTCTTGTGATCCTAAATTGCTGGGGGGCTTTTGAAAATCTCCTGGTTGGCTCTCACGGTTCTGGACAAAGGAAAGCTAAAGGCTCAAAAAGCAGGCAGCACATGAAAAGAATCAAAATTGCTTGGGGCAGGCAAGACTGGTTTGGGAGGGAACTAATAGCCAGTTGGGTGGTCTCAATCCACCAGCAAGCTGACTGGAATCACCAACTCTACAGGTATCAGGGGGTAGCCATGTTAGTCTGTATCCACAAAAACAATGAGGAATCCGGTGGCACCTTAAAGACTAACGGATTTATTTGGGCATAAGAAGACATCTGAAGAAGTGGGTTTTTTACCCACAAAAGCTTATGCCCAAATAAATCCATTAGTCTTTAAGGTGCCACTCAACTCTACAGGTAAAGGCTATCTTACAGGAGAACCTCAGTAAGGCCAGGAATCTCCATGAATGTGAATTCCTCATGTCAATTCCTACAAACTGTTCTTTCAAGAGGTCTTCATCTTCCTGAAGCTCCAAGAAATCTTGTGGACTTCAGAGCTTATGGCTTCGGCATTTGCACAGAAGCCCAGTTTCTTAGGAGTCATGTTCCAATGGCTCTCTAATGGCAGCTGCCCAAAAATGCTCCTCAAAGGATAGTCCAATGTGAGGAGGGGAAACCCAGGGTAAGTTCAGGAGGGCAAAGTCAGCAATATCTTACACTGCACACTCTCCACAGGTTGAAGGTGGAATGATGCTGTGAAGGGCCCCTATCCTCCCCCAAATCCATTTCTCCTCAGCCCTGTCCCCAGATCATACTGCCAGCAGAGGCTGCCAGGCAGCTGAGAACCACTGCTGCTCCCCTTCCATGAAGGACCTTTTTTCAGTACCTTCTTTTTCCAACCTACCCTGTGGGGTTTTTTTGAAGGGAGGGGGAAGAGGGGATTTGGCCTTGCAACATGGAGAAGAACAGCATCTTGGTGTTGCTTTTTTATTGCATTTTCAATACACCTGAAGAGTCTAATTCTGACCTCACTCCCTCTGATGTAAATCTGGAACAACTCCATTGAACTCAATGGGCTTAGGCAGGTGTAAAACTGGTGAGCCAAGCGAAACAGGCTCTGTATTAGCATGTGGCAGAAATTATAGCTTTACAAGGAACAAAGAAAGGGTTCCTCAAAGGCGTTGCTATTCACAAGCTATTTAAATGATATTCACCCCCCAGTCTGTTTTCCAGCAGCATTGCCTATACAGCAAAGAAAGCAGAGCTCAAGGACAGACCGGTTTTGCAAACACGAAAGCTGGATTTTTGTGGCTGTACTTTTTTCATGTGCAGACTTTAGGATTGTTGTTGTTGTGCCTTCTCCCCCCCTCCCCCCTCCCTATTTCCTGGAGAGCAGCCAGCAGGGAAATCCTCTAAGGGGGGGTGGATGAGAGACAAAGTCTACAGCCCTGCTCAACCAGGAAGAGCTCCACCTCAAACAAAGCCAACAATAACAACCGCCCTTGCCTTGCTTGCTCTCCCAGTCTTGTGGGTCTTCCCTGTGTGTGCACAGCCACCATGATGCTGCCTGCGGCGGGCCCCAGCACTGGCCAGACCTGTGGGCTTGTGCTGATCTCCGCTGTGCTGCTGCAATCCATTTGCGTGGCGGTGACTTTCCTTTACTTCACTAATGAGCTGAAACAGGTGAGTAGCACGGCGGTGACCCAGGGTGTCGGATCCGGCGCGGCTCAATCTGCAGGCTGATTTGGCCTCCTTCTCTCTCTGTCTCGCTCTCGTTGCAGATCTATTCGGGGGTGGGAATGCGTCGTGTATGCCCTTGTCCCGTTCAAAGGAAGGCTGGATGGGCTCATGCACGAGTGATCCTATTCCCGCTGACGGCAGTGGCAACACGCCCAGTGTTTACAGGGAGCTGGATTGGGCCCTAGGTGAACGGTAGTTTGGCAGTGTTTGTTTTAGCAGGAACGCCTTAGCGATGCAGAGCTTTTGCTTTCATTGTAGGAGAAATGGGTTAGGCTGGGCTGGCTTGTTTTGCCGCTTGGCTGGGTTTGTTCGCTTTGCGTGCGGAATACAAAGGTCACGAGAAGAGAAGTTTTTAAAACTCACCTTATATTTCTGTTTCCCCGCCGAAACAGAAAGGTGCTTTTCGTTAATGTTCCCAAGTTGCTCTTTCTTCACTCCGGTGGGTGCCTGCTCGGCACTGCCGGAACACGGGTAGTGCTCGGGGCCAGGGGGAGAGTCAGCTTTCTCACCCGAATAGTCACCCAGGCTTAAAAACAACCCCAACGACAGTACTTCAGTTTTCAGACAGTGACTAATCCTGATAGACTCTCAGGCAGACCACAAGCTGATCCTTGCCCCCCACGCAGAGGGCTGGGGAATGTCTGTGTAGTGGGCTGTGTTTTGCACTCCCTGCAACCAAAGGTTCATATCCTGGAAGCATCAGCTCAGCCATTTACCTTTTCTTAAGTAGGTAATCGAAGTTCCACGCGATGTTAGGCGGGTTGACTTTGGCACAAGACTTTAAAAACCATGGTCCTCTATGGACATTCATGACTCCAGGGCAGTTCTGCAGGGGTAGTGGGTTTGTCCATCCACGTTTCCTATCCTGCCATCTCTGCTATACTGTGCTGTCCCATCTGGGTGCTCTCCCTAACTCCAGAGGTGGCTACACGCAAGCAGCATTCTAGGTCTATCATTTCTGTAGGGTTTTGAGATCCTTGTATTTGAAAGGTGCTGTATAAATATAAAATATTATTGCAACCCTTGAATTTACCACCTGCAAAATTTAGTAGTACTCTACTCACAGCTTCTTTTGAGATGGCTAAATCAGATGGTTTGGGAAATTCTTATCCGATGATTTGCACCATTCTACAATCCATACCAGACTTCCTGAGTGGATAAAACTGGGGACCTGTCTGCTGAGTTTGTTGCTCTGATAGCTTCATATCTGGTGAGATTAAGGATTTACAGAAACATCACATTTGTCTTGAGAAAATAGGTTACACTGTTCTGGTGATAAGAGAAATGTACCCAAAGTTGTTCCAACCCTCATATACTTGGTTCAAAGTTCTTTGTTATCAAACTTTTGAACATGAGCAATTGGTAAACACTTCACCTTCGCCTAGTTGCTTTTCCTCCAAATAGGTATGGTTTGAACTTTTGAAAGGGTGCTCTACTAGCCCAAATAAACCACCTCCAACAATTTGTACCTCAGATATAGCTCTTATGATTGCAGGAGAATAACTAACCCCTTTGTGGTGTGAAGGCTAGCTCCCAGTCACCTTGAAGGGAATTTCTGTTGGGCTGAAAATAGCCTAGGTATCTGCATAATTATATTACATGGTGTCTCTATTACACGTCCTTTTTGTTCTCCTACACACAGATGTAAGGCACTGCTATATTAGAACTGTAAATACAGTTTGTTACCTTTATTGTACATGTGGGTTATGATTAGTGATATTTATCAGTGAGCCTGGTCCCTCTTTTCCCTTCTTTTTGCTGTTTCATAGTATCTGTATTTTGAGACTTCTGTCAAATAGTCATCACTGGCCAGGTGTCAGATCCTTTCAGCTGTCAGTACAAATTAAAAATCTTATTTAATGCTAGGTAATTTTTCTCAGTGTACATGGATAGTCATCTGATTAGCTAAATGTAACCATCTGTTGTTCCTAAAATGGATAAAGCTTTTTGAACAGCCTAGTTTGGCTTATGAGAGGGGAGTGTTGAAAAGCAGTGACAGACCTAGGATGCACGGTAGAGTTGATTACACATCCAGGATATAGGACAGTGAAGAAAACAGACTTCATTGACTTTAAAAGCATAATCCAGATGTTGCCCTTAGATAATGGGTGACGTTGTAGAAATATTTCACTAATAATGCTCCATTTAACATTTCTGTGACACCTTCCCTCAATGGATCTCAAAGTGCTGTACAAATATCATTTGATTAAGTCTCATAACGCCCTGTGCCTCCATTTCCTTAACCTCTAAAATGCGAATATCAATACTTCCCTGCCACATTCGTGTTTGCAGAGTGCATTAAACTCTGTGGATGCAAGATGCTGCAGCAATGCCAGGTACTAGTACAGTAAAGTTTTCTCAGGGGCTAGGTATGTGACAAGTAAGCAAAAAGCAGAAATGGCAGTACTGTTTGCTTCCAGGTTGAAGAGCAAAGTTTTGAAGTGCCCTCTCCTTTCCTGGTCCCTAGATCTGGTAGGAGAGCGGTCTGGTAAGGGATGGTCTACACACAAGTTTGGTACCAATTTAATTAAATTGGTTTAAAAACCAACCCCTTAGCATGGATGCAGTTGCACTAGTATAAAGGTGCTTATATCTGTATAGCTTATTTCCATCAATTTAAGTAACGTTCCCAAAGTAAGAAACCTTATATTAATAATACTACCCTATTCTGCAGTAATGATCCAGAAGCCTGTAGGGATACTCCTGTCAGTCAGAGCATTTTGCATCAATGATTATAGAACACGGTAGTATTTTTAAACATAAGGGAATGCTCTGTAGATGCTGCTGCACAAAGGTCAGGAGCTTCAGGTTAAGTGAGGTCAGATTTGTAGGGTCAGATGGGTGAATTCTCTCCATCCTGCTAAAGCGGGAAATCTGTGGCTTGCCTCCTTTGTTTTCAAGCAGACAGGACAGGATGGGAATGGTGGGGGGGAGGGGTAGAGAACAGTCCTCCTGTTTCTCTGATGCTGAATGTTCCAAGCTTGAAGGATAGTTGAAACTGTGACATGTTAAGTAAATTAACATCCAGAGGCAGCAGATTAACAAACAAACCAAAAAAAAAATCCTTTAAGATAGGAATGGTTGAATCTAAACTATTAAATCAAGAAGAAGAAGCCAGTCTGAATGCTTTGTATGTTCACTGGTTTCTTTCCTTTCCAAACTTTACTGGCATACAGGTTTTAACAGGGGTTGTGGATGATGATGATGATGATGATGAATCACTGAGTTCTGTAAATTTACAGGAGTTCTCTCTAGGCTGCTTAGGTTACTGTGTTCTTGCATTAAGCAACAAATGCCAGCTTCAGTTTTGATAATGGGTTATTATTATCCCCTCCAGAAGCAGCAGAGCTTGAGGAAGGGTTTTGTTGTTCACTCTATTCTTTATTATTTTAAACTATTGAAACTACTACTTTTAAACTACACCTAGGAAAGTTATTCCTGACCACAGTGAAGACATTGGGACTTTTGCCATTGACTTGAGTGGGGCCCTGATTTCACTCTCTCTTTACACCTCAGAAGAAGGAATGATCTCTTTAGATAGCTGAATGATGTAGAGATGGGCCCAAGTCACAAGAGTGAGATGTGGAATCAGATCCGAGTGCCTGCTTCCTCAAAATTCATAGGGAAGGGATTTGGAATGTGGTCTTCTAGCCCCCTTCCATTATAGAAAATGCCCCAAGCTGCAAGATTTGAATCTGGGGTGGAATTTGTCCAAAGTGCAGACATGGGGAGTGGGTTAGTGGCTGATGTGCGGGCTCATATTCAGTGTTAGTGGGGCAGCAGTGTCAGCTGATTTTCAGGCTTATCTTCAGTCCTCAGTGTAGGAAGATCCCTTGTGTAAAGGAACTAAATTCTAACAGTGTTAGAGCTGATAAAATAATTCTCAGCATTAGTGACGTAGATATTGCAAGTGCATAAACTTATTCAGCTGAGTTCTGAATGTTCAGTTTATGACCAGAGAGATAAAAATGTAAGTGTATTCTTGCATATCAGGTATCTGGTTGTAACTAAATAAATATGTAAAGACAGGATTAACTCTCCTTTATAAAATCATTACTTGCTGTAGCATATTGGTGTTACTTAGAACAGAAAGGGTTTTCCTAAACACAGGAGTTTTAGAAATGCATCATATATCTGCACGTTAAGTGAATTAACTAGTTTATTGTCTTCTACCACAGCTCCAGGACACATATTCCAAGAGCGGCATTGCTTGTCTCACTGGGGAAGATCTCGGAACTTTCATAAGACATGTGGATCTAAATGAAAATGAAGAAAGAGAGAGTGACCCCTGCTGGCAAGTGAAGTGGCAACTAGGAAAGTTAATTAAAAAGGTACTTTGGAACTTTCACACAGACTAAACAGTGGAGCTTGGTTATAACAATCCAGATGGTTCAGAGAGTTAAGCTCCAACTAGTGAAATAAAACGCAAATCCCAAACTGTTTCCTTGCATGTTAGTGGTCAAATTGCAATTCAGGTCAGGTATTCTGTGTCAGCCTTTCAAAATACACACACACACACTAATAAATTATATATGCTTATCATTGATACTTTTTTTTTACTCTTACTTTTATCATAAATGTAATTGTGAAGAAGTTTTACTTTGAATAAGGGGTTGCCAAATTGAAAAGGATGAGAAATACTGATCTAGTAAATTAATATTGATTGAGTTATTATATGATGATGCACTGGAGGTCTGTTTTAAATAAAATATTGGCCCAAACTGAAGTCCACAGAGTTACTCCAAATGTAACTGGTATAACTGAGAGCAGAATTTGGCTCACTATATTAACTTAGTAGGTTTCTGCAATGGGGAAAATTCATAAATATTTTTTTTTTTGCACCAGTGCAGTCCTGCAGTTATACAACATAGTTGGAAAAAGGCCCGTCACCCTGTCTGCACTACAACTTCTAACACTGCTACCACTGGAAAGACACTTAGGATTCAGACTGTTTCCTAGAGAAGCAACTGCTGCATATGCATATAGTAGCTGTTTCCAAAACACATATAAACACTATGCTAGAAAGAAACCTTTTGGGTCAATGAAATGCAGATCAAGAAATCCAGAGCCATTACATTCTGTAACCTCAGTATTCCTTGGATAATGGCAGTGTCTCTTACATTTCCATGGAGATGACAATGCTTTTGTTGTTCTCATGGTGATATTACAATTGAGGAGCTCATCGTGGCTCAATGGAAACTGTATTGCTATTTCAGTGTATTCAAAATACCCTTCCCATGAGGCTGGAACCATGAGTTACACTGGAGAAATAGTAATGGCTTCAAGTGACAAAATATTTTTGCTTAATAAAGAACTAACATCAAAATTACATGAAAATAAGGTGGGATCTGATTAAAACCTCAAGAAAGCCAGGAAATTTTCACAAGAGTCTTAGTTCAAGATATTGAATGTAAGTTTTGTGATAGACTGACTGAGAGCAGGGTATGAGATTTACTACAGTAACTAAGGGTATGCCTACACTGTCCATGTTACAGCGTGGCTGAGGTAGCACTGTGACATGGGCAGCGTAGTCAAGCTTTTTCGCCGGGGGAGAGCTCTCCCGGTGATAAAAAATAACCACCCTGAATGAGGGGTGGTAGCTTTATCGCCGGAAGCCATGTAAAGCGCTGTCTATACTGGTGCTTTTCAGTGCTAAAACTTTTGTCACTCATGGGGTGTGTTTTTTCACGCCCCTGAATGACTAAAGTTTTAGCCCTGAAAGTGGCTGTGTGTATATTCTTGCTGTTATTTATATATCAATAGTTTTGCCACTGACTCCAGGGGGCTCCTAGTGAAAACCACTGGATCTAATTCACCCCTATTGTACCAGGGTTAATCTGGAGTATCTCCAGTGAATTACTCCACAACCAAATTACTCCAGATCCACATTGGAGTAATTGCAAACAGAATCTGATGCCATGAACTCTATATTTCCTCTTATTGAGGGCCAGATTTTCCAAAGAACTTTAACACTCAATTGGATGAGCTCCGTTGCAATTTAGCCCCAGATATTTAAAATTATTGCAAAACAGTTTGTTGTGAGAAATTAATGATACAGTTTCCTTTTGATGTCCACTTTTATTTACAAATAGAAATAAAATTTGTTGGAGTTTGCTCAGTTATGTGGCATATAAGAGTATGTGGAATAGTTGTGTTTCTGGCATCTTTGTCACTGCTCTACTGATTTCCCAGAAAGAAAACGGTTTTCTTTACGTGTGTTTGCAGATGATATCAAGAAACTATGAGGAAAACATTTCATCTGCGGTGAAAGGTATTTTTAATGTAACACATTTATTTAGCACATAAAAAAGAAACTGCGATGGTAGCAGATGTGCAGTGGTTCCATACATGTTTTCCAGTTGTAGAGAATAGTTCCTAATTTCTTACTCAGTTGTCCAGTTCTTCTGCAGCAAAGCATGGGAAATGAGTAGCTGTTGGTATTAGTTGGTATTATTTTAAGAGACATATTAAGCTGTCAGAAAATGTGGTCAAGGTATTAGAGCATGGAACCAGGTTTCAGCAAAAGCACCTGGCTTCTGTTCTTGTCTCTGATTCAGTGATTTTATGCAATTCATTTAACCTCTCTGTGCTTCAGAGAACAAATAGTACTTTGTTGTTGTGCAGCTATATTAATTAAGGATTGGGCACAGCTCTCCTCTGAAACTGATGCAGGGCCTTACACCCCAGGAGGACTATCAGGAAGCATTCCGGCTCAAGAAGTCAGAGGAAATTTTGCTTGAGTAAAGACTACAGAATTTGTCCTTAAAAGATATTTAGCCTTTCCATGAGCACATACTTATTTTTAGTATAGGGTGTTTGGGCACTGGTTTTTTTTTGGGGGGGGGGGGTAGGGGGGAGGGGAGGGACACGACATATAGAAGGCTTAAAAAGGCATTTCAAAGAGAGTATGGGAAGTTCTGTGAAATTTTGACCATATCAACCATTACACTTCAATCTCTCATTGACTTGGTCAAATAAAATATTTTGACAAACACATAAATCCTCAAATACTGTCAATTTAGTAATCAGACAGTCACATATTTCCATGGAGATAACAATGGCTTTGTTGTTTCTCTAATTCTAATTGGAGATTTAAAATGGTTATTTCTCATCTTCACGTAACTGAAATTTTTCTAACTCTTCCAGGAACTGAAGAACAGGGATCTCAGCACCATGGACACAGAATAGCAGCTCACTTAACTGGAAGCAGCAATAAGAAGAGCTCTCTATCCACATCAAGTAAGATATTTTGCTATATTGATAAAGGAAGAAAATGGATACAAAATAGGGAAAGATCACTGAATGTGTGTGCTTTGCAATTTTCCAGAAATGAATATTGACTGCTGATTATTCTAGGCACCCTTTTCTGCTTGTTTCTCAGGGACTTAATGACATTTTTTGGCCAGAAAACAGGGAAGGTTTTAAAAAAAATAAAAGATTTTCTGGTTTTGGTCAGAATAATTCTTCAGCTCACTCTAGTTGTAGTATCAACCCCATTCAACTTGGGATCTATGGTGCACCTTCCTTCTATGTCTTTAGTTGTTTTTTTAATTAAAATTCCCTCTTCCTAACTTTGTCTATGGCCTTTGCAGTGTCTTTTTGGAGAAAGATATGTGTATAAGGGCCTAAAAGCTATGGTGAAAGGCAAATCATAAAAAAATAGAACAGACTATTACTTCCCTTCTCAAGGCGGTGGAGTACTCAAGTGCTCTCCCATCGCATCGATTGCAGCAATGCTGATCTACCAGCAAGTGAAGACATACCTTTTAAGAGAGATTGGGCCATCTGAAAGCAGGATCTGGCCCATTGCTGTTATTTAGTTTTTGAAAAACAGTCTCATCAGCTAAGAGACAGTGGACTTTGTTGCATACAGCATTATTTAGCTCTATATTCTTATCTATTTTTTTCCCCCTCAAATAGATTTCTCATCCAGAAGAGGTATTGGGCAGAAAATAAATACCTGGGAACCCTCAAGGAAAGACCATTCATTCCTCTATAATGTGGAGTTGAAAAATGGGGAGTTAATCATACCCAGAACAGGGTTTTATTACATCTACTCTCAAACTTACTTTCGATTCCGCGAACCTGAGAACGAGGATTCAGAATCAGATCTGTTAGCACAAATCAGAAACCCTAAGCAAATGGTCCAGTATGTTTACAAACTGACAACATATCCAGAGCCTATCCTGCTCATGAAAAGTGCAAGAACTAGCTGCTGGTCTAAAAAGGCAGAATATGGACTTTATTCCATATATCAAGGTGGAGTATTTCAGCTGAAAAGGGATGATAGGATTTTTGTCTCTGTCAGTAATGAGGACATGGTTGACATGGACAAAGAAGCAAGTTTTTTTGGAGCCTTTTTGATCAGCTAAATGATTAACAGAAAACCAGACTCCCAAAGGAAATCATTTTTTAAATTCTATAATCTAAGGTGGCAGAGAGGGGAGGAAGTCACTGTGACAATACAGTGACTTCAAAGCAATAGTAACAATGCAAGAATCCCAACTGTCAATTCATCCTGTGAAAGGTTTCATTGCTCTGAGAAGTGATCGTAACAGATCATAATATGGAAGAGCAGCAGGTGGCTGCAGCTACATATGACTGTGCCTTGTATAACAGCACAGCAGATCCCAAAACACACTAGTGATCTAGGGCTTGCCTGGATTTTAACGTGTCAAAGATGAATAGCTTTGGCTAGGACCGGATCAAGTGCAGGCAGGCACTATCCAAGGTTCCTCATATCACTCTACCAAAGCATCTCAAAACCTCATTTGTGGCAGTCCCTCTGCAGGAACAGTGGATTTGCATAGGGACAAGATGGAGACAATCGACTTGTAGAGGGGATTCGATTGAGGTTGGAAAATGGATTTTATCATGAACGACACTTTGGACCCTATCCTGCTGACTCTTTCTCCCGTGAGTAATCTTTACATGAGCAGAAGTCCCTCTGATGCCAGTTGGACTACACTCTTGAGAATAAGGTTTGCAGGATCAGGCCCTATGTTTGAATCTTAGATTTCCTAAAATGAAAGGCTAGCAAACAATTAAACTACAGTAGCATTTAAGCACATACTTAACTTTATTTTCCACTGAATGCATCCGATGAAGTGAGCTGTAGCTCACAAAAGCTTATGCTCAAATAAATTTGTTAGTCTTTAAGGTGCCACAAGTCCTCCTTTTCTCTTTGCGAATACAGACTAACACGGCTGCTACTCTGAAACCTGTACTTAACTTTGACATGCAAGTGCTCCATTTGAAATCAATGGGATACTCATGTGCTTAAAGTTAAACATGTGCTTAAGTGCTGCCTGGGATCACAGCCTGGTTATTTTTGTCTTCATTTGGATGTTGCATAGATGACAGAAAAATGAAGTGGCACAGCAGAGCCATTGAAATCGGTAAGTCAATACTTTGAGTTCCCAGTACATTTTGATAATCCCTGCTTAGTTGACTAACATTGTACTGCAGAGATTTCACCACACTTACAGCATGTTCAAATATGGATTCACTCTATACTTACTGAAAATGAGTATTTGATCCAGAACCCAAGTGTTTTCCTTTAAATGTTGCATTCAGAGGACTACATTATTTGTCTCACATCAAGCATGACATGACGTGGTTCTTTCATGTTGATTGGCTTGATGCCATGGAACATGATGTGATGCAGAATAATTAGCTTGGATTTGAAGGAGAACATTCTCATTCCTGGAGAGGATACGTGACTATCTCTGTTTCAGCATGGGCTGATTTTAGTTAATACTGTTTAGATTTTTGTTTTATTTGCAGGGTTGTGTGGGGACGACATAGCATTTATTTTTCTACCTGGACTGAATATTAGATTGGTTAGCTGTAAGATTAGAACTGGTTTTCAAAAGTTAAAGTTCTGTTAAAAAATAGGCAGGATAGCCGGATCTTCGGGTAGCGTACAACAGTCAGCACCATTCCAGTGACTTTAGTGGAGCTGCACCAATTTACACCAGCTACAGATCTAGCCCAGGAAAGACCATATATTTCTGAAAGAAAGAGGGAGTGAAAGGCAAGTGGGGCAAGGAAGTCATATGGACCAAATTCTCTGCAGATGTAAATCAAAGTAAACAGAATTAAGCCAGTAGAGAATTTGGCCCTATATTTTTTGATATAATAAGCTTGCCTCAGGAGTCATAAAATGATGAAAGTCGGCAAACGGCCTTACTTTATCCATGGCCTACAGGAAAAACAGGTGTACCCTTCACCCTACTACCTTCTTGATGGCAAACAGGGAATGAATGTGCGTCAGTCGCCTCACTTGCCTTGTCTATATACATCAGAAAGGTAGGCATGCCAGTCACTCTAGTTACCTTACCTGTGAACAGCAAGAAAAGAACTGACAGCAATCGCTTTGTTTTGACTGATTAGAAGAAAGAAGCACATGCAGGTTGAGATTCGAAACCGTTATTCCAGTCTGTGTTTCCTGTTTCTACGCGGAGGAAAGTATGTTATTTTCAATAGTAACCAATTCTGTGAATTGCTCCAGTGCTTACTGGAGAAGCTGGCTTTGCGGTGCAGTCATGTCTCCTATACATTATATATTTTTCTCAGCTAGTCCTTTGAAGCATTATCTAAGAATTCTCCAAGTCCACACCACAGAGTTTTTAGCTTTATTTGGTGGCTTCCTAATCTTGAATACGGTATGAATTTGCACTAGTTTCACGCTGGTCACCACTGACTTTGATTGAACTGCTCCTGATTTACACTGGTGTAGATACTTCGGGTCTGTCTAGTTAAGCATGGGCCAGATTTTGCTGCCCTTACTCATATTACATAATACTTTAGGTCCCAATCTTGTAATGGGAGTACTCTTAGTGCATAAAGTTAAGCCTGAGTGTAGGTGTTTCCACGAGCAAGGTCTTACTTTGCAAGTTGGTCCATTGATTTTCAATGAAATTGTTTGTGGAGTAAGGGCTTGACCCTGCTCCCATTCAGATCAGTGCAAAAAACTTAATGGGGCAGGACCAACCCCTTAGATATTCAGTGAGAGGAAGGCCAGCATAATCTGATCCAATCTGATTAGGATATACTGTGTTTATTTTTCACAAAACTGACTAATTTTCAAACTACAGAGTTCAGTTTTTAGCTTAATAAATTTTCAAAAGAAAATAATTTCCAGAGAACTTTTATCCAAATTTTCTTCCGAGTTCTGATTTTTGATTCAGCTGACACAGTGCTCTTACTTAATACAGGAGTAGTACAAGACTGCATTAAACAGCTCCCTCCAGATCTAGTTTCTGTCCCTGATCCTTCAAAGTCTTATATATGTACTTCACTTTACAAACTGAGTAGTCCCATAGACTTCATTTCCTGAATCAGGCTCATATTATTTAACTCCTCAGCAACATACTCAACTACAAGCATACAAATAAAATAATGGGTCTTTTTCAAAGTCCAGTTATTTTAGGTGCTTATTTTTTTAAAAAAAATTCTTAGCTGTGAGAGAATTTCAGATATATTAGTTGTAGCCTAAAAGTAAAAACCATACGTATGATTAAGAAAAAGTCTATAGAGCTCGGAGAGACACAGATGGAAAAGAATTGGGAAGAAGCCATAGGGGCTGTGCACAAATTCATAGCTGACAGTAACTTAAGACAGATAGTAGTATCTACTACACACAGATGTTTTTCATCACTTTCTCTCTGCAACCTGATATATAATAATGGGCCCAATTTTATTTAGGAAGTGCTCCCAGGCATTTCCAACCTTTTTCCTCTCCATATGTGCACATTTTTATGTCACTCCATTCTGGGAGAATATATGTAGCACAACAGGGAGTAGACTGAATAATCGTATTTTATTTCCCAGTAATCCAAAGACACACAGCCTGGTGAAAAGATAACGAGCAATATCTGACAAGGACTCATTTGAAGACAAATAGATGTATCTACTATTTCTGTGTGTGGATTCACTCTCTCATTCCCCCAGCCTCGTTACCCTCTTGACTTTCAACGGTAAATGTAGCAAATAGTTCTTTGTGTTCATTGTGCGTGTGCAGCTGCAATAACACTAACTTTTCGATAAAAAAATTGTAATTTTTGTACATACTTTTTATATAAAATGTTTTTAGTAAATACTTATTTTGTCTTTTAATTATTACGCTTGTTCTTTTAAGGCTGCCATAACAACATCTCAATCTGATATCTTGACAGTGAGAGATGTATGGGCCTGATCCAATTCTCAGTGAAGTCAGAGAGTGAGTTCTCTGTTGACTTCAGTGCAAGGCCCATAATGCATGTAATTTTGCAATATCATGACATGAGGAAGTTGCTTCCTGATCCCAGCTGGTAATCCCTGAAGCACTGGATTGAAGAAAATTGAAAATCCTTGTTAAGCCAGAGACTGTACGGTATTGAGAGCCTTTCTGGAGTGTCTCATCACCTTCCTGAAATAGGCCCATAATTTTAGCCGTAGTTATTGTAAACAGAGAGTCTGTTCTTAGTCATATAAACATCTAACCCTTTCTGTTACCAAACTGCAGCAGGGGACCCACTGAACTCATAGGACAAATTGTCCCTGGTCCTTGAACAGCATGTTGAGAGGGAGAAGGTGGACAGGAGCTCTTCAAAAGGGCAATGACAATTGTAACCCCAAATTTAAGGGGAGCACAGAGGACTTCTCAGCCCATGTGCCCCCATGAGCAGACATTACCTGAACTGGTGAAATGGTGTGGAGGAGACTGGGCTACTTCCCTCCTATCCCCACAATGTAGAATAGCGCATTTGGGGAACAAAATGTGCATTTGTACTCTGTGCTGGGAAGTCGGTGAGTAAGGAAGGTACCTCCTGGAGATGCCATCCCACAACAGAGTTTCCCCTCGGCAGGCAAGATCCACACCAGCCCTACCAGGGCAGTGCCTACATAGTACAAAATATTGTTATTGCACTGTCTCCTAGACACCTCAGCCCTATGTGCCCAGCACTGTACAAACGTAACAAAGAGCTGGTCCCTGCCCCAATGAGTTTACAATCTTAAGTAAATTCACCACAATGTTTGTTTTATTCCCTGTTCGAGTAAAGGACACACCTGAAACAGTGGTAGCAAGCACAGTCACAATCCTGCAAGTTGATCCATGTGCCTGGAGCTCAGCAAGCATGGAGACCCCCATTAAAGCAAAAAGCAGGAGTCTGCCCAGTGGCTCATCTTCAAGCATTGGTGCCCAAGATGGAAATGACACCCACAGAACATGCCTCAAAAATATTTATTTTATGTGGGTTCCTTTTGATTTAATTAAGGGTTCCCTCTTTGTATTGTTATGGGAAAGGATATATCAGATCAGCTAATTGACTCTCACTATACACTTCACCTTCGCCATATTAAATTACATTATTATTTATATTGCTCTAGCATCCAGATGTCCCAAACAGGCCCCACATGGTGTTGTACAAACATGTAAAGAAGCATAGGCCCCACCTGGAAGTTTTAAACCCCATGCGTGCGTTTAGGTTTAAACCAATCTCTAAATATTAGGGATGAAGAAGAGACCTAATGTGAGGAGCAGATTATTCCACATTGCTTTAAGGTGAGATTTTTGCATCTTCCTCTAAAACATCTGATACCTGCCACTCTCAGAGAGAGGATACAGTACTGGTGGGGCCATGGTTCTAATCCAGTATGGCAATTCCTATACTCCAGAAGAGCATACACCTGAAGAGGTTACTGTCTAATTTGCCCTAGTCTCTCAAATCTGTAATATGGAAGCCTCTAATCATTTTCACTGCCCTTGTCTAGAACTTTTCTGCTTCTCTTCTGCTGCTCTGAAGATGAAATTACCAAAATTGAATGCCATATTCAGGGTTAAAAATGTACCATTAGTTTACATAGTAGCATTGTAAATAGTCTCTGTTTTGTTAACTCTCTCCTGATTAACAGAGTCTACTACCTCCATTGATTACCGCTGCACAGTGAACTCAACTGTCTAAACCAGCGGTTCTCAACTTATTTATGCAGCCCACAATGTGTTACCTGTGCCCCAGGGGCCATGTGGCAGGGTGGCAGCAACCCAGACCCTGACCCTGGAGTCCCGCCTGCCCCAGAGCCCGGTCACACAGGGCTGGGCAGCTGCCCACCCTAGACCCTGCCATGTGGCTGTCCTGGACCACTGCTGTGTGGGGCCAGGCGGCAGCCCCGGACCCTGGACCCTGCCACACGGGACGGGCCAGCAGCCCCAACCTCAGCCCTGCCACACTGGGTGGCAGGCAGCCTGGACCCCACCACGCAGGCCAGCCTTTAGCACACAGCTGAGCTGGGCAGCAGCTGTGTGCTAATTGGGCCCCAGGCAGGCCGCAGGGTTGAGAAACACTGGTTCTATACCAATTCCAAGATCCGTTTCCTGAGTGATTTCTAATTCAGAATCTCTCTGGGTATCTCTTCTCAAATTCATATGGACAACATGAAATTGTATCAGGAACATGACAGTAATGTTGTCTTATTGGTGATAGTCAGTGCATTGATTCCTGGTATTAGGGCTGTAATTTACACTGTGCATCTGCCTGTTATGCAGTGTCTCATTTTTATAGGCGGTTCCTATCACATTTAGCATAATTTATATTCCTTCTCTATGATGCCCATATCCCCATTCCACTGGGCCAGGGAGTCCTAAAACGTATGATATATATAGCACCAACAGCCTTAGCAACTGTTAGGGAACCATCATTTTTCACATTCTTACATGTGGAGGTAGTCACTAATGATTTTATCAGATCGGAGTCCACATCACCTATTTCTCTCAAATGTACTTTTGGTTTTGTCTGGTTAGAACTCTTTCAGATCACATTGTTCCCTTTTTTTCTATTAAACCATCTGTACTTATTCCCTATAATCACAGGGTGATGACAAAGCAGATTAACTGCAGATTTCCATTTCTGGTGAACTCAGTCAGCAAGCTACTGCTCTCTATCCAATATGAGAAACAGACAAACCAACAAGTAAGTATGGCTGGGCATGATTTATTTTCCAGTCTGAGCCTGGGCCTTTTGGCACTAATGCAACACAAGTAAAATTTAATAATAAAATACACACAAAGTCAGGAGAAGCCCTCTAGCCCTTGTCAGTGCCACCTTCAATGTGGCAAAATTTGTTGCCTTGTGACTGCAAAGCTTTGTGGAAAGATGCTGGGCATCCTAACAATAGTCACAACTTTCTATCTGGGAAGCCAAAGGAAGAAAATAATATTGGGTCAAATCCTGAAGTCCTTATTCTGGCAAAACTCTCATTGACGTCCATAAGAAATACAATAAAATCTTCCATTACTCTTTTACACCATAAGTCATTTAATATAATCTCTAGATTTTTATTTAACTGAGAGTAAAAATCAATGTTGATAAATTGGAGAGGAATCAGAGAAGAGCCACAAAAATTATTAAAAGATTAGAAAACATGCCTTATAGTGATAGACTCAAAGAACACAGTCTATTTAGCTTAAAGGGGTGAATTGATTACTGTCTATAAGTATCTACATGGAGAACGCCTATTTAATAATGGTCTCTTTAGCAGAGAAAGGTATATCATGATCCAATGGCTGGAAGTTGAAGCTAAACAAATTCAGACTGGGAATAAGGCATGAATTATTAACAGTGTAATAGACCACTGGAACAGTTTACCAAGCATCATGGTGGATTCTCCATCGTGGACAATTTTTAAATCAAGATAGGATTTTTGTTTTTGAATGATGTGCTCTAGGAATTATTTTGGGGGAGTTCTATGGCCTGTGTTATATAGGTGGTCAGAATAGATAGTTGCAGTGCTCCCTTATGGCCTTGGAATTGATGAATCTATGCAGTATAGCCCTGACCAAAGAACCACAGCCTCCCTCTCCAGCTTAGTGAGTAGGAAGATAAGTGATTGAAGCATTAGTATGACATGGCCTATTAGTGTAATGGATTAAAGCACTGCAAAGAGGTAAAGTTAAATTCTACAGTAGAGTGTCACTGCTTAAATAACACCATTTCTAAGTCTTTTTGCAGATGTTTACCTCCATGTAAACAACTTTGGAGTGACTCAAGGATATTCTGGTTTTTTTCATCATTATGTTAAAGTACAAAGATTTTGTTTGTTGTTAGTTATTAAATGGTTTATTAGTACTTTAAAAGCATATGTCAGATGCTACATGATTGTCTTTAAAAGAGCCCTTCCACTTGATAAAATACATAATACAAATCAAAACATATTCTGCCCTTTGATATAATCAAATATCTGCCTTTTGCTTTTCTGTGAATTGTTGTAGATATGTCATTTTTAAAAGGGAGATTTCTCCCTCCCAGTCTGTTTTTCCACTTTCTTCCTGCATCTTCCTGCAATAAAGCCACAATCATGCCATATTCAGAACTTTCAGCGATTCCGATGACAACAAACTGTGATGTAAGAAGCAGGAATTAGTACTTTATTGGATGAAAAGAAAATGGAGAAAACAACAGGGAGAAATAAATAGAAACTCTCTTGCAACCTTAACTCTAGTACTTGCTTCACAAAAGCAGCACAGATATTTTGAGAGTAAACATATTCTATGTAAATGTACACTGCTGTGGGTTTTTTAAATGTTGTGTCTCATACATCCAGTTAATGGATAGAACAGTGGAAAAACAGTGCTTGAAATAAACAAAAATTAAAAATCCATGCAATTTTAAACAGTGATGAATTAACTTTTTCCCTTTCCGGGACCAGCACTAAAAATGTTGCCCCCTGCTGTTGCAGATAAAAGGAAGTAAATGAATATTTGGGATCTAAACCAGCTTCCATCAAAGTCAATGGCAAAGCTCTTTGCCACTGCACTACGCAATTCTTAAAGTATATGCATGAATGCATGAGTCACCCGAGTTGTACCTGTTTACACCAAGCCTGAATGTGGCCCACAATCGCCAAGTGCTCAGAAGACCAGCAAGGAGATCACAGCAAACACATGACTGAACCAAACGGAAACAAAAATTGTTATAAAAAATCATCTGTGCATCCCCTTTTCTCAATCTCATATTACTGCTGCCCTGGGTCTAGCCCTGACTAGGTAACACAATTTGAAAACCCCTTGAATCATGATATTGTTTAAGCAACAAAGGCTGGAATGCTGTAAATCCAATGAAATTTGGTATTTATGACCCAGTCATGCCATTATTCTACATACTGAACTTCCATCAAAAATCAGTAAGAGTTCTGTGTAATGATTTCAGGATCAGGCCCATATTCAAGACCCACCGATATAGATGCATCAAAGAGGGGCTGCTGCCTGGGTACCCTTTTGTGGCCTCAGAGCAGCCTTGCAAGTGGTCCTTCACCTTTGTTTTCCTCCTCACAAATCCATTTATCCATTCCCATCTCTTCTCTGGTTCTGCTTTATGAAATCAACATTCAAAATAAAGTTTTCGAGTCCATTCATTCTCCCAGGCCTTTCCTACCTGTTGTATCACTTCCCAAGTTTCAAGTTTCTGTACTGGAGTCTACTCAGTCCTAACAGCCTCTGTATTCCTCCCCGGCCTGCCCGGTCTCCCTGAGAACTCTGCAAGGCCAGCAGTCCAGTTTCTTTCTGTTGCTCTTATGCGTCCTGCTCAGGTGTGCCTCCTTAGTAATCAAGATTGGCTGGGCCCAGGCCTCTAGCCCTTAAGTTGCAAACCACCCTGGTACAAAGTGGCACAGACTTGTATGCATTAAGTCCCTAAAACACAGAGAATTTCCCTGAGCTGTATAGCATGTCATAAGGTGATGCATAACATCTGAAAAAAATACGGATTTTTATCTATTCTATTGAATTATACTTGTATGCAACATTTTTCAAAATCAGGTATGTGCCCATCTTTCATTCCCTTTGTGCCCTAAAGAAAAGGGGATGAGTTAACATATTTATATATAAGCTATTACATACAAATGAACAAAGCTAAAAGAGCAGTATTTAGGTTGCAAAGTCACGCACTCAACAATTAGGATATACCAATTTGCAGTTGCCTGCACAGTCTTAATTCTGTCCCCTTTGTAGCTCCATCTTGTGCACTGAAAGAGGCAGGGGTCCTGTGGAAATAATAGCATGTGATTATGTATTTAAAGACTCTTATCATAATGCTAACCCTATACACAAGGGGGCTGAATTAAGGTGGCATAGGCAATCATAAATTTGACATTTCCTGACTTTTGAGTGCTTGACTTTGCAAACTGAATGTTTTTAACATAGTTGTTTTTGTTTTGTGTGTTTGTGTACACATGTTTGAGTGTATGTTCTTTAGCCTTCCCTTCTCCTGCCTCCACAACGGGGACTTCGGGAGTTCCAATCCTATGCAGTGCTCGTGGGAACAGGGGGAGTATGTGCAGAGGGCTAAGTACTCAGTGAGGTGAGGGTTAAGATGTGTGTTTGGGGTGGAAGCCTGGACTATTTCCTTTCCCATGTGGTGCACCCAAGGGTAACACAGGTTACTAGAAAAGAAAAGGAGTACTTGTGGCACCTTAGAGACTAACAAATTTATTTGAGCATAAGCTTTCGTGAGCTACGGCTCACTTCATGGGATGCTGTAGCTCACAAAAGCTTATGCTCAAATAAATTGGTTAGTCTCTAAGGTGCCACAAGTACTCCTTTTCTTTTTGCGAATACAGACTAACACGGCTGCTACTCTGAAACAGCTTACTAGGGCCACATTATAGGTCAGGGGAGTGGAGAATCCAGCACACACACATTCACCCTGCCACCTGCCATACACGTGCCCAGCTTTAGAATGTTCACGAGGCGAGCTGTCACAATCATCCCGAGGAACAAAAGCAAGAGATCGGAACTGGTGATTTCTGGAAGTTTATCCCTCAGCAAAAGCTGAACAGAATTTCATGAGACAAAGAAAAGGCACATTAGTAGCCTGCGGGCATTCTTCCTGCCAAGCATCAAAAGTCTGCTGCAGACAATGAAGGTGCAAGAAACTTCTCAAAGAAAATATTGCAAGAATTCTTTGTATTCATGCAATGTGCTAGGCAACCTAAATGTAGGGAACACTACCAGTTCCACTATTATATAGAGCTATATCATTTAAATTAGATTGGACACAAAACAATAATATGAATGGTAGGGAACAATCCTGCCCTGGCAGTATGTGGACTGGATGTTCTACTATATCTTTTCCATTACTAACGTTTACGATATAGAGCTCTTCAATCTACCTAAGCTACAACAAGAGCCAATGGCAGGAAGTGGAAGCTAGACAAATTTCTACTGGAAATAAGGCATACATTTTTAACAGTGAAGGTAATTAATCATTGGAACAATTTACCAAGGGTTGTGGCAGATTCCCTATCACTAGAAATTTTTAAAAACAAGATTGAATGTTTTTCTAAAAGATATGTTCTAGTTCTACCACAGCTACTGGGTCTGAAGCAAGAATTAATACAGGAAAGGTCTATAGGCTGTGTTATGCAGGAGGTCAGACTAGACAATTACAATGGTCCCTTCTGGCCTGAAAATCTATGATTCTATGATGTTTAGTAGCATTGTCAGGTGTCCTGTTTTCGACCGGAACAGCCATCAAAAAGGGACTATGGTGGCGGTGTTGACCATTAAAAGTTCAGTTGGCAGTGAAGCGTGGCTGACCGATTCCCTACCTGGCTCCGGGTGGCTCCCAGGAAGCAGATGGCATGTCCAGCTCCTAGATGCAGGGGTGGCCAGGAGGGCTCCGTGCGCTGGCGCAACCCGCAGGTGCTGCCCTGAGTGCTGGCTCCGCGGCTACCACTGGCCGGGAACAACAGCCAACGGGAGCTGTGGGAGCAGTGCCTGAAGGTGGGAGAAGTGCGCGGAGCCACCTGGCTGCCCCTCTGCCTAGGAGTCGGAAGGACATGTCACCACTTCCTGGGAGCAGCCTGAGGTCAGTGCCACCCAGAGCCCACTCCCCGAACCCCCTCCTGTACCCCAACCCCCTGCCCCAGCTCAGAACCCCCTCCCACACTCTGAACCCCTTGGTCACAGCCCGGAGCCCCTACTGCACCCCAAACCCCTCATCCCCGGCCTCACCCCAGAGCGATAAAAATGAGCAAGTGAGCGAGGGTGGAGGAGAGTGAGCGATGGAGGGATGGGGATGGAGTGAGCAGGGGCAGGGCCTGGGGGAAGGGGTGGGGAAGGGGCAAGAGTGTTCAGTTTTCTGCAGTTAGAAAGTTGGCAACATAATTAGAAAGGAAGATGAATAGAGAAGCAGATAGCTGCATGGAAAGATATTTCTTCAAATCAACCACCACGGATTTGCAGCCGCTTCTGGGGTGAAATCCAGCAATTGTTGAATAGCTCAGAGGAACATTATGCTACAGTCAGAACTGAACCATACTGACTACAACTGAAAGTCCAAGAAGAGTTTAGGTAAGTAAAACAAACCTAAGCAAACTGGAATATGGCCAGGATGCCATAACACCCCTATGATTACAAAACGTACTGTGGAATCTTCAGTGACTATAAGTGGTCAGGGCTCTGGTATTATGTCATCTGAAAGAAGTCACTTTCAGAGGTATAATGCCCCAGTAGTATTGGTGTTTAGCCCTAGATTTGCAGATATTGGATAGTGATACTAACAGATGCTTCCAGCTCTGGAGATTGCAGTGTACTTTACAAATTTAATAGACAAACTACACACAGAGACCATTTAAACCACCAATAAAGTGCAGTCACCTGTTGATCAAAATGTAGCAGCTGTTCAAGAGATCAAAGCCTCCCTTCACAACCACTGATGTCAGGAACTGAAGAATATATCTTATCCAGTTGAAAAATTGAGGGGAATGTAGACAGCCCCAGAATGTACTTAATAAGCCAAAAGAGAATTTATCTAGGACCCTATTCTCGTGAAAAGTGCCGATACTTCAGTTAGAAATCCTTTCCTAAAGATGACTTGTAAACAAACTTTAAAAGATATTGGGCCAGATTCTCAGCTGGTTTAAATCAAGGGTAGATCCACTGACTTCATTGAGCTGCACCAATTTACACCAGCTGAGGAACTGGCCAACAGGGTTTGTTTAATTAACATGAACCTCAGTTTTTGTATTCACTATTCCTAACGTGAATGATTTGGTGATACGTTGACACCTATGGCTAGTTGTTATTTTGCAGTACACAATTGTCACTTGGAATTTCATGGTAGCAGATCACCCTACTCTGAGGCCCACACACAATTCACTCTACCTGATGGCAATAAAGAGCTTGTGACAGTCTGATTCCACCCTTCTAATACACCCTAATTGTGTGTTAGAGAGCAGTGATTCTCTCACTCTCATACACAACAGGTTCATCATGACACATTTCTATCAGGTTTGTCTTGGACAGAGGGCAATATGCCTCTAAAAGGAGGGTTTGTTTTAAAACCAGAGTTTGTTCCTGGGTAAACACAATCCCTCTTCATCACCAAGGAGCAGAGAATCCCCCAGTACAGTGGAGAAAAAAACTTCCAGATGAACAGTAGTTCCTTCCTTCCATGTATGATGCGTTTTTAAAAATCTGATTTCACAAGTTCACTGCTCAATGTCATTGAACTACAGATCTGAATGAAGAGAAGAAAACATCAGCCTGCCTTATTCCTTTACCAGGAGTCACATAATCCACCTACAAATTTAGTCATCATGTCATTTGCACCCTTATGTGTATCCTCCTCTTCCCCTTGAGATCCCTCTTGTAACAAGATTAGCAGCAAAAACAGCAAGACACATACACTGGGGCCCCTGCACCAGGGTTTACTGCACACATTGAGGAAACAAACTAACCTAAACCAACACCTAAGAAAATATCAGAAAGTTAGAAATCAATTGCAAGAACTGTCAGCTCCTTACTGCACAGTTTTACAAGTGCAGATTTGATTTGCTGAACAAAATAATGTAGCCCATGTGGTTCTTTTCTTCTCTCTGGCCTCCTTCCAGCGGCTGCGGATCAGTTGTACTGCAGCTCTCCAGACATTGACACATGGGGCTTCTTTCACTGACCTCTAGATTTCTTTCCCTGAGAGCTTGGGCACTCTTCCTATCCAGGCCATTGCTAACCCAGCACACAGCATACACGGTCTGCTCCCCGCCTCAAACACCCGTTTCCCCCTAAAAAATCCAAAACTTCTGTCTCTCTCCCAAGACCTTTTACACACTCTCTCTTCACAGATACTAACACTTTGTGTTAGTGAGAACCACACTCACCCCTTTGTTTGGCACCCCCCGCATATGCCCACCTTCCTGCCTAGCACTCATGCACTGTTTGCACGTACACACACACACACACACACCTCTTTTCAACCACACTGACACCTCACACGCATCCACGCATTTTTTTCTGTCACATCCATGCTCTGTCTACAAAACCCCTCACACATAGCTGTCTCTTTTCCAGCACTTTTGCACAGTCTACACTGACTTTGTCATGGACAATCTACCTTTATACTCACACTCAGCTCTTGGTTTGGCCAAAAGCCATTGAACAAAACTGTAAACCCTGGATATGATGGAAATCACTTCAAGCCAGGGGGTGCTACTCCACCCCCAGAACCCCTAGTTCCAGCATCCCTGCCCTCTCCTCTGACACCAACACGCTCAGTACACCCCCACCCTCTGACACTGACATACACACAATACACCCCCTCCTCTGACAGGACACATGCACAATACACCCCTCTCCTCTGACACAGACAGACACCCTCCTCTGCCACCAACACACATACGATATACCCCCTTCCAACAGGACACACACACAATACACCCCTTTCCTCTGATGCTGACACACACACAATACACCCACTCTTCTGACACTGACACACACCCTTCTCTGATGGTACACACACAGTACAGCCCTCTGCTCTGACAGGGACACAACCCCCCATCTACCACCTCTTCTGACGTACAAACACACACACAGAGAGTACGGCCCTCTCCGCTCACACACACATGCACACCCAGTACACCCCCTCCTCTGACACACATACACAGGACAACCCTCTCCTCTCTCTCTCTCTCTCACACACACAGTACAGCCCTCTCCTCTGACAGGGACACACCCTTTCCTGACACAATCACACCCTCTCTCCTCACACACTGGCTCACACTCCCCCTCTGGCTATCTCCCCTCCCCTGGCCCCAGCGCTGCCGGGATCTCCGCGGGAGCGGCCACCCTGCAGCCCCCAGCCCGCCCGCAGAACGCGGGGAGGCGGGCTCGCCGCCAGGGCCAGTGGCCCAGGGGGGAGAGGGCGGCGCGGGGCGGCTCCAGCTGTTCCCTCGGGCCGCACCTGCGAGCGCAGCAGCCCCCGGTCGGCGCCTGGCGGCAGCGGAGCAGAGCGGCTCCAGCGGCGGCCCCGTCCCGGATGGCTGGGCCAGCGGGGATGGAGCTCGGAGGGAAGGTGAGCCGGGGAGGCAGAGGCAGGAGCAGTTGCAGGTACAGCGGAGAACGGGACGGGGGCTAACGCTGCTGCTGCTTAGGGGGCAGCCGCCGATGGGGCGCCGGGCACCTGCAAGCCCGGGGAGGAGGAGGGGGTTCGCACCTGGTACAGAGGCCAAGAGGGCTGGGGGTGCAGCCGCCTGTGGCCTCGGGGTGGCTGGTGGGGCCGGCTCGGTTGCTAAGGGCTCTGTGCCCCCCGATCTCTAACCCTGTGCCGCCCGCCTTTGCTTCCTTCCAGCACCCCGGCGCCGCGGGGCTGCCCCGGACAAGCTGAGCCGCCGAGCCGCGGAACCCGCCTGCTGCCCCCGGAGTAGGCGGCAGGATGTGGAACCAGAGCGGCTGGCCGAACTCCAGCGCGCCTGCCCCGGGCTACGAGAACGACACCTGGCCCGAGTACCCAGTGCACCTGTTCCCAGCCCCGGTGCTGACGGGCATCACGGTCACCTGCGTCCTCCTCTTCGTCGTTGGGATTCTAGGCAACCTCATGACCATGCTGGTGGTGTCCCGGTTCCGAGACATGAGGACTACGACCAACCTCTACCTGTCCAGCATGGCTTTCTCCGACCTGCTGATCTTTCTCTGCATGCCCCTGGATCTCTTTCGGCTCTGGCAGTACCGACCCTGGAACTTCGGAGACCTCCTCTGCAAGCTCTTCCAGTTCGTCAGCGAAAGTTGCACTTACTCCACCATCCTCAACATCACAGCCCTGAGCGTGGAGAGGTACTTCGCCGTCTGTTTCCCGCTCAAAGCAAAAGTAGTGATCACCAAAGGGAAAGTCAAGCTGGTCATCCTGGTCCTCTGGGCTGTGTCCTTTGCAAGCGCGGGACCTATTTTTGTCTTGGTTGGGGTTGAGCACGAGAATGGAACGAACCCCTTGGACACCAACGAGTGCAGAGCTACGGAGTATGCGATCAAATCAGGGCTGCTCACCATCATGGTCTGGACCTCCAGCGTCTTTTTTTTCCTGCCTGTGTTTTGCCTGACTGTGCTTTACAGCCTTATTGGGAGGAAAATCTGGAGGAGGAAGAGAAAGAACATAGGACCAAATACCTCTGTCAGGGACAAGAACAACAAACAAACTGTGAAAATGTTAGGTAGGATTTTATATTAATTCCATTTTACTGTTGGGCGTTTGTGTGTCAGAGAGAGAAGGAGGGAGAGAGAGAGAGAGAGAGAGAGAGATTGACGGTGCTTTAAAAATGGTCACTAAAAGTGAAGTATTTATAGACCATTTTTACTATATGGCTAAAGTTTATAGTCGCAATATAACAACACTCTTCACTCTCCGTGACTTACACCGGCGTCCTATGCAAAATACTTGGGCAGATATTAATATAACAATCTCTGATATTGAAAAGAATAATTAATGAAAAATATGAATATTACAATCACTATTGCACTGAAAATTCCTGAACCTCTTTGTAAATAAGTTAAAGGTACCAAATGCCAGTTTGAGAGGATTTGTATTTATCCACAAAACTAAACCCTTCTAAAAGCATGATGTTTGATTGCAGGAGATCTAAACAGAATGGATCAATGCATGTACGGAATTATGGGAATGTCAATTTCTTTGAGCCTGTTGAAGAAAACTAACAAATATAGTTTATTAATGTAATGAAAGCTAAAGTACTTAATAAGGAATATTCTCTCTCTTTTAGAGTCTGTGATTCTGCTCCCATTGAAGTCAATGGCAAAACTCCCATTGACTTGCGGGAAACAAGACCAAGTCATTAGCCCCTGTCATTTTTAATTTAGTATGTTTAAATATTTTCAGTAAAATAATATTATTTGCTTGTAAAATATTAACCTTAACATACAAATGGGCACATGTCTTTAACCCTAAAGAATCTGACCCCATAAGCACTCAATGTCAGTGCAGTTAACAGGCATCCCATGTATGGACTAGATCCACTAGTACAGAAAAAGGTAACACTTTCTGGCACCATCAGTTTGAAAAAAATTACCATCAGTTTATTGGTAGAAAATTACAAATTCTCTTATTATTCTAGCAGCATTGATCCTGTGCAAGTAGTCCTTTCACATATGAGTAATCCCACTGATTTCAGTAGGTCTATTCATGTAGGTAACTTTTTTCTCACATGAATAAGGTTTTGCAGGAGACAGCCCCACTTTACTAAATTCAATTAAGTTGGAGTAATGGGCCAAAGAGCTACACAGTGTGGTCCCATGTTTCTAAATTATTAACTGTATCTAACTGATTGTTTTATTCATATTTTTTTTTAATTTACTAGGCAACAACAGCATGTGTGATAAAAGCTGTGATACTTCATGTACCTTCAATTACATTTTAGGATCGATAGACTACTTCAGAGGGTTAGGCGTTACCTTGGAAGTAACTCACTACTTACACTTCTGTTTCCTGATCTAAATTTTCAGAATTGTGAATTTTTGCTTATTACAGGAAGAAAACCCTCCAGTACCTCATTTCCATATTTATATTTCTAAAAGTTTAAATATACCAATTTCCAATCCTAAAATACTTACCTCAATCCTAAAGTACTGCTGCAAACATTAATAATATTTCAAACACCTTGCTTCACACCACATCAGAGAATGAAAGGACTGTGGCTAGAATCTGTTATTGGACCAACTTCTGTTGGTGAGAGAGACAAGCTTTCGAACCACACAGCACTCTTCTTCAGGTTCGAACTCTTGTCTCTCTCACCAACAGAAGTTGGTCCAATAAAAGATATTACCTCCCATACCTGGTCTCTCTAATATCCTGGGACTGACACAGCTACGACGACACTGCATGTGGCTAGAATGTCCTTTAAGAGAAAGACAACATTATCTACCCGATGGAAATCTAATGAGGGATATAATGAAGGAACTTTATAGGGGTTCAGTAATGCAAGGTGCATAATGCCCTCAGCTTCCATTGATTTGAATGGCCAACAATTCAAAATTATCAAAAGGCAAAGTTAGGCTTCTATATCCATATTCAAGGGCCTAAAAAAGTTGTGTGGTTTTCAGAAGCCCACTGATCCCAGTAAAATCAATAGGACTCAACATCTTTGACGATCACGCCATTAGCTTTTAGAGGCTAAATATGGCTCAGCATACCTAAATTCAGTCCAGTCAAGCTGATTTTTCATATGTATCTTATTTTTGAAAATGTTGGCCTTGGTTTATAATAGTAACTCTGATTCCTTAGCACCTTCTCTTAGATTATCTTAATTTCTTATAAATTAAGACTCAATGAGGGAAATATTACTGTCCCATTTTACAAATGGAGACTCCGAGGCAGAAACTTGTTCAATGGTTTTCCCAAAATCAAGCTGCTTTCAGCAGAATTGGGAGACTATGATTTCTCGCTGTATGTGCATTTAAACATAGAAATCATGTTTTGTGAAAAGCTGGTGATAATTATCCCCTTTCAATTGCTTTTCAATCACACTCTATAAATATTGTTTCAGCCATTGCATGACACACCTGGCCCCATTGATGTCGGTGGCAAAACACCCATTAAATTCAGTGCAGCCAGGATCTTACCCAGATACGATAATAAACAAAATGAGTTTTCTGGTAAAATCAAATAAGTTAACTACCGAATGAAAAGGCTGTTCAAAACTCTATCTTGAAATTCTTGTGTCTTTTTTGTATGTGAATAGGGCTATTCAAAACAATTTAAAAAGTACTGTTGAACCAATAATGTGTAATGAACCAATAGAAAATATTCCCCACTTTCCAGGAAGTGTAGAAAGCAAAATGGGCAGAAGCTCAAGTTTTCAAATGCATATTTTTAGCTTTGCTCTTCTTAGGGTAATTCATTCTCAAGAGCAATATACAAGCCAGAAGGTTCATAGGATGGATTGTGCTTGCCTTGGTAGCTTGTTTTATTGTCTTTCATTATCTTGCAGATAAATCTTCCAGAGCTCCAGTTTCATTTTCCCTTTCTTTGAGTCCTATACCCAGATTCAATATAGCTCTATGTCCGTACACTTTTAATGTAAAATTGCAGTTCTAAAGCCATCAGTTATATTTATGAGCTTTTTTAAACACTGTGTATGTTACCGTTAATTGAAAACACTTAATGTCAGTGTTTTCATCACTATATTGTTCCTCCAATCCTGTTTTAGCAAAAACCCAAAGGGATGTAGTTGAAAACTATTCTACACTAAACTCGACTGGGATTTATATATGAAAATATAGCTATATATTTTACTGTATTATTATTATTGAGATTTATAATCTATTAATTATGTAGATATTAATTTAGGAAAAACAAATACCAAAAAAAACAAAATAAATTATGATCAGCTTTTTACTTTATGCAAATCACACTCTTTAAATTTCACTAATATTAAAGAAGTATAAGTACATTTAATTTTAAATGACCTATTGTTTTAATATTCTTCTGCTGTTTCCATTTCAGCTGTGGTGGTGTTTGCTTTCATACTCTGCTGGTTGCCTTTTCATGTAGGACGATATTTGTTTTCCAAATCCTTTGAAGCCGGATCCTTGGAGATAGCTGTGATCAGCCAGTACTGCAACTTGGTATCCTTTGTCCTCTTCTACCTTAGTGCTGCCATCAACCCTATCCTGTACAACATTATGTCTAAGAAGTATCGAGTTGCTGCTTGCAGGTTGTTTGGACTCAAAGCTCTCCCAAAGAACAGATTCTCTGTTACAAAGCAGGAACATTCTCGTGCTTGGTCAGAATCTAGTGTGATTACATGACAACCTATATCAAGTGCTAAAGCATCACTTACCAATATTACACAGAAAGCCATAACGAAAGAGAAAGATATTCAAAGCAAAATGTAAAGCAGTATTTCTGTTCATCACTGGGGCTTGATGAAAGATATGATGTAGCCAGTTAAAGGTAAGACAAATGAGTTGAGCACTGAGCAGATGACAGGTGATCCATGCTGACAGAACTCAGCAATGCTCTAGTGTTATTTTCCTGCAGCTTTTGGTGCCTATGATTTTATATGAAGACACTGGCAAGGGAGCTGGGCTTTACCATTAAAAAGCAGGAGGCAACCCTGTCCACCTTACTTATGTGACTTCATTGGGAGCTAAGGTGAGCAGGATTTGTCCCATGATAACCTTAACACGTCAATGGAATCAGGATAGCAATCCGATCAACTTCATTGAAAGTTTTGCCTAAGTAAAGATGAGTCCCTAGAAGAAGTTTAATTCAGCTGCCTTTTGCAAGTAAACATTGAATTTGTTGTGCTATGCCATAATCATGGTCAAAAGCATTCAAGGGGAAATGATTTATGAAAGAGAAAGAAATAAAAGTGGAAAAGTTTCAAACATGCTAAAAATCAATGGCCTTCAGATCATGTCAGAACAGAAGGGAAATAAAAACAATACCTTAGGCAGAACTGCCTTACAAAGCTATTAGAGCAGTACTGAATTTTTTTTTTTAATGTATCAGTATGGCAAGGACAGTATTGGCTTCAGAATCACAACGATGTAGTAAGGAAAACTACTGAATGCAATCCCCACCAAAGTGATCTTTTAAAGAAGAAATATTCCTTAGCATAATATTTTTTCCCACTAAAAACATTAAATCACAAATCTCATCAAAATGCGACTGAAAAGATAGCTATATCATCCACACAGTTTCTTTGGCTTGATTGTAAGTATCTTGATGTCTTTGAACTTGCAAGCTTTATTGTTTTAATATTGTAACAAATCTGTGACTAGCTAGGAACTGTCCACTTGTCATTGTGCTGAACACCATGGCCACTCAGAACTTGGCTACAGGGAGGGTAATTAACCATTGGAATGAACAATTTACTAGGGGTCATGGTGGACTCTCCATCACTGACAATATTTAAATCAAGATTGGATGTTTTTCTTAAAAATAAGTTCTAGGATTTATTTTGGGGCAGTTCTATAGCCTGCTATATACAGGAGGCCAGACCAGATAATCACAATGGTCCCTTCTGTGAATCTATGAAACTCCTGTCCCAAAAGCACAGCTCCCTTTCATCTAAAGAATATCAGTTTGCTGTTACCAGTATAGTGCCTATGACGCACTGCTGAGCAGTTCTGATTCCATCCAGTAGAGAGCAGTGACACACTTTAAAACACACACAGGGTTGCTGATCTTCAAAACCCTTGAATTCCATTGATTTTTGTAACTCAGGTCTCTTTTTCCAGTACTGTCCATCTTTTATGCTGTATGGATGTCCTGTACTGCCTCTATTGTTATGTAGGCTTATACAATCTTATAGCATGCATATGGAATAGTAGATTTATACTTATTTTGTTTCTTGTATTTGTTACTGGTTGGCCCATAGCTTGCTCCACTTAATAAATTATCTGTCTTGTCCAAAATTCCTTTAAGGATAATGGGCCCTATTCTACTCTTTTACACCTCCAGTTAATGGAACGGCTCGGGTGTAACTAAGATCAGAATTTGGCCTATTCTGTATCTGCTGTATGTTTTGCATATAGATTGTTTTGTTTGGGCTGTGCTATCTGAAAAAGCATTAAAGTTAAGACTGCTTCTTTTGGGATGTGACACCTGAGTCCATTTTGTGGCCTGATCCTGCACTTGCTGAAGCCAGTGAGCATCTGTAATGTGAAGTAATTGGGTGCAAATGTATAGGTGAAGAGACAAAAGCAGCTGGGTTTATAACCATCCAAGATGCAAAGGGTTAACAAATTAAAAACTCAAGGGTGTGGCAAGCCTCTGACTGTCTGACACCAGTTCTTGTTCTGTAAGTATGAGACAGAAGCAGGTAACTGACAGACTAGACTATAGAATTCTCTCTGAGCTGGTATCTAGCAGCATCTCTGCTTTGTTGATTTTTTTCATTTTTCTGTTGAGACACAAACAGGGTTCTGGTTAGATGCATCATACAACTCAGGGAAACGAGAAACTTGGGGATCTTGAAAAGACTGTAAAGATATTATTAGCTTACAAACTGTGTTACTCTGTATACAAATGGAACATAACCATAAACATTTCTAAATTTAACTGTGTTTGATAGTATTATGCGTGGACAGAAAATGTAATAAATTTATGAGAAACTTTCCAATACTACTGTTTACACTATTTGGAGAGGGATGGGAATTAGAAACATTTCTAATGTGTTGCTTTTATTCCCAAGGTAAAATATAACTATTGCTCAGATTCATTACTTAGCATAAATAACTTCTTGTAAGTAAAGTTTGAGCCTGAATCTCATTACACTAAAACCACTTTACATTGCCAAAATGTGATAAAGTGGCCTCAGTGGAAATAAGAATAAGGCCTGGCCTACACATAATTTTTATCCCAGTATAACTATTTCAGTTAGCAAAAAGAAAAGGAGTACTTGTGGCACCTTAGAGACTAACCAATTTATTTGAGCATAAGCTTTCGTGAGCTACAGCTCACTTCATTGGAGGCATTCAGTGGAGTGAGCTGTAGCTCACGAAAGCTTATGCTCAAATAAATTGGTTAGTCTCTAAGGTGCCACAAGTACTCCTTTTCTTTTTGCGAATACGGACTAACACAGCTGCTACTCTGAAACCTATTTCAGTTAGGATGTGCTTTCTTTTTAGTTAAATTGTTATACTGGTAAACCCCTTAGTGTGAACAAAGTTATACTGGTGTAATAAAGGTTCCTTTTACTGGCATGGCTATTTCCATTCCTTTACAGAACTAGCTCTACCAATAGAAAGCATATTTATACCAATATCACTGAATCCGCCCGGAGAGGTGGGGGGTGGGATTGTATCGCTTCAACTGTACCAATATAGCTACATTGTGTGTAGACAAGGCCCTGAGACCCTTACTTTTGAATCATAGATGTCAGGAATGATGGCTGTAATGAAAAAGAAGTACATTTCTTTCTCTACATTATACAGTGCATGGCCTTGCTCCAGCAAGGTGCTGAGCACTCTGGCCCTGATCAGCAAAACACAGGCACCTGCATTTTTATTAACTACAAGAGCAGCCAGCTCAGCCTGAGTCTGGTCAGACTTTTGGGACCATTTAAGTTGTCTCTGGGCATGTTCAGATGTTTAACATGTACAATAGCATAGTCGCTCCCACGCTAACGTTATATCATCTCATTTGCTTAGTTGCTCCCATACTAGTAGCTGTTGATACCTCTCCTTACAAAGACGCCGTCAAAGTCAAAGGAGCTACACTGATTGACACTAGGTGACAGTTTGGCATGAATAATAGGGTTGTGTCCTTTGAGTAGATACTGGAACACCATTATTTCAAGGGAAATAGGAACTGCCAGACTGGATGAGACCCATGGTTCCTGAGGTAGTCCAAGTATCCTGTAACCAAAAGCGGCTAGTACCAGATGCTTCAGAAAAGGTGCAGCTCTCCCCCCCCCCTCCCCTGAGGTGAATGAATAAGGAATAGCTTGTCCATTGGGAAAGTTACTGCCTAGACCAGGACAGGTAGGCTATGTCTTCACTGGGGGAAAAAAGAAGGTAGGTTTCTAAATTGATAAAGCATTCCCCAGGTAAAATCTAGTGGAGAGAAGGCACAGGTAGTTTTTACTTCAGTGTAGCTCACTGTGGCCAGTCCTAGGAGCACAGTATAAGATTAATGAGTTAATAAGTACCTGTGCCATGTCTAGGATTTTACATCAGGATAGTTATCTCAAACTAACTCTCAATGTAAAAAAGCCACCATCTTTTGCAGTGAAGATAAGGCCTTAGTTCTTGGCTTATGCCCTGAAGCATGAGGCTTTATCTCTCTTCTAAGACTTTTAAATATAATACTGGAGATAAGAAAACTGAACAGAATTCTAAAGAAGAGCTTATTTCAAATACCATTAGAAGAGAAAGTAGCTTAAAATTCTTTAAAAAACCAAAGCAGCATCACTTAAAAATGCAGCTGTATCTCTGAAAGCCTGCCTAGCCATGGAGTTAGTGAAAAAAAGTGTATTGTTGGGTGCCAGAGTATAGCATACAGAGGACACAGCAGACAGCAATCTCGGGCCTGGTCTGCACACCCGAATTGACATAGCTATACCAGCAAAACGTTAGTATAGACGTAGTTATACCAGCAAAAAGGCCTTTTGCTGCTACAGCTTATTTCATTCAGGGAACTGGTATAAGTTATGCTGGCAAATGCACTTTTTTACCAGTATGAGCTGTGTCTCCACTTGGGGGCGGTTACTGGCAAAACCTTTTTAGTGCAGACAAGACCTAGGAGACTTCTCCAGTTCCTTCTAAGACTTCGGGTAGACAAATCATAACTCCATCTCCAAGCTCTGTTTGAATCCTCTCTCACAAACCCCCAGAAGGAGTCTGTAGCAACTTACGCTGAGTCTCCCATGGTGATTTGGAAACGCCCCTTGAGAGGTGTTTCAGCAGCAAAGTTGAGGGACCTTCTGGACACCATGTCTCCTATAGGTTTCATATCAGTGCTATGCTATCCAGGAACCCTTGAGGGGCCAGTAGAGCAGGGCAGCAGTAGTGAGGCAGGAGGCCTCTGTAGGAAAGCTCTTTGCCTATGGTTAATCCACAGGCTGAGTAGGAGGATCCCACTGCATCTGTCCAGTGGGAAACAAACTGCGCCATTCCAAATGGAAACATTTCCAGAAAACACAATGAGTTGAAATTTGCTGCATTTTAACTCCCATATCTGAGAAGAACCCACACAGAGAGCAATTTGCCCATTAGACTGAAGGTTCATTCATTAAATGATACAGCATTTAAATGCTTTTCTAGCTCTACATTGTCTATTAGAGTTTCACAAATAATGGGGAAAAATTTGCCTGCATCTTATTTCTCGGTCACAGGTTAAATTGGTGATGAAATAGATCCCAAGCACTTTACTGGAAAGCATCGTTGATTTTATGCATGTACCTTTCATGAAGTCAAGCACAGGACAGAAAAACATGTCCTATTGTATTGTGGCCAAAAGTATGCCATAAAATAGCACTTAAATATCAAATTGCATAAATAGGCATTCAGAAATAATATGACGGAAGTTTGTGTGTCAAATGGACTTGGGAGTGTAGTTGCTTTCCACCATACTCTGACTGTAAACACAATCAAAAGAAGCAAAACCCAAACAGTAAAGTTGATGCTGCTGAGTTTACACCAGGATTTGCCTGCAATATAGCTTTGCAACACAAAGTAGTTAGTGCTCAAATAAAAAAGAACATTTTCATTTTAACAAATTTCTATTATTATTATTGTTGTTTGTTAATGATGTTTATTACAGTAGTGCCTAAAGGCTAACCAGGAATGCAGCCCCATTGTTCTAGGCACTGTTCAGACAGTCCTTGCCCTGATGAGTTTACAATCCAAATAGACAAGACAGACAGAGTGAGGCAAGGGGTGTAACACACAAGCATAGTGAACAATGTGGTGGCAGCAAATGTCATGGTAGAGCCACAATTTTTTGGAGAGGGGGATAGTTAGTAGGGAATCAGGGAAGGAGGTTGAGGGGGCAGGGAAGGGGAAAAGAGAATGAATCTGAGGTAAAAAGAAAAGGAGGACTTGTGGCACCTTAGAGACTAACCAATTTATTTGAGCATGAGCTTTCGTGAGCTACAGCTCACTTCATCGGATGCATCCGATGAAGTGAGCTGTAGCTCACGAAAGCTCATGCTCAAATAAATTGGTTAGTCTCTAAGGTGCCACAAGTCCTCCTTTTCTTTTTGCGAATACAGACTAACACGGCTGTTACTCTGAATCTGAGGTGAAGATACTGGGCGGGGGGGCGGGGGAGGCTGGAGCAAACAGCCAATCAGCACAGGGCAGAGAAAGTCCAGTCAAAACTGAAGAAAGTTTTAAGTGTCCCTGCTCTGACTGCTTCTGCACCGATGTGCTGGAGTCGCTGGCTGGTTTCCGTGTGTTGTTTTCCCCCAGGTCAGGTTGGAGTGGGGGGAGGAGGAGGGCAGACACCATCTGGGATCCGAATTCTCCCAGAGGGTGGTTGCCTCTGCACAGTCCTGGGTCTGCCAGGAGGGGTGGCCTGGCTGGTCCCCATTAGTATGATTCTTTTTTTCCTGTTGGAGAAATAGAATCACACATAGAACCTTAAGGGTTAAGAACTTTATTTACTTCCAAATCATCTCTCTTAGGTATCTATATGGAGCCATTACTATAGTGTCTGAGCTTCTCACAGTCTTCAGTGTATTTATCCTCACTGCCATGGGAGGCACGGCAGTGCTATTAGCCCCATTTTACAGATCAGAGAAGATTAGGGTTGGAAGGGACCTCAGGAGGTCATCTAGTCCAACCCCCTGCTCAAAGCAGGACTAACCCCAACTGAATCATCCCAGCCAGGGCTCTGTCAAGCCGGGGCTTCAAAACCTCTCAGGATGGAGATTCCACCACCTCCCTAGGTAACCCATTCCAGGGCTTCACCACCCTCCTAGTGAAATAGTTTTTCCTAATATCCAACCTAGACCTCCCCCACTGCAACTTGAGACCGTTGCTCCTTGTTCTGTCATCTGCCACCACTGAGAACAGCCGAGCTCCATCCTCTTTGGAACCCCCGCTTCAGGTAGTTGAAGGCTGCTATCAATATGGAACTGAGCCACAGAGAAAAACAAGTGATTTGCCCAAGGTCATGGGGGAAAGTCTGTGGCACAGCTGAGAACTGAACCTGGATCTTGCAAGTGGCCTAACCACTGGACCAGCCTTCCTTTTTACTAAGGCCACTGAGAAGTATTAAAAAACAAAACAGAGTGCTGATAAACATTAAACCCTTGACTGTTGCCATGTGTGGGGCCAGATATTCAAAAGAGATCAAAGTCAGATTTCCAAGTACTCAGCACCCACACCCTCTGTCAGATTTTCTCCCAATTAGGCACCTGACTAAGGGTCAGATTTTCAAAAGTGCATAGCACCCAGCATGCTGTGCTGCTTTGAAACCTGGCCACTTCTTTAGGTGTCGAAACGGGAACAGAGCACTGCTGGGAGCCTGATGCTAAGTCCTTAAGGGCTATCCTGCTTCTGCTGGAATGTTCTTGCTTCTGGTCATACCATCTCAGGCTATGATGGTGCCAGCTTTTAAAGAATTGGGCATTTCTGACTTTCCCTCTAAGCCACAATTCTCCCCCTGCTTCCTTCTAAGGAGTAATACATTACTTCTGGCTTATACCAGGCATATATTCCCATACATTCCCCCTGTTCACCCTGGCTGACTCAGCTACTCTGCACTGAATTTGGGAAGGTGATATGGAGCCAGGCTCTTCCCATTCTGACCACCTGTTCGGGGAGGAAGTAAGTGGGTCTGTAGCTCTGTTCACTCAAGCATATCTGGACCCGAGGTAGTGTGTAAGAGAGGGTCTTATTCCCTTTTATTCAACTGCGCAGGCATACAGCCCAAGTCACAGTGTAGCCCTATGTAAAGGCTGAAGTACACCAATAAAAGATTTTATTAAATAATTTGATACAGGCAGTTTATTTTCTTTATTATGGAAGAACTTCTCTGTGCTGCCACACTCCATTAAGATCATCACCGTGAACATTACATTAGCATATCAGGATTCTATGTAGGTGTAAACAAAGGAGAATTTTTTCATTCTACTGAGAGACTGGATGAAGCAGCTATTGAGAACAGTCTTTTATTTGCAAAGATGAAAGCTGTAAGCTTTACTGAACTGTTAACTCCTTGTTTAATGAAGAAGCCCAGACAGCATAGGTTATTCTGATTAAGCAATCTATTTCTTTAAAGGGATTGTATCAGTCTCTGTGGGCCCATGCCCTGACAGTGTGTTCTCTAGGATTCCATCCAGCTCCCACTGAAGTCAATGAGAATTTTGTGGGATCTGGTCATTGCTGGGAGGTAGAGTGTTGTACATTCTAGGGCAGTGGCTTTCCCATTGTGATCCATGGACCTCTGGAGATCCACAGACTGGATCTAAGATTTCCAAACGGGTCCACACCTCCATCTGAAATTTTTTAGGTCCACAAATGAAAAAAGGTTAAAAACCACTGTTCTAGGGGGTAGATTCTGCCCTTTGGCTGAAAAGTAAAACCAGATAATTAAAACAAGTTCATAAAAACAACAAGGAGTCCGGTGGCACCTTAAAGACTAACAGATTTATTTGGGCATAAGCTTTCGTAGGTAAAAAACCCACTTCTTCAGATGCATGGAGTGAAAATTACAGATACATGCATAAATATATATTGACACATGAAGAGAAGGGAGTTACCTTACAAGTGGAGAACCAATACTGAAGGCCAATTCAGTCAGGGTGGATGTGGTCCACTTCCAATAATTGATGAGGAGGTGTCAATACCAACAGAACAAGTTCATGTATCTCTAAACAGCACTACTTATCACTTACACATCTACTGATGTCTTGATAGGTACTTATATATCTGAAGGCTTCACAATCATTAATGGATTTTATTCTCACACCACCTTTGTGAGGTAGGGAAGTATAACCCCAATTTATGAGAGGCAATCTAAGGCACTGGTAGATTAAGTGGCTTGCACTGGAAATCTTTGGCTGAGACAGGGATTGAACCTAGGTCTCTTGACTCCCAAAGATGTGCTCATGCATTTGTGTGTGTACCACTAACAGCTCCCAGTGTATATATATATAAATAACTGAAGTGACACACAGAGTCAGTATTTGTGTGGTCATACAAATGCTTATGCATCTATGGACCCCAGCAAGGACACACTAGGTGTACTGTATCCAAACATACATTAGGCAGGTGCAATTGCAGAAGCTCACACTCCTTTGGAACATCTGGCCTGACATATATTATTTGCCCTCATTTCTCATATCGTAAACATGCTGTTGCAATCAAAGATTACACATTGCCCAGCAGTAGTATAAACAGTACTTTGCTAATATGTATTGAAACATTTTGAAGTTAATGTTACATCTTTCATGGGATGTAGAATCATCTTTCAGTGATGTTAGGCATTTTTTGGATGTGTCATTTTACTTAGATGCTTCCAACATACAATGATCTATTAGAGCAGGGTGTACACATACCACCTCACCCACCGACTACACGTTTGTGTAGGCCAACAATTACAGGGTGAGAAAATCACCAAGATCTTTGGGCAAGTCTGTTTCATTGCACTAGGGAGCAGGGATGCATACACCCCAACCAGTAACATAGCATTTCTTTGAACTACTATGGCTCTTTCTAGCTGAGGCTCACAACGATTCAGCAGAGTTCAATTCAACAGATGGGTGCTGCAGACACACAGGAAAGATATTGCCAGGAGAGGTATAAAGTTTCATCATTGCGTCCATTCCATCCTGAGAGGCATCATCTACATTGCCATCCTATATATAGCAGAAAAGGAACACTGCACTTCAGAGCATTCAGTCTCTCAAGACTTTTTAAAGAAGCTTCCAGAAGCCATATTTTATACCATATGTTTCCATTTATTATCTGGCTCTTTTTCTTCTTGTGACCAAACCAGAGCAAGTGAATCTGAAGTCTCACAACCCCAAATGAAGAAAATACTTTTAATAAAGTTTGCTTAGTACAAAGAGCGAATTACATTTGAATGTATATTTTCTGAACTACCCATCTCCCAGTACAGAATCTGAGCTGCTGACCATAAGCCAGATGGCACAAATCAATGCAGTTCCATCAAAGTCAATGGAACCATGACAATTAACACCAGCTGAGGATCTGGCCCTACATGTTCATATCTTGGGATTTCACTTACATCCAAATTGAAGAGAGGCTCATTCCAGGCTTTGGATCTGATTCAGCACCAAACCAATAATTGCATTTTGATCTGAGGATTTGAAATCAAAACTCATCCATGCAAAATTCAGTGGGCGGGTTCAGATTCCAGGTTCCATGCTGGTCCCTCTTTAGGTTCCAGAATATCCAAAGCAATTGCTAGTCACATATTTCTTTTTAAAAGATCCATTTTATTTTTACTAACTCCCAACCCCCAAGCCCATTTTGAGGCCTCATTTATGGTTAGATTTCCACACCCTCAAAGGACTCAATGTCCTAAGAGATCCTTCCACTGCCTGGGTCTCCATGTCACTGATCCCCTAACTAGCAGTTACAGATGAAGAGCGAAGGACTGAATGGGCCATGTGGGCTGAATTCCTCTCCTGCCCTATAGCTCATCCCTCTAGGTTAGTTTGCAAGTGCAGCAGCTACAAGCAACTTGCCTTCCTGCTGTCATTTGTGACTGAGGTAGAGGACTTCAGTCTCTGGCATTTTTCATCAGCATTAAATGCAAATTAAATAGGCATTTGTCTTTGAATAATTCCTCCTCTGGAAGATAAAAAAAAATCATCCTCTTAGTGATTTTTCCATCATATCTCCCTGTATCTCAAGCTGCTCACATAATGAGATTGATTAACACGTATTCTGAGAATATATTGATTTGGTTTTTGCAGAAGTCCAGATAACACAGTATTATGAAGAAATTCCAGAAAGCGTAGTATGGGGTATGTTGCCAGGCCCCATTTGTTTATTGGGGATCCAACTTCCCCATCTGGCATTTTTTAGTTTTTATTAACTAAAACTAGGTTGGGTTAAACCTTGTAGAAATTGGTGGGTGTAGCAGATGCCTTTCATTCAGGACAAATGTCAAAAGCAATTGAGCGCCTTTATAGAATAGAGAGCTTAAACAAAAGCAGCCTCCATCCAAAACACAAGGCACATATAAGGCACCTATGGGCAGAGGGGTTTTTCTAGGTGGTGGAGGTGTGTTTGTCTATATGTGTGAAAGAAGTGGGAGAAACAGCAGAGAAGCTGAGAGAGAAAGAGTAGAAAGCCAAGGACACAGCCAGAATGTGGCCCGGAGATAAAGACTAGAGAGAAGGCTTTTTGGGCTGAGTGCTGGCTGAAAGGGGCTCAGAACAGTGAGCAAAGACACTGTCTCTTGCTGACTGATTCCTGCTGTATGCATGGAAACATGACTTTATACATTCTTTGTAAATAAACAGAATTCCATTAAAGGAACACCTGGCTCCATCATCAATGTCTCCTCTTAACTGAAACAGCCCACTAGATTCCAAAGTTTGGCTAAGGAGTAACATTAATATAGTGCCACAGAGGTACATTTCACAGTGCAACACAAAGGGATAAAGACTTTTAGAAGAAACCAGGGTGACCATGAGCTTTCAGAACAAATGTAAATCTCACTTCTTTGACATAGCAGCCCCACAAGTGCCAGCTAGGGAAGGGAGAAGCACAGAACATTGTTAACCTTAATACATTTCTAAGATACTCACATGCTACCATGATGAGAGTAGTATAAATACCTAGCTAGCCAGATAGATTTATTCAGAGGACAAGTACATAGGCAACAGCAGTGTAAGCTTCACTACAGTATCCTGCCAAGTGCTTCAGTCCTACACTTGTGGGGCCACCTGAATGGAGAGAGAACTTAGTTTGGGGAAGTGAGGAAACAGACTGACAGAGCGAGATGGGTACCCAGAAGTCACCTACTACATGACAGGCCCAAGAAGGAAAATAACAGAACATCACTGGCCATCACATACAGCCCCCAGTTAAAATCTCTCCAGCACATCATCAACGATCTACAACCTATCCTGGAAAATGGTCCCTCACTCTCACAGACCTTAGGAGGCAGGCCAGGCCTCGCTTATAGACAGCCCCCCAACCTGAAGCAAATACTCAGCAGCAACTACACACCACACCACAGAAACATTAACCCAGGAACCAATCCCTGCAACAAACCCCATTGCCAACTCTGTCCACATATCTATTCAAGGGATGCCATCATAGGACCTAACCACATCAGCCACACCATCAGGGGCTCGTTCACCTGCACATCTACCAATGTGATATATGCCATCATGTGCCAGCAATGTCCCTCTGCTATGTACTTTGGCCAAACCAGACAGTCTCTATGCAAAAGAATAAATGGACACAAATCAGACATCAAGAATTGTAACATTCAAAAACCAGTCGGAGAGCACTTCAATCTCCCTGGACACTCTATAACAGACTTAAAAGTGGCAATTCTTCAACAACAAATTTCAAAAACAGACTTCAATGAGAAACTGCAGAACTGGAATTAATTTGCAAACTGGACACCATCAAATTAGGCCTGAATGAAGACTGGGAGTGGATGGGTCACTACAAAAAATAATTTTCCCTCTGCTGATACTTACACCTTCTTGTCAACTGTTGGAAATGGGCGACGTCCACCTTGATTGCGTTGGCCTCATTAGCACTACAAAAGTACTTTTCCCTCTCTTGATATTCACTCCTTCTTGTCAACTGCTGAGAATAGGCCACTTCCACCTTAATTGAGTTGGCCTTGTTAGCACTGACCCTGCACTTGGTAAGGCAACTCCCATCTTTTCATGTGCTGTAATATTTATACTACTTACTGTATTTTTCACTTCATGCATCTGATGAAGTGGGTTTTAGCCCACAAACGCTTATGACCAAATAAAATTGTTAGTCTCTAAGGTGCCACAAGGACTCCTCGTTGTTTTTGCTGATACAGACTAATGCGGCTACCCCTCTGAAACCTGTTATTTAGACTGTGAGCTCTTTGCGGGAGGGTCTGTCTCTCACTGTGTGTGTGTGTGTGTGTGTATACAGCACCTAGCACAATGTGGCCCCGATTTCAGGTGGGGTCTTTAGGCACTGCCAGAACACAAATGATAATAAATAATGTACAGTATTGATAGGCTGGGAGTCAAATGATCAGGTGACCTGGCCCATCTGATTTTAAAAAGAAAAATTGGTACTGGGAATAAATTAGCCAAACCTAACTTCCTAGGTATGGCTTGAATGCTGCCTCACTAGCATTCACCACCATTGCTAGAGTGTAAAAGAAAAAAAACCCCTCAGCAATGGGAAGAGGAGAAAAGACAAAGAAACGAGAGAGGACAAGATGTCACTCCTGTTTCTTTTTCTCACATGTATATTGATTTTCACATTGTTAGAATGTTGTACATCAAAATGAAAGTGTTACACAGGCCCAGAGGAGTCCAAAACAATCAATCATTCATGCTGCTCTTTGCTATACAGACTTATTCACACAAGCTGTCTAGTCCTCTGAATGATCTGTCACTCAGGAGGAGAGGAATAGAATCTAATACAGTACTTTAACCATTTGCTGCAGCTAGTACACAATACCAAAATCCCTAAAGCACATAACCTAAGTAGCATTAACACCTTGACCTTAATATGGAGAACTAAAAAAGGGAGCAAAAGGCATCCTGCAAAATCCAGATTCTCCATGAAAATTAGTTAAGCCAGTATTCAAGTCAGCCACTTGTTCAAATCCATCTCAAACTGGTAGCAGCTGAATATTGTTACCATTCAGTGGTTGTAGGGTCACCTATGTGAAATTAGCTGTGTTATGGCAGGTGTCACCCGGTGGTGCTGCTACATGTAGCCTAATTTTTTTTTTTTACTTAGTGTGTTAGCAAATTTCAGCCTTGGGAAGACATGCTGTGTTGTGCTAGTTTTGTTTACGCAAAGTTCTGGGTAGAGGGAACTGTGTGAGCAGAAGGGGAGTTTGCTCTTTGTCATGGCCTCAGATTGGAGTCAGTTCTTGAGACACAGTTGCTTTCTGGGAACTGAGCAAGGGTGTTAGGCTGGGATTCCTGAAGGAAGGGATTCCCCAGTGTGCTGGTTGACTACCTCTGGTCCAGGACTTCTGAATATGTATAAATACAACAAATTATACATACCTAGATACCACCCTACTGATTTCTTCTCCACCAGAAAAAACAACAACCTGCAAGGTCCCGGACATCTGTTGCTACTCAGAGAGCAGCAACAGCTGGTTGCCTGAAGCAATGGTATAGCAGACAGATATTCATTCATCCAAGCCACACCTGGCACCTTTGCTGGTAAAATCAATAGAAAGGCTGTAGATTTGAAAAAATGCATATCTGACTCCTACCTTCTCACCCTAGAATGTGTGGGCTTGATTCTGATCTCAATCACACCAGTGTAAATCAGGAGTAACTTTGTTAGCATTAATGGATTTACACTGGTGTAAGTGAGATCAGAATCAAGTCCAGTCCCTCCAGTTCAGGGTTGGGGCACACTGGAGAAGCAGTATGAAGACATTTGCACTGTCACTGCCCATGCTGTACCTACTCTGGAGTGTGATCATCACATCTTTGCTTTCAAAAGGACGACATTCATTTACCTCAGCCGTGTGGAACACAATGCCATCCACAGCCTCAGAAACAACTCTGACATCATAATCAAAAAGGCTGACAAAGGAGGTGCTGTTGTCATCATGAATAGGTCGGAATATGAACAAGAGGCTGCTCGGCAGCTCTCCAACACCACTTTCTACAAGCCATTACCCTCTGATCCCACTGAGAGTTACCAAAAGCAACTACAGCATTTTCTCAAGAAACTCCCTGAAAAAGCACAAGATCAAATCCGCACAGACACACCCCTGGAACCCCGACCTGGGATATTCTATCTACTACCCAAGATCCATAAACCTGGAAATCCTGGGCGCCCCATCATCTCAGGCATTGGCACCCTGACAGCAGGATTGTCTGGCTATGTAGACTCCCTCCTCAGGCCCTACGCTACCAGCACTCCCAGCTACCTTCGAGACACCACTGACTTCCTGAGGAAACTACAATCCATCGGTGATCTTCCTGATAACACCATCCTGGCCACTATGGATGTAGAAGCCCTCTACACCAACATTCCACACAAAGATGGACTACAAGCCATCAAGAACACTATCCCCGATAATGTCACGGCTAAGCTGGTGGCTGAACTTTGTGACTTTGTCCTTACCCATAACTATTTTACATTTGGGGACAATGTATACCTTCAGATCAGCGGCACTGCTATGGGTACCCGCATGGCCCCACAGTATGCCAACATTTTTATGGCTGATTTAGAACAACGCTTCCTCAGCTCTCGTCCCCTAACGCCCCTACTCTACTTGCGCTATATTGATGACATCTTCATCATCTGGACCCATGGAAAAGAAGCCCTTGAGGAATTCCACCATGATTTCAACAATTTCCATCCCACCATCAACCTCAGCCTGGACCAGTCCACACAAGAGATCCACTTCCTGGACACTATGGTGCTAATAAGCGATGGTCACATAAACATCACCCTATACCGGAAACCTACTGACCGCTATTCCTACCTACATGCCTCCAGCTTTCACCCTGACCACACCACACGATCCATCGTCTATAGCCAAGCTCTGCGATACAACCGCATTTGCTCCAACCCCTCAGACAGAGACAAACACCTACAAGATCTCTATCAAGCATTCTTACAACTACAATACCCACCTGCGGAAGTGAAGAAACAGATTGATAGAGCCAGAAGAGTTCCCAGAAGTCACCTACTACAGGACAGGCCTAACAAAGAAAATAACAGAACGCCACTAGCCGTCACCTTCAGCCCCCAACTAAAACCCCTCCAACGCATTATTAAGGATCTACAACCTATCCTGAAGGATGACCCAACACTCTCACAAATCTTGGGAGACAGGCCAGTCCTTGCCTACAGACAGCCCCCCAACCTGAAGCAAATACTCACCAGCAACCACATACCACACAACAGAACCACTAACCCAGGAACCTATCCTTGAAACAAAGCCCGTTGCCAACTGTGCCCACATATCTATTCAGGGGACACCATCACAGGGCCTAATCACATCAGCCACACTATCAGAGGCTCGTTCACCTGCACATCCATCAATGTGATATATGCCATCATGTGCCAGCAATGCCCCTCTGCCATGTACATTGGTCACACTGGACAGTCTCTACATAAAAGAGTAAATGGACACAAATCAGATGTCAAGAATTAAAACATTCATAAACCAGTCGGAGAACACTTCAATCTCTCTGGTCACGCGATTATAGACATGAAAGTCGCTATTTTACAACAAAAAAACTTCAGAAACAGACTCCAACGAGAAACTGCTGAATTGGAATTCATTTGCAAATTGGATACAATTAACTTAGGCTTGAATAGAGACTGGGAGTGGCTTAGTCATTATGCAAGGTAGCCTATTTCCCCTTGTTTTTTCCTATCTCCCCCCTCCCCCCCAGACGTTCTTGTTAAACCCTGGATTTGTGCTGGAAATGGCCCACCTTGATTATCATACACAATGTAAGGAGAGTGGTCAATTTGGATAAGCTATTACCAGCAGGAGAGTGAGTTTGTGTGTGTGTGGGGAAGGGGGGGGGTGAGAAAACCTGGATTTGTGCTGGAAATGGCCCACCTTGATTATCATACACATTGTAAGGAGAGTGGTCACTTTAGATGAGCTATTACCAGCAGGAGAGTGGGGTGGGAGGAGGTATTTTTTCATGCTTTTTGTGTGTATATAATAAGATCTTCTACACTTTCCACAGTATGCATCCGATGAAGTGAGCTGTAGCTCACGAAAGCTCATGCTCAAATAAATTGGTTAGTCTCTAAGGTGCCACAAGTACTCCTTTTCTTTTTGCGAATACAGACTAACACGGCTATTACTCTGAAACCATTCATTTACTTCTTACTTCAAGGATTGGGAGGAGGTAAACACCATGTAGTTCTGAGTTCTTTGAACAATGTGTAACTAACCCCTAATAAAAACTATATATTGAATAGATAGCCACTGAAGGCAGTGCAAACTACACACCAAGCCAGAGCCCACAGTTTGAAGCACAGATCTTGAGCACCACAGTTGAAGCATGGTAGTATATGTACAGCCAACCCCGGTGATCTGAGACATGGTTCAGCTCACAAATTCAGGTTTGCTTCCTGCCTCCCTCTCTCTTTGTGATAGCCTCAATGCACTCTGGTAACCATTTAGCATGCATTGTACCTCAGAGAGTATCTATCTTTTGTAAACTATAAACACAACTTTGAATTCAACAGCACTAGCTTTAATTTAGTGGCACGCTGCCAGCAGAGGGTATTATCCACCACTAATATTGGAATACGCAATGTTGGTTAGTCATTTAATTTGCGAATTTAGTGATTGGCTCTCAAACATTCTGTGGACAGAAAATGGAGCTAAATTTAACATGTAAATTATTCATTCTGAATGATTTGCTCAACTCTATTCACATATTAATCCCCACAACACCCTTGTGGGGTTTTTTATTGTTAGTCCAATTTTACTAGTAGAGAACAACAGCTCCTATATGAAAGAAAGTGAGGAAGAACTGTTAGTGAAATTGCCAGGAAGCCGCATTCACAAAGTACACTGAACAGCCTGGACTGGGTATTAACTTTATAGTAATGCTAATATGCACTGTAAATAAAGGCGTTGATTGTCCCAAGTGCCAAGACATCAATGTTAATACCAATTCTCATCATCAATATAAATACACAAACTAACAAATAGCACATTCGCCTAAATAACAGTAGATCACAGGCTATAGCTACAGCTTTGCATTTGAAAGTAAATAGTGGAACTTTGGATTGTTTTCTATTGTATCCAGCCAAGAATCTGTAGATTGTCAGAGGATGGGTGCCAAGAGTAGGGACTTCAGTGATCATTTCAACTTATTGTATAGATCCAAAGAGCTGGGTTTTTCAAGGGGTCTCTGATGAGATTGTGCTCATCCCTATGAGTATTCAGGGAAAATGATATAAGGGCTTTCCTTTCTCTATTTACATCTGGTCCATATCTACAGGGAGCACAGTGAATGGTATCTGCACCAGCACTCTAAATGTAAGTGAATATTAAAGTATCTGGAGTCCACACATAATTTCAAAACCAGATTTGTTTGTAAAACAGATCCAGAAAAAACTGCCAGATTCAAGTATGAACCGATGACACTGTGCAGATTCATCACATCCACAGAATAAGGAACGCTATCCAAGCTTTGCTCAGACCTCAGGAAAAGACCTCCATTTGAGTTCTGGGCGGGGATGTTTGAGTTGGGGGCCTTTTTGAAAAGTCTGAGCTGGTTTACCCTCAAAACACTTGCCTATGCCCAAATATGAACATGGATAGTCAGTCAACCAAGAAACAGTTTGTGTGTCTGATCTTGCCAGGTGCTGAGTACCCTCAGCTTCTGTTGAGTTCCCAATTCTGACCTCTTCTCAGATTAGGGCGCTCTCCGGAGACACTCAGCACCTTGCAGTATTAAGATCTGTTTTACCAGTTTCTAGCAATATCAGAATTAACTCCCATACATGTACCAGCTGCACTTTTAAACCTTAGCTCTGACAAAGGGGTCAGGCAGAGCAATGAAAGTGGTCAGAGGGAAATGACCTACACCGAGCTCAATGTACAAAAAGGAAAGAAAAATGCTGGCGGATGGGGGTGTTGTGCTTGGATTAAAGATTCCAAAACAGTCATCTGTGGTTCGTGTCTGCACAGTGTTCAAAGAGAAAGCTGAGCGTTTGACGGAAAATCTGCCATATTTCCCCGTTTTCCCAATCTCAGTCCTCCATGGGATACAATTCCCTCCTGGAAAGAAACATCTCTGTCCCCTTTGTAGCAGCATCACTGTTGATGAAACATCAGGTTTGTTCATTAATTTACCTTCTCCCTTTGTAGGCTGAGTACCTGGGGCAGCTAGGAGGGATTTGTGTGTTTTCTGGTGTATTCTAGGACTGATATAGCACTTTACAAACATCAACTTCCTGATTGTGCCACAGTCCTCTGAATTGTAGTTATATGTGATTATCCCCACTTCACCCAAGGAAAAAGGCACAGAATGGTTAGGGTCTACATTTTCAAATGTGAGTTGTATAAAGGTAAGTACCTAAATCCATGCCTCTGGGTGCCCAAGTTTGAAAATTTTGGCCTATGTGTCTTGACCATGGCCACACAAAGGAAGACAGTGTCAGAGCTGGGAATGGTCTCTCACTCAGTCTACTAAATTGTGCTGACTCTCACAAAAGGCGCTTCCTAGCCGTGTGAGGAGAGATCATGGAGCACGCCGGCTGAAGGACAGAGGTAGTGGCTGAGTGCAGTCAGACAGCTGGTAGAAAGTTTGTAGAAGACTGAGGCCTTGTCTACACTACAGGCGAAAGCCGATCTAAGCTATACAATCTGAGTTACTGGAATAGCATAACTCAAGTCGATGTAGCTTAGATCTACTTACCGCGGGGTCCACACTATGCTATGTCAACAGGAAACGTTTCCCCATTGACTCCTCTTACTCTTCTCATTCTGGTGGAGTACAGGAGTCATTGGGAGAGTGATCTGCGGTCGATTTAGTGGGTCTTACTAGACTAGACCTGCTAAATCGACCGCCGATGCATTGATCGCCACATGTCGATAAGTGTAGACAAGCCTTCAGTGTCTACGGCAGTAGCTGCCCTTACATCTCTGAACTTTATTTTGCGTCCTGTCAAAAATAAAGTGATTTAAGACTATATATTAGGTATATGTGATTATTCCCGCTTCACACAAGAAAAAAGGCCCAGGGAAAAGCCCACTGGAGAGGTCTGGTAAAACAGCATTGGTTGAAATAACCTATTTGAGATGGAACTGGATCGAAACACCTCCTGGCCTTTGTCTGAGGTTCAAGAGCCAGATCTGAATTTACCTTCTCAGGCCCATTTCCATGGCCCTTACACAGTGGCATGTTAATGTACTTTGTAGTCTGGATATTGTTTAAATTTTACAAGTGCAACTGTGTCTATACACAGAGTATTTATGACTTCAGCTGACAGTGCTGATGAAATGCCAGCCCTTCCATTCCAGTTATATGATGATGTATTAGAAATATGCTGACAGCTGCACTTTTATGATTGATCTGTTTGGAAACCGTCCTTTCTTCCTCAATTCAGATGAGAATGACAGCACTTACAAGGAAATATTTTCTTGTGTTCAATCCAGATTCTGTAGCAAAAAAGAGAATTGTAAAATAATTGAGCTCAGGCCTCTCCTGGCTGAAAAGAATCACATGTGTTAAAATATTGATCCAGAACTGATGGGTAATTTAGGTGATGCTGGCTCATGTTCACTCCCCATGACCTGTCTTAGCTAGGACTGCACAAAATCATGTACTTCATTTCTGGATGCACTATGCTACTGTATAGTCTATGGAATAAGATACTTTCAATTTGGAAGCAAATAGGATCTGCCTCAAAGGGTCTCACAGAAGACAGTTCTGTGGTCTGCCTTGATTAACTGCTCTGTCCAAGCCATCTCTGGCCCCTGGAATCTGCTTTAATATCTCCCTAGTGTGTTGACTGGGTTTCTTTGTGAACAGACTATCAGGCAGACACAATGCTGTTTTGTAGAGAAGTTAGTGATTTTAGATGGAATTTATAAATGCAACTGTAATTTATCATGGAGGGCAGGCATTCTCTGAAACAATTGCCCTTTAAAATTCCCCCGGTTTGGAGTATTCATTTCACAGAGAGTAGGTGGCATTCACTGTGTTCTGAAGGCCAAGATGATTTAAAAGGGGTTCTTACTAGAGCTGGTTGGGTATTTGTCAGTAAAATGATTTTTGGTTAGTAAATGCAGATTCATCTACAACAAAAAGTTTCGCTGAAACTTTTTGGTTTCAATGAACTTTTGCCCTGGCATTCTGATAGGCCACCTGGTGGGTGGCTGGACTGCCCAGGATTCCAGGGTCTGTAGCTGTGGGGCAGCCCCGCCATGTGGATTGTCCTAGGGATGGAGATCCCTTCCTGCCACAGGGAGCCTAGAAGCCCAGACTCTAGGCTCTTCGCTTTACAGCAGGAAGCAGGAGTGCTGGAACAATTTTTATAGTGGGGGGTGCTGAGAGCCATTGCACCAAGCTATAAACCCGGAACATAATGGAATCCACTTCAAGCCAGGAGGTGCTGTAGAACCCCCAGCACCCACAGTTCCAGCACCTATGGGCAGAGAGTCTGGCAGATCTGGTAGCCCTGGCTGGAGATGGGGATCTTAGGACCTCCAGGCCCCCCGTCATAGAGCAGGGAGCTTGGCAGCCGTGGAAACTCCAGCACTCCCCTGACTCCTTGAGATTCCCCATGCTGCCCAGCTCCCTGGGAGTAGCCCAGGGAGTCTCCCAGAGTTGGGAGCAGCCTCGGAAGTTCCTGGAAAGTGGGGCAGCCAGCTGCTCCATTTTGTTTTAAAAAAAATCTATTCCTATATGAACAAGAGTTAACAAGCATGAAATTCAAGTGCCATTCCATGGCAAAGTGCTCTTAACACAAGGGCTAAATGTGGCATGGCAGCAGATTTCTAAAATGCAATATTCTGCATGAATCTAGCAGGAAAAGCTTACACACAGGAAGTGAGTGACATTGTGCTAGTGGCTGGTATTGTTCTCCATGTCCAGATTGCTTTCTTACTTGTCCCATCTGTCACATTGCAAATGCACTGTCTCCTGCCGCAGTGCAACTTGCTTCTGTAAAGCGAGAGTTTGGTAAGGATGAATAAACCCTTTCGTAATTAGGGTCTCACATCTTTTTGGAAGTTTCCGTTTATCCCTACAGCTGCGACTGTCCAAAGTAAACCATAAATAGTGAATGGTTTGTTTTTAAAAGGAAGAGATGGAAGTGGTGCTTCTATAGAAACAGCAGTCACTAGTCACCGTGACCAGACTTCACTGCAAGGAAACATAGACTGGCTGCACAATGTTTGGTTCGCTGTCCTTGTTCTCCTGTTGTGTAAGTCTAGAGCTCATTCGTAGGGCCAAAAATAGCTCTTGCTCTTGCCAAAACTCTCAGAAGCAGGCAGTGGGTCCTCTCTTCTCCCAATCTCTGGGAGTCCCAAGATCTGAAAGAGGAGCTTACTTATCTGTAACTGGAGGCTCTTCAAGATGTGTGGGCCCTATCTGTATTCCACTGAGAGTTATACACATGTGCCATGCATCCGGAGCTGGAGCTTTTGAAAGTAGTAGTGTCCATTGGTTTGTGCATATGCTGCCCTTGCTCAGCCTCATGATTTTGTCAGAGGCGAAAAAGGGTGGAGCAGACCAACCACGCCCTCAGTTCCTTCTCCATCGCAAACCAGAAATGCGCAGTAGAGGGGAAGGAAGGCAGGTTGAATACAGATAGGGACCACACATCTGAAAGAACCTCCAGTTACAGGTAAGTAACCTCCTCTTCTTAGAGTGATGGTCCCTATTGTATTCCACTGAGGGTGACTAACAAGCAGTACCTACACAGCAGGAGGGTGCAAGGAGGAGTAACTGTTAATGAAATGATATTGGATTGGAGGGAGGCATCAAGTGGGGTTCCACAGAGATCTTGTTCTGGGTCCAGCATTGTTTAACATCTTTATTAATGACCTGTTTGTAGGAATAAAGAGCACACTGATCAAGTTTGCAGATGACACAAAGCTTGGTGGGGGGGTTGCCAATACTTTGGAGGATAGAGCTAAAATTCACAGGGATCTTGACAAAAGGAGAACTGGGATACAGCAACAAAAAGAAATTCAAGAAAGACAAATATAAGGTGCTCCTCTTAGGGAAGAAAACCCAAATGCACAAATACAGAATGGGGGGAAACTGGCTTGGCAGCAGCACTGCTGAGAAGGATCTGGGAGTTGTGGTGGATCACAACCTCAACATCAGTTAGCAGTGCAGTGCCATTGCAAAAAAAGCACATGCAATTTTAGGTGCATTAACAGAGGCATAGCATTCAAGTGATGCGAGGTGATAGTACTGCTCTTCTCGGCGCTGGTTAGGCTTCAGCTGGAGTACTGTATCCAGTTTTGGTCATCAAGGTATAGAAAGGATGCAGAGAAACTGGAAAGGATCCAGAGGTAAGTGACAATGATGATCAAAGGGACAGAATGCAACCATATGAGCAAAGGCTGAAGGAACTGAGTATATATAAGTTTGGAAAAAAGGAGATTAAGGGGGGATATGATAGCAGTCTTCAGATACTTGAAAGACTGCCATAAAAAAGATGGAGAAAAGTTGTTCTCTTTTGCCACAGAGGGCAGGAGAAGAGGCAATGGGTTCAAACCACAGCATAGCAGATTTAGATTAGATCTCAGAAAAAAAACCTTCCTAATTGTAAGAACAGTAGTACAATGGAACAGACTGCCTTGGGAGGTTGTGGCAGCTTTTTCACTGAAGGTTTTCAAAAGGAGCCATCTGTCTTGGATGGTTTAGACATAACAAATCCTGCATCTTGGCAGGGGATTAGATAACCCTTGTGGTCCCTTCAAACCCTATGATTCTATGATGTTCTCTGATTCTAAGATGATGGGACCATGGAATGGAGAACAGCTGCTCTGAACGAGGGATATAAAGCCTTACATATCAAAGAATAAACCACACTTAACTCCCGGAAGTTAGGAAGAAACTGTCCTTCTGGACAACTTATTCCATAACTACCTACCATAGGGTTTCTTGCATTGCCTCTGAAGCATTTGGTACTGGCCAGTGTCAGACGGGCTACTAAATTAGATGCCATAATGGCAAGAGAAGGTATGTACCAAGCCCCATGTGGCCATCTTACATATATCTGTAAGAGGCGCGTTGTGAAGCACAGCCATAGGTGATGCTTGTGCTCTCATGGAGTGGGGCCATATCCCACGGGGCGGAGACAGCCCTGATAACTGGTAGCAGCATGTAATGCACCCTGATACCCTCTTAGAAATCCTCTGAGTGGAAATCGCTTGCCCCTTAACACGTTCAGCTATAGTGACAAATAGTCTAGGGGACTTTCTGAAGGGTTTCATCCTCTGCAGGTAGAAGGCCAGAGCCTTGAGGACATCAAGGGAATGAAAGCGCCTTTCCTCTGTTGAGGCATGAGGCTTCAGAAAGAAAGAAGATAAGTGTATTGGTTGGTTGAGATGAAAATGAGAGAACTTTCGGGAGGAACTTAGGGTGCAAGCACAGGGAAACTGTCTTTATTAAATGTAATAAAGTGGGGGTCCATTATCATGGCCCTCAGCTCACTAACCCTTCTCGCGGAAGTCATAGCAACCAGGAAGGCGACCTTTATGGAGAGGAGAGCGCATGAGGCCAGAGGTTCAAAGGATGACATCATCAACATCACGAAGACAAGGTTGAGGTCCCATTGGGGAGCAATGGGCTGAACAGGAGGGAAGATGTGAAGAAGGGACTTCCAAAACCTAGAATTCAATGGGAGAGTAAAGACAGAGTGCCCCTCCACCGGAGGGTGGAAGGCACTGATAGCAACCATGTGGACCTTAACGGAGTTGAGAGCAAGGCCAGACATTTTCAGGCAGAGGTGGAAGTCTAGAAGAAGAGAAATGTCCACTTCCTCAGGGGCAAGATCCTTCTTCTGGGCCCAAGAGGTAAAACGCTTCCACTTGGCCTCATAGGATCACCTCATGGACTCCTTTCTGCTACTCTAGAGGACATTCTGTACTGCTTATGAGCATTCCCACTCTAACAAAGATGCCTATTCAAAAACCAAGCCTGGAGGTCAGGAGTTTGGGGATCGGCATGCCAGATCTGTCTGTCCTGTTGCATGAGTAATTCCAGGAGAGGTGGCAGCGGAAGTGGGGGGTGCGCTGACATGCGGAGAAGGGGGAACCAAAAATAGTGAGGCCAGAAAGGGTCTATCAGAATGACCGTTGCTGTCTCCCACCTGACCTTGTGTAGGACTTGTGACAGAAGCGGCAGAAGGAGAAGGCATAATTGACCTGATCAGACCAGAAAATGAGGGCATCCCCCTGAAAAGGGTGCCATGCTCTCCTCTGGAGCAGTGCTGGTTACATTTGCAGTTGTGTGGTAGGTGAAGAGGTCCCTGGTTGGAGTTCCCCAGAGGCTGAAGATGCTGATGACCACAGTGTTGTAAAGCTCCCTCTCATGGTCAGTCACGAACTTCCTGCTGAGAGAGTCCCCAGTCATGTTCTGAGTTCCGGGAAGGTATGCTGCCGACAACAGGATCTTGTGGGCAATGCACCAATCCCAAAGGCAAATTGCTTTCGCGTGCAGGAGACCTCGTACCCCCTTGCTTGTTGCTGTAGTAGACAGTGGTGGTGTTGTCCGACATGACGAGGATGTGACAGGAAGGAATGGATGAGAGAAATGCATGGCATGCTCTCTGCACAGCCCAAAGCTCCAGGGTGTTGATGTGCATCCAGGACTCTTGAGCAGTCCAAGTACCCTGAGTCATACAGCCACCCAGGAGTGAGGTGTCTGTGATAATTGTTGTGGAGGGGGAAGACAGAAGGAATGATACTCTGGTACAGACCTGACTCGGAGCCATCCACCACTGGAGGGAAAAGAGAAGTTTGCAGGAAACAGTGAGTGGAAAGTCTATTGAGTGTCGCATGGGAAAGTAGACCCTCTGGTGTTATCTGCTCAATTTAGGGCACCCCGCCTATACCTTACCGAGGGCTCAAGACATGACTCATTCAATTTAGGCACTCCCACCCTTTCCCTTCCGAGGGCTCAGGATGTAAGGCACCTATCCTTACCTCCAGGGCTCAGGAAGAAACCTGGTCATTTTAAGTACCTGCTCTTTCCCTTGGGGCTCAGGGCTCTATGGGTCTGCAGATCCTTTTCCCAGTGAAAGAGCCTTATACAGCTGTGCTCTAAACATCTATTTATTAGCAACACATACAGAATACGTATACCAAGCAAATCTCTAATGGTCACCATTCCCAATATACAGACAAATTTCACCCGATGGCCAGTCAGGATCCATTCATCTGGCGGTTCCCGGTGATGCCTTTGCACATCACGGTTGTGCAGAGGGGTCAGAGTTCCAGCAGCTTGATGTTGAACTGTAGTCTGGAAACGGTTCCCAACATGGATTGTTTTTCATTTACATTATATAGGTAAAACTAGCTACCTCCTTCAAATTTACTAAACCTATCACATTATCCCATTCCTAAATAACAAAACCTTAACCAATTACTCACTGGCACCTATGTAGCCTCCTTCCTTTACAGGTTTTTTACATTTTATCTTTCATGCCAATATTGTAACTTAGTTATGACCTTCTCTGCTTATGCAGGTGGTCAGCATTAAAACGCTGGTCAGAGCTTATCTTACCATTTATTGAGTCTCTTTCTGTATCCTCCCTAATTTCCCAGCACCTGGGTGTCTCTGCTGTACAACCTTGGTGGCTATAACTCTCTTTAGGGACATTCCTGAGATGGGGGTGCTTTATCAACAGCAGAACATTGTTTTTTTCAATTTTAGTCGTGAACTCCCTGAGTTTCACCCAAGGTTGGTTTAATTGGGGGGGGGCGGGGAAGAGGTGGGAGGGCATTGATCAGGTCTCAGGCCTACACTGGAGCCATAGTTGTAGGAAGCAAAAACATTGACGAGTGAAGGCAGTCACGTAAGTGCAAGCTGCCATGTGACCAAGAAAGGCAGGGACAGAAGGACTGGATATCGCCCTGGAAATTAGCTCCTGCAGGGTCTGGAACCTGTCTTCTAGTAAGTAAGCGTGCACTAAGATCGCATCAATGTGTCCCCAATAAATTCTAGGGATTGAGTGGGGTCCAAAGTCGATTTTTCAACATTTACGCGTACCCCCAGGGAGAAGAGAAGTGTAAGCAGCATAGCGGTTGAGGCTCGAGTTTCCTTTCTCAATCAGGCTGCCAGCAGCCACTTATCGAGATAAGGGAACACAAGGACCCCTTGATCCTGGAGGTGGGTTGCCACGACCAAGAAAACTCTGGTGAAGAAGCATAAGGCAGTGGTGAGTCTGAACGGAAAAACGCTGTATTGGAAGTGACAACGCCCTGCCGTGAATCTCAGGAGATGTCTGTGGGTAGGATGGATATCCACATGAAAGTAAGCATCCTGCACATCGAGAGTCATGAACTACATGCCTTTTTCTGAGGAAGGAATGGTGGCCACCACGGTGACCATTCGAACCTTTGGCTTCCTTATGAAGCAGTTGAGATGGCGCCCTTTTGCAGCCAGGACTCCACTTCTAGGATACTGTTGTGAGAGCAATCCCTGAAGCGGGCTCAGGGCAGGGGATGTGGACAAGGTAGTGTTTGGAACTTGATTGTATAGCCATGTCGAATGATATCCAGGACCCACTTGTCCATTGTTATCGCACTCCAGGTTGGTACGAAGAGTGCTAGGCAACAGGGGTGGATCAGGGGCACAGTATAAGGCATGGTGGTTGGCAGCTCTCTATGTGTACTCAGAAATAACATTTTTGAGAGGATTGGGCATGCGATGCAGAAGGTTGTGACGATGATGAACCTGAGGGACGGGGTCATTGGGTCCTCTGCCATTTGCGAAGAGGCTCATAGGACCGCTATTGAAAGAACTGGGAGGCTTTGAATCACTGAGTCGGAGGTGGGTGGTAGAACTTGTGCTTGGCCCAGCGATCACAGAGTGGCTTTAGAGCAGTGATTCTCAAATCTGTTTAATCAGGCTCCCTTTCTTTGTGCCTGTGGTCGTTAACCCCCCCTCCCCAAGTACAAATACCGCCTCCCAGTCTGAAGACAGAGCGGAGAGCAGTGGCTGCTGGCTGGGCGCCCAGCTCTGAAGGTGGCACTGCACCAGCAGCAGCATAGAAGTAAGGGAGGCAATGTGAAAAGTGACATTTGTCATCACTTTTCACAGCAGACTTAGTGACCCATTGTCACCCTTATTTCTGAAATGCTACTGCCACCCTGGGGCTGACAGCTGGAGCCCTACCACCTCCAGGCGAGGGATTGAAGGGGAGGGGAAGGAGGGCCCAACCAGGGCTGCCTCCTGGTGAGGGATTGAGGAGTTGGAGGAAGGAGAGCCAAGCCCGGGCAGTGGGGCTCTGGCTGTCCCCCATATGGGTGGGCACAGTCCTTCTGCATGGGGCACAGCCACCCGGGGCTGACAGCCAGAGCTCTTAAAAAAAAACACCCTAAAAACACAAAGCTTGTGCCTCTCTTGACACATTCTCATGTCTTCCTTGGGAAGCTCACCCCATAGTTTGAGAATTGCTGCTCTAGTCTTTGAGGGAGTCATCAGTCTTCTGACTGAAGAGATGAGACTCATTGAAAGGGAAGACCTCTGTGGTGATCTGGACCTCCCTTGGGAAACCTTACGAATGTAGCCAGGATTCTCTTTGCAGGACTATCCCTGGAGCCATTGTGTACAAAGAAGTGCCTGCTGTATCCAGCCTGCAGCGCTGTCCTCACAATCAGCTTCCCTTCCTCTAGGATAGTCTTGATCCTGCTGGGGCAATTTGTCTGTGAAATCCAGTAACTTGCTATAGGTAAGGAAGTTGTATTTTGTGAGCAGAGCCAAGTAATTGGACATACAAAACTGGCAGAGGAAAAGACGTTGTGGCCCAGCAGGTTCGTGTGTTTGCCCTCCTTATCCACCAGGATGGAACATGGGTGCTGCCGAGGGGCCCGTTTCATTGCTGCCTGGATGACGAGGGAGTTGGGTGGAGAGTGTGAGAAGAGAAACTCAGACCCCTTTAGAGGCACATAGTAACTCTTCTCTGCCCCTTTCGGGGGTGGGTGTGCAGGTGGCTGGAGTGTGTCTGATAGTCTGGGCTGATTGAAGGATGGCCCATAATTGATTGGTAGGGTCACTTGGGCCAGTACTGAGGCATGCAAGATCTCAAGTAGTTGTGTTGCTTATCTTACACTTCCTCCAATGGGATGTTGAGGGCACCAGTCACCCTATGAAGCAGTTCCTGGAATTGTTGGTCATCATCCGGGGGTGAGGAGGGAGTCGAAGATACTGTGGCACCCTGGGACAATGAAGGGAAGCAGTCTGGTTCCATCAGTACCGTCAGAATTGGACTTGGCGGCATATGGTCTAACAGTGGTTTGGAATGCCTGCTGGACGATGGTTGAAGGGGGGAAATGGGAGACTATTTACGAGCAGAGTGCGAAGGTTATGACAGTGGATACTGTGGCCACAGCCCTCAGTACGGCCATCCCAGTGGTTCCGTCGGCTGCTGAGGAGGGCCCCCTGGAGTACGGTACCAAAGACCCTTGTGCTGTATAAAGAGAGGTGTAACCCATTTGGGGTTTAGAGAGCATGGCCCCTTCCTAAGGGGGGAAGTGCTAATTGTTCCAGGAGGAGGAAGTTCTGTTGTGGGGAGGGGGAGCAGAGACAGAGGGGAGACCCACAGGGTGTGTGTGTGTCTGGAGCTCCAGACAGAAGGGCTGCAGCAAGCAGGCCCTCACAGAGTGAAGCAGCCAAAACCTGCCTGAAGCCTGGGAAGGATAGAGTGGCTGATCGGGGACACCCCAGGACAAGAGCCAGAAGGAGCACTGTGCCAGGGAGGAATCACCCGAGAAGGACAAACCAGAGCTGGACCCAGTATCACTGCTGCCTAGAGCTGCATGGGGCCATGAGTACTGGAGCTTGTGACTTTGCTTTGGGAATAAGGAGAGAGGCTGTTAGCTAGTTAAGTGGGGAGGTTGTCGCTCTGTGGTGGCTTTGAAGAGAGCGGCAAAAGAGAGCACTGGAGGGGTTTGTTGGGGAAAGTTTACTGGTGCTGAAGATGACCAGGAGCACCCAAGACTCACCACTGGACTGGAACTTTGCCCAGGACTCCTGAACTCTGTGTGAAGACACATTGCTCGGTGTCTGCCCTTTCAGACTGAAACCTCTGGGCCTGTGGGGCCTTATGTTGAATGCAACCCTGTTTTATTGCTCCCCCTATATATCGCCCTGTTGTTTTTCTCCTTTCATCCCTCTGTAAATAAATATTTCCCTTTTTGATATTGTACTTTTCCGGTGTGTGTGTGTTCACTCTTGGGTGCCCCTGGGGTGGAAGGGACTTTCCTTGCTGCATTCCTGCGCGCGCCTTCTCTTGGTCAGATCTGCCTGCAGAGTCAACTCCATCTTGGCCACAAGGGCACTAAAGTTACAGAGGATATTGCCATTCAGCTGGCGGGGCCTTGGGCTAGTCACACTGGTGGTATGGGAGGGGCAGCCTCTGAGCCTTGTCTGAGTCCTTCGATCCTGAGAAATTAGAGTTCAGTTCAAATGGTGGTGTTGGTGGAACTGCAAGAGCCTTAGGGGAGTGGGTGGGAACATGGCCTGAAGGAGGCAGGTCTAGCATGGGGGAATGCACTCTCCAAGGAGGCGACGTCACATAGGGGTGTGGAGATCTCTCCTTAGGTCAGGCAAACAGTTAATGAGGCTTGGGGACTGACCCGAGTCTCCCCGGCATCAACAGAATGTGCTCTTCGCTAGGAACCGGAGCTGGAATGGAGGTCTGTCTTGGAACTGGCAACTCCCTTGACCACAGCGGTGCTGACCTGGAAGGAGTATGAGGCTCAGTGGATGGAGCCAACAGATCCGACAGCCTGTGCGGCTTCTTGTCATGCTTGTGCGCCTTGGAATGTGCCGTTTCTCCATGGCCAGAACTTATGGATGGAGCAGTATCCTTCTTGGGCCTGGAGGAAGACTTATTGCCATGCTTTGCACATGCTTCCTTGCTTCATGGCTAGGCCCCGATGCAGGGTCCATAGCAATGGTACCGGCAGAACAGGACTGGGTCTCCGTGGTAGGAGCTGAGCTCCTTGATTGCTCAGGCTGATGTACGGGGATGGGGTTCCCTGGTCTGGATCCGACTGTGGCCTCTTCGCGACCTCTATGCGGTGTTTCTTGAGGTGGACAGCCTGGCCTTCCTGGGTATGGGCAAGGAAGGGGAGGCAGATACTGAACTTGGATGTGACATGGTCTTCCCCCAAGCAGTAAAGGTGCTCGTTGGTGACTGAGAACAAGCGAGGGCAGGAAGTGCAGATTTTGAACCCTGGAGTCTTCAGCATAATTCAGCACCCAGGAAAGGTGCTGGAGGGCAGGGGAGTGACTTGTGAAATGGCATCCCAAAGTCCTTAAAATCCTAAAAACTACTACTAACACTAAAACTCTGACAAAAAGTAACAAAAATATTAACTATGTACAGAAATAAAAGAAAGTCTTTTTTGTCAGTTTATAGAAGTGCGTCACAAGAGAACAGAAGAGGCTCCAACTCAGACCATGCTGTGCTGAGAAGGACCTGAGGTTGCGGTGGGTCCGCCCTGCCCTTTATCGCCTTGGACAAAACCGTGTGGCAGAGCAAGGACCATGTGGACACGACTACTTTCAAAAGCTCCAGCTCCGGACTCATGGCACATGCATATAACCCTCAGGAGAATACAACAGGGACCATCACTCGAAGAAGAACTGAAGAGTTGCTGCTTTACAGGGCAAAATCTAAGAATGATTACAGTGTGGTTTGCATTTCCTGAAGTAAAATCCAACACTGGCATCTACCTTATCGCCCAAGCTCTCTACTTTCAGACTTGGGTGAGAGGGGCCTACAGAGGACACACAGACACCAGCAGCACGGTAACCCATTATACTACGCCATATTAGCAATTGGGAAGCCAGCAAGTGGTATCCATAAATCCTATTTTACCAGTAGGCTGGTTGGAGACAATAACCTTAGATCAGAGGTGGTCAAACTACGGCCCCCGGGCCACATCCAGCCTGTGGGACCCTCCTGCCCGGCTCCTGAGCTCCCAGCCTGGGTGGCTAGCCCCCTGCCTGGGTGGCTAGCCCCCTGCCCCTCCCCCGCTGTCTCTCCTCCCTCGCAGCCTCAGCTCTCTGGGGGGGCCGGGCAGCACAGCTGCAGAGCTGCGGCCTGACCCGGTGCTTTGGGTGGTGCGGCTGTAGCGCCGCCAGCCACCGGTGCTCCAGGCAGCACCGTCAGGGGGCAGGGAGGGTTGGATAGAGGGCAGGGGAGTTGGGGTGGTGGTGGTCAGGGGGTGTGGGTGTGGATAGGGGCCGGGGTGGTCAGAGGGTGGGGAACAGGGGGGTTGGATGGGGCAGAGGTCCTGGGGGTAGTCAGGAAGGAGAGGATGGGTTGGATGGGGCAGCAGGGGGCCGTCAGGGGTGGCGGGTTCGGGGGTGGTCAGGGGACAAGGAGCGGGGGGTGGTGGATGGAGAGACACACATCCCGTTTGGGGAGACACAGCCTCCCCTAACCGGCCCTCCATACAATTTTGGAGACCCAATGTGGCCCTCAGGCCAAAAAAGTTTGCTCGCCCCGGCCTCAGATGCTTTCCATCATCCTGCTCTCTCTCGTGATAATAAACTGATGTGTGTGTGTTTACAGAGGAGAATGTTTCATCATTCCTAGAAAATACAGTGAAAATTGTTATTCTATAGGTATTTTTGAAGGATGTGAGTAGATACATACAGTTTTGTTAAGTGCAGTCTAATGAGCAAATGTTGAGAGGCCAAATGAAAACAGTTACTTTTCCTTGAAGAAGGTGCACGTAAAATTTAAATTGCACTAATGAACAAAATAAATAGCAATAAAACTTAGTATTTACTTAGTGCTTTATATCTTCACTGGACTGTAAAAACATGACCAAGATTATATCAAGACAAAGCACAGTAACATAATATTTACAGGGAATTATTTATGACAAATAAAGACATTGTTTACATTTATTTACTGCAATATTAGCTGAATTGTCTCCCTCTATATAAAATGTTTTGTTTTAAAGTAACAAATCATAACAGTATTTTTAGCTTACTAAAATATATCATCCATTCTTAAGAGATTCAGAAGAGTGTCAAAGTAATGTAAAAGTTTTTAATAAATGATTAGACACTTGATTTTAAAATTTATTTCTTACCAGCTTTTCACCATTGTTGTTCTGCACTGTTTTACTTTAAAACATAATGGCCAATGAAACTCATTGCCACATGATATTATTGATGCCAAGAGTTTAGCAGGATTCAAACAAGGACTGGACTCTGGATGTTTTTGTTATCTATATAAGAGTTAGCCAGAATTTGGAAGGGATATAAAGCCGTATGTATCAGAGAATAAACCAGACTTAACTCCTGGAAGGTAGGAAGAAACTATCTTTGTGGGCAACTTATTCATTCCTCTTTCCCTCTCCTTTTCTTTCCATACTCTTTGACTGTTCTAAACTTTGCCAGCTTAGCAACAGTAAAAGTTGAAGAAAACTTTGAAAAGTTAGAATAGCATTTTTCCTTTTGCCATTCTGTAACTTTTCCAAAGATGAAAAAGAGAGAGGAAAAGAAAGAAAAGAAAAGAAAGAGGAAAAAGTGAAAAAACCCACTGCTGCTGGATATTATTGATTTTATTGCAGTCAGAGGCAAAAAAGAAAGGAAAAAAAGTAGAGAAGGGGGAAATATGAAATTTTAAGATTTCAAACTTTTTTTTCATTTTTCAAAAACAAAAATTTCAGAATTAAACAAATTTTCATGTTGTTTCAAAACTCCCATAGAAGAATTTAACAAAATATAACATTTTCCTGCAAAAGCATATTGTTTTTGACAAAACCCCACTGTTCACTGGGAACATTTTGATGAACTCTATGTTTACGCTCCCACCTTAGTGATCAGTTTGCACCGGTTACATTTTCATGACTTTTCACAAGGAAAGGGGCTGGAACATACATTTGAGAAAAAAAAAAGTGGAGATTAACCTTTGCATTTGTTAGCGCCCCAAATTAGGGCTCGGGTGACATGTGCATGAGTTTTGATGGGCTGAGAAGGCTGTCTATATCAATTTATATTAGTGAACCATGGAAGATGACAAGCCATAGAAAGATCTCCTCAAAAACAATTAGCTGAAGCTTCCTCACCATTCACATGGGTACCATAGGGATGTTATCTTGTGATTGCAACGGTAGCCCAGGCTGTATTGGCATAACCATGCTGTCTGGTCAGGTTTGATCACTCCAGCCAAATCATGTGCCCCCCATTATGTCTTTATGTTGTGAGCGATTGCATCAAAATCCCTATTTAGGGTCAAGCAAATCCGGGATCCCTGGCAAAGCCAGCTGATGTCAATGGAGTCTTTCTATTCAGGTCAATGGGTTTTGGATTGGGGCCCTAGTGGCCACAAGACTTGTGATGCAGAATGTAACCCTACTTGGAAGTAGATGAAGCTTTGCAATGGATGGACTAGGAACCAGCAACGTGCCTCCAATCAGCCTTAAAAAAGAGAAGGAGGTGACATTGAGTCCCCTAGGTGCACAAGACCTAAGCCATGCTTTGGTGGGGGTGTCTCCTCTATTTACCCAGCCACACAAGAGGCTACAGCAGTCAGTGATTATTCTATTCTGTGACCAGACCATTTCAGCAGATAGGGTAATGTCCCAGTAGACTGCTCATTCAGGAAGGTGCAACTCTTCTGTTGGGAACAGCAGTATCTGGGATAGAAATCGGAATGGAACTTGGGTTAAAAAAAAACAAAAAAACCCCAAACACCAGGAGTTTGGCCAGCTTGCTCATCCCTAGTTTAGTGAGTTTTAATTATTCCAAGGCAGTATTTAGTGACCTTGTGGGACTACAGCATCCATTAGGAAAGCTATAGAAAATTAATGGACTTTGACAAGCACTTACAAAGCATTCTCTTTATAGTCTGAAAAGATGGTCCCAATATAATGACAAAGACAGGCAGATAATCACTCTGAACAGGAAAAGGAAGGATGAACCCTTTTAAAAATCTTTAAGATTCCAACTCAGCAACATACTGGGCTTGATTCATAGCTATTTCTCCAGTTTTAGCCTGCTGTAACTCCACTGGCAGGAAACAGACTAATACCTATAAGGATGTAAAGGACAAAGTACTCAGTTAAAAATAACCATTGTTAATATCAGAAAGAATTAAAACATTTATTGGGCATAAATATATTACATATACACTACAGATACAGTTAAGTCTTACATACATAGCGTAGTATCTGCAAAATCTATACATTAAAATAGATATGGCAGTTTTAATACAATGCATATGAAATAGTCTAAAATTTACAATACAAGAAAACAGGATTATTTTTTCTCTTAAAGTTGAAAAGCTTGGAATGTATGTTCCCGTAGTGAGGTAAAAACATTTTTATTTTTTTTTCAATTTAAAGAATTGTGCAAGGATAATGTTCATACACATTCAGTTAGGGCACTTTTCAATTGTGACATTGAATACTGAACTACGGTAGCCAACAAAACAGGATTAGAAAACTACAACATCTCAAGTTCATAAAGAAAAAGGCAGATAATATAAAAATGTTTCTTTCCATTTTTAATATATTTTAAATACTTACTTTTCCTTTTTTTATTTTAATTTATTTTTACACTTTCTTGGAGAGCACAGGGTTTTTGGGTTTGGTTCACATGACTGATATTTATTGGGCCAGGGAAAGGATATAAAGACGCACAGGGAACTAAAAAGCATCAGTAAATTGTTGCAATCATTGATAATGGAAGTAGAAGCGGGAATGGTTTAAAATCTGTAACACTTTATGGTTACATGAAAATGGATTATAATGGTATTACTAGGATTATAATGAATTATAATGGCAGTATATACAAAGTAAATACTGATGTCAAATTAACTTAATATGGGCCTGATCCAACTTGCATAGAAGACTTTTTCCATTAACTTCAATAGGAGTTGGATTGGGCTCTTTGATTACTGTGATTATAATGGATACCAAATGAATTAGAAATGCTTAAAGTGTTACAGATTTTTGTTCTCCAACCTTTGCTCACTGCTTGTAAAACTGCTCCATACTTTCAAACTTGCAGAAGAAAACAAATTATCCAAAGCAAGTTTTATTTATTACAGTATTTTTTTTAAAAACACACCAGGCTTAGATTTTGTAGCAGCACTGCGAAAACAGTATTCCAAAAATTCAAAAAGGGAATCTATTCAAATCTGTGGGTTTTCAAACTACGGATGACATTTCATTGTTTTAAAAAATACATCTTCCCCCCCATTGAAGACAGCTGTGTATGCTTTGCTCACAAAATAGATGCAAGATCACAAAGTTTCATATCACAAATAAATTTAAATAAAATGTAAATAAATTTGACAAGCCATGACTTTGGCAAAAACAAAAACTTATATTTAGCTCAATGCCATCAGTTTGCAAGGCTAAATTAAACTAATTATAGTCAATAACAAAATACAGAACATTTGTAATATTTGCTACATCTAGAGAGGCACATGGAATCATTCATTAATCTTAGCACTTTCTTTCAAGAGATGATTATGTTTTTTGGATACATGTAAACGTTTCAATCACTGATAACCTTTTTGTTTTTTGGCATTTAATGCACTAGATGCTCCCATCTTTAAAAACACATGAAAATGTAAGAAGGTTAATAATACTAGGAATGCTGCCAGGTAAAAAGTTGACCTAAAGTACGACAGTATAAAACAGACAAAATGTAACATGCTACAAGGGGAAAAAAATTAGTACATAAGTACACTTCTTTATTTTTTATTTTTTTTACAATAAATAAAAGATTGCACTGTAATTGGCATTTAAAGTACTGGATGCAGTATATTGTATAAATAAACCTAAAACAAAAATAATGTGGGTTTCCCCATTACTTTTGGTTAAGGGAATATTATGCTAATATAGGACACTGCATCTTAGACAATGTAGAGAGAGCACAAAACAGCTATGACAGAAGCAAAACCAAGTAGCAAAAATATACAAAAACAAGAGGAAGGGATATACATTGTGTATCTGTTGCACCCTTTTGGAATTGATTTGCACCTCCAGCTCATTACTGTCCCTGAGGTACTCATACGTTGTTGACTTCAACATAAATAATCCAATGATTCGTGAGTTAAAAATCTAGTATTTTGATGGATTAACACATGTATGTGTGGGCCACTGCTGTAAGAAGAGAAATGATAAATTCGGATAACTTACTTTGGCTTTTGCAATGTATCAAATATTTTGACTGACTCTGTTTAAGGTACTTAAATTAACTGACCTAATTTGTGATACTCCCAAGACAGGTCTATAAAATGGATCTTCCTCCAAATGTGACTGATTGACTGTAAAGATTGTTTACACTGAGCGTAAATCTTACATAATCAGTAGAGGCAGTAAGCTGTCACCAGCTCTAATCTTAGAAATCAGGCTGAACAAAATAGAATATAATAAATCTATTGATTAAAAGTAGTTATATATACACACACAACAACAAACAAAGTTAAAGCAGCTTTCCAACAGCTGAACATGGGAATAACTAACTATTGCACAATGCCCTCTTACTTAAAGTTACTGCTACGAATCAAAATGCTTAAAAAAAATCTATAATGCTTCATAATTTATATGCAGTTTGATTATCTGATTTCTTATACAGGCAGTTCATAGTGTTGTAACCATAGAAATAACAGATAATTAAAAAAGTTTTAGATGGCAGTACATTGTTTTGATTTAAATGCACTAAGCAGTTAAAATAATTGAGTGTACATTTTATCTTGAAAAAAACTGGGACAAATGTATTGTAGTGAATAAATCATAGGTAACATTGGTAATACTGGTCGGTGAAAGACTGGTACTGTTGACTAACACTGCATTCTAGCCTTATTACTATACACACTTGTGATTAATGTTTACAGATACAGAAGAGACAAAATAAGTGACTGAGGATTATAATTTACTAAATTGTAACATATATGAAAGACTATAAGGACGTCAGTGGGGAAAAAAAATCAAAACCAAACCAACCAAACAAAAAAAACCGTAAAGGTAAATTGATTGCAATTCCGAAACTTTGAAGGAAAAAAATCTTGCTTTTGGTATCTGGTTTGCTTATTTCTCCAGTTTGACCTCTTCCTAGTTTTGAATTTCAAAAAGGTGCACCAAAACACTGATTTATCTTTTTCCTAGCTAGAACTGTAAAAATAAGAGAAGTATATAAAATGCATGGTAGAACAAAAAGATTTCAAGGAATATCTGAATAAATGTGTGGATTATAATGCGTAGCATTAGTTAAATTTATACCTCAAACTTTCACTGGATTCTCTACTTCATAAAGAAGTATTGTAATATAAAGGCAAATAAAATTGACAAAAATGCAAAGCCAATAACAATAAGGGTTGCCCACTGTCCATCAGTAAGCATCATGCTCTTTATCTTAGGATCATCTATGCTTCCCAATTCCCCTGTAAGCATGATCTCCCTTCGTTGGAGCATAAAGGCAACAGACGGGCTGAAAGGTCCACTAAGTTCCTGTGAGGTATCCAAGCATCGGCGACATACGCAGACACGGAATCGGTAGTCTGTGTTGGTCTGAAGGCCTGGGATTTGGAATGTTGTCTCATCTCCCTTGTACACCTACAAAACAAATTAAAATTCACAATCAAATTTAAAAATCAATGGCCATTCATGTGCCAAAGATTTTTTTCATATCAACACCATTCATAAATAGCATTATGCTATCCTTGACAGAACATCATTTGTGAGAGATTTAGATTTCAAATACTCAGTTTACTACTTCATAATCTAAATAGTGGTATAGGCATTTTATGAAACCAACTGCCTGATCCTACATTACATACATAGCTACAAGTTCCAATGAAGTTTAGGAGAGTTTTAGTTCTGCAAGGGTTTGTCATCAGACCTTTAAAGCAAACCATTAAAGCTGAGTTCTTTCAGGAAGCATCCAAACTAATTTTAGGGCAAGAACTTAGTATGTCACAAGCAGTCAAAGAAGCCAGAACGTGGAGCAGAGAGGATTGTACAATAGATGGTTATATATGGCAACTCTCCATATTCAGTACTTGTGAACATCTAGTGAACACACAGAGAAAGACAAAAACAAAGGCAGGAAAGATTTCAAGCAATTAGTCCATCTCAGGAGGCAAAACTTTCCGAACATTTTGGTGGTTCAGTAAATAATATAAACAACATAAAAGTTATCCTTTATCAACATAACAATATAAATACAGATTTGGGGCCAAATTCTGCCATATGATGCATTCCACTCACAGGTCTGAGGGCAATATTTGGCCAACAAATGGAGAAAACCTGCAAAATCATGTTATTGGAAGGCAGTTTTAGAATAATCCTAAACTAGTTACAAGTTTTGTTTCGATGCAACTTATTTTTCAATTGTTTTCTTCATATTTCCCTTAAGAGTTATGGCCTATAACTTTACAATTTTACAGTAGTAGCAGTAGTCCATAAATGGCCCTAGCCTTTTATATATACAAAAGGATGAGATGTTTATTAGAACAGCATACACAAAGTGTTGGGAGTTTATTGATTGTTCAAAGCTAACAGTTACTTTTCAACAGAGAGATTCATTTCCTCTTTAATGATAGTCACCAAACGCTAGCATATGTGAGTAAAAATACATTGGTTTTTACAGCTGACAGGTGAAATCACTTTTCCAAGATTACCTACAGTATGAATCATGGCCAGAAATAAAATCTGATGATCTCCAAAAAAGAAGCAAAGGGCCAGAGATAAACTGTTTCTTGAAATATGTATGACATCCTGAGAGTGGGAAAACAAAATATACAAAGCATGTGGACAAGGTTGATCCAGTTGATATACTTGGACGTTCAGAAAGATCCCACACCAAAGGCTCTTAAGCAAAAGTAAGCAGTCATGGGATAAGAGGGAAGGTCCTCTCATGGATCAGTAACAGGCTAAAATATAGTAAACAGGGTAGGAAAAAAGGGTCAGTTTTCACAATGGAAAGAGATCTAGCAGGTACTGGGACCTGGGCTGTTCAACATAGTCATAAATGTTCTGGAAAAAGGGATGTACAATGAGATGGCAAAGTTTGTATATGATACTAAATTACTCAAGGTAGTTAAGTCCAAAGCTGACTGATAGGAGTTTCAAAGGGATCTCACAAAAACTGGTTTACTCAGCAACAAAATGGCAGATGAAATTCAATGTTGATAAGTGCAAAAAGTAATGCACACTGGAAAATATAATCCCATCTATACATCTAAGATGATGGTCTAAATTAGGTGTTACCACCCAAGAAAAAAATCTTGGAGTCGTGGATAGTTCTCTGCAAACATCCGCTCAGTGTGCAGCGGCAGTCAAAAAAGCTAACAGAATGTTAGGAAACATTAGGAAAGGGATAGATAATAATACAGAAAATATCATAATGCCACTAAATAAATCCATGGTGCCTTGATGACTGTGTGCAGTTCTGGTTGCCCCATCTCAAAAAATGCCCATTTTAGATGTATAGATGGGATTATATTTTCCAGTGTGCATTACTTTGCACATAGAATTGGAAAGAGCACAGATAAGGGTAACAAAAATGATTAGGGTATGGAACAGCTTCTATATGAGTAGAGATTAAAAAAGAGTTGGACTGGTCATCTTATAAAAGACACGACTAAGGGGAGATATAATAGAGGTCTATGAAATCATGAATGCTGTGGAGAAAAAGTATTACTTATCTCTTCACATAATACAAAACCAGAGGTCACCCAATGAAATTAATAGGCAGCAGGTTTAAAACAAACATAAGGAAGTATTTTTTCACACAACACACAGTCAACCTATGGAACTCATTGCCGGGGATGTTGCAAATCCCAGAAGTATAAATGGGTTCAAAAAAGAATTAGATATTAGATACAGAGTTATCTGTGTGTTCAATTGCTATTCCTTTTATTTGGATGTGCAATGTTGTATTTTGTTTTCTAGCTCTACATATAAGAAGTTTTCTGTCAGCTCAGTTTTAATTTCTCTTTTGTTTCCCATTTATAAACCAGAACTCTCCCATTCAAGTGAATGGAGCCTCTCTTGAGGCTTCCATTCCTGCTGTGGGAAAATTAAAAACTGATTAAACAGCAAGAGGCAAGACAAGCTCTTCAACCTCTGAAGAGATGGAGGCAGTCTAGTTTTTGCACAGGAGGCTTATGTGGCATGCAACACATTGTTTTGCATTTCAGTGTTCAATAAAATACCAACCTTAACAATCCTTTGCTACATAAATTGTTGTCAATGGTTATGTGTTTGTAGGATTAACATTAACTCCATTTCACTTTTTCCACTTAAATCTCAACACCCACTCCCAGTTATTTATGCAGATTCATATTTTCTCCCACTTACTCTGATTCATACTCACTGAGTCATAAATTCTCTAAATTGTATTACCATTAACAGGTTAAGTTTTGGATACATTAAAAATTGGATAAAATGCAACCAAGAGGAACTTTACATAAGAATGGCCGTACTGTGTGAGACCAATGGTCCATCTAGCTCAGCATCTATCTTCCTACGGTGGCTAGTGCCAGATGCTTCAGAAGGAATGAACAAAACAGGACAATTTTGAGTGAGCCACCCCATGTGGTCCAATCCTAGCTTCTTGCAGTGGGAGATTTAGGGACACCTGGAGCATGGGGTTACGTCCCTGGAGCATCTTGGTTAATGGCCATTAATGGACCTATCCTCTGTGAACATATCTAATTCTTTTTTGAACCCAGTTATACTTCTGGTATTTGCAACATCCCCTGGCAATGAGTTCCATAGGTTGACTGTGTGTTGTGTGAAAAAATACTTCCTTCTGTTTGTTTTAAACCTGCTGCCTATTAATTTCATTGGATGACCTCTGGTCTTGTATTATGTGAAGAGATAAGTTAACACTTTTTCTCCACAGCATTCATGATTTCATAGACCTCTATCATATCTCCCCTTAGTCGTGTCTTTTATAAGATGACCAGTCCAAATCTTTTTTAATCTCTACTCATATAGAAGCTGTTCCATACCCTGATCATTTTTGTTGCCCTTATCAGTACTCTTTCTAATTCTAATATATCTTTCCTGTTAAGCGGGGTGCCTTTACAAAGCTTAAATTGAAATAGACATTCAAGACCTCAATAATGGACCAATCATCATGTTCTCCCCTGCATTTACACCTCAGCCAAGAAATCAGTATTTCATTACCAGCAAAGGCCTGGGTCAAGACGTGCTATTCATTTTTAATGCCTCTAAGCCAGCTACAATCTCTCCATATACACTATTGATGAGGTTCATTTTAGAAAGCAATACTACTTGGCTCCAAAAGTTAAATAAAAAAATAAAACATGTAAACTAAGACTCATATTCTCCCCCTATTTCATGGTGTTCAACATTCATGGAGAGTTTGGAATCAAAGCAGTAGGTAGAAAAGACAGTTACCTTTTCCGTAACTGATGTTCTTCGAGATATGTTGCTCATATCTATTTCACAGTAGGTGTGCGTGCTCACCACATGCACCAGTGTCAGATGTTTTTCCCCTAGCAGTACCCATAGGGGAGCACCCCTAGCAACCCCTGGAGTGGTGCCTCCATGGTGCGGTATAAGGGGCATTGCACGCTCCCCCCACCCTCAGTTCCTTCTTGCCAGACAACTCCGACAGAGGGGAAGGAGAGCGGGAAGTGGAATAGACATGAGCAACACATCTCGAAGAACACAAATTACGGAAAAGGTAATTGTCTTTTCTTCTTCAAGTGATTGCTCATGTGTATTCCACAATAGGTAATTCCAAGCTATATCTGTTGGAGTTGGGTAGGAGTTCACAAACTCTCAGGATGGAGCACAGCCCTGCTGAAGCCGGCGTCTTCCCTGGTCTGCGAGAAGATCGCATAATGCGAGATGAACGTGTGAACTGAAGACCATGTGGCAGCCCTGCAAATGTTCTGAATTGGGACATGGGCTAAAAAGGCAGCTGATGAGGCTTGCGCCCTAGTAGAGTGTTCCCTCACAATCGACGGTGGAGGGATTCCCGCCAGGTCATAACAAGTACGGATGCACGAGATGATCCAGTTGGAGAGCTGCCAACCCCTCCTGTGCTCGACCGAGGCGATGAACATCTGTGAGGACTTCCTGAATGGCTTAGTCCGCTTCAAGTAAAAGGCCAGAGCCCATCTCACATCCAGCATGTTGAGGTGGCGCTCCTCACTGGACACATGGGGCTTGGGGCAGAGGACCGGCAGGAAAATGTTCTGACCCATGTGGTAGGCGGAGACCACCTTTGGGAGGAACGAAGGGTGTAGGCGGAGCTGGACCTTATCCTTATGGAACACCATGTATGGGGGCTCGGAGGTCAGGGCCCCGAGTTCTGAGACCCACCTAGCTGACGTGATCGCTACCAGGAAGACTACCTTCCACAAGAGGTGAGACCAGGAGCACGTAGCTAATGGCTCAAACGGGGGGCCCGTCAGTCGGTCCAGCACCAAGTTAAGGTCCCACTGCGGGACAGGGGGCCTAACATACGGGAAGAGACGATCCAATCCTTTAAGGAATCGGCCTAGAAGAATACCATGTGCCCCACACCGGCGGGTGGAAGGCTGATATGGCCGCCAAGTGCACCTTGATGGAAGAGGGTGCCAGGCCCTGGGCTCTAAGGTGAAGGAGGTAGTCCAAAATGAGCTGGATCGGGGCAGTCATGGGGGAAAACGTCCCGCTCAGCTGCCCATCCGGAAAACTGAGACCACTTTGCCAAGCAGGCTCGGCACATGGAGGGTCGCCTGCTTTCCAAGAGGACGCGCTGAACCCCTTCCAAGCATGTCCGTTCCTCCCGGCCTAACCACTGAGCAGCCATGCCGTCAGGTGGAGAGCCGCTAGGTTGGGGTGGAGGAGGCGGCCCTGGTCCTGGGAGAGGAGGTCTGGACGGGACGGTAACAGCCACGGTGGGGTGACTGGCAGGCTCGTGAGTGTCCCGTACCAATGCTACCTGGGCCACGCTGGGGCAATCAGGAGGACCCAGGCCTAGTCCGTCTTTATCTTTTCCAGGACCTTGCCGATCAGCGGGAACGGGGCAAAGGCACAGAGAAACTGGTCTGACCAGGACAGGAGGAAGGCATCGGAGGTAGCGCCCCCAGCACCCCCGCCCCGGAGCAGAACTGGGGACAGCGATGGTTCTGCCGAGTCACGAACAAGTCCACCTGGGGAGTTCCCCACTCTTGGAAAAGTCTGTGCACCACCTCTGGGTGAAGAGACCACTTGTGCTGAGAGGAGAAGTCCCTGCTCAAGCAATCTTCCCGCGAGTTCTGTGTGCCCGGAAGGTGACAGGCCTGTGGGCAAATGTCATGGGCTATAGAGAAGTGCCACAGCTTGAGGGTTTCCAGGCAGAGAGCAGAGGATCGGGCCCCACCTTGCCTGTTGATGTAAAACATCGAGGCCATGTTGTCCGTGAGAACTCTGACCACCCTGCCCTCCAGGTGTGAGCAGAAGGCCATGCATGCTAGTCGGAACGCCCTGAGCTCCTTGACATTTATTTGGAGGGCCAGGTCCTGTGCAGACCACAGACCTTGGGTCTGAACGTCTCCCACATGGGCTCCCCAACACAGGTCTGATGCGTCGGACACCAGCTCCAGAGATGGGGGCCTGCCTCTGAACGGGACTCCACAGAACATGTTCCTCGGGGAGGACCACCATCGTAGGGAGGTGATCACTGGTTCGGGCACAGTGAGGACCTTGTCCATACTGTCTCTGGCCTGGGAGAACACCGAGGCCAACCAGAGCTGTAGGGGCCTCATCCTGAGCCTGGCGTGATGAACCACATATGTGCACGCCGACATGTGACCCAAGAGTTGGAGACACGCTCTGGCTGTTGTCACTGGGAACCTTGTGACTGTGTCGATGAGCCCTTTCAGGGTCTCAAACCTGTCTGGTGGGAGGGAGGCTCTGGCTGATGTGGCATCCAGGACTACCCCGATAAACTCTATGCGTTGTACTGGGACTAACGTGGACTTGGTGTTGTTTACTAACAGGCTCAGAGTGGTGCACATGGACAGGAGGAGTGCCACATGGTCCTGCACCTGTGACCGGGAGCTGCCCTTGAACAGCCAGTTGTCCAGATAGGGGAAGATCTGGACCCCACAGCACCTGAGGTAGGCCACCACCAGACATACACTTTGTAAATACCCTGGGGGGCAGTTGACAGGACAAATGGGAGGACCGTAAATTGGTAGCGTTTCTGCCCAACCATGAAACGGAGGAAGTGTCTGTGCCCGTCAAATACATGGATGTGGAAGTATGTGTTCTGCAGATCGAGGACAGCGTACCAGTCCCCGGGATCCAGGGAGGGAATGATGGAGGCCAGGGAGACCATGCAGAACTTGTGCTTCACCATGTACTAGTTCAGGCCTCGCAGATCCAGGATGGGCCTGAGCCCCCTCTGGCCTTCGGGATAAGGAAATAGAGGGAGTAGCACCCCTTGCATTTGAACTCTGCTGGCACCACTTCCACAGCTCCTAGGCCAAGGAGACCCCCCCCCCCACTTGAGCAGAGCCTCATGAGAGGGGTCTCCCAGAAGGGATGGGGGCAGAGGGTGGTTGGGTGGGGTAGAGGTAAACTGGAGGGTGTAGCCCCGGGAGATGGTGCTGAGGACCCACTGGTCTGAGGTCAGCCGTGACCACTCCGGGAGAAAAGCACTCAACTGGTTGGAGAAGGGAAGTTTTATTGAGGGTGGATCCCTGATGAGAACTGGTAGGTTCTGGTAGGTTGCCCCCATCAAAACTGCTGTTTCCCTGCCTGTTTGCCTTTGGAGGACCCAGGAGGGACTGTAATCACCTCATCAGGGGAGGGCGAGGAGACAGGCGTGGTACTTTGCGTGTCCACTGGCACCGGAGGATCCACCCCCTGATCGCTCTCCGGGCATGGTGCCGAAGACGTGTGTCCTACCGACTCCTTCCTCGGAGGCCTGGAGAGGGAGGCCAATGGCCATTCAGAAGTTCCAGCCACCGAGCGAGCCCTGACTGGGGGCTGCATTGGGGGCCATGGTGCCCACTGGTACCACTGTGCCGGCCACAGGGCCCAGTGCCACTGCACCTGCTGTGGCACCGGCGGAGCAGGCTGCTGGGCCTGGCTGGCCTGACCCATCGATGGACGACTACGAAGGGAGACCAGGCTGACATATGACCTGCTGCTGTCCCTGGACTGGGAGAAGTGGCAGCACCGGGAGTGGTGCTGACCACGAGACTGCAACCCCAACGTGGAGGAACGGTACTGTTGGTAGCAGCTGCTCTGCGATTGGCTCCGGCGGGCGGATCCACGACGGCAAGGCTCCAGCGATCGATGCCCGGGGCTATGGGAGCGGTGCCATGGCGGGGTCCTGGAGTGAGACAACGAACGAGAACTGCGTCGATGTTCATGTTGCGACTGACTACGGTAGCCGCTGCTGAGACGAGGACCTTCGGCGTCGTCTGCCTCGGTCCTGTTGATATCTGCTCCTCGAGGCGGAGCGGTGCCTGGAGCCTCTGTTAGATGGAACCCAGCCAGACAACCTGGTGGGGGTCAATGGTGACCTGTGTGGACTACACACGGGACGGTCACTGAGCGGCGAATGGTATCGGGAACATTTCCTTGACCGAGACCGAGTTGGGGGCGACTGCGGAGATCCTGGTGGTGGCTTGCCTCTGGAGCATGGGGCCAACACTGGTGGTGCTCCTGGTACTGGCATGGACATAACGTCCTGAGCCGCTTGCAGGGCCTATGGCATGGAGGACATCTGGGGAAGCCTGCTCTGAACGGGCTGGGCTACTCCGCTCGACCTGAGTCAGAGGCCTAGAGGCCGATGGGGACCAAGGACTGCCCAACATGGATCTAGCCTCTCCTGCAGTCTTGCTCCGGTGCTGCGGTGAAGAAGGCCTCTTCTTAGCCTTCTTGGTGTGCCCCGTGGACGGGGAGCAGTTCCGACTGGTAGTTGGCGCCGGTGGGTCGCAGCGTACTGACACTGCGGTACCTGGTGCCAACTTGGAGCTGCGTGCTGGAGTTGGGGTCAACGCCAACTCCATCAGGATGGCCCGGATTCTAATGTCTCTTTCTCTCTTGGACCGAGGCTTAAACGACTTGCAAATCTTGCAGCGATTGCTAAGATGGGTTTCACCCAAACAGCATAAACAATCTGTGTGCGGATCACTCACTGGCATCGGTCACCTACAAGTGTCGCACGACTTAAAACCTGGTGTGTGGGGCATGCCCCGGCCCGGGCGCACTAACTAAACTAAACTAAAACTAATCAACTACTAACTACAGGTACCATAAACTGAACGAACGAGTTCTGGGGACAAGCTGCAGCAAAGCTGGAGCAGAACAGTTCCGAAGCATCTTCACTGGCGGCAAGAAGGAACTGAGGGTGGGGGGAGTGCGCAGCGCCCCTTGTACCGTGCCATGGAGGCGCCACTCCAGGGGTCCCTGGGGCGCTCCCCTACGGGTACTGCTAGGGGAAAAACTTCCGACACCCATGCACATGGCAAGCACGCACACCTATTGTGGAATACACATGAGCAATCACTCGAAGAATAATATAATCCTTAACACATGTAATCTGTCTTAAATTCTAGCACTATACAACATATTTTCTTACTACAAATCTCCATGATTCACCACATCTTTCTTCTCTTGTCATATTGGTGATCTTTCCTTGTCTTCCCATGCCCAAAAAAGAACTTAGCCATTAGGGTCAATATGCTATGCAACAGAAGGTGCCAACACATGCAAACGTTGTAACCGTCTGTAGAAATAACCTGATGACTGAAATTCCTATTGCAAGTGCATGTCACTCTTTTTAGGTGTCTCCCTTCTTATATCAACTAGTCATTGCTACCATATGGCCAGATAACAATCCTGTTACTAATGGCTGTTGGGCAGAAGTAACTGCCTGATTATCTCTCTATGCCATATGATTTGGGTAGTTAGTGCTTCAACCTACACACAAATACAAGCTGTCAAACAAAGAAAAAGAAATAGAAATCTGAAGAGGAAACGTAGGTTACATGAGTAGTTGAAGGAGGATAACTTGCTTAGGCAATCCCACTCTTAGAATGTATCTATCTATTTATCTATCTTAGATACTTACATCCCCTGTCCCTCTTACTGTAGTGCCTGAGTAGCTCACAATTTTTAATACATTAATACTTACCAAACCTCTTTGAATAACTTATGCCATCAGGACTGCCATTTAATTAAATTAATTTATTTATTTCAATTTTAAGAAACATAAACAATGCCCCTCCCAGGTCTCTAGCCGCCCTTGCCATAAATTAACACTCTTGCTGTCACAACCAGCACTCCTAAAACAAAATGAAAACCTAAAAAAATAAATAAATAAAGAAATCTAATTAAATAGGAAGCTTACAATTAAATAATGGTAGGGCTAGGATGAATACAAACAATCTTCATATTATTCAAAAAGTTAGTTGGGTAAATTGATGATGTTACCAGTTTTCCTGTAAGGATGTTACGTCCTAAGGTAACTGGGAAGCTAAATACAGTTAAATCACAGATAGAGAAAGATTTAGATCTTCATTATGGGGTAATAAATATAGATGACCAGAAAGTCCAATTAAGCAGAACAAATGATGACACTTCTTAGAATCAGACCAGAGACTCAGAAGTGAGACAAGAGTGAATTTAAAAAAGGACTACAAACAGTTTGAAACTCAGTGCTGACCAAGAGTGAAGACGATAAATAACTACAACTCTCTTTCATTAGAAACAGCAGGTCAGTCCTCAGCTCATGTAAACTGGCATGGTTCCAAAGATTTCAATGGTAGGTGAGTTCAACAAAGCTATGCTGATTGGCACCCACTGAGGATCTGGCCCAGTAAGGACAACAATAAGGGAAATGGCAACTTTGGTCTTTGAACAAGAAAAGGAAATAGGCAGCTTGTTAAAGAAGTTTAGTTAAAATCTAACAGAACCAGCAATTATAAATTGTGGTGTATAAGGCAAATGCTAATGAGCAAGTTTATCAGCTTAATGATCAACATCTTAGAGCTTGTGGGAAAAAGGAAAATAAAAACCACACTAAAATAAATTTAAGAAACGTTTTGGTTAATATTTCTCTCTCTAATACTCTTCTACGAGAGGAAGGAAGCCCCCTAAATGAGGTTCAGTTCCTTGCTCTGCGACACACTTCCTGTGTGACCTCACACAAATCACTCTTTGGGCTTCCATTCCCTATCTGTAAAATGGGGATACTAGCACTGCTCTACCTCACAGGGGGTGTTGTGAGGATAAACACAGTGAAGCACTATGGTTATGGGGGCCATGTAAGTACCTAAGATTGACTGTAGACCCTTCTCATATGATTGTACAGCACTTAGCACAATGAAACCCCAATCTTCAGGGTCCTAGGCACTACCACAATATACATATTTAATAATAATAATAATAAAAAAATCAGAGTAGGTATTCATATGGTCGTCATCACTGTAGCATCTTCTGGGTCAGGTGTTGATTCTAGCTATACATGAGCTGCCTATTAAAGCATGCATGCTTTGTAAACTCTCTCAGCAATGGGTAGGCAATTATTATTGTGTATACCATTGACACATGGCTGCAGCAGCTGCTTCATTCACATCTGGCTGCAGTGGCAACCCTGGAGTCATTACACAGACAAATATCCCACTGATATCAATGGAAGTTTGTCTTCATTACAGTTCCAGGACCGGGCGGGGTCAATACAGAGTTTCACCCTGCTCTATATCAGGGGTTCTCAAACTTCATTGCACCGTGACCCCCTTCTGACAACAAAAATTGCTACACGACCCCAGGAGGGGGGACTGAAACCTGAGCCCCGTTGCCCTGGGCTGGAGGGCCAAAGCTGAAGCCCAAAGGCTTCAGCCCCGGGCAGGGGGCTTGTAACCTGAGCCCCACCACCAGGGCTGAAGCCATCGGACTTTGGATTCAGCCCCAGGTGATACGGCATGGGCTTCAGCTTCAGCCCTAGGTCCCAGCAAGTCTAACACCAGCCCTGGCGACCCCATTAAGACAGGGTGGCAACCCACTTTGGGTCCCAACCCACAGTTTGAGAACTGCTGCTCTAAGCAGAGAAGAAATCATTTTGTTTGACAGTTCTTTGGGCTGGGGCATCTCTCTCTGGAACCGACTAAATGGATCACTGAACTGAAGTTTATTTTATATAGAAGCAGAGGCAGATTAAGGTTTCTTGGGGTTGTGGGCTGGAGCAAGTAGGGAGCCCCCCACCCTTTCTGCCTACGGTCCTACCTCCATTCTGCCTCTTCTGCCTGTGGCCCTGCCCATGGCCCCACCTCATTCTGCCCCTTTCCCCCTCCGCCCAGCCCCGTTCCACACACAGTCAGCCCCAGTCTGCCCCTCCACGGCGGCCCTGCAATGTTGCTTCTTTCTGCCGCTCTCCCCCCGTGGCCCCAAGACGGGAAAAGCTCTGTCCCCCACCCCCATGGCCCCAGCGGGGAGTGAGAGCTCCTCCAGTCCTGGGGCCGTAGGCGTAGTTTGACGGCTATATTTGGGAGGGCAAAGCGCACCGATGCACATGTGCATGCTGAAGCAGGTCCCCTTGGTTCACGGGCTCTCTCGCCCCCAGTGGTACCTGTGCTGCCGGTGGTGGTGGGGACAGGACTGCTCTGGTGCTGCTGCAGTTGCCTCCCTGCTGGGGCTGCTGCTGCCCAGGGAACGTCACATGCTGGACTCCTGCTTCCCCCCGCCCATTCCTGTATCCCTCTCTCTTCCCTTCTCCTCACCCCCCCCACCCCACTCACGGTTGTAGAGGAAAAGGTGGGCACTAGGACCCAGGAAGCAGCATCCAGCTGCTGAGGCAGGACCCAGAAGTCAGTGGAAAAACTGCTCAGTCTGCTCCCCGCTAGCTGAAACATGCCAGGGAGCAGGACCCTCTCAGAAATGGGGGCGAGTGGTGCGTGACACCCCCACCTACCACCTCACCTTTGTTTGGGAGGGAAACGCCCCCCCTGCACCCTCCCAAACTACACCTATATGCTCGGGGCTGCAGCTGGGGTTGGGCGCTGGGGCTTTCCCCGCCACCCGGTGCTCCTGCCGACGAGTGGGGTAGGTGTGCAGGGGCGCCCATTTTTACGGGGCCACTGGGCACGGGCCCTGTCGGCCCAGTGGCTAATCTGCCACTGTACTGAAGCAGGAGTTGCTGTTTGGGAGCTTGGGAACATAACACAAGTGTGCTGAGCTTTTCTGCTGGACCCCTCTCTGAACCTACCACCACAGCAAGTTATTATTATTTGTATTACAGTAGCATGCCCTAGTTGTGGTGCAGGACTGCACTGTGCTAGGTGCTGTACAAACATCGGACAAAAAATGAGACTTACAATCTATGTACATCATACACATCCTGCTGGACCTGACATTCAATACTACTGATCGGCAGCAATCAGACTGAATTCAAAGGGTTTTGTGGGCAACTCTTTCTTCCCCTCCATACTCCCTACCAGGAAAGTTCAATCCTGGTCATATAACAAAACGAGTCCCCCTGTTCTCCTATGGTTGTTAAGTACTGGGCACTAATGTTGCCAAATTGAAATGTGCCTGATATAAGTGTATGAGAAGCACAACGTGGCCTTAGTGAGAATGAGGCTTATTGTGAATACTAGGCGTGACTTCATTATTACTAAAGCCACTTTACACTGACAGAGAGATAATGAGAATGATACCCAATATTTCCAATACTTTAATGTCTCCTTCCAAGCCAGTGCAATGCCTTTACTGTGGAATCTCCCACTGAAATGAACAGTTTTGAAGGCCCTATCATGTGATGTATTAAAATAAGAAAAAAATATTTTATGCTGCTCATCAAGTTATTTTCTTTTGTGTATATGTCTGTTTTTTTTCCTTTCTTGGTAATATTTAATTACTCTGATCCGCCACGAGGAAAATTGAGATACAGAATGCTATCCTGGTGATTGGAACGCGGGCTAAGGCATCACATTAGTTAGTTAGGTTCTCTCCTTAGCTTTCCTATTTCCACCAGCAGAGGGACTGAATCACTCCAGATGGCATTTTCACATCCATCTCCTGTTGGGAATGCTTCCAGATTTTTGAAGATGCTTGGAGGGTTTTTTCTTCATACATAGATTTGCCCCAGGGAGTAATCTCTATGCATGAGACAAACCTGTGAAGTAGTAGTGCGAGCCCTTCACTTTATCTTCGTGCACAGCTGAACTACTCCTGAGCCCAGTTTCCTGTGCGTTGCATGCTTTATATTTGTAGCGAACATTTACCCATATCAACACACTGGAAATGAAGGGGAGCTTAATGAATATGTCGATCGCAAATGATTCTGATGAGCACAATAACATTTGCCTGCAATTTACTAGCTATGCCACTTGTAACAATTTAAATATTTTCCTTTTATTTACAGTATATTTACTTAACTTAGATGCCATTATATAAAAGACTTTTGACTGCACTGACAGGAGAGCTTTAGGCAGGGTAATTTTATTTAGGTGGCAGCATACAAAGGTGCATTTGACACAATATACTGTATATTTTCTACTCTTATTAAAATAATACAGAGTGAGTGGTGGAGCAGCACAGAACTGTCAGTCTTCCCAAACTCTCACCAACACTATTTATGCTTAAACTTTTTCTTTAGAAGAGAGATGAAAAAGTTTAATACTTTTAAAATGTTAACTTTTAAATCAAACATCAAATTCACTTAAAATAGTTCTAGATAGGCTTTTATGTATCTATAAAAGATACACACACACACTCTGCACTTAATATTTAGGTCCTGATTCTTGCTACTTTAAAGACAGTCATTCAGATGCCATAATGATGGCATGCTATGAGAACATAGAAAAATAGGAAAGACTCCCACTGGGAACACTAAGCCAGTCAAGAGTTACTTTTAGTGTTAAAATACTGTATAGGCAGATAACATACATATACACAACACATACACCGTGCACCAAGAATCTTATTAACATTGCAAAATCAAGCATTTAGAAGTTAGGAAATACCACTATTAAGGGTGGCCATTTAACCTTAATTTGGCCCTCTTATTCATATACATGATACATGCTATTTTTTCCTACATGATCCCTGCCTCATATAGTGCACGATGGATGGTGCTCACTGAATGGATGAAGGTAGTAGAGTGGATTAGGGAGTTATTTGTAGGATCTCTGAGCCCTGTGAAAAATGCTAATGTGAGATACCAGGGCAGTGCACAGAAAACACTACAGAATGTTGAGGGGTTTTAGCATGCTGCCAAAAGCAAGTTGTAGTTTGCAAACTATTGATGAGAAATGGCAATGGTCAGATCTGAACAGAGTTTCAAGAGGCCAGAAAATAGCACCTTGATCGAATAGTACCTTGGTTCTTGAAAACTGGAAGAATTTTTTATAATGGAAATTCTAAAGGCAACCTTAATATTGTTGTTGTTGCCACTCCCCCACAATTATGACAAGTATATTTAATTAGCAAAAACCCATTTGGTATGGTGCTCAGAAGAGGAGAATCTGACTTAGAATCCTTATATAGAAAACATTCCTGTAAGAAAGGCTTAATTTCTTCTAAAAGGACTGAAAGATTTCTCTTTATGAAACTAGGTTTAGGATTATTATTATTTATTCAGTCTCTTAATCAGTCTCAGTGACTCCACTGCAGAGATAGTCTTAACAGTTTTGTAGAGAACCTTGTTTCCTAACAAACCATTTCACAGATAACTGAGAATAGTCAGGTGGCAAGTTGCACTGTTAAAATGTCTAATAAAAATAAATTATTTTTCTGTCTCATTACACAAAGCTATGGGGAAGGAAGAAAACACTTGGAGTCAGCTGTACTGATGGTAAGACTCTAGTGAATATTGTGCCATTACATTTTCTGTTGACATGCAAAGTAATCCAGGGTCAATTAAGTATATTGACTTGCTATTTGAAATGAAGAAAGGAAAATGAATTTTTGTTAATTAGAATTTTATGTAAATTAAATGTACCCTGAACACAAATTAGATATTCATATTTTTATCTAAATAAATATGAAACCTAGATGTAACAACAGAAAGTAGAGAATGGTAAAATCAATTGGGTTCTCTCAGCCATTCACCTACCAGTTCAGGACTGTTCCATCCAGTATGTCTTTAATGAAGTTTTAAATAATCAAAGTTACAGGACTTCTTACTTCCTTTGAGAAACTATTACACAGTCTAATGGATCTATAACCATATATTTTCTCTCTATCAAAATAATTTGTAGGGTTACAAATAGGAATATTACAGCAAAGCATCATTATCCCCTTAACCTGAGAGGCTCAGATGTAGCAAATTTTGCTTTGGTAGCAAACAAATCAGGGATAATGAGGTTACTAGGTATATCACCCCCAAGTCTATAAATGTGCATTACTATTTCCCAAAAGAAAAGATGGCCTGTGGTACCATCGATAAGCTAGACCTAAAATCTTGTGAGAAATCTCCTAAGGCAAGACACCACTGTAAATGATAAGACACATACTTGTGTTTACAAACTGAACTGACAAACATGCAGAAACTCAATGAGATGCTTCGTTAAATTACAGTTATGGTTAGACAGGAGTATGTGAGAATGTCACCTCCTTATTCAACATATATTTAGATCATGTCTATTTATTTTACTAACAGAACTCAAACCCAATTATTAGAGAAATATATATTAAATCTATACCTAAATTATCATAGAATTATAGAAACTGGGTGCCTAAAGATAGGTTCCAAAGCCCATTATTAGACACCTAGATTAGTGGTCTGATTATCAGAAGTGCTGAGCACCCAGCAGCTATTCAAAAGAGTTGGCTGCTCAATAATTTTGAGCAACCTAAATAAGGATTAAGAGCCTAACTTTAGGCTACTAATTTTGAAAACCTTGGCCCAAGTTTTTATTACCGCTAGCACTACAGAGTCAATGCAGCTCTTCTGTTTTGCATACTATCAACATAATTGTCAGCTGAGTTCTAGCTGCAGAAGCTCTATCACAGGTGAAAATGCAAGATGCAGAAAGAACAAATTTTGACCGTTGACTCTCAGGCTGAGTTTGCAGCAGGTTCACTTTTTGGCTCATAAACAAAGCAAATTTAAATGTCACCGCAAGAGAATAAAGACAGAGCCCCGTGGTGTCATTTACAGACAGTCACTTTTCAAGAGTATGACTATCCTTTAAATATAATGAAAAGGAACATTCCATTATCATCTTGAAATGGGAAAAGTAAATGTTTCTTTTTTATAGCATGGTTTTCAGGCACCAAGAGAAGACATAATAAGTTAAATCTTTGGATTAAATTCTAACTGGAGAAGTACATAAATAAGTAGTGCATATGGACCTGCCAGGTTGGGGAGAACAGATAAACTGGTTGGTCACATAGGTCCTTATCATACCCTCTACCTCTCTGGGCAAAGAGGACAAGAACATAGAATACCCAGGAGTGCTGGACTGAAGGAGGGAGTGCTACTTCCATGGTAGCTTTCTCCCTCTCTTTAGACCTATTGTGAGTGGAAACTCAATTTCCTGCTCCATATGAAGGAGAAGCACACGCAGGGGACAGGAGGGCTCAGAGCCGTTAGAAACTGGGTCTCCCAGATTAGTAAACTGGTCATTTTTAGTAGTTTGAATGTAATTAACTAACACAACTCCAACAGGAATGTTTATTTTACCCGATTTTAATACATTCTTTCAATCTGACAGAGAGGAATGACTACTCGACAGACACATCACCTCAGGAGTGAAGTGAACATCTCCCCTTCCTGGGCATACATCCTGAAATGCCTGTTCCTGGAGAGATCTTTCATTTAATATGCAGCAATAGATCATCATTAATGCTAATATTGTCTGTAAGTGGTAAAACTCACTTTGAGCTACAATTTGCCTAAGGGAATTACTCTCTCCTGCTAATATTTCCTACTGATATTTTGCTCCCCAGCCTATTTGTTACATAGATTCCTGATGCAACACACACTGGGTAGGAGGTGTGATACCCTTATTCACTGTACAGAGTACCTGATTCCACAAATGGTCCCAGTGAAGTCAGTGGGATTATTCACAGAATAAGGAAATGCTGAGCATGAGTAAGGAAGGCAGAATCTGGTCCACTGTTATTTCTAATTGGTACTCTGTCTTTGTCCCTATTAATTTGTGGGAAAACAGAGACTACATTGAAACAGACGGCTCTGTGCTCAGTATCCACATCAACTGTGCATGTTGTTTTGCTGTTTAATGAAAAATATCACCACTGAGGCAGTGGATTGCATGTTGCATCCTCAGCTGGCTTCCTGGTATTGAGGGGCCAAGATCCATCTGTACCAAATGTGTTTTCCAACTATGGCACTTGATTCTGCGACCCTTAAGTACTCTGAGGGCAGGTCTACACTTAAAATGCTGCACTGGGCAGCTGCACCGATGCAGCGGTGCCACTTTAGTGCTTAAGTGAAGATGCTCCTGCACTGATGGGAGAACTTCTCCCATTGGCTTAGTTAATCGGCCTCCCTGAGAGGTGGTAGTTCTGTCGACAGGAGAAGCTCTGCAATCGCCGCAGCACTGTCTGCACAGGGGGTTAGGTCGGTAGAACTGTATTGCTCAGCGATGTGGAATTTTCACACCCCTGAGCGACGTAGTTATACAGATATAGATCTATAGTGTAGATCTAGGATAGGTCTACAGTGTGATCATTCCAACGGAGTTCAAGGAGACTCCGTGTGGAATAAGGAACCCCATAGTGTAAGCAAAGGTGCCAGAAAGAGGCCCAGAATAGTCATGCGGTGAGGAACAGGGAAACTTACTTAATATCAACAATTTTCTTTGAACATTCCAGAGAAGGATATTGCCCCACTTGGCTGCTGCTGACAGCAAGGCTTCTTTTAAAAACACCACCACCACCACCACCACCTTTTTTGAGTTTTAGAAGATGCAAAACTAAGATGACAAAAAATACCCTTACTTGTAAAACCAAGCAGGGCAGTTTAAAACTCCTAACACAAAATGAATGCTGAATCCTGTATCATATAGAGCCCACCACCATCTTTATAAACACACATTTATATTAATAATAATATCACTGTTAGAGAAGCATGTCAAATCTCAAACATTCCTCCCATTCATTATACAAGAAAAGTGATTCTCTTACAAATGCTATTGAGCACGATGCTTTCTACTCTGAGTACAGTGCCACTGAAGTTAATAGGTAGCAAGGTTGAAATCAAAGGGAGTTAGATGCCTAAATAACATTGAGGATCTAGGCCTAAGTGTTTTGCAGATCAATCCTTTATGTTGCTTAGTTCTGTTCCAGAGAAAGGTGTTTCTGTGTAACTCACACACATACTCTTTTTCTCTACTTTGGTCATCACAAATAACTGCTTTAGCTTGAAGTTAAATGAGCAAAAAAGATGTTCCAGTTACCAGCTAGCTACACTCATCTGAAATAAATCAATTGGCAGCAATCAGAGAGATGCTGTCCCATGGACTTGTAACACGCTTTCCCAATTAAGCTATTCAGCCCGAGTCTTAAATAGCTGCCCACAGATTGCTGCAAATTGAGTGATCTCTTGACAACTGACAGTTACTGATATGTCACAGGGGAACAGTTTTTGCTTTAGTTGGTTGAACTGACTTCAAACTGTTTATTACTGTTAAAAAACCTGTTTTTATAATGTGTATGTCTGTTTTGAAGGAAATCTGAAAAGTGGATTTCTACTATAATTTTATCTATTATATGTACAGTAATCCTGAATATTACTGTAGTTAGGATTTTTCTTTAAAGGTGAACTAAATAGGAGCCACAATCAAGGATCAGGACCCCACTGTGGGCTCTGCAGGCTAGCTTGTCACTTTCCCGAGTGAAAGGGGAAAGGTGTAGTTAGGCTGCACCTGGAGCAGAGTTTTACTTCTCCCTTGCTCAAAGGGGAAAGTAAGCTACTCTAGGCCTTTCCCAGGCACAGATTAATTCCACTTCTATACTCGTTTAGCTGCACTGGCCAGCGTGTTGGGGGCGGGCGGGGAGAGGGGCAGGCTTTGGCCACTCCTTTTCTGCCTGTGTATGAGGGGAAGTAGCAGCCTATCTAAACAGGTAACAACAAAAACATTCCCTCTGCCAGAGATATTAAAATAAATACACAGAGTCTGGGAGGGAAAATTAGAGTCTTTGCTGTCTGCCCCAGCCACACGCAATTCAGTTTTATGAACCATGCAGACTCATGGCCTTGACTACAATGAGGTTTCTAGGGATATCTACCACAGACGCAACCCCAATGCCACTACCATTGGTGAGAAACATAGTGTGGACTGCCAGCTGGCATTTTTACCTCTGTATTGTCTACTGAGACCAAAATAGCTTAGTGCCTAAAACAATTCTGAAAATTTAACCCAAGTGCTAAGAGAGCTAGGACTTTAATGATGCTCCCTTCCTTTGTGAGTCACCAGCTGTATTTCAAGACCTGTTTCTCTAAACAAGCAGCATGGAGTAAATAAAATCCCCCAACAATTCACATAGACAATTCACAAAACAAACTCAAAAATTCTCTCTGAAATTTCTAAAGTGATATCTAACTGTGTACCCTGGAACATGGCTATGTATGGAGGCAGAGTATTTGATAGTCATTGTTATGTCATTCATCAACAATTCTCAGTAACAAGCACTTCCATGAGGAAAGACCTGTTGGCTTCTGTTGCATCTCCGCACTTGATCAGATCTCAGGTTTTTTACCCCTTAAGTAACCAAATGCCATGGGTCAGAATCAGGCAACACAAAGGGCCCAGAAAGCAGTCAGATTTCCCCATTTAGGGATTTCCCAGAATGGGAGAGTCCCAGCAGGCCTACAGGTAGGCTAGCCAGTTCCTACACCAAACTCTTGCAGTCTCCAGCGTAGGAGGCATGTGGAGAGTGTGCTCTATTCTGACAGTCTCTGCCTGGAAGAATGTCTCTTATGGGCCGTAACCTGTTGGCATAAATCATCTATGCTGGGGCTGGTATAAAATCGGGCCCAGAATCAGAAAACTGCAACGAGCTCCTTTGTGCTATCACCCCCCACTCATCTGCATCCCATGGAATTTGGGCACAGTGAGAATGTGTGGCCATGTATTTGAAGCCCTGCAAAGTGTAGAGCTGGCTTCAATAACTATCTTTAATATAAAAAGAGTAAGATAAGCAGAAATAAGAACTGTGGTTTGTTGCATTTATTACCCTACCAATGAGCCATATGTCCATTTAATAAAGGTTACTGATCTCCCTCCCGCCTCCTACATTATTCAAAGTTCTTGGAAAATGCATTGGGGACTGTACACAAGCACCTGATCATTCAGTCATATATTCTTTTTGTGGATGTATTTTGCAGCCTGCACTTCTATCAAACCTTTTATCTGTGTTTCTCCAAAGCTTTTCTTTATAGTATTCTTCTGGAATCAGATGCATTCACACATATCCGTTTATTGCACTTATGAGAGTGCATAAAACAGATTACTAATGTAAATGTAAATGGCACACAGAATTTGTGATGAGAATAAACTGTTTTGAATAGTGAGAGTTTTTTTCTGAGTCATTAAGAGTGTGGATTCCATCCTCTTATTCACTGCTCTCAGCCACTCTCTATTACTGAATTCAAAGTCTGAAAATGTCAGTTTTGGAACCAGTGCCAGGAGCTTTTTCCAGTGTGTTAGTTGTGAGCACAACAGCTAAACATTTCAAAGCATGAAGAGCTTTTGATTTTATGTTTCTTATATTAATGAGAAATGAAAAGCTTAAACGTAAGACCCTACCTGTTTATATTCAGATTCTCTTCCAACCACTACCTGCACCACATAACTGATAGGATCTCCTTTCATGGGTGGGACCATTTCCCATGTGATTTCACAGGCATTTCCATCCAACTGTGTCACTCGAGGGGCTGTAATAAAATTTGTGTATATTAGACGCTAATGTAAACAATGACATTGCAATAAATGATATTATAGGCTTGGAATGATTAGATTTTTATTGCTAAATGTTGGCAAATGTCGATTTCACTGTACACACACAAACTGACGAAAAATATTTCCATCAATCATAATAGAAATTTACAGATAGGCAAAGTAAGAAAAATGCTGCTTGAGAACTCATTAATTAGAGTTTGATTTAGGGATATTTACTTTGTATATTTGACATATGATGTTGACAATTTGTGTTTTAACAGTTATAAAGCTTTAGCTTTTTGAATCTAAAGATCTACTGTCATTAAATAGGTTTCAGAGTAGCAGCTGTGTTAGTCTGTACTCGCAAAAAGAAAAGGAGGACTTGTGGCACCTTAGAGACTAACAAATTTATTTGAGCATAAGCTTTCGTGAGCTACAGCGTCCGATGAAGTGAGCTGTAGCTCACGAAAGCTTATACTCAAATACATTTGTTAGTCTCTGAGGTGCCACAAGTACTCCTCCTTTTTTGTGTCATTCAATAATTATTGTCTGACCCTGCCATAATCTACTATATCTGGGAAAATTTAAATAAATAAAAATAAAAAATGCTTAAAAGTAAACACAAAAATAAAAATCCAATTCTGCCAAGGCTAATTATATACCTTCTCTATACAAAAACCACAGAACACTTTACAGAGAGAATTGGAGGACTTCACAAGTCTGGTAAGAGAAACTGGAATGTGTTTATGTAGCTAAAATATTAAAAATACCACCTATACACTAGCTTTTTTGTAAATTTCGGACTAGATTCAGTAATCAGGCAAAACTCCCATTTACTTCAAAAATAGTTTTGCTGGAGTATGAGGTGAGGCCTTTAATCTGAATCAAAGTAAAATCAGAATTGATTTCTGACTCTTAAGGCCAATACAAGATCTAAATGAGACAAAATATCTCTTATTCCGCCTCCCTCCTCCCAAAAAACACACACACGCACACACAATAAACTACAGAAGTGCAGTATGTGAGTGTAGCAAAAGCCTTGGAACTTAATAATTCAACTGTAATGGTATCCATTGTGCTTTTCAAGTGGAAAGCAATGAGATGACTAGTGACGGCAAGCTGACTATTATGGAATTCTGCAACACTAGTGAGCTACATCTGTACTACTGGAGCCATCTCTAAGAACATAAGAATGGCCATTCTGGGTCAGACCAATGGTCCACCTAGCCCAGTATCGTGTCTTACTATAGCGGCCAATGACAGGTGCTTCAAAGAGAATGAAAAGAACAGGACAATTATCGAGTAAGCCATCCCTTATAATCCAGTCCCAGCTTCTGGGATCTCTGTATCATCTCTGTAGCATGGTCCACTTGTGAGGGCATGAGGATGTGGGCAGCAGATACTTGTGTTGGAGCTTGATTACTACTACCTCATCAATTATTTTGCTTAGGAAGGCAAGGTTGGAGATAGAAGGGGGCTAGGTGGAAGATAAATTTGAAAGATTTTCTGCAACAGAAAATTCTGTAGTCAATGAGAGTTTTGCCATTGATCTTTGTAGAGCCAGGATTGCACCTCAAGAGTTGTTTTTTTGGGGGGTTGGATTCAACCTAGAACCAAAATCATATGGATAGGTTCAAATACAGGGATTCATATATAAACCCTGCCCCGATCCTGGAAGTTTCAGGGATTAGATTTGAGGTTTGGTTTAGCGCATATGCTAGCATCTAGGAAAGCATGATGTATCACGAAATGCTGTCTTCCTCACAAAATGATCTTTCATCAACTAAAAGCCATCAGTTTTCACTCTATGCCCACCAGTAACAGCAAGCTGGCAGGTCAACAGACCACAGGGCTCTGAACGATGGCAATATGTTCACATGTACACCTGAGCATCTGTCCCCTGATGATTTCAAAACAACTGCAGCAGCATCCAGATTATAACAACCTTGCTGTTTGTTGTAGAGGGAGCATATGGCTGAAAAGTGAAACCGTGAGGCTGGAGAGAATGACACGTGCTGCAATACACGTCAGGGAGCTGTTAGCCATGCACATGCAAGAACATGTGCACATTAAAAGTAACACATTTCCCAGCCCTGTGGAAATACAGTAATATGAGAAGCCGTCAAAGAAACCGGTGCTGCTACTGCTGCTGTACAAATTACATCAACCCTAAACTAATCCATTACCACTGAAAAGGGGCCTTGTGCATTATATTCAGATCCAACTATAAATATACATTTGCTTCTCATATCAACACCTGCCTACTTGGAGAGACTGTGAATGGAAACTTTCATCTGAGCTGGTACACCTCTCACCCTCACACACTCTCTTAGGTTTTTGTCTGCCAGTTGCAGAACAAAACTGGCATCATATACATTTCCCCTTCTTTAAATGACTATGGACATTGGAGGGAATCAAAAATGGACTGTTTTGTTGCCCAACTCGACAGGACTCATCTCTTTTCCATTCAGTTTCACTTTCCTGTTGCAGTTTCTGTGGCTACAGTGTTTGCCATATTGTGGGGTCTACCACTGCCAGTATTCTGACATTTAGTTATCTCCCTGACACTCCCCCCAACACGTGTGGGATATCATAGCTACTTCACATTCAGTTCAGAATGTGAACCATGCCAAAACTAGTACTGAATACTTAGGCAGAAAGGTACTCTTCCATTTAGATGAAAAATGGAGTTCTGATCTAATTATATTTTGGATATGGGACAGCAGAATTGACAAGGAGTGCTCTCCACTGAACAAATATAATTTACATCTTAACTTTCTGTCACACAAGTACAGCTTCAAAACAAAAAAACTAGTAGATTCCAAAAAACAATGGGGAAATCCCTGTAAAGATATTACCTATCACCAGGCTATCAGTAAAGATATTAGCTGTTTGAAGATACAGTACTAAAGCATTACATTGCTCCTGTTGGAATTCCTTGCAGGTGTATAGTAGTTTGTTTCCATGTCCACTAATTTAAATTGGGTGGTTGCAGTATTTTCCCTCTGAATTCCATCATGATGGTGCTACATCACCACCAAAGACATTTACTTCAAATATACTGGAGCAGATTGACTACACATGGTAAAGAGCAAAGCAGCAGATTCACATGGTTATGATGTAGCCAGGGTGGCACACAGAATGGACCTCCCTCGTGAACAGTCCCTTGCAAATCTCCTTCCTTTGGCAAGAATCAATATGGGAGGACTTAGGATTCTTAAATCCCTCACAATTGCATCTTCCAACCTCATTCATGGCTGACCTTGCACTCTCTTTCTGTTGACCTCACCCCTATAAAACTTCTGAAAAAGAATACCTTCTTCTGCATGTTGGATGTGTCCCCACCACTGCAGTCATCTTGTTTTCATATAGTGCAAGATTGCAACTTGCCAGGAATGTCTCTCTCCTCATTTGTGAAAAAATCAAACCAATGGATATTTAAAAAAACACCGTAACTTTTGACACTGGAAGCTGCTTAGTTTCCTTGCCTCAGCTGTTTTTAACAGCCAAGTTTCTGCTCCATATAACAGGGTTGTAATCACTACTGTGCTGCACATTCATATCATGGTTGTCATAGACATCCTGCCATCCAAATAGAGGCCTAAGATGCTGAATGCCACTGACACAAGACAGATCCCATATGTGACTTCTTTGGTTATAGAATCTCCTGCTGTCAACCAACTACCCAGATACATAAAACTATTCACTCATTCAATGTCATTTACATGGCAGCACTGGCATAACATTAGTTTTACAGGAGGCATGCATAGCACTGGTTTTATCACCACTGATCTTAAGTCCCATTGAATCTGAAGTTTTCCACAGCTTTTCCAGCATTAACTGTAGTGGGTCAGTAATCTCTCCAAGTAAGAAAGTATCACCTGCATACTCAAGATCCTAGAAAGATGAATCTTCAAATTTCACACCTCTTAACTTTTTCCTCAGTCAGCTTCATCAACAGTCTATTAGAATATTATATAATGTAGGTAAGAAAACACATTCCTCGTGTAAACCTGATTCTACTAAAAACAGTCTGTAATACAACCACGGACACTCACACAGCTAAATGTACAGCGGTCCAGTTCCTCCACTAGGCACTCCATACTGGCATAGCAGTATCCATAGTGCTGACTGATGCACTGAGTCAAAAGCAGCTGCAAAGTCTATGAACACGACATTAACTTTCTTCTGTCACTCTAGTCATTCTTCAGTAACATTTCTCAGAGCATATATGGACTGTAGATCCACCTGTGTGGAAACCACACTGGTTGTCTCTAATGTTTGGGTTGAAACAATATTTCAGTTGTTTCAGAAGTATGATCGTAAACACCTCCCCTGGGAGTGACAGCAGCATTATTCCATTATAATTGGAGCAAGCTAATTGCTCTTTTCTTTTTTTAAAAATGGGATGATACAGCCCCTTTTCCAATCTTCTGGAATGTGAACAGTTTCCCAATCTTTTAAGACAGCTCTGTGTAGCCAGTGAACTAAATCCGGGTCTCCACTATTTAGCAATTTTGATGAAATACAGACTGTGCGCTTCATCATTTTGTAACTATTTGATGGCAAGCATCACTTTCTCTAATGTCACCAGCCTGCTTTCTGATGGGTTCATTTTGGGATTAAGTTATAGTAGGAGTTGCATCATGGTGGAAATCTATTAATTAATTCACAAAAATACTCACGCCAATGCTTAAGTTGTGCATCAATATCCTGGCAGTATTTTCCATTTTTGTCCTTAAATAGTGGAAGCCATGAGAATGGACATTCAATTACAACCTTCAAGCTCTCAAATACTGTCTCTAGCTTCGACACGTGGAAGAAAAGGACATAAAATGTTGGCAGTTTCATATATGTTTGATCTATTTCAGCAGTTTCATCTGCCACTCACAATGGAACCAAGCTTCATCTAAATCTTCTACTAGAGGCAGAGTCATCGGACCACATGATGGATCTTCCATAAAGCAGAGATGAGGAAAGATCCCGATATAAAGATGGTATATGCACTTCTGCAACAATGTCAGTATCTGAGGAATGGATTGTGGAACGTTCAAGCATTCAGAGCTCCATTAGAAGAGTGACTTTCCTGGATGAAGAATTGGAAAGACTGAATGCTGACATACGTGGCGTGCAGGAGATACGGTAGAATTTAAACAACGAGAGCACAGCTATGACTTATAGAGGTCAGACTTTTTGATTGTTGAATGTCTGTGATACCTCTGATGGACACACTTGCGTTGCTCTAGTTTTGTTCCTGAGGGTGTAATCTGCACTGCTGGCTTTGCAGGTTTATTCTCCATGCCGGATAACGGCCATTTTCAGTTTGAAGGTAGGATGTCTAGTAGTTATTAGTGTACATGCTCCACATGATACAAGGCATGATGCTGAAAAAGATGCTTTTTATGCCATGTTAGATGACATTGTATCTAGTACATCACCCCGCCTTCATATTGTCATCTTAGTAGATATGAACGTGAGAATTGGCTACAATGGAACTGGATCTGAATTAGCACTGGAACCACACGACCTACCAGAAGACAGATCAGATAATGGTGTGCGTCTATTAGAATTTGCTTCTTCACATGGACTATATTTAATGGCTACTTAGTTTCAGCACAAGAATTGCCGTAAGTATACATTTTGAAATCCACTGGGCAACAATGCAACCTTGTATCCCCATTCTAGTTTGGAAACGCTTGACTAAATTCATGTAGGATGTACATGTATTTAGGAGTGCTGATCTTGCTCCGGAATTTGATTGACTCCAAATAGCAACAATGATGTTCCATTTAATAAAGTTCCAGAGACAGGTATCTACTACATTGAAATACTTCAGTGTTGATAAACTTTATTATGAAGCAATTGCTAATAGTTACATGGTAGAAATTTCCAATAAATATTCTATATTGGATGACCAACTGTCTACCACGGAGGAAGAGTGAACTTTATTTCAAGTTTCGATCGCAGAGATTGCTGGAAAACAACTAATAAGAATGAAGGAGCAACACTGCAATACAGATGTTACTATCAAATTATGGGAGAGTAAAAAAGGTGTACTGTAGAATGGACACACTGGACGGTCAAAGTCGAATCAGCAAAGAGAGGAGGAAATGGGCAACAGAGAAAAAGAAATGTCTTGATTAAGACATCAAGACAGCCTGCAGGAATTATCATGAACAGGGTAAAACACACTAAAATGGTCAGTATGTCATCTGAATTCAACTCAGTTCATCTAATGTAAAATTATATGTGGCTCCTGTATTTTCTTGGTAATGCAACTTCCTTGAAAAGTGCTGTAAAGTGTGATCATTTTATATAGCGCAAAAGGGTTTTAATTATTGAATTTAGTTTGAATGCACTCTGCTTATTTCCTATGGAAAACAAACTTAAATGAGGCTATGCAGATGGGGATAATCTCCCTTCTTGTGCATACAAAATGTGAATGGGAGTTTTATACATTAAAGGAAAACTAAACTCTGGAGTGTTAAATGCATTTTCACAGTTGAACAGCAACATGTAATTCCATTAGTTTTCAAGTCCCATACGCATACCTACATATACATGCTATCAGTTATGCCCCTTATTAAAGTATTTCACGGTAATGGTCCCACACCCTGTAACAATACTTTTGTTAGTAACAGTATTTTAGACTATCTCTGTAGAGTAATTAACTTCGTCAGGTTTATATGGGATTTTCTTTGGTGAGAATTTAGTTTCCTATCATAAGTTATTGGAAAGTTATTTAACTAGTCAACCACCATGCCTTCCCTCTTCCCCTCGCCCCGATAGAGCATGCATCAGATCCCATCATTAATCCATACCTTTGATGGCAGGTGGGACAGATTTGGTTGTGCAGAAGGTACATATTTCTGAGAACGGCCCTTCCCCAGCATCATTTACTGCCTGTATTCTAAATGTGTAGCAAGTAGATTCCGTCAGCCTTTGTACCTTGTAGGTGTGACTTGGTCCCCTGTATATCGGAATAAACCTAGAAACCAGCAAATAGAGAATGAAATCAATTGCACTTGGGGTGGCAACAGCTTTTCTGAATGTTATATGCATATAGGCTTTTTATACCCAACCATCCATACTCTGAAGAAGTGTAGATCATATCATGGAAATTACCAAATACAATTACACAGATTAGTACGTAAACAAGCATATATAATAAATCTATTATTAGATATTAGGAAAACCAACAGTTTAATGTATCTTCTGCAAATAATCCTTCATATTTCAAAATAATATTATTTGGAAAACATCTATCTATATGTTGCCTACTAGCGACTTAATCAAAATGGATTAAATTACTTTACCATACGCCTTCATTACAATATAGTACAGGGATCAGCAACCTTTGGCACGTGGCCCATCAGGGAAATCCGCTGGTGGGCCGGGCCGGTTTGTTTACCTGCAGCGTCCGCAGGTGCGGCCAATCGCAGCTCCCACTTGCCGCAGTTCGCTGTTCCAGGCCAATGGGGGCTGCGGGAAGTGGTGTGGGCCGACGGATGTGCTTGCTGCCGCTTCCCGCAGCCCCCATTGGCCTGGAACGGTGAACCGTGGCCAGTAGGAGCTGCGATCGGCTGAACCTGCGGATGCTGCAGGTAAAGAAACTGGCCCGGCTGGCCAGCGGATTTCCCTGATGGGCTGCGTGCGTGCCAAAGGTTGCTGATCCCTGAAAAAGTAGAACCTCAGAGTTAAGAACACCAGAGTTATTAACTGACCACATCTGGAACAAGAGGTACACAATCAGGCATCAGCAGAGACCAAAAAAACCCCCCCAAGACCCCAACAAAAACAAAAAAAGCAAATACGGACAAGTACTGTGTTAAATGTAAACTACTAAAAAAAAAATAAATAAAAGGAAAGCAGCATTTTTCTTCCTCATAGTAAAGTTTCAAAGCTGTATTAAGTCAATGTTTAGTTATAAACTTTTGAAAGAACCACCATAACATTTTATTCAGAGTTACGAACATTTCAGAGTTATGAACAACCTCCATTCCTGAGGGGTTTGTAACTCTGTACACTGATATAGTGCCGGTAATTTACAGCACTTCACAAACACCGGGCCCAATCCTGCAAACCCTGGCTCACTTGACTAGTCCTTACTCATACAAGTAGCCCTGCCCCCCAGGCTAGGTCTGCTCTCATTTACATCAGTTTAAACCCAGAGTAACTCCATTTAAATCAACATGCCAGGATTTGCAGAACTGATCACAGACCAGACAGATTTCTCTGTCCTGAAAGGTTTACAAATTGAAATAAAACAAGACAAACATCCAAGGCAACAGCTCAAAAGAGAGCATGTCACAAGATGATCAATATCAGGAAGGTGGGGGGAAGCTTGAAGAGGTAGGTTTTAAAGAGTGATTTGTGGGAATGATAGAGACTGTCTAGTGAATGAGATCAGGAAGACTGTTTCAGATGTAGAGAGCAGTTCTTGGGGGAAGACAAGAACTGTAAAAGGAGATAGTACTTAGGCACTGACTTCCAAAACACTGGTTCTGGCTGGGCCAAACACAAAGAAAGAAAACTTACTTGTATAACAAAATACCATACATAAAGTACAAGTTGCTAGCCAGAGAGAACCTGGATTCCAGTTTACATTGCTGTTTCCACTAGAGAACATGTCAATAATAGTCATATATCAGACAGTGATTTCTAGTTTTTTATGCACTTTGTAAGGGTCTGTCCCTATAAAGGACTGAGCAGAATTGGAACTGAAGTTACACAGGACACGCTCAGCCTCTTGCAGCAAATGATCCTTAATTCTCAGTTGGAGAACACAGCTGGTTACTTTTTGAATGGACCCTGAATTTATGGGACTATAAAATTCATGACTGTGAATCATGTGGTCTTCTGATGGTTTAATACATGCATTCAAATATTCTAACTATTTTAGATGATTTGGAACCACTGGGAAAAAGACAAAATGATTCCTTTTGACTTCCCCTACCCCAAATCTAGAGTTCTATTCTGAATATTAAATCCTGGCCCTTTAGGCTTTTTACAAACTTTACAGAATAATCAGGTCAGGGATTTCACAACAAAAGGGCTTGTGCCATTAGCTCTCAGGGGACAGAAACCAATTCATGCTAAATTATGGTACAAATCCATAGAAGTACAAAGCACAAACAGAGGTCAAGAATCATCTGCAATGAAAAGAAATGTTTAGGGAGTTCAAAATTGCTGAATTGTACTCTGAGGTCTAATTAGGTTTCATACTCCCATACAGCTTTAATGACCCCTCACTTTGATTGTAAATTCTAGATCCATCCTCACAAGTTACGAAGAGTTTAGGAGAGATCAGACTAAGTACTTCTCCTTCAGCCACTTTCTGATTTGATATGAAATTTCTGAAGAAGAAGTGTACTTTTATTCAACTTTAGACACTGATGTTTTCAGGTCGGATTGTCTTTGCTATCCCACACTTCTGACAGTAATGTAAGCATCAACAGGAAGTTTCAAATGCCCAGGAAAGAGCCTGTTATCACAGGGTAAGTCTTTTTAGAAGTAGTTTTACATTAAATGCTCAAAATGGATATAGCGTAACAGGCTGCAAATTTAGGCCTAGTCTGTGTGTGTGTACACACAAGCAGCATTCCCCTCACCCTGCACATCCCAACCTAAAGACTAGCTCAAACGTAGTTCCAGCACTCAGGGAAGTGAGAGGATTCTTCATTCCTGCCAATCCAGGGTATGTGGATGGCAAGATGGAGGCAGAGTCCCAGCCTGCTGCTGCCTTTGCAGTGATGAGTAGAACTAGCCGGCTGTACGAAGGGACGCAGATTGAACCAACTAAAGGGATGATGTAGAATGTACTCTCCTCCAGGCTGGGGAGTTGTGGGTAGGTGTTGTGCTTACTGGAGCACAATGCTTTCTGGAGATGCCCAGCCACAGGGTGGCCTTGCATCACCCCCAAGGCAAGCTAGATTGTGTAATTTACAATCTGATCTTTCAAATAAAGGCAAGGAATCCAAAAGTGAAGGTTTTGTAGTGGCATTAAGAAGTGATCCAGTAAAGCACTTATGTTTGAGCTTAAATTTAAGTCAGCGGGACTACTCTGTTTGAGGGGGGAATTCTGTTTTCCTGAGGACTAGCTTACACATGCTACACTCTAATCCCTCCCTCCCCCCTTCCCAGGAGGTCAGAGGCCCTCAGCATTTGCATGCACAATTTTTGTTTGTTAAAAGAGAAGATGTTGCAAATACCCATGCAAAGCTGTATTTGCACTAGTTTTTGTGGCACAAGTCAAGTCCTCCCGCAGTTTACAAGTGTTTCAGTCAGCCATCCAGAGAGCAAAAAGAATACCATGTGACTTAGGTCACCTAACACTGATAGTGAATGCACAGAGCAATGGGCACAGTGAATATGCTTAATTTTGTTTGCATCCAACATATGAAGAGTGGTCTTTCAACCAGTTATGCACCCATTTTATAGTAATTTCATCTACACCATATTTGCTTATGAAAATGATATGTAGAACTCTGTCAAAAGCCTTATTAAAGTCCTGAAATATCCAGTCAGTTCCTTATCAGCTATGCTAGTTATCCTGTTTAAGAAGGAAATTAGATTGGTTTGGCATGACTTGTTCTTGACAAATCCATGTTGGCTATTAATTATCACCTCATTATTCTCAAGGTTTGAAGAAACTGATTGTTTAAAAATTTAGGCAAAACTCAGGAAAACTTACTGAGATTATTAACCTGCAATTTTCCACAGAGGACTATGGGAATGCTGCTGGTTAAGTTTTGAGTTGGAATTTCCGGATTTGCTCCATAAATTTCTGTTCTTAGTTTCCTAGACTGATTCTTATTCAGCCCGCTCTGACATTTGGAAATAGGCATAATTATTCCAATTACTCTCTCCCTCACCCCCCCCCTTTTTTTTTTAATCTCAAGGAACATCTGTCAATGAAAGTAAAATGCTTTCCAGGAAGAACCTGCATCCTCACTGCAATACACAACACTGTAATGTTAGCTGATTTAAACCTTTAAAATGTTGCCATCCTTTCTCAGATGACTTAGAGGAAAACAGGCTGCTTTATCAAGTCAATCAGATTCAATTAGAGTTAGAGTCTGCAATAGCAATAATGGATCTTAATTCTGTCGGAAGATGCATATTGTGATTTAAGAAATGAAAACATTTCATCTTGATTACAAACATTTAAACTTCAAAACACAGCTGACTTTTTGATAATCATGTAGAATTCTATTAGAGCCTGCAGTAGGCACTTTGTATTCCTTGAGAAGTGATCTTCATTACATTTAAAAGCAGTGTGTTTTCCATTTGGCACTGAAGCTTTTAATATCTGAGAGACATGTTCTGCAGTCCCTACTCAAGCAGAACTCCTAGGGGAATGCCTATGGGAGTATTCCCTGGATAAGGATTGCACTGGATTGCACATATTTGGAATCATACTACATTATGCATTGTAAACTATTCTATGCATTTACAAAGCACACACTGTTCTGTCAGACACCACTGATTGTATGTTCCTGTGTTGTATAGCCAGTTAATGATTATTAAAGATAAGATTAACTTATTTTCATTCTGACTGTTGCTAGTGAACCCTTTTAAAATCTATAGCTAGTTTAAAATAATGTTAAGCTTCTTGAGCTCTATATAACCCTCCCAGCTTGTCCTCCTTGGTGAACTTCACATTGCCCCGTCCCCTTTACTCCTGACATTCCAACCCTTGTTGTATGCTCATTTCTCTGCTTCTTGCACAATCCCTTCCATGCCTTTTTCCACACAGCCCCCGGTGCGTGAGACAACAGTCCTGCACCCATCTCCCAGGCCCCCATCTTGTCTGCATTTGAGACTCTCTTAAAGACTGCCTAGCGAGAATGGGTGTGATTTAGACATAAAAAAGTCTTCTCTGTTCTTCCCCTTCTTCTAACCTCTACCCATTTATCTGCCTGTCCTTGGACAGAGAGCAGCTCTGAGCAGTGAATCTCCCTTCATGGATGCTTCCAGGGTACATTATGAGCACCAACATAAACCGATCATCATCAGCAGCAGGCGCCGACAAATACCCCGGCTTTTCCTTTTGTATGAACATTTCTCATTTAAACAAAAGCAATTAAAATGCAAATTGGCTTCTGAAAACATACTTAATAAAGAAAACATATCTAAAAAATTTATGCTATCTGATGACTTTGTCATGAGAGATAGGAAACTCATACAAGCACTGAATGCACAATTCCAGAGACTGAGTTCCCCTGCATGACTACATGCACTTGCCCAGGAGAACTATAAGTCTGTTTTCACTGGTTCCCCCAAGCCCCACCCAAATCTGCTTGCTCAGGCCGGGATAAAGGTAGAGAGAAATCTCAGCCAAGGTGGGCTCACTATCTTAATGGACAAATTGGATTGCTTGATAGATCAACAAAATTAGCAGTTGAAGGGAATGTAAGGATGTTAATGAAGCATGTTTCTCTGAAAACCTTTAACTCAGATTGGTGTAGTTATGAACATTGCCCCATATGGGTTATAAATTGGCTGAAAGAATGTAAATGCTGTAGCCCACCCTTGAAAAATAAACATAGGTTTAAATTATAGAGGAAAAAATGGCTCAGACATCCATCTGGGTGGACCATCTATGTGAACCCAAAAATTAGTCTGTGAGGTTTGAGAAACCTCTGGTTCCATGAGGCTTATTCCCCCCTCAGCCTGAGACTTTGAAGTCTGCAAGCTGGGAAGCTTAAAGTCAGGCTTTGCTCTGTGATGTGTGTGTGGGGATGGTGGTCAACTTTGCTGCCATTTTGTTCAATGGTTCAGTAAAAGATCCCAACAGCATTGTGTTTACCGTCGGAAGATCACACCATGCAAGAGTGAACCATTAGTATTAAGACTACATTTTAACTTGAGGTAGTACTCCCTCCCACTCAATAAGTGCCAAAACCTGAAAACAAAAGTGACTTTGTCTAGTGAAGGAGACATCCCCCAGAAATTCCCCCCACCTTCTTACTTTATCACCTTGAATGATTCTCCCTGACATTCTGTCAAACACAGAAATCATTTATTTATTTACACAGATGAAAAGAGAGAACAGGGTGTCCTAGAAAAATTGTTCGGGAGAGATCATTGCTCTGATTTTCTCATCAATACTCTTTTCTCCTCAATAAAGATCTTTCTGGGAAATGGTAGGTATGTCACAGCTATTTTATTACCCCCACTTCAAGCCCTTCCAATCAAACAGAGGATTATGAATGTTCATTCACAAGTCCTCAGCTCAGTTTAATCAGCTGGTTCCTCTTTGGGTTTTGCTTAGATTTTGGAAACACATTTTAATGTCCCAACAACTTAATTTAAAAGAAAAATCCAAGGCACAGCACTAAATAAGAGAGCAATCTCGAGCAAAGTACAATGGCATAAATAGACGCCTGATGCTTTACTGTCTTGCTGAAAAATATGGTGCTATGCAATATCAATGGGCTGAAGAGAAATTTAACCTGGCAACCTGAGGCTTTTTTCTCCACAACAACAGCAACTGCCTAATTTAAAACCAAGGTTCATGCATTTCATGAATCAACAGCGGTTAATGGCTTAATAAAGCAGGATTATCACAACAGTAAAAATGTCCCTGTTTTCTGCACAATTACCACCCCCGCCTTCCACTTAGTTTTTTTTTTTATAGATAGCTCCTCTACTCTGTTTACAGAGCACATCAAACCCTCATCTGTTTTTGTGATTTTCTTTTCCCACCAGCAGTTCCACACACTGTGAGGCAGCACCTAGGAAAGCAGAAGCTGCAAAATAGGAACACAGTTCACCGGAGGAGTAAGAGAACATCAAGTTCTTTGCAGGGCTTGAATTGGAAAAACAGAAGCCAGATTCTCAGCTGATCAAAATGGGTGCTGCTCCACTGAAGTCAATGGTGCTACATCCAGTCACATGAGCTTAGGACCTGACCCCAAAGTGCTGACAGACCCTCACCTCTAGACTTCCATCAGCATGAAGTCATTCCTCACGCACAACCCTACATCATGACGGACATTCAAATCCTGCCTATTTCCAGCCACAATTGGTCTGGAGGTTTACCCCCTTCCAGTCTTCAACTGAACATCTCTCCCATTGATGTGAGAAAGTGTCATTTTGTCTCTCCTAAGACCGTGGGGGCTGATGCACCAGAAATATGAGGGCAAGTGTCATTTTAAACACCTTCCTAGTGAGGGTTTCAGAAAGGCAGGGCAGATTTAAATTTGCAGCCTGCGCTCCATAGGGGCCCCATGAGCTGGGAATAGCTGGGAAATGTGTTGCATCTGTATATCCCCTGGCACCCTAGTCATAGCCCTCCAGTATGACCCATAATTAATCAATACCTAGACAGACAGAATTCATCTATACATGATGTATATATGCGCATGCACACATATCATCCTAAGCATTGAGTTGACCAACTGTCTGGAAAATGCCAGAGATTTAAGAGCAGAAGTGAACACAGTATTTAAATATGGTTTTGTTTTGGCTGTTTTGTCAAAGTTTACTGTCTGAGTGGTACCAAATTTTTTAAAACCTAGAGAAATCACTGAAGTCAACAGCAGATTAACTGTAAATACATTTTTTGAACTTAATTTGTGCTGGTTTCATCAGTGTGATATACTGTTATTGGAGAAAATAGTTCGTATCTGACCCCAATGAGTTTAGCACTACTCCTAATTCTGTTAGCACTGGCACAGCAATTCAGTAACCTAAACAAATGTTTTCTTCCAAGTAACCTAAATGAAAGAGCTAGTGCACAGTATTCCAGTTTAAAAGTGTGCTCGAAAACAAAGCCCCTCACTGGTTTTTCTAAATAGCATTTTTTTAAACTGATCCATATAAACAAGTAATGTCTCCTATTAAAATAGGCAGATATTTACAACCATACCATTCTACCCAGCTAATATAATCAAGTGCTTCTTCCTTCAGTATACAAAGACAAAGATCAATCAAAAGAAAAAGAAAGATAAAAAGAGAAATAGGAAAAAATATTTCCTTTCTTCTGCTTAGTCATTGACTGTACTTTACAAACCAAGTGATTTGCAGGAGATCCATGTTGATAGGCTCTGCAGAGTAAACCCATGTTGTCAAAAGATTCGGATCTAACCTGCATTCTGTGGGTCAGCCTTTCATATGCAGCAGCATCTGACAATATTGTAACCCATACTTATGGCTATGTGCCACTTTTCTAATGACTTGGAGGCAATCGGTGGAAGACAGCTATAGCATAGTGTATGCATGTAAACTAGAAGAGCTTGCATTAGGAGGCCTCTGCATCCCAGGGAAGAATTTACCCTGTGGAGTGACAGCCAGCCGTACCAACATCCTCCCATGCAGTTTACAACGTTTGGGAGAGCTCCGATTTATGTTTGGTGCTTTATAAGAGTCCTGTAGGCATAGATGAACTGAGTCAAGGCATCTTCCAACTGCCTCAGCTACACTGCTCTGCTAGATAGTGCTTTTATGGGCTGCCTGACAGAGGGAAGGTTCCAATTGTTTTCTTACACTGCCCCTGGTGCTGAGGCCCTGCATAATCATTTACGCTCTTGGAAATCGCCATAGGGAGTGGGTGGGTTTGCATACAGCCCACCTTCTCTGCTCACACTGAGACTGGAACTGGAAATTCCCTATTCTCAGAATTAGCTAACATTTATTTTATTTTTTATTTCCCTGTTTCAGAACCATTAGATTAAAAAGACTTAGAGACAGTAAGGCTCTCTCTTTCATGTACTGTTAGCCAGTCTACTTTAATGACAAACAGAGTCCTATCCTACATCCTCTATGCAAGCAAACCTCCTACTGAAGTCAAGTGGGAGCTTTGTGTAAGTAAGAAGTAAGGAGAGAATGGAGACCAGGTCTCTGCATGCTAGTGATGGATTAAATGCTGATTCCAACTTTCTGGTAAAGAGTAGCATTACAGGTATGAAGAGAAACAAAATAATATTTAAGCATAGATTCACAGATTTCCAAGGCCAGAAGGAACCACTGTGATCACCTAGTCTGACTTCCTATATAATGTAGGCCATAGAACTTCCCCAAAACAATTCCTTTTGAACTACAGCCTACCTTAAAAAAAATTCCAGTCTTGATTTTTAAAATTGTCAGTGATGGAGAATCCACCACAACCTATGGTAAATTACTCCAGTGGTTAATACCCTCACTGTTAAAATTTGATGCCTTATTTCCAATCTGAATTTGTCCAGCACTTCAACTTCCAGTCACTGGAACCTGTTATACCTTTACCTGCTAGACTGAAAAGCCCATTATCAAATATTTGTTCCACATGTAGGTTCTTACAGACTGTGATCAAGTCACTCCTTAACCTTCCCTTTGTTAAGCTAACCTACTTATCCTACTCAAGAGTGACCTACTTGAGTCTATCACTGCATGCTTTCTAATCCTTTAATTATTCTCATGGCTCTTCTCCAAACCCCCTCCAATTTATCAACATCCTTCTTGAACTGTGGACACCAAAACTGGACCCAGTATTGCCGCAATTGTTGCATCAATGTCAAATACAGAGGAAAAACAATCTCTGTTCTCCTACTCAAGGACATCCCCCCACCTCCGCATTTGTGCATCCAACGATAGCATTAGCCCTTTTGGCCACAGCATTTTACTGAGAGCTCACGTTCAGCTGATTATCCACCAGGACCCCCAAATCTTTTTCAGAGTCACAGCCTCCTAAGATAGAGTTGCCTATCCTGTAAGTATGGCCTACATTCTTTGTTCCTAGATGTATAGATTTACATTTGCCCATATTAAAGCACATATTGTTTGCTTGAACCCACTTTACCAAGTGATCAAGATCACTCTGTATCAGTGACCTGTCCTCTTCATTATTTACCACTCCCCCAATTTTAGCATCATCTGCAAACTTTTTCAGTGATGATTTTACATTTTCTTCCATGTCATTTTAAAAAATATTAAATAATGCAAGGTCAAGAACAGATCCCTGCAGGATCCCACTTGAAATGCACTGACTCAATGATGATTCCCTGTTCTATTTTGAGACCTATCAGTTAGCCAGTTTTTAATCCATTTAATGTGTCCAATTTTATATTATATACAGTTTTTTAACTGATATGTCATGCTGTACCAAGTCAAATGTTCTACACAATCTAAGTATACTACATCAACACTATTACCTTTAGAGATAACAGGTCAATTAGGTCAACAATAACCTGGTCTATATTGGCCATACAAGAATTAATAACAACAGAAATAAGTTACAACAGACTTACTACACTGTCTTTTATTTCACTAACATTTGATAGCATCAATGACTCATCACATACATATGTGAATTTTCATGTCATTCTCTGTACTGTTAGTTATTTTCCTAGCATAATAGTAACTGATAGTTCTATAATCCTTGTAATTAAATCTCATTTGCATGCCACGTTCATAATTGTTGACTGCAATTATGGTGCTCCATAGTACATATAGACAAGCTAATTCAGAAAGCTAAGTTGATTTCTAGCATACCAACCTCGCAGAATGAAGCTAGAACTAACTAAAACAGAGACACATTAGGGAACTATTTGCCACTCACTCTGATCTGGAGCTAGTAGGTATTTTGAATAAAAATTTGTTTTGAAATGGACAAGATATTATCTTTCAAATGTGGCTACTGCAGATGCACAGAAACCATCTTTTATTATGTTGCAGCAGACTGTGGGCTAGACTCTATTCGTATTTACACTTGGTTATACCAACACACTAAATCCTTGTCTACACTATGGAGGGAGATCGATCTAAGTTACGCGTAGCTGAAGTCGATGTACTTAGATCTACTTACCGCGGGGTCCACACTACACTATGTCGATGGGAGATGCTTTCCCGTTGACTCCCCTTGTGCTTAATAGTGAATTTCCTTTTATCTTCTTCTTTTCCACCCTGAGAATCTTCCATGCATTTTTTTGCACTAATGTTCATTTAGCTATTATTATATTTTGAATACATTTTACAACCCAGTAGGTCAGATGTAAATCATAATTGCGGCTAGACTGGGTGTAAATTGTCTTAGTTAAATTAAGAGAGTGAACAATTTTCTAATTCAACCGCTTGACACCTGCAGTAACTACAAAATTTATGTTAGTGATCAGACAAAGGGAGAAATGTTTAGCAATATGCATCTATTTCTACAGTATTTCTAGTCTTTCTCTCAGATACATTATGGGTAGTGAACACAGATTTTATTTTAAAGCTGACATGCTGTAGAAGAAAACTGACCATTTCTTAGTAGAATGGGATATCATAGTTCGGTTCCTTCACTAGGGACTATGCTACTTAAACCCGACCACAACACTTATAAGGGTGCAGCCCTTTTCTACTCAGAGAATGTGTTGGACACATGGGATAGATATACTTATTTTAAACTCAATTTGCACAAAGTCAGTGAAACTTTGTTCTCACTGGCTAAGATAGAGCGAGAAATCAGGAAGTGGCCTCGTGGCAGAATGTTATAACAATTCTGAAGAAATACATGTATCTTCAATATGGCAAGACATGTTTCCTAAACTTCTGAAAACCGAGGCCCTCTTCAGAAAAAGGATCACAGTTGCAGCCCTGCTTTCTGCTATATAAATTAAGATGTGTGGGTGTTTAACATCTCCCTTCTTTCTAGTCCTTCACGTCACCTCCACTGTAGGACACATTAGTGTAAATCTTTATGATACTTTCTCTTCTTTCTTACATGTTTTAATGAACAGTGAAATACTTACAATCATGAAACTGAAAGCGTCTCTGGCATCTGAGTTGGCAACCACTGAAATGAACTGGGAAGTTCACATCTCAGAGTTACTCAGACTCTCTGCAAACTCAGGCAGATACCTCTTTATCATTTACACTTCCTTCATATTTGGAATATTTTCTTCATAAATTTAACAGCTAGAAACTCTAGAGAACAACTGAGAAGTCTCTCTAGATCTACTAGGGATTCTTCTGTGCTCCCAGGAAGCATGCCTCACATTTTGAAATTTTTTCCGGTAAGGATGGATGGGATCAACGGAGGATGGGATAATCATATGGGTTTTATCTTCTGAAATGACTCTAGTGTTTAGTAATTACTATTAACAAAGGTGGGGAGTGACCCACATACCACATACTCTCTGAGTAACAGATTGCTACTTTAAACAGAGTTTTGGTTAGGTGGAATAAAAAAATTACAATGGCTCTTTTGTTTGCAAGTCTTGCTGCAGCATTTTACTAATGTTTAAAGTTAGGTATGATGCAGCATCATAAGAAAGCCATAGGGTGAAGTTCCAGACAAAATGAAGTCAATGGCAAAACTCCAAATGACTTTAGGAGAGTCAGGATTTCATCCACAGACTCTAATTACTATGATGGAGCATGTATCTCTTGTGGGAAACACAGGGCATGTAATTCCAGGCTCCATACCAAGAGAGGCACACAGTGCAAATAACATGTCTTGTCATTGCATAAGCACTGTTTACAGAGGTTAGGTGAATGCTATTTTTTTTGATAAATTATGCATTTTCCATTTGTTAAAGATTATATAGCCCTTGAACAGTGCAAATACCTATAGTCTAGTAAAATGTTTGTAATGGTTCAATACACACACAAATGATCTTTGTATATTTTTAAAGCAAACTACTACTATTAATAATGTTCTACTTAGCCATTTATGTATATATAGTTTACAGTGAAAGTATTACAGTTTAACTTCTTATCTTAGTGCTTATCTACATGGGGAAGTTATTCCAGAATAAATTCGGGTGTAAATTTAAAGAACAATAGCTATTCCAGAATAAGAGTATCTACATGAGGAGCTATTCTGGAATAGTTGTTCTACAATAGTAATTCCAGCCAATCTTCCTGTGTAGACTAGCCCTTACAGTCTGATTGGTTCATTTGGCCTTCTGAGAATAGTCACTGGCATTTTAGCTGAAAACTCGAAATGCAGACTTTTAAAAAGCATTACTTCTTACTAGGGCCCTACCAAATTCACGGCCATGCAAAACCCGTCACAGATTGTGAAATCTGGTCTTTTGTGTACTTTTACCTTATACCTTTCAGATTTCATAGGGGGAGGCCAGCATTTCTCAAACTGGGGGTCCCAATCCCAAAAGGAGGCTGTGGGGGGGGTCACAAGGCTATTGTGGGGGGGAGGGGGGGGCTGCGTTGCCACTTTTCCTTCTATGCTGCCGTCAGAGCTCGGCGGCTGGAGAATGGTGGACGCTGGCTGGCGGCCCAGCTCTGAAGGCAGTGCTACAGCCAGCAGCAGCACAAAAGTAAAAGTGGCAATACCATACCATGCCCCCCTTATTTCTGCACCGCTGCTGCCTTCAGAGCAGCCACGGGAGGTTCCTGGACGTGGGTCTGACCTGCCCCCAGGAGTGGCCCCTGCAGGGGAAGAGGAAGTCCCATCCCTCAATAGCCCCTCCAGGACCTGCAGCTGGAGCCTGGCATTTGGTAGGTGCCCTTGGCCAGAGCACCCCCAGCCCTGCCCCTCCCCAGTTCCAGGCCCAGTGCCCTGGTGCTCGGGAGATAAAGGGGCCTTAGGCTGGCTGTGGGTGTGTGGGCACCCAGCTCTGAAGGCAGCTCAGCTGCCAGGAATAGCACAGAAGTAAGGGCGGCAATACCACAACCCCCCTAGAAGAGCCTTGTGACCCCCACATAAACCCCTTTTGTTTGGGATTCCCCCAGTTATAACACCGTGACATTTCAGATTTAAGTGTCTGAAACTGTGAAATTTACATTTTTTTAAATCCTGTCACTGTGAAATAGACCAAAATTGATCGTGAATTTGGTAGGACCCTACTTATTACCCATCTGTGATAGGTTGGGGGTCCTGCTCCTGTTTCTTTTCAAGTCACAAACAACTTAGAGACCTTCTTGTGGTTTATTTCACAGTGTTCCCCCACTACCTTTACGTACTTGTGCTGCCCCATATTTACAACAACATACAATCCTTAGCTGCCTTGGCCAAGGAGGGGAGAGAGAGGGATCTTCCCCTCTGGGCTCTGACTCTGAAAGCCTGCACCCTCTCCCCACACCTTTGCACATCCTTCCTATCTTCAGCCTAATGGGCTACTGGGCCTCTCAGCTCTCCTCAGCCCATCCCAATTAATCAATTAGGCACAGTTCTTCTTAATCAAGACTACTCTAGAGCAACTAATTGGAGTTGCAGTGACCACAGTGCTGGATCAGCTGCTGTTGCCAGCACTCTATCACACACCTATCCCCTACTCCCTTACCTGACAGGAAGGTTTTTTTCTTCCTCCATGCTCTTCCTCACTTACCTTGTGGGGATCTCCCTCCTCCCTAGGGTAATCATTCAAGTCCCTCTTGTGGGGTCTGCTCATTCTCCCCTCTTTTCTCACAGAAGCCACTGGGGGAGGGTAGGTTGTCCCCACAGCTCTGTTTCAGCCCACAAGTCTTCACACCATGGGCATCCTGGGAGCTGCATTCCCCATTCTCTCTCTTCTTACTTGTGGTGGATTGTGTAGTCTCCCCGTATCTCCCTGATTACACGGGGCCCTGGGCTCTCCCAACCCTCCAAACCACACCTAGGCTTCTTCTCCCTGGCATTCAGGAGTGGAGGGATCCAAGGGATCCTTAACCTCTGTTAAGGAGATCGGGTTGAAAACCACTGCTCCAGAGCAACTAATTGGAGCTGAAGCAACCAGAGTACTGAATCAGTTGCTGTTGCCCAGCACTCTGTCACACCATGCTTGCCAATGACTTTCTTTTAAAACATATGTATAAATTATTCCTAATGTTCATTTCATATTCTAGTGGATTTATCTATCTACACAAAGTTATAAAATACATTTTTATTACTGTATATATCATTGCTAAAATAAACATAGAAATAACTGAAAGTAATCTGCAATTAATGGATTTGTTTATTCGGTCATTTCAGGACTAGCTCTTGTAAGTATTTTGAGCCACCAGTACAAGGGGATGTTAACCCTTTTTGACCTCAGCAACTAGTCAAAGTTCAGGACTCGGGTGACCAGATGAAATGGACAAAATATCGGGACACATGGGGGAAGCAAAACAAAACAAAAAACCGCTGGAGTGGCCAAAGCCACAATATCGGGACAAATGGCGTCCCAACCATGCATCGGTCGGGACGCGGGACAAAGAACTAAAAATTGGGAAATCTTGTCACCCTATTCAGGACCCTGGAGATGTTCTAGTTGGAAGTGGAAATTAATGCAGTCTGGTATTTTCTTTGATGCCATCTTGTTTATTTAAAAAGAACATACAAAGTAGTGTTGCCAGGCATCTGGTTTTCGACCGGAATGTCCAGTCAAAAAGGGACGCTGACAGCTCCGGTCAGCTCTGCTGACCAGGCAGCTAAAAGTCTGGTCGGTGGTGCAGTGGGGCTAAGGCAGGCTCCCTGCCTACACTGGCTCCACGCAGCTCCCGGAAGCGGCCGACCTGTCCGGCTCCTAGGTGCAGGGGCAGCCAGAGAGGCTCCGCATGCTACTCCCACCCTGAGCGCCAGCGCCACAGCTCCCATTGGCCAGGAACCACAGAAACTGCGAGGGCGGTGCCGGGGGGTGCGGGCAGTGCACAGAGCCCTCTGGCCCCTCTGCCTAGGAGCCAGACATGCTGTCTGCTTCCGGGAGCCGCCTGAAGTAAGTGCCGTCTGGCCGGAGCCTGCATCTTGACCCCTCTCCCACATACCCCAACCCGCTGCTGCAGCCTGAGCCCACTCCCGCATCCAAACTCCCTCCTTGAGGCTGCACTCTGCACCCCCTCCCACATCCCAACCCCCTGCGCCAGCCCTGAGCCCCCTCCTGCACCCCAAACCCCTAATCCCTGGCCCCATCCCAGAGCTCAGACCCCCAGCCGGAGCCTGTAGCATCTCCCGCACCCCAACACCCTTCTCCATCCCTGAACCCCCTCCCGCACTCCGAACCCCTCAGCCCCTCCTGCAGTGCAAAACCCTCATCTCCGGCCCCACCACAGAACAGCCCCCAGCCAGAGCCCTTACCCCCTCCCACACCCCAACTCCCTGCCCAAGCCCAGATCTCCTTCCCGCATCCTGAACTCCTCATTTCTGGACCCACCCCAGAGCCCACCCCCCAGCTGGAGCCCTCATCCCCTCCTGCACCCGAAACCCCTGCCCCAGCCCAGTGAAAGTGAGTGAGAGTGGTGGAGGGTGAGCGACGGAGGGAGGGGGATGGAGTGACTGCGGGGGTAGAGCGTCAAAGAAGGGGCAAGGCTGTGGCGGGGCCTCAGGCAGGGTGTTTGGTTTTGTGCTGTTAGAAAGTTGGCAACCTTAATACAAAGTCCTCCTTCTCCAAACTCAGAAGGAACCAAGAACAAAAGGAGCAGTTTCTTAGCTTACAGATACAATCCTCTTTAGTCAACACCAACCCAAAAGATCTCTTTCTAGCTTTTTCCGGGGTCATACACTGTGCTCACAGGTTACTGCTTGGCTTTCTTGATTTTACCTCAGCCTCTCTCTCTGTTCTTGCCTGTTTTCAGTTTCTGGATATGTCAGTTTTCCCTCCCTCCCAACCCACAACTTTACCCAAAACAATACTCAGCAAAAAATCCAGGGCATGTTCACAGAATCCCTTTATCTAGGTAGAGGCTATATCCTTACAAAGGAGGGTGCTTTAATACCCATCAATCTAATTGAAGTTTTAACTCAACCCATAACGAGGTTTAATCAAGCTATAAACCCAAACCACTGCAACATCCGTCCTCTCATTAAAAGCTATAAAGTTGGCCTTACATAAAAGCCAAGTGCTCCCAATGTTCGCAATGTACTGTGCTTGCCAAAAACAGACTTTTCTTCATTTCCACTGAAGGCTGCACAAAACAGAGAAGACAAAAGATGCTAATCTGATCTTCCTAAATGTCACATAATGAAGAACAAATGAGACATGTGGCAGGTACATTTGTGATGTGCACATCTTTTTAAGCCACTACATTCATCAGTGCCGAAAGAGTTCCAAGTATCTTGTTTCATCATGTCTTGAAATCAGTGAAGCATTTACTCCAAAACAAGTTAACTGTTAAGCTTCATTATTGCTATAGAAAAGCCAAGAACTATACTTAATGAGCAAGACACACTAAAGGGCATTGGCTGACTATTACTTATGTAGATAGATAAGGTGAGTGAGGTAATATCTTTTATTGACCCAACATCTATTGGTGAGAGAAACAAGCTTTCATAGCTGACATTGCAGTGATTGTACGGGTATGTTGCATCCATGGTGGCACAAAACTGATCTGGCCTGAGGACTTAGTCCTATAGCTATCAGGGGTGAATCAAGCTAATTACTGCCTCCCAAAAATCAATTGACGCACTTTTGTGCATGGACACAAGGTAAATTTCAATTAACTGAGGGAAAACAATCAGTGTAGCTTTCTCCAGTGCAGACAAAGCTTGAATAATTCCTGCTGCATCTTGGAGGTCCCCCATGCAAGCTATACTGTAAGGCAAGCTATACTGTAACCCAAGCTTGTGAGAGCTTACAGAATCACAGCACAGAATCACAGAATAGTATTTAGGGGACCATTTGCAGTGGAAGAGGTCTGGGCAGAAGTGATAGGAGCTGTTATGAAAATCAATCTAGCTACTCACTCTCCTGACTCCCTGAGTAATATGTTTTATTCTTACAAAGACAAGGTAGGTGAAGTAATCTTTTATTAGACCAACTTCTGTTGGTCCAATAAAATAAAATAATAAGGCAAGTTATTTCTCCTGTGTATAATCAGATTTAGAGCAAGTTAAAGGTTTATCATCTTATCACCTTCAGTGTTGGGTGAAGGCAAACAGAAGAAGCTTTTTTGAAGTAAGTTTCTTTATATCCCACTTCATCGTATGTGACTGCAGGGAATGGGCTCCTGCCAAGTGTCACTGTGCTGTGAAGCTGCTGTTTTGTCACTTATTATTTCACGTGGGAATTTATATTAATTGAATGCCTCTTGTTGCTTATTTAGCACCGTGTTGCCATAAAGAGAGTAGATCTGGGAGGTGAGTCTGAGAATCAGACACCCCAATGGGAGATCAGCAGGTCTGAACTCCGCAAAATAAGCAATTGAATCAACTGGTTGTAGACAATGTTACTGTGTATAAATATGTCAAACAAGGTCTTTTATAAAAGCTTGTAATGTCCTACACTTGATAGTTATTAGGAGATACTGTATGTATACAGGTTATGCTTATGAACTTATGCATGGTTATATATTTAAAACATTGTAATTGTAACTTTTACTCCTGACGGAATTCTGTGCTTCTCTGGGGGCACAAAATTCATATGGCCCGCATATTTCTGTGTTCCCCTGCATAGAAAAATGCAAAAGAAATCTATGGCGGCACACGTGCCTCTTCCCTGGCAGCCCAGACAGTGCATCTGTTCCAGTGTGCCTGGAGCAGCCTCAGAGCCGCAAAAGCAGTGGACGTGTTGTTCCTTGACTTTAGCAAAGCTTTTGACACTGTCTCCCACAGTATTCTTGCCAGCAAGTTAAAGAAGTATGGGCTGGATGAATGGACTATAAGGTGGATAGAAAGCTGGCTAGATTGTCGGGCTCAATGGGTAGTGATCAATGGCTTCATGTCTAGCTGGCAGCCGGTATCAAGTGGAGTGCCCCAAGAGTCGGTCCTGGGGCCTGTTTTGTTCAATATCTTCATAAATGATCTGGAGGATGGTGTGGATTGCACCCTCAGCAAGTTTGCAGATGACACTAAACTGGGAGGAGAGGTAGATACGCTGGAGGGCAGGGATAGGATACAGAGGGACCTAGACAAATTGGAGGATTGGGCCAAAAGAAATCTGATGAGGTTCAACAAGGACAAGTGCAGAGTCCTGCACTTAGGACGGAAGAATCCCATGCACCGCTACAGACTAGGGACCGAATGGCTCTGCAGCAGTTCTGCAGAAAAGGACCTAGGGGTTACAGTGGATGAGAAGCTGGATATGAGTCAACAGTGTGCCCTTGTTGCCAAGAAGGCCAATGGCATTTTGGGATGTATATGTAGGGGCATTGCCAGCAGATCGAGGGACGTGATCGTTCCCCTCTATTCGACACGGGTGAGGCCTCATCTGGAGTACTGTGTCCAGTTTTGGGCTCCACACTACAAGAAGGATGTGGAAAAATTGGAAAGAGTCCAGCGGAGGGCAACAAAAATGATTTGGGGACTGGAACACATGAGTTATGAGGAGAGGCTGAGGGAACTGGGGATGTTTAGTCTGCGGAAGAGAAGAATGAGGGGGGATTTGATAGCTGCTTTCAACTACCTGAAAGGGGGTTCTAAAGAGGATGGCTCTAGACTGTTCTCAGTGGTAGCAGATGACACAACAAGGAGTAATGGTCTCAAGTTGCAGTGGGGGAGATTTAGGTTGGATATTAGGAAAATCTTTTTCACTAGGAGGGTGGTGAAACACTGGAATGCATTACCTAGGGAGGTGGTGGAATCTCCTTCCTTAGAAGTTTTTAAGGTCAGGCTTGACAAAGCCCTGGCTGGGATGATTTAGTTGGTGTTGATGTTGGTCCTGCTTTGAGCAGGGGGTTGGACTAGATGACCTCTTGAGGTCCCTTTCAACCCTGATATTCTATGATTAAATCACTGCGGGGGAAGGCGGGGTTGGGTGTGCGTGCCTGCTAAGAAGCAAGAGAGACTCTGTCCCTCTCGCTTGGTACAGTGGCTTGCCCGGGGGCGTGGATGGGTAGGTCTTATTATTATGCATGAGGAAGGCTCTTTCCCTGAGGCAGAAACGTAGCAGCCTGCCTGCTTGTTAATTGATCTCATTCTCTGAGGCAGAAATGTAGCAGCCTACCTACATAGTAACATTGTTAATGTTCCTATTGTTAGTTAACTGTTCCCATTCTCAGTCAATTCCCACAGGAGCATAAAGCCTGTAAAAGTTTTAAGGCCCCTAAATTGCCAGAGTGATGTAAAGCCTTATAAATGACAGTAAGGGAATCAGCTAAGAAGATCTATGTGCTTTCTCACTTTTTTCCTGTGCCAAAGTGGCACAATGGGGTTAGATTACAGCTCAGGATTTATTTTACTTACTTGTCTTTTTAAATAAAAAGACTTTGAGGACAAATAAAACATTTACCAAGCAGTCAATAAAATGTCAGGACAATCAGAAGCACGCACTTCCCAAAGTATCCAGCCAGGTCCAGGACAATGATTAGCAAAACTGCATGAATTTTATGTGTGAAAGTCTGAGCAATTTAAAATGACATTTTATTTTATTTTTTTTTGATGTTTGATGTTCTGTAATATAGTTTAAATGAAAATCCAGGATAACTGGAATACAGGGTATTAGTTATCAAGTGTTTGTAACTTAACTTTCATGCCTTTAGGAAATGCTGAATAGTTATTCGAACTGGTGTGATTATACTGCATTATTTTGACAAATAAAATATGCAGAATTTTGCAGAATTTTTAATTTTTTGGTGCAGGAATAAACTTTAGTGCAACTACAGCATCACTTCATAGCAGTGTGGTGTGGCAATCAAGCACCTTTCAGATGAGGTGTTTACATGACACTGGCTCCAAGCACATAGCATTGTCCAGTCAGGAAGAGACAATGGTGGACCATTAAAGTTAAAGGGAAAACACTGAAACAAAATGAAACGGGAAAGAAAACCCCAGTCTGGAACCCCTGCCCTGCTCTGCTTAACCATGAATTACCATAGTCTCAGAAAAAGGAAAAAAAGAATGCTAACGCTGTTAAAAGGGAAAGGGTTTTTGAAGTGAAGGCTATCTAGAAACTGAAGGCCAGGTATTTAAGTGGGGTGCTGTCCATGAAGCACTGGATCCCTTCTAGGACAGAGGGCCTGCTGGGAAATTCTTCAGAGGCAATTGGTAACTTGTTTTAGAAAAGGGAATTTAGCTAATATAGAAGTGTAAAGCCCGTGATTGTGTCTTTATGTTTATTTTCTGTGTAACCTGTGTTTACTTTTCTTTTGTATTTCATCCTTGCATCTATGAATTTTCTATTAATACATTTTTTGTTTATTTTTAGCTCAAGAAGGTATCTGTTGCGCAAACTGTGTGGAGTTTGTGTGCTGAAAGTGAACTAATAATTGAGGGCAGGTTTGATGCCTTCAGGAGTGACGAACTAGAGGGGAAAAGTCTGGTAGTTAAGAACTCGGGGAGCTGGATTTGGGACCAGAAGAGATTGCTGAGGTCACCCTGCAAGAAGAAACTAAGCTGGTGGAAGTCAGGGTGGGACCTTATGCTTGTAGGCTGATCATTGGTGTCAGAGCGCTGAACCAGAACAGCGTAGCATTAAGATACCCAGAGTTGCAAGGCAGGTGGTACAGAACCCATTATTGGTCTGGGTGATCTCCAAAATGGTAAAGAGAGAGTAGTCACTTTCATAGTGGTTTTATTACTTCCAATTTGAGCTTCTGAGCAAGATCTTCAGTGGGCAAAAATAAGCATAGCTCATTGTAGTTAATGGAGTGTGCCAGTTTATATCAGCTAAGGATCAGGACCTCTGTGTGAAGCTGTACAAGGATTATCTGCTTTAGATGTCAATTATTTTTCTGATTAAACTGGATGAAGGCCAGATGTAATTAATAAATCATGAGCTAGCTGTGGCCAATCTGCATGTTGTTATATTTATTCATTAAAGAGAGCCTACTATTATAGTGCACTTGTGTGTTGTCTTTCCCCTCACCCTGTCTTATATCTTTCCACCACTGCAGAACCCACTTTATCCATTCCATTTGTCAGGAAAAGCTGCTTGTGAAGCACATACTGTATAAGGCCTGATTCTGCATTTCTTGCATACCCAAAGCTTCAAAGAGTTTTTTGTAAGCCAACAATACTGGATGAGGCCCATGCATTCTTATTTTGCAATCAGTGTGCAGTTACCAACCCGATACATTTATATTATTTTTCTAGTGTCCAGAAATATTCTAGATGCCTCACAGAAACACTTACAGACTAAGGCACCCCCCTATCTTGTCATTCATGTACTTGTTATCCTTGTGACTAGTTTCTTAATTGCCATGTCAGTATCATGCGAATTCCACTTTTGGTGCAATATCACATTACTTTCTGCATTGTATGATATATCCCCAGAGAAGGGGACAAATTAGATATGATTGTGAAACACACGGACTGGTTTTCATAGGGAGGAAAAAAAAATCAGGATATTTGCTAAATGTGGACTATAAAATACTTTTGCAGTTCAACTGGTTTATGACAACAGTGAGATCACACAGATTTATATGCAGGCTAAACTATATGTACAGAACTTAGATTATATGTCTGTAGGTATAAGATAATAAGGAAAACAGCAAAATTCCTTACTGTGATTCATTCACATAAATATCTTATCATGATTCATTCGTTTGTCATGAACATTTAAGAACAGAAACATGCACCTCTTACCTTTTGTTTTTGTCCTCTATCTGCAAGATATATACCATGTCATCGACAGCATGCAGTTTGGAGCTGCTGTCTCCCCATTTCAACTTTAGGCTCTGAGGGCCTGCTGCAGCACACTCTAACCGAGGAGGTAAGGGTGGTAGGGGCCTGGTTTTTGCCGTAATGAAGTGGCTAAATGGTCCAGCTCCAATTTCATTGACAGCCTGGATCCTGATCCTAAAATAAACAACAAAAATAAAGCAGGTTTAAGTAATGTGCTTTCAGAAGGCATTTTATCTAAAAAGCCCCAAAGGGCAAAGCTGTTCTTGGCCTTCAGAGTTAAATTTGGTATAGCATCAATTTAGTAGCTCATATGTCCACTCCCAATAGTCTATATCCTGTCTTGGCAAAGTGAAGGGCTCTTTAACCTACCCACTCTTTCCTGCTCAAGAACCTGGCTCATGGACAAAAGCTTACTGAGCCATCTGAATCAAAATAAGTGACACTTGGGAATAAGAGGAAGACAAATCAGCTATATAGTCCTACAGGTTTTCTTCTGGGAATGTCCCAGTGATTGGGTTAGGCTTCTGAACCCGATTGTTCCACCAGAGTAATGGCTCCTGGCTTCTATGACCATTTCAATCATTTACTTCTCTGTGGCTCAGTTTAATAATTTGGGGATAAGATCATCTCCTTCGATCGCAATATGTGAAACTTCATGTTTGGAGAGAGTTTGGAAATCCTTGAACTATACACTATATAAGCAGTAATACTGGCACAGACAGGGCAGATGTATGCTTCAAAAATCTGTTAACATCAAAGCGGAAAGGAGAAAAACCTAGTGGGCAAACAAAATGATTATGATTTTACAAAGAATGTCCTCGTTTAGATGGCTGGACAGATGCTACCTGCTTTGGAAACGCTATGCACAGCAGTCTAATTTTCTCATGGGCAAAGATTCTTGACAGGAGATGTTGCTTCTTTTGAGAACTACAAGCCACCAAGAAGCCAGTAACTACTAGCAGAAAACCAGTCATTCACAACATTGCCTCTGCCTACTACAAGAGAAGCAGCAGCTATATGGGATCTTTCCACTTGACATAGCCACTTACTTAGATTAAAGAACTTGGAAAAAAACATAGTATTAAAACTTCAAAGGATTTCTTTGCCTTAGAAGTTTATTTTCTCTCTTTCATTATAAAAAGCAAGAGGGAAATCATAGTCAATCTATGTAGGGAAAAAAATCATTAACAAATACATCAGTGAAGAGAAAGTCTTGCCTGCAAAGTATGCAGATGCAATACCCCCACACACGTAACATATTGCATTAATGCAGTGAGTTATACAAGGGGCAGAGCATTGTTGTGCTGCCCTTGAGAAGCCTGAGAGGGAGTGTATGATTTAGGGAGTCATGCTACTTTGCCTGCTATTCCAGGGAGGAAGTAAACTGTGAAAGTATATCCATCTCAGCGTATGCTCCCCAGCACACTAGTGTCCCAGGGCACACTGGTGACTCCAGCCTTCTCCCCTCCTGTTACTGCCCACCTTTGTGAGAGGCAGATGGAGTGGTTCTGCAGAGTCCACTTGCCCCCGTGCGCAGGAAACAGTAGTACAGCACAGGAGATTAAAGGGGCACCTTATGCCTCCTCTACTGCCTGGAGCTGCCATGCAGGAAGGGCCCTGCTCAAGTTCAAAATCTTTTGCTCTGGAAAAACTCTCATACAAATCCTCACAGTGCTCTCTTAGGCATGTATTAACATCTCCATTTTACAGAGGGGAATTCAGACAGAAAAGGGTAAATGTCTTGACAAAGGTCATGAGGTGAGCCAAAGGTCACAAAAGGAGGCAAAGCAGAGCTAGGATTAGAACTCAGTATTTCCTGGCTCTCTGAGCTGTGCTCTATTCACTGTCTCTTCCTTGACAGTCTTGTGCTTTTCCATAATCATTTTGGTTCTACTATTCTACTTCTGTACTTGGAAGAAAAGCCTACTGAGCGTCTAGCTTTGGCTGGCAGAATTTATTTTGAATATTTATTCCTACTAAAGAACTAATAGTCTGTCCCGCTTTCCATATACCCACACAACGTGCACTGACTTTAGTAGAACTTATGCACATTCTTAAGGGTAGCACAGACCTTTTAACTGAAAATGCTGAAATGCACCGTTCTCCCATGTGGCATTGTGAGTAGAATTACTTATGGGATAAAAATAACATGTTTGAAAAAAGAGAGTCACTTTCTGCCCTCAGATGCATACCTGGAACGCTCATTGGCCTCATCTAGATTTGTATGTGTTCTGTACACGTCAGGGCTCAGAGCCTTTTCATATACAATATTTCTTCAAGGTGGCAATGTGTTTAGAGATCAAGTAGTCAGAATTCATTTTCATCTTTAGTGCCTCTCACTTGATTGTTCTAAATTAGAAAGAACCATTGCTCTTTATTTCACTTTCTTCCTTTCCTGTTTTTAACTCTGTCCTGTGCTGAAATAAATGTTCCATTTTGTAAACCACTAAGGGGAGGTCAAGAGAGAAGACAGGAAGATGTACCAGAAGAACTTTGGTTTCCAAATGTTTGTCATTCACTGTTTTAAAAATGTGTGGTTTCTGATTGTTCTGTTGCTTTTTAAGATGCATTTCCTTAAAAGTCGCTTTTTTGGATCCTCTAATTTCAACTTAGACAACTTAGTATTAGGAAGTGAAAAAGTGTAGATGTCATTTTATTTCCATTTCTTTCCACCCTATTTTCTGGACTACAGTTTAAATTAAGAGGCCACATACTGCATACTAGATCTTTACATTTAAAGTCCTATATCATAGAAACACCATAGTTTATTGAATGGACTGAACATTGAACTAAGAGCCAGGAATTCAGAATACTATTTCCAGTTCTTGCACTAATTTGCCTCAGACAAGTTATTTTTCCTCTCAGCATTTAGTTGCTCTGCAAAATGGGTCTGATACTACTTATCTCCCATACAACAGTGTTCTGAGGATTAGTTAGATAAAGTTAAAGTTTTCAATGTGCTAAGTAGCAGTAGCATTATAGTGATCTTCAAGATTTCTTACAGACCAAACAAGTGCAAGTAAGGAGTGTTTCTTTATTTCTTAAGGTTCTGATTCTGATCTCTGTTACATGAGTGTAAATCAGAAATAACTCTACTGAAGAGAATGGAATTACACTAACGTAAAACCTTTGAGATCAGAACCAGGCCTTAACATTTAAAAACTCAATTTCATTTTCACAATCTACGTTCATAGATTCACAAATAGTGTTCTGCATTTGTTGATGCAATGGAGGTAACTAACAGATACAAAAACTATGGTACGATTAAGACAAAGCAGGTCAAAAAAGCTAAAGAAAAAGAAAAAAGAAGCATAGACATTGAAACAGACTGACTACTTTATTGGTATTTTGAGAAGCATAATTAATGCAGACTTTTTTCTTACTTCACATTGTATGCTCATTATTTCAGCTTCAAAAGTCATTGTATTAACTCCTAATAGCTTTCCAAGGTGAAAATAGGCGGAAATAATTTTCAATAGGAAGCTGAGAATTCATCATCTAGTAATGACATATGGATGGTGATATGTGCCTAAATTAAGAAATATCAGCTTTTTGCAGGGAGTTTAAAGCAATGAGTTCATAAATAGAGGTTCTACTACTTTTACATTTTGCAGTAAATAAACCAAACCTCAACAAAAACAAACCACCTGTCTCCAAATCATTTAAGCTTCAACCATTTCTCCATGACAGTATCATATTTTGAAGAAAAAATTATGAGAGCATTAGAAATTTCATGTAAATGTCATCTTGCATTTCTTAAACCTACTTTTAAACGATGGAGGTGTGTGCATGTAAGTTGTATGTACACACACATATATATATATACTCATGAACTAGGAAAATCAGAAGGATGGTGAAAACTGCATTCAGCCTCAAATCAAAATAAAAGGCATCTTCCCAAACATACGCCTCGGAAAAGCAACAATTAGTGGTTTGTTTGACTCTACCAAATTAGAACTTGCCAGGCAAGTCCTCACTGATGCTATCACTTGTAAGTCTTTGCCAAGTTGCTACTGTCAGTGTAATGCTGGGCATATGTGGCTGTGTGTATATCCATCTGTTCATACAGCTGGATACGATGGGCCAGACTACACTGGCCTTCATGTGGGTGCAAATGAGGCAGTGAGACTCAAGGAATATTTACACTCTGTCTCTCTTTTTCTCTGTGGTACTGTTATTTATTATTTGGATTAAAGTGGTGCCTAGAGGCTAGGGGCACATTGTGGAAGGCACTGTACAAGTACATAACTACAGCTAAGCAAATAATTCATATTTTGGTTTGGTGGCCGAACTGAAAAATCCCAAATCAATTTGGTTAGTTTTGAGGTTTCCTTGACAAAACAACAAATAGAAAAACATTTACTCAGATTAAATGAAAGGGTTAAAATGTCGACATTTTAAAAACAACATTTCATTTAGAAATGGTTCATTTAAAAATGTAAAACCAAAATGTTTTGACATTTCTACTTTTTTTTTCTGCTGAAACTATTTGCTAAATTAGAACCAAAGTTGTGAATAGTTTTGGAGTCCTGAAAAATGCATTTTTCAATAAAATTTCTATTTACTGAAAAAATTTCACCCAGCTCTACATATAACAAAGCTAGCCCAAACAGCTTTCACTCTAAGTCTAAGGCTACAGGCAACAGATACATAAGACATAAGATACATCAGAACAAGGAAACAGTGAAACAATCACTACAAACATCTATATACACACACAAGTTATTTTTATTTAAGACTTTACATTGAAATATTTGTGTTAAAAGCCATTCATAAAGTCACTCTTACCCAGCCTTCAATAGTGATTTCTAAGGTAAACTTAAAAATGCTGAAACAATGGAGGGTTTTTTAGGGCTACTTTCAAATGAACCAATCATAATTTTAAAACAAATATTTGGAAAATGTAAACAGTAAATTTGGGGGACATTACCTAATGCTTCTAGTCTTGGCATCAGACCTCTCTATCACTTGTATCCATTTTTGTATTTTCCCACTGGCTCTTTTCAATTAGATTCAGGAAACATAATTTTTCAGATCAGGCAAATTTAGAAACTCTTACAGGACCTTCAATAACTGATCATATTTTAAAATGTTCTTGACCCAGGAAAATAAATATGCTGAAAAGGATGTTATTTTCGGTTTGGTAATGAAATAATTTGTATAGTATTCCATGTGCAAGCTGGAAAATCACTTCTGAATTATTCTTAAGCAGCCTGACATGAGAAGAGTTTGATATACAAGTTCTCATAAAATTAACGCAGTGTACCCATTCTTGTGAAAAGCAATGTCTAAGAGCTAGGATAGCAAATATAAACTCTTCCATTTCTAGAAAGGAGAAAGAGCAGAGTGAAAAATAGGATTCATGTCTAATATTATAGCCTAGATTAAGCTGAATTAAATATTTTGTGGTAGAATAAGGTATTATTTCTAGTTTGACAGTGACTAACCCGATCCTTCAGTCCTTAAGAAGGCAAAACTGCATGATTAGACTCAAAATTCTACTTTATCTAAGGTATTAATATGGCCCCCATTGCCTAAGTATCTAAGCACAGGACCATATTTAATGCATTTATCCTCACAACAGTCCTGTGAGGCACCTTTATTCTCATTTTACAGCTGGGAAACTGAGGCACAGGAAAGTCTGTAATGGAGGTGTACTTGAACCCGTATCTCCCAAGTCTCAGGCTAAGACTAGACCATCCTTCCTCTCTATGAGCCTGCTTTTGAGCATTGAAATGAATGGGGAGGCTTTATAATTATTTTAGCTGGCGTAGTATGAGATCTGCATTCCTTCTTACTCAGGCAAAACTCCATAGTCTTAAAAAGGAAGAAAGAAGCATAATCTATTCAGGACTTTCAATGGTTAAATTACACACATAAATATTTATAAATATTTGTGAGCTCTGGAACACTGAGCCCAATTTTGCAGGTCCTTACTCTGGTAAAACTTCTACTGGTAGCTCAAGGACAGCTGGACTGAGCCCTTTGCTTCAAAACACACAAAGCTCAATCCTCAGAGATATTTTCATATGCATTTCTGTTTTCATTCAGAAAGGTCTTTCCCTTGACATGGTTTACAAATTGCAACTGCAATGTTTTTATTTCCATAGATGCTTATAAGCCAAACTTAAAATAAGTTATCCTATTAAAAGAAATACTCAGTAAGATGGCTAAGTATATCAGTGATGCATGCGTAAACAAACACTCCTTAACAAGTCTGCCAAATTGCTTGGGGGTGTGGAGTGGCGGGTAGGGAGGGAGGATGGAATCACAACAGTACAGCATGGTTAATGAGGAAAAATAGAAAGACAAAACATAGGAACAAAGTGTACCTAACAGGAAAACAAAAGATAATTTCTCCCCCAAAATCCAGTCGTTAAAAGTAAGTTTTTCACCATTTTCAGCTGGCATACCATGGGCTATTTATTCACTTACAGTCTTATCAAATCATACAAAAAACAGTTGAAGTTTTGACAGAAATTACATCTTTTATGTGATAAAAATACTGCTGCAATATGTAATCTCAATTGTTGTAATTGTACTTCAAAAATATACAAGGAGCTGTACTGCAGTAAGTACTCACAGAAAGTCTAGTAAAGAAACTGAACTAGTGGACTTGATGCAGAAATTATGGATGGAATTCTATGGCCTACGTTATACAAGAGGTCAGAACAGAAGAGTTTATTAACTTTCACTTAATAAAAAGAAAGGGTCCCTTTTTGCAAACCTTTATGAGCTCAAGTACTTTATACCTCCACTGCAGTCAATGAGATTACTTGTGCTAAGTACAAATTAATTGTGTGAATAAAGATACGCAGGATCAGGCCCTACATTTGAGGATGAAGATATTTACTTTTTTGTTATTACTGTGAATATACACATACACGCAAACACACAGAGTGATATACATATACACACACACACACACACACACACAGTGATATACACATACACAAAGTTGGGAGTACTGAATAGGAATAAGGAACGGGTACATCCCCCCGTACAAGGCATTGGAGAAACCATTACTGGAAAACTGTGTCCAGTTCTGATGTCCACACTTCAAAAAGGATGCTGAAAATTGGAAAGGGTTCAGAAGAGAGCTACAAGTATAATTCGAAGAGTGAAAAACCTTTCTGGTGAGAGACTTAAGAAGTTCAGTCTCCTTAGCTTATCAAAGAGAATATAAAGAGGTGACTTTATTGTGATCTATTCTGTAAGTACCTACACTGGGAGATTTCAAAATAGGTTTCTTTAATAGCACACAACCACATAAAATCTAATTATTGGAAGTTGAAGCTAAACAAATTCAAATGGGAAATAAGATGCAATGGAGGGTAATTAATCACTAATGTGCCAAGGAATGTGTGTGGTGTATTTTCCATCATTTGAAATCGTTAAATCAAGACTGGATGTCTGTTTCTAAAAGATATGACCTAGCTCAACCAGAAGTTACGGGCTTGATGCAGAAACTACTGGGTGAATTTCTATAGCCTGTGTTATTCAGGAGGTCTGAGTATATAATCATAACAGTTCCTTCTGGCATCAATAGCTATAAGTCTAAGCAACAAAGGCAAGATCTCATTAACATAAAATAGAGAATTCCAAAAAATGCCATTTCTTCTTTAGGTTCATGGCCTAATCTTGAGAGAGAAGGAATATTTCCTTTGAGGTATTGCATGTTCTCAACACACTGCAGGATCAAACTTTGACTGGAAGACAATGTGTTCAACTCTACAATTAATCCCATTTCCTTTTTTTAAATGAAAACTTAGATACTGGAAAACAGCAATATTGGCAGAAAGAAACTATTTTAAAAGAATCCACAATTTTTTTTGTGCCTGAAGATTTAGGGTTTTCTTTGTTAAACCTTAACCAGGCCTTCATTTTTGCTTATGTTGGCAATTATTTCTATTTACCATTTATGTCATTTTGAAGTCCAAGTTCCTGATTGCCCTAGTTAAATGGCTTATGAGTACAAAAATGAACAAGCCAATAATTTATGCCTGCAAAAATGAAGGTCAGCACATGAAATTTTGCTCTAATGCTTTAGTACTAAGCAACTGAAATGACTGTTTCCATTTTTGTTACAGAAAAGCAGATCCCAGGAGTTGCATTTTGATATTACATATTTTTCCTCTCTAAAGAGCACAGAAATAAGCACATAATATACAACAAGAGCATCTGAAGCATTCCATTTTATGACTTTGTTCAGTGACAATGTCTAACTCTGTCATGTTAATTTTAAACAGTCCATTAGTGTGCAGAGTAAACTTGAAATGCACATGGTTGACTATGGGCTTATATAATTAACAAACAGTATGAACCCTTTCAACAAGTCCCTAAACTGGGCTGGAGCCTTGTGACAAACAATTTCCCTAAATTACAAAGAGCTGCATTGAAGAAGAACAGTTCAGCATGTACGGATTTTGCTAGCTACGAGTGAACTCAGAAGCAGTTGAAGCAGACATTAGTATTAAAAAGATGGTGGGCAAGTCATTTTGCTAGATTAGGACAATCTTTGTCCCAGTCAAAGCTGAATTTTCCAAAGTTCTCTGGGGCAGGCAGGTAGAGATAAAGTGTAGCTAGTCACATGACCAATTTGACTACCAACCAAACATATCCAAAGCATCTAAATTTTGGGACATATTTACAGATCTTTAAGCGGAAGACTCTGTCACATCCTCTCAGATCATCTTCATGTTGTTTACAGTGAAGTGATTTGCATATCTAAGGGTTTTATTTTATTTAAACTATTTTTATACTATCAGCTCAGTGTGCAGACTTACTTGGTAAACTACTGCTGTGCAAAATATGCATTTTTCAAATTTTGGTTCTTGCTAACTAGAGGTTTGCTTTGAGATTCTGGCTTCAAACAAACCCAAAACCTGGCAGTGAAATGCCACTGAAACCACAGAGTTTTGACTAGTTTTGCTGACTTTAAACTCAGACCAGGCTTGCCAAGAGATTTGATAATCTCCGAGGTCTTGCTTAATGTTTGGGTTTGAAAAGAAACCTAATGCCAGGTAACTTTCACTTGCTTTCATTGCACAAATTTAACACAGCTTTACTATACCCCCATATATCATAAAATAATAATACTTCCAATTCAGAGTAGCTCAAAGGGATTTGCAAATGGCAATTAATTAAACAACCTTCTTATGTTATGCCTAGGTAATGTTATGTTATGCCTTTCTTATGTTATGCCTAGGTTGTAAATAACAACCTTCTTATGTTATGCCTAGGTAATATGATGATTGGTGAGCTAAAAATATCATGGATAGACTGGATATACACAGATGGGGTGTGTGTGTGTGTGAACAAAAATCCACCAACAATTATTTTAAAAGTTTCTTTCTTCAGAGCTATTTTTATTAGCACAATACTACAAAGTACGGTCAGTGCTGCATGAGCTGCTTCTGCAACTTGCTTTGGCCCTTTGCTTTCCAAGACAGCTAAGGTATGGTATTTTCTGAAAAGTACAAGATGCCCCGCTGTGTATTTTTGCTTCCTGACTCAACACTTACTTCTTCTTGTTCTCATCAGACCATTTTTAGAAGCTTGGTCCCACAGCAATCATTGTGACCAGTTAAATAGTTAATGTTTATGGTTTCACTTTTTCATTCAGATCAGAGACAATCACACTCCTAAGCTAAAATCACATAATTTAATATGGCGCCTTATGAAAAGTAAAGAAGTTAGAATGTAAACTAAGATTCAGGGCATAAATCATAGTATGACCTCAGTATAATACTTCTGCTCAGAGGGAGCCAGAACAAGAGTCTCACAGAAAGAGCTGCTGTATGATTAGTGAAGAGGAACCTAAAGCTTACCACAACTTTTAGTTCTGATCTCTTTTTCCAGGCTTTGGAGATCAGGACACCTACCTAACAGCAGCTATAGAAGAACAAAACATGAGCTAAAAAAAAAACAAACAGAATTTTTAGATGCCCCATTTTCTGTGACCCAGTTACTAATATTAATGAAAAGTGCTGGCTGATTGTATAGAGTCACTTGGTGCTGATCAAAACCTTTTATTTTGTTTTAGTTGCTCCTGCATCTGATCTCACATGTAATAAGGAGAAAACAAGATGTTCCAGACCAACTAAGGGCAGCTCTTAAAAAAATTAAGTAGCAGCTCACAAGACAAACACAGGTTAGACAAACACCTGTCAGTCATGGTCTAGATAATACTTAGTCCTGCCTTGAGTGCAGGGGACTGGACTAAAAGACTTCTTGAGGTCCCTTCCAGTCCTATGATTCTATGAAGAGGAGAAAGAGATACATTTGATATTTTTCTATTGATGGCTCCTCTTTTAAAATTTCTAAAGTGAATGTAGTGCCCAGGCAACAGAAGCCTCCTCACACCATCCTGTTACTTCTAGGGACCACTGGTAGGGGGGAGAATAGTTCCATCTCTATGCCTAGACAATCCTTTGAGACTGCTGATAAGGTCACAATTCTGATGAAGAATTTTGTCATGTTGACATTTGTCCAGCTGGATCTGAACTAAAACTTCCAGCTCATCTGATATAAGCCACTGATGGGTTTTTAAATACTAACGACTTTTGGTCATTATCAATGTTGGCTGGATTTGAACTAGTGACCTGAAAGCGAAAGGCTCCATATCCCAGTAGCAATCCCTGAGCCATCCACTTGCAGTTTATATTCACATTTTACATTTCCACAGGCTGGTAAAAAGTTAGATGCCACTATACCATTCTCAGTGCTGTTGTGTTAAAATCTGAAAAAAGAGTGGAGCATTCTAGCTAGGCTGCACAATGTGTGCATGATTATTCATGACAAATGATATTGCGAGTCTGTGAGGTGTCTAATTTCTTCAATTTTACAATCAGATTTTTCTGTATTATGTATTTATAAGAATAACTGTTTTTTTTTAAAAAGAGCTTCCTTGACATGATCAATGCCACTGTGTATTACTATTCATCTGCTAATCACTGTTTAAGATCATTTAAATTCTAGCAGCAATTAGAAAGACATCATGAAAAGCATGAAAATCAGATTAGTTCAAAGGATGAATACACATTTGGAGAAGCCATTTTAGAATAAAATTTAGAATTTGAGTTGTTAAGGGCCAATCACTTTTAATCCCAAATTTCATCTTCTTTAGTTATTTTTTTCATATTAAAGAGATGGCAAATATAGCTACTCAAAAGAACATACATTAAATCACTATTTTAAACCGTACACAACTTATTTGCCATATAAGAAAATTACTTAGTTAATAATACCTATAAACACTTAAAAGAATATTACTGATTAGAATCTGAAAAATGATACATTGCAATAAACACAGCACTATGGTAGTTAGAAGCATTTATCATTTCCAGTTTCTGGAATGTACACTTGTCAACTGCTCTTGGGACAGTCTCTTTGGAGGACTGAGCTTTCCCCTAACCAGTCTCCCCTCTACTCATCTCAAATTAGCCCAGACCATCAACTTAGACTCATTTTAGATTATCAGCCCTTAAACTCCAGGGCTTGTAGTCTTCCTTTGTCTCCCTGTTAGTTTCTTAGAGGCAGACTGCCACAGGGCACTTGCCCCTTCACTAGCCCAGGCCTTTCTGCCTCCCCATCTCTCTCTGTTTTTCCTTTATTGCTACACTTGTCTTCCTTATTGGTCCCAGCTGTTGGTGGATGCCTCCATGACTGGAAGTTCTGGCAGCTATGCTGGGGGCTGGTGAGCCTGGCTGCCTGTAAACCAGGAAGACTCTCCTCTCCCTTCTACCCGTGTTCAGTATGGGGTTTGTAAACCCCATTAGATTATTATGAATTTTATCTGTCTTGGTATTTGCTTCATAGATTAACTAATATAGTTTCCAAACACATAAGACAAAAACAAGGACAAAGCAAATAGAGAAAATAAAGAAGATAAATGGGGGTGGGAAATGGAGACAAAAGAAGATAGAAAAAGGTGAACAAAGAGAACGCATCTTCAAACCTGAACTATTCCAATTCACTCCATAAAGACATCATTACACTTTTGCTAGATGTTTAAGGATAGTGACTTCTTTTTCTTCTTTATGATACATCCTATAAAGATTCCCCTTATCTAGTTAATCTGTGTGATATCAACATGAGTTTTCATTACTGTACCGAGAAATGGCAGGATGACGACACTCACCGGTATGAGGTTTCTGGAAGCAGATCATCAATAACATAACTTGTAACGTTACTAACTGGAATGCTAATGTCACCAAGGTCTATGTTGTAAGAAGTAATCTCAGACCCATTATTGCACGGTTCTTCCCAGTTTAAAACAAGGCACACAGAGGGCGATATCTGATAGGCATCCATATGCTCATCCTCCAATACAGAGAGGGTACAGACTGCATCAGGTACTGATGCTGGAGTCCTGCAAGTTACTAGATCACTATAGGGTCCAGCTCCTGCCTGGTTTATAGCCTGTGGAACAAAACAATGTTTTTAGAGCAACACACATTTCATTTCACAAGGCAATCAAATAAACTTAGACCAATGTACCTTGCAGCCTGGAAAAGTTAGATACCTATCACCTTAATAATTCATCACTTAATAATTTATGCCGTTTATCTGTATGAGAACAATTAATATCTTTCTCTATTATCCAGAGGTGTCACTTATATAGTCTGAAGTGTCTTTTAAAATACATATATAATTTCCCTGCATAACCATTTTAATCAAATTTAGCAGTAACCAATTTGCACCCTTCCAGTTTAACAGTGAGCCACTTTGAGCAATCTTTCAACCAGGTGTGCACCCATGTGACAGGGTGCCGTTAGCAGCTTCAAACTGGGATCTGTGGAAGCCAGTACCCTGGTCACTTAAAACACCCAGGGCACTGGCTGTGGTTAAGGTGGAAGGGAGCACTTACACTGCTGGTAGACTAACGAGTTAATGAGATCATTAGCGCACCAGCCAGAGAACCCAGGAAGGAAAGCAGGCAGTTTAAAAGATTAACTCAGGAAGCAGGAAGGGGCTCCTCATAACTACTGCTATATTGTTGTATTATTTACTCCTGGGGGAATTCTGTGCCACAGCGCAATGCAGAATTCTGCAGAAATTAATGTTGTGTGCGCAAATGGGCTGCAGTGCTGCTGGCCACCATTAGGGGCTGCTGGACCCGGTAGAGCCCAGCTTCCACACAGAAGACACTGCTGGGGGATGGGGAGCTGGATGGTTCCCGGCAGCTGCAGTTCCCCACACACCCCGAGGGAAGGAGAGGGCAGCACGCAGGAAACTCCACACAAACCTAGGACTGAGCATCATACTGTTTCTCCCTCTGGATTCCTGGGCTCTGAGCGACAGGGGGGGCAGGTGCCTGGGCTGAGGGAGGCCCCCTGGCTGGGCTCTGGGGGATAGGGGGTTCGGGCATATTGGCAGGAGGGCTGGGCTCTGGGGGGGAGAGGTTGTGGGTGTCTGGCCCCCCGGCTGGGCTCTGGGCGGGGGTGCAGGTATCTGGGCAAGGGGGTGGGGGGTAATGTGGGTATCTGGGTAAGGCTGGTCCCGCCCCCACCTGGTGCCTTCCCGCAAGACACCACCCCACCCCACCCTGCCTCTTCCCACCCCTGTTCCATCCCTGATGCCGCTTCCACTCAACTTCTTCCCCCAAGGCCGCACCCCTGCCTCGCCTCTTCCTGCCCCTGCTCCACCCCTTCCCTGCCTCTTTCCACCCCTTCCCCCAAGCACACCCTGTCCCTGCACCTGCCCCTCCTTCCCTCCCTCCCCATGCCTCCTTCACGCTGCTGAAGAGCTGTTCCGTGGAGTGCAGGATGCCCTGAGAGGGACGGGGAGGAGTTGATAGGTGGGGGCGTGGGGCGGGTAGGAAGGGAGCTTGCCTACCGGTGGGTGATAAGCACCTGCTAATTTTTTTCTGTGGGCACTCCAGTCCTGGCGCACCCATGGAGTCGGCACCTATGCTCTGGGGTGAGGGGTTGTGGGTGTCCGGCCCCCTGGCTGGGCTCTGAGGGGGAAGGGGTTAGAGAAATAGGAACTAGGTTGTCATAGGGCAGCGGTTCTCAAACTGTGGGTTGGGACCCCAAAGTGGGTCACGACCCAATTTTAATGGGGTCATCAGAGCTGGCGTTAGACTTGCTGTGGCCCAGGGCCAAAACCCAAGCCTGAGGACTTCAGCCGTTGGTGGCATGGGCTCAGGGATACAGGCCCCCCACCTAGGGCCGAAGCCCTTGGGCAATGACTTTGGCCCCCCCACGTGGGGTGGTAGGGCTCGGGCTTTGGCTCTGGACCCCCTGCCCAGGTGTGGGCTCAGGCTTCGGTCCCCCTCCTGGCCTCATGTAGTAAAATTTGTTGTCAGAAAGGGGTCACGGTGCAATGAAGTTTGAGAACCCTATTATCCTTTAGGTGCTTATTGATTATTTAATGTTTTGTTCCAGTATTTTTAAGGTATCAAAGTTAAAGCTGACTGGTCTATAATTCCCCAGGTACTCTTTGTTTCCCTCTTTAAAGACGTGTACTATATTTGCCCTATAATATTCACCTCTCCTCCACGGTTTCTTGAAGATAATTGCTAATGGTTCTGAGATTGCTTCAGCTAGTTCCTGAAGTGCCCTAGAATGAATTTCATCAAACTCCGCTGACTTGAATACACCTAACTTATCTAAATATTCTTTAACCCATTCCTTCCTTATTTCAGCTTGTGTTCCTTCCCCCTTTTTGTTAATATTAATTGTATTGAATTGTAACCATTAACCTTTTTTAAAGATCAGCCCTTCTAAGCCCTTTGCTATCAAAATCCCCATTACTTTATGGTTACATCTGCAAGGCCAGATGTTCTGCTTACTCAGGTAGATCTCCCTCTGACTTCGGTGGTCATTTGGCCTGCTTAAGAGCGGTACAGGGTCCTAATTTAGTGTGCCTACAGGGTCCTAATTTAGAAAGTTAATTTGAAAATTTCATACTCATTATTAATAATTTCATAATTCCCATGAAAATAAAACATTACCTTAGCATGGCATATGCTTTTTTCTAAGATCCCACATATAAACCACAACAAAAGCACTCACAGCTGTTAATTTTTTCCATGAGAAAATAAAGCAACCATTATATCTAACTCCTAGACCAAATTCAGTGACACCAGTGGAAATCTGAAGTTTCAAAATCTGGCCCAATGTTTCTACCTTTGAAGTACCATCCATTAATCATCAGACTTTGTTATTTCAACTTTTCCATTGGTATACTCTATCACTTACACCGTTACAAAATATTCTAGTAAAATGGATAAAAACAGATTAATAAAACTTTGGTACTTCATTACTATGGTAATGAATTAGCTAGGGTTTATATGTATTATTGCTCTCTACTGATTGGAATCAGAACTGTTACGTGTTACAGTGCAACCCCAGACACGGAATTTGTCATAGCACAGGTCATGAAGGAGTTGTTCTACCAGTGAGCCAGAAATCTGTGCAGAGGCATAGTCTTTGAACAGATGGATTTGAGTCTCCATTACAATTCACACCAAACACCTTGCTTTGTCCGTGGTAGAGTGGGGCAGGCAAACCCCACCTTCCCCAACAGAAGAATAAGGATCTGCTGAGTTGGGCTTTTCAGTGTCTTAAGTGGGAGTAACATGGGCAAAGGACCAACAAGCATGTGTTTTCTCCCCTACATTTTGCTGTATCTGAATAATTTTGTTTACTATGCATGGGATAAATAGAAAACCTCATTCTGTTTTTCTATTAGATGTTTTGTTCAGCTGATGTGCTGAAGGAAGAGATGATAAAGCTGCATTTGTTAGCCTTTAAAAGCCCTTAAAAACAAATCCTGCTCCAGGGACATCTTTTATCTAGTGAAGCGCTCCTATAGCTGCTAAAGCGAGCCTCATTTTGCGGTCTGTCAATGACATTATGTGTCTCGCCTGTAAACCAGTGTTTGGCAATCTGTATCTTGCTCCAAGCAATTTGTTTTAGTGGTGCTTATAACTGTTTTATTGGACAACCTCATCAACATAATTGATGGGTATTTAATTTTCGTTTGCTTACCAGATGTTTCCTCCTCCTTCCCCCAACCCCAGTAAATGTCACAATGTTTCCCTGGGTGGAGGGCACGAGTGTTTTGGGGAATTTTCACTAATGCTACTAATTTTTTTTTTTTAAATTTAAACAAAGACAAACTGGCCTCCCTCTAGTCATTTATGCCTGATTCTCTCCATTATTAGATTTGTACGGATTGAGATAATGATGTGTGTTTTGTTAGAAGAAAGAGTAACACGGGTTAGACAAAATGCTTTATATCTTAGAGTGAAAAATTAAGTTTTCCTGTTAATGTCTCTAATAGTCACAAAGGAAAGAATGATTTGTATTTTTGCCCTTTATCCTTTTATTTATTATTTTAAAACACATACCCAAAGCAAATCTCCATTAATTATTAAACACTTCTCGTTTGCCCGTATCTCATAATTCTACTCTCTACCCTGTTACTGTTTAATGCTCTAATGCATTCTGAAATACACTTTGTAAGACAGATACTACTCTACACAAAGTAAGGACCAGCTTGGCAGGCAGAGGCCCTCTAGAATTCTGTTGCATGGATTATTGGTGGGCTTTAATAATAAAATGTATCTGTGTTATTATATATTTTTCTTATCTTCTGACTATGGATTAAGTTTTGCTTGAGGCGTTAAAATCTGTTAGACATTAGTGTAGTGGAACATTTCTCTACTGGATAATTTAAAATAAATGTACACTCTCCCCCTCCAAAAATACTATACAGTTGGCGGTTTCCATTTTTTAACACTAAAAAAATATTAGAGTTCCCCATTCACCACGAAACTGGTATCACAGTGTCCCCCCAGCTCAATGAAGTCTAAATGCCAATTTAGAAGACAGAAAACAAAAAGCTTTCCTTCTCAGGCATATGGAATGTGCTCTCTGGCTTGCAGTGCCACTCCTCTCACACATGCTCTTTCAATTAGTTTCCCAAACTAATGACCATACAAGGTGTAGGTCCTGTGACAATGAAGTCAGACAAATACAGCAGACCATGAGTGAGGATCGGCTGTGGGACTCTATTTGAGGCTCTTTGGCTTTGAATCAGCTGCTGAAGAACTAGAGAGAATCTTACGGGACACTTGACTTGAAAGAGTTCAAAAAGAAAAGAAACACTTGACTGAGGGCTTGTGGCCTTCGATCAAAGTGATGAACCCTAGGTGGTCCAAGCTAAAAGATTTTCAAGGGAAACAATTTTCCACCCTTTGCAAGCTGGGTAGGTATATGAATTCTTGGTTGGATTTACTGCTGGTGTTCTGCCTTTGCACATAAATAAACCTTGTGGAGGAGTCTCCAAAGCTGTGCAGGCTTGGGAGTAGAATTTTGCCTCACTCTTTTTTGCTAAATCTCTTCTATTTTTTCAGGGGACTTGACAGGAGAAGAATCCAGTTCCATCAGAGGATTTATATTTTAATTTGGTTGCTTTTTATTGAAAATAATGGGAGAAGCGTAAATATCAAAGAGAAGAAAATCATTACAGAGACTCACTAGACAATGATATAAATTCAAGAGATGAGGTGGTGAAAATGGCAAGTACATTACATTGCCAGCTGCAGCCACCCATGTGCATAGGAATCTTATCAGCTACTCAGATGGTTTGCTTAACTTAATAAATGAAACAGATGTTGGAGATTACAGTTTAAGATAGGGGAATCTTTAACATCCATTTGGGAGGTAATGTCATTTACATACCATTTCCAAGCTTGAGCCAACTCAAAATTTGGGATTATTTTTTTTTAAAGTTTAAAACATTATATTTCTATTTTAGTGCAAGAGTATCACTATCTGGGCCGGCTGTTTGTCAACAGTATTATTCATTGAAATTAAAGCATGTGATGAACAGGAGCGATTTTCCAAGGCTGAAAGTTCTATTAACTCCCTCTGTTCATCAATCTGAGTTGTTTAGAATCTAAATCGTTTGATTACGCAGCAGTGCTACACAATTTAGGAGAAAGGTATATTTCTTCTGACTTACAAAGTACCTCATTTCAAAGCAGTTAATGATGACAATAAAAATCCAGTGGAAGTAAATTGTGTTTACATCTTAGATTTTGATCTATACAAAATATAATAAGCTTCTGTACCTGTAATCTACAGCAATAATGTGCTGCTGCTGACAATTCACTAATTTCAAAACTGGTATCTGTGCCATTATACATGAGTTCCAGAGATTCCTCATCTTCTCCCCACTCTAATCTGTATTCAGAGATGTCGGCACCAGAGCATTCAGGACTCTGCAAAACAAATCTTTGTATTTAGTAGTTCAGTTTAAAGATGGAGGCCTACCTCATCACGTTTGACAGGTTAAGGAGAAAAACGCATAAAAACGAGTTCATAATGAGAAACCATGATCACTGCAAATGGACACATTCTGAATTCGTGCCCCAGAATAGGTTACCAAAACGAAGCCTGTTTAGCAGAACTGTGCCAACTCTATCTGCTTGAAAGAAACTAAGGTCTGGTAGACACTGGGAATTTACATCAGCATAGCTATGTCTCTCAGGGGTGTGAGACGTAACTAAGCTTTTCTCACCCCTGGCGTAGACAGCGGTAGGTTCATAGAAGAATTTTTTCAACAGCCTAGCAACTGCTTCTTGGGGAGATGGATTACCTACATCGACGGGAGAACATCTCCTGTCCGCATTAGTAGTGTCTAGACTACACTGAAGTGCGATAGTGGTGCAGCTGCAGTTGTGCCGTTTTAGTGTTTTAAGGGTGGAAAAGTCCTAATTCATGGAAGAGAGGACATTTACACAGCAGGCACTATAGGCCTTAATTTCTATCAGGACTTTCACAATAAAAATTTCTCCCCACTCGGCTGACTTGGTAGCAGCACAGCCTTGAACCACACAGAAAAGTTTCAGAGTAGCAGCTGTGTTAGTCTGTATTTGCAAAAAGAAAAGGAGTACTAGTGGCACCTTAGAGACTAACCAATTTATTTGAGCACAAGCTTTTGTTTCTAGACCAGAATTAGTGGTCTCAATGCACCTGTGGGAGAGTCATGGTTAAATGATGTACTCAAGTCATTAAAAATGAATAATTATATTTCCCAGAAAATCATACCCACCGAAAAGTACTGCTTCTGGTTTGGAGAGAGGCCTGCAGCACTAGGCGCCCAGTGGAAGTCAGCCATCAAGCTGATGGGCAAGGTACAGGACAGTAGAGTCAGAGAAGCTAACACAGCTAAGGATGATGGTGAAATTTAAGCAGCGTGGCCCTTGATGTGGCACACACGTCAGTATCATAATATTATAAAAGAAGTTTCGCCTTTCATGCCTCCAAGTGAGCGGCAGAGGCGCTCTTCCTTGAGGACCCTCAGGACAATCTGATTACACACTAGAATCTATATATGTCCGACAGAGTCCCCAGTTACTGGCGGGGGGAGTATGAAAAAAACCCACATAACTCACAGAGGAAGTTGGTGGCAGAGTTGGGAAATGAACTCAGATCTCCTGAGTCCCAAACTAGTGCCTTATTCACAAGACCATCTTTCATCTCTTGTACTAATGGTTTAATGTGGTTTTGATATGTGGTTTAATGTGGTTTTAATATGAAACTAATGTGGTTTTGATATGAAACTAGGTGACACCTGACTATTTGGGGAGATTTCAGAGTAGCAGCTGTGTTAGTCTGTATCTGCAAAAAGAAAAGGAGGACTTGTGGTACCTTAGAGACTAACAAATTTATTTGAGCATAAGCTTTCGTGAGCTCCAGCATCCGATGAAGTGAGCTGGAGCTCACGAAAGCTTATGCTCAAATAAATTTGTTAGTCTCTAAGGTACCACAAGTCCTCCTTTTATTTTGGGAGAGTCGCTTTGACATAGCAAATCTCTCAGAGTTTGTTTGATATCAAGGACTCTAGCCTCCCATAAAAAGTAGCAGAATAGCTGACTTCATGATTCCAGTTCAGAAGCCAGTCAGTGTATTGGATTCAACATGCTAAAATCCTGGAGAGATCATTCTTTACCGACCTATGACCTATATTAAGATGAAGTGATAGGAGATCCCCTTGTCTCCATTCTCAAGCCCCTAATAAACCTCGGTGACTCAAGATCAACTCTAAAAAAGAAAAGCAGGGAAGATTATTGTCTGTATGTACAAGAGTATTTTTGAGTGGGCTGAGATTGTGAACTGCTCTTGAATTAGCTTTCAAGTACCGATGATCATATTAGTTTGGATAAGCAAGATAGAAATCACACATACAAAGAGTGTTTGTCTTACCTCCCAGCTTACAAGTACACATGTGTCAGACACAAAGGAAAGGAAAGGTGCTTGGCACTGGCCGGGTGGTCCTGCTGCTGTGGTGACTTCTGTAGCTTCAGAATATGGCCCATACTAGGAAGGGGTGGAAAAAAATATTACACACACTTTAAAGGGGTTTCATAAGCCATACATAGAAATATTCTTAATATAACACATTTTCTTGAAGACAGATTAGGCCTCTAATATACACCTTATCAATGTAAAGCTTATCTTGGCATGCTTCACTTCACCTCACTGCTTATAAGTTGCCTTGCTTATTGAGAATACATGGTTTGCCTAAAACACCGTCAGTCCAAAGCTACTTCACAGGAAATGGCTCTCTCTTAGCTTTTATATGTCAGTCAGAACAGTTAGCAAATCAGACTTTGATATATACACCCAATTAATTAATACATAAGAAAGAAATGGATATCTTATCAGTTTGCAGGTACTCTTGGTTTCGAATACCTGAACTAATTTTGGTAGTTTTCCCCCGTGATCTGCATTATTTAAAAGCTCTATGTTATGTAAGAGCTGAGTAACTGTCAGCAGGGACCCTGCTGTTGAAGCATACAAATCTTTAGAAACCTAATAGATTTCTTGGGAGCAGTCTGATAGCAGAGTAAGCAATGCATTAGACTACTTAGTCCCACTGAGGATACATTTTCAAAATGCTGGAAATGATGCTCAGACAAAAGAAGACAGGGCCCAATCCAACACTGAAATCAACTGGAATTCTTCTGTTGATTTCAATGGATACAGGATCAGGCTTTTAATTCCTAATGGGATTAGGTAAATAGGTTTTTACGAGGAATCTGAAAAAATATATGTACCCTACGTTAAATGAAAGCATATTAAAAACTATTAATGAACAAAACAAGTTTTCCCTAAAATGTCCAAAGACCTACTTGAAATTACTCAAGTATCATTTGCCTCTATAAAGGTAAAGATCTTTTTTGTTGTTGTTAAAGATGTGTGGGCCAATATATCTCTTCAGTACAGTTCTAACACACTTTAAACGGTAGACCAGTTTAGCTGAACCTATGTTTAAACAGAAATGCCATTCTCAACTTTGCTTTAAAGGGCCACTCTGGATGGGGCCCTCTGAGTCTCAATGCACTGCCTTCTCCCTAAGTTTCTCCAACTCTTTCATTTTATTCTCCACTTTTCTCCTTTCCCAGATACCTCCTTTTCTCTCAACTTTTTTCCTTTCCCACATTCCCCTTTCCCTTTCATCTTTCCACTCACCAGCTATAGCTGAACTAGTGTATGCACTGCCAGGATAACTGTTCTCTCATATACATGTGAAGAAACATTTTGAAAAAAACCCTCTTCTGGCATCCTTCTTTGGACACTGCTGTTCATGCTGCGCAGAATGTTAAACCTTACCCCTCCGTCATTCAAAGCTCTCACTCTGAACCGATATGTTGTTCCAGGAAGAAGGTTGCTGACCGTGCACTCTAGATCGGGGCCATGATACACCTCAGAAATAACCTCTTCTGGTTCTGTCATTTCCACACTGTACTCTGAGACTTGACAACCACTTTCTGACACAGGGACATCTGGAAAGAATCAGTATCATTTATTTATTGTTGATATAAAGTCACAGATGTACGTGATGATTATCATACATTGATTCACCTTGTACCACAGATATATACTACCTCTAATGATTTCGCCTCTTTGATAAGTGTTCCACACCCAGACATATGTAAGTGGGATCACTCAAGTGAATCAAGTTATTCATGTCTTTCAATATTTATAGGATAAGACCCGCAGCTAGTAGTAGCTATGTGTCCCACGTTGTAAAGCTCTGCTACTCTGGTATTCTAATACTATAAGTAGGCCCATTTATATCCATGGGCTCTACTACTGGTAGAAAGCACAACCCCCATGGTATACTACTGCACAATGGGGGCTGATATCTGCTCTTCCTTTAATTGCAAAGCCATAAAACATAAGAATATAAGACCAGTCCTACTGGGTCAGATCAAAGGTCCATCTAGCCCAGTATACTGTCTTTTGACAGTGGCTGATGCCAGGCGCTTCAAAGGGAATGAACAGAACAAGTAATCTTCATGTTAACCAGCCCCTGTCACCCGTTCCCAGCTTCTGGAAAACCATGAAACAGTAACTGTACATTCCTTCAATACAAGGAAAAATTACACTAATGTTGCTAAATGAAAACATAAGCATATGGTGACTTTTTAAAGTAACCTTAAAATAAGGAAATAGATCACAAAAGCTCAGTGGGGCTGATTTTGCTGTCAATACACACTGTTTTGTGCAGACCAATAATGGAATGGACTCATTAGCTTTTAAATAATTATAATACATAGCTCTTACATAATGCTTTTCATCCATAGATCTCAAAGCGCTTTACAAAAGGTAAGTCAGTATCATTATCCCCATTTTACAGATGGGGAGGAAGGCTCAGTCCTGCATTCTCTGAGCAATTCAATAGCCTTGGCGAAATCCACGGGGATTAGGGGTGTGCGAGGATCACTTGGACAGTCCATAAGCTTCTTTTTTTTTTTAAACAGCTCACTGATATCGTGGGCTTTATTTTGGCTATTCACCTCCTTTGAATGGCTCTTCAGGAAATATACTATTATCTGCCACTGAAGCTACCCAGTGCTGAACTCCGCAAAGTGGTGCTCAGCCACAAAGTACAAACCAACGTGAGACCTGGAACATGAGTGCAACTTAGACTTCGTGCTGGACCTGAGATACATTTGTCAAATGGAAATGGTGTTGCGACAGACTATCCGGAGTGTAGTAGTGTCTTAGACACGTCTAACAAATAATTTAACAGCAGGATGTCACCAAGCAATGACCTTCTGAAGTGCCTAAATTACTATTTCATTCTCACTAAACAGGCAAGGAACTGCTTTTTATAAGAACTATGCTGGTCATGTCAACTTAGTATATTTGTTTTATTGCACATTTGCCTTAATAAAAATTTTAAAATAAAAAGTCACCTAATATTTTCAGTGTCTTCTGGCTCAGTATGAATTACCGTGTGAAATTCTAAATGAAACAGTAGAACATTGTGGCTAAGAGTGCAGTGAAATAAAATGGATCTCAAGTGATGTGATGTTTTTGCAATGAAAGGCCAATGGTTAGAAACTCTGTTATAGTACGGACATAGGCAGAACTTCCAATTGACTTCAGTGGGAACAGACTGCAGTATCAGACCCAAAGGAAAAAATAAAGACAACTAATTTCCAAGAGCCTGATACAAAGCACACTGAAGTCAATAAAAAGTCTCTTACTGACTTATAGCAACTTACTTAGTCTTTAGATCTTGAGAGTAAATTCATTCTTTACATGGTGGCTCAAGTTTTGGTCCAGAAAATTAGCTTCAAACCAGGTTTCTGCCTGACAATTAAAATGGCTGCAAGTACTGATCACTTACCCCACTGTAGCTGAACTTCTTTGTGTTTTGGTTTCCCCAAAATTCTTGGTGGCCGACAGTGACCCGGTGCAACACTAAGCGTACGCACGGGTAAACTTTCAGAACACTGGAAAAGAATAGGACCTAAGATTAGTAATTCTGCTGAAAACTCATCTACAAACCGGGGACAACGATGTGAGTCATGATCTTCACAACAAAGACACTTCTAAAAAAATACTATTTTGCCAGACAAAAAAGAAACAGTGAGAAAAATGTAGGATCAGAGACTATCAAGTGGTTAGTTAACATTTCATTAATATGAGCATTATTGACACAATTTTATTAGCATCATTTATATACTGTTTTCACTGGTATTTGTGAATATTTTAGTAAAGGATTTTTTACCTTTTTACTGTATTTCTCATGACTCTCAAGAATACTGTGTACAAATGAGCTCTCAAGAATACTGGGTACTAATGAGCTTTCAAGAATGCTGAGTACTAAAAGGCTCTTTAATACAGCAGAGGAAGGCATAAGAAGAACCAATAATTGGAAGCTGAAGTTAGACAAATTCAAATGAGAAATCAAGCTTTTTTTTTGTTTTTTTTTTAAACTATGATGGTAATTAACAATTGCAACAAACTACCGAGTGAAGAGGTGCATTTTCCCTCTCTTGATGTCTTCAAATCAAGACTGGATGTCTTTGTGAAAGATATGCTTTAGCCTAACACAATTATGCTTTAGTCAAGCACAACCCAGGGTAATTGTGTGAACATTTAATGGCCTGTGATATACAGAAGGTCAGATTAGACGATCTAATAGCCCCTTCTGCCTTAAACTTAAAATATGATTTTTTCATAATAGTACAACAGTAACAGCTGCGAGGACCTCTTCTTGATAACATTCAGTTCAAAAATACTATTTTCCTTTTCCCCCTATACTTCCCATGGTTGATCCCTGAAAAAGCACTTCATCTTAGGTATACTATGCACTCAAATGTTGTCCTTGAACCTAAGGGCAATACTTGTAAAGGTGCCTTGGGAGCCTAAGTTCCAGTGGGGGCCTACAGCACAAAAAGACAGCTAATGAGGTTTGGATCCTTCATATGCATCCCTGAGGAGAAGAGTCACTTGCATCCACTAGTTTGTGCAGCTCTCTACTGTAGTAACAATATCACCTCGATCTTTCAAATACTTAACCAGATGCTTAATTTTATGCAAGTGAGTAGGCCTACTGAAGTCAAAGGGAGTTTTCAGTAAGTAAAGTGTTCAGGATCAGGGTCTTTGTTAGTGTTATTATGTAGAGAAATGAACACAGTGCAACAGTACACTACATTCCAGAGCATCTGAGTCCACATGGATCCAGTCAGTCACAAACACACATGCAAGATCCAAACAGCAGCCAGTCAAACTGAGGAATCCATAACGTTTTTTCATTTATACTTTTGCTAAATATATTTACTAAATAATAAACTGAAATAGGGAGATGTCTGAACACAATGGCAAACTATGAACAACTACACAGAAAGCATAAAAATATAATAGCTGTACACACAAATTACTGGGTGAAATTCTATGGCCCGTGTTATGCAGGAGGCCGGAGTAGATTATCATAAAAGCCCCTTCTGGCCTTAATAATACATGAATACTTAGGATTTTTTCAATATGAAGTAGAACCTCATTAATTTGCATTTTGCTAAACTACAAGGCCCAGATTTTGCATGCACAAAGATAGCAGCACCTTTCAAAATGAAGTAATTTGCACAGGAGCATTAATAGAAATCAGTGAAGTTTTTACTGTATCAATAATACTACAATTTTAGCTAAGTTCATCTATTATTTAAAGCAGAAATACTAGCAAACTAAATGTACAAACTAAGCAAAACTAAAATGTAGAGCTAGGTGAAGCTCTGGAAAATACAAAAATGACAATTCTCCATGTTAAACTATTCTTACCTGACTGTGTCCACCAGTGCTGATACAGCATGCCCGGAGTTTATACAAAGTGCCTGGTTTCAAGTGAGTACAGGTATATTCTGTAGCAGATCCACTATATGCCACTTCCCATTGATTTGCTGTAAAATTAAATGAACTCATTCAAGTTTGCTTTGAAAACAACGTGCACACCACACACACACTCGTACCTGGCTACTGTTCTTCAAGGGAGTTATATACGAGAAAGAAAATCTTTAACATGGTTTTATACAAATACTTGAATCATTTTTTGTGAAAATAAAATGTTCATACACGATTAATGACGATATTATTTTTGCTAAAAGAAATCTTTTAAAAATCAAGCTAAGTATAGTCCTGGAACCTTAAATTCCACTGTTCTACAGAAAGGGACGGGGACATGTAAAAACATGAACAACTTCAAAACAAACAAAAACAACCCAGGTACTCAGTGTCATCATAATCCAACCTGCAGGCCAGGACAGGTGGCACTTTAAGGCTGCAGATCAGCATGTGTGGCTGGCTCTTACATGGGGTGCAAAGAGAAGCAAGGGCCAATTACTTCTTCCTTCATATCTTCCCCTCAGCACCTATGTGAGGAGCAGCCACAATCTGGTCCGACTTAAAGATTACTTTATTTTCCATTGAAAAGGGGCCACAGTCAAAGTATTCCAGTCACTGGATTGTGGGGTAGCCTCTGATAAGTCACTTTACCTCTGTTGTTTAGTTTTCCTATCAATAAAATTGGTATAATACCATCTACATCACATGGATGTTTGCAATGCTTAAAATGGTCTGAAAAAAGTGTGTGTGGGGTCCGATCACAAATCTGGGAGCAGCAGCTTTAGTAAGACAGTTGCTAATGTGCACCCGTCAGCAACCTGGCTTGATTTGTTTCCTTTTTTTCCAGGTCTGCAACTCCTTGCACCTGCCTGCATGCCACATCCCGCCCACTTTAAGCAGTGGGTGCTTAATTCATTAAAGTTTGAAGTCTTAGGAAAAAGGTGCACAGAAACACAATGTAATAATAATAATAATATGATATTGGTACTAATAATATTCAACAAAGTGATAGATTTTAACCAGGCACAAATGGCACATGCTTAATTTACATAGCCTGGCCTAGGAATCCATGATAGTTAATGAAACAAACATTAAACAGTTTAGTAACATTTTAACTCAGGCCCTGTCTACATTAGGAACACTTTACTGGTACAGGAATACTGGTATGCTATACCAGGGAAGTGCTCCTAGCGTGGAAGTAGCTATACTGGCAAAGCTGTCTTTGTACTGGTATAGTGAAACCAGACCCTACGAGCAAAACAAGTTTTACTGGTAAAAGCACAGCTCTTTGCCTGTATTATTGTGTCTACAATAGGGATGTCTGCTGCCACACCTGGGTCAGTCAGAGATCACACTTCTTTGCATCTCTGGCTGACATAGCCAAGCAGACAGAAGTCTGTAGTGCAGATATAGCCTAGGCCAGAGATTTTTTTTTTTCAATTTACGTTTTAATATGAAACTTGGTTTTATATTTAATGTTTGATAAAATTAATAAAGGGTACAGAAAAGATGCCAGACTAAACTGTTTATCTAATAATACCATCTATGATATTTGATACAATTGTTTCTTGTATTATTGTTATTACATTATTAATTTTAAAAATATTAATAGCTGAAAAAGCCAGGTTTTTTAACTGTAGAATATGTATAACCACAATGTATTGGAATAGATAGATTCTTGTCAATTTTACCTTCAGAATTTCCTTCGGAAATCTCCAATAGGTATTTTAGGATTTCTGAACCGCCATTATCTTGTGGAGAATCTGAAAAATGAGCAACACTTTTGTTAATAAATTAGATTTGAAAAATGGAATCTACAAGAAAATAAAGAATACAGTGACAGATTTTGATCTTACAAAATCATACATATATCTAGTAAGAAAAGCACTTGCCAGATGCACTAATTACAGCATAAAGACCTAATGCTGCATGGTGCAGAGGGCTCTCTGGTCAGCACCTTGCAGATTTTATTCTAGTGGATTATACATACTGTAACAGATTCATTAGGGCACAAATAACCCAAAATAGAGTTGATGGAGGATATTTACTGCAAATAGCTGCTGTCTGACTGAATCCACAAGACTAAAGGTGATGATAAAAATAATTAGATGCTGCCAAATGTGGTATTCATAATTCTAAAGATAATGATTTTAGGATCCACTCTCAATCTACAGATCATTTCCAGACAACTTGGAATCTTAGAATACACTGTTGATTTGTTAACCATACCGCATACTTGGACTCAAATATTCTGCTCTTGCTACTTGAGTGGAATCAGGAGCTTTAACAGGTTACTGGAATGTATTTTTACTGTTTATGCAAAGCTGTGATTCCAGGGAGTCTGGTTTTCAAAACTGATGTCTGGAATCCTTTATCATCATCATTGGCTGATCGTAAACATGTTACATAGTCACCTCACCGAAGACATGGTTCCTGTCTCAAAGGGCTTACATTCTATGTGCAACATGACATGCCCAGGAAGGATCATGAACAGACTAACTGAGGTGTGGGGGAAGTTGAGAGGGAGAACAATGGTGACATTAAGAAGACTGCTGAGGTGTGGAAGTGCCTAAGCTGTTGCATTACATTATTTGTTTAACCTTTCTTGTCCGTTTCACTTCTCATAGGCAAGACAGCAGAAGTAAGTTTTTAGGAGGGATCTGACGGAGGAAGCTTGGTAGGCAGGAAAGCACTAAGTGAGCACAGAAGAAGACTAAGGGTATGTCTACACTATGAAATTAGGTTGAATTTATAGAAGTCGGTTTTGTAGAAAGCATTTTTATACAGTCGATTGTGTGTGTCCCCACACAAATGCTCTAAGTGCATGTAGTCGGCGGAGTGTGTCCACAGTCCAAAGAGATATTTGTGAGGGGTATTGAGACTAACATCACTGGTAGAACAGATAGGTTGGGCAGGATATACATGACACAGGACCTCGAAAGCAAAGACAGGAAGCCTGAACTTGACGTACAGTACAATAGGGAATCAGTGAATTGTCTCAAAGGATTGAGTGTGTGTGTGAGTTGGGGGGAGGGAAGATAGCTGAACCACTATGCTTTCACTTTATAAATGTCTTTAAAAATATTTTTGAGCTGTCTGATTATGAAAAAGTCACAGCTTTTCACCACAGGTCTCGGGCATCTCTTAGAATGATCAAATGCTTATCTAACTTTCTGAACAGATTCACCTCTGGGCTGAGAAGCAGCATGTGAAATCTGAGCCTAAGTGCCCATTCGCATAGGTTTTGTTTACACTTAAATTATGTTATGCCATAAGAAAACTGTTACAGCAAACTGAATGGGTTAGCTTACCCCATTTAACACTGAAGCCATGAGATGTTATTGACCCTTTAATAACTGGTCTGGTAGGAGGTCCCGGCCTGTCTGGACTTGTTGTGCAGACCAAAATTTCACTTGGACAACTCTTTCCTTCCACATTAGAAGCAATCAGCTGAAACAAAAACACAACTAATGTAACTATTCAGTTCTCTTTTCTGGCAGCTTTGCATGAATTAATCTAATATAGTCCATACAAATATTGTTTATTAAAATAGACAGCACTATCAAGTCACAGCAAATTGTGTATGATTCTAACAATAGGTAACTGATCATAAAATTGTTTCATTAGTAAGTCCCTTCTGAGTTTTTCTCTGGTCCCACCAGTACTGTGTTGCAGTAAATTAAGATAAGAAAATTCTTAACGTCTTTTTTAAAGCAAGTGTCACATGGCAATCCATTGTTATTTATCCACAGAGAAGGTAAATAATGGTAGCTTCAGAACGTATTACTGTTATTTGTACAGTATTACCATAGTGCTTAGGAGCCTAAGTTATGGACCAGGACCCCATGTGCTGTACAAACACAGAACACACAGCAACAAATACATGAGAAGAGTTACAGGGACATCTAACATATGCTAATATGCACTTATTGAAGCACAAAAGATGCATCTGAAGCATATGCTCTATAGGCCAAATATTGAAGTCTTTACTCAGGAAAATCTCCGAGTGACGTCAGTGGGAATTTTGCTAGACTGATTAAAGACTTCAGGATTTGGCTCTAAATATGTTGTACAGGAATTGAATATTGAATCAACTATGACAAATAAATACAAACTAGCAAGTTTTTCTACCTGGGAGTGTGGTGGGGTGGTGCCCCACCCCCCTGAGAAGAAGGGCTGAACCAGGCCAGAGAGGCTGCGCAGACCCGCAGCCAATCAGAGAGGGCCTGGGGAGAGCCAATCAGGGCAGGGGGAGAGGTAGCCAACCAGGGCCGGCTTAGGCCCTATATAAAGGCTGCCTAGTAAAGAGCATGGCATTCTCTCCCTGGTGGTCAAGGGAAGAGGACTGGCTCCTGAGCTGAAAGGTAGCACCTTGGACAGAGCAGTGCTGGGGAGCTCCGGCCAAGGAAAACCCCAGGCTGCTGGCCTAGCTACCAAGGGCCGGGCAGGTGCATAGGACCGAAGGGGAAGCAGCCCAGGGACAATAGCAGGGCAAGGGGAGAGAAGGAGGGCAGAGAGGCTGCCGCTACAGGGTCCCTGGGTCGGGACCCAGAGTAGCGGGTGGGCCTGGGTCCTCCCCTTCCACCTTGTGCTACACCTGGCTGAAGAGGAGCGTGGCCTGATCTAGGCTGTGGCTGGTCCCTGCAACAAGGGGCTAAACTCAGAGGCTGCAGCTGCCCACTACAGCAGGTGCAGATCATGGACTGCTGATAACACCAAACCCCTGGAAGGGGGTGAGACCAGAGCAGTGGGCACTGCCAGAGGGCAGTGTCCTGAAGTGGACATCACCAAGCAGGAAGCAATGCGGGTCTGGATGCCAACAGATGGCTGGGGAAACAACCGGCAGAGGGCGCTTTGCAACAGACAGAGCTAATTCCCAGATGTGCCAGCGGGAGGTGCAGTGGTGCTGAGTCCCAACCCCGTCACAGGGATCCTCAGCTAATCCCCTGATAACCCCCCTTTCAGTCATATCTGAGTCCTTTGATGGAAGATTACAAAGATCCTCTCTGCTGAGGGTAAAAAGTTGGATGGGTCTCCCTCCATAGCCAGTTAATATTACCCCCTGCAGTCAGATGGCAGTGAGGGTGTGTGTGTGTTACTAGAAACTGATGTAAGTTCTTGGAACAGCTAGTCCTGAAACCCACACGAGGAGAGGATATTCTTGACTTAGCCCTCAGTGGAGCATGGGATTTGGTCCAAGAGGTAAATATAGCTGAACTGCTTGGTAATAGTGACCATAATATAATAAAATTTAACAACCTTGTGGGGAGGAAAACACCAAAGAAGCCCATTACAACAGCACTTCCAAAAGGGGAACTACACAAAAATGAGGAAGATAGTTAAAGGGAAATTAAAAGGTACAGTCCCAAAAGTGAAATGCCTGCAAGCTACATGGAAACTATTTAAAAACACCAGAGAGCCTCAAATTAAATGTACACCCCAAATTAAAAAACATAGTAAGAAGACCAAAAAGGGGCTATCACTGCTTAACAGAGTATAAGAGGCAGTTAGAGGTAAAAAGGCATCCTTTAAAAATTGGAAGTCAAATCCTACTGAGAAATATAAAAGAGCATAAACTCTGGAAAGTCAAGTATAATTAGGCAGGCCAAAAAAGTATTTGAAGAGCAACTAGCCAAAAAGATGCAAAAACTAACAGCAAATTTTTTTTTAAGTACATCAGAAGCAGGAAGCTGCTAAACAATCAGTGGGGCTGCTGGACGATAGAGGTACGAAAGGAGCACTCAAGGAAGATATGGCCATTGCAGAGAAACTAAATGATTCTTTGCATTGGTCTTCATTGCAGAGAATATGAGGGAGATTCCCAAACCTGAGCCATTCTTTTCAGGTGACAAATCTGAGGAATTGTCCCCAATTGAGGTATCATTAGAGGACATTTTGGAACAAATTGATAAATTAAACAGTAAGTTCCCAGGACCAGACGGTATTTACGCAATGGAACTCAAATGTGAAATTGCAGAACTGCTTACTGTGATGTGTAACCTATCATTTAAATAATCTTCTGTACCAGATGACTGCAGGATAGCTAATGTGACAGCAATTTTTTAAAAAGGCTCCAGAGGTGATCCCGGCAATTACAAGCCAGTTAGCCTAACTTAAGTACCAGGCAAATTGGTTGAAACTACAGTAAAGAATAGAATTATGAGACACGTAGATGAACACGATTTGTTGGGGAAGAGTCAACATGGCTTTTGTAAAGGGAAATCATGCCTCACCAATCTATTAGAATTCTTTGAGGGGGTCAACAAATATGTGGACAAGGGTGATCCAGTGGATATAGTGTACTTAGGCAAAGTAGGCAGTCATGGGATAAGAGGGAAGGTTCTCTCATGGATTGGTAACTGGTTAGAAGATAGGAAACAAAGGGTAGGAATAAACAGTCAGTTTTCAAAATGAAGCGAGGTAAATAGTGGTGTCCCCCAGGGATCTGTGCTGGGGACAGGGCAATTCAACATAATCATAAATGATCTGGGAAAAGGGATAAACAGTGAGGTGGCAAAATTTGCAGATGATACAAAATCACTCAAGATAGTTATGTCCAAAGCAGACAGTGAAGAGTTACAAAGGGATCTCACAAAACTGGGCAACAAAATGGCAGATGAAATTCAATGTTGATAAATGCAAAGTAATGCACATTGGAAAACATAATCTCAACTATACATACAAAGTGATGGGGTCTCAATTAGCTGTTACCACTCAAGAAGAGATTGTGGAGTCATTGTGGCTAGTTCTCTGAAAACATCCCCTCAATGTGCAGTGGCAGTCAAAAAAGGTTAACAGAATGTTAGGAACAATTAGGAAAGTGATAGATAATAAGACCGAAAATATCATAATGCCAGTATATAAATCTATGGTACACCCACATCTTGAATATAGCGTGCTGATCTGGTTGGTCCATCTCAAAAAAGACCAATAAGGGCAACAAAAGCGGGGTATAGAACAGCTTCTGTATGAGGAGAAATTAAAAAAACTGGGACTTATCAGCTTGGAAAAGAGATGACTGACAGGGGATATGACAGAGGTCTATAAAACCTTGACTGGTGTGGAGAAAGTGAATAAGGAACTGTTTACTCCTTCATATAACAGAAGAACTAAGGGTCACCCAATTAATAGGCTGCAAGTTTAAAACAAACAGAAGGAAATACTATTTCACAGAACACACAGTCAACCTGAGGAACTCGTTGCCAGAGGATGTTGTGAAGGCCAAGACTATAACAGCGTTCAAAAAAAGAACTAGATAAGTTCATGGAAGATAGGTCCATCAATGGCTATTAGTCAGGGATGCAACCCGATGCTCTGAGTATCCCTAGCCTCCACTTGCCAGAAGCTAGGAGTGGACGACAGGAGATGGATAGCTCGATGATTGCCTGTTCTGTTCATTCCCTCCGAAGCACCTGGCACTGGCCACTGTCAGAAGACAGGATACTGAGCTAGATGGACCATTGATCTGACCGTTCTTATGTAAGACCAGCCCAGGGCTAAGTATGCTGCCCAGTCTGCTTACGAGGAAGGGACCAACATCAATATTTGTCTCAAACCCATCATGCAGTACTGGGTTGTGTTATCACTGCACTGTCAGTCCAGCCTTGAAAAGCCTAGTTTCAGTATATAAGTAACTTGCTAAACTGAAGCTACAGGAAAAACTACAGCCATCCTTTTTACTTATCTAGGGACAAGCAGCAGCATAAACCATGATAAACTCAAGAGCACAATATTACAGCAGTTCATCCACAACACCCTGACTCTAAAGTTCATGTAATTTTTAATAGTCTTATGTGACATCGAGAGATATTATGTAAATTTGTCTTTAATGCCTGAAGCAATCCTCTTTGCGCAAAACTTTTTGCTTCATCTTTGACCCACTAACGTTGTAGTGCATGTTTTTGAGATGAAAGAAATTTTACCCTCTTTTGAGTTTACAATATTCATACAAAAATTAAACAGGGCTGTTTTCAGATATTTACTCTGTAAAATAGTGGTTATGTGCTGGAAGCCCAGTGGATATGAACTTTAGAGGTAATAGCCTCTTTCCACACAATATGCAGTACTTGCAATAAAAAGTGCATGGAGTGATGCCACCTTGTGGAGAAATGATAAATTTACAGGCATGGGCTTTTCAAAGACCTGACAGCCTGGACTGTTATGTTAGCGAGCAGATATTTAACACTCCTCTTCCATAAAATCAGACATAGTAATCTTGGGCATTTTTATTAGTAAATAACACTCAGCACTTGTATTGTGCTTGACGTCTTCAAAGTACTGTATTAACGAGACAGACTTCTGAATTTTGTTATAAGTTAAAAGATATATTTTTATAACTCTTATAAAAATATATCTTAGGGAGCACGATCACTAGAAGAAGAAAATATAGGACATTAAATATAAACTTGTTAGACAATCAGAAATTCACACTTAATAGATGGGAAAGCTTCATTTTCCATATGTTGGGTGAACCTGTCTCCCTGAGTGTTTTCAGGACCTATTTCAGTGTTCCTGTCTGGTTTCCAAAAACAGTGTTTCTCTGTCCCAGTTTCTGTAACCAGTGCAGTTTGGCCACCTGAGGGAGTTTCCAACAGCTGAATGAAATGCACCACAAGGACCACTGGAGCCCTAAGTCATGCCGTTACATGTTGACACCTTGTCCTCGGAGGAGGCCTTCCAGCAGTACCCCTGCTGTACAAGCCCTTAACCCAGCACCTCCCCTATGTGCACATAGTGAAATCTACAGGGTAAGCCCTCCACCATTACACTCTGTGGTACAAAGGACTGTGTCCTCAATCAGTCTAAGCAATTAACATGTTCTGATGTAAAACATTTTAGCTATAACATTATCATTATTGGAAAAGAGGCCTGTCAAGGAAGGAGACACTTTTTCCACACCTATCAGGTTTTAATCAGAGGAAGGATTTGTGTTTGATAGCTCAGTTTTTCAGTGTTAAGGGGTTCTCATTGTGCAGATCGTTTCAAAATGCCCTGCAACAGAAAAAGGAAAGAAACAAACTTACCCTAAATTTGTATTGTGTGCTTCTTCTGAGATTTTTCACAGTACAGGTTAGCTCTTCTCCAGTGTACTTTGGGTGAAACACGCTATCCTAAAATTTTAATCAAGAACAAACCAAGTTTCTATATATTATCATCAGTATGTATAGATGACATTTGTATCATACAACACAACTACAATTCATCGTGTCAGTATGGAGTCCAAAAGTTTCTCTTGTTTTCTGTAATCTACCATTATCATGGTAATTATTTTCTAAAAGGGTAGAGTAACTAATTGAGCTGAATCATGTGTCATTTTGCTATAAAACAATGTAAGAAAGCAATTTGGTTAACAGTTTAATATATTTAATAGAAATGCAAGTGACAGTCTATTCCAAAAAGCAAGTATCGTACATAGACGTAGGCAGAATGTGGCAGACTGAATTGTTTTAAGGATGAATTACTCCAAATCCTATGACTTTTTCCTTGTGGATTTCTAAGTGGGATTCTGCATGACTCTGCATTACAGACTTGTACCTGACTTTGCTAAGTCTACGAGGTCCGTGTTCTGATGCGAAGCAGAACATTGTCATCTTAGTTATCCTTTCAGACGTGTGTGACTCAGGCATGAACAGCTGCGTAAGTCATACAACTCATGTATGTACACCTGCAAAAAGTTGAGCACACAACAAGATGTTGAGTGCCGCCATCTCCACCTGACTACAATGGGAGTTGAGGGCACTCAGCACTTCACAGGAGGGCTCAGGTCTTTGCAGGATCGCACCCTTACTCAATGATAAACTGTTTCTAGTGAGTCACCAATGTAACAGAAAGCTGTTTTTTCAAATGGAACTAGGAACACAATTTATTTGGATAATGAAAGGTTGAAAGAAAAAGAGAAGGTTTTTGTTTTGGTGATGCACCCCAGGAAATATCCCCTAAATTCAGACGCTGGTCTTTGCTTTTATTTAGTATTTTATTTTTATTTTTTTTTAAACTCATCCTTCTTTTGAGGAGACTTCAGTGAGATCTTGTACAGTAACTACGTAAATATCAGAACAGAAATGTACTCAATAATACAGGGCATAGTCTCTTCAGTGGGGTTGCACCTGTACAAGTGAGAAGAGAATTTGGTCCACGCTATCCACTTTATAATAATACTAACACAGAACTTACATTATCTTCCTCCTGAATTTCCAGGGTGTAGGAAATCACTTCTTCTGGTGTACATCCTTCTGCCTTATTCCACTGCAATGTGATCCACGTAACACCTGCTCGAACCAATCTTGGTGCAGAAGGGGTCTGAGGAATATTACCCGATGTGTAGCACACCACTTCCTGGCTGTACCCACTATACAGGAACAGAGAGAAAGAAGATATCACAATTTTTTTTTCCAAACTGCACTGTTTGCATATATTGGTATAGAAATATATTGTTATAATATATAGGCATATAAATGATATATAATCGCATACAAAAATATTACAGTAAAAGGACATTCAGACTGCAAAGTCAAGCACTCAGAAGTTAGGGAATGCCAGAATTAAGAATGCCTGTGCAACCTTAATTCAGACCCCTTGTCCACATGCATAACAACACAATCTTTAAGGACATGTTTGCATGCATTTATTTCTACAGGACCTCTGGCTCATTCAGTGCACAAAGTAGGGATGCTGCTCTCTGAGTGAGCAGTTAATCAATATTTGTTTTCTCCTCATTGTCCAGTATGTTGCCCCTATGACTTACTGCACTCCATCCAAACCCCGCACTAAACAGCAAATTATTAATTTCCTCACAGATATTTTTATGGATCTCATCACCATCAGACTGCTTCAAAAACATAAATTAATTTATCTCCCCTGTGAGGTAGGAAGGTATTATTAACCCCGTCTTAAAAATGGGAACTCAAGCACAAGAGTGAATAAAGCTAAAAGTGTCCACTAATTTTGGGTTCAAATCACAGCTCCTATGTACTTCAGTGGGAGTTGTGAGGGCTCAGCACTTCTGCAAATCTAGGGTCACAGAAAAATCAGGAATGCACAGTTATTAGCCACCTATAAAATTCTGGTTTAAATGACTGACTGACTTAGCATCACATAGAAACTCTCTGGCAAAAGGCAGAGCTAGAATTCTCCAGAACAACATTTAACTGCCTTAATCATGAGACCAGGGTTCTCTTCTCGCATTCCCATGCTGAATTTGCTACACATCTTCCAATTTCTGCAACAAATGAGGCAGGGATCCTGCAGACAAAAGCCTCATTCACTACACAACCCTGATTCATCCCCAGGATATGGCCCACCCTCTGCAATGAATAAGTCAGGCATCGTGTGGAAAATACAATGTGTGATCATGTAATTAAAGACTGTCTCATAAGGCACATGCACAGGCAACCTTAATTCTAGCATTTCTTAACTTTTGTGTGCTTGATTTTGCAATCTTAAGGTTTTCTATTTTTGTGTGCTTTTTAAAAAACTGAGAAAATTGCAAACAGGAAAAAAACCAGAAATTTCTTTATGTGGTCCCATATTGACACAGTTCCTTAGCAGGCTTTGAACCTTTTGATTTAAAATAGACCTCTGCCACTTGAGCTAACAGAGCAACTGTGAGTAGTAGAAGTCTGTTAACCTCTGTGCGGGCCAGCCATCAGCAGAGGATGAGAGACATACTGAAAGAGTAGGTTTCAGAGATATTTGCTGAGAACAGAGTAATGTTAGTACTCAGGAAATGAGGGTTCTCTTCCTGGTCTGGAGGGAAGTGTATTCTGGTAAATACAGACCCTTCTGCTCCTGTCCCCTCATATATCCTTGACAAATCTGTCCCCTTGTTTTCCTGTCCCTCCGGCTTCTATTTCCCTCTTCTCTTGTCCCACTCCCCTTCTGCTCTTGTCCCTATCAGCTTCTGTTCCATGGGTCTGTCCCCTGCTAGCCTGTTCCTCTCCAACCCCCTCTGTTCCTCACCCAGGTCTACACTACAGACCTATATCAGTACAACTACATTGCTCAGAGGTGTGAAAAATCCACACCCCCGAGTGACACAGTTATATTGACCTAACCCCCCCATGTACACAGTGCCACATCGACAGGAGAGCTTCTCCCATCAACATAGCTACCACCTCTTGGGGAGGGGGATTAACTACACCGATGGGAGAAGCTCTCCTGTTGGCATTGGAGTGTCTTCATTAAAGCGCTACAGCTGTACTGCTGTAGCCCTGTACGTGAAGATAATCCCCGAATCAGGCTGCTTCCTTTTCCTCCAGGCTACCTGGGTTCCAGCAGGGGGATCAGTTAGAGCATGGGAGAGACCGTCTATCTGCTCTCAGTTCCACAGCAGGCTCATGCTAAGGAGCAACTGTAGGAATAGTCCTGCTTAGCCCTGGGATAGAGCATGCTCAGTAGGCTCTCAAGGGTGGAACAGAGCTCTGTGGGGAGTAGAACATGCTCAGTGGAGATGGAATGTTTGGATAATTTTGCAATTAGCCTCTAACAAGCCTCCGTTGAGTAAATGCGCATAGCTACTTCTAGACAATTATCGGTGGCTTTTCACGGGGACAGCAAATGGCAATTCTCTGACTCTCGCCCCCTCCCTGCTAATTTTCAAGCCCTTGCTCCAAAGTATGAAGGCATTAGAGCTTCTCCACTAAAAGAGTTATAATATAAAAGGACTGACCATGAATATAACCGCCCCAACCCTCGGCCCACTCCCACCTCAATAATGTGAGTTGTGTGGGTGTAATGTAATGTGTGGGTTTTGGAACGTGTCCAGAAGATTAACAAATCTAGGCTCTGGCAAACCAGGGATGGGGAGGACACCTTCCAAAACTGAGCACCCTTCACGGACAATGCTCTGTCAGCAGTCCCCTCTCATTGATATTACACCTCTGCTGACAAGAGAGGGGGTATTTCACAGAGAAAAGATGATCTCTCGGGGTATGTGCATAAGGGAATCCATGTGCAAACTGTTGAGAAATAAAGGCCAATGATATCTAGAGGAAGAAGACATAGACATTAACAGAGCTGCTTTATTAAACCATATATGGCTAGGAACTGCATTTTCAGGACTTTTAAAATGGCAGAATTTTCCTCAGAAAAACACATACATATCTCTCTGGGTATCTGTATTTTTTCCTTCATTCTTTTATTTCCCTCCTCAGCTAAACATTCCAAGTCACTAAACAATGAAAAAGGACTAATTATTTTTAAAATAAGTATTTTGTAAGCTTCAAAAATTATTTTAGCTTCTTCAGTGTATATCCCCCTTCCCCCAGTGAGTTTGTATGTGGCAGCTAAAATCCCCACACAGGAAAACTATTGTGTATACTCTGGCATTCTAGCTGTTGTAACTTCTTCTGTCCAGTGGTTTCTAGCAGCTCCCTGATCTTGCAAAACCCATTAGCCAGAGCTCCCACCGATTCCCACCAATTTCCACAGGCCTGAACTTAACTCCAGGTGCGAGGGAATGGAGAATCAGGACCCACCTTGCTAAAATCCCCTTGAGCAGCGTTAGCCCACTCTTGCCCCTATCTGCTATTCCATTTGTTTTACTCTGCTGCTGGCTGAGCCACCTAAGGCTTGCCAAAGGAGGAAGTGAGTACAAACTCTGCGGTAGTGCTGAAAGAAGACAAAGGAACATCACTTTAAAAAAAAGTGGATTATTTTCCAAAATCTGTAACTCAACTTCCACAGGCTTGTTGCTTCTTTTGGTTCCCCAAGATCCCTAGTGGGAATTATACATAACAGATGTGTGTTCTTTTGGTATTAGAAACAGGCCACAGAACATCATTTAACACCTCCAAAGGGGTCCATCCTCTTAGATCCATTTCATCAGTCTGAAAACTTCAAGTTAGTTCCATGTGAGGTGAGTGAAAGTTCTCAGAGGATCTATTCTAAGTGCACTATTTGTAGAGCAATAAAACTTTAGCCATTTAATAGGGAGCCCAAAGGGGAAAAAAACTAGCAGCCTCTCAGTAGATACTGTCATTTAGAATGCCTTTGCCATGGCAGAGATAACATCGATAAGAAGTAACTTACCTAGTGCCTATGTCATTCTGAGCTGCTAATCTGAAGGTATAGCCCACAGCTGGACAAAGCTTAGTCAATTTGCAATGCTTTTGGCTCCCGAAGTAACATTCTCTGAAACCACTGTTTCTTTTTCCCTAGAAAGAAAATGATCCATAATTGTTTCTTCTCTAAACAAACCTAATGAAATAAATCCAGACATATTTTATTGATCATTTTATTGCTTACTTTCTTAAATGACCAATTATTGACATTAGGGTTAAACACCTTTGCACAAATTAGCACCAGCAATATAAAAGAGGTCTAAACAATTTAAGCCATGGCAACTTCATTTTAAATAAGTTTCTAGTGTGTATCGTATTCAGTCTGTAATCAGATTCCCACAGGGCTTCAGTCTTACTCTCGTGACACAGCTCTTCCAGTTCTGTCGCATCACTTATAGCGAATCCATCTACTTCAGTAACTCTTCCATTTATCCTATTTATGAATCAAAATCAGTATGAATACAAACCCAATTAGAGGTGAGATTTTCCCACAAGTCGGTGCCACCTCTCAGCCTGGCCAAAGAACTACACAGAGCCTGCAGCTACCAGTCCTTGTAGATGCTACCTTCTGACCTCAACTACAATTTTAATCCCCATTCTAGATCCTAATTTTTTCCCCACAAGGGGGCTCTCACTCCTCATGTTCTAGAACAGAGGTGGGCAAACTACTGCCCATGGGCCCGTCCTGCCTGGCCCTTGAGCTCCCGGCCGGGGAGGCTAGCCTCCGGCCCCTCCCCTGTTGTCCCCCGTCCCCTGCAGCCTCAGTTCGCCATGCAGCTAGCGCTCTGGGTGGTGGGGCTGCGAGCTCCTGCTGGGCAGCGCCGCTGCGTGGCTGGCTCCGGCCAGGCAGTGCGGCTGCCAGTTCTGCTGCTCTGAGCAGCATGGTAAGGGGACAGGGAGCAAGGGGGTTGGACAAAGGGCAGGGGGTAGTTGGATGGGGCAGAGGTTTGGGGGGCGGGGGGCGGTCAGGGGACAGGGTGGGTTGGATAGGTGTGGGAGTCCCGGGAGGCCTGTTAGGGGGCGGAGGTGTGGATAGGGGTTGGAGCAGTCAGGGGATGGGGGGGATTGGATAGGGGGTGGGGTCCCGGGAGGGGGCACTCAGGGCACAAGGAGCAGGGGGAGTTGGATGGGTGGGAGGTTCGGAGGGGGGCAGTCAGGGGGCGGGAAGTGGGAAGAGGTGGATAGGGGGCGGTGGCCAGGCTGTTTGGGGAGGCACAGCCTTCCCTACCCGGCCCTCCACACAGTTTCGGAACCCCGATGTGGACCTCAGGCCAAAAAGTTTGCCCACCCCTGGTCTAGAAGGTACAACATACGAGCAATATTCTACAGAGGGTCCGACCTTTGGCTCCACAGCACAAAGCACTCTTTACTGCCACCCTAAAGGTGCAGCTAAGTCTTCGCCCACCAGAGAGGAATATTTGGGTGGTGCAAAGCTGATATAAGAATAAGTGGCATGCCATGGATAGGAAGGGTGTTTATTAGGGATTGGAGAGGTGACGCAAGGCAGACAACATACTCAGCTGTTGCAGTGCCTAGCTGCTGGAGGTCTAATTTAGAGCACCTTTGAAGCTGCCCTAAGTAATGCTGGGAGTCATTTCAGGCCTCAACCTACCCAGGCTTGGAGGAACAGCAAAGGGGCATAAGAGACCCTTTCCCCCCCACGTCTTCCCTCAGCTGCATCAAGGGTAAACTCAGTGCAACTAAGGATTGAGTCTATGGTTTCCAGAAGCCTTTCCCTCCCCCATCCCCTTTTTAATGAATAATTCCCAATCCAATCCCACTCTTTAAATACTTCATTCAGTGAAAGAACTGAGCTCAGCTTTACACAAATATATTTCCTCGATATCCTGGACTTTCCTATTGTAAGCAACTTTGTTTGTACATCTGGTAACAATCTCCTTGGAAATCACTTAGGTTCTGAATTTAAAGGGGATCTGAAAAAGAGACTGCTTAAACCTCAAGTAATGTGACTGGTCTGTAGTGCAGTGGCTTTGAGAGGACTTTTAGCTCTTCAGTTTATGAAATATTAATGTAAAATTCATTGAGAATAAGGTTCTGAAGTAGCAGGACACGAGAACAGAGCACAGTCTCCTCTCCCAGGGAAGGAACAGTCATGCTATTGCCCTAAAATTGACCCACGAGCAAACGTAATCCTAATCTCTGCAATCTCTTCTAATGTGAAAATCCCATTATACAGCTAGTTATTTTTGTCACCCTTCTCTGGGCCTTTTTAACTTTGTCTTCTATCTGGGTAAAATTCACACTGTGTGGAGGGCCAATACAAGAGCTGTGTGTTTCATGTACTGAATGCTGGGTAATAACATGAGAGGCCTCCATGTTTCTAAAATTAAACTGGCTCTTTATTGAAGAGAACTATTTACAGAGATGCTGCAACTGCACCAAGCAAGTAAGCCACCTGCAAACAGACTGACCTCCCGGTGCTTCCTCAAAACTCTTCCTCCTACAACCTATGTTCCCCTTTCTCCAAGTGCCATGCAGGTTGCACCACTAAATCCTAGTTTGAGGGTTTCAGTGACACCTAAGTGGTGAATAAATCTTGTGCTGGCACCTCGGCAAAGGGGAGAATTTCACTCTTTCCTTCAGACTGCAACATGGAGAAAAAAGCATAAGAGACGGAAAGGACCAGAAAAGAAATTTCTTCCCCAGGCACAAAGCCTGAATAGATGAATTTGGTGCAGGGGCTTCTCATGAAATCCTCCCCCAGCAAGCCAAAGCAGTAGAAGGTGTGAATGGCTGCTGTCTCTAGCTGCAGCTTCATTAGCCCTTCCCCCCATTCCTTCCCCAGCCCAAGATTCAATTACTGGAGTCAGATTTCAGAGTAGCAGCCGTGCTAGTCTGTGTCCTCAAAAAGAAAAGGAGTACTAACAAATTTATTTGAGCATAGGCTTTCGTGAGCTACAGCTCACTTCATCGGATGCATTCATTGGAGTGTAGCCCATGCAGGGTGCTCACATCAGTGTATTGGTGGAGCTTAAGCCTCTGGCACACTGGTGAGTCATACATAGAGTTCCCCAAATTGTGCCTCTCTCCCCCACACAATGAAATTCCATCAAATGAATGATGGACTTGTCTACACTGGCAAGCTTCTGCGCAGCGCTGCAAAAAAAGCCACCTCGACGAGAGTCATAAGGCTATTTGCTCAGAGGCTCCAGCGCTCTACTGCCAGTGTAGACACTTGATTGCTTTCTGCGCTGTATTTGGCCTCCGGAGCTGTCCCATAATAGTGACCACTCTGCTCATTGTTTTGAACTTGGCTGCCCCTCCCCTTTCAAAGCACCGTTTCTGAGGGCCCTTGCATGCTGTGCTGATCTGCTCTGGGGCACAAAGCAAACCATGAATGTGGAATGCTCCTGCTGTGGAACATATGTGAGTGAGTGACAGATTGCTGTGCAGAGAGCCCAGGGAGGGAGACGGGGGCTGATGTCCGGGTTTCCCCCTCCCCCTGCCTCAGGGCTGGTTGCTTCCTGCCACTCTCTGTCCCTCAAAACACACTGTCTCTCTCCCCACCTCCATAAACACACACACACAATCCTCCCCCCCACCCCGCCCACTTCAGTTGAAAAGCAGCTGGCAATGTGGTAGGATGCCCATGGAACAACGGGATTGGGAAACCTGCATCATGTGATGCTGTGCCTGCCCCACGAGGCATTGCAAACCCTTCCCAAAGCACCCTGCAGCCAGCTGCACTGTGGGATAGCTATCACAATGCACTGCTGTCTTTGCCAATGTGGATGTTCTCCAGCGTCACAAGCAGCAACAGCGGTTTAAGTCCAGCATTTTAATAAAAGTGGTATAACTTGTGGCACAGAAACTTGCCAGTGTAGACATACCCTATGTCTAGAGGCCTCTGCAGTTGTGGAAGAAGGGCCAGGATCTTCCCCTGGAGGGAGTGGGACCTGTAATTTTGTTAGCATCAGAGTGTTCTGTCCAAGGATTCTACAAACTGATAACACTTCTGTAACTATTGAACCAAACTACCTTAGTGTAACTGACACTGATCCTGCAAGGATCATTTACATACTGTAGTCACCTGAAAGAAGTGAAATGGCTGCACATATTAACCTTGCACAATACGTTAAAAGCAACCAGTTTATTCCCAGAAAGATGTTTGCAGACCTCAAATAGGCACAATCACAGAAAGATGATTCCAGGAGCATCTTTCATATACTTTAGGTGACTGCATTTCCATAGCAATGATAGTGGACCCAGCTCTCCACTCCATGCGGCAGTCAAACACTTCTATTTTGATCGGGTAGCACTTTGCACTCATCAGGCACATATACACACTATATGCATGATGCACAGTGCAGTGCCCTGCAGAATCAGGCTCTGTTTTGTAAAGGCTACAGAAGCACATGAAAGGGCCTATGTCACAACTCTGAACTTCTAGTTCCTGAGAACGCAACAAGGAGAGTGTAGCACATCTAGAAAGTATATGTATAAAAGCTCAGAACAATCATGCAGACCTCCTGTGATACACAGAACTTGAGAGTCACATGAGGGATGTTCAACACATTGACAAAAGCCCTATCTTACTTTTCGTCATACAGTACCATTCTCCATTTGCTCAAGAACTCAGTTTAGTGCACAATCTATTAAGACATTTCCCAGCTGCCCTTGTTGTAATTCTGCTACACAGCTCAGCTAAATTAAGGAAACAACACTTTAGGATTTCAGAGTAGCAGCCGTGTTAGTCTGTATCCACAAAAAGAAAAGGAGTACTTGTGGCACCTTAGAGACTAACCAATTTATTTGAGCATAAGCTTTCATGAGCTACAGCTCACTTCATCGGATGCATACAGTGGAAAATATAGTGGGGAGATTTTATATACACAGAGAACATGAAACAATGGGTGTTACCATTCAGACTGTAACAAGAGCGATCAGGAAAGGTGAGCTCTTACCGGCAGGAGAGCGGGGATGGGGGAGGGGAGGAACCTTTTGTAGTGATAATCAAGGTGGGCCATTTCCAGCACTTGACAAGAACAGTAGGGGGAGAAATAAACAAGGGCAAATAGTCTTACTTTGTGTAATGACCCATCCACTCCCAGTCTTTATTCAAGCCTAAGTTAATTGTATCCAGTTTGCAAATTAATTCGAATTCAGGATTTGTGACTCTTATCTAAACTGATGCTTATTTAAAAGATACTTATAGCTAGAAGTAGTTTATGACATATTAAAATCAGTTGACAAACACAGTTATTGGACAGAAAACATCTTGGAGAAAGAATGGTAGGCGACGCTTCGCAGTTCAGGGGCAGCATGTCTCAGTATCTAGGTTACGCAAAATCTATCCACCACACCCACTGTATTAACAAAAAGAAAAGGAGTACTTGTGTCACCCTAGAGACTAACAAAATAGCTCACCTTTCCTGATCACTCTTGTTACAGTCTGTATGGTAACACCCATTGTTTCATGTTCTCTGTGTATATAAAATCTCCCCACTGTATTTTCCACTGTATGCATCCGATGAAGTGAGCTGTAGCTCAAGAAAGCTTATGCTCAAATAAATTTGTTAGTCTCTAAGGTGCCACAAGTACTCCTTTTCTTTTTGTGGATACAGACTAACACGGCTGCTACTCTGAAACCTGTATTAACAAAGTGCAAGTTAGTAAGTGCCAGGTTATTAAGAGAAGGTCTTCTTTTTAAGAAACACACTTCTGCAGACTCAGATTCTTTTAATGATGATTTTATTGTACAACCCTTTAAAAACTTTCCTGATTCTACTACATTTGATGCATTTGCAGCAGTGGTTTTTGTTCCTCTTCTTTTTTCTTTGAACCTCAAGTTTATTTGATTATTTTTCTTTGATTATTGGTTTATAATGATTATTTATCTGACAGACAAATGCGGACCTGAATGAAAATTCTGCCTTTTGCTCCCCTCACTAAAAAAAACCTCTTGTAGATTCGCGTGAGCGAATGATGAGTGGATTTATTAAGACATACAGTAAGGGGAGTCCTGGCTGAAAATGAAGCAGCCACGGGTGGTTCTGACACAGCAGTATAAATGGTAATTTCTGAATTAGGAGCAAAGGGTCATCTCCAAAGAATTCCAGCATATTATATCATGCAACTATAATTTTCATAAAGTTTGGTCAAACCTTTGTAATTGTGCAATCTCTTCCCCAACCTCCCCTTCCTCCCCGCCCCCAAAAACCCTCAGCATACAGTAGATGACAATGTTCAACTTTATAACAACATAAATCTGTTAATGTATAAATTTGCTGGCAGAGCTGGTATTGCACATGATGATGACCTAGTCCACGTTTATTGGTATTTACAATTACTCAGACTGTCTAGCATTTCAGATTCTATTGGCACTAATTGGAGAGGCTGGCTGATATTTCTAATGATCCTGGCATTAACAGCCTGAAAATAGTCCTTTTTTGAGATTTATGAAAGCTTTAATGCTGGCATAATTTTGGAGAACAACGGACAAGCTGGCACTGGCTGCTGTCCAGGAGTCTTACAATACTCCCAGAACCCCACCTCTTATCCTTCAAATATTTAGCTTCCAAGTTTTAATCTTATAAAATTTCATAAATTGCTTTCCACACACCTCATCGTTTCCTCAAACACATCGCTTCAGAGGGAGGAAAGACATGCCCTGTGACCCGTTCACTACTCCTTCTTTCTCCAGTCCTAAATTCCAAGATGCCCAATTCCACTCCTGATCTTTCCAATAGCAAACATCTGCTGCAGTGAGAGTCAAGGCCTGCTCCATGAAACTGGAACAACGCAGCTCCACCAGTCTGGTAGAAGTTGCAAATTAATTATAATAGAGAGTAACTGCAACCAGCTGAGTGGATTCCAGAAGGAAATTAAAGTTTTTGTCCCTGTATATTGGAAAGGACCTTTAAAAAAAAAAAAAAAAGCAGGAATGCCTTTGTATGTTCTATTATTAATCTCAGCCCAGTCATCATTTACCTTAGGTTTAGTGCAGGGGTGGGCAAACTTTTTGGCCCGAGGGCCACATCTGGGTATGGAAATTGTATGGCAGGCCATCAGTGCTCATGAAATTGGGGTTGGGGTGCGGGAGGGGGTGAGGGCTTTGGCTGGGGGTCCGGGCTCCGGGGTGGGGCCAGAAATGAGGCGTTCAGGGTATGGGAGGGGACTCCAGGCTGAGGTGGTTGGGTGCGGGGTGGTTGGGTGAGGGCTCCAGCTGGGGGGTGAGGGCCCTGGGGTGGGGCTGGGGATGAGGGGTTTGGGGTGTAGGAGGGTGCTCCGGGCTGGGACCGAGGGGTTTGGAGGGCGGGAGGGGGATCAGGGCTGGGGTAGGGGGTAGAAGTTCCGGGGGTGGGGCGGGGGAGGCTCTGTGCAGCGTTTACATCAAGCAGCTCCAGGAAGCAGTGGCATGTCCCCCCTCTGGCTCCTACGTGGAGGTACGGCCAGGTGGCTCTGGTGCATCCTTCTCCATTGGCAGGCACCTCCCCTGCAGCTCCCATTGGCCGTGGTTCCTGGCCAATAGGAGCTGCGGGGGAGGTGTTTGGGGTGGGACCTTGCGGACCAGAGCCCCCTGGCTGCTCCTACACGTAGGAGCCAGAGAGGGGTCATGCTGCTGCTTCCAGGAGCCATGTGGAGTGCCCCCAACCCTGTTCCCTGGCTGGAGTGCCAGACTGGGCCAAGCCCCAGACCCTGCTCCCCAGCGGGAGCTCGACGGCAGGATTAAAATGGCTGGTGGAACGTAGTTTGCCCACCCCAGTTTAGTCAGTGTCTGTTCAGAAGGAGATAAGGGAAAATCTGAGCCACAAGGAGCAGTTTTCACGAATGGCTCGTTCACTGCCATGCTTATTATTGCTGACCTCATATCACAGGGTGCCCATCTGAATTCCAAAAGAGTTGAAAAGGGGGCCCAGTTCTGATCCTTTCAAAGGCAAGGGGTGTTTTTCTATTAAGCAGGACTGGGTATATAGCAGTAAGCATTAAGTTGGAGCAATACTTAGTAAGATGCACAGATTTTATTGTTAAAGACCAGGCATTATTAAACCTTCAGCTATTTTAGGAAAACCATTTTTTACTAGTCAGACTCTGACACCTTTACAGGTCTAGGAGCTCATATGAAAAAGAAAAGAAAGGTGCCACTCTAATCTTTGTCATTCTTTACCATTTTCAAATTCTACTAAACAAACAAGCAAACCAACAAACATTAAAGCCAGCCTAATCCAAATAGGAAAACAACAACAACCCCCACCCCCCCGCCCCGATTCCTAGTATGGATTGCAGTGGGGAATGTGTTGATGTTCTTAGTCTTCAGTTTCTTCTTGCCATATTGGTAGCAGATCCTGCAGCTTAGGAAAACCCTTCAAATCCCTCATTTGGGGAAAAGAAGAAGAAACCAGGGTAAAATTGGCATATAGAAATATTGAGGAAAGTAATAACGCTCCTGCTATGTGACTAGGATGGGACACCCCTTGACTTCACTATCTGAGAGCACAACTCAGTAAGTCTCACCACCTTTCTAGCAAGAAAGCAATATCTGCAATTCCGTTAAAATAGCAAATGCCAATTTATTTGTGCTGTGATCTAAAACTAGTGATCCCAAAGGGTTAGTGAGGATTTTGGAAATCCCCACAAGAAGATGCAGGAAACCAGATAATAAAAACCACACCCCGCTAGGTCAATTCAAGTCTCTTCGTCTAATAAAACCTGTATCCCTTGAGAAGAAACAGTTTTAGAAGAGAATATTAACCCTATACCTCTTACACAGGCTCTCAGGTACCACCATCATATGCCTGGTACAGATAAAAACTGTCCAGAATCCAAGCTGGATCCTGTCCCAAATCACCCACTTATATGAAGCATTAGGCTGCATGACTGGGCCTTCTGGATAGTAACTGCAACATTTATTCTCTGTCCTATTGAGAAAATAAAATGATAACACACAGTACATGTAATGATCTGCTCTTTTTGGAAGACAAGAAAATCTGACAGAATGTTCTTTGGATAGCTACTTGAGTCACTTCTGGGGAGCCTTGGGAATGTGGTATGTACACCCCACACAAGGGCAGTTCTGTAGTCCTGCAGAATGCGTTGTTCGTGTGCTATGTCCTGATGAAGTGCTAATGACCAGCTGTAATCTTTAAATAAGCACAACCCTGGAAGTTTCAGTGACCGTGGCCATCAATGGATTTAAAGTGCAGTCCTCTTGCTGCATTTTAGGGTACTGCCTAGTCCCTTGACTGGCCAGTGGCATATCCCTTCTGCAGTTTATTTTTAAATTTGAAAATGGTGCTATCTGCATTCCTGGACGCATTTTAAATGCTCACAATCTAACCAAAGACAGCTTGTAAAACAATAAGATATTGCTTCAGGCAGAGTTTAACATTAGACACACCCCAAGGTTTGAAACATACCACAGAGTGATAGCACCTGTTACTGGTTGCTGTTATGAAGTGTTAATAAGCTGCTAAAAAACCCATCCCTAGTGTGAACAGATTGCATGCTTTGTTCAGAGGTGGTTCTGTGGCAGTGGCAGTCCCATTCTTTTTCCAGGGGGAATGTGCCAGTTTGCATGACTTTTGGCCCGGTGCCTTCCCTGGATCAGTTTTATTGCTCTCTGGTTTTCACAATGCCAATTTTGTTTCTGTAGCGTGAGGTTTTATTCTTCCAGGAGTAGGTCTGATACTCTGTATTGCACTTCCCATGTTCAGAGGGCTTTTCACGGGGAACTCTCACGCCATCCCTCATTATGAAGGGGTGTAATTTTTTGAAGGCAGATTACCATTCTCAGGGTGGGTTTCTAATTGTATTTATTTGATAGATTTCTCATTCTCCATTCATGCAACGTTCCTTCTGCTTTACAGACACAATTTAATTTCCTTCTCATCACTGATTTTCCTGTGTTTATATTTTATTCTGTGCCCTGTAGCTAATGAATGTAGCTCTAGCTGAGACCTGGCTAAGCCTTTGCTGTTGCCTGGCAAATGTTCTCCTCTTCCCCTATGTATTTGTGTCTTGATTTCACGGAGATACAGTACAGCATTGTAACAGAAAGTCTGTGCTTACTCTTACATGCATTTGGCATAACTATGTGAGAGGGTATAGAATACTGAATGTGCGCTCTGCTATGTACTTGGATGCCATAACTTGTGTAGTGAAATATGTACGTAAGTATACAGAGACATCAGAACTGCTGAAATGTCAAACGAAGGAGTCAATATCTTGCCTTCCGGAATACATTTCTTTCAGATGGAAAAACAAGATCCTGCAGAAACAACTGTCCTCTTGCACATCACCTTCTGTACTCTGGACCATAATCTACTTTCAGGTCACACATCAATTCAGCAGTCCATTTCTGTCTGCTAATATTATTTTTTTTGTCAATACACTTCAATCTATGCATTAGCTTTCTGACAACTAGGGTACTGCAACAGCCATCTTGTTTACTCCCCACTTCCAGTAGCTCTATATTTTAATCCACTCAGAGTCATGTCAAACCATTATGAGGCATGCCAAATTAATTTATTGTGTGCATTATTCTCTCATGTTCACTGGCTGAGGATCCACTCATGGATCCAACTTCAATGTTATTACGAGGGAAGAAATGTAATCTAGTAAACTAGACCAAAGGTCTGGGAGCCAAGACTCAGCTGAAACACTGTGTTGATTGGAGCAAGTTACTTGAGACTCTCTGTACCTTAACTTACGCTTCTGCAGAAGAGTAGTAGTATTACACACTTTTAAAAGATAAAAATACTATGTAAATGCAAAGTATTCTTCTTCTTCTTTGTCAAAACCCTTTCTATGTTATTATTTAAGAGCTCTGTAACAGCGAGAATGTTTTTATTGACTTCTATGGGCTCTGGATCAGGCTCTAAGGCAGATGATGCAATTTACACCCTAACCAGGTATTCACATTCTATTAATGGTATGCTATCGGTTTCTGCTCTCTTTCATTCTCTTTTTGCATGTTTTAGAAATATCCCATATTTTGGCACCTCACCCTGGTTTGGTGATAGTCTCCCATTGAAATGAAGAGGAGTTCTGCATGAGAAAGGTTGGTTGGCACTATTTGGATCCGGTTGCAGAAGGTGTGATGTCTTGCAGGACTTATGCCTCTGATTATCCTGGCATAGATCTTTTTGGTTCTCCTGACTTGTTTTCTGCTTTATTCTCATTTTCATTTTCTGCTCTGCCTTCCCTGGATTATGGTGCATGAATGTGTGTCTGATGCTGAACAAGTAATATATGAGAATAATCAATAGAAGGATTTTTTCCCCCCACTGAACTCTTCTCCAGCTTGCATTTTATTTTATATTTTATTTTATTTTTAATGGTTGCTAACCTTTCCTTCCATTGTGCACTGTGGGCAGTGAGCCATTCTGCAGCTATTGTTTAATTTATTTAGTTCAGTGGGTTTCTCTTCATTCAGGGCACACTTGCTGTGATATTGCATAGAATGAATGTTTGTATAATGTGTGCTTCCAGACGTCAGACGTAGTATAATAATCTGGGAATATGTCAGTAGCCAGCAATTGAAGACTGCTCACAAAATAATACCCTTATATAAGGCAGGTAGATGTTTTTCACACAGCATAACTAAACAACTCCTTCCAGACCTCCCATTCCTGCTTTTGGCACCTCATTTCATGCTGGCCCCAAGCCTGGAAGCCCCTCTGTGATCCCACTGTGATTCTGTCCTCACATCTGTAAAGTCTCCTTTCAATACACACTTATTCCATGAAGATTATATTCCCTAGACCTCCCCTTGGAAAAGTGGTGCCAAAATAGTACTGGCATAATGGAAGAAAACAAGAGGCATGCTCAACAATTCTGCTCCATCAGCTGCTTTTTTCACTGCCCCCCCACCCCACCCCATGGATAAATTGTCTACTTAAAATATAAGCTCTTTGGGACACAGACCGCATCTTCTTTTTATAGTCTCTGTAAAGCAACCAACAGCGTGGCCACTATATAAATGATAACAGGTTTCAGAGTAACAGCCGTGTTAGTCTGTATTCGCAAAAAGAAAAGGAGTACTTGTGGCACCTTAGAGATTAACCAATTTATTTGAGCATAAGCTTTCGTGAGCTACAGCTCACTTCATCGGATGCATACTGTGGAAAATACAGAAGATGTTTGTTTTTATACACACAAATCATGAAAAAATGGGTGTTTATCACTACAAAAGGTTTTCTCTCCCCCCACCCCACTCTCCTGGGGTATTATAAGCTATTACCAGCAGGAGAGTGGGGTGGGGGGAGAGAAAACCTTTTGTAGTGATAAACACCCATTTTTTCATGATTTGTGTGTATAAAAACAAACATCTTCTGTATTTTCCACAGTATGCATCCGATGAAGTGAGCTGTAGCTCATGAAAGCTTATGCTCAAATAAATTGGTTAGTCTCTAAGGTGCCACAAGTACTCCTTTTCTTTATATAAATGATACTATTAATTTGAAGTCAATAGGAATTTTCTATGAGAAAGGACTGCAGGATCAGATTCTAAGCTCTTTGGGGCAGGGATTGTGTTTTTGTTGTGTGTCTGACCCCTAGCAGAGTGGGGTCCTGGTCCGTGACTGGGGCTCCTAGACACTACTGCATTATAAATAAATTAATTAATAAACTCATTGCACCAAACACCTGATCAGGAAATAAATGAACGTATAAGGTGCAAAATCAAAATGCTACACACAAGAACACGTACGGAAAATCAACTTCCCCATCTTTCCTTTCTATTGAATGCCATCAGGAGTTCATTTTCCTATGGTTTGCTTCTCCAGTGTTTGATTCTTTTTCTTTACACAACACATCCATCAAATCAGAATGTTATTTAATAAGTAATTTCATTTTTTGATGTTTCTGTAACTAGTTACCACTCACCTCATCCCACTCTAGCAGGTAGCTGGTGATTTTTGAACCGTTGTCAATGGGTGCCTATAAACAAAACAAACAAACAAAACATGAGATCTTGGAAAGACGTTTACAAACACATTTCCTTCCCCCAGCCAAATGGCTACGTTTTAAAATGAAACCAGAGATCTTGTTTTGCACACAGCTTGGCAAACATTTTAGTGGATAATAACAGGATGAAAGTAATTAAGTACATTTTAAAAAGTAAGTCATTTTAGTGTTTGTGAAAGGTACTACATTAAGAGATCACAAATATGATGTCTTTAAAAAACCAAAAACCAAACCTACAGCATGGGCAGCAGCAATGCAAGCTGTCATATTATCTGGCCATTATGCCTCACCTGGAGGGACCAGATCTTGGGGTTTGAGGGCTGTCCAGATGCCACATTCTATTTAATCATTGAGAATGCCAACAAAGTGCTCAGTAGTGCCACCTGTCTACCAGGAAGTGAACTGAAATTGGCAAAATTATGGGTAGGCTTGGAAGGATTAGATTTTTATTGGTAAATGTTGGCAAACGCCGATTTCACTCTACACACACAAACCGACAAAAATATTTCCATGGATAATAATCAAAATATACAGATCAGCAAAGTAAGAAAAACGCTGCTTGAGAACTTAATAGTCATTCAGGATATTTACTTTGTATATTTTGACGTGATGTTGACAATTTGTATTTTAACAATTATATAGTTTTAACTTTTTGAATCTCAACATGTACTGTCATAAAATAATTATTGTCTGGTCGTCCTCCCCCCCAATTTTCCTTCAACTGTGAACAGTTAAATCAATAAAAATAAAAAATGCTTAAAAATAAACACTGACAATGTCCATCTAAATTAAAATAAATAAATAAATAAAATTTAATTCTGCCAACCCTAATTATAGATCATCAAACAGACATCATATGGTAACAAAATACCATCACTAGTCAACAAAGTTTGGATTTAGAACTGGCAAATGGTTTCAAATCTTATTTCCAAACCTCTAATACATGCAGTTCCCCAATATATGTAATTTTTGAATATTATTTTAGGATATCTCAAACAATGCAATGAAATATTTTAAAACACATAATTCCCCCAGTGGAAATCAACAGAATCACAGCACTAAATAATTTAAAATGGTTACGTGATTATAGGTAACTGTATTTCACTTTGTTTTTCTAGGTTTCAGACACTTTATGTCACTTACCTTCCATTGTAAGGTTAGAGAACTTTTGGTCCTGTGTGAGGATTTGGGTGGAAAAGGACATTCTGGAGCACAGCTGTGAGTGGTGAAGCTAATTGGTTCTGAACAGGATCCCTTTACTGAATTGTACACTGCATATACCCTGAAAATGAACACATATGAATTTATGAATTTGCTGACAATTAAAAAAGGAGCTTTGCATTTTCTCAACCACAGCATTTCACTAGCAAAGAATTCATACTGCCAAACTGCCATGATTTTTCACATCTCAGCTCTCCCTTGTATATTTTATTCAGTATGAGTGTTCAGAATAATTCACAGCAGAAGGTATGTATTATAGTGCTAGTCTAACTACTTCCACAAACTAATCTTTCCATTGGTGGAAGTTTCCGCCACCATTTTTCTTGACTACTGCAAATATTTGGCCCACAATGCTAGAATCTTCTTGAGGATATAGCAAGAGATGGCTCAGAAACATGGGGTGAACTTTATTAACCCATTTGCTGCTGAACTGGCATTCAACTCTCATTCAGCAATGTTAATTTAAGTGCAGTATCCACAAGAATGTGCAGTTTGCCTCTTATAGCTGGTTGTCAGTAGAGTTTGTAGATCCTGGACTAATATGCACAGATCCTGGGTTCAAGATTTGCTGTGCTTTGTGTACTTGGGAGGAGGAAGTTTACACAGTGGTCAAACACATTTCCTTCAAACAAGCTACAGCTGAACATCAGCTTAACTTCAGTACCTGAAAAGATAATAGAGCAAATAATCAAGCAACCAATTTGCAAACACCTAGAAGATAATAAGGTGATAAGTAACACCCAACATGGATTTGTTAAGAACAAATTGTGTCAAACCAACCTAATAGCTTTCTTTGACAGAGTAATAAGCCGTGTGGATGGGGGGGAAGTGGTAGATGTGGTAAATCTTGACTTTAGTAAGGCTTTTGATACTGTCTCGCATGACCTTCTCATAAACAAACTAGGGAAATAGAGCCAAGATGGTGCTACTATAAGGTGAGTGCATAACTGGTTGGAAAACCATTCACGGAGAGCAGTTATCAGTGGTTCTCAGTCAAGCTGGAAGGGCATAACGAATGGGGTCCTGCAGGGATCAGTTCTGGGTCCAGTTCTGGTCAATCTTCATCAATGATTTAGATAATGGCATAAAGAGTACACTTATAAAGTTTGTGAACGATCCCAGGCTGGGAGGGGTTGCAAGTGCTTTGGAGGATAGGATTAAAATTCAAAATGATCTGAACAAACTGGAGAAAAGGCCTGAAGTAAATAGGATGAAATTGAATAAGGACAAATGGAAAGTACTCCACTTAGGAACCAACAATCAGTTGCACACATACAAAATGGTAAATGACTGCCTAGGAAGGAGTGCTGCACAAAAGGATCTGGGGGTTATAATGGATCATAAACGAAATATGAGTCAACAGCGTAATACTGTGGCAAAAAAAGCAAACATCATTCTGGAATGTATTAGCAGGAGTGTTGTAAGCAAGACAGAAGAAGTAATTTTTCCACTCTACTTCATGATAAGGCCCTCTGCTGGGGCACTGTGTCCAGTTGTGGATGCCACATTTCAGGAAAGATACCAATCTTTCAGAGATTCCTGAGGAGAGTAACAGAAATGATTAAAGGTCTAGAAAACATGACCTATGAGGAAAGATTGAAAAATTGTTTAGTCTGGAGAAGAGAAGACTGATGGGGGACATGATAATAGATTTCAAGTACATAAAAAGTTGTTAAAAGGAAGAGAGTGAAAAATTGTTCTTTTTAACCTCTGAGGATAGGGCAAGAAGCCTGGCCTTAAATTGCAGCAAGGGAAGGTTGGATTGGACATTAGGAAAAACTTCCTGTCAGGATAGTTAAGCACTGGAACAAATTGCCTAGGGAGGTTATGAAATCTCCATCATTGGAGGTTTTTAAGAACAGGTTAGTTCTGCCTTGAGCGCAAAGGAGTGGACTAGATGACCTATTGAGGCCCCTTCCAGTCCTACACTTCTATGATCATTAGTCCAGACATTCCTCTAACCACAGTTGGCATCGCTTCCTCTTCAACGCCAACCCAGAGGATCCCCCTCACTCCCAACTTGTCTCTCTCTTCTTCAGGTAGAAAAAAGTGAACTGTGAGCTAGAAACTCTCCCATTTCTCCTGGACCTTCAAGGGAGTCACGGGTGCCTGCTCACTTTATCTTGTGCCTTTGTGGATCCACCAGGCAGAATCACTGCCCACCGCAATCCCAAGAGTCTTCTAGAAGTACCAGAGTGTAACCTGACCCTCCATAAAAGTGAGACTAGATAACTTTTTCTCTCTTACTGTAGGTGTCTAGGAGTCCTCTGAAGGCTCCCTAGCTATTTTACTAGACTTAGTTTAGCATTACGTTCCTTACAGGTTTAGTGCTGAGCTTGAGGGGCTTCCTAGTTTCTGCAGACAGTGTGTATATGTGTGTGCCCACAGACAGGATTGGTGCATATCTCAATAAAACTAGGATCTACTTAGAACTCCAGAAAGAGAAGATGGGGCACTCCTAGCTTACACTTCCCAAAGTCCCAGGAGACTGTCACCAGGCTTCAGCTGAAGATAGTCACTAGAGTTTGCTGGATCGATACATGAGGTGGGATAGTCCTTTGGAAGCATGTAGTTATTGAAACCAAAAACCTCCCAGCCAACCTGAAGGGGCTGGTTCTTAGACAATCCCTTGTGGACTGAAATGAAGGGCTATTTTGTGGAACCAAATGCTATAGGTTTGCATACCTGCCCCAGTACTCAACAGGTTGAAGACCTGTCAAAATTTTTATTTAAACTTAACAGTTTTATTTTCCCATGTAGATCTTCTGTACAGCAGAGCAAATTAGTCAGTTGCACAGCTTTCTGCTCAGAAACTGTTCAAACTGCGTCCAGACAGTGACTTCTGGGTTGCCTTTAGCCACTGTGTATTTGAATGTGGAGTTTAAAAATGGGCAATTACCAAATTTGTTTTGGGTAGATAAGAGTAATTTAACCTTTGTGGGGCAACAAACGAGCAACTTGCACTCATGAGAAATGCTTTGTAGAATTGCCTCTGGGATCTTCCAATGAGCAACTAGGAGTCAGAACAAATTTAATTAATTAACAGAGTCCCCACCGGTGGCTTGATTCATTGCGTGTTTGTCTCCTGTGCATCACTGCAACCAAGAGTCAAACCAACATCAACATCAGCTGTAGGCAGCAATTCGAACTAAGTGACTCCAAAGGGAGCCTCTTTTTAGCCAAGACAGCAAGAGCTACATTGTGGTTTCTCCCAGTTAGAAGTTGTTCGTTGCATATTGACACTCAGGGCACATCTTCACTCACTCAAACTGCTATAACAGCACAGCTACAGCACTGTAGCACTTCAGTGTAGATGCTATCCATGGCGACAGGAGGGCTTCTCTTATAGAGAAGAGAGGCAGAAGCTAGGTCAACGTGTTGGATCATATTAAAGAAGTTCTGTATTAAAATCACAAATGAGTTTGATTCCCCATAGTTTAAATTCCAGAGTATTACTAATTAAGAGGTCTCTTGGTTTTTGATCTCTTGTTTTCCCTGTTTCTCTCCCTCTCTGTGTGAAACTTGCAAGCTGCTAACTGTGTTAGTACATCCTAAGACAGAGTCTGTGCTCAAAGCAATACTTTGTAACAACAACTACTCACACAGAGACTCCCCACCCTTTTGTTGTATTTATTTCGCTTTGTTAACACTTGTGATTAAAATAGAGATAGAGGATGTATGTGGATGGATGCTTGGTGTGGATAATAAATGAATGATCAGGGAGGTGCCAGCCTAAGAATCCAGTGTCCATCGGCTGAAGAAGGTGTCAAGTGGAAACAACCAGAAGACCCCCAGAGGGCAGACTGGAATCCACCCAACAGCCTCAAGGATGGGAGAACCGAAGAACAACACGGAGCCATCAGGAATGTGTCATCTGCTGATTGATTCAGCAACAGCATGATGAAGCAATTCCCATAGACTGGCATAGGAATAAATTCCTATAAAAATGGACTCTAGAAACTGAGAACTTTGGGGTCTGATTCTGCAAATCAACTTCCAGGAGCGTCAGATGTGCATCTGACAAGGCCCTGCTCCCTGCTCATGTCCAGGCCACCTGGCCAGTGGCTTGGCACGAGCAACTCTAAGGCTGGTAACTATGATAACAACCTTGCAGAACTTGTGTGTGTGTGTGTGTGTGTGTGTGTGTGTGTGTGTGAATAAATATGAAATTGAATGGAATGTTATACCTATAACTAACTGCTTATTATGATTCTTTCTGTATTCACAATAAATGTGGCATTTTGCCTTATTACCTTTAATAAGATCCTGCTGGTTTTTATTTTATTGGTATAACAAATGGAAGAATCCTTCTGTCGACCTAGAGCTGTCTATACCAGAGGTTAGGTAGGCATAGCTACATCTCTCAGGGATGTGGATTTTTCGCGGTCCTGACAGATGTAGCTATGCTGATGTAAATTCCCAGTGTAGACTAGACCTTACTCCTTAGTGATTTCATGCCTGATGAAATCACTCCATAGTGTCTCATGTTAGATTTGCAAGATCAGAGAAAGTCATGAAGAAAACCTATCTGAACCCTTACATTAGTGTTAGGGAAGTGGTTCTAAATTCCAAGTCACCTGTGTTTCTGGAGTTGTAAGGCAGAATGCACCTTAAAAAAAAGACACAAGTGCCTTCAATAAGTCCAGACTTCCCTATCACCGGTAAGTACTATATGATGGACACATGGAATCTCATCAAAAGATGAGGGGGGTTGTATTTGAAATGGTTGCAATAAAATATATTTCTTGAAGAAAAGTAAGATGTAGATTCATAGTGAAGCTATGTAAGAGCCTGAAGGTTTTTTGTGCCTAATACATCAGAAAAATTTTTCAAGAACAATGTGGGAAAATGTAAAGCCTTAGAAATCTGGCCAAGGTCACTGAGACCTAGGATAATCTCCATATTAAGTGCTGGTCATGCAAGTTTATTTATGGACTTTACACATTTACTAGGGCTGGCCCGAAAACAAGAATTCTGTTTTGTAAACAATTTTAAGGTTTTTACATTTGTTTTCATCAGAATGAAAAGGAGACACTTTCAAATTTCTGATGAAAAAAAAAGAGTGAGACCCCACATCAGAATAGCCAATATCCCCGGGGTGGGGTGGGAGGAAAACCGTTAGGGTATTCACCTGGGATGTGGGAGACCCAGGTTCAAGTGCCCAATTCAGAGCAGAACCCCACATCTCCGGTGAGTACCCTTACCACTAGGCTATTGGCTATTCTGGTGTCAATCCATCTCCCTCTCCATACCTCCAACTCCGCCCCCACCCCTCTCACCTCAGATCTGACAAATTCACTACACCAAACACATGCCTTCCAGGATATTTATCAATAAAGAGTAGTATGTCAGGTATCTACAGAAAGTGCATAACTTGTCAAGATTCATAATCATTGAGAGATGTAAGTATGGGTAATATTTGAGGAATGATGGAATTATATTGAAAGTATGCTTTATGGACTTGGAGTAAAAGTTAGTCACCAGGGAGACATTATGTCTTGGTGATGGCCCTTTCAAGCATGGCAAAACATCAAAGACAACTGCAAGTAATCGAAATCACCTGGAGGTAAAAAAAAGGAACTTTACAATAAACACAGGTTTGCTCTGTCTGTGAATAAAGACAAGAAACTGATATATGAGGAGGAGGAGAGAGACCCTCTGCATCCTTTCTGCATCTTGGAGAGCAGGGATGTTCTCATGAAAAACTGGATCCTAAGTTACTTTATTAGATAGGAAAAGTAACTATTAATAAAGTGTAGACACAGGTTCGCATTTTATGTTTTTTTTTTTATTGTAACCATTTGTTTCCACCATCTTGTTTCTAGTTAACACCCCATTCTATCTTAAATAAACCTCCTTTGGTTTCATTACAAGTGCTGTGTGTATTACAGGAGCAGAAGTTTAAAGTAAAGCTGGTAAGATGGGGTACTCTGCTCCTTTGGGAGCAAGGATCTGTGATTTCTGTGAGTAGCCAGTGCCAGGGACTGGATATCACAAGGGAATGCTTCAAAGGGACTTGAGAACTTGTTAACCTGCAAGGCGAAGACAGGGCTGACACACAGTCACCATGGGCAAAGACTCCCTCCCGCTAGAGACACGGTAACTAAGGCTATGGCTACACTGGCACTTTACAGTGATTCAACTTTCTCCCTTAGGGGTGTGAAAAAACACCCCCCTGAGCGCAGCAAGTTACAGCGCTGTAAAGCGCCAGTGTAAACAGTACCTAAGCTTTGAGTGTAGCCATGCCCAACGTGACTCACAGTCCTGGGTACCCTGAGAACTACCACAATTATCCGCTAATTATTATGGCTGGGACGCTTGTTTGGGACCCAAAAGCATGCTTGTTCCATAGATTTGGAAGGAGTTATTTACCCTCTTGCTCTTCCACTTGAAAAATAATTATAAGATATTCCTGGAACTCAGTCATGTATTTGTTTTTAAAAAGTTCTAACACCAGCAGATTGACATATGTTTGATATTTTAAATTCAGAAGCAATCTTCTGTTTATTAGGTTAAGCCATTACACAGAGTAGCAGCACTGATGGGGAAAAGTGTGCCAGACTTTGCCTTTGTCTAGAAAACAGAAGGAAACAATAGGCAGAAGGAGTGAAAGGAAATTTTGTTCAGGATATTGAACATAAATGAACAGGATGTGAATTTGAGGCCTGGGTTCATACGTAAAGTCTTAAAGAAAGCCATAAAAATATGGATAATAAAACTTGGTGTCAAAATATCAGTTGTGAAACTGAAACACGTGTTAACAATGAAAAATAACTGTGCAACCAACATGTAGCTCTATAATCTAAGCAGAAACACGACCTAGAAGTGAATGCCTTCTGTTGGGTGTTAATTTGTCAGTTTTAAAGAGGCATATAAACATGCAGTAAAACCTTTAAAAGTATCAAGTCAGCTTTATAAAAGCTGCAGATTAATTCTGACATTATCCTTATAGTTTGAATACTGATAACTGATCATGTATGAAGAGTATATCCTTCCATCAATCTGCATATAGAATCTTCCATTACAGACAATCCTAGTTCTGCAAAACAGCTGATCTGGGAATATGAATAAACAGCTTCAACAGAGTTTGCATTTGTCATGGGGTCTCAGCTTAAATTCTGAAATGCAATTTCAGTGCAATTTTGTGCACCAATATTTTTGTGCTCATAATTTCCTCATACTCACACAGAACTTTAGCACAAACTTTTCTTTTTCACCGCCAAGTTTTGCATAGCCAATATCTGCAATATTAGAATGTACTTTTCAAAATATGAGTCTGAGTGTAAAGTTAAAATCTAGGCAGCTCATAATCACAGAGCTGACCTAAAATGTTCAGATGCTGGAAAAAATGGTCAAATCCATTTTTTTAGAGACCAGTAAAAGTCAAATTAATAAAGAGTAGGGTAGGCAATGGATGTAACCTACTAGGCAGCCAATACTACTTATAAAAAAAAATGGGAACACTTTGGTTTTATTTTCCTAACAAACATGATGACACATTGGACAGATGCCAGTAGCTTTAGTCAAACACTTTGGTAAGCCTGAGATATACTTTCATACATAGGGTACTTTAAGGCCTGTTGCATAGTCTCTAGCCAGTTGATATAGCTACACATCTTTTCTTTCACTTTAGTGATGACAACACTATGATAGACAATGCATTGTTTGAAAATCTCTCTCTTAATTTACTGCCTGATAGATGGAAAGCTACTACTAAATATTTAAGGGCTATTGAGAAAGTACTGTGAAATTCTTGAGCTATATCATGCAGAAGTCAAAAGACTCCATTTTCTTTTTAGATATAATTGAACAGATTATATTTAAGAGATATTCAGATTCATAACAACTCACCTGACATGATAATCTGTTGCTGGCCTAAGGTCTTTCAGGTTATATTCTAATTCTTCTCCACTGCAGAAAGAAATCATCCATATATCATGAAAAACAGTACCTCAGTTAGTACAGCTATTGAATTTCTGACATCTAGGGGCTTCTACAAATGATGCATTGAAAAAATAAATAATTTCCAGGACAGGAAAATAAAAGTAAATAATATAGGACCAACTTGTCAACAGACTGGAAATCTTTACAAGTTTCCATATTAAAGGAAAGAGAAGTAGCTATGTTTTCCATTTATAAAGTAACCCTATAATATGGATTTGTTTCTACTGTCTTTATCCATACACATCCATGTCAATTTAATTTATAAGGCCTTTCAACTCTCCCTGAGTTATGCTGAAAACGTGACTCAACCATACCCGAGTTCCATGATGTTTTACTTTTATTATTGCAAAGTACCTGCTTCAGAAATGCTGAATCATCAAACTGGGTTGGTGAATATTATATCAAATATTATATCAAAAGATTCTAACATGGCTTGAACTTTAGAATCTTGCATTAATGCTTCAGTTGGGGCCCTCATTTTGAGGTCTTGTCCAATGTTATATGCTATATTTGGGCTCGGCAGGGAAGTACATAAGCTCCATTACCAGCAACCACAGCCTGTGCCCATTCAAATCAATGGCAAAACCAGTGGTAGAGGACTGAACTTTAGGTATTGAATGGTTAGTTAACTAAGGGGTTTTTTTAAACTAACACCCAGGCTATCCATAAATCCTTCCAGTGTGTGGGTCCCTAAATTGTAGTGGCAATGGGAGAAGAATCTGGCCATGTATTGTCTTCTCTTCCAGGCCATCTGCTGGAGATGGAAAATTAGAATGACTCACAAATTGCTGAATCTGTGGAGGTTTTGTCTATTATGGGACTCTAAGAAACCTCTTGGATTATTAGGGCTAACGGTCAACTCTAAGTCCAACAACAACTGTGGAGCACCCCTGTAACATCAGTACTTGGTTTATCCCCACTTTTATTAAAACAAAGAAAAAATAGCATCTCAATACAATAAATACATTTATTACAGTCAAGTGAGGTCTCATGGAGATGTGATACAAGAATAGAAAGTGTTTTGAAAGCAAGGAAGTGTCCTTTCAGGTATGAACATGTGCTTTCTGGGTTGACAGAGGTTAGAGATGGGCAAGGCAGTCCAATTCCCTGCAAATTCAGGATTGTTCCCTATGACACACTGGCACATGAGTTAGCGCAGCCTGACCTCTTGGGCAGATAAGATGGTCAATACTTTGCAAGATTTTCTTTTGATTACAACAATTACCCTAGCTACTTATAATGGAGTATATATATATACATGGAGTATTGAGCGTGTGTGTGTGTATGTGTATATATATATATCCTATTTACATTATAACTGTGTGATAAGTTACAGGACATGCTGAGAATGGAGATGAAATTGGACACAAAAGTAATTATTATGCTACCTAGATTCCCTTTAGTGAAATCTGTGGAGGACAATTACTTCATAATAGCCAGTCTGGCATCTCAGCAATTTTTTCCATATTGGTGGTCGCTGGGTGAAGAATATATGGAATTACACTACACATACTTAACCATAAAATGAACTCATAGGATCATAGAATTTAGAAACGGAAAAGTCTCACTAGAATTATAACTTATGTCACAGTTGGGTCTGGTGATAACGAAGTGCACAGAGGATGATTTTGTTGGGGAGCCTATGTAATGCACTGGTCCCCCTGTGTGCTGATCTGCAGAGGATATGAGCTGTTACAATCCCTAGCTATAGAGACATGGCTGCTAAACTCAAGCTGTAGCAGCTCATGGTTTTAGCTCTGGCAGGTGGCTGTCACACCCGGAAAGTGTATATGAGACGGTTTTGATAACTTGAGGGACAGGAAATAGTAACTCTATTCTTTGGAGAGGAATGAGGCAGAAAGTGACAACACGGGCCACGTCTGCTGGGGGGTGGAGGGAAGGGGTGGCCTCTCCCACACACATGCTCTCAATCCATTTTCAGGAAGCTTTTTCGGGTGGGGCTAGAATTACAAAAACTGGGACAAAATACTTTTTTTTGAAATTGGCAGGACCTGAAGAACCAGGATAGCTCATTTTTAACTAAAATATAAATATAGAACAACACATGAAAAAAGTACATAGTTACCTGTAAATTATCTTGTACTTTCCATCCCTCCCTTTGTCTGATAAGGCAACCTCGTAAGTACAAGTGTAAGGCAAGCCATTATTGTGTCTATCCACACTTAAAAGGCCAGTTGGAGGACACCATGTAAGTAAAACTGTTCTTGCTTGAATATTTGAAACCTATAAAAGAAATGTTAGTCAGTGTGAATTCCAATATGTTCTCTTATAAGTATATGAAATATATTTGCTCTTTACCAAGTAATTGCTTGTAAATACCACCCCTAAGAGTTATTAAGGAAACTAAGTAGTCATTGGTGAGAGATGAAGAACTGTAAATTTGTTAGTCTCTAAGGTGCCACAAGTACTCCTTTTCTTTTTGTAATGAACTAGAAACTGGCTGAGAGACAGGAAACAAAGACCTAGATTTCACTGTGCGCAGTTCAATGATAACCACTTCTCAGGATGCAACACTGATTCAAAAATATCCACAGTGGTATATACATAGACAGGAAAAACAAAACAATTTAGGAGTGCTTCAGGTCATAAGCCAATCTCTAACTGACAACTGCTAAGAAGAAATTTCTCCTGCTGTAGGCTAGTTATTCCATCCATAATTGTCCATTTAGGGATTCCTTGCACCTTCTTCTGAAGCATAAACTGCTGGCTACCACTGGAGACAGCATACTGGACTAAATGGGTCACTGGAGGTGCCCCTGTTAGGAATTATGATGGTCCCATCTGACCTTAAAATCTATGAGTCTATATGTCCAAATAATCTTAGTGTAGACAGAGCCTAAAACTAGCACAGCTTTTTTTTGCTCTGCTACATTCCTTAACAGGACAATCCGCTGGAATAATGCCAGAAGCATCATATTAGTCATAGGCCTGTACAGTACAGTAGCTTCCATTTGAACAGACTTCTGATACCGTGCTGAGAGAGGGAAAAAACGCTAATGCTTCTAAAATCAATGCTTACAGTGGCGATCCTGAAAAGAAAGTACGTACTTCTAAGTAACTCTTCTGAAGAAATCCCTGAGAAACCATTTTGTAGCCCTGAGCATTCTGCCACATAATCTCTTGAGTTTAGATAATGAAAATGACTAATCTCTTAAAATTGCAATGTCAAATGTAACAGTGAAAAAAAATTAGCCTACGTGAGGAGGAGCTGAGGTTACATTCCAGCGCACAAAGTTTTATGTTTCTTATTAATTTCTGCTACATGTCAACTTTTACAAGTTTTATCATTCTAGCAGATTTTTCCAAAATACTTATATAGCAAAAATCTCTGTTATTTCAGAAGGTGTAAGACGCTGAATGATTTAGAGACTCAGTTATAAATTTTCTATACTTTTCCACAGAAATCTGGCACGCCTCTCCCATTAATGATACCAGTACTTGCAAAACTAATGTGCTGTGCAACTGTACTTGGAATTTACTCTTTGAGGTCCAACACAGCTTGCAAAAATGTAGTTTCATTGGGAATGTGGTTGGAATATCCGAGTTTAAAGACGTACTTTCCTGCAAGAAAGAGCTCTGGAAATCTCTAATGTCCATAATGCAGATCATTTAACATCTCATCTGAAAAATACATTGCCTCTAGCTGAAAAGCACCCCAGCTATTGTTCCTGATCATGATATATTAAGCAGATGCCTTCTAAACCAAGTCCTAAATCCTAAGATATTGAGAAGGGGGTGAAAACCATAAAGTGTTTCTCATCTTAATGTAAACATTGCTCTCAAAGTTACCAACAACATTTTAGTTTAATGTCAGTAAACTTAGTTAACCATGCCCAAAGTAAAATATCTCTGCAACATAAGTTGAAATTGTAGAATATGAAATGTTAAGTCGTATCAAAAAAATTTCTCAAGAACCATTTGCAGGTTAGTCTTACACCAATTTTCCTATAATTTCTTGTTCTCCTCCTGTTGTCCTAGAGGTAATACAGTAACTGTTTGCTTCAAACAACTCGACTGGTTAAAAATTGCACTGGATTAGCCAGACATCTATAAAAAAAGCCCAAAGTTTCAAGTCAGACAAAGCAATTGAAATCTCTTAGGTATCTTAATAGAATGAAATCATAGCCAAAACGAAATATATTTACAGTTAAAAAATTACATTTGATGTCAATTAAGTATTTTACAGGCCAAAGAGAATTTCACAATAAAAAGATCCAAGTGATCATTTTTTTTGGACATACATTATTACCAGATGAACTACTGTGAGATTTCTTCTGTTATTATGGACATATGCTTGCATAATTGTTTTTCATACATTCAGACAGGGATTTGGAACTTGATACACAATATCCAGCCAATGTTCCATTGAAATTTTTTTTTATGACTACTAGCTAGGACACACGTATATATGCTTTTTATTTGGTAAAAAGCTTTGTCCTTTAATGAACTTCAGTGATTTGAAGAAAGTGAAGTTTCTCTTAATGTAAGAGAAACAGTAAATCTTATGGGTTACCCCAAGAAAATACTGGAACACATTTAATACTCTGAAGTCAACTTGCACAGACTGGTTCACATAAGGATAAAAGCTTACTATGGCTACCAGCTAAGGGAGTTGTTCCATTAGCTGAAGTGCTACAGGTTTAAGCTTTTGGTGCTGAAGATCCAGGTTTCAGTTCTTCTACTGACATGTGATGGTGGTGGTGGTGAACACACAGCAACTGCTGATGTCACAAATTGAGTTTTAAAATAAACAGGTAGCCGACAATTAAAATAATTCCTAAGTGAACCCTGAAAGTGCAAAAAACAGGTTTTCTGACACCCTCGCAAAACCTGCATGGCATGCACTAAAGGTTATTTATACATAAACGGGATTAATTGTTAGATGAAGTCAGAAACTGAAATTCTGAGTCCACATTTTTAGCATGGCAAACCACAATAGTACTATCCTCAGGAGAGTGAGAATTTGGAACAAATAAATTTGCACGACTCAAGGGAAATACAATCTGCTGTCCAGTGAGCCAAGAGGCTCAGTCTGACACCACAGTTTCCAGCCACACATTGTGTATCTTCAATATTTTCTTAGATGAGTGGCTAAGTTGCTTCTCGGTATGAAGAAATAATTTCTGTAAGGATCAATGAATATTATGCCTGCTATGGAGGAAAGAATATAGCCCCAACTATTCAACTTCCAAACAACAGGCATGATCCTGAAGGGTGCTCAGTGCTCTCAACTTCTATTTGTCCCAATGGCAGTTGAAGGAGCTGAACATCTTTCAGAAGATACTGAGAACTTGGGCAAGATCTGTCCCAATACCCCTTCTTGAACTGTTTCTTTATGCGCACGAGAGCATCATAGCTATTTCATGATGCTGGGTCCAAACCCACTGAAGTCTATGACAAAGTTCCTATTGTCAAGACAATGCAGTTAAGAACATAAGAACAGCCATACTGGGTCAGACCAAAGGTCCATTTAGCCCAGTATCCTGTCTTCTGACAGTGGCCAATGCCAGGTCCTTCAGAGGGAATAAACAGAACAGGTGATCATCAAGTGATCCTTTTCCTGTTGCCCAGTCCCAGCTTTTGGCAAACAGAGGCTAGGGACATCATCCCTGCCCATCCTGGCTAATAGCCAATTGATGGACCTATCCTCCATGAACTTATTTAGTTCTTTTTTGAACTTTGTTTATAGTCTTGGCCTTCACAACATCCTCTGGCAGAGAGTTCCACAGGTTGACTTTGCATTGTGTGAAGAAATACTTCATTTCATTTGTTTTAAACCTGCTACCTAATAATTTAATTTGGTGACCCCTAGTTCTCGTGTTATGAGAAGCAGTAAATAACACTTCCTTATTTCTCCACACCAGTCATGATTTTACAGACCTCTATCATATCCACTGTTAGTCGCCTCCTTTCCAACCTGAAAAGTCCTAGTCCTATTAATCTCCCCACATATGGAAGCTGTTCCATACCCCTAATCATTTTTGTTGCCCTTTTCTGAACCTTTTCCAATTCCAATAAATCTTTTTTGAGATTGGGCAACCAGATCTGCTCACAGTATTCAAGATGTGGGAGTACCATGGATTTATATAGAGGCAATATGATATTTTCTGTCTTATTATCTATCCCTTTCCTGATGATTTCCAACATTCTGTTAGCTTTTTTGACTGCTGCTGCATATTGAGTGGATGTTTTCAGAGAATGACTCCCAGATCTCTTTCTTGAGTGGTAATAGCTAATTTAGACCCCATCATTTTATATGCATAGTTGGGATTATATTTTCCAATGTGCATTACTTTGCATTTATCAATATTGAATTTCATCTGCCATTTTGTTAACCAGTCACCCAGTTTTGTGGGATCCCTTTGAAATAATTTGCTGGATGCTTTGGACTTAACTATCTTGAGTAGTTTTGTATCACCTGTAAATGTTGCCACCTCACCATTTATCCCTTTTTCCAGATCATTTATGAATATGTTGAATGGTACTATCCCCAGTACAGACCCCTGGGGGACACCACTATTTACCCTTCTCCATTCTGAAAACTGACCATTTTTTCCTACACTTGGTTTCCTATCTTTTAACCAGTTACTGATCCATGAGAGGACTTTCCCTCTTATCTTACTCCAGCTTTCCAAAGCTTAAACCAGGAGGTCAGATTCTGATCCGTTTCATGAATTCTATTTCATTATAACATCTATTCTTCCTCCCTCAGCCAGTGCAGGATTGTTAACCAAATAATTTTTTCCAGACCAGTTTTATATGACTCAAGAGAAGAAGGAGTTTCCACTACTTCTCCATTGGAAATAGAATGCTTTTATTCTATTAAACACTGAACTTGCAGTACTGGTATAAAATACTTAAGTGTGGTATTAATTCTAAACAGGAAATACTTCTGCAAAGGATTTGTTCATTTTTAATGCTGTCTTAAGTCTACCCTACCAAAATATTACAAACTGGAAGATTTCTTTATCATCTGGGGAGATGATTCCCCTTTGTGTACGGTCCTTACGCAGATGATAAGGCCCATTCTGTCAGAAGTACTTTTTCCAGTTGGGTAACATGAGCCACTTTGTCCTACAAGCTATTGTATTTGATTTTTACAGATTTTTTTTTTTAAGGTCGAGAAATAACTACACATTCTTTGTCACAGGAGTTTTCTGTGCCTAGTAAAAAGCACAGCTAATTAGTTCCTGCAAGTTTCTCAACTTACATGGTAAATGTCTGCTTTATAAGCTACTGAAAAGGTGGTGGAGTAAATAATTATTTTACAAAAGTCCTTATAAAATAATCCCAACCCTTGCACCACTTTATTAAAGTTACAAGACTGATAAATATCAGTTCTTCCAGTCATTCAGGTCATGAACAAAGGCCAACGTTTCCGTATAAGTTTACTTCAAGATTTTGGGTTAGTGTTCACAGGCCTTTTGTGATGGGGGGGGGGGGGGTTATTGTATGTGTGCGAACTACACTGAATGAAGCATTCCTTTGCTCTCCAGAGGGCAATGTCTGAAAGACTTGTGGGTCAAATGAGCTCATGGCTTTTACGAGGTCAAGTTTTCCCTTTCAAATCATGGTCTGACGCTGCAGTCCTTTGTCAGGCAAAAATCACAATGACTTGAAAGGACAGCAGAACGGGCTCTTTATTACAAAGCCAATCTTCATTTGAACTCAGACCCAGCATACCTGTATTGCTTCTTTACTCACTGCCCCCCCCCCCCCCACCACCACACACCTCCCCACTGCAGTTGTCAGCATTTGCTGAAAGGATGCAATAACCTTTCAAGCTTCTCTGTAGCCACTTAGATCTGTTCCATTGTAGTTGAACACAACAGCGGCACTCAGCCATTTTTGAAGCTTGGCCTCAGGTTTCTCCTCTCTTAGGAAGGTGGCTGCTTCAGAGAATGAGTACCTTGTCTGTGACACTGGGAACTAGAAACTCACTGGGATTTCAGGTTAAACAAACAATCCTGGGAAAAATCTAATCCTTTAAAGAGCTGCCTTATAAAAGAGAAAATTTGGTTTGAGCTATGTGAAAGTTCCCAAAATAGGTGGCAACATTAGGTATTGTACAATGCACTCATTGCTTGAATTTCAGTCCACTTCGAATTGATTCACTGAAGTAATGCCTCATTACTTCATTGGTTTTACATACACGGTATTTCTTTTATTAAACAATTTTATTTTCTCTTTTATAAACGTTTTGCTTGGGCTACAAATATTTTACTACTATTGAAGCAATGGCATTACATACCATTTTTCTCACTACCAACTACATGTACACATTATATACACATAGAGTGGATATGTTACATATATGTACACACACACAGCAAATGATGGTAGCCTATGTTATTGTTATGAGCTGAGTGAAGACTTGTTATGGGTTGAGTTAAAACACCATTGAGATTGATAGGTGTGAACTCACTCTTCAATTAATATAACTATAAGCATATGCACCACCTAAGACAAAAGTTGTCTGCACCCACTCAGGAGCTTTTGTCTGAGTATTGTTTTGGATAGGTGTGTGTAGGAAAAAAGATCACCCAAACTCAGGTCAGACAAGAACAGATAGAGAGAGATGGAGAGAAAGAGACACCCTGAAGGGGCAGCTGAAAATATGGAAGAAACCTGGGAAAAGGTTTTTGGCCCAGGGTACAGGCTAAGAGTGTGCTCTGGGATTGTGAGCAAAAGAAGCTGTTTTCTGTTATTGATTCTCTCTGTGTTCAAAGTCACCGGACTTTGTTTGTTCTTTGTAAATAAACAAAACTGCACCAAACTAATACCGGACTATCAGAAATTTCTACTCCTACCTGGAACGCCCACAGGCCCTCAAACTTTCATTAGCCACTCAGGTGAAAAAAGGGAAACAATATAAGTTTATTATTAGCATGAGGTTGGGATAGCCTTGTTACTTATGAGTGTTAAAGTTACAGGAAAGTGCGCGGGACATCCCAAGCATGTACCAATACAAGGGTTACACCACACCATCATGTAATCAGCACGTGCCACATATACTACACACACACACAACCCAACTAAAAAAGCTATTTTAGGAATGTTCTAGAGAGTTTAAAACTTTAATGGTTCTATTGTTTTATCCCTCTGCCTGTAAAGCTAAGTGTCTTAGATTTTGTCTACACTGGACTTTCGTTGGCAAAACTTTGGCCTTCAGGGGTGTGAAACAAACACACACCCTCGAACAACAAAAGTTTTGCTGACGAAAAGCGTCGGTTTGAACAGTGCTTTGTCGGTGGGAGAGCTCTCTCCTGCTGACAAACAGCGGCTATACTGCGCGCCTTTTAGCATAGTGGTGCATAGTGCATAGTGTAGACATAGCCTTAGTTACCAAGAGTCCAATTATACAGGATTCAGAGGTAACCATAAAAACTTCTAAATTAGCTTCTCTCTACAAGAAATACTCACAGATTTAACTTCAGAATTATCAGGATCTTCCAAGGTTAGATATTCCTCCTCTCTAATGGTATCAGTCTCTTGTATCTAGCTCTGAAATATTCCATGATACTATGAGTTCCTTTCCCAGGTCTGAAGAAAGCTCTATGTAGCTCGATAGCTTGTCTCTCTTACCAATATAAGTTTGTCCAATAAAAGATATTATCTCACCCACCTTGTCTCTCTAAACAGACATTAAAACAGTCATTGATGCCATTTTAAATATTGCCCACCCTGGGCAATAGGCCACTGTAACTCTGAGTGGGCACATTTGAGGAGCGGATGATTCCACATTTGAAGTGGGGAAAGGAAGGCAAGTTTCTTTTTTAAAATGGTGGCTTTGGGGACTAGTCAGAGGTTTAGAAAGTTGGCCGCAGTCTCAGAGATGGATCAGCGGGCAAAGTGCCTTTGAGCGTATCCCTCCTTGGGCCTCAACCTATGGCCAGTCTTGGGGTGGAATCATACGATTCTCCCACTCTCAGACCAGGCCTTGGGCAGCATTCCCTTGGTACTAACTGCATCTCAACAGGTCTGATTGAGACTCAGACCCTGCAGTTCTGTTCCCTCCAGGGGCAATGACAGTAGCATCTAGTAACCAAACAGCCTTCCTTCTTAAAGCAGAGTGTTATTTATTTTGAACCAAAGCATTTAAGAGAAGACAGATCTTAAAAAATAAACCAGTCTATGTACATGCTTGTCTTTTGTTAAGGCTTGCCATTCCCCGGATCTGAGAAAGCCCCACTCCTCTAGGGGTCCCTCTGGGGAGTCTCTTTCTGTGTTAGCTTTTCTCCCTGAATAGCTGCTGACAAGTGAAATACACATACCCTCCTCTCCTGAGAAGAGCTTTTTAACTGTTTAGTGTTCTTTTGATCTCTGGGCTTGCTGCCTGGCAATACAAAGCTTGCATCTTCATTGGCGACAGGATATAGGATCCTCAAAGCTAACAGTTTCTCCCATTGTCTAGTCACTGCCCCCCAACCATTTGTTTGGAGATTCTGACCAGGATCCACTTGGTTGCTTCCCTGCTTGTTTTTCCCACAGCCTCCTATTAACCTAGAACAATACATTCATACTGGAAAGTCTTACAACCCAACATACAATAACAGAATCTTACTGACCAGGTCACAGACAGTGTTCATAAATTATTACATCTCAATATTCTTAGAGTACATTACATAGCAATTCCACAGCAGTCACAATAGTGAACTAGTTTTCCTCTGCAGAACTATCCACTGCTTATGAATATACACCAAGGGCATGTTAATTGCAATAGTAAAGTACAGAGGAGTTAGCGAAAAACTATGAGGTCAATCACTTTTTTCATGACACAGATGTTTGTGGGGAAAAAATTAAATTGGGGGCGGGGGGGCGGAAGGCTGCATAAACCATTGCAACTTCAAGTCAGCAGGGATTTAGATTCCCTATTTATTCCTTTATTGCGTAAGGCCCAAACAGATGCATTGGTGCAGACTTTAAAGTGTATAGAGTCCAGACTATCATGTGAACATAATGTCTGCACTGGCGCATCTGTTTGCAGGATTGGGGTCTAAACTGCAACAGGAACATATCTTACACACTTTTCAATGTTATTAAATAATAAAATTTGGTTTGTTCTTGTCAGAGTTTTGGTTTTTAATTCCTAATTTATTATTTAAAATTAAAGCTTGTTGGGGGCAGGGGATAGGAGAATTGATATCAAATAAATAAGTATTTTTATTATTTATGTCTTTATATGTGCATTACCTTATATAACACATAAAATGAAATAACTAACATTAATAAATTCATCCAAGGATTTTAAAGTGCTCTACAAATAGCCATTAATTAAGCCCCAGCATATGCTATAAGATACCTAGAAATTATGCCCACTGTATGGACTGTGAGTTTTGCCTCAGTGTGTACTTTGGACTGCAGAACTGTGATCCATAAAAATGTTCTTGGATGAAAATACATTTATACAACATTCTGGCATATAATAATTCAGAGGCCATCCGGTATTTTACCAGCATTATACCATGGACAAAAAAATACACTTGGCATATTTGTGAAGTCATCTTTTTTTGTAAATCTGGAACACGTACCCGTGGTTTCTCTATTCCAGAAAGAATGTCTTGAACTCTTTTGGTTTCTGAGTCATATTCTGTAAAACAGATGGGAAAAAAGTAAATTACCATCATTAGATGTCAATAATGTCACCAAACTCTATATTCCTCCACCGTGAAGTTTTTACTAGGAAAGAGACAGAACAGTAGGACTGGTTCATCAGAAAACAATTTCTTGTGGCACAGTTTGCTCTTATGTAAGTAAGAATGGCAGAAGAAAAACAACGTATGGCTCCTTATACATGAATAGGAAAAATATGGTGTAAGAATGAGTGGCCAATGAAATTTTCAAGCCTTAATGACTGCAGCTACAGAGCTGACATCCGCAGACTTCCTAAACTGATTAATATTTGGTTTCATGTGGCCAAATCCCCCCCTCAAAACTTAGTTTTACAGATATGCAGCAAAAAGACCCAGGGTAGTCTATAACTCAATTAATGTTAAGATTAATCTGGCTTATTAACCAAAAATATCTTTATTCTGTCATCCATGGAACTGAACTGCAAGGAGAGTCCTCACTTTCCTACTTAGAGCCTGCTCTACTGGAAAATTAATAACCTTTTTATTTTAATGGAAGTCTGCTGACCAAACATATTACCTTTCAAAAAAAAAAATAAAGCAAAGTAATTATACCACAAACAAACAAGTAAAAACAAAATGAGCAGGACCCTTCATATAGCAGAATAAAATTCTGGCACAGGGAATGTAGAAACTCATGAATAAAAACGGCAGGTTCAAATTAAAACCTCCAGAAACGGCTACTCCCCAAAAGGTTGACCTACTTCTTGAAACTCAAGAATTTGCCCATTTTTGTCAAAAACCTGCTTGGGAAAAAAAATACCACCACCATTTTAAAAAGTTCCATGTGCGAGCATGCCAAAAAATTAAAACTGGCTGAGTACAGACAGGCAAAACTTCAATGTAAATGCTCATCTCCTCCTGAAAGAATGTACCTCAGTGTATAGCGGGAATGACAGCCGGACTGCCTCCTATGATCTGGAATGCTTTTCCGTCTCAGCCACTTGACAAAAATTAACCTAAGCTAATTCTGAATAAGAGGAAGATAGAAGGGCCATTTTTTTCGACAGTGTTAACACACTTTACCAGTTGTCTGAAGCATATAAATTAGCATGCTTCAATACGGATAAGACAAATTTGACTTGACAACTATACAGATGGGCATGACCACACTGAGAGGAGACCCAGATGTTGATCCAAATACAAAGTTCGTCAATGATTAGGGACTTTGGGGATTCAGTATTCCCTTTAGTCCTGTTGCAGAAGCAGCCCCGAGCCATGAAATTTGGATCCAGATCTGAAAATTTTGAAGGGGTTCAGTGCCGTGGGCCCATCTCTAAAGAATGTCAGTATGGAACTGCTTCTATGCCTACAGTGGGTAAGAGAATGCTGTTACTATGCCATTGGAAGTTTCTTTTATGGTCATTACGTCACCCTAAATTACAGCCCCAGAAGCTAAGTTTGAATCCTTCTTGACCTTAAATCCTAAACATGTGGGCTGAATTTTCTCTCCTCGGTCTGCTTTCTAGCAAGGGTTCTATCTGTGGCACACTAACTAAGAGATGAAAATCAACCCTAAAGCTCAATGAAATTTCACTTCCCTCTTCTTGTGGAAAATGATAGCTTTGTATAGTAACTAAGCCCTTTTTGATGCCTTGAAGGGAAGGGCTGCAGGTTTAAGCCATTGCAAGTCCTAGAGCTGGATAACGAAACCTAAGAGAGTAGGGTACCCCCAGCAATGACAAGAATGTAAAAGTATCAGCTTTCTAACCAAAGTTAACATATCCCGGATCCTAGGGAAGCTTTTGATTCCAGTTCATTAAGTACACAGTCTGCACACGTCTGCTACCTCAGCCACGCACACTCCTCCAGGCTCAAAATGGCTTGGTACCAGATGCACAATGCCTGTCCTCATGACTGCCCACATGCAGTAGTGGTCAGTTTAGAGCTAGAAGCAAGTACAAGAAACTTCATCAGAGAACTCAGGCAAGTAAAAAGACCAATGTCGATGTAAACTCAGAGATGAGAAGTGGCAAGTTTGCCTGGGATTGGTGAGTATCCGAGTGCTTGTTTGCTGAGTAAGTATCCGAGTGTGTGTGTGTTTGCTGGGAGGGCAGTGTGAGAGCCTGAGTGAGTGCCTGATTGGCTGGTAGCCTGCAGGGGGCGGGCCTTGGGGCTGTCTGTTTGTTTGTTTCAGGGAAGCCTGGCTCTTTAAAAATAGCCAGAGCTTCGCGAACCAGCTGAGCGGCGGCGAACCAGCTGAGCAGCGGGGGACAGCAGAGCAGCACACAGCAGGAGTTTGCCTGGGAGCTCGCCTGGAGTGAGCCCAGTGAGGCTTACATCTTGTCAACTTCTCTGAGGAAGCTCATAGTAGGAAAGTGATATGGAAGGGGGGGGTTCAGCTGCTGTGACCTGCACTGGATGTGCAATGTTTGTCTTTCTTCCACAGGACAGAAGCGACTTTGTCTGTACAAAGTGCAAGCTGGTCTCCATATTGGAAGAGAAGATTGAAGGTCTGGAGCAACAGATAACGACCCTGTGTTGCATACGAGAATCTGAGGATTTTCTGGACAAAAGTCAGGATATGCTTCTACGGGCGCAAAGCTCTAAAGATTTAGAGCAGGTTGCACAGCGGAGCCAAGAGGCCAGTGAAGAAGCTTGGCAACATGTGACCTCCAGAAGAAGAAGGGGGAATGTCCGGGTTCCAGCAACGCAGACACAGGTAACTAACCGCTTTCATGTTCTCTCCACAGGTACCATTGCGGAGAGTGGACCAGACGATACGTCTGGGGGGAGAAAGCAGAAGGAGACTCCGCTGGTTGGAAGGCATGAGATGCGATGTCCTGAGGTTGGGGGTTCCACGACCACCACTCCCAAGAGAAGGAGGCGGGTGGCGGTGGTCGGGGACTCTCTCCTCCGGGGGACTGAGTCATCTATCTGTCGCCCTGACCGGGAAAACCGAGAAGTCTGCTGCTTGCCAGGGGCTAAGATTCGCGATGTGACGGAGAGACTGCCGAGATTCATCAAGCCCTCGGATCGCTACCCCTTCCTGTTTCTCCACGTGGGCACCAATGATACTGCCAAGAATGACCTTGAGCGGATCACTGCGGACTACGTGGCTCTGGGAAGAAGGATAAAGGAGTTTGAGGCGCAAGTGGTGTTCTCGTCCATCCTCCCCATGGAAGGAAAAGGCCAGGGCAGGGACCGTCGAATCGTGGAAGTCAACGAATGGCTATGCAGATGGTGTCGGAGAGAAGGCTTTGGATTCTTTGACCATGGGATGGTGTTCCAAGAAGGAGGAGTGCTGGGCAGAGACGGGCTCCATCTTACGAAGAGAGGGAAGAGCATCTTTGCGAGCAGGCTGGCTAACCTAGTAAGGAGGGCTTTAAACTAGGTTCACCGGGGGAAGGAGACCAAAGCCCTGAGGTAAGTGGGAAAACGGGATACCGGGAGGAAGCACAGGCAGGAACGTCTGTGATGGGAGGGCTCCTGCCTCAAAGTGAGAATGAGGGGCGATCAGCATGTTCTCTCAAGTGCTTATATACGAATGCACAAAGCCTTGGAAACAAGCAGGGAGAACTGGAGGTCCTGGTGATGTCAGGGAATTATGACGTGATTGGAATAACAGAGACTTGGTGGGATAACTCACATGACTGGAGTACTGTCATGGATGGTTATAAACTGTTCAGGAAGGACAGGCAGGGCAGAAAAGGTGGGGGAGTAGCACTGTATGTAAGGGAGCAGTATGACTGCTCAGAGCTCCGGTACGAAACTGCAGAAAAACCTGAGTGTCTCTGGATTAAGTTTAGAAGTGTGAGTAGTAAGAGTGATGTAGTGGTGGGAGTCTGCTATAGACCACCAGACCAGGGGGATGAGGTGGATGAGACTTTCTTCCGGCAACTTGCAGAAGATACTAGATCGCACGCCTTGGTTCTCATGGGAGACTTCAATCACCCTGATATCTGCTGGGAGAGCCATACAGTGGTGCACAGACAATCCAGGAAGTTTTTGGAAAATGTAGGGGACAATTTCCTGGTGCAAGTGCTGGAGGAACCAACTAGGGGCAGAGCTCTTCTTGACCTGCTGCTCACAAACAGGGAAGAATTAGTGGGGGAAGCAAAAGTGGATGGGAATCTGGGAGGCAGTGACCATGAGATGGTCGAGTTCAGGATCCTGACACAGGGAAGAAAGGTAAGCAGCAGGATACGGACCCTGGACTTCAGGAAAGCAGACTTCAACTCCCTCAGGGAGAGGATGGGTAGGATCCCCTGGGGGACTAACATGAAGGGGAAAGGAGTCCAGGAGAGCTGGCTGTATTTCAAGGAATCTCTGTTGAGGTTACAGGGACAAACCATCCCGATGAGTCGAAAGAATAGTAAATATGGCAGGCGACCAGCTTGGCTTAATGGTGAAATCCTAGCAGATCTTAAACATAAAAAAGAAGCTCACAAGAAGTGGAAGGTTGGACATATGACCAGGGAAGAGTATAAAAATATTGCTCGGGCATGTAGGAATGAAATCAGGAGGGCCAAATCGCACCTGGAGCTGCAGCTAGCAAGAGATGTCAAGAGTAACAAGAAGGGTTTCTTCAGGTATGTTGGCAACAAGAAGAAAGCCAAGGAAAGTGTGGGCCCCTTACTGAATGAGGGAGGCAACCTAGTGACAGAGGATGTGGAAAAAGCTAATGTACTCAGTGCTTTTTTTGCCTCTGTCTTCACTAACAAGGACAGCTCCCAGACTGCTGCGCTGGGCATCGCAACATGGGGAGTAGATGGCCAGCCCTCTGTGGAGAAAGAGGTGGTTAGGGACTATTTAGAAAGGCTGGACATGCACAAGTCCATGGGGCCGGACGAGTTGCATCCGAGAGTGCTAAAGGAATTGGTGGATGTGATTGCAGAGCCATTGGCCATTATCTTTCAAAACTCGTGGCGAACGGGGGAAGTCCCAGATGACTGGAAAACGGCTAATGTAGTGCCAATCTTTAAAAAAGGGAAGAAGGAGGATCCTGGGAACTACATGCCAGTCAGCCTCACCTCAGTCCCCGGAAAAATCATGGAGCAGGTCCTCAAGGAATCAATCCTGAAGCACTTACACAAGAGTAAAGTGATCAGGAACAGTCAGCATGGATTCACCAAGGGAAGGTCATGCCTGACTAATCTAATCGCCTTCTATGATGGGATTACTGATTCTGTGGATGAAGGGAAAGCAGTGGATGTATTGTTTCTTGACTTTAGCAAAGCTTTTGACACGGTCTCCCACAGTATTCTTGTCAGCAAGTTAAAGAAGTATGGGCTGGATGAATGGACTATAAGGTGGGTAGAAAGTTGGCTAGATTGTTGGGCTCAACGGGTAGTGATCAATGGCTCCATGTCTAGTTGGCAGCCGGTGTCAAGTGGAGTGCCCCAGGGGTCGGTCCTGGGGCCGGTTTTGTTCAATATCTTCATAAATGATCTGGAGGATGGTGTGGATTGCACTCTCAGGAAATTTGCAGATGATACTAAACTGGGAGGAGTGGTAGATACGTTGGAGGGCAGAGATAGGATACAGAGGGACCTAGACAAATTGGAGGATTGGGCCAAAAGAAACCTGATGAGGTTCAATAAGGATAAGTGCAGGGTCCTGCACTTAGGACGGAAGAACCCAATGCACAGCTACAGACTAGGGACCGAATGGCTAGGCAGCAGTTCTGCGGAAAAGGACCTAGGGGTTACAGTGGACAAGAAGCTGGATATGAGTCAGCAGTGTGCCCTTGTTGCCAAGAAGGCCAATGGCATTTTGGGATGTATAAGTAGGGGCACAGCGAGCAGATCGAGGGACGTGATCGTTCCCCTCTATTCGACATTGGTGAGGCCTCATCTGGAGTACTGTGTCCAGTTTTGGGCCCCACACTACAAGAAGGATGTGGATAAATTGGAGAGAGTCCAGCGAAGGGCAACAAAAATGATTAGGGGTCTGGAACACATGACTTATGAGGAGAGGCTGAGGGAACTGGGATTGTTTAGTCTGCAGAAGAGAAGAATGAGGGGGAATTTGATAGCTGCTTTCAACTACCTGAGAGGTGGTTCCAAAGAGGATGGTTCTAGACTATTCTCAGTGGTAGAAGATGACAGGACAAGGAGTAATGGTCTCAAGTTGCAGTGGGGGGAGGTTTAGGTTGGATATTAGGAAAAACTTTTTCACTAGGAGGGTGGTGAAACACTGGAATGCGTTACCTAGGGAGGTGGTGGAATCTCCTTCCTTAGATATTTTTAAGGTCAGGCTTGACAAAGCCCTGGCTGGGATGATTTAATTGGGGATTGGTCCTGCTTTGAGCAGGGGGTTGGACAAGATGACCTCCTGAGGTCCCTTCCAACCCTGATATTCTATGATTCTATGATTCTAAGGTGACTCTCACTTCATTCATTCACTTATGAATGAATTTAATCCACATGACCAAACAGCTAGCTCTTTAAAGGACCACTGATGCTCAGCACTGGGTATGGAAGGTTCTGATGGCAAGATGTTTTTCCCACCCCGAGGGCACTCACATAACACTTAAAAATTAATTTATTTAATCACAAAAATAGTCCTGACCCCCACCGCTAACATTTTGCTAAACAGTGAAATCAGCACAAAAGACTGCAAACCACCAACACTAGTGCTAATGGCACCCATGCATGTTGGCGGTTTCATAGGGGGGGAATCAAGGTCTCATGAGTATCAGAGATTGATATGCCCTTTTTTGCACTTCCAGTTGTTTCTCTGGTTTGAAGCATTTAGGCACACAGTGGCAGGGAAACGTATTGAAACTTGCACTGCCATTACTTGTGCTGTTGAATGGACCATGTTCTCAGGGCAGTTAGTCCCACACTCAAATTAGAAAACAGTTCCAAATCTGCTTTTATATCGGTTTAATAAACCAAGGAAGAATTTTCATTTTTGAACATTTATTTAAACATTCAACGCCAAGGGTGTTTCTGCACATATTTAACCAGGCAGACAATGGGATACAGAATGCATTGCAGTCCTTTTCCATATCAGCAAAAGTGCCAGGCTTGTGCAGGAAAAATATAAGACTCACAAACTTAATGCAAGGAACATGCAAATGTCACACCTAGTTGAGGACATCTGCATATTCCATTCATGACGTTTGCATCATTCATTCATGATCCTTGCACTTTTGGAGGTATGGTTTACCTTAGGCTTACTCCATTGCTGCTAGTACCATAAACCATTCTACCTTTTAAGGAAGGAAATAATTGCAACACCCTACACACAGAGAGAAGAGCTGTCCATCATATGAACTTTCAGATCACTATACTATACAAAGCAGATGCCTGGAAGGTTTAAAAGGCACCAGGCTGCATTCAGACACAAAACGACAGCACAAACAATGATAACGAGGATGACAGATCATACACCTTAAACGGGAGGAAATATAAACTAAAGAGACAATGGACAATAGAGATGCACATGAAAGGCAAGTAGTAACATCACCATAGTGGAACTGACATATGGCAAAACAGCAATAACTTTTTAATAATAATAAATAAAATATCACTAATAGTTTTTAATTATTATTATTATTATAAAGGACAAAGTCACTCACACAGGTGATAGTTCTTATAGCATTTCTTTAGGTTTTTTGTTTACTATTTGATGAACCAGATGAATTCTTATCAGGCTTCTGTAGGCTATTGAGGTCTGTTCAATAACAAATATGATCACCCACATCCTTCTGGGCTACACTAGTCTGTGGGGAACTAGAGAGATCATGGATCCTTCCCTCAGCAGGATGCTGGTCCTATTTGTCACCAGATGGGGCCAGTCTCTTTGCTAACAACATATTCAAGTATCAAGCTTGAGCTCTTTCTCCTGGGCTAATAAGGAACCTCGGGAGCCCTTTAGAGACAGCCCATGGTGGGGAAAAAAGAGGATCTAACATGATTCTAAGTGACTCCCTCTGGTTAGCTATAGAACTGCATTGCCAGTCTCTAGAAGGGGCTGCATACAGCCCCCATTAACAGAAGGCCTTAGGAAGAACAATGACATTACTGGGTAGTACAGAGGAGATAAAAAATGAGTTTTCAACCCAGAGGCCGCAATCTCCAGCTCATGCAGGTGTAAAACACCTAATCATGGCTGTGCTGTGCTTGTAGAGTGGCTTCCACCCTTTAGGCTGAGGAGTACAAGTATCATGCAATGACAGCCAGTATGGTAGGGAAGGGGGATCACAAACTCTGCTTCTAATGGCCAGCAAATTTTTCAGACAGAAATATTACCTATGATGGCTTGAGAAATTGGGAGTATGCCCATTTGTTTAAGGGCATCCAGCCTCAAATGGCCACTTTTGTTTTTGTTTAATCTCTGACCCCTTTCTCACTCTTCCTGGCCTGTCTGAAGTCAGCAAATGAAAGCTGTGTGCATCAGTCTCTCCACATTAATACTAGGAATTACAGGGCCAAGTAGCTGGCAAATACTGCTCTCCTTGTTTGACATCAGCAACAGAAGGTCAAGGAAGAACTCACTCCAACACTTTGGATCATTGTCTTTTTAAAAGCTTTTCTACTCATCTGTTTCCTACATCTGCCATGGCAAAACTGTCCATCAGAGCAGGAAGTTGAAGGATTCCTTGAGTGCTCAGTGGAACCCTCCAAGGGAAAATATAAAACCCTCAGTTATTGTTTATGAAAAAGGGATACTTCTGAATGCCTACGAGATGCTATGGACAGTCCCGAGCTATAAAATTTGATTCTGAATCCAGATCCTGAATTACTCCCAAGTTCTGGGTTGTTTGGATTTGGGGTTTTGATTTGACCTTTTATAGTAAAGGGACCAGCTGTAAAATCTAGGCTCACATTCTGGTCCTCTTGCTTCCAAAGTTTGGGGTTTTGATTCTGACTCACCCAACCTCACCAGGAGTGAATTTCCCCGAAAAATATAGGGAGGTGCTCTGGAGCCTGGTGATTATTAAGGCTGGAAGCTAGTTTTTGCTGAACTGAAGCCTGCTGTTACAGATTTCTGTTAGCACAAGTCCCTGCTTCTTCCTGCATGTACAGTACAAACATAATTCGTCTACCATTCCAACAGTGCTTTATAAAGCAAGGCAAGTTTAAAAAATACAGAAAAAAATATCAAAGTTTAAACTTTCCACAAATACTAGCTTTCACATTTGCTCAAATAGCAGCTGTTTACGCACAATGTTTGAAATAGCTACAAGCCCTAAACTAATTAAAATTTCTCACCATAAATACAGTTTACTGATTTTAGGTTTGTTCTGCATTTTTTCCTTCACAGAAAAAGAAGAGGTTCAGTAGATACTTAGCTGCTGGCTATAGAAAGTATTTACTGTTTCAACAGCCCCTCCATTCCAGTGCAATGACATCAGCATGAATGCCTTGCAAACCTTATGTCTAGTTCTCAAGCACAGCACCACGCTTGCAGATACGCCAGTCATAACACAATATGCTTTCTCAGAATTTGTTCCAGATTTACAAGGGGCTGTGAGCAGCTCAGATACTAGTAACGATCTTTTATCAGTCACATAAAGTGCAACCTACAATTTGAAAGACACTAAACTCCATGACCTATGCCGATGATGTCTTAAATAAGGACATTCCCTAAATGCTTGAAGACAGCAAGAAACAAACGTAAAAAGTGCAAGCACACATTTTTCAGAACTCAACACAGCATCCCTATTCAGGACAGCACTTACACACATGCCTAACTCCAATTGAACACAATGGGGCTTAAGCACCCACTTAAGAGTTAGACACTTGCTTAAGTGCTGTCCTGAATGGGGATGGAATTACGGAGGTGCTTCACAGCTTTCCGGTTACTCAAGGTGTATCTCTACACAACGAAAAAGAAAAGACAACCATGCCACAAGCCCAGGTCAACTGACTCAGGCTCACAGGGCTCACGCTACTGGGGCCGTGCAGACGTACCCTCAGTGCTCCTGCACTTCCCACAGTCAATACTCTGCCATTCAGTGGAAACAGGATCAGGCCCGAAAGGATAAAAGAAAAGGAGTACTTGTGGCACCTTAGAGACTAACAAATTTATTTGAGCATAAGCTTTCATGAGCTACAGCTCACTTCAGCGATTCTTATTTCAATTCACTTTATGCAGCTCTGCCCAGTGCTTAATGAAACTAAAAGTATTCTGCAATATGGGCAAGTACCAGGCTTGTGAGCAAGCTGGTGTGCAGGGAAGTCAAACAGGCACAATGAGAGATACTCCTGTTAGGGCTATTTTTGATCAAATTAAAGTGGATATAATTTTTAAAAAATATTTTCACTTTCGATATTTTTTGTAAATTAGGAAAGTGCAAAGAAGAATATTGGTTGACTCCACAGGTGGAATGAAATGCTGGATGCAAGGGTCAAATGGAGTGTGTAAGTGGTTTTGTTCTTTTCCACCTCTTCATTGCTACTGCTGGAACACAGCAACAACAACCACCTCCTACTTTACTGGCTAAAAATCTGAGTAAATTCCTGCTGTGAACAAGCAGTTGATCCACCAGAAGGCAAAATGGGTCTTTCTTTGTAAAATGCAAGTACAAAGTCTATATTGCATCAGTTTTACATCTCAAGGAAGTGCTTTGTGTCTTACAAAGACAGTAACAGATGCAGAGTATCACACATGGCTGCAGCTGGTTGTTTTTGAAGAAACACCAAATTAAACAGTGACATAACCCACAATGGATAAAGTACAAGTTAGATCTGCTTGTATGGCAGATAACTTATGCACCAGTCCTTTTCTCCCACTATAATGAATAGCTACATGTTTGACCCTTTTAGCTAGTTTTCTGTGTCAGAAATAGTCTTTTATTTTTGGACAGCTTCTACTACACTATTATACAACAGAAGTCTGCAAGATCTTTGGGCGTATAAAGGTTGATACTTTCAAAAAAAAGGAAATAAGGGCTCGCTAAACATGGGTTCATGAACTGTGTGTGTAAAGATTTATGAATGTGGCCACTCAACTTTTTGTTTTTGTAATGTGGATATATCTGTCACACTAAAATAATCTACAAATAAACAGTATTTAGAGGCCCATGTCAGTCAACATATTTAAGTGTGTGTAGTTTCTAAGGGCTACATTTTCAAAGGACCCTTTTAAATTGTGTTGGCAACCTGTTTGAATAGGCAGACTATATGCAAGGTATGTAAAGGTATAGATCTCTCTTTGCACATTCCCATTTGCGGATATGTTACAGTGGCCATCAGGATTTGAACTGGGGAGCTCCAGAACCAAAAAGCATGAGTGTCCCCACAGCTGACAATGATAATAGACCCATCCTTTGTGGATTGGTCAAAGAGGGAACACTCAGCACACTTTGACCAATGGGTTAAACATTCAGATTTTCCAAGAATAAAATAGGAAGAGATTTTAAAATGAAATTACTCTATTGTATTGTTTCTAGTATATGAGCATCATATACAGTGCTATGCTGTATCTCATTACACTTTACAGAGTATAGCTTCAGCTTAGAATGTAGTATGTGACCATAAAAGATCATAAACAAAAATCATCCCTGATATAACTCCACTGTCTTCAATAAAAGGATGTTTTTTGTCATTCCTTCTAATTGTGAAATACCAGGTTGAAAAAGCAAAAGCAATGGCTTTTCCTAAACGCTGCCTTGTTTAATTCCAAGAGTTGTCTCCCCAGTCCCACATTAAGGCTGGTGAGCACAGAACTATAGAATAAGTGTGAAAGTCTGTTGTTTTGACAAGCATTACCTCTGTTCTTACAATTCTTGCTCATGGAATTTTTTCTTTTCTTTACCTCTTCTGATTGGGACAGATTTGTAATATTTGTATATATATGGTAGATCACAACAAACTCTCCCCTGCCTATCCTTTTCTGGAATTATAACTTCTCTGACTGGAGTTGCCTTCGTGGTATTTAGTACTTCTCAAACACCAAGGGACAGCACTTACTGATTAGAGAAAGACAAACAGAGACTGGGAAGTCCTTTTATATCTCTTATGTATGGGAATGCAGGTACAGATATAGGATTTGAAAGTAACATTTGTGTGAGCAGTCAAGAAGGAGAATTGCAAGTTATTTTTAACTCCGTCCCCAAGCTCCAACAGTTACTGGTGTAATGCAATGTCCTCAACACTCTGTGATGAATAATGATGACAGTACCACCACAACCTAATGGTAGCATTTATGTATTTCTCTTAATTGCTATATTCCATAGTGCTTTTATAGTGAGTAACTATTATTCCCGTATTACAATCTGGAAAATGGAAAGACCGAGCTTAAGTGAATCACCTAAGGTCACAGAGCGAGACAGCAGCACAGCCAAGAACACAGCCCAGAACTCTCAACTTCTCTGTGGGCGTCTCTTTCGTGCTCTTTCAGATACAAACTTGGACAAAGTAAGGTAACCATTTCTTGGAGAAAAGAGGTTCTTAAAATACATTATGCCCTTCTGTAGTGGTTGGGATGTGTGTCAGTTCTACATACTATCCTTCAATTCCCTTCATTTATTTGTGCACTATTTCTTATTTTCTTTCTCTTGGTTCTCCTAATTTATTTTCCGTCACTTGAATCTGTGCTTGTCTCTCTCTCCCCGCCTTCATCAGTTTTCAGGAGTGATGGCACACTCTGGAAAGAGAGTCAGAAGCAACCCTGCCAGGCTGATGAACAGAGGAGTCATTCAGAGAAGGTACCTTCTGAAAAGATCACTAAGTTACTACTACTACCAGTTGCCACAAACACCACATGGTCAGAAAATCCCAGGGATTACCCCAGTCCTAGCCAAGATATGCAGAGCAGCAGGGTGGGAAGTCAGGATACTAAGCTTTCTTAAAAAATAACAGTGACCCATGAGAAATCCTCATTCGTGCCAGCTGTGAAGTGAAGTTATCTGGACTTTGCTGGTGCAAGTTTTCTCCTCTGACTGATAGGGTTCCCTTAAATCATGGGAACTGGTTTCTCTGATGCCAGGAGAAGTAAGAGGCTAAAACCCAACACAGTTAACAAAAGGAAGTATGGATTTCTTTTTTCCCCCGTAAGTGCATTCAGTGTTAATGAAAAGTGCCAGGCTGACAGCACTGCAAATTGAAGCTCTCTCTTCAGCCACAGGCAGTTTCTCCTGCTACGTGCCTCAGTGCCGGCTCTAGAAAGTCCAGAGCGGGAAAGAGCAACTTTGTCTTTCTACCCTTCAGTCTTCGGTTTACCTGTGAGGCAGCTAACAGGAATGCCAATTGTGGGGGTGGTCTTTGTATCCTCTGGGAATTTAATAAAGACCAATAATTCACATAAGCTGCAGACAGTTACAACTTTCAACTGTTACTGGCATAGCTGGGATTCAAACCGATGATCTAGAAGTGAAAGGCTCTGTATCCCATTACTAAAAAGAAAAGGAGTACTCGTGGCACCTTAGAGACTAACCAATTTATTTGAGCATAAGCTTTCGTGAGCTACAGATCACTTCATCGGATGCATTCCGATGGAGTGAGCTGTAGCTCACGAAAGCTTATGCTCAAATAAATTGGTTAGTCTCTCAGGTGCCACGAGTACTCCTTTTCTTTTTGCGAATACAGACTAACACAGCTGCTACTCTGAAACCTATCCCATTACTGATGCCCAAATGACAGCCAGGAAATATTTTCCTCTGAAATAGGGTTCCAATGAAGGGAAAGGCACAAGGGTGTCCATATTGAACCTGAAAGAACTTATTCTTTCTTAATCTTCAGAAACATAAACATGCCAAAAATGGCCAAAAAGCCTTTGATAATCCACCTTATTATACACAATAACAGCTATTTTATGACCAAACAACAAAAAATAGCAAAATAATCTGCAAATCTGCATATTTGCACAGGAAAAAAAATAATCAGACTGCACAGTCAAAATGAACTCCATGGGAGCCCAAAACTTGGTCTGGATTAAAAAGAGCTCCGCAGCCAGAACTAACAATCTGCTTGGCAAGGAACCTTGTAAAGCCATTGAGTTTACTAAAACAACACGAAAGGCAGTAGAGCACTTTACAAATGCAGAGGCAAGAGGCTGCCCATAATAGCCTGAAAACCTTTAAGAGATTACCTGGGGCCAATTCTGCCCTTAGTTATAACTGCGCAGCCTCACCTGAGGGCAGGTCTACACTACGGCAGGGATCAACCGTCTGAGATCAATCCACCAGCGATCGATTTAGCGGGTCTAGTAAAGACCCGCCAAATCGACTGCAGATTGCTCTCCAGTCGACCCCTGTAGTCTACCCCCAATGAGAGGAGTAAGGTAAGTCGACGGGAGATTTTCTCCCATCGACCGCCCGCGGTGTAGACCCCGCAGTAACTCGACATAAGGTACGTCAACTCCAGCTACGTTATTCATGTAGCTGGAGTTGCGTAGCATAGGTCGACTTACTGCAGTAGTGTAAACACAGCGCCAGAGAAGTAATTAAGGGAGGAATTTCCCTTTGGATTTTACTCTGAGGCAGTCAAAGGGGATGGTAGATGTCAGTGTTTTAGCAGTACTCTGTCTCTCTCAACTATTTATGGATGGTTGATCATTTGTTAGCAGAATCTAAGCACCCCCCTCAGAAGAGGGATGCAGACTGATGCTGAAGTACACATTCAAAGCCACCACGGATTCAAAGTTTGATTTACTTGCAAACATCGGTCCATGCTTGCCAAAGTTCAATATATAAGGACTCTCCTTGTTCACACAGCTGGGGAGCCTATGAACCTGCCTCCCTAGAGCTGGCCTCACTTGCTCCCTCCCAACCAACTCTGGACCCCTGAAAACAACAAGAAACTGGGTTCCTGGTGCCACTGAGAGGAGCCATGTTACCATGCCAATTCAGTTGGCTTCCAACCTTAGCATCAAAGAGCAGGGTTCACTTTGTGAATCTAACTCCTCTAATGAGACACAAAAAAGGGAGACGGGGGGGAGGGGGAGGGAATGCTTAAAATATTGTGGATTCCTTCATGAACAACATTCCTATAACCTCTCTTTCATGAGAGTTTAAGGTTTACTTGAGATAACCTGTATGAATAAAATGGGGTAAAAAATGAGGAATGCTGAGAAGTAGGAAGAACCATATCAATAACATTCCCACCTATAAATTAGTGCTGATCATGATGAGAACATGCACAAAACCTCATTTCTTAGTCATTTTTGAGGGCTGGCTAGCTGGCAAGTTAAGCGAGCTCTATTGTTATTCTAAAGGCTAGATGGATAGTCACATGATTCATTGCTGCTCCAGTAAAATGTTTTTATAGGAAAACGCTGTTTCTTCTTTTTATTCTTCTCATCTATGAATGTAACATTCAGGGTGCTTAAACACTGGAATAACATGGATTCTGCAGCAATTGTTTCTTTGCTGCAGAAACGCACGTTAAGTTATTTTTGCAGCTGACAATGACGTTGGTATAGAGAAACAGTGTGGGTCCAGAAAGGGAGTGAATATATTGATGGGATTAATCATTACAGCTGTTTGCAGTATTCTTCCACTATAACAATTGGTCTGTCTGTCTGTCATCAGTTTCCAGAAGACTTGCTTATGCTGTTGTTATCCTCGACGCTTTTGGCCCGACACCAGTAGTTCTCTTTTGAAGCGTGTGGCATCTTCCTGGGTCTGCCTCTGTGGTACACATTTCTGTCATGGTACAGAAGTGACTTCTTTGTGCATAGTGGCTGTAGTTAAATAATGAGTTCAGAGGACTACTAAAATGGAGCACCATCGCAAAAATAATGATCAATGATCCAGGTGTTCAGATCTTACAGTGATGGTAACAGACTGGATAAATGCAAAGATAGATGGGCTGACAGATCCATTTGCTTCAGCAACAATATCAAGAAACAAAGACAAGAAGAATGGAGAAACATGGGAAGTCTAAAGCTAACAATATTTTAAGGCAGCAAAGTTGTTTTTTTTTATTATTATTACTATGGAAGCGCTAGTCATGATTCTATAGTTAAGGATGAGTTCTGTTTTGCACTTACAATAGGGATTCAACATCTGCCATATATGAAAACTACAATGTAAGCTCCCCAATTTTAGAGCATTCACTCTTTGAATAAAGAATGAATTTTCTGAGAATTTACAAGTAAATTTGATAATTAACGAGTTCAAATTAATTAAAAGCTGCATTATTTAGAAAAGCACCCTTAACTATGGCCCACTAGTGATGTCATGAGGGAAAAAATATTCAAAATGTGTCCTTAAAAATCACTAACCTAATCTGGGACCACAAATACAATACCTTAATTGCAATTGTTGCATGACACCAGTAGAGGGCAAAATTAAGGTTGTTTGGGTACCTTCAGATGTTCCTGGGTTTATAACATTTGAGTCTGAGAGATGCATACAACATCCCCGTAATTTCCTTAAAATTGATATATATTCTCAACTCAATTTTAACAGGTTTTTTCCTGGGATTTATATTATCACAGAGCACAGAAGCTACAGTCATGATCAAGATCCCACTGTGCTAAGAGCTGTAGAAACACATAGGAAGAAACAGTTCTTCCCCCCTCAAGAGCTTACAGTCCAATATGAAGGAAGAGACAACCAAATGTAAGAAACAATCTGATGGATGCATACTGAGTACAAGAGTAATTACAATAAGATCAAATGCTTGCACACATTAGTTCTGCATGCAACTTGATGGTTCTAATATCATTTGAGAGTTTTTGGGTATTTTTTTTTTCAGTTACTGCAAACTGTCGATCAACCTTTCTGTTATTATAGTTGGCTGATTTCTTATAAGCAGCACTGCAAAAAAGTACTTGCTTTGTTTACAACTGCCCACAGCAATATCGGGCTCTAGTTAACTCTACCCAGCTTACTTCATTAGCTAGCAGAGGGTCTTTAAGTGCTCCACTTAACAACTTGTGTGAAATACTCACAATGAAACCTCCTAGGTTAGAGCTGGTTGAAAAACTTACAAAAGAACTGTTTTTCAGTGTAAAATGCACTTTTGTTGTAATGAAATTTTCACAGCACTATGTAAATTTGGTCAAAAATTTTCAGTGGGAAAAAATAAAAAAAAAATTTGTTTCAACTTAATCTTGTTTTGACATATTACAATGTTAATTTTATTATATGGAATATTCTGTGCATTATAAAACATTTTAATACAAATGAAGTTTTTCAGAATTTTTGTTTCATAGAAAATTTCAAAATTTTGGCTTTTTGTTCTGATTCAGACCAGTTTTTTCTCCAAAATGTCAGAATTTCCCATGGAATGGAAGTTTCAGTTCCCAACCAGCTCTACTAGTTTCATTAACAATGCATTAAATGAGATGCAAACTTTCTGAATGAACCTCTGGTCCTGTTTCAAAGTCAGCCATGTTTTTTTCATGAAAAACCATGAGAAGTCTTCGATTTCAGACTGCTTCAAAACAACACCAGATGAAAATGGGAGGTTTTGAAGGGGTTGCAACTGAACTTCACTTTCACCATTTGCGTTCACTGAAACCCATGTGCATTGAACTTGATTGACTCAAAATGCAAGAAAATATATCACAGTGGCATTGCAATTGTGGTTTTGCAAAGAGTCAGAAATCAGGCAGTGAGGAGAATACCACAGCAATGGGTGATGTATAAAAAGAGAGTGATTAGGTACATCGCACAGAGCTACAAGGTTCAGAGCTACTTTTCTGTTTCACTAATCACTGTAAGAAGCCACTGGGCTACAGCAAGAAGTGTGGTGGGAGGCTGCTCCCTTTCATCCCGCCCGAACATCCATGGCTGGACAAGAAGCCTACGCCAAAATACTGTCCTGCTGATGGGGAAGCACAGTTCATTAACGGCTTCCAAATTAATGATATTGCAAATCTAAATTACACTACAGTCCAGCCTGAATGATAAACTATGACTATCTGAATTAGAAATCTATTAAGTAGAACATATCTTCAGGGCCAAATTTGACTAGAGTTATGATCCTAGTTGGAGAAAAAGAAATGAGCTAGTAAAGAAGCAAACAGACTTTGTGCACATTTTGGTTTATGGCTGAGTTTGGCTTTGAAATTACAAACATTCCATCTGCTCACCAGCTGTGTTCCCTAATCCCCTTTAATAACTACAGCTTGCACCTCACCATGAGAACCCAGAACTCTTCAAAATTTTACTTCACACTCACTGCCAGGATTGGTTTTTAGACATTTGTCTCAAGTGAATGCAGGATAAATAAATTTCACTGACAGGTGCTAGCTTTCTAGTGTACAAGAGAAAAAAGAACAATATGAAGTTATCAGGAACACTGCACTGGTATGGCCTACACACTACACTCAAGCACAGTGTGTACAAAGAGTCCACAACCAATTAGAAATATAAATTAAATGTAGCCCCCAAGCCCTGCATCTAATACTGCAATTAGCATACTCTACATGAACAAAACAGTAGGCAACACTGAAGATTTACAGGTTACTTTTCACCACTGAGAACCTTTTCAGATGTTTAAAATGTCTCACCGAAATGGATTCCTGAGTACAGCTACCTGAAAAGAATTCAATAAAATTAGGGGAATTCCAGCTTGATTTAGATGAAACTCAGACCATGTTTGCTAACATTTTGCTACAGATCACAGATGCTTACCCTAGCCTAGTTTTAAGCAAAGCAGTCAAGTTTTTGTCAAAACTAAAGGGAACTCAGTAGCTATCACTAGGGTTCAACTTTGAGTTTTGGGGTACATTTTGCTCCATTTTTGGAGTTTGCTCATTCAAAACCACCAAATTAAAATCTGATGGTGCAAATCCAGGTCATGCCAAACCCATGAAAAAGTTCACGTGAACCTCTGTGAACGATGCCTTTAGCACAGCTTCAATTCTGATGTCTTTTTACATAGAGCAGGTCAAAGTCTTGCATAATATAACTGGGAAGGAAAGGAACTGCACTGCTCATTTAATAGAAAGCTGAAGCCATTTGGTTCAACGCAATGCCAAGCCTTTGTCTACACTACAAGTGCTACAGCAACTCAACTGTAGAGTTGAGGTTGTGTAGATGCTTCTATATCCACAGAAGGGGTTTTTCCATTGATGTAGTTAATCCATCTCTCTGAGAAGCGGAAGCTAGGTCAATGGAAGAGCTGAGTCTATGTAACCATTAAGTCAATCTAGCTACATCATTCTGGGCACAAATTTTTTCACAGCCCTGAGCGACATAGCTAGGTCAATCTAATTTGTAAGTGTAGACCAAGTCTAAGTGAGAGAAGAATCTCAGAAACCTTACAGAAGTACCACTCAGTGCATAAAGACAGCAGATTACAAAACTTTTATTCATTCACACTGGCATCTCAGATAAGACACACCAGGTTACAGAAACCTTGGACATCAATTTCCACTCTGCTTCAGAAGGGAAACTTTAAAGCTGGGATTTTCAAAGGAGCCTAAGAGAATTAGGGGCTCACATTCCATTGACATTCATGGGATCTGGGCACCTTTAAAAACCCCAGCCAAAAGTTTTGAAACATCTTTTAAAATTTTACTTCTGATTGTTAGATCCAGTAGTGGGGTTTTTTTTTTTGTTTATTTGTTTGAGTTTTGCTTTGTTTTTTAAATACATAGTGAGGAAGGCAGAGAAGTTTCCTCCCTCTAAATACTCATTCCCCTGGCTCTCAATGTTCCAGATCCTCCCAGCCAGGGAAAGCATTTCCCCCCTCCTCTGTATATAATTTTCTATAGTCTGCATTATCATGTGCTAAATATATTACAATATACTGTTTATTTTGGTCTGAAATTTTGAGACCTTTGCGTGGCTTTCTTCTCCCAGCATAGGGATTTCTGGTAAATCAATATTAAAACAGGATGGAGAAGTGTTTGACAATTTCTTTTGTTGGTCTAGTGTCTAGAAATAGTTTAAGTTCCACACACAGGGGAAGCAGTGTAGTAGTGCTTTCCACTGACCTGCTAGAGATCTGGATTCAATTGTCAGTTGCAGCAGTGTCTAAATAGCATTTGGGGAGGGGAGGTGTCCCTAACATCCTTCAGCAGCTGCCTTTCTGATAAACTGTGGGACAGTGGTCATAGACCTCAAAAGCCATCCTATCCAGTCTTCCTCCCCCAGAAAGATGGTGGTAGCAATACAAGCCAAGAGCAGGGATGAAAGTAGATGAGGGAAAATAATAAAGGAGTCCACAGGGCTTTATCAGGAATGTGGAGAACAGCCCTGTAAAAAAAAAAAATTCTAGTCACAGTAAAAAATGTGTTATGCAGTTAGAAATAGGGACAAATGAGAACACTGGATCTGAATCCCACAATCCAGATCTACACTTTGCTAGTCTAACCTCTCTCTCTAACTGAGAAATCAAATGTAAACCTCCACGGACTCTGACAAGGCTCTGGCTTGGGCTTAAATTCAGTGCTGGACCCCATTTGTTATTCTGGAGTTTCTGTATCAGAAATATACTGCAGAGTTTATACCTAACAAACTCACAACGTGAACTTTCAGCAGGTTCCCAGGGGGCCAAATTCTTTTCTTACTTATGCCCAAGGAACCCATAAAGTCAATGAGATGTGTGATTAGGAGATCAGAAATTTGGCCCACTGCTGTTAAGCAGAGTCGTGAGGTTTCAGTTTCAATCAGTTTCATCAAGCTTTGACAGTTTGCATAGATTTAGGCACAAAGAACACAGACTGTGTATGATTAAACTAAAATTCAAAATGAAACCAATTGGTTTTGTTTATTCTGCTCTGTTGCCTGTCGCTTTGTTCACGTTAGCTTTTGTGGGACCCAGAAAGACCTTTCAATGTGAAGGACTGTCACAAAAATTTTGTTACAAAACCAAACTGAAGCATGAAATTAAGTCTCCAAAATTTTGTTTCTATGCACAGATAATAAAGGGTTTTATTTAGATTTTCAACTACAATTTCAAAGAAACTATAAAAACATTGGACCCTGTAGTTCTGCTTGTTTATGTTCAGCCTGAAACTAGCTGAGTTTTGCAGGATGGTTAGTTTTGAAACTAAAAGTTTGCAAGGCTTGGGTATTAAAGACATTATAGCCTAGTGCAGTAGTAAAGTGCAGGATTTGGTACAGCAGATTGCAAGTTCAAAAGCTGATGAGATTCTGATTTCATTTAAAATTCTAAATAACTATGGTTTTGTCCCTGAACTACGGGTACTGTATGAAATTCTCTCCACGGTCCCAATCCTGACGAAGCACGCAAACCTTAAAACGCCGATATTCCCTTGAAATTGTTTTGCACCACAGTGGGCCTAAGGAAAAGAATCCTCAGTCACAAGGTGCTTTGTAAGGCCAATGTAGGGTGGGTGCCATGTACATAGCCAATGTCAGAAATTCCTGGGTCTGGAGTTGCATGGAACAAGAGACAGACTACACAGCTCAGCACTGTGAATGGGCCCTCTGGCCAGTCCCCAGCTTGGTTTGTGATATGCCTCCTTTACCCCTTTTCATTTTCTCTGCAGAAGCCTATTTTAGAAATGGGCTTCCAGTAAGCAGAGGGGAAGGAGTGCTACGTGAGTTCTCCGAACATTTGTTCCCCAGCAAAGCATCTTTATCAGCTGTATCTGAAAAACATCTTAACAGTTCTCTTTGCTGAAGCAAAGACATAAATTTAGTTTGGTTTTCATAATTTTTTGCATGCATGTAAACTTTGACATGAACTTGAGAGTGCACTTTGCTTGAAATGTCAATATGTTTCTAATACATTTATGGGGCTATATGAGCTCACTCAAGTGGCTAATATATATGAGTGTTATTGGCTTTGCTTTACTAAAGTATCTGAGTGCCTAGTGGATACAGCTGACTTTGGTACACAAGACTGCATGTTCATGGCATAGGAGAGGTACAACAAATCTTTTAACAAAAATGTTAATATTTGTTTTGTTCCGTACAATATGGATACATACAGTCTCAGTACATATTTTAAAGAAAATATAAAAGCAGCAATAGAAGATAAAAAAAATTTAACATGTAGAAAACAGCCAAGTTAGAAAATGAAAAATGCCAAGCTCCATATAAATGTGAGAGCTATTTAACAAAAGGAAGAAAATGATGATAACGGCCCAATTCTGCAATCCTTACTCACACTGAGCAAGCACTTACTCCCAGGAATAGCCTCACTGACTTCCCTATGATTATGGACTGCAGAATAAGACCCCAATCTTGCAACTGAACCCAAAAGAGCCTTTAAGCCTGCACAGGGCCTCACTGAAGTCAATAGGGGTCTATCAATGCATATGCAGGATCAGGATCTACATTAGATAAAGAACAACATGTGGAATATATTAATACTGCAGCTATAGTTGAAGACAGAAAGAAGGACAACTTCTCCCTGCTTACACCTAAATATGCCTGAAGTCAAGGTGACCCAAAAATCATAGCACATGCAGTTTATTCAAGGTAAGAGAAAATACAAAAACAAAGGCGGAACAAGTCCCTGAGATTAATTAAGCTTTTCACATTCACAGATGAACACTTCTCACTATTCTTGATCCATTTATTTGCATCTGTCTATTTTAGGTACTTCTTTTGTCCTTATCACTGTAGTATCTGAGTGCCTTACAATTGTAAATGTATTTATCCTCACGCATAGACAGACTAAGGTTACTTATGAACTACAAAGCATATAGTGTAGACACAGCATATGCTGACAGAAGGTATTTTTCTGACACAGTAGCCATACTATCTCCCCAAACAATGTTAGCTAAGCCAACAGCAGAGCTATGTTCCTAACAGGTGGCTTTTTCCACATCCCTGACAGCCATAGGTATGTCAGTATAAATTTTAAGGGTAGACAAGGCCTAAATGACTTGCACAAGTCTATAGTGGAGCAGAGAATAGAACGTAGGTGTCCCATGTCCTAGGTTAGTGCCCTAATCATAAGGTCATCCTTCCTCTCACTCTTACTAAACCTAATTACAAAAAATGAATTTATATTTCCAATTTTTCTGAAATATCTTTTAAGTAGATAAAAAATTGACTGGTTCATCCAGATACTGTTCTTAGTAGAGATCTGTGAAGGAGGGTGGATTGACTAGAAATATCGCTCCATATTTCATACTCAACACTAATCTATACACTCAAGTTTCAGCATGTTACTTCTATATTTGGGGTAAAGGTTGTGTTTCACTGCTCAGCGGAATACTGAAATTCGCATACAATGACAAATCTATTTAAATCTTCACAGGGTGTTTTTTTCAATATTAATAAAGTCTACTGTCGGCTTTGACAGTTTGTCTTCAGGAGACAAATCTGCTCTGTCTCCCTATGTTATAGAAGCAAATACACTGAATGAACCAAAGAGTTGCAAATTCACCAGAGGCATTGATGAACTAACAGAAGAAACATTGTTTATGACGTGTTCTGAACACACAGCATTTTTACATTGCCACTACTGAGGTACTGTTCTTATAGTCCTTGGCCAAGTGAACATAATTATTACTATTTCAAGGTGCTTGCCTCAGTGATCAAATGGTAAACAATTAACTGGAGGAACTCACCTTTCTTTAAGCTCTGGAATATTTTTATAAGGAGAACTTGGCTTCCCTAACTTTCCTTAAATTCATTCTACTCAAAAAACATTGTTAGGGTTTCTTATGAACCCTACTAGTCATTAAGCTTAAAGTGGTAAAGAAGACTAGAATGTGATCATGTGTACAAGTCCATGAATGCATCTAATATTAAGACCATACCACTGCCCACATGCTGAGCAATATTCTCTCATTGTTTACTTGTACAACACCTTCTGTCTCTATCCATCTATCAGTCTTATGCTTAGATGGCAAGCCCACTGGGGCAGAGCTGCATTTTTGTTCATTGTTTGTACAGCACCTAGCGCAGTGGAGTCCTGGTCCATGACTAGGGCTCCTAGGTGCTACAGTAATACAAATAATAACGTATTTGCCTCCTTCTGGACACGCCACAAAACCACCACAGATTCTTGCTCAATTCAACATAATTGTGAAGTTCAAGTTCAGGGCTGGAATAGCAACAGTTTGACAAGATCAGGAGTGAGAGGCATTGGAGGATATCTGCCTGCACTGTGTTACCTCTACCTCAAGTCAGTACTTCATTTCCCTCGCTTTCACAAGCTCTAGAGACATTTGTGAGTGTAATAAAGATTTATTTTTAAAAGAAGAACAGATTGATGAGGCCTAACCATTTGTAAAGATGACAGCTCAGCATTTTAAAGTTGTAACAGAGACAAGTATGTCTGTATCAAATTGTGAACTCCATTTTGTATCGTAGCCTCCATTTTGCAATAGGACCTCCATTTTGTATGGGGTGCTGAACACATCGCCTTGCCAAAGGTAAGATTATTGGATTGCATTTCAGATAGCCGCCCTGACCAGGAAATGTACTTGACACCTCACCGAAGAACAATCACAGAACAATCTGGAGCCATCAACTTTAATTGTCTCTCAACTGCTGGCTCAACTCCATGGAACAATGGATCTTCTACACAGAGGTGCCTGCATGGCTGCTGGACCTGCAGCTTCTCAGCTTGGACACATAGGAAAAGAAAGGAGTCTGTGTTTAAGTGGGGGTGCTTCTCTGAGCAGGGGAGCAGACCATCACCATATGTAAGTCAGAATGCCTGGAGAGATAGAAGGCATTCTGCCTAGACTGAAATACTGACAAATAAACCTCAGACTCAGAGGAGAGGTGAGATCAGTCTATGGGAGGGTGTGAGTGTTGTGTGTCAGGACTTTACTTATTTTGCATAGATCTGTACCTTTCTAGGGCTTTTTACAAGTAAAGTGACTGTGGTTAAGAAATGCCTTAGCCAAGCCTGTGTTCTTTGCTTCCCTGCCGTATCGTCCCCAAAGGGGTTAAATTAGAAGCCAGAGTCCCCACAGCCATGTGGAACTTTGAGGGAGCAGGTGTCAATGACAGGGGAGGAGGGGGAATTGGAAGCACTGTTTTCAGGGACTAGGTCAGCTAGATTGTGGAGTCGCACATCCCAAAGAAGGACTCAGATGAGAGGTTTGAGCCTCAGTGTGCCCTAGGAACCCTAGAGACAGAAAGAGTGATTTGACTCTATCCATACCTAGTGGGCTAAGAAGTATATGGGGCCCGGCTGCTGGGTCCACTTGCAGGAGACTGGTGCGCATACAGTGCGATACCACGCCAGGTTGTGACAAAAATATTTTACATATAATCTTAGCTATCTTGTAATACTCTTGATTTCAAATTTTGTTTTTTCACATGTATTGTCTCTCCATGTTAATTAGTCTTACCAGCTATTGTACCTAACTTGTTAATCAGACAATCATTTCACAGGTGCACAGATGCATACCATTCTAGGTTATTGCATTAAATAACATACTACAAGAAAATTCATTTTTCTTCTTTGAGCTAGAGTGACTCAGCTAGTTCTGCACCCAACTTTATCACCTACTTCAACTGGCCTGCTGTAATAGACTTAAAGATTATTTATTAGCTACCATAAATGAAAGCGTAGCTTCCGGAAATATTTTCTAAGGATATGTTAGGCAGCAGATAGATATTTATTTTAATGCTAAATAAAGTTTGACCTAAAGTCATTAAACCAATTCTTTATGTTTCCGGAAAAAACACATTGGGCCACATTTTCAAATGAAAACTTTAAATCTGGGAGCACAATTTCACAGAGAACAGTTTCTGTATGTGCAGGGTTTTTTTCCTTTTTAATAATCATCAGGCTAAGTGTGAAAAAAACATGGCTGTTTGCACATGCTATGCTATATTTGTATGTGCAAGTCAACATATGCCTAGGTTTTTACATGCACAAACCCAAGTTTGCAACTATTGGTCATGGGGAAAAAAATCATTCCTTTGATTTCTGAGGCTTGAGTTGAAGCTTCCAACAATTTGGCCCATGCTGTTAAATAGTTTTTTTTTAGATTGTAGGGTAAAATTTTCAAAAGCACTGACATGACTTACGAGTAAGTCCCATTTTCAAAAGTGACTTAGGGCCAGGTTTCTAAAGGTATTTAGGCACCTAAAGATGCAGATAGGCACCTACTGGGATTTTCAAAAGCACCTGGGCATCTAATGCCCTTTGAAATCCATGCAAGTTAGGTGCCCAGGTGCTTCTGAAAATCCCACTAGGTGCCTATCTGCATCTTTAGGGTGCCTAAACACCCTTTAAAATATGGCCTTTTGGCACTTTGGAGCTTAATGTCCCGTTGACTTCCAGTGAGACTTGGGCTCTTAAGTACCTACTTTGGAAAACAGAACTCAGAATTCTAAGTCACTAGACTGAAGGGTAACATTGTCAGAAGCGCGTGTTTTGCATAGATACTTAAGTAACTAGCAGTTGCTGAGGTGGACAGACAAATGTGAATATTACTCCCTATCTTTTAACAAATGACTGAAACCTAGGATTAGACATGAACATATTTTATCAATGGTATGTATGTGTATATGTATAGTGATGGTACAGAAAGCTCTTTGATCTATCTTCAGCTATTCTATTAACTACTAAATCATCTTCTAATCTTCCCCTCTCTCTTTGTTCTCCACCCTCTGCATTAGAGCATGTCAGTGCCACTTACAAGAGACCACCTGCTTGCAGAAATGAGACAGAGACAGAGCTAGTAAAGCACACTCCCCAGTAATCCTGTGGCTGCATTCATCACTCCCTCGGCAGCTGTTAGAGCCATGACTGCTTGCCTGATATGTCTAAATAGGAAACAGCATGACAAGATGTTAGGAACAGAACTGTACACACAATAGCTTCTGCAAACCAAGTATATTTTAAACCATCTCACACTTATGAAGTTACCTCCCGACCCCCACAATGGGTTTCTTAATTTATTCTGCCATCCCATTTCCAGTTTCCTCCCTATTCTTGGATGAGGACATATGTAGGGATTCCATTTCTTGTTTCTAGTTTTATTTTTGGCTACTTCAGTATCTTAAAGTTGCAGGGAAAAATCTGTTTTTATGGGTTTACATGTATTATAATTACATCAGTTTGAGCAATGAAATAAACATAAGCATTATAAAACTACTCAAAGCCAACCTATCTTCCCACACTGTCTATAACCACACATGCAAAACCTCATAGCCTATTAGGCCGTTGCCCTACATGACCAAGAAGGAAATCATGGCGTTTCTGAACAGGAAGTGACACAGGCTGTAATTTACAGAGGACAATGTGAACGGGACAGGAATTCCACTGACTGCTCCTCTGTAATGGAACCTTGCCATTAAAAAAAAAAAAAAAGATTATTTAAGACAGTTCTTTAAAAAGTTATAATTATGGTTTAAAAAACAGAATCCCTAGAGCATATGCCTAAGAGTGCCGGGTCCATGCAAGGCAGTACTCAAGCTATCTCCAGTGCTCAGAAGGATTTGTTGCACTTTCAGCAGTTTGTTCATATTAAAATCAATCAATTTTCCTTCTTCCTCTCCACATCCCTCACCCTCCCAGGGTCACTCCTACCTTAAAAGCACATCTCACAACTTTCCAGCAAATGCACCATTCTCCGTTACTGACCATCAACAACGTCCACCTTAAGGACGCAATTCTGCCCCCACTGGAACCTGCTAGTCATAAGAGGCTGGGAGGAAAATCTACTGTAGCAGTCAGTAACTCACTCATGCGCCTAAACCGAAATTGTCATCTCTCTGCTAGCTGGGAGATACAGAGACGATAGCATCATGAAGCTTGGCCACAGAGCCAGTCTTAAATAGGAGTTTTTAAAAGAAGCACTGGCAGATTTTTAACATACCAGTAATTATGAATAGCAGTATATCCTGAGGTGTTTAACAAAGGTCATAAATAATTAGTTTGATGGGCTTAAACAACAGATTTTCACATGACTATAAAAGCAAGATCTTCTGGCACCTACGCTGCATGACCATATTTCAACCATTTTAAGCTGTAACCTAGTGATAGCGTATATCTGACCTGTGAAACCCGGCATTGTGCGTTCTCTAGGGTGCTACAGCTTTTCAACAAATCCAGAGAATCTGGCTCAAAAGAAGTAAGTATAAGCCATGCATTCAGAAATCTCCAGGCATGAACTATGTATGTAATTCTTAACTTAGATCTGTCCTTTCTCATAAGATACATAATCATCAAAATAACTAAATGCTGTATTTCAGTCAACATTTTAGTTCAAGCAACACCATCTCGCTGGGTAAAAAAAGGAGAGATAATTATTTGTTATATGCATTTAAAAACATTCTAACATAACAAATAAGAAATATGCTTAAACAACAGTGTGTTTTCCATAAGAAACGATGCTCCCATTAGCAGCACCTCCTTTCTCATCCCACCTCACTACTCATCTCCCACAAGCTCTGTTGCCATTTTTGTGGGCTCCACCACATTGATTTAAACCTTTTTGGGCAAGGATTGAGTCTTATTTTTCTTCAAAGCATCAAGCAAAATAATGGCACTGTAAAAATCATAGATAATTTGTTATAGGAGAGAGGATACTGCTCAGGCAATAGTTACTAATATGAAAAAATGGATATCCAAATAGGATATTACTTTAGCAAACATAACTCACAATTACAATGTATTTTATAGTTCTGTACATTTTGGGTGCTACTGTAATAATTAATAAGCTCCCTTACAGAAAAAGTATATAGAATTCAATAGAGAACAATATGAAATCTCTAAAATCAACCCACAGAAACAAGATCATTCTCTGTTAAATACTATGGAGATTTTAGAGTAGTTTCTACAGAACCTTATTTGGGCCCAGATTCAGGAAAGTATCCCCATTCTAAATCACACTTACTCATGCTTTAAAAGGTGCATAAAGCTAAGCACATGTTTAAGTGCTCTTCTGAATCATGGCTTCAATTTCTGTAGAAAGCTATTGATTTCATTCCCATTCAAAGAATAGGGTTTTTCCACAAGGGCGCTGTCACACCATTCCTCTTATTTTAAAAACATATATTATTATTACCACCACCAAGCCATCCCTTCTACCACCAACCCCTCTCCCCCTCCCCGCAAGCTGAATCAGCTCTTTGGAAAGCCCCATACTTCTCTAAGCATGGGAAGGAAGCAATGAAATATTGACACGAGGCCGAGTTTTCCAAAGTGCTCATTCAGTGCTGTGGCGGAAAAGTGGAACACTTAATATACATTTTAAAGATTGAGTGCATCTGTAGTCTGGGAATTACAGACCCCGTGATTTGTATCATACTTTTTCCAATGAATATCATGTATGAATACAAAAATTGTTCTTGCATGGTATAGAGCATTTGTTCCTCCATATATTTATTATTTAGTATTATTATGGTAACATCTTGAGGCCGCATCCAAGTTTGGGGCCCTATTGTCTTAAGTAGTGTCCAGATGCATAATGATACACAGTCCCTGTGTTCACAATTTAAAGACCAAGGGTAAGAGGGGGAAATTACTTGTTTAAGGTCATACATTTTATTTTGCTTTTAACTGTCACCCAAAGTCAGAGCCAGGAATAGAACTCATATCTCCTAATGCCCAGTCCAGCACCCAATCCATTAGACCACACTGCTTCTCCAATAAAACAGCCACTCCAATTACCCTTTAAAAAGTGTCAAGTTAAGAGAAACTGCTACTGACAGCATGCATTCAGCTCTGTAAAAGACAAAAGCTTTAAACGTGTCTGTCAGTAAAAACACAGTGCATGCAACCCAGAATCTGAACTCAGAAGCAACAGAGAAAACCTCGGATTCCCAATTTAGAACATAACAACTGTTCTTCAAAAGCCCATTCCCTTGAGGAAACTGATTTCTACACCATATAGTCTAGCATTGGTGTTAAATAGAGTTGTTTCTGCTCTCAAATGAGACAACCAGAATCCAGTTCCTGAGAGTTTGTGCACCAGTTATGTATAGGGATCCTAAAGCACCATCCCTTGGCAGCCAGTGTGGCAACAAGACTGTTGTTGTTTAAATGACAGCAACATGCCTGCCAAAATCACATCACAGAAGCTGGCTTACCAGATTGCTTTGAATATTCAGAATGAGCCTGCCAGCTACTATTTCATATACACATCAAGCAAACTGAGGATCTAACCTCCAAACTTTAAGTACTATAAAACACATCACCCATCTAGTCTAGTTTTGTGAATTTATGCAAGGAAACCTATCACTTATAGCGCTTCTGTTTAAAAGGTTTCCCTCGCCCAAATTTGTACCTTCCTGTCCGTCTCCTGAAATCCCAAAGATTTTTACAAACATTTGCTAAGTCACTAAAGAGACTGTCAAAATTATTTTTTCATCCTTTCGGTACTAATAGTTTCCCCCCAGGATTATGTGTAAAATTTGGAAGAAGAAGCAGTCAGCCAATCAAACTTCTGACTGTTAATAGGCTTTGATCCACAAAGAAGAGCTTGCAATTTAAACAACTTTGCTACTTGTCACTTTCGGCCATTTTATTTTATTTTAATGCTTTAGTACTGGGTTGGTTCACACTAATAAAGTTATCAGATTCGATGTTTTAGGTTGCTTTTAACACTCATCCTAACTACTAAAAGAGATCATGTTGTTTAACCAGGTATCGATAAATCTGCAAACAATTCAAGCTGAAATACACGTAAATACAAAATAGCAGCTGTAATTAGAGGGATGCATTGTGCAAATATCAAATATGGAACCTGACATGGGGCTCTGTTCATTGTGAATTATTCCAGGGCCCGTCTGATTACCTTTCTGCATATCTTGCCACCGCACCTGACAAGTCATTTAGACAGAAAAATGTTCAGTGCACTGGAGGCTTTTAAAATATATAAATTAGTATTGTGACATGTTTGGCTCCAGGCCTTCCCAAAAAGCACTGCCACGGGCTGAAAAGCTCATACTAACGAGCAGCACATTCCCTGTGGAAAATTCTTCCTAATTCTGAGGAATTGATTTTTATTCCCCTTTTGTTGCCCATAAGCAGTATTTGGGCCATGGACTTAATGCCAGATGATTCTTAGACTTATTTCAGTGCAGCCATAGTTGGGAATGAGCTTGTCACTCAATTTCAAAATGCCAGCGAGTTGTTTGCTTTATTAGGTTGGGAGGAGATAGAGTGATGTTAATTACCTGGTCTCCTGCCAAGAAGGATTTTTTTCCCAGTTTGATGGAAGACACCATGTTATTTTCCATCATTTGGTCCCTTTCCACTTTTAAGACTCTTCTTGGCTGACAGAGTGGACGTTCCATGGCCCTGACTTCACTAATTTTCTTGGCATTTCATTTGTACTCATGTTCCGCAGCTGTGGAGCAGTACCGGCCTGCAGAACTCCCTGGCCTTAGCAACCACAGAGGCAAAACTGTAATGCAGAGAGGCCCCATGATAAAAGAGGAGATGAGAAATGTCCAAAATCCAGAGAAAGGTCCATTTCTCAACATTGTGAGCAAAAGGAGGCACAACGGCCACTGGCAAGAATCAGTATTGTAGGTCTAATTCCTTGTTCAACAGCAGAACATCAAGTCCAAACATAGTTTATAGTGAGAGGCCTATTCTCTTTGACAAACAACCCATTTTGCATTGTCCCTGACAAAGTGGTGAATAAATGAATACGGACGCCCTCCCATTCATTTCTCAAGGATAGCTCCCCTGGCAAGATACTAAAAACCTGTTTTAGTTTTCTAATTTAAACTATAGACATTAAAATTATCTGTTGCAGTCAATGGACATGGCAAAACGTTCCAAAGCAAACTGAAAGAAAAGCCTTTGTCTGCAGCCTTGACATGCCAGACCCTATTAATATTAGACACTGTCACAGAAACAAAGGGAACTACTGTGAGGACAGCACAGGTGTGCTGTTTCATAAGCTTCATCGTGGCTACAAAATCACGTAGGAGGAAGAACTCGGTCATGCCAAGACAACAAACATTAGAAATCTCCCTTTTTTATTCCCTAGGTAAAACACACGTGTCTAACAAAACCTAACTAATTCCCACTAAGCATAGCATGACGCAACATTTATGAACACAAAAGGTACACACAATTCATATATTTGCTGAGCCAGTTATATAGACAGCAGAATATGAAGAGGCAGGAAAGAGTTATATTTTACTGAGATACATGCATCTGATATGGGATTATATTTGTATCCCCATTATCTTCTCTACTCCTCTCTTTCTCCCTCTTTCTATTTTTCATCCAATTTGTCTTTTCTGTTATAGTTTTTACATGCCTGAGTCTAGCAACACCCAGTGCAAGCCTACACTCAGATTCCTCTCAGGCTAATAATTCAGCATCAGAACTATGTACTGTATTAGCTGCTCAGACGCTTTCTTTGGAAGGAAGGTTGGCAGCTGAAGTGGGGAAGGGCTGGAATTTTCCCATGCCTGTTGAAGATCTTCCTTGGAAACTCAGTACTTTGTGGTAATTATATTCTATCTAGTCAGCAACACTAGTAATCAATTTGAGATACTCAATATCAGTTGGGTTTATAGCACATGCCATCACTTTGCGAACCTAGTAACATGAAGTTTGTATGGGATACAATATTCTGCAATACTAGCAACAAAAAAGTTCCTTTTCCATTTCCATTGAACACAGCTGTACAAAATTAAGGGGCCAGCCTGGCAGCCACTCTGCACATGGAGCTACTATTGGTTTCAATGGAAAATTTATGAACAGCATGGTGTGCAAATTAGGCCCCTCGATTGGAAGACCCATAAGAAAAATCTTTCCACATTCTGCCAATATAATGCACAAACAACAGCCATTCAAAGGATATAAGATTACAAAGTGCCTGGCCTAATGCAAGAGTGTCCCCCACTAGGAACTTATCTGCCCCTCCACACATTTTCTTCTGAAAGCTCTGACTCCCTTCTTTGGGTTTACTCTCCTGTTCTGTTGCTTCCCTGTCCTGGAAGCTGTTTCATTTGACTCCCATTTGTGGAGCACAGATGCTTTTACAGAACAGCAAATGGCTTCAACAGTGAAATTATCTTTCTTTGATAAGTTTCACTGCTGTCCACACAGTACCACTGTTTTCCTCATCAGAGGTGAGTAATGACAATCCTATAAGTTTACAGTGAGAAAAAAGAATGATGGGCAGAACGGTGGGGGGGGGGGGGGAAACAAATACATAGGAAGACGTAATCCAAATCTCTAGCCTCAAGTAAATCTCCCTCGAGACTCAATAGCTACATCTACACTGCAAAGAAAAAGCCGCAATGCCGCGTCACAGACCGCGGGTCAATTGACTCAGGTCACAGGGCTCACTGTATATCTTCAGGCTCGGGCGGGAGCCCAGGGTTCAAGACCCTCCCTGGGTTTCAGAGCCTGGGCTCCAGTCCAAGCCTGAATGTCTTCATTACTACTTTTATCCCTGCAGCCTGAGCCCCTCTGAGATGAGCTGTTGCAGAAGAGGTTTCTTCCATAAACACCATTCTGAAAATTAGACAAGTAGAAGGGCCCTAAGACATCCTTAACCTAATAATTAGGATAAAAGGCACACACAGGTCAAGGAAAGGTAAGAGATTTCTAGACCTTAAATTGTGCGACTGTCTGAGCAGGTATTATTTATTTATTTTGATTTATACCAAAGTGTTTATTTGCACTAACACAATCCTACAATACAAGATAAAAAGCCCACCTATAACAATCCCAATACAAATAACAAAATAATCAGGGAACTAGGTAATCAAATACAAAAAGACCACGCCATACTCTCCAAAGGCCCTAGCATCCCATGCCACGTGCAGAAGAGAATCAGATTATTGACAGTTATTGTAAAATTCAGGATCCAAACAGCATTAGAATCTATTAACACCGTTACAGTCCAGATGGAGTTGAAGGTGGCAAAATTCTATGTTCTATTACAGAGCCAATATTTAAATACTGACTTGTCTTTTCACAAATATGAGTTGTCCTCATTTGCTACAGCCTATCAGACACAAAACAATGCAGAATCTTACACAATACTTTACTAACAATCAGATGTCCCTATAAACTTATTAGCAGAAATGCAGTTGAAGTGGCCTGGTGGGTGCACTCAGGTGTAACACAGCCTGTAGTCAGGTCTGCCATAACCAACTGGTGCTACTAAAAGCGAGCAACAAATTAGTGTGCCCCAAAGACTTTCAGGGCACATTGTGCCTTGAGAGATTACCTTAAACAGTAGTAAAATAATGCAACACAGCAGTGCTTAGTCAGCATTCAGGAATTACTTCATGTCTTCAGCCTACCACCACAACTATACTAAAACAGATCCAGGCATCACTGGACACTCCCTTCCCAGCTCATACGTCAGATGACTATTTCCTTGCCTTTGCTCTGTTGCTGAACTTTAATGCTTTTACCACGTCCCCTCGCACATACACTGCACTTTGTTGTTCCAATGAGGACTTCTTTTTTAAATTTCCTGGCTTAAAGTGTCTTAAAACACGATTGTCCCCAATTTTAAAAGCTGAAACAGATGTGTGTGCGTGTCTCTCTCTCTCTCTCTCCTTTACTATAGTAATTCCGTTCAGTTACACCCATGCAATCTCATGTGACTTTTACATGGGGGTAGCTCAGGCGAAAACTTGGCCAACTGTGTACATATATACATTATACATACCGTGTACGATATGTATACTGAATATCTAAATATAGATGCAAATGTGAAGGAACAGGAACTACTCTGTAATAATTTAATATTGTATTTTCACCAAGCTACTGGGATGTTTACTGTATGAATATACTGGGCTTGTTTAAAAGCAGAGAAAAACAAGCAGGAAGGAAAGTGAATGGCTTAAGATCAGCAACTTCTGTGCAAACACTTGAGGCCTGTTAAGGGACAATGTCCTTACCAGGAAAGGCTGGCGCACACCAGAGATCAAAAAGACTACAGCAATTTGCAAAAGGGTCTCTCTCTCAAGAGACGGAATGTTGTTCAGGAGTCCCAGACTAAGACACAGACACCCATTGGAGTGTCTGAAGAAGTTAAGCCTGTCTAGTTCACCATCAGGGGATGGTTAGACTTAAGGTAAAACAGACGTGCGTAGAGAATTATTTTAAAATCCTGTTTTTCTAAATGTTTTGTTCTTACGACAAAGCTAACAATTCCTTGGTTTAAGAAGATTGTTTGGTCACTATATTCACCACTTGTCTCAGATAGTGAAGATAAGGGAGTATAGCTGATACACAGGGTGTGGTAGGCTAGGGCTCGGTCTAAGAGTGAGAGAATTGTGGAATACCACCTCTAGCAAGACAGGTAAAGGTACGAGGCCTGACACCTAAAGGGATGCACTCAAAGACACTAGAGGGTGGACAGAGGTGCAACTAGCCTAGTACCTGTGACACACACATTACATTATAGGCCGAATTCTCTGCTGGTGTATAAACTGGCACAGCTACATCAGCAGAGAATTTTACCCAATATCTATATCCCTATATTGGGAGGGCGGGATAGCTCAGTGGTTTGAGCATTGGCCTGTTAAACCCAGGGTTGTGAGTTCAATCCTTGAGGGGGCCATTTAGGGTTCTGGGGCAAAATTGGGGACTGGTCCTGCTTTGAGCAGGGGGTTGGACTAGATGACCTCCTGAGGTCCCTTCCAACTCTGATATTCTGTGAATCTACATTAATATATGGAAAGAGCCATTTTAAGTCACAGGAGCAAATATAAATGTATTTACACATTGTGTGCTTGCTCACTCCTTTGTCTACATTCTTATTTTACTACCTTACCTTATTTCTGTTTTACTCTGTAAAATATTCATATGATCATTTCTATCAGGGATGTTTTAGGGAAACACTGCTTTATTGCATGTGAAATTAAAATACATGTAAATAAGGAACAATTCTCCTTCAAACAATAATTTCACTGTATAGTGAGAGGCTGAAAACTCTCAGTCTGTTTAGTTTATCAAAAAGAAGATTAAGAGATGGCTTGATTATAGTGTATAAGCACCTTCACATAGAGAAAACACCAGACACTAAAGAGCTCTTTAATCTAGTGGAGACAGACATAAGAACCAATGGATGGAAGCAAAGCCAAATTAAAAATAAGGCACAAATGAGGGTGATTAACTACGGGAACAAACTACCCAGGAAATGGTGGATTCTCCATCTCAAGACTGGATGCTGTTCTTTAGACAAAAGTTACTGGGCTGGACACAGGAATAACAGAGAAATTTAATTGCCTGTGGTATACAGGAAGTCAGACTAGATGATGTAATGGTCCCTTCTAGCTTTAAACTCTATGAATAGTGTGACAAAGTTCCTCCTCTACTTTGGTGGGTATTGCGCTTATTGGCGGATTTGCTCACCTTGGAGCTTCACAGCAGCCCTCAGTTTGGCGGTTTTCATGAATCCACAGTCCAGGTCAACTCCTCCTGTGTCTGACTAGGAGTTGGGAGGTTTGGGCGAACCCGGGCCCGCCCTCTACTCCGGATTCCAGCCCAGGGCCCTGTGGAATGCAGCTGTCTAGAGTGCCTCCTGGAACAGCTGTGCGACAGCTACAACTCCATGGGCTACTTCCCCATGGCCTCCTCCCAACACCTTCTTTATCCTCACCATAGGACCTTCCTCCTGGTGTCTGATAATGCTTGTACTCCTCAGTCCTCCAACAGTATGTATTCTCACTCTCAGTTCCTAGTGCCTCTTGCTCCCAGCTCCTTACATGTGCACCATAAACTGAAGTGAGCTCCTTTTTAAACCCAGGTGCCCTGATTAGTCTGCCTTAATTGATTCTAGAAGGTTCCTGATTGTTCTGGGAACCTTCCCTGTTTCCTTACCCACAGAAAAGGGAACTACTTAGCCTGGGGCTAATATATCTGCCTTCTATTACTCTCCTGTAGCCATCTGGCCTGACCCTGTCACAATAGTTAGATTCCAGAAATCGTTGAAGAAACCATTCTTGATTGATGGTACTCCTGGATTGATGAGGTTTAGTCATTTGTGGATTTAAAAAATTTGCCAAGATTAAGCATTTTTGTCCTAGAATCTCTTTCAAATCAACCATTTTGGTTTGCATCACACTCCCCATGAGGCATATTTCTTCAAGCAGAAACAGTTCTAAATTGTCCAATAAATCTCTTAAATCTAACACATTTACATACTGAGATGCAGTGTAGGGACACAAAGTGCAGAGTTGATTTACAATTCAGAGGTGCTTTAAGGATTTATGTGAAGTGCAAAGTCACACAGAACCAGAAAGTTACCCAGATCACATGCCGCAAAAAGATGTTTTTAAGAATGGGATTATTAGTGGGAGATACCCACGAAAGACAGGAGGGAGATGGTTTCCTTTAAGTGCACATTTTTGCAAGCCTGAAAAGTGCAATAAAGAGGAATTTAAAAACATAAAAATAATAATCTTTCAGATTACCATGTGAGTCTTGCTCGTTAGACTTTGGGCTGCTTCTTGCTCTGCGCTCTAGTTTTTTTACTCCTGGTGCTCCCGCCACACCTCCTCCTCCACTGCTTGCTCCATTGTGATTCTTCGCATAACCATTGTACACAGTTGTGCAGTTGCCCAGGTGGCTTTTGTAGATGGATGAAGGAGGGCTGTTGAGGCGGTTCTGGCGATCAATCTGTCTGTCTTTCAGTTTTTTGTGCTGTGGTTTGCTGTACTGATCTTCCCTGGTAATGTAGCTGGACATTCCATATAGTGGTATAATTTCTGAAATAACAAGAATTTATCCACATTACCTTAAAACTAAAATCATCATTATTGAGAAACAGAATCACATCCTGACCTAGATCTTATCAACCCCTCAGCCATCTCTAAATAAAGCTATGAAAAACTTGCCTCAGATGGGTTTTCACAGCAAACCTGAGATTCAGAGGGGTTGTTTGCAAGGTTGGCAAACCCACTGCATAAACCCGGCCCACATATTATTTCAGGTTTCGGAGAACACTTCAATCTCTTTGGTCACTCGATTACAAACCTAAAAGTGGCAATTCTTCAACAAAAAAACTTCAAAAACAGACTCCAACGAGAGACTGCTTAATTGGAATTAATTTGCAAACTGGATACAATTAACTTAGGCTTGAATAAAGACTGGGAGCTGATGTGTCATTACACAAAGTAAAACTATTTCCCCTTGTTTATTTCCCCTCCTACTCTCCTTGTAAACTGCTGGAAATGGCCCACCTTGATTATCACTACAATAGGTTCCTCCCCCCATTCCCCCCCGCTCTCCTGCTGGTAATAGCTCACCTTTCCTGATCACTCTTGTTACAGTCTGTATGGTAACACCCATTGTTTCATGTTCTCTGTGTATATAAAATCTCCCCACTATATTTTCCACTGTATGCATCCGATGAAGTGGGCTGTAGCTCACGAAAGCTTATGCTCTAATAAATTTGTTAGTCTCTAAGGTGCCACAAGTCCTCCTTTTCTTTTTATGGATACAGACTAACACGGCTGCTACTCTGAAACATGACATAATGTGATTAGCATGGGAAATCAAATAAATGCAGAAGTTTTGCTCTGAGTCTTTGTGCTTCTTATTGGACCTCACAGCAAAACCCAGGAAGAGCTAAAACCCAGGCAGACTGAAATTGAAGAAAAGGTTCCACACAAATTAACAGCAACCAAACCTACAAGGTTTGCACAGCCTTAGCGTCACCAAAATGTGTTGCCGTAGACAGGGTTTGAGGTCAGTTATTGGCTGTGTCCTTCCAGGTTTTCTAGGACAGCCAGACTTTGCAATACTCTCTACCACCAGCCACAATGACTGATTCATGTAGCTGCAGCAAGTGAAGGCACACCATTATGTGGGAGCTGAGATGAACAAATGGGACCATTAGGGAGGAAATCTTAAAAAGAAAAGTTAAAATACATAAAAGTTTCAAATAACGTTAATATGAACTTCCAGGAATGGCTGCGTGAAATTTAGTCACTTGGGTTTGCAGGAAATTATGCAAACATTTTTTTCATTTTTTCCCTGACAAGGGTTCATTACCTTTGGATTGTGCTTTGAGCTCGGAGTGTGAACAAATTCAAGTTCAAAGCAAAATGAAAATACACTTTTGCTTTATTTAAATACAAAACGCCGAAGAGACCCAAGTTTCGTTAAAGCCCAGTCTAGATTAATTCAATAATCACCCCAATTTGCAAACTGAGCCAGCATTTTGGTTTCCAAAGCAAACTTTCTGCCCAGCTCTAGTGTTAATCCTTTGTTTTTGAAGTTTGCTATACATACTGTAATTAGAACTTGTTGAATTGCTCCAGTTGCTTGGTTCTTTTACTTCCTTTCTTTTAGAAGTGTCCTGTCATTTATTTTTCCTTATCTAGTAACATGATCACATTAAAGTGCTAACATAAAGTAGCTTTCTATATTTAGTATTCCAAGAATGTGGTACACTAAATGCAATCAATATTATTTTGGGGGTTGGAGGACGGAGCTGATAAGGAAGAATTTACAAGTAGTGTTTTTCAGAAAAGAAAATCCAATTTAATTGTCATTTTGGTTAGTGTATAATCCATTTTGCATTGAAACATGTTGGGGACAGTGAATTAATATTCATTAATATAAGATGTCATTCAGGTAACCATCAGAGTTTAGATTCTTGTAGTATTGCAAACATACATGACACCACTCCAACAAAGTGGGCATCTACACTATTTTTGTGCACTGTGAATTTGTGCAACTGATTGGTAACCCCAGGTTACAGAAATATTTACCACCTACAGTTCTAGCAGCTGGTAGTCTGAATGTCTACCTAATGTACTGGAGCTTTTGTATTAGCTTCCCTATTAAGCAAAACAATTGTATTAGAGATAAGCAACTTGTGCCTTTGTAAAAGGGAACAGTAAAGTTCCTATCCTACCTGATTGGATACTATCCTACTGATATATCATGCCTAGAAACTGTGGCAGTATCATTTAGCTTTTTTTTTTTTTTTTTAAAACAATGTCCTGACTTTTCTAGAACAACCAATGTACAAAAAACTAGAGTTGGTCGGGAATTTTCTGTAAAATCAACATTTTCTGAGGAAAAGGTGGTTTTGGCAAAAAATTTCTATTTTCCCCATGGAAAATCAAAACGAACATTTAGTTTGAATCAGTTCAACATTAATCTGCATCTGTCTGAGCTACTTCAGTGCCTCATGGGAATTCAGTTCGGGTGCACTGTGCCACCATTTTCCCCTGTGGGCCACGGTCCTGGGCTGAACTACACCTCCCATGATGCATGTTGGTCTCCCTTCTGGCTAAACTGCTGTGGTGCCTCAGGGCAATGTTGAAATGAAACGTGTTTCTACTGAAAATGCCAAAGTAAAACAGTGACTTTTCAGTTGTAAAAATATTGTAATTTTTTACAGGATGGACACGCCACAATTTTGTATTAGCTCTCTGTGAAACATACACAAGTTAAGGTATGTGAGCTCTTGAGCAACTTGGAAAATTTGTTCCTAATGTTATTGGCTATGATATTGTTTCTGATGAGGCAATGACATCTAACAGAGACAGAGTGTAGAGTTTTTCTTTTGTCTAATCAAATTCAGGATAATACTCCACTCTTGATGAGAAAATTAAATATAATAATCAATATAAAATTGAGAGGGGGAAAATAAATCAGATAGATACCCATGTCTATAGCTCTCAAAGGCAAAATTCACTCTGATGATTCAGCTGATTTACAGTTTCATAGTGTTGTTTAGAAAAATTCTATGAATTCTGTGAAATTCCATAATTTGGCAATACAATAAAAAAGTGAATCTACAAAGAGAAACTTGCCATGTTAAGCAATTCAAGTAGTTTTGCTGATGTAGGTACAGTAACTTCATTTCTTTTTGGTTAACACAGTTTTAGACCACACAAAGACGATCTCAAGGGTGGAACAGACATAATAATGCACAGTGCAGACAGAAATAAATTGTGCTTTCACTCCTTTCACTTGAATTATTTACTTAACCTGTAATGATTAGGGCGGTCACGTTACCCTTGGGGACCAGATAGTGCTTTTGAAATGACCTATTGCACATTTTAAAGAAGCAGATTAACCAGAAAATCCCTTTTTGTTATTTCTGAGAAGTCCACTGCAGCTCTAACATGACAAAGGGTCAGGAAGGTGCATCATCTTCATCCATTAGTGTCAAGAGGAAACCTTCTATTAGCTTCCGACAATGATTGCCATAAGACTTGTCAAAACTAATCCCCCTTTCCTATGGCCCCTGCCTCCATTCCCAAACAAGGGTTGGCAAAATTTGAATACAGGACAAAAAACGCTATGTCACAGTGCTGCAGGATGATACAACAACTTGACTCTCAGAAGCACTTTGAGTCATACGAGGGAGTACTTTTTTGCCCTTATAACAAAACTGAGTTGGGAATTAGGTTTGCATCCTGCACCCTATGTTTTCAGGATGTGATGTTTTTGAGTTCTTTCAGACGGGGTGCATCCACTCCCCAATACCTTGTCCATTCTGTAGATTAAGGAAGGAGTTCAGTTCATGTGGGGGAAACCACTGAACCAACAGTACAGTTCATCTGCAAATCTCCACTTTCCCAGCACTGCAAATACGTTGGATACACATCTAAAACACAAGGATTTCTTTCTGCTCACCTTGTTCTCCATATATTGTAGGGGGAAGATGATGCTGTGGGAAAAATTGGGGTGGCATTTCTCCAGGGCCGGTGACGGGAGGGTAGAAAGCCGTATGAGAATTGTGAATGAAATGGGGGTGGTGTGCCAGGTAGGGAGGTAAATGGTGGGTTGGAGAGATGGCGGAGGGATAGCTGGGAGGATAACACTCTGGAGACTGGGGTGTAACCACCACCCTGCGAACACCCGTGTTGTCTTCTATCACCTGAAAAGGGAAGCAGGGAAATTAATACATCATGTATCATTTCAAATACCATTTTAAAAAATAACATTATTCATCTAAATGAGCTCTCCTTGCTAGGATCATAACCCACGTTTCTACAGTTACGATCAGCACAAGCAATCTTAGCGGTACTGTGGTTTCCAGTGGAGACTCAGCTAGCCACGCTAATTAATTAATAAACCTATTGCAGTTGGTTAGATCTGCAGGGGTAGTAGGAGAGAAAAGTAGTACAGAGACGCTTGTTTACAGCAACACCTTGTAAGAGCCACCGCTGCTTAGGGGCAACATTTCCCCAACTGCGAATCGTCCATTCGGTAACAAGAACATAGCCGCCTTATAAGAGCAACATTTGTGACGCTGGAACGTCATATCCAGGGGCAGAGATGGGAGGAATGCAGGGGCATTGCCCACAGCAAACTGCACTTTTCCGCTCCTCTCCCGACCCTGACCCTTCAGCACAGCTCCAGGGCACACAGCCCCATCCTCTTGCCCTGCCTGACCGAGCCTGCCCAGAAAAGCAGACAGGGCGATGCTCAAAGGCTGGAGTCAGCAGGAGGCCCTGTCCAGCCGGGGGCCAGTACTCATGGGGTGCATCTTTCCACTCCCCGCCCAACCCTGGCCCTTCAGTGCAGCTCTAGGGCACACAGCCCCATCCACTTGCCCTGCCTCACACAGCCTATGTGGAGAGCATGTTTAGTGGGGAGTTTGGGGGGAGGGTCTGGAAGAAAGGGATTGGGGGTGGGGGGGCTCTGGGGAGCAGCAGAGGCACAGCTGGAAGGTTTCCTCCTTGCTTTTCTCAGGGAAAAAGGATGGGGGGGGTTGCTATTTTGCAGTGGGGCGTATCAGGGATCCCCTGCCCACGCACTGAGCTGTGCCCTCCATTTCAGGTGCTGGCGGTGGGGTGTGGGTGTGCTGTTTTGCAGTGGGGGGTTGTGGGACCTCCCTCCCCAGAGCACTGACCTGTCCCCTTCTCCCCTTCTGTCTCTGTTAGGAGCTGCCCCCACCTCCATTGCAGACTGCACATGGTGCCCTCCCCATCCATCCATTCATCCCTCGCCAGGGTGGAGCATGAAGCTGCCAGCAGGAGCATCCACAGCCTGTCCCCGGCAGCCAGGCTCACTCAGTCATTTTGCCGATTGGAGGCTCCCCTGCCAGACCCATTGTTCCCCTGCCCCATTCCCCAAACTTGGGTTCCCCCCCACTCCTTCCAACTCCTCCCCACCCCCCACAATTTGGCTGCCCCACCTCTTCCAACACATTCAACTCTTCATACGCCTTTGGGTAGATGACACTCCCATAACAGCAACAGCTGCAGAGGAGCAACATAGCAAAAGGACACCGATATGTTGCTCCTAACGAGTGTCTACTGTTTCTGTATTTAGAGCACAGAACAATTCAGACGTTACCAGAAAGTAACAAAATAAGAATGACAGGTTTCAGAGTAGCAGCCGTGTTAGTCTGTATTCGCAAAAAGAAAAGGAGTACTAGTGGCACCTTAGAGACTAACCAATTTATTTGAGCATAAGCTTTCGTGAGCTACAGCCGATGAAGTGAGCTGTAGCTCACGAAAGCTTATGCTCAAATAAAATAAGAATGTTTTCATTAAGGGGCAAGTTTTGCCTTACATGAGTTATCCCACTGACGTCAACGGGAGAGAGAACAAGTATTCATCTCCACAGGCAAACTGACCTGCATACCTACAGCAGAATACTGTATTCTGCTAGTTTTTCTGGAATAGCTCCCAATGTGGACACTATTCCAGAATAAAAGTGACTTTACTCCGGAATAATTACTCCACTCAGAAAGCAGATAAATTATTCCACAACAGACTGTCCACACGGTGGGCTCTGCTGAAATAGCTATTACAGAATAGCTTATTTCAGTACACAGCTATGCCAGCCAACTTTCCCTGGTAGACAAGCTCCTAGATGTGCATGATTTGGCCCTAAGTATCTTGGGCAAAACATGGGGCAGTGTGTGTTATTAAAGGGGCAAACATTTTTAGCATAAATAGTAATTTTCAGTTGTTTATAATTTTTTCAGTGGTTTTACTTTTGGACTGAAATTTGGCATGTTTGTTCTCAGATTTGGAGACAATATTTTTTTTCTTATTTAAGCCAACAGATGCTGTCATTTTGGGGAACAAAGACTGACAAAAACCCATCATCATTTGAAAAAAAATGTTTTAACCTTTTATTTACTTTCTGAACAGCACTAGATCTTCAGGGGTATGTGAAGATTGTCCCAGGTCATAGGTCTGTTTGTTGATGGTTTGGTGAAAATTGGTTGAGATTTGTCAGAGGTATAGGAATTATAAAATGTACTTTGCTCAAGTACACTGAGTTTAATACAGTCATGTAACAGCAGCTAATTATTATTATTTACTATTTGCAGTATTATATGGCCTACCAGCCCCAGTCATGAACAAGGACCCTGTTGTGTTAGGCACTGGACAAAGACAGAACTAACAGACAGCTTCTGCCCCGAAGAGCTTACAATCTAAGTATAGATAGATCTTTGTCTCACAACTCCAGCTGCCTAACAGGTTTTTAAGTTGTCAAATCATGGCAAAGGAAAGTTTTAAGGAGGGGTTTGAAGGAGGAGATAGTTTTGTGGATGTTTACTGTCAGTACTGGGAAAATTTGTAGGGAGTGCTGCCTACATCCCAGCATGTGAGGGTGCATATGGAGGGAGACACAGCGAGCTCGGAATTGAGCAATGGAGACGAGTGACAAAGAGTACCTTCTGTACAATAAATCAGTTTCAGGGTTCTGCCACCTACCACACAGTTAAAGGAAGGATGTAGGGAAGAAGCCAGGGCTTCTGCCCCATTGACTATCCATATAGTACACAGTGTCCTGGAGGTACTACTATTTGTATCTAGGTGTTGTTATCACAGTTCATTCAGGACAGACTCAGTCAGGTTCACACTGTTAACATGAGAGACTATTAATCAAACAAATACACACAGGAGACCCTCCACCTTTAAATGAAATTTTTACAGAGTCAAAAATTAAGAGTCAAAAGCATTGGTGTGAATTTGAGTTTCTTATGTATTACTAAGTGTCAGTATAATACCTGGTAGGTGCTACTCTGTATAAACCAGAATACAAAGCATTTAGTTTGATATATCTGGTCATTAACCTTTAACCCTACAATGTAGGTCAGCAATTTGAAAATTGCCATTCTTAGATTTCAGAGATTTATAAAACTCCAGACAGACACTGAATGGGACTTCAGGGATTCATTTAGATCATAAGATTACTTTAATTCTTGTAATTTCAGACTGTCGATCTTTTATATTCTGCTCTCTTCAGCTTTCATGATATCCCTTATTCACCAGCCATGTATCAGTTCTGGCCAAGACATTGAAGAGAAATTTGGGGAGTGTCCAAATGCTCAGATTTTAAAATAAACACTTATTTGTGTTGTGTAAGAGTTTGTAATGAAATGTCAACTCTACTTATCTCAAGCTTAGATCACGTTCTAACCTGACTGGCATTTAAAGCCCAAAAATTCTAGTCGGAGACAGAACAAGTCTTTTCATCGTTTGGCTTTAATTAGGCCAAGCCTGAAAGAAGGCTTGGAATGTACCAGGCAAGCTCAAGCTCTTATCTGCAAAGTTAGATTAGATTTTATATATATTTTGTGTTTTCGATGAAGGAGAAGGATAAATATGTGGACAAACAAACCGAACAGAAAGATTGTGGTGCAATGACAACTGAAAATTAAACTGTGATCTGTCTTCTAGAAGATGAATCCTGAAAAAAAAATGCTCAAGACCCTTTTGAAGACCTTCAGGTGAATTTCTGCCACTGGATGGAGCTAAGAGATATCAGCACATTTGAGAGGTCAGGGGATCAGCTAGTTTTATAACCGACTGCATCAAGGAGCGAACAGAGCACATCTTTTATTTGTTTATTTCAAATTCATAAATGTTGGCAATTCAATTGTGCCTGCAAGCCACACGGCTGTTCCAAATCAAGCCCATATACACCAATGCTCTGTTTACATGGGCAAAAGATCCTCTTCATGACCAAATGTAGGATTTTCAGGTGAAGCATGCACCTGTCAATTTTGCAGGTGCAGGTCAGATGTCTACTTATGACATTATGTTCTTAATAAATAAATGATAACCCTGTATATTATATGTCAGAGGGTAGATAACTAAGCAGAAGTTAAAAAAAAAACTTCAGGTGGTTTTGATTTTGTAAAATTAATGTTTGACAGATTTTGGTTTTGCAAATCCATACTTGGAGATGAAATCCAGGTCCCATTTCATCCAAACCTCCCAAATAAAAAGGGTTTAGTCCCATCTAGTTTTGCTCCATTTGTCTAAATAGCACAGAGAATAGGGAAAGTTAAATTTTGCGATTTAAAGAAAGTCAGCAAATGTTTTTGTTCATCTATACTTGTTTGCCTGTCTTGCCTTACAGCCTGTAAGTTCCTTGGGGCACGGACTGTTTTCTATTATGTGTATGTTCAATGCCTAGTACAATGGGTCCCAACTCTGACTGTGGCCTTTAGGTGCTACTGGAATATAAACAACAACTAGCTGATAATAACTTGTGCCATCACATTCACAGCTGCCTATTCTATACATATTGAAAAGTATTCATTTGGTACCTAGAACCTTCATTATCTAGTCTGCTTCCAAATTATAACTAGTAGAAAGGCTATTTATCGTTAGTTTTTAAATGCCTTCTGGTCTAACTGGCATGATGCATCTTTAATAACATTATTACAGCATAATTTCTGTGTTTCCTTCATGTTTTGTTTTGGGGGTGTAATTATTGGGTGGGGTAAACTTTCACTGAAATTTGCATGGACATTCATTCGACATAATAAAATGTTCTCTCCCCACTGAGCTCCCACTTATCATCTTGACACATTCTTGACACCAGTACAGTTTTTAATTTTACTCTCATTTGGTTTTACATTGATGTCATCATTAAGTCACTATGACAATGCCAATTCTATCAAATTGTGGTTGTTAATCTATTCTGAAAACATAACTGCTCTGTATGTTCATCACTGCTTTTGCCCCCACTAAACTAAATATCTTAACCAATTAACAAAATTGAAAGATGTTAATTCTACCCATAAACTTTCATGTTCTCCTACAGAAAAAATTGAGTCAGTAGCTGAAACCTACGTTAACTACAGATATTGCATAAACTTTTTAAAAGGAATTTAATATAGCTCACATATATTGTATTATGTCCATGCAAAGGACTGAATCTTAGTTGTATAGAACTCATTTTACATCTTCATTCAAAGTATACTTTAACTTACACACCACAAAATAAATGATACTTCAGAAAGTGTAACTGGAACAATAATTGTTACATCAACATGGTTAATTTCTGATGCACAGCAAGAAGTGCTGATTGTGCAATACTTTATGATGGGGGTTAAACAGTCTGTTTTTTAATTGATATTTTGGGCATTTCGTGAACACATTTGCAAATCAGTTCATATATCAATTTTTAGCCAGGAAAAAGTACTAAGTAATGAGCTTGTCTCCAAGAAACTGGGTGCCTTAACATTTTTATTTATTCACTTTGATTTAGTAGACATGTTTATCCAAGATCATGCCAGTCCTGACAATTTCAACGCCAGATTCTTGGCATCCATCACTTAAAAACACTCACTATTAAATCTAGACGTCTAACTTAGCTAGTAGACAGTAGGAATATGCACATTGGCTTCAGTGACATGGTAAATCATTATGGCACTTAAGAAATAATTACTGTATATGGGGTTGATATTTATGATTACTCTACAACATTTACTGTAAGGATATTTGCAATCTGGCAAATCTGCCTTACACAGAGAGTTAAGAAAATTAATCTGCTTAGTTTATCAAACAGAAAGTTAAAAGGTGACTCAATCACAGTGTGTCCGTACACAAAGAGAAGAGTTGCTAGCAGAGGACTCTTCAATCTAGCAGGCAAAAATATAAAAGATCCAATGGCTGGAAGCTGAAGCTAGACAATTTGACTGAAAATATGGTGTTTTTTTTTTTTTTTTTTTTTTAAGTGAAGGTAACTAGCTGTTGGAACAACACACCTAGGGATGTGGTATATTTTCCATTACTTGAAATTTTTAAATCAGGATTGGATGTCATGGACTTCATGCAGAAATTACTGGGTGAAAATGTATGGCTTGTGTTATTCAGAAGGTCACACTAAGTTGATTATAATGGCCCCCTTTGGGACTTAAAAAAATTTGTGAATGTATGCATACTGTTTGTCATGTGAGTACAAACAAATCGCACAAGCATGGAGGGACAAAAATCAGAAAGGTTAAGGCACAAAATAAGTTACGACTCCCAAGGCACATAAAATGCAATAAGAAGAGGTTCTATACATTAATTAGAAATAAGAAAAAGACCAAGGACAATGTAGGTCTATTACTTAAGAGGAAACAAGAGCAAATAATGGATGACACACAGAAGGCTGAACTGTTTAATGCCTTTTTTGCTTCAGTAAGTTAATTGTGACCAGGTGCTTAACTCAATTAATATTAACAGGGCGGATCTTGGGCCAAAATAAGGAAGTTGTGGAATGCCTGCCATTGAAGATTTTTAAGAACAGGCTAGAGAAAAACCTGTCAAAGATGATCTAGTTATATGGAATCATGCCTGCACGTGGAGGGGCGGGAGGGTGGAGTGTTGGACTACAGGACCTGCTGTGGTCCCTTCCACCCCTACATTTCTATGATTCTATTTCAATAGGCATGTGATTTTTTTTTTAAACTGCTACAGCTATACCAGTGTGGACACTGTTATACCAAGCCTATTTTGCTTTCCGAACCAGAAGAAGCTATACCGGTACACAGTAACTGCGTTCACACTTGATAGGAGAAGTTCCCACTCTGCCTATACCAGTCTATTTAAAACATCAAATCTTTCTAGTGTACACAAGCAGTTAGAGTTTTACACTGGCGCCGACCGCTGTAGTATCCATGTAACATATAGGAGGTCAGATCTAATGGTCCTTTCTGGATTTAAACTCTATGAATCTGAGCACCTTCCATGTAAAATCAACAGTAATAATGACGTTTCTAGCCAGTTTCCCTCGACCAAGGATGCTTTAACTTCAGTTCTCATATACTTCATCTAAGGCTTGGTGACCTGAGCAGTACGTGGATACCCAAAAATTGTTAATTTGGTTTGTGCACACCATTCCTATGCAATGTTTTGAGACATTACCAATGTCTTAATATGATGACACAACCCAATTATTCAACGAAGATCCTGCAAATAAAACTATGTACTGTATTGAACCAAATTTCAGAAATACACCCAAAAAGCTACAGATGAGAGGAGAACTGTAGTGTGCAACCCCCTCAAAATATATGACATTTACAGAGCAGCTCTTCATGGATGGAGCAGAAGAAAGGTACATTTCTTTGCGAAGACTGGAAGGGGCATGTTGGGGGAGACAATCTGTGTCTGTTAGCAAATAGTCCCCCGATCCCTTCGTTCTCTCCTCTCATGAGGAACGTTACAGAAAGGTCCTGACATGGATAATAATAATATTAATGATGCTTCTGTGTGTTTATATTAAACATGTGTATGGACTGAATTTGCCCATTTCTATGTGTCAACAGTGTGCTCTTGTTGCCAAGAAGGCTGATGGCATATTGGGCTTTATTAGTAGGAGCACTGCCAGCAGATCGAGGGAAGAGGGTAAGGATTAATAAAGCAGGAGGCTGAAACAGACACAAGCTAGGGATGAGCTACATACATACACACACAACCATAAAAGGGGAAGATAGCACTTACTGTGAGAAAAATAATATTGTGTGCACTTCGACAGTGTCTTATCTTTAGATCCTGAAGTGCTTCACAAAGGTGGATAAATGTCATTGTAATATGGCAGAGGGGGGTAATGGAGGCAGAGTGTCACACAGCAAGCATCAGTGGAAACCAGGAGTAGATCCTACAGCCCCTGACTTCTTTTACCCAACAGCTTCCCCATCACAAAGAAGTTGGCTTGCTGAGAAGAAAAGGAATCTGGTTGATGTCCTATAGTACAAAGTGACTGGCTATACTGTGCCTTGCTAAAAAAACAAGAACACCCTCCCCCCCCAAAAAAAACAAAAAACCCACCAACAAAACATGGGTGATGAGAGCTGTTGGTGCATGTTTATTTTCCTGGATTTCTTCTCCCCCGCTTAAGACCTTACAGCGTGAAACATTTTCTTGACTTTTATAACAGAGACAAACCCCTCTTCCTAATCAAGACTACTCACGTAGTCCTTGAAGTCTAGAAATAGACTCCAGCTGTTTTACTGTTCACTACCAATAGACTTGGTCTTGCAGGGCAGAGAGACATCCTGCCAGCTCCCTTTTACCAAACGTTTTTGCAATGTTGCAGAGGTAATGAAGCATTTTAATCCTGGGTTGCAGTCACTGGATGGCAATGTAATGTTCAAGGCTAATACACTCAGCTCCAAAAGCTTGGCATAACAAAATGGAAAAAAGTTTTATGGCTCTCTCTTAACAGACCTGGTTATTTCTCCACAGGGTTATTTGCTTTCTGCCTGAGTCTGAGATGTACACTTTGAGGGCAGACAAAAACCAAAATAAAATGTATTTTTATTCACATCTTGGAGTCCCACTTATTTGCTTTAGATCCTTGCCCAGGCTCTGCCAAAAGAGACAGAACACAATTCAAATTATCATGCAATAAACCCTATTAAATACCAACACAACAGAACAAAGTCAAAAGCGAACAACACATACACAGCTAGTACATCATCAACATCAACCAACCAATTTGACTGCTATCTTCTTTCAACTATTATTTAGCATGAAGTCATCTGTAAGGCAAAATATTCATTTTCCACATGACAGAAAGGACATTCTGAGGCTTTTAAAAATTAGTATATAGTTTTCCCTAAAACTTTGCAATATGCATTTCCAGCTGCTTTTCTTAGAAAGAAAATATATTTTAGAAGGTACTTAAAAGGCTTCTTTGGTATAGATTATTACTGGTGGTCTGCAGAAATGCTTGTGAGTTGAAGTGGCACTGGGTTCAGAAACAAGTACAATCTGTGGATTATTACTGCCAAAGGCAATTTTTGGGAGACACCTCTGTAATATACTGCCATTTATCTTGGTAGAGCCTGAACCAAGATGAGTGAAAAGTAGGAGTTTAGTACTAAAAGGTATTAAAAAGAGGAGAAAACAAATTCAAAGAGAAAATAAGCAAATCTGTTTTATTTTTTAATAAAACCATTTTAATTATTATAATCTTGTATTTTTTCCAGTACTGTCCACCAGTGCTCGGAGCAAATTTTTTATTTTATTCACTAAATTACAAGATTTTTAAATGGCAGTTAGGTACCCAATTCCCATTTGTGTCTGAAAAGATTCCCCTCAGATTTCTGTAAAGTACCCTTCACAATGGCCCACGGTATTTTTATAACACTTAAAATGCAGAAAGAAAGAAAGAAAGAAATAGATATAGATATAAATACCCACATCTAATCACCCACATCTCCAAACAATGCCCTTAGAAAAATGATGAGTTCTGAAGTGTGCCCTAAATATTAACAACTTTGGGCTCTGTTGGACCAAATGAAAAGGGCAGCAAGGTCCAGAGTCAAAACTCCCTCATGGAAAAAGCCCTGCCTCCAGCTCCCGCCCACTGAAAACAAAGGACACTTCCAATGGTACCACAATGGAAAAGAGGTGACCTCTCAGGTAGTCAGGTCTCAAATCAGTTACCCCTTTTCATTCCACTTGGAAGCCAATCAGAAACCAGAGTGGACTATGGAGTATCAGTGTAATGTATTCTCTGTATGACGCTCAGTGGCCAGAAATATTCAGCACCAACTTCAGCTCATGAATGGCTTTAAGGAGTATCATCACTATTATGCATACTATATGAGATAATCTCAAGGTGACTAGGGTTCGGTTGCATGAAGCAAGGTCATTTCTCAGTGTGCAGAGAAGAAAACAAAATCAATGGCTCTTAGCCACAGCTGCTACCTGAACATTCAAGAGCAGCCAGGATTTAATAAGATCCCCAAACGGAGAGCCTGCATAAAAAAGGAACAGATGCTTTCTCAAAGGTTATGATCTTGCACATGGATTCATACGCACCAACACACTCTCCCTCACATGGAGGTCAGCACTTATGTAACCCTTTACATCATCGGTGCTTGCATCAGAAACTCCAACAAACCTGGTGGCCCCATAGAAAATGATTCACATGGTGCCCTAAAACCCATCTCCAGCACTGCTGGCCCCAGAAAGCCTAAGGAATTGGGAGGAAGCTAGAACTCTGCCACAGAAAAGCATATTGTACTATCTGCTAGGCCTTAGACCAGCCTACAATCAAATTTTTCATGAGGTCCTTTGCAATAACATATTGGTAATCACTTCCCCTGCATTTATGACATTTTGTCTCTGTACTTGAAAATTAAAATCCCACCAAATGACTACAGTATTTTGTGGGATGTAAATGTAATCCCATCGACAGTCTTTCAAACACATATGGCTATTACAGATTCCATTTAAACTCAACCCATACATTGTTTACTGGAGGGGAAAAAAAGACAAAATCCAGTCTATTCCTATTAAAAATACAAAAAGATTTGATATTAAATAACCAAAGAAAATCTTGATTATTTTAAAAATTCATGTAATTTAAAATATTTAAACATTAAAGGTATGTGTACACTTCAGTGGGACTTTTACCTGACAAAGTCCTATGAGTCACTGAAATGGCGATAGGATCAGGTTTATTGCATCACAACCAGAATCAGGCTATCTTGTCCAACCTCTTTACTTGAAAACTCATACAAGTTTGCAGAAGACGCAAAGAAAACAGATTTTTAATAATCTTATGTGGATGTCTTATATAGAATAACAATTACTGTTTTTAAGAGACCAAGTAGATTATACCCTAAAACATGACATTTTTCTTAACACACTTGCTTTTTTTTTTCTTGCCTTTTTTATAAATTAAAAAATAGGAGACAATTCACAGCCTTTTAAAAAACAATATGCATTAGTTATTCTGCATTATTTCCTGGTATGATGACAATGATGAGCAATAATGCCTTTTGCAGGCAGTATAAATGCAGTGGGTTCTTCTCCTCCCCACTACTCTCTTGGCTCGTACACTTCCTAACTCATTAACTGAAACTTGTTGGATAGGAGATATTTTGAGGAGTTTATTGTCTACACAGTGTGTATGTGTAGCTTTTATTACTAGAATATGGGTACAGATGGTATTTTACTACTTTGTATATATACAGATGTAGAGGGGGAAGAAGAGAATTGCTTTACCTACTGCGGAAATGGTAGTCACCTCTGAGGTGAAAATGCATTATACATTTGCCAGCATAACTACACTGTCCAACAGGAAGTGAGGAACATCCTAGCCAGACTTCTGAGAATCAGGGTTATTGCCCTCCTATGCAAATGTACACCTTAAAAATCAAAATTAGATTTATGTTGCTGAAGAAACATACCTGTGAGATATAACCTGGAGGCACATGTATAGGGGGAATGGATCCATTGGGTGACATCATGGGAACCTCTGCCGGTCCTAGTTGGAAAAAAGAAAATATATATATATATATATATTTTAAACACAATTAAGCACACATAAATTGTGCTGCCAAACATCACCACGTTAGAAACCTGTAACAACTGAAATTGAACAGTTCAAATAACTTCTAGTGTCTGGCTAATTTCTCTTGGGCCAATACACTCAAGATGATGCCACTGCCGTATAGCTTTTAAAAATACTTTTTAAAATTATTAAATGAATGTTTTCAGTTATAAAAGAACTAAAAATGCAGCCTTTATGCTGTTATCCACCCAGCAAAGAAGATAGAGGTAGGCAGTAATGTGAACTCCCCCTTCCTAGGAGTTCACATTACTTCCTAGGAGTGCACATTACTGCCACAATTCCTATATATCATTAAACTGAATGAATTTTCCTCTTTTAGAGATCTAAGGAAATGGGGACTGCACGTTCTAGACAGCTCCCAAGTAAAGCCTCCAATTATAATAAATTTCACATATATGAAAGAGTCTTTTCAAGAACACACTAGGACCAAACTCTTTATCTCAGCAATTCAGACTAACCTTGGAATGTGACTTATGTAAGCAAGAGCCTTATAACTTCCACTCAGAAACCCAGCCCCAGATGTACTAGTTCCATTTTGAGGTATCAAATACAACTATAATAAAGTAAGTGCCATAAGTATTAGATTATTATGAACTGAGCCACACGACTAAAAAGTAGCCAGGTAAAATGGAAAATAGAAATTGTTCACTCAACAATTTAAAGCAACGTTTAAATAGCCGCATTTAAGATTAGGAAAGGCAATTAATAGAGATGCAAAGTTGTCAACAACAGCAGAAGTTGTCCTGATAGCAAAGTGCCAACCAAATCTCAAGGGATTTTTTACCGGATTGTTTCGAAAAAGTATGATGCTATCTAAGTAAATTCTTATTACAGATCAGTTACAAGTGATATGGTAAATAAATATTGTAGTGGCACCTGCCAGTGGTGCTAGATTAATAAGGTGTATACAGTGAAGCAATCTATAATATCCAAATACACTTGAGAAGAGTATGGGAGAATTCTGCTCCCAGTTACAGCACAGTAAATGAAACTGTAGTTTGGTCCTATATTTCTATACATGAATTATCACCTTCGCTGAGGTCCAACACAGCAGTCAGTTAACAGCATACCTCAGCACTACCCAGCATTTTAGAAGAGGAGTCTAAGAATACTGCATCCAATAGCAAATGAAGGGGGGAATGTAGATAGGCAGAATGTAATTACCTAAATTGGAATTTGGCCAGGAGGCTGGCACTGAGTCCTCCTAAAGTTAAGAAAGGTTCTGCGAGATCTCTCATCACCAAAAATTGTCTGGACCTTGTTTTCATGTTTCATTGGGAAGATGGCACCAACAGCAGCAGTGTCATCTAATCACCAGCCCCACTTTTTACAGCAAGCTGGATATTTCTTCTGAGATTTCCTGTCTAAGTAATACCCAGATCTGACCCTGCTGAGATATTCTCGCTAAACACCTCAGAGAAACAGGACATCTGTCAATGGACCAGCTGCAACACAAAGTGATACAAATGGTGATGCAAGTTACACATTGGTAAATGCATCTAAGCTCCCGCCAACCTCCCAAAAGGTGCAGGGATGAGGTTATAGCATGAATAGCAACCAACGAAGTCTTAACTAACCCAGTCTCTATACACCTTATAACATCTGATTTTCCTTTTGCTCTCTCTGCATTTAAATTACACCAACTGACTGGCATGTACCATTTACATCCCCCTTCTGAATTTGGCTCAGGTTCTCAAATTAAATAATTTTTCATCCATCGATTTTGACATTAGGGGTTACACCAGATAGATATAGCTCTGAAATATGATTAACTTGGAAGATTTTGCCAGACAAATAAGAATCTGATAAAGCAGCTTCTGAGATGATCTCGGGACAAAAATATGTGGTCCACACAATGGGCAAGACATTAACAGAAAAAGTGCTCTTGTATCCACTAGCCCCCTTCCTTTTCCATACCTGACCAACCGGGGACCTCACCTGCTGTTCATCCTTTTTCCTAAGGACAAATCCTGATGAAGAATAAAGGAAAAGGGGGGAGGCATAGCTCAGTGGTTTGAGCATTGGCCTGCTAAACCCAGGGTTGTGAGTTCAATCCTTGAGGGGACCATTTAGGGATCTGGGGCAAAAATTGGGGATTGGTCCTGCTTTGAGCAGGGGGTTGGACTAGATACCTCCCGAGGTCCCTTCCATCCCTGATATTCTGTGATTCTGTGAAAAGAGATAATCCATCTAGGCCTTCCCCTTTATATAGTTTGAGCCTAATAAATCCTGGCATTTCTTTTCCTTAAAGATCACATATTGAACTCTTTATCTTGCATATATTTAAGTGGAAATGGAACAAACGCAACATGGTTAGCATTAAGTAGCAATAAATTTGTGGGAATTATTGCCATCTGCAATGGCTTTATTTTAGTTCATCAAAAATATGAAGTGGTGACCAGTTCAGAGAGGCATGTATCAGAACTCCCGTTTGGATAATTAGATGGGGAAAATGTAAATTGTCTATGTGGTTTCATTTGTATCACATATTTTTCAATTTCTATCCTAAGCCACTGTAGGCTGCACACAACTGCCACGTTTCACCCCAAAAGTGGTTGTATTTCAGCAAGAAAAAATGTATAGTTTATATAGATATATATAATATCAGATACATTTAACACACATACAGTCAATTTTGCTTATGGAACTTGACCTACATCACAATAATGAGGGTAAATAATTAAATACACCTCTACCCCGATATAACGTGGTCCTCGGGAGCCAAAAAACCTTACCGGTTATAGGGATTAGAGTGTACGAAGGAATAATGTGCTTTGAAATAACGTGCTCCACCCCCCGGAGAGCTGCTTTACCACGTTATAGCCGAATTCACGTTATATTGGACCGTATTATATTGGGGTAGAGGCGTAATTAAAATGGTCACGGATACATATTGCAACATGAGTCATTCGCTGGGTTATTTTTACTTGAACAACTGTTAGAAAAAAATTACTGCATAAACTGAAAAGACCATAACTTAGCACTTAAGTGACCAGTAATTCAGTTGCTATATAGAATTCAGTGAATGTTGCTTAATGCAATAAACCCTGAAAAACATTTCATCCATTTGAAGCCCGCCCCAAATTGGGATCCGCTTATAGCTGGGGGGGGTCTAACATGCAATGGCTGCCCTGTGATTATTTCCAATCACATAGAACTACCAGCTCTGAACTAAATTTAAAAAGGAACATTTTTAGTACTTGCAAATACACAGCAGGCTCTAACTACTCTTCAACTAACCGAAACACACTTAACTCCACTTCCTTTAGAACCATTTACATTAAAACATCTGCCAGTTGCTCATATGGAGCAGCAATCTTCTTGCAAGAAGAACTCAAACTCCTGTACAACAGATGCTGTTGACTGTAACGCTACCAGTTCAATAAAAATATCATGTTTTATCATCAAAATGTGAACCATGCAAACAGTCTCTTAACCTCAGGCATGACCCTTAAACTGTTAAAGTCATTTGGATAACAGTTTTTAAGGAATGTCAGACAGGTGAATGATTTGCTGCTAGAAAATCTTTTCTTCGCTGCCTTGATTTCAAGCCTCACCAAATTACTTTAGCATACATTATTTCTTCTCTCTCATCACTGTTATCAAAACAACTTCCAGGGGTATTGTATAACAGACAGAAATCGTCTCCAAAGGGGGACATGTCCTGGGAGTTGTTAAAGTCTGTTCTCTGTAATAAAACCACCTTTAGTGAGTATTGAACAAATACAAAAGGAACTGTCATTTTTAGGGAAATTAAATATTTATTGATTTTAAGAAAAATGGGACTAACAGCTGCAGTTCTACCAATTCTGTTGTTTCGAGTCACAAGTGCATGCCCGTATTTCCTTAAAGGGTTTGAATGCAATGAGTTTTATTTCAAGTTTCTGAACAAAACCACAACATTCAAAGTGAAATTTAACTAAAAGAGCCAAATTTCACTTTGTTTTAATGTGCAGCCATATATTGGTGCCAGGTTCACTTGAATGGTTTACTAAACCAGGGCTGTGTCTTGAGTTTGTAACAAAACGCAAAGCCAGAGGAGTGTGGGACACCTCTTCTTGCAGCACAATAGGCCAAATTCTGCTCCCAGTTACACAGGTGTAAATACAAAGTAACTCCATTGACTTTCAAAGGCCTGCCCCCAAATGCCATGGCCAGATCTGTTCAAAATGGAGGAGCCCTTTAAAATGTAAGACTAGGAGGAGTGGTTAAGTAGCAGAGATACCCCAACACACACACACATACATACACACACACACACACAGCAGGCAGCCAGGAGACTGGGGGAGGTGTGAGGGAGGGTATGAGAGTGCACTCTTTCTCTTCTTCCCATAACCACAATGGGAGGGAGGCTTCAAATTTATCAGACACATATTAGCCAGAGGCCATTACAAGATGGCAACCCTGTAGGAAGTACCTGGGAAGATTCCCAGCATCCTCCCAAACTCTCAGCAGATGACAGCTGCAGGATTGATCTTCTCACCAACTACTGACCATGGACCTTCCTTGCTGGTGCTCCTCTCCCCGCTTTCTTCTGCGCTGCCCATTGACTAGTAGGTTTAGTCCTGTGGCAAGCAGCTGCCTGATGAAGTTTTAAAATATTGTGCTGTCTGTAAAGTGCATTTACCTCTATTGTACAACATAAATAATGCTATTTGTAACCCTAAATGTGTCATTGCTTTTTGATGCTATAATGCAATAATACAGCCCTGATGCATGAATTGTAGATTAAAAGTGTGGCTTAACAACACATTCTCCACTTCTGTCTCTCTTCAAAAATGTGTCCAATTCTGTCATGAGCAGGTTGACAATTCTCCTCTCTATTTCCCCCTCTGTCCCCAAGTATAAAGTGATGTCTTGTTTCAGGAAATTCTGACTCAACTGCTTATAGGCTCACTCTCAGACCATGACTCCTTTTAAAATTAATTACTACACAATGACATTTTTGGCAGAGATCGGGTCCTTTCCTGTTCCTGCAGGACCTTTTATATACACACATTTAATTAAATCTCTCTAGTTTACTCTCTTTTCTTCTTCTAAGGTATAGAGGCCAACTCTAGTTAATTTTTTCTGCCTTGGATCATTTGCTTTGCAGCATGCCTTTGCAATTTTCCACCTAAATGTATTACTTGCCTTGGTTTTATTGCTAAACAACATTCAGTGTACAATATTATTCACAGTGTGTTCCAGGATCTGGGCATAGGCTCTGTTGTGTGATACCATTAACCATTTTACCTTGGCTTATTATTAGGACTCGGAACCCACCTGGCTTCAGAATAAACTTCACATTCAGACCACATTCACTGAAAGCTTCACTGATTTTCATGAATTTAGCGAGAGAATTTGGGTCAACGTACAATTTTACATTGAAATTAGTGAAATTAATGGAGAAATTACCTGACACTTGCTGATTTCAGCTGAGTTTCACTTTGAAATTGAGAGGTGCTGGGAACTCAAAATTTAGGAGGAGTGTGAACTTACATGGATTGATTGGCTCAGTAAACACTGACATAAATCCCTGCAAAGTAAATCCACTGAGTTTTGTTTAACTTTATGATTATAATTTGAACAGAAAAAGTGCCGTGCATCACTCCCATTCATACTAAAATTTATATGATCTCTGCTTGGAATACAGGGCACATCTCGGGAAACGCATTTGTTAAGCAAAAGGTGTGACCAAAATGGGGAGAAGACAATTAAAGGTCATGTTGGCCAGTGACATACACCTGCTTCTCTAAAACAAATGACCAGAACTTTTTCAGAGAACAGAGCAACCCAGGTCTCATTGACCTTGGCAGCAATCCAAGAGTCTCCACAAAGATGAGCAGCTGTTCCAGAACAATTTCCTCAATGAAGCAGGCACAAACATTCACTATCGTGAATACAAGTCATCTCTTTACACTCCATTATCATCAAACAAACCTATCATCTACTATAAGGTGGACACTGCAAAGGAGAATCAGACACATCTGTTCACCTCTGGGGCCAATGGGCTTGCTCCCCTTTGCCGGTCAGGTTCCAATAGTGTTTTTTTCTTTGCCTACACAGTGAAGCTGTGTTAGTTAGCACATGCTTGCTGTGGCATGATCAAAAGTTTAAGTCATTCAGACCATTGTATAAAATCCTAACTCTTCATCATATTAATCTCAAATACCTTTTGTCTACAACATGTGGCCACAATTTTAAAGGTGAGATATTTCACAAACCATCAGGGCTGTATCAGATGCTGTATATGTTCCTGGAAAGCCATGAATCATAGCGGTCTTATGAGTTGGAGCTTTTGAACCTGATTCTCCATTGCCTTGCCTCTTGTGGAGTCATTCCCCCCTGTGCTTAATAGGTGTAAAATGTTACTAAATCAGAATGGCAGTGATTTCTGTGCACTGGGCTCTCTCTCTGCACAGTTGTAAATGACATCACAAGGTGTAAGGTAGTTGAAAAATCAGGCCCTCTGTCTCTAATCTTGGTTAGCGCGACACTAGATCTTAATGTCACTTATCCAGGACTCAATGTTTTTGATCCCAGACGTTGGATTAGATTCCACGTTCAGGAGAAAAAAGGAGAAACTTCTTTTTGGTGGCAGGAGCTTAAAGGAGAAAAAAAGAGCCACTATTTGTAAGCTTCTTAGGAGGGTTGGAATATGAGAAACAATCCACTCTGATAAATCAGTGTTAGCACAGGTGAGGCACTCAAAGGTGCAAAATAAATACAGTAATACAATCTACCAAAATACAGAAGTAGTAAAGGAATTTATCACATGGCTTATCACCTCATATACACATACATTATGCATATATAGATACATGCTGTGTACATACGTACACAGCAGTCAACACTGAAAAGTCCTTAAATGATGCAGAGATGGGAGCCACATAAGCGTCTGGATAAATAAACAGATGTGACACACAAAGGCAGTATTAACCAGCGGCTGATGCACTGTGGTATACTATCTCCCGCTTCCTGAGGTTAAAAATGAATATTAGAGTGTGGTAACTGCTGACTTAATAATGAACACCTCTATGTACACAGACAGACAGACAGGTAATCCCTTAGGATGGATATACAACACACTCGCACAGAATACGTACACAGAATCTAATCTGTCTTGTACTGTGTCTAGTCATATACATTCTAATTAGCATTTAAACAAAAGTGCATTTTCTTTAGATTCTCCCCCCCCCCCCAAAAAGAAGTATTTGTCTGCTGTGGTAATAATGTATTTAGGCTCTTCAAAAACTGATCATTTTGGGACAATTTGGGGGGATTATGTCTCGGAAATCTACAGGACTTTCAGTTTTGCCCTCTCTGAGACTTATAAACAAAGGGTGAAATCCTGGCTCCACTGAAGTCAATGGAAGCGTTTGTAGCCTCAGAAAAAGGATGGATGAAGGTATCTTAACCTTACACACAAGAGGCACTGGGTGGCAGAGAGTCACACATATGTATCAAACCTTTAGGTTAAAAACAAGTATGTTCTACAGAGTTCTTTCGTAGAAAGTCTTATGAAAATGTTTTTATCTGACCTGCATGTTTATTAGGTAGATAGTATGGCAGTTTGGTGAGGGATGGGGACAAGGTTAAGGCCATCTGGGTATCTCTAAGGATGCAGGCCAAACTTTGTTGTTGCTATTGTTTTTGAATATATAACTTAAAATAAAACATGAGATGATCATGCTGTAGGTGCCAAAAACAGTCATCAAGGCTGATGATTGTGCTTTTGACAAGTCAAAGGCCTCACTATCTTCTCACATCAGTTTTACATGATTTTAAATACCATTCACTTGTTATACCTGGATTTACATAGGTGAAGTCAAAAACTGATTCTACCCCCTACCACCCAAGTTATAAAACCTTAAGAAAAACTTTTCAAATTAACATACAAAAATTGAGTTGTAAGTGCAGTTACTCAAGTTGTCCAGGCATATGTGGGGTTTGGACACAGATTAAAATACCTTTGTTGTTGCCAAAATATGCCTGTCCAAGTCCTCTGTAACTTTGCTAGGTTCTTTTGCTACACATTAGTGTGAATTCCACCTATAAATCCTATGACACTTTATTAGGAGGGGTGCAGTGAAAAAACAACAACAAAGATTTTCAAGTTCATTTGCCGAAAAGTATATTCTAAAATAATTAAACCAAAAGCAGCATTTTTAAAAAAGGTTAGCCTTCAGTATTCCAGTGCCATTTCTCTATGAATATCTAGAGATATTATTATCTGCATATCTAAACATGCAGATCTGGTTTACCTGTTCAGCACATAGATACTACACTGACAAGTGCTATAGTAAAACCCAAGCTAGAGTCTGGATTTGATTGATGTCAAACATGTGTAGAGAAACTGTCTCAACCAAAAATCAGACCAAAATCACTTAGAATTGGTGCCAAGAATATCAAAGAGACAGTGCTTAGTGCATTCTTTTGGTCTGTGTGCATGAGATCTCTTTGCTCTGTGCCACCGGTCTTTCAGAATAGATTACTTGACCTGCTTTTTCTACTTGACCTACAAGTACACAATGGGAAGCTCAAGCAGCTTATACAAAGGTGGATCTGATCTGTAGTTAAGGAGCAACATAAGACTACATGAGCTAATATTTTTAATAGCAGTAACCAATCCTTAGAAATATTTTAATAAATAACATAACAAATCAAGAGCTTTCCTAATCAACAGCATGCTATCACATAAGTATGTGTCCCAGATATAATTTTCTAGTTTTAGGCACGTTGTATGTAAATAACAAATTAAGGTACACAGTAACAGGAAATTAATTATATTAGGTCAGTCTCACTGAACATTTTTTGTCCAAAACTAACACAATAGGACATGTTTATTATGAAGAGGCTGTATTACACCCATAACTGAAGTTGAAGCTAGTTTAAATGCTCAATGTGGATCTACATATAACCACAACAAATGGATCCCACCTGACATTTTGCATACCAGATGTTAATCCAGAATAGGATCTTACAATCTGGGAGAAATCAGACCAGATGTTTTAGAAATAGTAGAAGTTCCACAAATGAAGAGGTTTTACCTTTTACACCCCTACTGTTGGACCTTTTCTTCAGTCATCACATTCTTCCCCAGTAATATATCTTTTCTGCAGCACTGGTGAGATTTTTATTTTCACCAATGCTCGTTTTTACTCTCACCCTCACTAATTTATCCTCATATAGGCCCAATACTTCAAACCCATATATTTAATTTTAGGCAAGTGAATAGCCCCTTGAAGTCAGTGAGACTACTCATGCACTGCAGAGATAACCTGAAAATCTGGAAGGGCCCACAGCATTCAAACAGACACACTTGCACACATCATGAGCATATTTATACTGGTCCCTTTAAAGCCCTCAATGGTGTGCACACCCCACTGAAAATGTGTAGTTAGGTTTGTAGTTAAAAACACCCCTTTGCATGGGCAAATGCAGACCTTTGCAAGCATAGCAGGTGAACATGCATTTATGTAGATGCATTAATTGCATGAGCATTTTGCTAATCTGTCCTTCCAATGTTGCAAGCAGCCACCCATTCACTCTTCACAACTATCTTCTGCCCAAAGCATCAATTTAAGGAGATACCACTAGAGCATAGGAATGTTCAATGGTAATAAGCACTAATAAGATAATTAGTGTGTTTTACAGGCACTAGCAATATCAAATGTATTAAGAAGTGCTATGAAGATTAACTGTTTTGCTGCCCTAACCTGCATGATTACTTAACATGAATAAAGATTTCTGTTCAGCTGCTACAATAAAACTCTTCTGATGGTTGGCTCATCGGTCACCACTGCATAAACACTTGCAAAGAGTATGTTGCAAAAGTTTAAGCATTGAAAATAGGCATAATCCCATGGCAATTCACCAGCTGGGTTACAGTCTGTAAATCTCAACTGTTTAGACCATAAAACAAGAAACAAACATCTGTCTAAAATTAGTTAACTAGAACAGCAAATGCTGTTAAAGAAATTAGGATTACTATTGAAAGAAATGGAAAAAACCCCAAATATATTGAAAATCAACCATCTAAACTAAATCCATTATCCCACAAAAACATTGTGCACATGATCAAATTCTTCTCAGTAACCTGACACGAGCAAGCTGTTGACTATATGATGAATAGAAAGACAAGGTGGGTGAGGTAATATCTTTTACAGTATTGGGCTATCTTCTGTTGGTGAAAGACAAGATATTACCTCATCCAGTTTGTCTCTCTAATAACCTGGGACTGACATGGCAACAACACCACAGATTACATGATGAATTTCAGTTTAGACTTTCCAAGACATTTAGATAGAAAGCAAATGTATCAACCCCTGCCTCATTCAGATCACAGGATGGACCTGTTCTGGCGATTAACCAGGGTTGTGTAGTAAAGGAGGTTGTTGTCTGTAGGATCCCTGCCTCATTTGTTGCAGAATTTGGAAGGTGTCTAATGAACAAGTCACAAAGCCACAGAAAAAGAAAGGAGGGTCTCATGGTTAAGACAGTTGAACGTTGCCCAGGAGAATTGTCTTCCATACCCGCCTATGCCACATAGTTCCTTTGTGATGCTATCAAGTCACTTAAACCACTCTTTTCACAGGTGGTAATTAATTGTGTGTTCCTCATTTTGCATGTGCATGATTTGCAGCCCTGGGGTCTGATTTGCAGAAGTGTTGAGCATTCCCACCTGCAACTTAACTCAATAAGAGTTTTGCTTGATCATATTAAATCAGGCGCTAGGTGCCTCAAATTGGGCACCCAAACTTAGTGGATACCTTTGACCTTAAAATCTCTGTCCCTCAGTTCCCTATCTATAAAATAGGGATGGTACCCTCCCATTTCACAGTTGTGAAAATAACTTCCTCAATATTTGTGAAGCACTCAGATACTAGTGATGAGCGCCATAGAAATACTCACAGGAAAATGACCAATTCTGTATTCATAGCAGGTTTTGAATAATGTGCAGTAAATAAGGCATGGAGCCCCCTGTTTAACCATGAGAAAACGAAATATTGAATAGCTGTTCACTAAGTGAACACGGTCCACCCCTAGCACTGAATGAGACAAACAGTATGTCATCATGTAATTAAAGACTATCATAGTGCATATTCAGTACTCAAGGGATAGAATTAAGACTGCCTGTACAACCTTAATTCTGGCATTTCCTAACTTTTTAGTGCTTGATTTTGCCAACAATGTTCTTTTAACGATTTATATTATAATATTACACACAAAAAAACTATCACTGCAGCAGGTACATTTTCAAATAGCATCGGCCCTGAAACAGAGGTACCTCTATCTGCAGAACAGATACAGTTGGAAGGCATGGTTTTGTGCTATCGTAATCCTCATTAGAACAAACACATCGACTGGCACAAAAAATCCCAAAAACTTCAGGTCAAGATTTTTTTTTGCTAAATCCCATAACCCTGTTTTCATGCAAAATTGTTTATAAATAGATTATCTTTTCATACATTAGTAGTCTTCCACTTACTATGCATTTCCATGTTAAAATTATAAAATGATCAATGCACCATACCTTTATAAAAGCACTTTGTTGCCTACTGATTTGTCCAAATTAGCAGCCAAATGAAACATTCAAGGGCCTATTCCTGCATCTAGGGATTCCCAAATTCCTAATGGGAGTTTATGACTCTAGAACCAAACTTTTCAAGCAGGTCCATACACTTAATCTCAGACATGGTGCAAAATATATCTGTTTAATCAGGATTTTTAGGTTGTGAGGAATTTAATGCACTCTAAGAGAAACCAAGATGGGGGCAGCTTGATTTTTATGGCCAATATTGATTATGTGTTAAGTAATGTCCATTTTAATGCTTATATTCCAGATAGCTATGTACCATATGTATTACTGTATTAAGTGCCTGATGCTAATATAGATCATTTGTTGGCAGGGGGACACGAAGCCACTAAACGCTGGATATGCTGTAACCACCACAAGGACACATGCTTTTGCCATTGCAACCTCAAGACAACAAAACAACATGTGTCAATGATGCAATGCTTTTTGTTGTGGGTGTTAAATTTGTGGCATGTCACACAAAATGCTTTCATTTACAGAAGTTTTGCTTTGATCACATCCTCTGTGAAAGATGACTATAATCACACTAATACCAGTTTTTTGTGATATTAACAAGACAAGACATGCTCGAATTATTATTTATAATATAATTATTACATTACCATGGCAATACCAACACGATTGTACTGTCAGATGTTGTGTAGGACAGCAGCAGACACTACCAAGAAGATACTTAAAAACAAAAACTTATAATTTTGACACATATTTTCATTAGAAGATAATTAGGTAACAATGGTTATTTGGTACTCATCCATCCACAGCAAGAAACATTGCATAGCTAAACTATGCAACTAAAACTAAAGCCAACTGGCAAGCCAACACCTTTCTGGCCCTGGGAATGACTAATAATTGCAGCAAAGAACTGAGGTGCCAGAACTAATGGGTTCTATTCCTGGCTTTACCACCAACTCAGTGGGGCCTTGAGTGAATCATCTCTCTGGATCACAGTTTACCCACCAGTAAAATGGGTAATAATATCTACATACTTCACAGAAATATTAAACCGTGAGGCTCACATCATCATTGGTACATCATGTTGAGACCATTAGGTGACAAGCACTATGTAAGCACAAATAAATCAAGAAGTGATCACAGAAATTAGTATGTCACTGCCCATACAGGAGAGAGCGCAGCCCTGATTCCAGGAAGTGGTGCACTGTAATCTACATTCTGGGAAAACTGAGTTATGATCTAAACCTGGAAGTACAGTTTAGAGTCATCACACCTCTACCTTCTCTTCATCTTGCTAGTCCATCCGTTATTATGCCAGCAGCAACCTGTCCCTCAATGTGCATATGTACAAATGCTAATTTCAGACTTGAGTAGTGACAAGTATTAGCTCCCACTCGGTACTCACAGGAACCTCAATGAACAGCTTTCTCTATGGTCTAGTTTGGAACTACACTTCCCATTTTAATACCTTTAAAAACAAACAGTGTTTAAAAACTTGCTTCTATGCTGTGATATCACTATATTCTACAAAATAAACATAAGTACCAAACATAGACTCATTTTTCTATGGCCCTGGACATGCAAACCTCGCTAATCTAATGGCACAGCATGATGCAACAACAGAATTTGACTAAATGCCTGAAGTTCTCTTCAGTACAGAGAACATTAAAGAATTAACTGTTTACAAAATGTAAATATAGTAAATTAAGGTTTCAGAGTAGCAGCCATGTTAGTCTGTATCCGCAAAAAGAACAGGAGTACTTGTGGCACCTTAGAGACTAACAAATTTATTTGAGCATAAGCTTTCGTGGGCCACAGCCCACTTCATCCGATGCATAGAATGGAACATATAATAAGAAGATCATATATATATATATATATATATATATATATATATATATACACACACACACTGTGATACAGCAGGGCCAGAGAGCAGCAGGAGAGTGTTAGAAGGGAGCCTTATTCCCTGTAGAGGGAAGAAAGTTTGCTATAGATTAATTAAAGCACCTGAATCCATTCACCTGATAAAACCCCCCTGCTCCAATCAGACAGAAGAAGGAGTTGAAGCAGAGTGGATTGGTGTTAGAGCAGAGAGCAGTTTGGCGGAAAGCAGAGGAGAGTTTGGAGAAGTGCTGCAGTGGGCTAAGAAGACCAAGACCCTTGATAAAGAGACACCTGGTTTATGCAGAGGGAGGGCAGGAAGCCCCACAAGCTGAAGGGCAGGAGAGGGAAGTAGCCCAGGGAAAGGAACCGCTAGTTCAAGTGGTTTAGTGCTATCCCTAGGGCCCTTGAGCTTGGACCCGGAGTAGCGGACGGGCCCAGGTCCCTCCCTCTCCACACCCTTCCTCTACGACACTAGTGGGGCAGTTAATACCCCAGTTCAGGGGCAAGAAACGGTGCCCTGAACCCCCCCAAGAAGAGAAAGAGCGAGACCCATCATAGTAGTGCTGGCACTTTGCCACAATACACATACAGAGAACATGAAAAGATGGAGTAAAAGGCTAATTAATTAAGATGAGCTATTATCAGCAGGAGAAAAAAAAACTTTTGTAGTGATAATCAAGATGACCCATGTAGACAGTTGACAAGAAGGTGTGAGGATACTTAATATGGGGAAATAGGGGGGTGGAGGGGAAGTATGTGGGTTATTGACAAGGTTTTTAAGATGTATAAGAATAGCAGTGTCGACTCAGGGGTTTATACTTCTTCGGCTTGCTCATTTTCAGCCAAGAGGAAACAAACACTTTCCTTTCAAGAGAACTTGTTTGTATCATTCACTCAGCTTGGCAAGGTTTTCACGGGTGCAGTTATCGTGGAATAATTACACTGATATGGGTCTCCCAAACAATGACGTTCCCAGAGGGATTACCACTCTAAATAACAGAAAGTCAGCTATGACTAGAAGTCTGGAATCTGTAGAAAGCAAACGGGAAGGCGGGAATGCATCCTCTTTGCCAATATTTAAGGAATGCTCTTGACTTCATCTTAACAACTATAAGTTGAAAACCTAACTAAATATTTGCATGTCTTTGTACTTGACCTTCTATGTTAAGATTTAAGAACTCAGTTACCTGGCTTAACAGTACAGCCTTGAATGGATTGAGGAGTTTTTGTTTTAAACATTTGTTGCTTCAGTATTATGGATATAAAATCTCTCCCCACCAAAAAAAATTTATTACAAGGCTGGGAAATGCAGCTTATTGAATAAATCTTTTTTAAAAATTTTGAGTCACAATTTAACGTTTTTAACTGAATGAAGGTCAAAGTGGTAATAGGCCGAATTCATCTCTGCTCTGGCAAGAGCAAAGAGTTTGCACAGCCATTAGTGTGGGACTGCTGGGAGCTACAAAGCTAGGTTACCATGCATTCTCATTGCAATGGCCCCTATAGACCACTCCAGATACACAGAATTGCTGGGGCAGAAGAATACCCAGGCCAACCTCCTCGTACTCCAACCTAACTCCCTCCTTCCTCTCTGCCTGCCCGTATTCTAGAAATCTTCTTGTGCCAGGAGCTGGTAAGGAGTGCATAAATTTCGGGGGTTCAGAGTGGAGAGAAAAGGGAGTTAAATCAGTGCTCTGACCCAGATGTGCCAATTTAGCTGGTAAAAAAACCACTGATTTCATTCAGGGCTATTTTCTGGTCCCAGAACATCACTCTTTACAACATTTTTGCATCTAAACATGTGATATTTGAAACATGTTTGTGTTTCAATGAGAAAAATGATTCCACCACCACCACCACCACAAGAAACAGATATTATGAAGAGGTTTCTCATTCACTAATAAGACCATATTAAAGAAGGTCCGTTTTCATTCAAAAATGTTTCTTGGAAGAAAGAAGTAATACAGTATTTCACAGGAGATTCCCTCCCTTTCTTCCCCCTAAAGCTGGTAAATTAGTCCAATTTAGTGAAAGGGAATGAAATATATGAAAACCCATAATGAAGTTTTTAGATATCATTGTGAATATGAGCTACAGTTCTGTCTCCCCCGTCTCACACACAAAGGTGGAGATTGTATATTAATCTGAGAGCATGTGAAATTCCATGGACAAATTAATGATAGACAGGTGAGGGGGGGTCACTTGATTTGTAAAAATCTACAGAATCATAATTTCAATAGTGTCATTCTCTGTTGAGTGTCGGGGGGGACTCACTGCCTCGCCAGTTGGTGGAAATTTTATTAATATGTCATCAGAAATAGGTTGAGTTGCATATCATTCAAAAGCCCTTTCTCCCACAAACAAAATGGTACCAAACATGGCAAACCTGGAACAATTATGTAGCTCTACAGACAAGAAATGTTTTTTAAAAATCGACTGTTTTAAATTATACTTTAATACGAGTATTCAAACACACCGCCCTCACAAATTTAAACTGTGTTATCAGTTAATGCTCAGATACCTGATAAATTATTTTAATGCTACAGAATACTATGAATGGAAAGTTTCAGAGTAGCAGCCGTTTTAGTCTGTATTCGCAAAAAGAAAAGTAGGACTTGTGGCACCTTAGAGACTAACAAATTTATTTGAGCATAAGCTTTCGTGAGCTACAGCTCACTTCATTGGATGCATTCAGTGGAATTCACTTCATTGGATGCATTCAGTGGAATCCAGTGAATGCATCTGATGAAGTGAGCTGTAGCTCACGAAAGCTTATGCTCAAATAAATTTGTTAGTCTCTAAAGTGCCACAAGTCCTCCTTTTCTTTTTATAAATGGAAGGAGTACTTCAAGTTGATTAAAGAAGCAGTTCGGTAGTACTGAATATCAGCTTTATTATGCCAAAAGAATTGTAATGAGGCACTGGTTAAGATGCTGGTATCCACCCAGAAATTAGTGGAATCCATCCACAAAATGTATGCACACCGTTACATAACGTGCATTAAATAGTTAACTATAATCCCAATGTAATTAATTACAAAATTCTAGTTTTTACTTTGCTCTTGATAATCTTTAAGCATGAAAGGGGAGAGGAAGAGTACCAACTAGCAGCTGAATCTTTGGAAAATACTATCGCAGAGGATCTGGTTAAAAACAACACTTGGTGGCATCTTATATGCTATAAGTAGCACACCCATAAACTAAATTTGACAAGGCTGGACAGGAAATACATTGAGCATCAGGAGAAAGTTGAAGATGCTGGGACAAGTGCCAGCAGAGGGTGAGACTCGCCTTATACTAGGTCCCCTGGCATGCATTTTGAGAACACCTGCTTCTTCTGTAGTAAGCTGGAAGCCCGAAGGCATGCATTAAGCACAATTTCAACATGTGAGACAGGAGAGAAACTGTATCAAGCAATGTGATATATGCCATCATGTGCCAGCAATGCCCCTGTGCCATGTACGTTGGCCAAACCAGACAGTCTCTACGCAAAAGAATAAATGGACACAAAGCTAACATCAGGAATCATAACATTCAAAAACCGATAGGAGAACACTTCAACCTCTCTGGCCACTCAGTAAAAGACTTAAGGGTGGCAATTTTGCAACAGAAAAGCTTCAAAACAGACTCCAACGAGAAACAGCTGAGCTTGAATTAATATGCAAACTAGATACCATTAACTTGGGTTTGAATAGAGACTGGGAGTGGCTGGGTCATGACACATATTGAATCTATTTCCCCATGTTAAGTATCCTCACACCTTCTTGTCAACTGTCTAAATGGGCAATCTTGATTATCACTACAAAAGTTTTTTATCCTGCTGATAAGAGCTCATCTTAATTAATTAGCCTCTTACAGTATGTATGGCAACTTCCACCTTCTCTGTATGTATACATGTGTATATATCTTCTTACTATATGTTCCATTCTATGCATCCGATGAAGTGGGCTGTATCCCACGAAAGCTTATGCTCTAATAAATTTGTTAGTCTCTAAGGTGCCACAAGTCCTTCTGGGTTTGTTTTTTTTTGGTTTTTTTGTATCAAGCTGTCATTCTTAACAAGAATGTTGCATGGAAAGTAAAGGTAAATGGGTGCATGGACCCAAACACGGCCCGTGCATACCACATTGTGTACCACAGAGTGCTACACCAAGAATATACGTAACATGTTGCATCAAAAGGTAAAAGCAACAGAAACAAATACTGATTTTACTACTACAAACCATGAGGTGCAGCTGGAGTTCATTAATTGCCTAGCAGAGGCTCTAATGGATGGGAAAGTAGTGACAATGGCCAATGCAGAGGCTGAGTACAGAGAAATGTGCACTTTGAACGGGACTGAAGAGGAACAAATGCTTAGCAGAAAGGCTAAATTGAAGATGAAATGTGGGATATGGATGTAGTTCAGCAATTCTATCCACAGAAATGAATCACAGCGCATATCTTAAAAACTAAAAGACCTGGGGCTATCAAAAGTGGAAAAAAGCATCTCTCTCAACAGTAATGTGAAGACTCTGCTTGAAGCTGCCAAATGTTTATGGAAAAACATTTTGTTTTGCAGTATGTGAGAGTTTCAGGGACCACAGCTGATGCCAAACCTGAAAAAACAATATTGCATGCCTGTTGTATCAACCAGGCAAGGTACTAACAAGCTTCAACAAGACTTTATTTTCAAAGTGGAAACCTCTTTACCAAGCTGCTGCTGCTGCACCCTCTGTAGCTTGCTCCCAGCCTTTCAACTCCTCCCTCCTCCTTCCTGTTTCCTGTCCTTTCAGACTCCCAACAGCCCGTGCTCCCAATTCTAATAATTACAAGCAACATCTAAACACCAATGCCCTGTAATTCTTCTTTAAGTGATGCATCATCAGTCACAGCGACTTCAGCATCAGCAAGTATGACAATAAGCATGTGGAGCACAAAGCTCCCATTTTATCACAAAGCCTCACTATGAGTGCTTGAATGAAAGGCAGGTTTCACACACACACACCAACTGTGCGGCATATGTGTAATCTACCGCTGCAAGTACCTGTCGGAAAGTCCAAATTATGTTACTGGAAGGCATTTGATTCAGCCTCCAGAGACACACTCTTGCTCTGAAGGTGCTTGAAATGGCTGAGACAGTCACTGAGGTCATAAATATACTGGAGGCATTCGAATGCTGAGTTTAACATTTGAAGACCAACATTACAACACTTGCAGAGCTATGCAGGCGGATGTTTTCCAAGAAGCAGACGAATGAAGAAAAACTGCCACCAACACAGGCTGCATTTATACCTGCTATCAAGAGAGCAAATTATCAAACAATGGAATGGCTCTCAGATGATGAAGTGCATCCAAAACTATCCTCCTCTGTCAAGTATGGATGGATTTTGGAGGATAGACTGATCACACCAGTTGAGTGTGAAATACCATGCACTCCTGAATCAATCCTTCGGCTAATCAAATGCTCCAGGGCAAAGACCAGATGCTCACCATTCAGCAAATATTTGGCTAGCAGCCTGCATTGTATGGAGATGTGCGAGTGCACTGTGGGCGAGGATCAGTGTGACAACTAGACAATGACTTTGATGAATAAATGTTTCCAGTTCTTCATCTCAAGGCTAACTTTCCTAGGATTACCAAAGGTCAATGTGTTGTGGGTTTTTTTTTTAATGTAGGCAATGAATCCCTGTGTTAAAGTTTCATTAAAAAAAACCTGTTAATTTTTATTTTCTCAAATATATAACTACATAATTGTTCTAGGTTTGTCGTGTTTGGTACCATTGTGTTTGTGGGAGAGACAAAGGGCTTTCAAATGATACCCAACTCAGCCCATTTCCAATGACACTGTATTATCAACATTTTCACCAACCAGAGAACCTGGAGCTGGGTGCCAGGGAGTGGGAGCAGCAAGTATTCCCTGCGATGGCATTGAGGGTGACACCACTGAAATTATGATTCTGTAGATTTTTTTTACAAATCGAATGACAACTCCCTCACCTTTCCGTCACTAACCTGCCCATGAAATGAGATTTCACCACTTCATGCTTCCCAGATGATATAATTTAGTTATGATGCAAAAGTAAGGCTTTAAGAATGAGGCCTCCAGACCAAACCACAATTCCAAGGCTCTCACAGCTTGCTGCACATTTTATTAATAGCATCTTACACAACAGTGACTAAAACAATAGATCGGGTCATACAACTCAGCACATCAATCCTTCCAGTCACAACTAAAACAAATGAAAACAATCAAGACTGGGTGACTCAGAGTTCCCATCACTAGTTCTGAAGAAAGCCCTGCTCACGTAATAGCTCTTACTGATTGAGTAATGATGAAGTTCTGTCCCCATGAAGAACTCTGGGCTTGTGACTCAGCTACTTCCACTGTACATGGTTGTGTAAATTACAAATCGAACAGTAACTTTTTTGGTTTGTGAACATCAGTATATAATCTAGGGTAAAAACCAAAGAAAATATAGCTCTACACTAGACAGTGATGCCAACTGCAACTAAGGACAGGCATTTTATTGAATTAGGAAGAGTAACAAAACCCCCAAAAAACAGCTTTGACCATACGTTAATTCTACTTGAAGTTTACAAGAGTTGCAACTCATTAGCTCTTTTCTGGTTTAAGTCTTCACTCTTAGTATAATCTTTCTACTAGACATTTAAGATTGCACAGATGCTCAGTAACTTATTTATGAAGTGTTTGAGATGCATATTAAGAAAGCTTACTGAAAGCGCACACAAATATGTAAATTTCTTGCCTCTGTTTGCATTATGACTGCACGCCTAGTATCACTGAATACTTAATGCAGTTGCTTCAAAAGCAGAGATATCAAGTTTGACCATCAGGGAACATGCTTTTTACCCTCAAGGACTCTACTGAAAATCAAGAAGCCACAGAAGTTATGGCTGTGTCCCCTTTCTCTCCACTCTTTGAGCCGATGCTTGGCTCTTCCTCCCTTGTAACAATGTTATGCACTCCAGACTTGGGAGGCAGGTTAGTCATTCAGAGATTGGAAGGAGCACGATGGTGAGCATGAATGCGTGTGACAATAGCATTCACACTTCTTTTTTTATGACTCAAGGTACTTAAGAAAGGCTATAAATTGTGAGGTTATAAATTGATAAGGTTATAAATTGTTCCATACTACTTAATTTCTTTAATTCTCCTCCACTGATGAACCACTATGGTGAGAGGAGAAAATCAGACAATCTTTAGAAGCTAACTTAGTCCAGTGATGATAGAAAAATGTGTACTGCAATCACAGCTCTCATACTTCAGTTATGGAGGTGGGGGTCTCAGGAGAGGACTAAGCATTTTCACACTCCTTTTCATTCTACCCTACCCTTCAATCCCCACTAGAATTTCCACCTCCATGAGCCTCCCATCTTTCAGCTCTACTGATGTTCTCCATGAGCAATGCATACTTCTCCAGCAGCTGGCAGGTTTGTCCTTTTTAAATAATTCAGAACATTTCAAGACTTCTTCATCTTAGTTACAGTTATAAAGTGCAGAGGAGAAATGAGGGCTGACACTTTTCTGCTGAGACTGGAAGCCCCAATGACATTTTATTCTAGCCTCTGAGAAGCAGAAGTGCATGAATCTTTAAGTCCAGTACTGAACCCAGGATGTCTAGAAGCTACCAGAAAACAATAAAATTTGTTTATATCAAAGTTATTTACTAGGGAAAAAGGTCAATAATGAATAACACTTTGCACTTCCATAGCATCCAAGAATCTCAATAAAACTTTTCCTGAGTTAGGTAAGTAGGATTATTCCTCTTTTACAGAAGACGAAATTGAAGAATATTTGCCCTCAGTCACACAAGTGAGTGGAAGAGCCAAGATAGAACCAAAGTATCATGATTTTCAATTCTGTGCTCTAATCAGCATATCACACATTCATATTTCTTGGAGGGCCTCAATAAGTCCTATAACCTTCCATACCCGCTCAGAGCAAACAGTTATAAAGACTTCTCAGAAAACATGGCTTGTCATTGTGCATTCTGCAGTACATCTGAATTATATTAACTCAGCACAGATCCTATTAGCAAAATTATATTTTCCAAAACATAGTATTTCAGCATAAATAAAAGCTTATTTTGTACCATATGTTTTAAAGAACTTTTTTGCAATATACATAATTATGAGACGTTACTAATGGCAAAACTTGAATCTACAAATCTGACAATTAACAATTTAAGGTCAAGTATCAATACATTCTCTGTACTATTGTATGATACGGACTCTGCTGTTTGCTGCAGTCCTTTGTGTGTGAAATCAAAAGACATGGGCACTATCTTTCAATATATTAAGTGAAAACATCTCAGTTCTGGGAATTCCTCCATTTCATAGTGTAAGCAAGCACTACTACTAAGCAAGACCTACATTTTTTTTTTTTTTAAGTTAGGGCAAAAATGTGATTAGCCTACTTAAAGGGATAAATTCAAAACACCCTACGGAAACGTATACAAAAATATAGGTGATTGTCTTGAACTGTATTATTTGATAGGGAGTTGAGATCAGCATACATGAATATATGGTCAGTCCAGTTTTAAAACTTGGGATTCTAAGATGGATGATGAAATTCCCCATTTGAAAATTCAAATCAGCATGGAGGTACATATTTATATTGTATATGTATTTTAAAGGTATATTTTGAGGCCTAAATACCCATTTGAGCACAAACTAGATTTTTCACCTAATTTAAGCGTCTAAAGTTGAGAACACAGTCTCTACTTTCAGTTCAATTCCACATTTGCGGGAGTTATAGATAACCAAGGTATCAGAAGCTAAGAAGTTCAAAGGACAAGTGGAAAAAAAATCAACAGTGCAATTCTCTGATGGTGAAAGTTTCGAGGCTTGCATGGTGCCATTACTCTGTATTGTCATGCAGGGTAAATACCAAGGTTCCATCTTCCATCCCAGAGTTGCAGAGGCAGTCTACCAGGGTCCTGGCTGGGAGAAACTGCCCTGGGTTGCTAAAGTGACCCTCTCTGGCTGATGAAGGAGCATGACTGATTAATTTAAAACTGGAGATGTCTTTTGCTAGAAGACTATTGGCTGCAGTACAGTGTTTATAGATTATGGGTCTGATCTTTTCAGGTGCTGGGAACCTGCAATCATTAAATTAATATTAATTCATCTAAGTATATTACATCAACACTATTATCTTTATCACCCAAATTTGAAATCTCATAAAAAAATGCCAAGTTAGTTTGACAGAATCTATTTTCCGTAAACCCATGTGGACTGACATTTATTTCATTACCCTCCTTTAGCTCTTGATTAATAGAGTCCTGTATTCCATTATCTTGCCTGGGATCAATGTCAGCCTAACAGGCCTACAATTACCTAGGTCATCCCATTTACCCTTTTAAAATATTGGCATAACGTTAGCTTTCGTCCATTCTTCTGGAACTTCTCCACTGTTTCAAGACTTATTGAAAATCAGAGACAGTCCAGCAAGCTTCTCGGCCAGCTCTTTTATACCTCTTGGATTAGAGTTATCTGAACCTGCTGATTTTAAAATGTCTAACTTTAGTAGCTGCTCTTTAATATCCTCCTGAGATACTAGTGGAATGGAAAGAGCATTATCATATGATGAGACTACATCATTTTTTTTTCCTCAAATACAATGCAGAAATACTTATTGAACACTTCTGCCTTTTCTGTATTATTATTGATAATTCTACCATTTCTATCCAGTAATGGACCAATATCATTGTTAGGATTCTTTTTGTTCCTAATATACTTTAAAAAGCTCCTCCTTTTAGTCTTTAACTTTACTGATCCTTGTGTCCCTTTGCTTCCCTTATCAATTTTCTACAATTCCTAGCCTCTGATTGATATTCATTATTATCAACTTCCCCTTTCTCCCGTTTGTTTTTATTTTCACACACACAACTTGTTATAATAACCTTCACTTCCCCTCTAAACCATGGCTTTTTAAAACACACACACACACACATCTTCTTCCTCAATTGTGGCTTTTTATGTTCTTAAGCAATTCCCAATTATCATTGACATTTTTCTGATTAAATTCTTCCTCCCAACTGATTTAGCTCATAATTTTTTTCAGCTTTATGAAACTGGCCATTTTAAAAGACCAAGTGTGTATGTGTGCATTTTGGACTTTATTCTATTTGCACATTATAAATGTGATCAAGCCATGATTACTTGTATCTAAGGTACCATTCATTTTTAGCTCTGTAATCAGTTCTTTATCTGTTAAGAACAGGTCTAAGACAGAATAATTCCGTGCTGGTTGCAACACTTTTTTTGACGTAGGAAAATACAAAATAGTAAATAATATATGAAAAAACAAACAGTGGAAATAAGGAAAAGTTATCTTCAACCAACAGGCCATGAAGGACTTTGCCTGCATTTATTCTCTCAACATCACTACCCCAGGACAAAAATATTTCTAAGTGCTCATGAATAATGTACTAAGACAAGAAATAAAGAGCCCTGTCCTAGGACGCTCACAGTCTAAATGGCAAACACAGACAAGACAAGATAGATGCACCAGCTGAGCGACAAAAAAGTGCCATCTTAGTGTGTTTGTTTTCATTTCTTTAGTTCTAATTATAAAAATTTTCCTTATCCCTTGTTTTTATTTTCCCCTGTCTTTTATAGAATGCTGGGGTGGAGAAAGCATTTCATTGACCTGAGTCAGTATTATTAGACCCACTTTATCAATGGATAAACTCATGTTAAGTGTTTTTACCTAAGGCCAAGTCACAAAGTCAACAGCAGAAATCAGGAGATCCAGTAACCACTTAATCACATATTAAGTCACGCAGCTTTGTTCTTTTAGTAAGAATCATTACATTGATTTTTTTTAAACAAGCAGGAAAATCTAAGATTCAGGAGTCAGGATGAGAGGCTGGATTTTCACAAAGGAAAATTTTTATACAAAGGATTGCTTTTCCATTGTTCATCTGCTTCTGGAAAGTAAAAATAACTTGATTTACAGCTTGTCAATTTAACAGTGAAGGGAAAAAATATTTTTAAAACTCCTTCAACTTGTCCCGTAAATTCTACTTTCTGTCCCAATTTTAAATGATGCAAGGGTCAAAGACCAACAAAGAACCCCTTTACCATGTCAAGAACGAATATCTGCAGCTTCCCCATGATTCTCTCACTCCTGATTCCACTTGTAGAACTTAAAGAAAATTGAACCATGGTTCTCCAAACCAGCAGAATGAACACCAGCTTCAAGCTGTCTATCATATTGAGCCAAAGAACAAGTTATAACCAGTAGTTATTCAGTCTTCGGAATGTGTGTAGTTTTACCATAGCATGAAGAATCTGTGCTGTTACGCAAATCATCTCTTCCTCCACTAGAAAAAAGGTGCAAAGTTCAGAAACTTAACTATTTTATGGGTATTTTATAGTCAAGTAATACTGCAGTGAATGCAGAAACCAAGCTCATTTATAGATATTTTACAGTATTGTGTGCTATACTCAAGTAATTAGCCAGTATTTTATCGTGCAGTATATCACAAGAACCTCAGAAAATGAATTAACTTCTAGCTACAATTTATAACGTCCTGTGAAGTGCCTATAAATTTGTGTATTCAGAAGGCACAGTAGAGGAAATAATTAATGTACGGTCTTGCAAAGAAAGTGAAAGGCATGTGCAAATTTAATGTTTTTACTGTCTTGCCATTTAGTTGTGGTTCTGTTTTTTCTCTTTAAATCTTCTTGCCATAAACAACTGACTACACTTTATGACAATAATCTCTTCAGAATCAGCTGTAAATATAGAAACGAGTTGTTGAAGCAGTGACTTTTTTCAACAAACACTTAATAAAAAGTGCTTCCTTGTTTATCTCCTTTTACATGGGGAGAGTTGTGGACCAGTGGTACAGAACGCAAATCTGAGACCAATTTTGATCCCAGTTTTAAAAGATTTCCTCTTTGGCCTTCGGTAACTCTGTGCTTTAGTTTCACTATCTGTAAAACAGAATACGTCATTCAGTTGTGAGAATTAATTAATAATTGTTTGCAAAGTGCTTTGAAAATGGAAATTGATGAGCCATACTCTAAAAGGGAACCACAGTGCTTATTAAGATTCCATTTTTTAACTACAGTGGGGGAACATTTCTTTTTTCAGTGTAGAGGGGAATTTTAGTATAGTTGAAAGTAAGAGATTAACACAATCAGGCTATGCAGATTTTATGAAAGCTTCCCTATCCAGCTCTCCAAACGCACCTCACTCCTGACAAGCACTAACTGATCTGTACTGTTCCAAAGATATTGCACTGATTTATGGAAAGGATAAGTTAGGCTTGCATAGAGGCCACTGAAGTCACTGGGACTGATGTGGGTTCAACACAAATCCTATTGTAGAAGCAGGGCACTACTGTAGTAGTTTTGCATATGGATCAGTGTTGACAAGGAGTAATACCATAACAATATCATATTTAGAACCCAAGTCAAAAACAAAAGGACATGTATAAACCCATCATACCTCCGCCTCTAATAACTGAATTTGTAAAAGAAAATTAATTCTGTTAGAATGAATGTCTCATCCCATCTGTTAGGGACACAGAAGGAATAAATTTTGCAAATAAAATTAATTGTGTATTAATTCTAACATCTACAGTTTTTGCTCAGGGAAAAATTGCAGTGTGCCCCATTCTCTTTGCAAGAACCAAATTTAATTTTATCAAAAACTGGCAACAAATGGTAAAATCAAGACATTGCAATAGTTCCTTCTTTTTACTTCCTCCCCTTTATATCCCTCCTTTGAGAATGTCATCTTTGGTTCTTATTTGGTCACTAACGGTTTGGTGAGATTATGGATGGATCAGTGAAGGCTGAAAGAAATATTTCTCAAGTCAGAAAGTCTGAACACAAGAGAACCTATTCAAGCCATGATGGAGTGCCTCACAGAGACTGCAATATGTTCGGAGTTGGCAAACACAGATCTGTTTGGACAGTAAGGACAGCCATCCACTCAGCAAATATCAGCATTCCTATTCGTCCACAGCAAGGAGAACCAGACACTGCAAGCCCTTCTCTAGGTTTCTAGCAACCCCTGGGGATAGGTCTCTAGAACAAAAAGGTCTTTGTCTGAAACTTACAATTCAATAAGCACAACAGCTTTTCAAAAAGTGCTGTCTCTCTGCTCAGCACTATGTTTAGATCTAAAAATTATTAAAAAGTTAAAAAACTGATGGGAAATACTTTAGAACTACATTTAAGCGCATGCTCAGTAACTTAATCCTCAGACAGAACTACAAATCTGACTGTCTAGATACTTATCTGGTCCCCACCAACGCAGTATTTAAATGCCTTCAGATAGAAAGGCCAGTGAATGACAAATGCATTGCACAAGGCTATGCCTCATTAAGAATTATTTTTGGAAGATTTTGTTTTTAAATCACCGGCAACCAGCGCAACAGCAAGTTTCAGCTTTCACAGGGAGTCCGAGGCTCTTAAAAAAAAGGTGACAATGTTTGTAATGGCTGGAAATGTCCCAGACATAAACTGTCGTGCCCAAGGTAGCATTCATTTATCCCAAAGACCGCAACACAACTGTCAGCCTCCCCTAATTATGCTCCTGTCACTGATTGTTATTAGCTAGCTCACAGGCAAGGCAATGAAATAGGAACGGTTCATATAATGGTCTTTCAATTCTGGGCTCTTTTCTTTTCATGTTACAGTAGAAAACTCTACCATGTTAATCAATTCTCTCCCTCCCTCCCCCCCGGTTATATTTGTAAAGGCATTGCTTCTGCCTTTACAGAATTTCAAACTGATTTGGGAATATGAAATCAGCTCTCACTCCAAGAAATTGAAATGTCTCATTAGCACACAAAGAATGTGACATGATGGGCCTCCATTAAGCCTCCAAGCTAGCAGTTGAACCATTTCGCTTTCCTTCCCCCCATGTACACTTTCAACTATTACTAATTTTTGATTTATAACTATTAACCTTGATAGGGAGGCCTAGTTCACATTATATGTACTTGACAATGGTCCCACTTCGATCAGAATTGTCTCAGGATTTTAAACACAGTTAGGATGTTCACAGTCCCAGCCAACAGACACTTATACTACACTAAAAAACCCCAATACATTAAAGAACGTTTCGGTTGCAAAGTCGTGCACCCAGGCTCCTTGTCTGAATCCACTCCCTCCAATCCCTACACCCTCTACAGTCTGACTCTTATCCCCTCTGCATTCCAGTCATGCTGTTTCCTCCTCCATGCTACTTGAGCTCCAACAGGAGAGACAAGGAGGGCACAGGCAAGGCAGTGTACCAGTGCCCAGCCCTAGCTCCAGTGCACAAGAGCTTAGAAGCAGGAATTGCAGGGAAAGTCTTGCTCAGCTCCTGCATCCCTGGGCTGGAGCATGCTCAATGCAAACGGAATCTTCGGAGAATTTAGCTGCTACATTCTAACTACTCCCTGAGTATGTGCAAATTGAGAATTTTCAGAGGCTTTATAACTTGGCCAAATTTGGGGTATTTTTCACATCCACAGCAAAAGACTTGCTTGACAGAAGGGCAATCCTCCTGCCAAATTTCAAGTCTCTAACACCACCAGTCTTTGGAGCAGAGCATCTCAACAACATTTTCCCCTAATCTCTCTCAGAAAAATCTGAACCATTTTTTGCTGAAATGCCAGCAAAAAAAAAAAAAAAAGGCAGCCAGAGACAGACATCTGGCATAGGAAATTTCAGCTTGAACAGCTGAAGTTTGGCAAAGTTATAAGAAAGTGAAAACAGTTTCATAACTGACAGTGCCAGGCTGCCTTAACTAGAGGTAGTGCTACCATCTCTGCCTTTAACTTATTGAACTGGTCTCATCACTAAAGATGCTATGCTAAACAGGCAAGGGGCTTGTGTCCCTATTCTGATTTTTTGTCCCTTTTTTGCCTTCGGCACACTCTAAACTTGAGCCGGGAGAAGCTGATGCAGGAAGCAGGGGGAGCAGTCAGCCACCCTCAGCCTCGTGGTTGGCCTGCACAGCAACCAGGGCTGCCAACTCTCCCAATACTGTCTTGAATACTAAGATTTTGCAACATTGCTATCGACCTCTTGCAATCTTGTGAAAAGTTCCCGGCAGTTCGGGATTCCTGCCGGCATAATGGCTGTAGCTGCCACAAGCTGCTGCTGGGAGACGGAGCAGAGCGCTTTGAGCAAGAGGCAGCAGAAGGCACTGCTCTGCTTGCTGCATCTTGCCCCTGCTTTTCTTGATGGGGTCAGAGACAGCCACCCATAAGGCAAGTGGAGAGCAGGGAACCAGCTTGTACCCATCATCTCCCTCTATCTACCACTAAGTGGGATGGAGAGAAGGGGATCCCAGGAGAATGCCCCCTCCACACTTTCCTATCAAGCCTACAGGGAGTCAGCTGCAGCCTGCTTGCACTCTCCCAGAAATGGGCAGGGGCTGGGACAGGATGGGAGAAAGGGGGTAGGAGGAGGAGAGGAAGAAGTGATTTGGAGCTGGGGAGAGGAAGCTCGGGAGGGGCAGTATTTAGGGGTGGGGGTGGAGACCTGGACAGGAGTCAGGGGCAATGTCCTGGGGACAGGAGGAGTTGAGCCGGGGTGGGGTGGGGATCTGAGCAGGCCATAATCCCAGGAGGGAGGGAGAAAGGAGCTGAGCAGGGGGCTGTAAAAGGGGTGAGAAATGGGTCGGGGCTGTGCCCAGCGGAAATAGAAAGAACAAAGTAGGGGGTGGTTGGAGGGAAGTGATGCAGAGGGCAGGGCACTGGGGAGTGAGTGGAGATCAGTGCCTGGGGAAGGGATGGTGTGGGGGTTTTCTGGGGAGAGGGAAAATGTCCCATCTTTCAAACACAACTAAAAGGGAGGAGGTCCACCACCGTGTGTGCGCTCATGTGTATATTGTTTGTGCACTGAACAAGGAATTTCCTGAAACACTCACTCACAGAAGGGGGTTATTCCACCTCAGGAGTTCAGAAATCATGAAACCGACCAAAAACAGCACGAGGGGTTTACAAAAATAAAATAAAAGCCCATCATGATTTTAAGCCAATCTCACTCCTCCCTCCCTCCCCCCGTCCTGTGATTTTTGGACTTGCGGGTTGGCAGGCAGTATTGTTCCTCTCCTCTCCACCATACACAGTGGACGCATCAATGTAACTTCACGGGAATTAGGAGAGCTCTTTTTTAAAAAATTTTTTTTTTAAAAGCTTATAGAAAAATTCTAAATTCTCACTAATAAAACACCACCCAGTCTAAATCTAAATACATGCACTTCTGTTCAAAAGGACAGAATATAAAATTCTGTCTAAAAGGCTTTTCTCCAAATGTGGGTTTAGGGTATTTTTTTTAAACATACAGTATAACAAAATTATTTCCACAGAAACTTTGGAACTTTGTTCAAACCATCCACTTGAATAACACAGCCCCATTTTAGCCAAATTTTGTTCAAGCTGACTTCAGCTTTCTGTTTAAATAAACCTTAGGCTACACAGACATCATTTGCACGAGAAGGAGACTTTTTTTTTTTTTTAAATTAAAATCTGAAGGTCTCGGGTAGACTATTGAATAAAGAGCTGATTTTTAAATCTGCAGGATCCTTTATGACCTTGCTTCAAAGGGTGGATTTAGACCGACTAAGCCAATGGACAAACCAATTTAATCTTCTCACCAACACTGAACTATGTATGGAAAATAACTCTGGGAAAAGCCTTTCACTCTCAAGCTGCTACTTAAAAAAGGGGGAAGGTGGAAAAAAAAAACTATTTTAAGAAAACAACCTGCCCCCATTGGCAAAGTTGACTTCTCTCACCCTCTTGCTGGCTTTGTACCATTCCCCCTCACTCCTCACATTTTTTATATTTAGTATAATGCAAGCCATATGGCCTAGATTGACAACCCTGAAGACTAAGACTCCTCTTTGGGCCAAAATCTCACATCCAGATTTAGGCACCTGAATACCTGGGGGGGGGAGGTTAGGCATTTCTGGCCCTAAAAGGTGGCTGGGCACTAGACCTTAAACCTGGCACTGGTCCAGGACATAATACTGCATATCCTACACCCTAGAACAGTGTATGAGGATACTGTCAAAAAATATTTGGGTGAAAAGAAACATTTTTATTGAAAAATTTATTTTATTTTATTTTCAAAATAGTGGTTCTCTGCAGTTTCTCAGAAGCTTGGAATGTTAGAATAAATCCCAGGAGAGATGGCTTAGCGGGCAGAGAGCAGGTGAGGCAGTCAGATGTAATTTATCCTATGGATACTGCCACCACAAATTGTATGTGATTTAGATAGACAGATCACTATCACAATTCTTCCATCTATCACTGAAATGAAGCTTTCCCTTTGGTGAAATGCAGCAGCTGTTTAACACACAGTAAGAAAATGACATTCTAGGGCAGAAAGAGAAGAAAGGTACCATAAATTAATTGAAACTACAGGAGAAAATTTATGTAGGCTGAATATATATTGGAATTCACCCAGAACACCAGATCTAACAAACCCATCTTTTATTCAAGCTTTAAAGGGGAAATGGGGAAAAGGTTTAAAAAAGGAGACAGCAAATTATAAAATTCACACACTTAAGAAAAAAAGAATCACAATATGCCAGCACTTGACTTCTTTCATGTTTTTCTGCTGTGTATATTAAACTGTATCATTGCCCTTCTCCTACAAAGGAATATCCAATTTCCTAGTGGACAGCCTGATGAGCCAAGTCATTTTTGGCACACAAAAAATGCATAAAAAACCCCCGAGGAAAGAAAACTTTAAAAACAATAATTGACCTAAACATTCACAAACGATTAAACCATTGGATATTTATGGACAGCAATTTACATGCTATGCATTAGAATGAATTCCAAAGCTCTAACTCCATATTTTAAACCACTAAACTTGGAATTCAAGACCTATAGCATCAGCAATCTCTTCATTGAGATAAAACCCTGTATTTAACCAGAAACCACGCCTTTGTCCATATATACAAAGTAGCTTTTGTACTAAAAGGAAAACCAGATAAAAAGCATGGAGAAATTGTAATAATCTCTATACTAGAGATTATTTAATTTATACTGAAAAGAACCCAGGCCTTAAGAGTTTTATCTGTGGAGCTTTCTAAGCCCCATGAAGAAAAATGCACAAAGTAATCCTAGTAATTTGATGTTTACAAGAGTATCATACTAAACCACTTACAGGACAGGCTTATATAATACATTGTTTCTTCAGTCTTTTCTGTTAAGCGAGTTGCCTTCTGTTCATTATTTTATCTCAGAGTAGCAATTCTATATAAACATGCCAAGCATGAAAAGAATTCTAATCACACCAGGTAGAGAAACCTGGAAGTTACCAGCCATTCTGGTCCCAGTTTGCTTCAACACATGCTAATACTGTGTGAATCATTTATACAAAAAAGCAGAAATTCAGCGTCTCAATAGATGACAAAGAAAATTATTTTATTTGCATGAGTAACTTCATTTTTTGGAAGCTTAACCTGGTTATCTGTTCATCTTCATGGCGGAAAAGACACAGAGTAAAACAGCTTTCCTCTGAAACAGATGGTTTTAATACTTGGTGTTATGAGCAGAAGCTCCTAAAATGACACAACGTTCTTGAAATGGTCAAGTACAGTACAACTTTTAATGAAGTATCACGAATGACATCACTCTACCTACATGCATTTCTAAACACTGATGTTTTTACTTTTTTAAAATTTTAAATATGGAATTAAGACAACCTGCTAGAAATTAGCCTTGTAAGCTCTCAGCAGCCTGACTGGATTCCTTGTATCACCACTACTCATGATAAGCATTAGAGTCATTATAAGCAGAAGATTTCTGGGTTTTAATGAAGCATGCTTTGCCATCTGGAGACTGAACAAATCAGAAGCAACTTCACTACAATCATGGGAATTAATTACACCGGAATAAAATCATTTAAAATTATCTCAAAATCTGGACTTTACTGTTTTAAAATCTTGAAAATAGAACAGGTAATCATATTTTATTTCATTTTGCTTATGCCATCGTAGATTAAATGAGGAGAACTATTGAATTAGTCAATCTATGATGGTTTTTGAGCAAGAAGTAGTTGATTCCAAGAGGCAGCCAACAAGTACCAAAACCAGACTAGAAATTGGATTAAGTGACTGCATAAATACAGAGCTTTACAATAGAACACTATCAGTTTATGTAGGTGTTTAAGCGATGTTCATCCCCACAGTATCTGAGCAAGAAAGTTCATTGGTGTAAACACCAGTGCTCATATGCTTAGTCACAATATTAGTCAATCCGCTCTAGCACTCGATCTACACGTCTCAGGAACATTGGCCCTTTCCTAAGGTTCGAAGTGCTTTTCTGTTGTGGGGTTTTGTAGAAATACTACAAAACCCTCAAATAATTTCTGTATTCCTATTATCATTACAGGCCGACTTCCTTATTACTTAGTACCAATATAGAAATCAGCCGGTAATTGTAGTAGTAGATCATTACCTGATAAATTTACATACACAGAAGTGTAGGGTTTTTTTAAATTATTATTATTAATTTTATTTATTTAAAACATACTTTTTGGGCCTCAAGAATATTTTGGATTTGGTGACGGCACAAACCCATGCCCATACCTGCTCTCAGGTAGATGTGAATCTGTAAAAGAAAGAATAAGTGGAAGCGGGAAGAGAGAGAAAGAATTTAAATTCAGAATGGATGTTTCTGAATATCTGTACAGCTGATCAGCTTAGGGCAGACTGCTTACTTTAGAACAACATTTGTTAACCCTCTTGCACTTACAGGTGTCCAATGATGGCATAATCAATCTTCCAGTAACCAGTGTTTGACAGATTGATCCAGTGGGCACATGGGCCAGGATGTACTATGTCCTAAAGCAGCATGATGTACTATTCTTCTCAATTTAAACATTACGAAAGTAGCTCCCTTTCAACCACGAGCCAGTGGTGGCCATTAATGCAGTCAGCCATGAGAGGAGTTCACTTGTACAGGCTGGGACATCAGTCCACTGGCATTAGGCTTCTTTTTTCTGCTTTCATGGTACTCCACTCAGACATGGCACCATGAAGCCACTCCATCTCACAAATGACCACTCAGTGAGTGACAGAATGGGGAGGAACAGGCACCACACAAATAAAAAACAATAAAAAGAGCAAAAAAGAAGGTAAAAGAGAATAAACAAAATAAGAGGGTGGAAAGGGGAAGAACAGAAACAGAAAAGGGCAGCAGAGAGATTATGGACAGAAAAAGAAGAGCAGATAGTAACAAGGCATCAGAAGACAGACTGGGGTTGGATCTATCTGCAAATCGCCACTGCAGCGTTTGAAGTGTAGACCTGCCCTTAGGAAACCTTGTTTATTGATATTGTGCATCTTACAAAATGTGAAAACAAATCGGTTCACAACCGCCAGCTCTTTTTTTCCCTCCAAATCCCAGCTCCTCCAAATTTGAGGGTTAGAATTGAATCCCTGGATCCAAACCCAATGCGAGGTCTTGCTTCTGAATCCCAATCAAACCTGGAAGTTTTCTAGTTCTGGTTCAGAAGTGGCTGAAATTTTGTGTAACTAATTCATTATGCAAGATTTACATACTTTGTGCTAAAATGTCCCAGGCTTCAAATCCAAACTCCAAACCAACCAACTTTCTGCTGGGATTCAAATGCAGATTCCAAACATTTTCTATTCAAAAACTAAATATTAAGGTCCCAGTCTTTAAAATGTACGATGTGTACACAGATCAAGCAGCAAAGAATGCGAGTAATCATATGCCCCCTATCAGTAATTTGGATCTTTAAAGATGATGTCAGTGGTTCTAGCCATACAGACTTCCAATCAATGTTGACAACCAGCCAGGTCCTCCTTAAGTATTAAGAAAGCAGGGCAGTCCAAGAACAACTTGGATGTCAGGCTCCACATCTTTGCTCCACATCTTGGGGCTAACAAAGAGGATTAGCTTTTTGGGCGGTGTTTGTTTATTGCTAACCTAAATGTCATGGGGTGCACCACTCACCACCAGTCTAGTGCCTCCTCCTGGTCACTCTGGGATTAGCTCTTGAGGTCAATGCCCCTTCTGTGGCTTGCACGCCGTCGTTGTCTCTCTCTCACAAGTAGAGTTGCCAGGCGTATGGTTTTCAACCAGAATGCCTAGTCAAAAAGGGACCCTGGCAGTTCCGGTCAGTGGCGCAGCAGAGTTAAGGCAGGCTCCCTGCCTGCCCTGGCTGCGTGCGGCTCCCAGAAGTGGCCGGCATGTCCAGCTCCTAGGCGCAGGGATGGTCACAGGGGCTCCGTGCGCTGCCCCCATACCAAGTGCTGGCACCAGCTCCGCAGCTCCTATTGGCCGGGAACTGTGACCAACGGAACCTGTGGGGGTGGCACCTGAGGGCATAGGCAGAGCCCCCTGGCCCTTCCGCCTAGGAGCCAGACATGCTGGCCACTTCCGGGGGCCGCCTGAGGTAAGTGCCGCCCATCCAGAGCCCGCAGGCCAAACCCCGTCCTGCACCCCAACCCCCTGCTCCAGGTCGGAACTCTCTCCAGCACCCTAACCCCCTCCCAGAGCCCGTACCTCCTCCCACATCCCTACCCCCTGCCCCAGCCCTGAGCTCCTTCCTGCACCCCAAAGCCCACACCCCCAGCCGGAGCCCTCACCCCTTCTGCATCTCAACCCCACGTCCCAGCCTAGTGAAAGTGAGTGAGGGTGCGGGACAGTGAGCAACAGAAGGAGAGAGGATGGAGGGAGTGGGGGGCAGGGACTTGGAAAAGGGGCGGGGCAGCAGTGGGGCCTTGGGGAAGGGGCAGGACAAGGGTGTTCGGTTTTGTGCGATTAGAAAGTTGGCAACCCTACTCACAGGTCTGCAGCTCGTCTCTTGTCCCAGGAACTGCAGCATCCTCTTTGTGACTCAGCCCTGCGGCCGGCTCACTCAATATTCCCCCCTTCCAGGATAGCAAAGTTCCTTCTCCCTAGCAATCCCAGACAGTCTTCCCTCTCACTGCCCCGATACCACTCCCTCAGTGAGTGGTAGGGAAACCCTCTACTCTGGTTCTAGTCCAGGGACCCTCAGATAAGCAGTTCTGGGCCTTCCTCCACCCCGGACTGCTTCCTACCACACCTGGTTCCCCTCTCTCTCCGGGTGTACCAGCTCCAAAACCCTCTTCCTAGGGAGTGATGGCTGGCTGGCTGGCTGGCTGGCTGCCTTCATGCAGTCTTTCCCAGCAGCCCCTGTCAATTGTCAGCTACCTGGATTTATATAGACTCCACCTGTTCCTGCATAGCTGAACCTGCTTCCAGTTAGTTCCCTGCTTCCTGGCTCTCCCTCCAGGAGCAGCCCATGGAGTTAATTGGCCTGCCTGGCCACCTTAACGCCTTTCAGTCCTGTGTGGGGTGGTCACCACATCACAATAAGGAAAGAATGCAAAGAAGTTATGGCGCTCCCTATTATTTCTTTTGTGTCTCTCACCATCAAAATTAATTTTCAACCAGGATTGTATCTTATTTCATGAACCATCAGAGAATGTGTTCACAACTACCCACAACTCTGGTTGCATGTGAAGTCGTCTATTGCTGCAATCCATTACTTGAAAGGTATCCTTGAAAGGCCACATGCATCAATAGCCATAACTACTTACATCCTCAAACACCCCACCACCACCACCACCAAAGGTAGCAGTGCAAAGAGTTGTTGCAGTCTGAATAGGCATGTTTTTTTTGCACATGAAAAGTACTAAGCCTATTCCAAGTTATTGTTTTTTGTTTGTTTGGGGTTGGGTTTTTTGTTGTTGTTGTTTTGCATTAACACCACATACCACTTTTTAATTGGCTTAAATAGTTTGGAATTTACAAATGATGAGTTTCTATAATTTCTAATTCCAAATTCTCTTTTCCCATATCCTCCTGAAACTAAAGTATTAGTTGAACACAAATAATTTCTACCATACATGGAAGGTTTCTAAATAAAGTTCCTAATTTCAGAATTATTCTGATCTCTAAAGAGAGTTTAAAGCTAACTAAAGAAGATTCATTTGGTAGGGTTTTCATGGCTTCGCTCACTCTCTCCAACCAATCAAGCTCTAATATTCATAATTCCTGGAATTTTTGTATTTCTCCTGTACTAGAATAAATTCTAGTACTTCTTAAACACTTAATATTATTATCCAGATTTTTATGATCAGCATTAGTATATCTTTTTACTAACAGATGCTTCTTTCGTGTGATACACAGTGAACAATACTCAGATTATTTTCCTTGTCTCACCAGAATATACAGTACTTGAAACCACATACAGACATTTTTGATACTCTTGTGCATACAACATTTGAAACATTTTCAAATGGTAACAATGAAAATAAGCAATAACATTTGCCACATTTGTAAAAGCTATGGAATGAAACACTGAAGTCTGATTTAGAGCAGACTTCCTGATTATTAATGTAGCAGAGATGCTGCAGGCCTGAGTTAGTGAGACAGATGCTTTCAGCTCACTGGTTGAGTACTCCATGTTAGAATTTAGGGAAACAATATAATACCATCAATTATATGTTTCTGTAATTAAAAGGATGGTATCAACTTCAAATCTAGTCAATCAAATAAAAAAATAGTTGTAGATATGACAATCTGTCCCTAAGATTTCCTGCCACTTTGTGTGGATTTGTGATTTTTTATTTTAAGTGTTTTTCTCTCCCCTATTGTTGTGTGAAAGATCTATATAAAAATAGGAAAAAATCTCCTTAGTGACCATATAGAGAAAACAATGAATGCAAATATTCACAAAGTACTACCAAAAGCATAAAGTAAACATACAGAAGAACTTTTTCCAAATCATTTTCAGTTGTTATAATACTCTGAGGGGTTATTTGCAGCAATAGTAAATAAACCGAATGATCAGAGAAAATTGTGGTTTTTAAAAAATTGATCAAGTCCCTTTGCTTTCTTTTAAATTTACCTAGTGTCACTTTGTAAAAACAAAAAACACAATAGGGATAGAAGGAAAGAGTATAAACGCAGGTATAACACAGCGAAGTTCACTGTACCTACTGAATGCTCATGTCCGGGGGAGGGATAGCTCAGTGGTTTGAGCACTGGCCTGCTAAACACAGGATTGTGAGTTCAATCCTTGAGGGGGCCATTTAGGGATCGGGGCAAAAATTGGGGATTGGTCCTGCTTTGAGCAGGGGGTTGGACGAGATGACCTCCTGAGGTCCCTTCCAACCCTGATATTCTATGATTCAATATTTCTGCAACGCAGTCAAACACATACTCCATTAGGCCCTGATCCTACAGATGTCTGTTTGGTCAGATAACTGTGCCCACATAGAATCCCACTGACTTCAAAAGGAGGGGTGGGTCTGCCTTCACCACGCCAGCTACCGGATCTGGGCCTTAGTGTTTATGTATTAAATTTTAGATTATGAAGCACTGATCACAAACATACAATAAAGATAATCCACAAAATTATAGTTAAACAAAGCTGCCATTTGTGATAATCCAGGTATCAGATCACCCTGTATGTTGCAATGGTTTTCTTTAAAACATGAAGCACATTATGCATTGAGAGGTGCTGTAGTAACTCCAGCTAATGGCCTATCATTTACATCTTATTAATCAATGGTGCATTATTAGCACTTTCATTAGTGGAACCTTTTGTTTTCTCTTAAGCACTCCCTTGGTTACTGAACGAACAAATACTTACATTGGAAATACTTTATGTAGGGGTTTTGTGAGGATGTTTGCAAACTGTTTTAAACAGAAGAGTATTTGTATATATTACATAATACACACACACACGAGAAAATTGTGTAAGGAAGAAAAATTTCTTAGATGACTTACAAGTAAGGTTTTTACTCTCAAATGGTTTTTATTTGTTTTCAATTAATTTTGATTACACAAAATTGTATAAAATCAGCTTTTTTGTTGCCATTTATTCTAATGTACATTTAGAGAATCATCTAAATGAGGAGCATAGGTTTAGTTGTGCAAGACACATTAACAAATAATGACAGTTGAGCATTAAGCCAATGCAATAAAATATTTCCAATTTTCCAAAGCAGTTTTCTCTAAAAGTAGAGAACAGTTACCACCGCCAGGCTTGTTTTATCAAAGGAAAATACTCGTACTGGTAGCTCTTTAAAAGACCTGTCTAGATATGTAATTTCAGGGGAAGTGTTTATGAAAGCTGCATTAATACTAAATGAGCTCACCATGATTAATGTAATTACAGTAAATATTAAGGAATTAAATTAATAGGCAGCAGGTTTAAAACAAAGATAAGGAAGAACTTTTTCACACAATGCACAAACTATGGAACTCATTTTCAGGTGATACTGTGAAGACCAAAAGTGTAACTGGGTTTAAAAAAGAATTAGATAAGTTGATAGAAGATAGACCTATCAATGGTTATCAGCCAAGATGGTCAGGGATGCAACCCCATGCTGTGGGTATCCCTAAACCTCTGACTGCCAGAAGCTGGGACTGGGTTACATGGGATGGAACCCTCGATAAATTACCCTGTTCTATTCATTGCCTCTGAAGCATCTGGCACTAGCCACTGTCGGAAGACAGGATACTGGGCTGGATGGACCATCTTGACTCAATACAGCCATTCTTACCATTACATCATCCTATCACATTACAGAACTACTGAATTCCTAGGAATGACAACCACGCTATATCTAGAATTCCTGGAATTCTTTGGCACCATCAGGCCAGTATCATGACAACAGCAACTAAATTCTCGAGTGAGTTTGTCAGAAATCTGTTGCTAGGATAACTGTACATGGCATTTTGGCAGATAACAAATGGCAAGAAATAAGCATTGTCTATAAGGCTTCCAAATCAACAGATTCCATTTCACAACACAATAATAAATACAGTGAAAAACTATACTGATTATAAAACACCTCAAAAGCATATTAATGCTTACACATTTGCTGTTAATCCTGTGGAAGGACTGCATGTATCCTGTTTTCCCATATGCCAAGAGACAGCATACAGCTGGAGGAAACAGGAGTGCCATGCTGAATTCCAGTCCTGCATTTTCCCCTGCCATTCACATTACTGGGCCTGTGACACTTATCATATGAGAGTACTGGGTTTATGAAATGCAAAGTAACCTGGGTGTGGCCTTCTGCTCAATGGAGACAAAAGAGACAGAGTTTTGCTGCCACCAACTCAAACTGCAGACCAGAATCGTGGAAAGGTTTGCTAAAATTCATGATCCTTTCAAAACAAACCTGGGTATATTTATGAATTTGCATCCATATCCTGCAAAAATTACTCTTTCACATGTTTCATTGTGAATTTTGCCCACTCCAGTGGTGTCACAATGTGAATTTTTGTATTTTATTGAAACCTCAGAGTGAACCTTGGTGGTGACTTGAATCCATGTAGATAAAAACCAAAGGAAACACTCCTATGAACTCCTGCAAAGGATGTGTGATACTTCACACAGCTCTAATGGTTACAGTTCAAGTCCAACAAAACACAAGAGAACTCCACGTAACCTTAGGTGGGTTCAACATGATATACTGTTTGTCAATGTTACAGCAGGAGCACTAGTTTTTCAATTAAGTATTACATTCAAGGGTTAAAATAAGGCAAAAATTAGGCCCAATTTTGTAGCGGTCATTCATATGGGTAATTCGTATCCAGAGAAGCATCCCACTGTAGTCAGCTGACTAAGTAACAAGAAGTTCTGTGAGTCAGTTTTTCCAGTTTGAGCCTATTATGTGTTATGCATGATCAATTATATGGGAAGCGTGGCCTAGTGGATAGGACACTGGTCTTGGACTGAAGAGAGCTGAGGTTTATTCCCAGTACTGCCACTAGTCTACTTGGTAATCTGGGACAAGTTATTTTACCTCTGTATCTCAGTTTCCCAAACTGCAAATTGGGAATAATGACAGTGACTTACTTTGTAAAAAGCTTTGAAATCTACTGATGAAAAGCACTGCATTATTATTTAAAAAATACTGTGTCATTTGCAAAATAATAATGTAGCAGTATAAAACCAAAAGGGACACATTCAGAACTAATATTTTTTTAAAATTTAATTCTCTGCTAATCCTTCCCAGTTGAGTTAGCCAGTGCAGCATGCCAACTTCATCAAGTAACTACACATCACAACTTGTACTGATTATGCAATATGTAACATAATCTGTGCATGCTTAAATATGGAGAACAGGGAAATAGTAAATTTTTTTTCTATTTTTAGGGGAATATAACTATATGAAAAAAGTTTAAAGAAATAACAGGTCACTTTAGTATGGTTTTGGGCAGCAGAAAGTCAGAACATGTGACCTCACACAGTGTTTCAAAGTGACACAGGTTTTAGTAGTCAGGTAAAATTACACTTTAATCTGAGAAGTCTCATAATAATTAATAATTCATTTCCATTTATAGGGTGTGTATGCCCAAAGGCCTCATAAAATACTTTAGTAATATAGTAAATCTTTCAAAACAATGCAACCACTTAAACATGTAGCATTAGACATACTTTTTCATTTGATGGCTTCATCTAGTCAGAAATGTGCACACAGCCTGCAAAAATGCACACCGATTCTGCATTTACAGAAGCAAATGAACACTTTAGGCTTCAGAACAGCATCTGCAATTTTGGCAGGCACTTTTCTTTGAAAATTGAGTATCCAACAGAACAAAAAGTACATACAAATGAGCTTCTCAGAATGTAAAATAACAATAATGCAGAGTTTATAAGACGAGACCAGTGTGACACAAGAGAAAAGATGACAGCTGGCATATATCATTCTCATTAGCATCTGCAGACTTATTTGTGAATAAATTACAAGACTGCCTTGCAAAGCAATCACAGGATTCACATATTAGCCAGATGTTTATATCTTACTTGGACAAAAAGAGAAGTTTAAAGATTAACCAGATGTACGTAGAAAGGAACTGGTGAAGAAATACTATGAAAATTTTAGGGTCATGAGAAGTTTTGTGGTTTTTTTGTTTGTTGTCCTGTTAATAAATACAAGGGCTTTATTAATTGTTTACATAGTGCTGTAATTTTGCTTGGCCCTTTTGTAGAGATTTATTTAAAAGACAGTCTCTGCCTCCAAGAGCTTACAATTAACAGAGTGAAGCCAGCAATCCCTTAATCATGCTAGCTGTTTTACTGAAGTAGGTAGAGCTATTTACCTGGGTAAGAATTACTTACATTAGTAAGGGACTTGTAAACAAGGCACAATTCTGTACTAGTGTTCCCACTTAAGAAATTCAGGGTCAGGCCCGAGGTACAGAGAACACCCACTGGCTTGGAATTAATTGAGAAGCTTAACAGTAACAAGTCACCGGGACCAGATGGCATTCACCCAAGAGTTCTGAAAGAACTCAAATGTGAAATTGCAGAACTATGAACTATGGTTTGCAACCTGTCCTTTAAATCAGCTACTGTACCCAGTGACTGGAAGATAGCTAATGTAACGCCAATATTTAAGAAGGACTCTAGAGGTGATCCTGGCAATTACAGACTGGTAAGTCTAATGTCAGTACCGGGAAAATTAGTTGAGACAATAGTAAAGAATAAAATTGTCAGACACATAGAAGAACATAAATTGTTGGGCAAAAGTCAACATGGTTTCTGTAAAGGGAGATCATGTCTTACTAATCTATTAGAGTTCTTTGAGGGGTCAACAAACATGTGGACAAGGGGGATGCAGTGGACATAGTGTACTTAGATTTCCAGAAAGCCTTTGACAAGGTCCCTCAGCAAAGGCTCTTAAGTAAATTAAGTTGTTATGGGATAAGAGGGAAGATCCTTTCATGGATTGAGAACTGGTTAAAAGACAGGGAACAAAGGGTAGGAATAAATGGTACATTTTCAGAATGGAGAGGGGTAACTAGTGGTGTTCCCCAAGGGTCAGTCCTAGGACCAATCCTATTCAATTTATTCATAAATGATCTGGAGAAAGGGGTAAACAGTGAGGTGGCAAAGTTTGCAGATGATACTAAACTGCTCAAGATAGTCAAGACTAAAGCAAACTGTGAAGAACTTCAAAAGATCTCACAAAACTAAGTGATTGGGCAACAAAATGGCAAATGAAATTTAATGTGGATAAATGTAAAGTAATGCACATTGGAAAAAATAATCCCAACTATACATACAATATGATGGGGGCTAATTTAGCTACAACTAGTCAAGAGAAAGATCTTGGAGTCATCGTGGATAGTTCTCTGAAGACGTCCACGCAGTGTGCAGCGGCAGTCAAAAAAGCAAACGGGATGTTAGGAATAATTTAAAAAGGGATAGAGAATAACACAGAGAATATCTTATTGCCCTTATATAAATCCATGGTACGCCCACATTTTGAATACTGTGTACAGATATGGTCCCCTCATCTCAAAAAAGATATACTGGCATTAGAAAAGGTTCAGAAAAGGGCAACTAAAATGATTAGGGGTTTGGAACGGGTCCCATATGAGGAGCGATTAAAGAGGCTAGGACTTTTCAACTTGGAAAAGAGGAGACTAAGGGGGGATATGATAGAGGTATGTAAAATCATGAGTGGTGTGGAGAAAGAGAATAAGGAAAAGTTATTTACTTGTTCCCATAATATAAGAACTAGGGGCCACCAAATGAAATTAATGGGCAGCAGGTTTAAAACAAATAAAAGGAAGTTCTTCTTCACTCAGCACACAGTCAACCTGTGGAACTCCTTGCCTGAGGAGGTTGTGAAGGCTAGGACTATAACAGGGTTTAAAAGAGAACTGGATATATTCATGGAGGTTAAGTCCATTAATGGCTATTAGCCAGGTTGGGCAAGGAATGGTGTCCCTAGCCTCTGTTCATCAGAGAGTGGAGATGGATGGCAGGAGAGAGATCACTCGATCATTACCTGTTAGGTTCACTCCTTCTGGGGCACCTGGCATTGGCCACTGTCAGTAGACAGGATACTGGGCTGGATGGACCTTTGGTCTGACCCAGTATGGCCATTCTTGTGTAGGCACCGTGTGCAATGCTACTGGACGAATGCAAGAACAGATACTGTGCACAATTAATATGGCCTATGAATTCAGAATCCTAGTTAGCATAATAGCCAGCTACCTAAAGAAAACAGATCATCATTTTTAGGAATTAGGGATAAACTTAAGAAACGGTGATGCATCTTCTACAATGCTCCTCTCTTTTTCAGGTGGTTTGGTGGAAACACTGAATGCTGAACCCAGTATTTGTTATTTCTAAGTCTATTCTGTTAATAACTGGGGATGTTAAAAAAAAAAAAAAAAAAAGGTTAACAAAGCATTTTCAATGGACCTTTCAGTGGGTTTGCCCTCTTACTGTGGTGTGTGCAATCGGTACAGATATTGCTGCACACCTTCCTTTTGGTTTAATTATGAAGTACTTCATATATAAAATCTTGAAAATCCCATTTGTGGACAACCAAGTAAGGGATAAAGGGTGGAACCCTGGCAAAGAGCTGCTGCTCATTTGCCAGTCTACTGCTCTAATAGTTTTGGTCAGTCTCTACCAGAAAGTATTTGTTGGCACACATTTGTGAAATTTTTAGATTATAACAAGCTTCCGGCAGGAAAAGAAATATCAAAGGTGTAAATAAAACCACAAATGTTAACTGAATGTCTGGTATTCTAAAGCCGGACAGGCTGGAATGCATTTTCTTCTGAGTTGTAAGTCATGACCTTCTTAACATTTATACTTTCATTGATCAGCATGTACACCAGGGGTGGGCAAACTTTTTGGCCAAGGGCCACATCTGGGAATAGAAATTGTATGGCAGGCAATGAATGCTCACAAAATTGGGGTTGGGGTGTGGGAGGGGGTGAGGGCTCTGGTTGGGGGTGCGGGCTTGAGGGTGGGGCCAGAAATGAGGAGTTCAGGGTACAGAAGGGGGCTCAGGGCTGCAGTGGGAGAGTGGGATGCAGGGTGGGATGAAGGCTCTGGCTGGGGGTGCGGGCTCTGGGGTGGGGCTGGGGATGAGGAGTTTGGAGTGTAGGAGCGAGCTCCAGGCTGGGATCAAGGGGTTTGGAGGGCAGGAGAGGGATCAGGGCGGGGGCAGGGGGTTGGGGTGCGGGAAGAAGCTCAGGGGTACAGGCTCCAGGCAGCGCTTACCTCAAGCGGCTCCTGGAAGCAGAGGCCATGTCCCCCCTCCAGCTCCTACACAGAGCCATGGCCAGTGGGAGATGTGGGGGTGGCGCCTGGGGCGGGGGCAACATGCAGAGCAGAGGCCCCTGGCTGCCCCTACACGTAGGAGCCGAAGCGGAGCCATGCCGTTGCTTCCGGGAGCCACATGAAGCGACCCTGCTCCCCGGCTGGAGTGCCGGAGCGGGGCAAGCCTCAGACCCTGCTCTCCAGTGGGAGCTCGAGGGCCAGATTAAAACAGCTGGTGGGCCGGATCTCACCCATGGGCCATAGTTTGCCCACCCCTGATGTACATTGTAAGCTTATAATTAAGGCTTACATTTTTCATTTTGAACTGATATTTACCTGGTGAGTCTCTTAAAGGGTTTAGTGATTTTTTATTTTTTAAATGTGAGTGACTTTTCAGTAGTGATCCTGATGCTAATCAGTCTCACAAGACATCACAACTCTTCTGCTCAGACCTAATGGATCCTCTTAGCATGAATCTGACTTAACCATGAGATGGATGACCAACAGCAGAGCAAGACACAAGCTAATGGCCAAATGACATTAGGCGCCTCTACAAGTAAACAAACCCTAGTGAAAACCATCACACTGTACAGCCTCCTTTTATTTACACAGTGAGACATATTTTAGAACCCAGAACAAGTACATGCGCCAAAATGGCACCACACCTGTTTTGCTGGAAAAAAAATCTACACGCACAAAACCCTGTATTTGAGCAAGGAAACCAGGCAATTGTGTATGCAAAACAGATTTATGCGCTATCACGTGATATGTACGTGCAAATATGAGTCCTTGAATGTACAGTGCGGCACGCACATTTTTGCAGGTGCACCACTGCATCCTGCTTTGAAAATTATGGTTAATTAAGCTCTTCATATTGTCAACTCTGGAAACAGGGTGTAAAAATAAATGCATAATTACACATGAATGTGCGATGACATTTTAAAAATACATATTAGCTATTTAAGGAGTGCTGGAAAAGGTCCAAAATATAAAGATTATAAAAGAAAAAAATTGGAAATCTAGGAATTCACACGTAGGTCTCAGATTTCCTACTGTCTATAACTACAACTAACATTTTCTTATGTGACAGTCAGTGGAGAGGTCATTGCTGATATAATCCCAACAGATTGGTAAGGGTGCTGAAGGGGAAGCAGAGGTGATCCAATTCTGTCTACACCTGACTCTGTTCTGCCACATTTGGATCATCAGATTCTCTCTGAACGTGCATGGTATTGCACTGCTTTTCAGGACTGGCACGACATTCTGTGCACATTGATTACGACGACCTTTATATCTCAGCAAAAATGGAATTAGCCTTGGAATAAAAACAGTTTCATAGTGCCTGTTCACTCAGATAAGCACAGTAAATAGTGTGCACAGTGTATATATAAATAGCAGTTGAAATGAACACAGAGATGGGGAAAAGACAGATATTAGGATACAAATTTCCCAGGAAAACATCACAGAGCAAAAACGATAAGCAGCTTCCTTACATTTCATATATAAATCTAAGACAAAGCAATTACAGAGGTATTTAAATAAAGAATTCCACATTCTTTGACATGCCCTGTTTTCTCAAGCCTGGTCTACACTAGGAAATGAGGTCGGTATCAGTATGTCACTCAGGGGTGTGAAAAATCCTTCCCCGTGAGCAACACAGTTAAACCAATGTAACTCCCCAGTGTAGACAGCACTGGCTAGATCGATGGGAGAGTTCTCCGGTTGACCTGGCTACCAGCTCTTGGGGAGGTGAATTACCTACGCCAATGAGAGACCCCTTCTCCTCAGCATAGGTAGCATCTTCACTGAAGCACTACAGGAGTGTGGCCTCAGCAGCACAGCTGCATTGCTGTGGAGTTTTAAGTGTAGACAAGCCCTTAGATTGGTCCACACAAAGTAAGTGCTTGAATGATTTTATATTATAGTTAAAACCTAAAACATTTTAGCAAAGAAAATGAATGCAATTTAAAATTGTTATCTTTGACTGGCTATATCTTGTTTTACTCGTTTCATCTAAGTAGAGACCTAATTAATTTTCTACGTGCCAAACACATTACGTGCAATTAAACCATTCCAAAACTGAAAACAGTTGTGCAACATGACTCAGTACGACTTTCCTTCTGTATTATACTGTAGTATCTGAGGTATAAGAATTGTATAGAATAGATTGGGCTTGAAACAAAACCCTGGATCCAAACATCCCTGTAATTTGGGAAAGGACAGGCCTTGATCCAACCCTGCAGATATCATCTCTCTCTGTTGTGGGCCAAACCAAATCTCAAATTGAACACCCCAAACTCTGAGGAAACTTGGATCTGAATTTTGTAGCTTGGGCCCACCTGTAACAAGAACAGTTGCCAACTCTCATGATTTTGTCACAAATCTCATGATAATTATTGTTTTCCTTAAAGCTCCAGCTCCTGAAGTCAAGTGGTTACGTGATGATTTCAGCTTTCATTCTTAAAGAAAAAGTAAGTTTCTAGCCCTTGTGGCTGTGGAGAAAGCTTCAAAATGTGACCGCCAGTGCACCCTAAAGGCCCAAAAATCAGAAGGCAAATAAAAAGAACACCAAATCTATTATTTTTACATAATCTCATGATTTTTGGCAAGGTTGACTCAGGATTTTTGAACATTTGGGGCTGGCAATACTGATCCCCTTCTATTATAAAAGGGCATAGTTATAACAGTGGCAAGAAAATAAAAGTCACAGCTTATAAGCATATTGGCATGGCTAAAATAGCTATTGGCATAGGGAAACACACCATATGAAATACTCTGTAAATTGCTGGCAAATTTTAAACATGCATGGGTGACCAATATAAGCTTTTAGAAGTCAGTAACTTTGCTGGGAAACAAAATGCCCAAGCCCCTAGGAACTCCCATGTTTCTGTGGTGATTTAACAACCCGAGCCTCAAGTCCATGAAGTTTGAACTGTAATCAATGTTTTAAATTATTTAATAACATTATCATGACAGTTGGTCTCAGAACCATGGGATGCCAATGAATAATAAAGAATTCTCCACTGGCATCTGTTGACGAGGGGACATGTAATTGTAATGATTTCATTACTAAAGGCCAAATGACATTCAGTCTTTGCTCTCTCTACTCATTTCGCACAGGCCACCATGAGTTGGTCAAGACTTTTAGTCACTGAACAATTCTAACCAGTGAAGTAAAAGGCTCTGAGTCCCATTACCAGTGCTTGTAGCCACATTTGCCACTTTCGGCTTTTCCTGCAACCTAAGTTCCCTGTAAGCTGCGCAACCGTGCAGCAGTCTATTTAGCGCCACGCAGGTGCTCAGGGAACCCACCCAGGGACCTGCTGCGGCTGGGGCGGCTCCCCGGCTCCAACTATGCCGCGGCCTGGACCTGCTGTGGCTGGGGCGCCCCTACACTCGTCTGAACCTGGTTGGCCCGACGTGGCCCAGCAGGGACTCAGCCACAGCCCGGGCGGCAGCCCGACCCAGACCTGTCACAGGGTGCCCCAAACCCCGAACCCAGCCCAGCCAGACCTGTGGGGGCTGTGCGCCTATCCTGCAGCCTGAGCCCCAGAGCTGCTGCAGGGAGAGAGAGCTGGGGGGAGTCCTCTCTCCCCGCAGTAACCCCAGAGCACCAGCCTGCACCCCAAACCCCTCATCCCTGGCCCCACCTGAGATCCTGCACCCCCAGCTGGAGCCCTCACCCCTTCCTGCACCCCAGCCCTCTGCCCCAGCCCTGAGCCCCTTACCCCCAGCCCTACTCCAGAGGCCGTACCACCAGCCAGAGCCCTCACCCCCATCTCAACCCTCTGCTTCAGCCCTGAGCCCCCCACACGCACTCCAAACCCCTCGGCCCCATCCCCACCACATTAATTTTGTTATGTGCACCAATATGAAGGTGATGTGTCACACATCACCTTCATATTGGTGTACATAAGAAAATTAATTCTGCACATGGGTGGGAAATATTAGAGGGAACACTGACTGCAACCCCTCAGGATTGTTTGTATTGTTCAAGCTTTTCCTCTGGATACATTTTTCCTTTGTCCTTTATTCTTATCACTCATCTCCTATCGGTATCTCCTCAAGCAAAGCTTTTTTAGTGTCAACCAGCAGTCCTAAGTTTCTTGCATTTCTCTGACAGCTCGAGAAATAAACATCTGAGAAACTTCTCCCAAAATCTAAAATATGAAAATTCACCAACTATCAGCTGGTAAGGCAGCTGTGAAACAGATGACCCCACTAATACCGGAAATCAAACTACAGTCTCTACTTACTGATGTTCAAGCAATTGTACCAACTTCTAAAAAGCTATTTTGATCACAGTAAACTATTCAATATGTGATCTTTCAAAAAGGAAGGATTGGTTGCTTTTTTTTAAAATGAGTTCTTGAGACAATCACAAGTAATAAAGAACTTCTTGTGCCCCCTTAGATTCCTACACAGTACCAGCTTTTTTTCCTTCCCTCCCTCTCTCTCTAGCTATACAAACTTACTTTGCCTGTCCAGCATAGTGTTCTTTCAGGCCATTTTGTTAGATACACTACCTGACTGATGCCCTTTAATAGACTATATTTGTTGAAAATATTCCGTTGTGATGTCAGATGTATATTATACTGCCGCTTGCCAATAAAGCATGGAATTATGATTGTTCTGGTGGGGAGCGGGGAAATGAATTCTTACTACCAGCGTCCTTGCGTGCATTCTGCTGTACAATACATATTTTCCCATGTGTACTCAACAGAAAACAGTTCCACTTCCAGGGAAAACTTGGGAGGTGTGTGGCAAATTGTAAATCCTTTAAATTATCTGTTTACCAACTAACAGTAACAAAATCCTAGGAAATTATTTTGATGCGCTTGGTATTCATGTTGGGAACAGTGTGTGTGTTTGCATCCACAAAATATTTTAGTACTAAAAAAATAAGGCAGAAACATTTTCTTACAAGATGTTAAAATTTTCCAGCTGATAGATCACCCTGAGTCACAACATAACTATTCCATCATACGCTTATAACAGATGCATCTATTCTTGAAGGCAATATGGCAAACACCACACCTACAAGTCCATAGGAGCATTACACGGTTTGCAGATGTAGCCAACATGGGGGAGGGGGGTGGCACTTTCTTGTACACATCTGTCACTTGTGGGAAAAATCCATGCTGGTGTTTTGTCAAATTGCCTCTATTAGTAATGAATACAGCTGTTTTGTGTTGGGTAATAATCAGTGTTGCAACACTTTAAGTAAATTAACTCCAGACAAAATTATGCCATGCTGTTCATGCTCAGCTGTAATTCTGATTATCCAGGGAAATGCCACTGTGCTTTTAAAAAAATGTTTAATGCAGCTGTATTTGCTTCAAGGAATGTTAAAAGAATTTGTTTTTCTCCCATGTATATTCTTCACTCTACTGCAGAGTGTGTTTTCAGACTAACACGTTTGCTCAGTCATGTAGCACAAACATTCATTTTACATAAGGCAGTATTTCTCTGTGCTTTGAGCCTGAGATTAGACTACAGGTCACCTGGGTCCTAGTTTCAACTCTGCCATAGATTCACCGCATGTCCTGAGACAAGTCCCTGCTGTTCCGTGCCTCAATTTCCCCACCAGGAATTATGACACTTACCATTAGTTAAGTATACCAAAATCTCTGGATGGAAAAGAATTATCATTAATATTACACATTCACTTGATGACTCACACTAGAATAACTCAGTGCAGGGACACTCCAGGATATAAAGTGCAAAAACTATATACCATTCTTGTACAATATGTTCATGTCTCAGCTCTCAATGAGGTTATATCAAACATGCTTTCTCAGATGCATTTCAGAGAAACATTAACAAATATTAAGCCTATCTTCAAGTTAATTATGTGATGAATTTTTAAAACCAGTTGCTGTAGGCACACCACTGCTCCCTTTTGAAATGCTTGCATTACAACCTGAGCATACAGTTTTTGTATACTTTCCCCACAAAGCTCAGTTTACAACCTTTGTAAAGGTACACAAAACAAATCAAGCACAGAAGCCCTTTGTATGCCTGTTCTGGATGGATATCTTTGTGCTGTTATTGGCAAAGGCCTCCATGGACCCTCTTTCTTCAGTGACTGAATGCATCGAGAGTTTTATTTTACAGCAGACACAGTAAAATATTTAACATTACGGAAACATCATTTGCACCATTAAAATAAAATACTTGTGGTCATATTTTCATTATAAACACCATCACATTTTCAGGAGATTTACAGGCAAGTGAAAAGACTGCAAAATGTTCCCGTGGACTGATTTTATTTTTTATTTTTTGCACAGTTTTGGCAGACAGGTGGAGGTGGTGGGGGGAAGGGAACAGTAGCTTTAGGAATGCAAAATTTCTACCTGGAAATTTCCATACACACTTGATTCACTCACACAGTTCAAAGCAGAGCGGAACCATCCGATGATGTTGCCTTTAGAAATACACAAGCAGCTAATTTCTAGGGCAAAATCTGGCCTACAATAAAGTTGTTTGTATTTCAAATACCACTTTGGTGGGTGCAGTTCTTATTGTCTCAAGCAGAGCCCCAAAAAGGGGGATGAAGTAGACAGAATCCTCCTCCGACTCATAGCTAAAGGATGGGACACACACACACAGCTCATCTGTGACCCTTACTATAGTCCATTGCCCTTGCAGAGCTGGCTGTGCGCCAACCACTTTCCTGGCCTACACACAAACACATGCATGTCCCACCACTTGCTCCCACCTAGTGAGCTGACACAGAGTTCAGTTCCTCAGTACACACAGGGCTGTGTAGCCTTCTTACATGGCCTCTGAAGCTTGGGCCCTTCCCACACAGGGGAGTCACAGCAGCCCTACTGCTTTCGGGTGCCTACCATAGCCTCTCCACAGCAAGAAGGACTTTTCCTTTTAAGTAGAGCATCAACGGAAGCAGATTTTCAGTTTACATATTGTACTGCACTGAACAATCTGGAACTTTCCTGCTACTTCACCAGAGACAGTTTCTCTGTTTCTAAATTCACTCTAAGCAGGTTCCATTGTACAGCTCTTCCTTCTTCCTCTAACTGAAATATTGATGGACAGTTAGTACAGGTTAGTACACAATGCAGATCCGTAACGCTCTTCCTACTTCCCTTAAGGAAATACACGGCAAAAATGCATGCATGGTCTTCTTTTTAAAAAAAATACAAAAGCTGGATAGGGAACTTCAGTATAGGGAAGAGTTTGGGTGCATGGCATATAGCAGAAACATTTACATGACAGACAGAGCCAGTGTGCTCTAAGATAGGGGTCTCAAACTCAAATGACCACGAGGGCCACATTAAGACTATTACATTGGCTCGAGGGCTGCACCACTGACCCCCGCCCCGCTGTCCCAGCCCCACCTCCACTCCACCCCTTCTGTGAGGCCTCTTCCCTGCCCCCATTCCAACCCCTTTCCTGAAATCCCCACCCCAACTCTCCCCCCTCCCTGCCCCCCAAGGGGTGCAGGAGGGGTGCAGGGTGCAGCAGGGGGCTCAGGGAAGGGGGTTGGGGTATCTGTCTTATTATCTATCCCTTTCCTAATGTTTCCTAACATTCTGTTAGCCTTTTTGACTGCCACTCCACATGGAGCGGATGTTTTTGGAGAACTAGCCACGACTCTTGTATCTTGTGGAGTCTTTACACCTATGCAAAGAGAGCACAGTGGGGCTTGTCTACATGTACAGTGCTGCAGTGGCACAGGTGCAGCTGTGCTGCTCTAGTGATTTAGTGAAGATGCTAGCCAAAGGGAGAGCTATGAGGTGGTAGCTATGAGAAAAGAAACATAGTGCTGTCCAGAGAGCGGGTTAGGTCAGTATAACTACATCACTCAGGGGTGTGGATTTTTCACACCCGAGTGACATAGTTATACCAACTTAGGTTTGTAGTGCAGAGCTTGCCTAAGCACTGCCATTCTGATTTGGTTATGTTTTATATGCATTTTGCACGAGTGAAAATGACTATACAAGGTGTAGTATGCAGTGTTGTTGTAGCAGTGTTGGTCCCAGGACATTAGAGAGCAAGGTGGGTGAGTCAATAACTTTTACTGGACCAACTTCTATTGGTGAGAGAGACAAACGTTCTCTCAAGTTAACACAAAGCTCTTCTTCAGGTCTAGAAAACTAACTCCAAGTGTCAGTGCTAAATACAAGATTTGAACAGATTGTTTAGCATACACAGTCGACACATATTTCAAGGGACCATTCAAGGTGAAGTGGCCCATTAATACCCCTCCAATGATTGGCAGGAAAGGAAGGGGGGAAAGCAACTGGGGGTTGTAATAAGCCATAAATCCAGTGTCTCTGTTCAAACCATGACTTTTAGTATCTTGCAAAGTTATGAATTTAAGCTCCCAGGCTAATCTTTTGAAAGCTTTGTGCAGGTTTCCTTTGAGGATGTGGCGTGACAGGTCAGATATAGAGTGATCACTTTGTAACAAGTGTTTACCTACAGGTGACGGGGTGGTTTTCTCTTTTATCTTTTTCCTGTGTAAGTTCATTTACCCACAAAGTTACTATAGGAGGATGAGGTATACCACATGTTGTGATAGGCATGTGTAGAAGGATCCATGAATCTTGAAAGGTGTAGGGATCAGTTCCTAAAGAGGAATTCGAAGCTTCAATACCATTACAAGAAGACTACAAATGCATTAGAAAGGACTGCTCATATCTTTTGAAAATCTCTGCTACAAGGCTGCTGGAAACACTAACATAAATATGAAAACCAAGATCTGAGAACTAACCCTCCTTATCTGCAACATTATGCTGATCTGAGAGTGAAACAGCCAACCACAGTGAACAAGTGTGATTACAATGAAAAATCGAGGTTATTGCGAGGGTTACTTTTTCTTGGTTTTCCCTATGCACAGTGCACTATTACACTACATGAACACACAAGACAACAGGCAATGAAGGCCTCTTTGGGCAAAGAGACAATTTTTCATTATCCAACTATTGCACCTGGGTCATTGCAGCATAAGACTTTTTGCTTACCCATTGTAATATCTATTCCCAGACATCACAGCTGGTTGGACTGAGAGGAGTGATTTTTTTTGCTTTCATTAATTGTATTTGCACCTATGAAAATATTTCTACATCAAATAAACCAGTTACTGCTTATTTTAAATTAACATTTTACACCTTTAAGTAGGTAAAACAATTTAATAAAAAAAAACCTGTTGGAGAAAGTTTCTAAAGATAAAATGCAGTTTGTACAAATGTAACAACCTGTTAAATATGAATTAACAAGATCAACCATACCATTTGCTTGACACACCCATCCAGGATACCATGGAAAATAAACTAATACAAAACAATGTGCACTTGCTCTTTGCTGTATTAGAGATGGCCACAAATGGAGATGAGACACGGGGCCGGGTGAGTCAGTAATCTGAGGTGACACTGAGTATTCTCTCTCACACGTGATTGGCTGGCTGGCTCTTGTTCACATGCTGAGGGTCTAACTGATCACCACATGGAGGGTCCAAAAGCAGTTTCCCTGACTGGCACTGACCTTAGGGGTTTTTGCCTGCCTGTGCTGCATGGAGTGAGGGTCACTTGCTACGATTCTCTGGGTATCTCTCACTTACTCGAGTCCCTGCCATTGTATGGGCCTCATGAATTGGTGCACCGTGGTCACTCCTATTCTCTGTCTGTGGCCCCTAACCATCTAGTCTCTTGTGGGCTGTAATACTTTGGTCTAATTTTGTTTGCTGGGTTTAGTGTGAAGGTGCAGAGTAGTGTTGATGGCCAGGAGGTAAGACCAGATGATCTGGTGGTCCTTCCTGGTATTAAATTCTATGTCTCAAAAGGAAATTCAAATGAATGTTTGCACCTCAGTTGCAAATCTATCCTATTGCGTCTGAGTAAAGTAGTTCACATTATGCAGCATACATACGAGTAAAATCAAGAAGGATTAAGTGTGAAATAATAGATACCTAAGACCTACAATGTGCTATTCATCCATAGATCTCAAAGTGCTCTGCCAAAGGTGAGAAAGCATCATTATTTCCCATTATGCATATGGTGAAACTAGGCACAAAAGGGTTAAGTGAACTGTCCTGTCATGCGTGAACTAGCAGCAATGCCAGGAACAGAACCTAGGTCTTCTAACTCCAGGTCCTATGATCCTGCCATTGTACTATGCTGTCTCCACTATCAATCTAACTTTATATATACTTGGTTCATCATTTTGTCTCAATTTGAACATGACACTTATAGAATATAATTAACACTATGGTGTAGTTAGTTGAACATGTGACGGTTCCCCTCCCCACTACCTTATATGTTGGTGTCATTTTGGGAACAATTTAAGAAATTGTTGTTGAATGAGTGGGTGGCAAAAAGCATTTCCCTAGAGAAGATGATTTTCTGGCTGAATTGGCCAATCCATGAAATTGTTTTTAATTATTTTGTCTTGGCTAAGCAGCCAGGAAATTTGTGACTCATCCTTATGGCCTTTCCAAGTTGGGGTACAAACTGTCACATAAGTCGCTGCTGTAAACAAAACTGGCCTGCTTTCAAGAACATTCCTTCATGAAAATGTTTAGCCTGCAGTTTTACATTTTATAACTTCTCTAAAAGATCTCAAGCAAGATTTCTCATTTGATACTTTAAGGCAGCCCTTCACTGTGCTCAGAATGAAGCAACGCAATCCAAAGTAATTCTCAGGCAACCCTTAAAAACTCTTTACTACAAGATCTGTTATGCACCTCTGACCAGGCTTCAACACTGACTTTATTGTTGTAAAGAGTCTTGAAGAGGTATGTGAATGAAGAGGTAGAGAAGTACAGTGTTGGGCTCAGTGATGGAGAACCTGAAATATTAACACAGTTGGCCGAGCATGGCACAAGCAGGGATATGTTTCTTAAAGGCCTCAGTCACCAGTCTTTTACAGCATTGCATATCATCATGTTAGTCAAACTACAAAACTTGTATATAATGGTAGCAGGCTATGCTTCAAGTCTTTAAAGTATCAGTCAAGCAAGCCACACAGTTATAGAGTAGGGTTGCCAACCCTCCTGGTTTCGCAGGGAGTGTCCTGGAGTCGGGCTCTATCTCCCAGAGGCTACTGACGCCAAACCAGGACATTTTAGGCTGCTAAATGTCCAGCAGTGCAGCGGGGCTAAGGCAGGCTCCTTGCCTGCCCTGATCCAGTGCCACTCCCGGAAGTGGCTGGCACCTCCTGCAGCCCGCGGGGGCGGGAGGGTGAGAGGGGCACAAGGGGTCTCTGCGCACTGTCCCCCACCCCGAGCTTCGGGGGCAGTGCCTGCAGGTGTGGGCAGCACACGGAGCCCCACCCCCACCCCAGGGATGTGCTGGCCCCTTGGAGCGGCGCGGGGCACGGGCAGGCATGGAGCCTGTCTTAGTCTCACTGTGCTGCCGACTGGGAGCCAACCGAGGTAAGCGCCTCCCAACCAGAGCCTGCACCCCGCACCCCTTCCTGCACCCCCAACCCCAGGCTCAGCACAGGGCCCCCTCCCACACTCCGAACCCCTCGGCCCCAGCCCAAAGCCCGCACCCCAACTCTCTGCCCCAGCTCGGTAAAAGTGAGTGAGCATGGGGAAAAGCAAGCGATGGAGGGAGGGGGGATGGAGTGAGCAGGGCGGGGCCTTGGAGAAGGGGCAGGACAGGGGCAGAGCCTCAGGAAAGGGGCAGAAAAGGGGGTGAGGCAATGGTGTTTGGGTTTGTGTGATTAGACAGTTAGCAACCCTACTGGGGAGATATAGCTGGCGGTGCTGAGGGACTGTGGAAAGTGCTGAAAGAGGAGAATCAGGCCTAGCATATGCAAGAGGGACTAGGAGACTTCTTGGTTTCTGAAAACACTTGGCATACACTGTTGAGACCCACACCACACTCAAGAGGCCTCTGAATGCTGTGCAAGACTGGGACATTACTATGCGATTGGCGTTACTGTAACACAATTATTATTATTGCTACAAAAGATAATAGTATCTACCACAAACCTGCCATCAGTTACTCCTTGCCTGTCCAATGTCTTGTCATGTTTTGTGATAAGACTGTATGTTTCCATACAGAATTTTGAAAAGGTCAGAGTTTAATTCAAATTCTGCCATCTGTTAGACCACTCCTTGAAAAATCTGCTATCACCCTGGTGTACATATGAAGTGACAGATTTTGAACAACACTTATCTGGAGACTTGAATGGTTCTCAATATAAATTTTGTGTGTTTTGAATACTAAAAACTCGAATGAGGAGACTTTATGCACGTCGCTGAGAACCTACTCGCACAAGTCATCTCTTTGATGTGAACAGAACTACTGGCATAAGTCAATTCTCACCAGCACACTTGGGTCCAAAGCATCACTCGGAACAACACTTAGCCCGCCTAGTGTCTTTCTGATGTTCTGTATTGGGCAATAAAACTTCTTATTTATGGAAAACTTCCTAAAACAAAAGGTCTATTACAGAATTAGGAGAGACTCCCTCGAAATCTGCCTTTAATATAACAAGACATTTGCAGCAGATTAAGGGACAAGGATACCACATTATTTCCTCCTCATGCTGTCATCTGAGGGAAGAGGAAAAGATAGTTCAGGAACCTCTGTGATGTTCACTTCATGGTATTTAATGTTTTAACTCTTTTGGGGCACAGTGAACGAGGCCACAACCCCCAGATCCCAGAGAAGGGAAAACACTCTGAAATAGTGCAGTTCTATTCCCTTTTGCTATTTGAGGGTGTTTTCAGTCCCATGTTGCTCTTCTCTGTTCCACTCTGCACCTGACAGCTAAGGAAAGCAAATAAATATGGCATGAGTTCTCAGAGTGGGCACCATGACTCCCAGGGAGTAGTGAACTGGTATCAGGAGGTTGCACTCACCTTGACCTTCCCCTTAATGCTAAATAGAAAGGGGATGCCAACCAGATGGATGGAAGCGGCATCTGATTGGGTTCTTGGCATGTACTCCTGGGGGAATTCTGCACCACTCCGCGTGTGCAGAATTCATGTCCCCCGAAGATTTCTTTACTTTCCTGTAGAAAAATGATTTTCTGACAGGGAAGCAAAGGGAAGCTGCAAGAACAGTCACACACCACACCCTAGCTGTGCAGGTACATCATTTCAGGCACCCGGAGCAGCTGGCAGACAGGTAAATCACCACAGGGCTGGGGACACCCCAGTCAGTGGCTCCTACCCTGAGCCGGGTTCAGCTGCTAGTTCCGGCTGGGCTGGAGGCAGGAGAGGATGGGACTTCCTCTTCCCCTGCAAGAAGTGGCTGGGGCTGTGTCAGGCCCACCCCCAGAAACCTCCCCCAGCTGCAGAAAGCTCAACATCCTCCCCTGGTTCCTGCCCCCATTGCTCCTCAGCTGTCGGGGGAGGGGTCGCTCAATGGGGAGCTGCTCTTCCCTCCACCCAACCCCTGTGCATCTGGACCTCCCATAGCCAGACACCCCTACCAAGCCTCCCCCTTACATTCAGAACCCCCCTAGCCCTCCATACGTGAACTCCACCTCACTGAACCTCAACCCTGCATCTGGAGCAACCCTGCACCCAGACCTCCTGCCTCCAGACCCCCACCCCTGCACCCAGGCCATCCCCCACTGAACTCCCTGCATCCAACCCCCCTCGACAAGACACACCCCTTGCACCCCCTTGAGCCCCCACATCCAGACCCCCATGCCACTGACCCTAACTAGCTGCACCCAGATCCCCATCCCACCAAGCTCCACTCCCTCAGCACCCAGATCCCCGTGCTGAGACCCTCACACCCAGACTCCTCTGCTGATCTCCAACCACTTTCACTTAGAAGCTCCTGCACCTGGAACTCCTTCAACGAGCCTCTGTGCATCCAGATCCCCCACACCTAGACCCGCCACTGAGCTGCCTGTACCCAGATTGTCCCACACAGAATCCTCTCGTCCCACACCTGGATTCCCCCCACACTTGGATCCTGCTTGGTCGAGCCTGCCTGCCCCACACCCGGTATGCAGTGTGGCAGGGCCCCACAGTGTTTCTGGGGCAGGCCGAGGCCTTGTGCTGTGTCAGGGTTAGGTGCAACCTCACCACTAAATCTGTATCCCAGGGCTGGGTGGTGGGGAGGCTGCAAGGTGATCCCCACTTTCATACAGCCCGTGGCCTGCGCTCCCCACTGCCATGCTGGAGCCTCTGCATTTATTTTTTGACAAATACAACTTGCAGAATTTTAAAATACTGTGCGAAGAATTTTTAATTTTTTGGCACAGAATGCCCTCAGGAGTATGGTATGGAAAGGGCTTGGGAAGCTCTGAAATAGAACAGTATCTAGCCATCTTTATATTTCTGATCAAAACACTAGACAGTGTTTATTTTATTAAGGGTAACTTTATTGACTGAAGTATTGTTAAGTTAGGCCAAATCTAGAAACAGTAGTCAGCACTTACTTCACCAAATAGATGCAGCTAGTTAACTAAAAAGAGATTAATTGTTATGACAATTGTACTTCAATGAGACCTCAGTTACTAAAATTGTAAGTAATTCTGTACTGGAAGCATTTTGAAAAAAAGCCATCAGAATGTTCTACATGTTAGAGAAAAAAACCTTCCAGTATAGAGTAATAACCACACCCTCTCCAAAAAAGCACTTTGCAGGCCAAGATTCCTTGGCTGGGAAAGTATAGTAAAGCACTCCATTAGAAAGTTAAAAAAAAACTCCCTCACAAGCAGAGGATACCAATCACTGAGGAGAAAAATCCTGTCCTTTAGGCTGAATATTTCTCTTCTCTTCTCAAAAAATATGACCAGGTAAAAGACACATTTTAAAATTTAAACAAATTCTGGTGCCCTGGAACTCCATGATCTAGTGATATAGTGTATCACAAATTGAATATGAGCCAATAACATGATGCAATTTTGAAAAAGGCAAACATCATTCCAGGGTATATTAACAGGAGTGTTCTAGGTAGGACATGAGATAATTGTTCTGCTGTACTCTGCAGCAGTGAGGCCTCAGCTGGAGTGCTGTGTCCAGTTCTGGGCAAAGATGTGGACAAATGTGGAAAGTCCAGAGGTGAGCTAAAAACCTGATAAAAGGTTTAGAAAACCTGACCTATGAGAAATGATTAAAAACCTGGGCATGTTTAATCTTGCGAAAAGACGACCCTGGAAAGGGGGGGGGCGGGGGGCGGACACCTGGTAAAAGTCTTCCAATATGTTAAGGCTGGTTACAAAAGGGACAGTGATCAATTGTTTTCCATGTCCACAGAAGGTACAAGAAGTAGTTGGCTTACTCTGCAGCAAGGGAGATTTAGGTTAGACATTAGGAAAACCTTTTTAACGATAAGGATAGCTAAGTACTGGAAGAGGCTTCCAAGGGAGGTTGTGGAATCCCCATCACCGGAGGTTTTTAAGAAAAGGTTGGACAAGCAATGGGATTGTCTAGGTTTACTTGGTCCAGCGCAGGGGCTGGACTTGATGACCTCACAAGGTCCTTTCCATTCCTACATGTCTATGATTGATAGAAGGGGGCACTGACCCCATAAAAATAAGCAGAGACGAGAAGGGGATCCAAAGAAGAAAAAAACCTCAATGAATTAAAATGAGTTATGAATAGAGCAAAGGGGAGTGACACAGGTACATGCCTGAGAGACACAGAATCATAGAATATCAGCGTTGGAAGAGACCTCAGGAGGTCATCTAGTCCAACCCCCTGCTCAAAGCAGGACCGATCCCCAATTAAATCATCCCAGACGAGCTTTGTCAAGCCTGACCTTAAAAACTTCTAAGGAAGGAGATTCCACCACCTCCCTAGGTAACGCATTCCAGTGTTTCACCACCCCCCTAGTGAAAAAGTTTTTCCTAATATCCAACCTAAATCTCCCCCACTGCAACTTGAGACCATTACTCCTTGTTCTGACATCTGCTACCACTGAGAACAGTCTAGAACCATCCTCTTTGGAACCCCCTTTCAGGTAGTTGAAAGCAGCTATCAAATCCCCCCCTCATTCTTCTCTTCCACAGACTAAACATCCCTCAGCCGCTCCTCATAAGTCATGTGTTCCAGTCCCCTAATCATTTTTATTGCCCTCCACTGGACTCTTTCCAATTTTTCCACATCCTTCTTGTAGTGTGGGGCCCAAAACTGGACACAGTACTCCAGATGAGGCCTCACCAGTGTCGAATAGAGGGGAACGATCACGTCCCTCGATCTGCTGGCAATGCCCCTACTTATACATCCCAAAATGCCATTGGCCTTCTTGGCAACAAGGGCACACTGTTGACTCATATCCGGCTTCTCGTCCACTGTAACCCCTAGGTCCTTTTCTGCAGAACTGCTGCCGAGCCATTCGGTCCCTAGTCTGTAGCGGTGCATTGGATTCTTCCGTCCTAAGTGCAGGACTCTGCACTTGTCCTTGTTGAACCTCAGATTTCTTTTGGCCCAATCCTCCAATTTGTCTAGGTCCCTCTGTATCCTATCCCTACCCTCCAGCGTACCTACCTCTCCTCCCAGTTTAGTGTCATCTGCAAGTTTGCTGAGGGTGCAATCCACACCATCCTTCAGATCATTTATGAAGATATTGAACAAAACCGGCCCCAGGACTGACCCTTGGGGCACTCCATTTGATACCGGCTGCCAACTAGACATGGAGCCATTGATCACTACCCGTTGAGCCCTACAATCTAGTCAGCTTTCTATCCACCTTATAGTCCATTCATCCAGCCCATACTTCTTTAACTTGTTGGCAAGAATACCGTGGGAGACAGTGTCAAAAGCTTTGCTAAAGTCAAGGAGCAATACGTCCACTGCTTTCTCTTCATCCACAGAACCAGTTATCTCGTCATAGAAGGCAATTAGATTAGTCAGGCATGACTTGCCCTTGGTGAATCCATGCTGACTGTTCCTGATCCTCTCCTCTAAGTTCTTCAGAATTGATTCCTTGAGGACCTGCTCCATGATTTTTCCGGGGACTGAGGTGAGGCTGACTGGCATGTAGTTCCCAGGATCCTCCTTCTTCCCTTTTTTAAAGATTGGCACTACATTAGCCTTTTTCCAGTCGTCCGCGACTTCCCCCGATCGCCATGAGTTTTCAAAGATAATGGCCAATGGCTCTGCAATCACATCCGCCAACTCCTTTAGCACTCTCGGATGCAACGCATCCGGCCCCATGGACTTGTGCACGTCCAGCTTTTCTAAATATTCCCGAACCACTTCTTTCTCCACAGAGGGCTGGTCACCTCCTCCCCATGCTGTGCTGCCCAGTGCAGTAGTCTGGGAGCTGACCTTGTTCGTGAAGACAGAGGCAAAAAAAGCATTGAGTACATTAGCTTTTTCCACATCCTCGGTCACTAGGTTGCCTCCCTCATTCAGTAAGGGGCCCACACTTTCCTTGACTTTCTTCTTGTTGCTAACATACCTGAAGAAACCCTTCTTGTTACTCTTAACATCTCTTGCTAGCTGTAACTCCAGGTGTGATTTGACCTTTCTGATTTCACTCCTGCATGCCCGAGCAATATTTTTATACTCATCCCTGGTCATTTGTCCAATCTTCCACTTCTTGTAAGCTTCTTTTTTGTATTTAAGATCAGCAAGGATTTCACTGTTAAGCCAAGCTGGTCACCTGCCATATTTACTATTCTTTCTACACATCGGGATGGTTTGTCCCTGTAACCTCAATAAGGATTCTTTAAAATACAGCCAGCTCTCCTGGACTCCTTTCCCCCTCATGTTATTCTCCCAGGGGATCTTGCCCATCAGTTCCCTGAGGGAGTCAAAGTCTGCTTTTCTGAAGTCCAGGGTCCGTATTCTGCTGCTTTCCTTTCTTCCTTGTGTCAGGATCCTGAACTCGACCATCTCATGGTCACTGCCTCCCAGGTTCCCATCCACTTTTGCTTCCCCTACTAATTCTTCCTGGTTTGTGAGCAGCAGGTCAAGAAGAGCTCTCCCCCTTGTTGGTTCCTCCAGCACTTGCACCAGGAAATTGTCCCCTACATTTTCCAAAAACTTCCTGGATTGTCTGTGCACCACTGTATGGCTCTCCCAGCAGATATCAGGGTGATTGAAGTCTCCCATGAGAAGCAAGGCGTGCGATCTAGTATCTTCTGCGAGTTGCCGGAAGAAAGCCTTGTCCACCTCATCCCCCTGGTCTGGTGGTCTATAGTAGACTCCCACCACGACATCACCCTTGTTGCTCACACTTCTAAACTTAATCCAGAGACTCTCAGGTTTTTCTGCAGTTTCATACTTGAGCTCTGAGCAGTCATACTGCTCCCTTACATACAGTGCAACTCCCCCACATTTTCTGCCCTGCCTGTCCTTCCTGAACAGCTTATATCCATCCATGACAGTGCTCCAGTCATGTGAGTTATCCCACCAAGTCTCTGTTATTCCAGTCACATCAAAATTCCTTGACTGTGCCAGGACTTCCATCTTCCAACCAATGCCAAACACACCAGCATATAGGAAAGATTTGGGGTGAGCCACAGAACCGCCCACTGGGTCTGTGATTACATGGATCCAGTGGTTGGGAACCTCGGTAAAAACTGAAGCAGCAACTGTAAAAAAGCTGCACTGCAACCTGTCTACAGCCTTCCCATAAATGGGGTAGTTTTCTTTCCCTCACACCTGGCATCCACAAAGCATAGTAGGAGGGAACAGCACCAACGGCACTTATTATTGGGGAAAAATGCGTCACATAAGAATGTGAACACAGTGGTAAAGTATGTTAGTTTTCAAAAGATATATCGCAATATATAAACACCACATTACAAACACAAAAACAAGTGCCATCAGGGAACAGCTAAACAAATCCATCCTAAGAGGTGATGTCTCAGTTAAACTGAGCTGGAGATTTGCCATTGTTTTCCATTAGACTTAGGCCCTGGATGCAATAGAAGTATCACCTATCTATAAATTATTGCATCAAAATACATAAATATTCATAATGGTGTTATAATGTACAAAATAAAGAATAGGTATCCGGATTGTGAAAGGAATCAACAGCATGTTCTTAAAGTACGATATTTTCTTCACCTGACGTTTAGTTGTTCCTGACATTTTGGCCATCATTCAGCTCTTACGAGGAAAGAGCAGAGATAATAAAATCTTTAAACCCAAAAGAAAGCTTCAGGAACAGCTTGATAAAACAATTACGTGTTCCTGACACATAAAACTTCCTTTCTGAGATTTTCCCAAGTGGAAATTTTGGAAACCAAGCACAAAGTGTTTAAGTCGCAATTAAATTGTTAAACAGGGATCAAAGTAAGACATTATATGAATTACTCCCTAATTGGCTGCATTTGTAGTAGAGCCATGCAAACTGCTATAACAACATTGACTGTATGCTTTATACAAAATGTGTGTTCTCATCGGACATACAGCTCAATGCACAATAAACACCAGTGCCTCATAAGTAATGTAACGTAGCCCAACAAAACACATGCTTGCAACCTCTGCACGATACCTGCACTTAATTTTCTGGAAGTTAGTTTTCCTACCAACATTTCAGACCTACGTCATCTGTGACTGCTACTCCAGAGACCAAGAGATCACTTTTCTTGGGAACCTTCTCAAGTTAACTCTGAGTCTTATTTCCAGGGAAGTGAAAATACTTTCATTGACTAAAGGCTTTTAGGTCTACAGTTTATGGCCCAAACAACGGCAATAAAATGTGACAGGAATCTAATTATATTAATAATTTACTTTTCATGAAAAATTCACGCAAATAGGGGCATCAGAGAGAAAAAGAAACATGAATAATAGGATAAAGATGTGTTTATTACAATCATTGGGGAGATTTTCTTTTTTTTTTTTAAGCCTCAGGCTATTATTTATCACTGGATATCTGACTGCATCTTGTCTTCATTGTATCTAGTCTCCAGGCCCCAATCCTGCAATCTGAGCCATGTGGGTGGTTCCTGAAGTCTGCAAGGAGACTCGTTATAGTCAGTGGGTTTCCACATGCACACAGGAGTAGGCATGCATGGATCATATTGCTGGATATGGGCCTTGGATTGTAAGATCTTTAGGGCAGGCTCTTTGTATAAAATTAACAGGGTGCTTGGTGCTGTGTAGTAAATCTAAATAAATAAATAAATAAACAAGGTTAATAAGAAACCACATATTTGTAGTTTGCAGCTTTTAAAAAAAAAAAAAAAAAAGAAAGAAAGAGCAAGACATCCACAATCTGTACAAAAGCTTCCATAACGCAACTCTGCATGTCACTAAGCTTGTCCAATTTTAAAAAAGCCACCCACATACAACTTGTTCTTTTTGTGTCTTTTAAATTTTTCTTTACATGGAATTTGCAACTGACACTAACTTACCCTAAGGCTATACAAATACAAAACACAAATCTTTAACTGACAGCTGAGTATAATTGATAATTGAAGCTGTATTTATAAAGCTAACTTTGTGCTGCAATTCTATCACAAGCTAAACAGGGTCAGGCCAGGTCAGTAATAGGAGTGGAGAGCTCCAGGGAAAATGCAGGTTGCTGCAGGAACTGGTATTGACAATTCAGTAGACCAGTGCAGTATCAAGATCATACCCCAGCACGGTACTAGGGGCCACAGTGCTATGTTTAAAGGAGATTTAAAACAAAGATCCCGACTACTTGTGGTTATGAAAGATACTACGATGCTTCATGTCAGTAAATAGTTTAGGTGTTCTGGGCAAATTACAACACAACACACGTAATTACATTCTGCTTGCCAATCTGTACACTGTATATGCTCCCTCAGAAAGACACAGTATCAGTCTTCACTTTCTGTCCTGAACTGTTGTGTAGAGTTCTGCATTGTTATGGCTCAGTCCTGCTCCCACTGAAGTTATGGCCAAACTCCTATTGATTTTAATGGGGAAAGGCTCAGACATTAAAATGGCTGACTTGTTCATCCTGCAAAGCACTATAATCAAAACAGGCAATGGTAGCTGAGAACTACAACCATTCAGAGAGCTCTTTAAATGAAACACCATTTCACTACCTGTAAATTAAAGAAACACCACTGAAAGAATCCAAGGCCCTTTTCCTTCACTTCCCCTTGGCCTGATAATCTAGAAGTCGTCCAACGGCAAGAAGCAAACAAGAGTCTCAGTTCCGCCCAGATACCCAGCTCCCAGTTTGTCTTGTAAAGTAAGATGTCTCACAGTAAGGTGTGCAATAACTACATCAACTGCAATCACAATGAGAGAGTTTCTGTAAAGTGGGAGTTAGAGCAATTTTTCTAGTCAACATCCTTTGGGCCTCCTACGTACACACCAGAAGTAAAAACAGTAATATGGTAATTCTTTAGCACTAAATGCTGAAGGCACCACCTGACAGGATGGCACAGTCTACTCCAGCTATTTTAAAATAGAAAAAGCAGCAGCAACCAAAGCATCTAGGCGCCAAGAAAATTACGATACTACTAATTATACGAATCAAGTTTCTTGATATGCCTGCAGGATTAAAGTGGGACTTGTTTTAGTTGGATTTCATACATTAACACAACTGGTTTCAACTTAACTGTTCTTCAAAATTGTATTTCACAGTTCTTTGACCAATTAGCCACAAATTAGGCTCATTCCATTTTGCAGCTGACTGATAAATGTTCAAAATATGAGAATTGTCCCTCAAGAGAAACCAATTACTTCTTACTTGTTAAATACTCTTAACACACCCTTTGTGAAAATCCTGTAGGCAAACTACCCAACGTCTCCTCACCATTTGTAAATTGTTACCAAAGACAGGAAGGAAGCTCTAGCCTATGGCACAGAAACAGCCATGCTTGACTAACACGGTTTGAAGTACCTGATGGCCAAGTAACTGTAATTCTAAAACTAATTAGGATTACCAGTCATTGCATATAAATAAAAATGGTCTTTAAAATATCCATTTGATTTAGAATATACCTTTCTCAAGCATTTTGGAAATAGGGCCCAAAGAAATAGATGCAGGGAATTGGAATGCAAAAGTTATTAGTCCTTCCCCACTTCCACCCTGCCTGTAGCTTCTCTCTCAGTTCAAAGCTCTTAGTTTGAACAATTGAGAATGACTGGCATTGTGTTTTTGTTCCCTCTCTAGGCACAGCTCCAGTATTTGCAACATAATTCTGCTAGAAATTTACAAAAAATGTTGTTATGAGATAATATCTTCTGCTGGGAGTTAAATAATATTTTACACTGTTATACCATATTCACCTATGAAGACATCAGCAGCGGTATTAGTGGTGTCGGGAGCACACATCCTTCTAAACCTTTGATTCCTTGTTTTTATAAGGATTATATGATCTAGGACTGGCCTCATTTCACAGTACCACTTTCATGTTCCAGTGGTTTTGAGATTACAGTACAAATGCAAATCAGCTCTCAAAGTAATAAACAGATCTCACAATTTACACAAGAGCTGGCATAACGGGTTATGTTTTGTTGGTCAACCCTGGTGACCTGCACCACATTCTCTATTACCACACATCACAGCCACATACAGAACCTGTAGCCAAACACACGTTTAAACTGTAAAGATTACTATCAGAAGCTTCCAACCCACATGCTCATTTACTTTGTATTCGCAAGTTTCCAGATTTTCTGTTAAGTCACGAGAATTCTATTAAACTTTATCACTCACTTTCAAGTAACACCTCAAGGCTCAAAAAGACACAAAGTATTAGAATACAATTCTGGCCATTTAAGCCATTTTTAAGGCTGGAAAATATCCTGGCAACACAACAGGAAAACAACTTGTCAAAATACAAGCTGGAGAAGGAGGAGAAGTGGTAACGTATTTCCTTTATGCTTGTGCAATTTCTGAAATAGCATAAATACAAAGGCAAGGCAGATGTAGTGACTTCATCTCAATGCCATCCAATGAGCACTTTTGTTATTTTTCTCAGACTATTCTGAATAGCTATTAGAAGAATGAGTGCCAGTGATGATTCTCTAAAGGCCTCGTCTTCACTGCTAAAAAGGTGTGTTTTTTACCTGAGGGTAACTAACTAACAGCTGTCTCCAGGTAAAAACAGAGTTTTACCATTTGGCAGTTTACAATAGAAAATTCAAGTGCCTTCTCTCCACTATGTTTTTACTTTGGGACAGCTCATATACATTAGTTACCCAGAAGTAAAAAATGTACCTTTTCTGGCAGTGAAGACAAGGCCTAAGGGCTTGTCTGAGTGGTCCATTAGTGCGCACCAGTGGGATGCGAGTTCTAGTCTGCACCAGCGTGTTGTGTACTAACTGGTCTACTACTGGCATATACTAAAAGTTCCCTAGTGTACATTTACTGTACATTAAACTGTACCAAATTCTAGGTGGGATCACTTTCGCTCTCATAATGTTTCTTTAACCTCCAGGTATACTATATCATCATGAGGAACAAATAAAACTTCTCAGAACATAACTATAGAACATCACCTGGAGGTTACACAAACATTCTGAGAGTGAAAGTGACATGATTGAAACACTCAGAGTGGAAGTGATACAATTCACTTCATCATCACAATCAAGTGCTACATCAGAGACTTTTAACATGTGGCATGTATTTCTTTTTGATGGTGTGTATAAGTTTGAGTACATTTAAAATCCAGCAAAACATAATTTTTCCATCAAGATGTTTTCAAGGCAATTCAATTCATGCAAAAATATGACACTGCCCGGAGGTATCACTGATACAAGTCCTGACTTGTCTCGGGCCTTTATTAATACAAAAAGCCCTTATAAAGTTGAGTGCATTGTGCTTCCCCATGTCCCCAATCCACAGGTCCAACCTGGGTTCCATGATGAGCTGACAGAAGTTCTTGCATTGCTCCATGATATCTCTCCCACCACTGAACATAGTGATCTCAGCCTTGTCTAAAGTTTGAGGGCAGCCTTAGTTCCCCAGAATGTTCAATGCAAACCCCATAGTGTCACCAGCATGTTCTTAACAGAGGCTTTGGGATAAGCCTTGGCTGTCATTTGGAAGGTCTGGTAAGTTATTCCAAGTGGGTGACTCGTGTTAAAAGCACAGAACCTTTTAGTTTGTATTTGGCTGGGATAAGATTTTGCCTACAGGAGGAGGAAATGGCTGCCTGAGCCATTTTATATAAAGTAATAAAATAATATTCAATATAATTGTTCCAAAGATAGTCACAATGGAACATATGAAGTTAATAACAGTTTTGAAACTGGCTGAACTTGTTAATATTGCTTTGTGGCAAATATAAAGTTCCATTTCTACAAGAAAGCAGTTCTTAGCATTCTAAAATATAGAAATCATGTCATTACTCCACACAAAAGAATGATACTCCTGATTGTAACAGTTTCCCACTCCCTGACAGTTGTGTATGGAGCACGCATTTGCCAAATACACTTTGAGAAATAGAAAGGTGCCACCGGACTCCTTGTTGTTTTTGTGGATACAGACTAACACTGATACTAGTCCTTAGAAGGCAGCAAAATCTGGAAAAACAAATGATCACACAGACATAATGTCTTCTCCTCTGGAATGTCTAAACTAAAGATTGGGCTAAATGCAACAAATAGGCTACTGTCCCTAGCTGTTTATTCCACCCTAACTTTTAGGCCTGAGGATCAGACAGCACTTCAGATACCAGCACTACAAATCCATTAGATGTTTGCAGTCCATTCAATCAATTATCAATCTGAATAATTCAGGTGGATTTACAAAACCTGGTGTCTGTTACAGACATCAATCAGGTTGTAATCAAGTCAGCATACTTAAAGAAAAAAACAACTGTATTGCATCTAATCTTTTTCCCCAGATATAAAATTTCTCCAGAAAACTAGATAAAGCTTTTCCTGTAAACGCTAATATTTCTGAATTACAGCAGCTCATACTAGTTACATTGAATATTATACAAAGCTATTATCTTGCAACTCACTGTAGGATTTTTGTTGCCACACACAGAATTTGCATTGCCTATGCAAAGCAAACATTACTGAAATGGTGAAAAGGACAAAGACGAAACAGTGATAAGGAAACAAGCCATTTATCAGGGAGACGGAAGGTAGGTACTGTAGCTTAATGAAACTGATCAAATCAATTCCTGATCTGGTAAAACTGTTAAAAAATACAACTGGAGCAAGTCTTGCTTTACTGATTTAGGACGATGGTTGTATTTGTGAACTGTATTAAAAGAATACAAGGACTGTTGGATGTGCTTCAGTTGTTTGTTAAATGCAGTAGTACTGGCAGAGCTGTCCCTTGGGAACGGCGAATCGGGGCAACCGCTCCAGGCCCCGTGCTTTGGGGGGGCCCCAAAGGCTGGTGCAATTGGCCGGCGCAGTCAGTACCGGAAGTGACGGGTCGGTCCCAGGAGTGACAGATTCGTCACTTCTGCCTCAGGCCCCGCACCGCCTTAGGGACGGCCCCGAGTACTGGGCAAAGAATGTGGAGTTTGGATTTTAAAATACTGACATCATTTATTGGACTGTAATGGAACAACATTTGGAGAATTATTTACACTTTTACAGATTGCTATATAACAGTTCTAGTATTCCTGCAGAGCTGGATGTGACATTCCTATAGGGTCACACTGAAAATTCTTTACGAAGAATGTATACACTGCAAAGAAAAACCCATGGCACCATGTCAACTGACTTGGGTTCACGGGTCTTGAGTTGTGGGACTAAAAATATAGTAGTGTAGATGTTCCTGCTAGCGCTGAAACCCAGGCTCTGAAAACTGGTGAGGTGGGAGGGTCTCAGAGCCCAGTCTCTAGCCCGAATCTGAATGTTTACTACTTTTTAGTGCTGCAGCCCGAGCCCCACAAGCCTTAGTCAATTGACCTGGGCTCTGAGACACAGCACCGTGGGCTTTTTATTGCCGTGTAGATATACCCTATGTTGTCCAAACATATAGTTGCCATTTTCAAAGAGCTCTGCTTTGTGTCTGCACACACCAATTCCACACTTGCTGATCCAATCAGAAATATGTGCTAGCAAGTGAGATAAGTAGGCACACAGGCCCAGACCCTCAAGGGTATTTGAAATCCGTGGGAACTAGGCACTTAAATACCTTTGAAGACCTGGGCCGCAAACTCCAACTGCAAATTCTGCACATTGACAAACTCAAGGATCTTTGAAAAAACAGCCTACATTGTATATTCTAATACTGCTCTTGAAAAGTAGCTATTCATCTATGGGCTCAAGATAAATCACTTTCCTCGGTGGTGGATTCTTAGAGATTAAAAAAAATTCTTCAGTTCACCAAAGTAATTATGTTTGAACTGTTAAATTTAATGAAGTCCTTCTCTGCTTGATTCTGCTATGAAGCAAAATGTCTTGTTTTTATACACTTGTAAACTCGAATCGTCGGAGTTTGAGTCTTAATTTATTTCTCATCCTGTTGATGATTCATCCTTTGCCCCTCTCCTCCACATTATACTGAAGCTGCTCTGTTCTGCTCCTGTTGTGGGAGGCCACGTCAGCAGGAAACAGTGCTGGTTGCCAGGTCACATTCATGACTGTCTGGAGCAGTCAGCGTGCAGCACAGAGTCCATTTCTTTGGTTTTCAAAAGTGAAGAGGGCTCCGAGCCTGGAAAAAGACTAGCCTCTGAATATACATATCACTATATAAGCCCAGCGTTTCACAGCTACTGTATGTTTAAAGTTTCCATATTTCAAAGTATTCCAAAAATATTTCCAGTTACACAGAGATTTTTCTCTCTCCCTGGAGTTGGTAGTGTACAACATCCAAATTAGGTATTTGGAAAGGACTAATAAAAGCCAAAGCAAACTTCATAATTTTGTTTGTCTGATCTTTTTTAAAGGCCTGCCTCAAGAGGATTGCATCAAATAAAGAGTTGCTGATTTACTATCCTTACATCAAAATTGATTTTTTTTTAAAAAAGGACTCAATATACAATATTCAGTAAATTAAACTGATATATTGCAGGTGAGAGTTACAAAATATTAATTCCACACATACACACAAAAATCCTTGGGTATTATTTCTCCATTGGAGTTGCAGATTTAAGATGGAAAGGAAGTGCAAACAGTTTATTCTCAGAGCAAATGAAGCATCCTCCTGTTTACTTCTGATTTCTTGTACAGCAACCTACACTTAGGTTTCATTCCAGCACCCTGGTGTGTCTGATTAACAGTTTTACTGGCAACACCATGCACACACACACTCCGAAGATGTCAGTTCCTTTGTTAAATGATACTTCAAACTAAAAGGCAAAAGTATAAAAATGCAGTACTATCCCCACATATCTGGAATAAAATGAGATTAGCAACTATGGAGAGAAGGATTTAGAGGAAGAAAGTTTCCAAATTAATGTACCTTTGGGGCAAATACCATGGGCAAAAAGGGGGAAGTCAAGCAAGACAGGGCCACTTTAAATACTTTTCATGTAAGCATTAAAGGCAGTAAGATTGCTGTCTTGGGGCTACACCTTTTTGAAGGGTACATACGCTAAGAGTAATATCACAATGAGAGGGACATGACTGAAAAAGGAAAACATTTGGGGATTTAAAAATGCCAGAATGCTGAATTTACCAAGAGAATAAAGCAAATAAAGCAGAAAGATGGGTGGCAAGATCTCTGAGGGATGATATTGAGTCTGCAGAGAGAAGAGACATAAATATTTTGGCTAACATAGCGGACACCGTTTGGATAGGAGTTAAGAACAATAAAGAGTCACGTGATTGTTAGGAGTGACTACTGACCTTCCCTGTAGTTTTTTTCTGGAGAACATTTTTGCAGATGATAAATCCAGCGCACAGGGTTGGTTAATAGGAGAGATTTTAATTAGCTGAACATTTGCTAATTGGATTAACAAATATGTAACCGTAATACTCTAAGGACGGTGACATAGTGCAAGCATGCTTTCCCCAGGCTAACTAAGCAACTTACACAGAGTATTCTGAGGCTAAAGCTAGGAAATGAGATGATGCATCCCCCTATTTAGATTTGGGAGGACTCAGTTTTGAGGTAATTTGGGGGGCAGTTGAGGGGCTATAATGTCAAAGTAAACTAAAAAAGCCTGAGAGTCACAAACCAAAATTAAGAGCATACAAGTAATTGCTATACAGTGCATTAACCAGAAATGAACCATCACAAGCTGGAGACAGGACACCAGCACACCCTCAACACTGAGACTATAATACAAACAAAGAGTAACACTTTCTATTAAACAGCACATTTCAGCCACACGGCTCCCAGCGCAACTTAGTGACTCTCCATATCAGCAAACACAGTTAGGCAAAGTGACAAGGCAAAAATCAGAAACAAAAAGCATAGGCGGACCATAGCTTTTCAGGATGCAGACCCCCACACATGAGGCCTTACCCATCACTACGTATCCATGACACACACAGTTCTGGACACCTCCTGCCTGCAATCTCTCCTGACAACTCTTTCACACCTTGTTTCCCCTCCACACTGATTGAGGCTCTGGTGGATCACTCCATCCCCCTGTATCAGGAAACAAAGTGAGCGAGCTGATGGCAACTTACCTAGTAGGGTTGGTAAGTTAGGGAACTTGAGCCTAACCAGCAGTTAGCATTGGATTCAGTTAGAAATTAAGCATGTCATTCTGGCTGGTGAGTTGTAAGGTATATATGTTGGTGCCTTTTTTTGTCTCAAGGGAGTGCTGGATCCTCCGAAGCCCAATAGGTAAGAGTACCCCATGGTGGAGGAATAAATTAGTCCAGAAATGTATGATTAAAGATCAATTTAAAGGGAACAAATGTTGGGTGCATTGGTTGCTTCTGCCTCCTCTATTTCCTACATATCTCCAATATGCTCGGATCAGTACATTACTTCATAACAAAAAAAACTATATGATTTTACACGCGCGTACAAACTAGATTTTCAGAAGTGCTTGACACCTGATTTTCATAACTGCTCAATTCCCATTTAGGCACCTATATTAAGTGCACAGATTTTCAGAAATACTCAGCACCTTGCAGATCCTATTTCAGAACAATAGATGCTGCAGGGCACAGAGCACTTGAAAATCTGACCACTTAGGAGCCTACATGGGAGCTCTTTTGAAAATTTGGCCCAGCATATCCCTTTCTTCAAACTCCTTGCATATTGTTAACTAACTGACTGCTGTTGAATATTCCAGGTACAGTATGCCCGGGTGCCATGTACTTCCTGTGCTACTGAACAGTCCAGGTACATTCCAGCAATCCACTGCCCTCAGTGGAATGTTAATAGACAATGGCCGCACAGCAAGTACAGTGAAGTGCTTACAGGAGTTATATGCCCATGAATTTGATGGAACGCAGGCTAAACAAAGTTATAGTTCTCGCTTTCTAGAAATCTTTTAAAGCAGTATGATTTCAGCGCGGATATTTCATCTCACTCAAAGTAAACTATACAGGTGCACAAGTGACCAATCTAGTAACCATGTGTGTACCTGCACAGCAATGGAAGCACTTTCAGGAAACAGTACAGCTGTGCATTCATTCCCAGAGTTCACTCAGAGAGAACTATCTGTGCCTTAAAACATGCAACCGCTAGTTGGATTAGTATTCTTTTTATTCTGTTTTCCAAAACTCTCCACACATTTGCTCCACCCTACATTTCTGACCCTATATCCATCAATTCCCCTGACTGCTCCCTCCACTCCTCTAATCTTGATTTCCTCTCAGTCTCCACCCAGCAACACTCCACAGTTATCAGCCAGTTACTCATTTGCTTGCACGATGTCCTATCTATTTTCAACTATTTCCTTCCCTCAGAGAAACTGAGTCACTTCCTCTCTTCCAATCTCTCACACTACAACATTCTGTCACTTTGGACTATAATGGACACTAACGTCCAGGTCCCCAGCTAGGAACACACACTTCTTCCCACATTACTACTGTAACTAGCCTGCAGGAAGAACAAGCAAACAAACACACTGCTTGCTCTTTCACTGTTTTCCCAGTCAGTTTTCTGTTTACTCTGCTCCAGCTCCACATGTCAAAAATCACATCAAACTGAGAATAAGCCTCTTAGCAACTTTTCCTCTTAATTTACAACATTATACAAATATACTGAAATAACTCTTGAGAAGAAAATTTGCAATAAATTAAGGATGACTTCTAAAAAAAAGTCATTAATTTGAACCATGATTGGAAGTTTCAGCATGTAACTTGCTTTCCTTTTAGGATACTTGCATTTAGGACCGCAAGAAGCTAAACAATGCAGTTTAAATTCACACTCACTCTTTGTTTCACATGACAAGAAAAAACAAAGAGCCCTTTAGCTCTTTGAAACTCTTTATTAACTGGAAAAAAATACCACTTCAGGGAAACAAGCATACAGCAGCGTATGAGCATGTGCCCTTTTTCAGTTGTATTTTCATTCAAATCCCATATAAAGCCAGTATTCAGAGTTAATGACAAACTATTGGCAAATACTAGTTATTGTGGTTTCACAACAGATCAGAAATCCTAGATGTTTATAATTTAGCCTTTATGGTTCAAAATGGGAAACCAAAAGAGAGGCAAGTAAGATCAGATCTACTACAAAAATAATCAATCTCATCTATGGTTATGACCTTACCATATCATAACATGAATTCGTCTTGCCTGCGAGAACAGAATAAAACATGTTACAAGCATATATATTTTAACCTAAGATTCCACCAGGTTTAAAGTACCGTCTCCCTCACCTGGGTAGTACATTTTTTCTGATTACGCAGAAAGTGACAGTCACAAACACGTTTCACACACCACTTTTCAATGGTTTCCCAATTAACATCTGTGGACAACACTGCCTAAATAAAATACACTCAGCAATTTGAATTCCTCTCTCAAAAATTGCTCTTGTTCTTGCTATTACATTTCTCCCTCCCCTTCCCTCCTGCTCTATACTTTTTGTTAAATGCTTTTCACTTACCTAACTTTTGTGTGTAAACATTTACAATAGCAAACTTTCAGTTTGGCTTATTTGTGGCAGAAAATAAGCTTGGGTTTCATTTAGATTGATGGCAATATAAAAATAGGTTTAGCAATAACTCTGCTATTTTGTGGTGTGATCACTGGTTAGAAAGTGTTACACCGTCTGTATCAGGGGTTTTGTACATATGTAATCTCAGCATGGAGATGACATGCAAAATTCCAGTTGTGCCAAAATAATCATTTCGTCCATATTATTCATACCATAGTGCAGTATGCATGACAACTTGGCATTATTGGCTTCCAGAATGAAAAAGCACTGAACAGATGTTTAACTAGACGGCTCCAACCCCCCAAACTAATCCACAGCCTTGGACTTTTTTAATAGATTAACAAGTGAGATTTTCTAATGCAATATCTAAGATTCAGCATGAGATATTAAAAATACTTGACTACAAACATCAACCCGAGATCAGCCACTAGGGATGGGAACATTTGTTTGGATAAAGTCAGAAAACACTCAGAGGTTCATTCAAAGCTCTAACCAAGCTTGAAATGATTTTGTTCTAAGATTCAAAAAGTAGAATTACTTTTTCATAGTCTAGGGTTTGTTTGTTTTTTCCCTTCTTTCTTTTGCTGCTGCTCCTCCTCAATTTCTGGGTTCACAATTAACGGATTTCCCAAATCCTTACCCAAATGCCTTTAAGGGTTTTAAAGTAGATTATGAACAAAATGTATGTTTTATTTTAAAAAACGAAAATAAAGACGTCGGGGGTAGGAGATAAAGAAGATTACAAAACCTATTTTGCAAAACAATGATTCCATGAAAAAAAATGTAATTAAATGAAAGCAAAATTTGGTTTGTTTTTATTAATTATTATCTCCTTACCAGGTCAAACCCCAAAGAAAAGCATTGAGTTAGTGCACAAGAACAGAAAAGTGAAACACCAGTCTACTTTAATTTTACATACTGAGAGATCTATCACTGCTTTTAGTCACATCAGAATCCAACTGGCCCAGCAGGAGTTTCATGAGGCTTTGTGCTCCTTAGGAAGAAGCCCTTTATGCACTGCAACATATGCTCTCTTACACAGACAACCTGATCCTTTAGTTGGTGCAAAGTGCAACTGGATCATAACCCTAACTCTGCATTTCCATACTTTAACATGTTTGTATTTCTTTAACGTTTAGTCTCAATTCCGAATTTCCTGCAGTTAGAACATCTGAATTTGGGATAATTACGACACCTCTGTAATGTACTTTTTCCTGACTTCCATTCCATTTTCTTTTATGCTTTCTGTACCACAGAGTTGTTATTTTGATAAGTATTAATCATCATCTGGTGATGTCACTTTTTCTATCATGATTCTTCATTTTATTTGGATGTGTAACAGAGTGGCAGAATTCTCCTGTTGCTCTATCCTGTTAGCAAGCATTTGAATTCAGGTTAATCAGTGCTAACTTCTGGGTGCAGGTGTGGGTCACCAGACTTCACCTTGAATAGAAGGGAAGCAGGAACAGAACACCAGCAGAAAGAAACGTGAGAGCACACACTAGGATTTGGGACAAACAGGACAGAGAGAGGACATGAAAGAAGGAATTCTTAAGGCATTCAAGTTTACAGAGCAGGCATAGATTGGAGTTCATCTGAGATTATTTTGAATTTACCATTTTTTTTTTATACGGCAGATCTCAGAAAAGGTTACAGAATGGTTTCGGCCATTTGACAGCTCTGGACAGTATTAAGTCAAGGTAGAGCATTCCTGATCTGCACATGAATGTACCAGGTAAACTTCCAGTTGTAACATCCCTCTTAATGCAAAGTTAATAGACAACATCAACACAGCAGAACAATCAGCAGTGAAAGTATGAAATTGACATTTTGTGTAACTTCACCCATAGTTCACCATCAGTTCTAAGAGAGACTGAAAAATTTTGCTTTTGCTATGATAGGGCAACACAGTGTTGGTGCACAGTCACTGAATCCCATAAATATCTTGCTACATGTAATATATACCAGATTTATTCAGATATTCTAAGACAGTACTGGTATTTAAAATGTGGTTTCATTTAAAATATATCTGGGCCCTACATACTAAAAAAGTCTAAATTTTTAGGGAAAAAACACAAAAGGCCAAACCCTTACTGGACAAATTTAAAAGTTTCAATTACACAGCCGCCTCCATGTCATTAACCAGTGACTTACCTCATGTACACACACACAAATAGGACAAGACTGAAACTGAACATCTTCTATCGGAGCTATATATCTTTAACAATCAGGTGATGAATTCCCATTAAGAAAGGGAAACCCCTCTGAGAAGCAAAAAGTATCCAAACTTCTCCAAAAATGGCACAAAAGTAAGTTACTTTAAAGTCTGAGACTTTCAAAGGAATATTTATGCTATTCAAACTGTTATAGCAAATGCTCAGAGGGTGCTATAAGCAATTTCTCAAACACCAGAGACATAAATGTATGTCTCCTCTTTTGTTCTTTTAAAAATATTAACAGGTTTATTGAACAACTACACTTTCCAATGTTTTAAGACAGATATTTCAGAGATTTAAATTCTACAAATTTTTTTTCACATGAATTTTTTCCTTTAATATTTTGAAAAGGTCTTTAGATGCATTAATATTTTTCTGCACTTGCCAGTTTTTATTTGTTTTTATTTATACATTATGATTATGTTGTACAGTAGGGACAAATAAGATGATACACCCATGTATGATTAAAGATAAGAATCAACAGGTCAAAGGTTTTGCATAAGTATTGCATAAGGAAAGCTATCCCAGAATAGGATATCTGAGCTTAAACAGAGGATTCTAAAATCCTTAGAAAGCAATACAAAAATGTTTTTTATTGAGATAAGTAAGTCTCTATAACCAAAATTAGATACAGCTGCTAAATGGACATGTGACACAATGTAAATAAAAGCGTTCGGATTTCCTGAATGGGAAATGTGGAAGTGGGCCTGTCATAGATTAGTTACATTAAATCAAAGTGCTATTAAAACAGCTCACCCAGTTTAAACTGATTAAGAATGATACAGCATATCATAGGCAGTGCTTCCTAATTTGCACATTGGTTAAATATGAATGCATTCCATTTACAAACAGATCTTCAGAGAGCATGTGGCAGCTCAGAAAGCAGAAATAAACAGTTTCAACTCCACGTAGAACTATACAATCATGAATTGACTTGACTGATACCTTTTTATTCCATGCAAAACACAGGGGCTTCACCACTGCCACTCATCTTTGGCGGTCTCTTGCTGCAGTCTTAGGTTCTCCCCGTGTCATTTTAATGATTTTCAGTTCTGCTTCTGTTGTGCGTTTCCAAGTTGTCCTTGGTCTACCTCATCGCCTCTTGTCCTAGAGATTCCAGTCCCATGCCTGTCTTGTTATGTTGTTCTGGTCTTTCCTCCATGCGTATCCTAGCCACCTCCATTTTTGTTCCCTGATTTCTTGTCCTATCAGTTTCTGTTTCATCCTCCTTCAAAGCTGTTCATTTTTTATTTTTTCTGGCTATCTGATGTTGAGGATTTGTCTCCAGCAGCTGTTTATTTTAAAAAATTGAGTTTATATAGTAAGGTCTTGATTTTACAATAGTGTTAAGTATTCAAAGTTTAGTTCCAGGGACAAGATTTCTGTTTCTTCAGCTCGACTTTAGGGTTGCGAAAGTATGTCTTGTTTTCGCTATTTTAGCTTTAATGTCTTCATCTGTTCCACCTGTTTTGCTTATGATGTTGTCAAGATATGAGAAGTGTCGGACCTCTTCTATGTCAGTCCCAGAAAGTGTTATTGATATTTCTTGTTGTGTGTTGATTCTCATAGTTTTTGTTTGCTCAGGGTTGATTTTCAGCCCTACTAACTGTGCATAGGTCAGAAGATAATTTGTTTTTGCAGCATATCTTTGTGGGAATGAGAGAGCAAGTTGATGTTGTCTGCAAAGTCGAGGTCTTCTCTAGCTGCTGTGTGAAAGTCCATTGTATACTCCTTGGTTGTTCTGTGGTCTCATTACCCAAGCTGTTACCAGTAGGAAGGATATGGGTGACATAAGACATCCTTGCCTGACACCAGTAGTTAACCTGAATAGCTTAGTCAGTTCTGTATTATGAATTGGCATGTCATATTTTCATAGAGGCTCTGAATGATATTCACAAATTTCTGGGGGATTGCACAGTGGCGTAGCAACTTCCATAAGACTGTTCTGTCCACTGTGTCAAAGGCTTTTTGGAAATCTAGGACAATGATGTATAGTGGTGACTGCCATTCGATTGACCAGCCTATGATGATATATACGGTTACTATGTAGTCTACTCACGGTTTCTCCTGCCTGAGTCCTTATGGTCTTCTTGTAGCCTTAAATCTACTGCTTTCTTTAGTCTGTCTAGGATAAAGTGTGTAAGTATTTAACTATGGAAGGACAGCAACTGAATGCCTGTCTAGTTTTTACACTGACTGAGGTTTCCTTTGTTTGGCAGCTTCACTATAATGCATGGAAAAATAGCCATAAAGTGGCTCCAGGAAAGTCACACCAATGTAATGGGTAATAACGTCTGCCCTCACGATTGGGACCATATTCATCTTCAGAACCACAATCTACTTTGTGTTTTCCTGTCATTCGTAATTTAAAACAAACCAAAAAAAGCACATCAAACAATATACAACAAAAGTTTCTTGGTGCTCTCTCAGCTGAGTAGGCTAGTATTTTGTGAATCTGGCACGAAAGGATAATAAACAAGTTTTAGAATGTCTCGTTTCAGAAAAGTTCACTGACATTTAATGACAATGCTCTAAGATTTGCCATTTCTCAAAATTTAAATCATAGTTATATAATTATCTTAATGACAAATTCTACCATGAAATAGGCTCTCTCCATCCCCCCACAATATTCTTTGAGGATGGAAAAATAAACAGAAGCTGTGATCAATAATTTTAGAATGCATCTGGTCAGCACTTTAACAAGAGGATCAGGCAGTTTAAATACCATAAACCATTATTCCGTTTTAAGCCTCAGTTTCACGCTTTAATCAATAAAACAATACTGCTAAGAGACAAACATTCTTCCTGCAATTTAAGACTTGATCATAGTAATGACATGGTCAAAGCCAAAATCAGGGACATTTCACATGGTCTTGTATCAAGGCATTGGATTTTACTCTCTAGTACTACACTTTTAAGAGTTAAGATCTTCCAAAGGAGGGGTCAATATGTCAATCACACAGTTGAGGCTGCAGCAGTGCCATAAATTGACCTTTTAATTCATGAAGAGAGTGACAGTATGGAAGTGAAAGGGCATGAGATCTTTTAGTACTGATTAACAACTGTTTTCAATTTCAAGTTAGCCCACAGCACAGTCACAGAGCCAAGTGAGGTCAAAAGAAGACAGGTCCGACACTGCCACCAAGTTTCAAAACTGAAGACTAGAAAAGCAAAAGGTAAAGAACAAGGTTCTCAACAAAAATATAATGAATGTTCCAATCCTGTAAAATCTTTCTAATTGGATTACTTATGTGTGTTAGGATTAGTCACAGAAGGAAGGTTTTCCAAGGTTAGGCTTAGAGAAAAAAAGAAAGGCAGAGACAGATGCCCCAGCTTTAAATATGCCTATGGGGTCTCCCACACTGAACACAGATCCAATCACATTTAAAAAGCAAAAACCTTAAACAGACACTTTTCTGGATTTGTAAGTAAAGAGCCAGAAAAAGAAGAAACTGTCATTTAAGGACAGCTCAAACACTACAGCAGTCATTGGCTTGTTGAATTGGTTCTGACACCACTATTGTGCCATTGGTGCAGAGAAACGTCACACAGCAGGAGACGGGATGGCTCAGACAATACAGATTTAGGTGTAGCTCACTGGTTCAAGTCTAGCCAAGTTCAGCAATCATTGGTATCTGATTATTCCGTGCCTTACTGTAAAAATAAAGCAGCGGACTCAGTGGACCTCTTGGTGAAAATGTGTATATGTTACATCAAAAACTATCATCAGAATGGGCATCCTTGTCAGCAAATTCAGGAGCATCTGCCCCAGACCTGTCTCCTCTCCAAAATAAAATCTTTGATATCTTCTCATGAATGTCTAGTGTCAGCTCAAGATCAGCAGGGCTAAAACAGAACTCTTCATCTCCTCTCCCAAGGCCTCTCCCCACCTCCTTTCTTGATCAAAGTGGACAACAGCACCATCCTGCCTGTCACTCAGGCCTGTAACCTGGGTGTCATCCTCAGCCATCTCACATCCAGGCTATGTCTAAATCTTCCAGATTCCTTCTGCATAACATCTCTAAAATATAGCCTTTCCTACCTATCCACACAGCTAATTTTCTCATCCAGGCTCTCATCATCTTGCATCCCAATTATGACAACATCCTTTTCTCTGGTCGTGACAAATTCAAATTTTGCCCTGCTCACATCCACCCAGAATGCTGACGAAAAGATCACTCTGCTAGCCTGTGGCTTTGACCAGGTCACCCCTCTTTGTATCCCTCATTCGCTACTGAAATGTTGACTCCTACCTCCCATCATTCCACTATGCCCATTCCACTATGCCAGCTTCCTTCGCTCACTTGTTAAATTTTCAAACAAGCACCTTTGTCCTTTCTCCCATGCTGCTGCCGCTCACACTCAAGAGGTGCTCCCATAAACATCTGCAAAGCTACCTCATTATCCTCCCTCAAATCCCTCCTCTGAAGTGATGCTTACACAAAACTTGACAGGCTGCTGATGTACCTATCATCCTGATCATACTGTCTCATTGTTTCCATGTACTATGTCTGTCTGTACCCAGCTGTTGTCTCTTGTTTTATACTAAGATTGTAAACTCTTTGGGGCAGGGATCATCCTTTTCTCCCCCCTGTTTGTACAGCGCCTCGCCCAGTGGTCCATAAGTGAGGCTCCTACGCACTATGGTAATACCAAGACTACCTCTATGAATACTGATAGTTTAGATTCAAAAGCAGTATAAAGAGCAGTGTATAAGGTTTTGTCATAAAAGGTTTATGTAACAGTATCTGTACACTACACTACAAAAGGTTTTTTCCTCCCCCCTGCTCTCCTGCTGGTAATAGCTCACCTCTCCTGATCACTCTCATTACAGTGTGTATGGTAACACCCATTGTTTCATGTTTTCTATGTATATAAATCTCCCCACTGTATTTTCCACTGAATGCACGCAATGAAGTGAGCTGTAGCTCACGAAAGCTTATGCTCAAATAAATTTGTTAGTCTCTAAGGTGCCACCAGTCGGAGAACACTTCAATCTCTTTGGTCACTCGATTACAGACCTAAAAGTTGCAATTCTTCAACAAAAAAAACCTTCAAAAACAGACTCCAACGAGAGACTGCTGAATTGGAATTAATTTGCAAACTGGATACAATTAACTCAGGCTTGAATAAAGACTGGGAGTGGATGGGTCATTACACAAAGTAAAACTATTTTCCACTGAATGCATCCGATGAAGTGAGCTGTAGCTCACAAAAGCTTATGCTCAAATAGATTGGTTAGTCTCTAAAGGTGCCACAAGTACTCCTTTTCTTTTTGCAAATACAGACTAACACGGCTGCTACTCTGAAACCTGACATAAATGTGTGTGTTTCTTTAGCATTTGCAGGGCAAAACTTCCAATTGCAATTTCCAAAACCATACTGTATAAATATAGGAGTGATATTCTAAACGTATTTTAACACAAAATGCTGATAAGTGTTAAGTGGCAACCAAACACTATTAGCACAAATACAATAGCAACAAACTACTGAAAACACTAAGAGGCTCCAAATGACTTCATTTTAATGGGATGTCTGTATAACATTTTGAACAAGAAAAATATTAAGTAGTATACTGATAAAAATGGAAAAAATGCAAAGTACCAACCAGTATAAAGTGCTGTGTCCCAAATAAAAGGATTACTCAGCTTTATTAGCCTGTTAATTCTCTTGTAGGTCCTCCCCTTATCACACAGCATGTTGACCATTAATCTTAACAAGTGGTTTTAGATTACTCACACCAAACAAGCTGTAGCTACAGTACTTTCACTTGTATTATTAAACTAATTAATCTAAAAAGTGTTTCCATATAAAAGAGATAAATAAGCACATCTGGAAACAAATCAATAGAAACTGCAGAACAGTGTTCAACTCTACTTTCAAGATCAACAAATAACAGTTTTTAATGATAATTTTTAAAACTGATTTTAAAACGTCACAATCACAACTGGAACTGGCACAATTTATCCTAATTTTATTTCTTATGATAGATTTGCAGTTATGGAAAAAGTGATGCAATCAATTGATTGTGACCTACTCAAATTAGAAAAGCAAAGCATTTAGGAGTAAACCCTCCATTGGTGTAGCTCCACTGACTAAAGCATCTGTTCTAATTTACATGAGTTGAGACTCTAGACCCGCTTTTTAAGTTCAATTGTGCAAATTCAGTTAGCTCCCAGACCCTTTGCCTTTAGAGACCTGGAGGATCAATACCTAGTTTAAGGCACAAGCAAAAGTAGGTTTGGTGGTCCTACTCCACTCTATTCATTCATATAATAAAATATCCCTACAAGTTGGCACAATTAATTGTATTGGAATCCATTCTGTAAATCAGGGTTGAACAGTGCTAGTACAGCTGTTTAGAGAAACTTTCATAATGCCTAGCTCAAATCATTAGGTCCTTACTTCCATGAGCATTAACTTTAAGCGAACAAAAATACCCAGCCTCCAGCTGATTTAATGAACATGGCTCACATGTGTATGATTGATAACACTACATTTCCCAGACCACAGAAGCATCACACGCAGTAATGGTTTTACAGGAGTGAACTCTGCCTAATAATTTCTCTCATGTACACTATTAAACACAAATGTGCTCTTCTTCAACATCAAGCATGAATATTTTCTTGACAAAACACTTTTATAGTGTCCATTGCAAGGAAAATCCCACCTGACATTTACCTTTAAATTTACATATGACTCTCAAAGAAACCTATGGTGTAGAAAAGCTGGAGTGTAGGACAGGAACTTGTTTAGAATCTATAATTTCTTTATAGGATCATTCTTCTAAATGCTAAAGCCATAGAGTTGGTTACATGATTTTGTAACAATCCACTTTAACTGATTTAGACACCGAAATGGGTAGTCTGCGTTTGGCACATGGAGATAGAGACTGACCCCATTACCTGTACATATGTAGTGACATCAGCAACAGAAGATAGGGAGCCACAGACTTAGAGATGCCAGCATTCTCCACAAAAAGAGTAGAACATGTAGAGGAAAATCTTGATCCGGCATTGGGAAAGTTATTTGAAAATTGTCCTGTTTTTTACATAGTCTTTCCTACCCATTATGACCTCACCTGGTCTTTTATGCAGTCAAAAGTGTCCTGTGCAGATTTGAAATCACCACTCTAGTATGGGACTAACGCACGCCTACACAACTGCCAATACACTGCCATGTAATTTTGCAAAAAGAAAAGGAGTACTTGTGGCACCTTAGAGACTAACCAATTTATTTGAGCATGAGCTTTCGTGAGCTACAGCTCACTTCATCGGAGATTCTACTGAATGATCAGCATACTGAGAATGCTAACAAACATCATGAAGAAATCAAAACATTTAAAAATGCATATATGTATACACCAAATATTGGTGAAAATGGCTATGAAGTATAATTGTTATGCTAGGTCCCTTAAATGATCTAAACCAGTGGTTTCCAAACTTGTTCCACCACTTGTGCAGGGAAAGCCCCTGGCAGGCTGGGCCGGTTTGTTTACCTGCCACGTCCGCAGGTTCGACCGATCACGGCTCCCAGGCCAATGGGAGCTGCTGGAAGCGGCGTGGGCCGAGGGACATACTGGCTGCCGCTTCCAGCAGCTCCCATCGGCCTGGAGCTGCGAACCGCGGCCACTGGGAGCCGCGATCGGTCGAACCTGCGGACGTGGCAGGTAAACAAACCGGCCCAGCCCGCCAGGGGCTTTCCCTGCACAAGCAGCAAAACAAATTTGGAAACCACTGCTCTAAACCATTTCCCTTTAAACTTGGAGGTAAAAATCAATGTGCTTTTGTTAGACAATTCCTATGCCCTAGAGAAAATGTATGTTCTTCTTAGTCATATTAGATAGAGTGTCAAGCTGGCTAGAAACCTCAACTTGTTTAGTACTTCATATAAGCTGTTTATAACAGCAAGGCTTTCAGAATAGTTAGAGACCTCCCAAAACTGCAATAAATATTACCAGACAGGGGAAATAATTTTGTAAAAATGACAGTAGTCATAAGAAAGTTTTGATCTATTAATTTCAGTGTCTGCATAAATTACTTCATGCACCTCTAAATGAGCCGACGACAAATTGTTTAGAAACAATTTGGCTTCTATAGCATACTGTATAATTTCTGTGTTTCTCCTCGATTCTTTATCACTGTAAGCCTGGGTAGAAATGAGTAATTGGACATGGGTGAGGCCTCATTTTTTGGGAGACAGGATTAGCGGGTAAATGAATCAGCAGGCTGGAAACAGAAAGTTGGTAAGATAAGGGGAAACACCCAGGGAACCAATTACAATAAACAAGATAACAATGGAGAAGATAGGTCTGGAAAGGAAGATGAGGTAAAGAGTAAGTCATGCACGGCGAGAGATTGGTTCCTACAAAGTGACCAAGCCAATCCCCAAAAGTGTAATGCATGTAACGTGTAAACATGTATAAAGGAAGAGGTTCGCTGTGTCACTCTGGATATGTGGTATATATACCCCTTATGCCCACTCCCTATGCTTGAATCTGATCAACTCAGCGTAGTTTTGCTATATGCCAAATAAAGAAAAGTGAGTGACGAGTCAGGAGCTGAACTGAGTTATTGGGGAACTGAGTGGAAAAGGTCCCAGGGAAACCCCAACAATCACTAGAAACACTTGCATGTAAACAAAATCATTGTTTCTTAGGGCTAGTCTACACTGGCAATGCTAAGCCGCTGCCGCGGCAGTGCTTTAACATGCCTTGTGTGGTCGCGGCGCAGTGCTGGGAGCTCTAAAAAAAAACCCACCTCCACGAGGGGCATAGCTCCAGCACTGAGGCACCGTTTACACCGGCGCTTTACAGCGCTGCAACTTGCTGCGCTCAGGGGGGGCGGGGGGGGAGGGTCCACACCCCGGAGCGAGACAGTTGCAGCGCTGTTAATTGCCAGCGTAGACAAGCCCTCAGACACCCATTCAGTCCTGTTGCTTATTCCCCATCTGATTCATAATCCCATTTCTGATATCAGAACTGGCGGCTGTGGAAATGAAGATGTCACTGACTGAGAATTATGGCCTCAAGTGAGAAATAAGAGAGAAAAGCAAATTCACTCTTATTAAGCAAAGATCCTGCTTTCCTGTAAATATCGCTAGTAACATAGAATAAGGAAAGTACTATAAAAAAAGAGGAAACTGATAAATATTTGGCCTACATGTAGATAGTTGATCTTATCCAGCAGCAAAACCAAGTAGAAAGCCTTTTGCATTCAAATATTTCTCCCTCATGGGGAAGTCAAGCAAAAATTAATCATTCCAAACATTTAATCAACACTGCCAGGTTAAAAAAAAATATTTCAGAAAACGGAGAAGTTCCTTACCTGGGTTAGATTTATTAATGTATTATTATCTTAGACGATAAAATATTTTAGTTTTAGTAATCCTACTTTCCTCAATGTGGACCACATACTGGACTAATACATTTCACTTTATTTTGATAGTTAATTTCTACATACTTTTCACTTTCTGCTTCTTACGCACTACTATAAAACAGCAAGGTCTGGGCTGCAAATACTCTGAAGGATTATGCATTAGTTAAAAATGTTTCCACCTGAATTTTTATTATTATATTAATTAACGTAGATATGTCTATTGATCTTAGGTTTTGCAAAAGATTACTTTAAAAAGTGAAATGCTGAGGAGTCACTTTTTACCTAGTAGCATCCATTAGAATTTGTAAAACTCCATGATTCAAACTGAGGCACTGAATTAAAACCAGTGTTTCAATAAATCCTACAACATACACAGTAATCCTATACACAGCCTCCCACTCATAGCAGTACACAGCTTTGTGGCACAGCATTTCACACTCCTGTATGAGTTATATATCCCTAACTTTTCACAAAATAAAGCCAAACAAATCTGTAGACTCATGTGTACTATATTTTACTTTTTTAAAAATTAAACAAAGGTAGATATAAAGAAAAACCCATGACTAACCCACTGAACACACACATTTAGGGATGCTCCATTTTCGGAAGGCTATTATTTAGAAAAAAAAATCTCTTACCTTGAATGCACTGAAGTGTTCCATCCTCAGCCCTTATTGTAAAGGTTTCGCCTGGATTAACTTGAACCAAAATGACCTGCCAAAATAAATATATTCATTTCAATCTAATGCTCAAATCTCATTGGGTATATTCATTCCAAACATTTTCTTACCTAAAATATGCACTAGACAAGATGTAAAGAGTAAAGCAGGCTTGATTAGCCACAGCTTTGGGTACTAGCAGAGTCCTGGAATTAGTACAGGAATTGAAGTTTGTCTAAATCACTAAATTTATTCTGAAAATAACAATATTACCCAAAAGGGCTGGAATGTAAAGATGAAAGCTGGAATTTTAGGCCCCAGGCCTGCAAATTCTTAAGCAAATGATTGTTTTATTGCACACAAGTCATCCCATTGAAGTCATTGGGCTGCTAACTTGCTTAGAATTCAGCAGATGTGTCTTTTCAGGATTGGCACCTGAGAGTGGATATTGCAGGACAGTCTGAGTGACATATTTTGGGCCATATGCTTTTTCCACAGGAGTAATAACTGCCTCACTGTATCCAACCTGGGACCCATCCAACATGATAAGAGATTCTGGCCCTTTGTATTTGTTTTTACTGAAAAGCATCCAGGCATAAATGGGAATGGGTGCAGTAAAGTACATGAGCAAACAATTTACACTATTAAGAATAAATAATAAGCATTTTAGAATGAAAGGCTAGGTCCCACTCCTGGTTTCCCACTGCTCAAGCCACCAGATAATGGGAATGCTACAGGGACTAGAGAAGTATCCTAAGGCGTAATACTCACTGCCCCTCTCTGCTAACTGTACAGAAAAATTGTTTCAGAATGTGCTGCATTTGCTGTTTTACTCATTTCCAGACACAAATGTGGAAAAAAGGCTATTTTTATAGTGAGGCTGTAAAAGAATGTTTACACTACATGACTTAGTAAGCAGCAATATCCTGATCACAATGTGGGGCTGTCTGTGTTTATTTTAGTCAGCCTCTAATAAGGGTTGTCCCTGATAGCAGAACACTCATTGACTTCAATGGAAGTTCCCTGCAGATCAGACCCTAAATCAATACAATCATTCTTAGTACCAGTGTGGTTTTAAACTAATATACAATTTGGAGTCTGTTTGCCAACCATTGTGTGGAGTTTTGGTGTGCACAACCTCCGCTGATATCAGTAAGACTCACATGGCTAAAACACCAGGTCATGTTTTGACAACTTACCCTTCAGGGTCTCATCTTTAAAGAAATGTTTTATTTGGAATAAGTTGACGTTTTACCACATACTATATATTAAACGTGTTACATACACAATACTTTATTTCAAACATAATGTCCAATAGTCTCAGAGTTTGCGGTTATTGTAGTCACGTAAAGAGAAATTCTCATTATCATTGAGCTAGAGATATTATCTGATATGAAAAATTCACTTCTGGATCCAGATTTTGATCACTCAAAATTCAGGATTACTTGGATCCAGAGTTTGGCTCAGCCTAGTATGGAAATTGAGATTCTGAACCAGCCCTTAGGTTCTGGGGTGTTTGGTTCCAGCATTTTAGTCTAGGCCTGTCTGCAATATGGATGCTAATTAAAGGATACTATGTCATGCTTTTTGAAATCTAAGTTAAAGGCATACCATAAAATAATTACTGAATATATGAGACTTCAAATTACAGTAATCCTGCAGAAGCCCACTGTCATGGTTAAATTTTTAACACATAAATTATAAGTCAATTAAAGAAATGACAATATGTGAGCCATTATTTTAGGTTTGCAACAATAGTTGCCTCACAGAACATTAATTAAAGTGGAGTTGAGCCAGTAGACACAGATAGGGTTGACAACATTGTAATTTTAAAAACCTGACATTCCAGCAGGAGTGCCAGAACCTCCCCTGCCCCACCTCCTCCTCCAGGAGGCCCCATCCCTTCTCCCACCATCCCACCCCTTCCCTGAAGCCTGGCCCCCATTTGCCCCTCTTCCCCTCCATCGCTCGCGGCTTTTCAGCACTCCCCCGCTCTTCCCCTCTGCCCGGGTCAGGAGGGACTCGCCTGCAGAGCTGGGGCTGGGAGCTGCAGCCATCCGGCACCTCCCCTACTCACAGCAACTGGAATTCGGGTGTCCAGTCAGTAGATCTGACCGAACACTATCAGGTCCCCTTTTGACCAGACTTTCTGGTCGAAAACCAGGCACCTGGCCACCTAGACACAAGCCACAATAAATGGTTTGGAGGAGATAAAAATAGAGAGACAAAAGCCATTCCACCCATAACCTGTGCAAAGCAACACTTAAAAACTGTTGCTTTTCTGCCTCTGAATAGAGGTGAATAATTCACAAGAGGGGGTGCTTACTTTATTGCCAAAGAAATCATGCAGAGCAAATGGATGGGACTGGATCAAGAAAATAGGGGCCTACACACAGGAGTGAGGCAAGGCAGCAGGCAAAGGGTCCATCATCATCAAGATCTTGTTACTCCTTTTATGCATAGGGTTTTTAAACAGTTGTTTCCGGATAAGCTATTTATCTGGCAATATAACATGGTAATGAGTAGATTAAGGTGAATCAGGACATGGATCCACTGAATTTCTGGGGGGGCCCTAGACAGACCCCCATCTCCTCAAACACACACCCTGAATTAATTAATCTCCCTCTTACCTCCACGTCCTTATCCTTCTCCCCAAGTGAGGCAGCCTACACAGACCATGCCCACTCCAGCCAGTGGCCGCCTGACCACAATCAGCTGTGCAGTGCACTTCCCTTACTTCTCTGCCTCTAACTCCTGTGTCTAGGTCTCTTTGGACTGCAAATCCTGATATTCCACAGGAACCGCCACTAATCCATCCCTGACCATGTTCACTTACATTCTGCCATTAATCTTTTAACTCAGCAGAGTTATGTTGGTCCATAGACTTACTAGTGACTATTATTTAAGATGCAGGAGCCTTTGAGACAGTCACTTTTACAATGTCAATCATCCATCAGTCAAAATGTCCACATTCTAATAACGTGAGTTTTGTTTTTTTGGCAATTAATGCATTTGGAAAATTACTGCTTTTGAATTTAAATTTAAAAAATACCAAACATTTAACATTAAAGCTGTGTTCCCAACAGCATCTCTAATCGATGACACAGTTAAATAAAGCTGCAGTACCCTTTTCTTAATATGCAGGTCCTCAGTGACCCAATAAACTGTGCTACTGAAGTAAAGGAAAGAAAATACCACACCCTCACATTTCCCTTTACTGTTTATGGCAGCTGCTTATGGTCATATTATAGGAAAACATTCAGAACACGCTTCTTTAGCAGTCACACACTTACAAATTCACAATTGTACAGGAGGCCTTAGGCAATTCAGAATGTGCAGGTGAATAGAACCTATTGATTGCCACCATGCTTCAGTGAGATTAATGACTGGATGAGAAGCTTTTCAGCATCCTGTTAAAATACTACATTTCAAGCTTTTACTTCCTGCAATATACATTGTTTCTGAGTTGCTGTGGTAGCCTGATTGTAATCTAGAAGTCACCTCACTGTATTAGCCAAGCTTCAACATCCTAACAATCAATCTCACTTAAATGCAAAATTCAACATCATCTCAGTTTTGCTAGTTCATTTGACACCAACAAGGTGTCATCAAAAGAAGACAGCTTATTGTCCGAACATGGGAGGGAGGCTGTTGCAGACTCATTGCCTTGGATGAGGGGAAAAGCTGATGACTCTTCCCTGACAACCGACATTAATGAGACGGCAACAGGCCTTGCATCATACAGCAGTAGTACAGTTAGTCAGAGACACTTTTGTATCATGTGAACAAACCCTTCTTTTCTGCTGCAAAGCAGACATCAGTGTTAAAAGTTCTCAAATACAGAATATGAAACACAGAATCTCTGTTCAGACCAAGTTGTTTTTTTCTAGGACTCATTTACTCACTGAAATATTACTTTCCCTAACCTCCAAAGTGTGGACAGTTACTTTCAACACACATGGGGATAATCTGAGATGTCAGTTTTTTCTTGTAGATATTGAGAGACGTTTAAAAGAGAAGGCCATTAAAGATCAATACCAGGAGATTAAAATCATTATAATGGATTCAAAGATGTACTGCTGAGGTAGCTATTTGTATGATGATCTATACAAACAAAATAAATATACACTTTATAACAGTTTGAAAGACATCTGATGAAAAATAAATTAACATTACCAAAGATCTACACCAAAAGAAAACAAGAGCCAGAAGTACAGGAATAGTCATTCAACATTATAAGTTTTTTGAAATTTACAGTGATTTCTATTAAAGTTTAACATGACTGGAAAGAATTTCCTAGGACTGAATCATCCACAAAGGTGTAAATCCAACATCTTTCATTTTAGGCCTTGTCTACACTGGCAAGTTTGTGCACAGTAAAGCAGCTTTCTGCTCTGTAACTCTCAAGCCACTTAGTACGCAGGAACTGCGCAGTTGTAGCACTGTAATCCCCCCGCCCCCCCCCGACGAGAGGCATATAGCTTTCTGTGCCAGAGCTACAGCGCCATGGTGCCAGTGTAGACACCCTGGTTGATTATAGCGCTGCAATTGGCCTTCGGGAGGTATCCCACAATGCCTGTTCTCGCCTCTCTGGTCATTGGTTTGAACTCTACTGCCCGGCCCTCAGGTGACCACCCGGCAGCCCCACCCCTTAAATTCCTTGGGAATTTTGAAAGTCCTCTTCCTGTTTGCTCAGTGACACGTGCAGTGGTCTCAGCGTATCTTTCCAGGTGACCAGGCCTGCTCCACGCACCAGGTGAGCCCCCGCTTGGAGCAATGTCAAGCTGCTGGACCTCGTCAGCATTTGGGGAGAGGAGGCTGTCCAGTCCCAGCTGCGCTCCAGCCATAGGAATTATGATGCCTACAGACAGATTTCACGATGCAGGACAGAAAGGGGCCATGACCGGGACACATTGCAGTGCAGGGTCAAAGTGAAGGAGCTGTGGAACGCCTACCACAAGGCGTGGCAGGCAAACCACTGCTCTGGCGCTGAGCCCACGAGCTGCGAGTTCTACAAAGAGCTGGACACATTACTCGGCAGCGACCCCACCTCCACTGCGAAGACCACTGTGGATACTTCAGTGGCTCGCATGCCAGTCGAGAGTGGACCGAGCCAGGAGGAGGAAATCTTGGATGAGGAGGAGGAGGGGGAGGGGGACCCAGAGGCAGAGGATGATGCGGAGGTCAGTGATGCATGCAGCCAGGATTGCTACCGATCGGTCACTAACCAGTTCGGAGTGGGAACTGTGTTGGGCTTGTGTTGATGGAACTGTGCTGGGCCATTAATCCTATCCTGTTCCGAAAGGCCATGACTCTGGGTAACGTGCGTGACATTGTGGATGGCTTTGCACAAATGGGCTTCCCTAACTGCGGAGGGGTGATAGATGGCACACGTATTCCAATTCTGGCACCAGACTACCTAGCCATCGAGTACATTATTCACAGGGGGTATTTCTCAATGGTTCTCCAGGTGCTTGTGGATCACTGTGGGCTCCAACAGGTTCTCTTTTTTATCCTCCCCACACGCCCATTTATGGTACCTTGTAAATTAAATTAAACAAGGTCCAGCTCCAAGGCATTGCTAAAATGGCTGACATTTGAAGAGTTTAAAAATGCATTATGAAATGGAAGAGCAGCCTTTGGGAGTGGCTTTGAAGCTGAAACTTTTTAGGACAGTCAAAGCACCCACTAACGGTTTTGAATATTCTTCCATCATCACCTCTGAGTTTTCTTTCTCTATTTCTGCTTTGGGGGTGGGGTGGCTATTTGTTCTCTTCGAAAGGTGCGCTCAGTCATCTTTTCAAAACACTAATGATCTATAAACTGCCTTATCATCTGGCATGGAACTTTGGCAGACACATGAGGGCAGCTTCCACCTCTTCCACCTCTTTTCTCCTGCATTTTGTGTCTCACATTTGACAATATTTGCCTGCATGAAGCCACTCTTGTCAGAGAAGAAAGCCATAATTTCCCTGTAGAAGAACTCAGTTTGTCTTTTGCAGTTTCCCAAATCCATTCATATCTAAACATCAGTTCCTTTTTTTTTTTCTTTTTACTAAAACAGTTATCACCATCTCCACCATAACCAATAGCAGCAGGTTGACTGATCAATTATAAAGGTAGCAGGAACTCTTCAAAAGCACACATGGAAATTAGGCACCTATCATGGCTGCTTTTAAAAATCTCCCCCTTAATGTCTAAATTCAACATCATAAGTAATTCTGGGGGGGGGGGGGGGAAGGAGCGGGAAGAGAGGAAGGGGGTAGAACTGCTTTTTCCATTTCATCTCCCAAGTACAAGATCATTACATTATTTCTTTCTGGGTCTCTTATACAGTTGCCATAGGTGATTTGGGTGTTAAAATAGTTTATTAATTATTATTATTATTATAACATTACCTGGGAGGAACCCTTTATGTTGCAGTCAGCAATCCTAAAATGGTCACAATGGTGACCTAAGTGTCTAATAGATCTAACTCTTTCCCATCTTGATGTAAGTTTCTCACCTTTAGAGTTAATGAAATTCTATGTTGCATTCATATGACACCTTTCATCCCGGGATCTCACAGCACTTTGCAAGTAGTACCTAACTAAGCTGCAACTCATAATATTCCTATCAGGTACTTAGGACAAGCTTTTTAAAGGTATGTAGGCACCTAAAGATGCAGACAGGCACAGCTGAAAGTCCATCTTGGTGCCTAAATACCCTTAAAAATCCAGCTCATAGTTCCTATTATTCCTGTGCTGCAGATGGAGAAAGAAGCATACAAATACACAGGCATAGTTTGACTTCTCCAGCCATGCCAACGGGGTTGCGCATGGGGGATAAAGTCCATGCCTGCCTGAGGCTTGAAGTTTGGGGGGTACTCAGCTCAAGGCAGAGTCGGGCTCTTTGTCAGCTACGCACAGGAAGAGTGTGGGGGAGGAGGGAGGGGTTGATTATGTCAGGAATGTGGCACAAACACCCGTGGGCTGTGGCCCCTTTGAGAGTCCAGGCAGTGGCATTAACAGCCACCATGAACTGCTGGGCTGCTCTACACCCTGTCTACTGCTAGAGGCAGGATTCAGTCCCTCCCCAATGTCCTCATGTACTAATCACTACACAGAGCCTGTTTAGTCTTGTCTGTGTTGGGGATAGGGAATTTCACTTATGTGATTTACAGCACCACTCACCAAAACAGATGGATTTTCTGAGTCCCCATCCCACGGTGAACAAGAACCCAACAGCTTGTGGTCTCCCAGTACAGCATGACATTAGCAATGCTACAGTTACGGTCAAGATGTTACAGACAGCACTTTTTAAAAATGTATTTCAATTTTCAAAGGCTGAGCCCCTGGTCAGGAAGTGACAGATTTAAGATGGATGCACATACTGTACAAACCCAACACTCCTCCTCCCCTCACACACAGGTGGACAGAAGACTGTTCCATTTGGCACTACTTCCAAATCCTTTAATTGACACTGTTCTCTGCAGACAGTGAAAAGAAAGACGTGAAACATATTTTCCACCAGCATCCCCACTCCCACCTCCCACTGCCACTACCACCACTCCAATCGCACAGGAATCAAATGGATTCTATGCAAGCCTCTAATTCAGGGCTTACTTATGCACCATGACATCAGTGCTATATAACGAGCCAAGTTCAAGAAATCCATCTGGGACAAATAGCAGCCAGGCACATTGTGACTTGTTTTGTTTATATACACTAAATATGTCTTGGTGGTAAGAGAACTTACTTGAAGATTTATTTCCCAAGTCCTCCAAAACAACAAAACAATATTCTGCATCCTGGAGCAGCTTTGTGACTCCAGTTCTCTTCCCAAGGTTATGCATAAGTGATTTTTAAGAGAGCTCATTGTTTCTGAAACCTAAAATTAAAATCTAAGCAAAGACATAGTAGTCAAAGCATAGTGCCTTAAAAAAAAAGAAACTGAAAACAGCATAAGGAAATAAAGGTGTATTGTATACTACAGCTCATCAGCCTGCAAACGCACCCTTAACTTACGAGACCATGCCCCCTATTTTTCACCCAGAGAGGAGGCAGTGATTGAAAAATCAATTTGGAACCAGCTGCTCCTTTGCTCTGGGCCTGGCTGCATCCATAAGTTGATCACTTATACAACAGTCTGCTTTCCAAAAAAGTGCACTCCTTAAACTACAGAAGTGATTAAAAGAACTGAAGCAGAACATGCACAGTATTTGCATTAAACACTAGACTGGAAGGATATGAGGACTGACTTGCACCATACCTTACACCACCTTGTTAACGGAAAAATATTTATTAACTGAACTTTTGCACAATAATATGCCATTCACTGTTATCCTAACTGCTTCCTATGCCACCCACGAAAGCTTATGCTCCAATACGTCTGTTAGCTTGAACTGTTAATTTCCATCTTTCCATCGGCTTGAGTCACTACCATAAGAACATACACAAAAGCATGAGTGGTACAGAGAAAGGAAATAAGGAAGTGTTATTTACTCCTTCTCATAATACAAGAACAAGGGGCCACCAAATGAAATTAATAGGTAGCAGGTTTAAAACAAACACAAGAAAGTGTTTTTTCACGCAACGCACTGCCAACCTCTGGAACTCCTTGCCAGAGGGTGTTGTGAAGGCCAATACTATACGGGTTTCAAAAGGGAACTAGATAGGTCCATCAATAGCTATTAGCCAGGATGGGCAGGAATGGCGTCCCTAGCCTCTGTTTGCCAAAAGCTGGGATTGAGTGACAGGGTATGGGTCACTTGACGATAACCTGTCTGTTCATTCCCTTTGGGGCACCTGCCATTGGCCACTGTCAGAGGACAGGGTACTGGGCTTGACGGACCTTTGGTCTGACCCAATATGGCCGTTCTTATGTACCATAACATTTTCAATGCACCATTTTATGTACCTTTTTTTTTTTTTTTTTTTTTTTTAGGGATGTAGTACGGATTACAGTTGTAGTGGACTGCTCCTTTACAAAGAAACCTGTGCTATTCCTCTCACTTCTGAGAAGGTTCACTAAATGCTGTTAGAGTCTGATACTCACTACTGGGCAGAATCAACATGTCTGAACTCTTTAACACTCTCTGTCATAGTGTGTAATCACAAACTTTGGATCCCAGACCAGCTCCAGCTCCCTTTACTATTGTGAGTATTTCGATTATTCTAAGAGGACTTGGGAGAGTAGGTACAGCAGATTTGGCCACGCGAAATAATTAGTGTAACAGAAATAAATATTTAAAACTAAGGGCTGGTCCACACTACAGGACGAGATCAATCTAAGTTACACAACTTCAGCTATGTGCATAATGTAGCTGAAGTCGACGTACTTAGATCTACTTACCGCGGTGTCTTCACTGCGGCGTGTTGTCTATTCCCCTTACGCTTCTTGTTGAGGTGGAGTATCGGAGTCGAAGCTAGAGCAATCGGCGGTCGATTTATCGCATCTGTACTAGACATGATAAATCGACCCCTGCTGGATTGATCACTGCCCATCGATCCAGCTGGTAGTGTAGACAAGACCTAAGACAGTTAAACCAAGCTTTCCAAAATGTTATTAATCCATTCTCACTTTGTGACAAGTGCAGTCTCACGACTATGGAGTTCAGGCTTTAAAAACTGAAGTTTATGATGACTGAGTTGTAATAATCTTCACTATAGTGTCATCATCACAACACTAACATTTTTTTAAAAAGCACCATTTACCTTTTGGTAACTATCTATTTAATTTGAGAAATTAATATAGTCACACAGTATTTAAGTCTACCATTCCCTGGCATTCTGTTGTAGGACACTTGCTTTCTTAGCAATATATGCTTTGGCAATACATGTATTTTTACATTAAAGAGAGTGATTTTAGTTTTCACAAAGATGACTATGCTCTTTTAAAATGATGATTAATGTTACTAAATTACATACAGTTTGCTAATTCTTGCTAAGTTTTGCATATATAATCTCACACAGTGAAATTTCAAAACTGGCCAAATTCATTTTGCCTACGTCCCCATTCCTGCAATCTGATCCACAAAAACTATGCCCATATGAGACTTGCAGACACTCTATGTCAGCATGAAAATATCCCACACGGATCAGGTGGCAGGATCAAGGCCTAAATTTGGGCATAAAAAGCCCTAATTTACACAAGTGAACAATCAGGTATGTGTACAAAACAGGTATGCGTACAAAACACACCTAAGTGATCAACAGCGAGTGCTGTTGCTTATTTTGTATACACAATTTTCTGTTTAAATGCACAACTATGGATTTTAGTGCGTGCATGCACGTACATACACACACTTGGAGTGCATAAAAATCCACAATTTGCCCTGAAACCAACCATCTCTGTGCAAAATACATATCTGTACACACAACTATCACACGTGTATGCAGTTACGTGTTTTGTACATACAAACAAATGCCTAGCTGCAGGTATGAAGACAGGTATTTGCATGCAGATATTTTGCAGAGGCCATTTGGGCCTTGATCCTCAAAATGTGACCCTATCAACAATAGATACCACTTCACTCTTCATGTTCCAAAGTTATTTATATGATGAATAATGAATAACTTACAATAGAGATAAATTCTTATACACAGTGTTAGTTCTTGAGCCTCAGTTTGCAGTCCCATTCCACTTCTGTGGGACAGCTAAACAATTTAGGCTATTCTCTGTCTGTGGTTTACTCTGATAAGGAATGTTGTTGCCCTACTCTTTCTTCAGTTTACAAAAGACGAGGGGAACAAAAAGGAAAAATCATTTCAAGAAGGGAAAAAGTCAGATAATACATGATAACAATAAAGCTTCCTCATTTGAGGCTCTCAAATACTTGAAGCCTCAGAATAATTCTCTGTAGTATTATCCACCTTTCTATACAAGAGACGACACTGAGGGTAAGTGACTTCACACAGGAAGCCTGTGGCAGAGTCCAGAAGAAAACTGAGATCTCCAGAGCCTGTTATTTACCACAATACCCTTATCTTAAAGAAGACAACTCAAAATGACCAGTTTAGAAGTAAGGGAAAATCCAGTATCCCTTCGTAACACAAGTACTCCACTGGGCAGGCAATTCTAAGCCTCATGATATTTGAAAGCAATATATTGCCATTGTTGAAAACAAAAAGAAAAAGGTAATTGTGCAAGAGGATGGCTGGGCAGAGTTCAGTCATCAGCATCCTTTGCTTAAAGGCACCATTCACTAAGATGATAAAATTAAACTTGCGATGTTTAGAAAAAAAGTATTATTCTGAGCTCCACAGACGGGCTTTCCAAAGAACACACATCATCCATGGGTTACTTCTGTAACTCTGCCTGCCATTGTCAACAATCCTGGATCTCATTTCTTTTTTAAAGTGCATTGGAACAGTTTGAATTCTCTGTGTTTAAACCTATTGATTTTAAATCTTGCTTTAGATCTTCCTTGGACTGATTAAATCCTAAAATGCCTCCCAACAAAGGCAGCTTAGACAGGTCATGCTTACAAAGCTTTGTGGCTCCCCTCTTGAAAAAAAAATGCATCTTTTTCCCACAGAAAAGATTGTGCTGGAAGACAATGTATTTTCTTTGGGTATGTCTACACTACAGCTGGGAAAATGCTCCATAGCACGGGTAGACAGACATGTGCTAAAGATAACTGTGGCAGCACAGTTGGCAGCTCAGGCTAGCCACCTATGTACAATCCCATCCGATCCCCTAGGTACCTATTCAGGCAGCTAGCCCAAGGAGCCACCCGTGGCAGGCCACACTGCTACCTTTAGCACGCTAGCTTGAGCCCAGCTGGGTTGTGTCTGTCTACTCATGCTGGGAAACACCCTCCCAGCTGCAGTGTAGACATACCCATAGAAAACTCATTTTCTTCTTCCACAGATATCATTGTTAGTTCTGCTGTGAGTAACTCCTTTTTGATGTCACTCATTACATCTGAGTTTTCCTGTATTCTGCAGCTAAGGAGACATCAGCAAACTGAGCTGCTTTGTAAAAAGTCATCTACTGGTATAGAGAAGGAAAAGGCCTCCAAGGAATATATACCATCTGTGATATGAGAAGCTGCTAAAAGGCTGAATACACATGATAACTTTAAAATAACATGCATACATACTAGGCTGACCAGATAGCAAGCGTCAAAAATTGGAGCCGGAGGTGGGGGTAATAGGTGCCTATGTGAGAAAAAGACCCAAAAATCAGGACTGTCCCTATAAAAATCGGGACATCTGGTCACCCTAATACATACAAACACAGAGAAGCTGATTTAAGTCTCCCAGTGAAGGCTCTTTTACATATAGCAGGAGTGGCCAAACTTACTGACCCTCCGAGCTGCATACAACAATCTTCAGACGTTCAAGAGCTGGGGTGTGCTTGCCGGTGCTTGGGACTTCAGCCCCGCGGTGGGGTGGTGGGACTAGAAAAAGGTTAGCCTATGTTCCTAATCTATCAAATAAAACTGCACTTGACTCAAAAGAGGATCCTGTATTCTCAGTCTGGTTGACCTTTATCTGTTTTTGTGAACAAAATGCAGAAGCAATTCAAAACAGTAAGCCGATCTGAAGGACTGTATCACAAATATTTGTAGCTCCTTATTCATTCAGTTTCTAAAGAAGTCCCGTTAACAAGTCCAGATGCAGCTGTTTAACTACTGTACAGGAATGAAGCCGTTAGAAGCCTGCAAGTTCTTGCAAGGTTCCCAGCAGAGTACGCAGATTGGTTGCACTCCACTATGAGTAGAAGCTAAGGGCCACTCACTGAGGTAGGACCAGAAAAAGGGGAAGTTAAAATCTCACCCTAAATGTGAGGGCAAGTACAGTTAAGTATTAAGCAGAGTCTTCTATATGCCATAGTGAAATGATACATCTCATGCACACTGTATACCAACTCCCTTCCTTACTTGCGAAGTGCACAGAGTAAAAAGTGATGGGCACAGAACTGGTGTGTCTGAAGAAACATTGGTGTAGGTGTGATCTTCATCATGATAATTAGGCACCTCTCTTGGGGACCTACTAGCAGTATTAGGCAGAAGTGACTTGGTGGCTGAGCGCTTATTAACACAAGATCAGATTTCCCTATGCCCCGATCTGGCTCAATCCTTTTAAACTGATGACTAAACAAGAACAACATTCTGCACATACAGTGTTCAGAATTAGCCTCTGTGGAAAAAAGTAAGCATAAAAGGTGCATCAGTTTTGTAAACATCATCTGGAATATTATAAATCATTTCCATAACTTTTCCATCATTAGAAGTACATTGGAGAGTTGTAAACACAGGTCTTAAAACCACAGCCATATATTAGCAAATACTGCAATATTCAAATTCCAAAACAGAAATTTAATTCAAGAAATCTACTGCACATGAGTTTAACAAATTTCATGGAGCTCAATTCATGTCTATTTCACCTCAAAATTCATGTCTCAGGTTCTTTTTTAAAACCTTACCTGAGGAGAAAAATCATCATTAGTGGAGACTAATCTAGATTCAAGATGATGGTTCAGTATCTTTTCAAAAAGGATTCAGGTCTGGATTTTGAATACCTCAAAGTGAAGTGATATCTGGATCCAAAGTTTTGATTCAACCTATTATAAAGACAGCAAGCCATTTCATGGAACCTAAGGCTAGCAGGGAATACCAGATCATCAAGTCTGACCATATCACTGGCTACAACCATCACCTGCATACTAACCCCAACAACTGAATTTAGACCAAGGTAGAACAGCCCTCTGGATGCTGAACTATCATGTGCCACAGGCAGAAAATAGGAGGGACAGTAATGTACAATTTGCATAATCCAGATACAGATCTGGGTTGGATTTCAAACACTCCCAAATTTTACAGGTGTTTATACACAGGTTTCAGTTCAGGTCCATCCCTATTAAGTTTTTATGGCCAAATTGTTCAAACGTAAGTGCCCAAAATTAATATTAATATGGAACTAGATGCCTAATGTCAGGCACCAAAGTTTAACAATTTTGTCCCATTATTTTGAATTCCAGTGAATATATTTAAACACCAGATGGAACTGATCATTGCAAAAGCAGTGATGCAATACAATATCCAGGCCTCAGTGTAAGCATTCCAGTATTTGGGCCAAATTCTGCCCTCAAATACATGGAACAGTTCTCCGTGAAGTTAATGGGAACCAAACCCATGCACCAAAGTCACTATTTGGCCTGTAAATAGGTCACATTCAGACCATTCAATAGCTCTTAAATTCCGACTCATCCCACAAAGCTTACTGACCTGCTGTGATCCGTCTCCATTCACTATATGAGGCATCATGGCTACCTCCCCATTCAGCAATGGTGGCAGCTCCAGCGGAATTTGGTCGGTCATCATCATTGTGACGTACATTCATGGAGAATTTTCCTCAACGGGCTTCCTGCAAGACAGACATGTTTTAAATTAATTTTCTTCTAAATGTACACTAAGAAAAATCTATTCACGCTTCAGTAGGGTGGTACCCTGCCCATTAACTCCACTTGCTTAGAAAGGTATATCCTGTGGCAAGGGAAACTAGATGAGAGGACTGTTAATGGCTTTCAGATCATGTCATGGATAAATTCATTGCTTTCTAACAAACATTCCAGAATTAGTATTCAGCAAAATAGACATGATGACATCTTTACTCTTTTTCTTCAGGGCTTTTCAAGCATTAATATCTTCAGCCAGAGCCTTCATCCCAGATCTGAAATTTCTGAATGACAGTATGAGTAGCTTATGGTTCAGTCTGTTGATTTGTAACAACACAATGCTCACTCTGTAAGGTAGTTCTTGGAACCTGCTTCCTTTGCATATTTAACATTCATAAGAGGTTCTATTACTCTTGACATTATGATACAGCAAGAGCCAAGTGCTTTTAATCCCTTGATAGCACTTCTACAGACAACATGAATTGTAAAAAGAGCAAACTTAAAATTTTCAGTGGTCCCCACTTAACTGTGACACAAGGGAAGAGAAAGCTCTTGCCTAGAATCTTATCCAATATGTAGAAAGTGGACCACTGTGTAGGACAGCAAATAAGAAGAATTTGTAATGAAACACACCACCTTCACTATAATACCATCCCTTGCAGATAATTATTTGAAACGTTACATAAGAAAAGTTGCTAAAAATCAGATGAAAGCTTTATAATAACAAGTCTTATAATTCAGTTAATAGTAACATCATGCTGTTTTACAAGGCAATAATCCAGTTCCTTAATGAATAAATGATAGGACCTAAAGTCAAGTAATTTATCACAGCAAAGGAAGAAGACCTTTGTACAAATCCCCATGATCCTAATGCTAAACAAATTTATTTAATGCTTTTCATGCCAAAGCCTGTGGCACCTTAAAGACTAACAGACGTACTGGAGCATAAGCTTTCGTGGGTGAATACCCACTTTGTCGGATGCATGGCATGACCGACGAAGTGGGTATTCACCCACGAAAGCTTATGCTCCAATACATCTGTTAGTCTATAAGGTGCCACGGGACTATTTGCCGCTTTTACAGATCCAGACTAACACAGCTATCCCTCTGATACTTTCATGCCAAAGAATCCCAAAATGCTTACAAATGACTAATATACAGCATCAATAAAATTCAGGTAGGAAAACCTAACAATTGTGGTGAAGTGTAGTAGCCAGGTAAGTAACTGGTACACATAGTGCTGAACAGCTCTGTGCAGAAGAGAAATTTTGGGGGGGGGAGAAAAAACAAAGGAAAACCTATTCATGTGGAGAGTGTTGTAGGATCTAATGTCTCCATGGAATAGACAGAACTTTGCCCTTTAAAGTTCCAGCTACAAGAGCCATACAACATAAATAGTGTGGAATTCAATTTATCTACTATAGGAAGGGTGAGAAGCTGAGTCAACCCTGCCGGGATTAGAACCTGTGGCTCCATGGAGTCTAGATATTTACAACCTGATACACAGACCACTAAGCCACTCCCTCTCCTGCTGCTAGTGTTTAAATTTAGATTTTTAAAAGCCATGTTTAAATGTAAATGGATGGGACACCGAAATATGCTCTCTCTTCACCATTATATACTTATTTACTTAGATCTGTTGAAAATGAGCCCATCCAGAGCTCAGCATTAAAATCCAGTCAGCTGCAGAGCAATCTAATGATCAGAGAATAAATCAGACCATGAGTGAATATTCTGATTAACTGAGACAGCCCACTTGTGTACTGAGAATGATTCAATTGCCTATTTAAAACTCTGCACCCCCTTAAGCTGAATAGCGTTGAACCTTTCACTCTTATCATGTCAAGCATCTTTACACATAGAAAGTGATGGTGAACCAACCTACATCTCTTCTAAAACAAGTGTCCTGCTCAGCACCATTACCCTTCCTCTGGCATACATCTGTAAAGGCTATTTTAATGTAGCTGATGCCAAATTTTGCATGATTCACATAGTTCTTTCTGATGTTCTCACTATCCTGAAAATACAGCTTTTCTAATTTTCACTCCGAATTGATATAAATAGAGGGTATCTATTTCAAAATGACAGATTCTCCTCCTTTTATCTGAGACCCAGTTATAGGACACAAATTCTCACCAAGTTGGAAGAGTAACATAACGTAACAAACAAAAGGCGGACATATATCAACTATTGACCAGCTAAACAGTAAGTCCATGTCTTTGTTTTTAAGTCTCATTCTAGGCCTGGGTCAAGCATTAGTGTGGGCCTATATCACAACCCTATACCATTTGCCCCACATATTGATTGACCCACAGTGACTACACACATAAAAAAGGAATCTGGAAACCAAATACCTCCCTGGCTCACAACATCAAGCACCATCCATCATCTGCCAAAATCTCCTTGGCTCTGAAACGTAAAGCTGGCAGCTAATAAAGTCTTCTCTACTTGTCATGTGACCTACACAAGTCTGCTTGAGGCCCTGCACACCCTTCTTCACCAAGGCAGTTTTGCCAATTCTCACAATTTTTACTGCAAGTCTTGCAATATCCCAGGGGCTTCTTAAAGCCCCAGATCCTGGAGCCAGGTGATTACATGAAAATCTCAGCTTTCATTTTTTTAAAATTTTCTAGCCCTCAGGATTGTGGAGAAAAGTTTGAAAACATGAACCCTACAAATTCAAAACCCAGAATATAATCAAACTCCAAAATTATTTAAAATCTCACAATATTGGAGGTCCCACAATTCATCATTTTTAATCGCTGGGGATTGGCAATAGAACCAAGGCCCTGCAAAACCTAGCTGTAACCATTTTGTGTCCTGGTTGTACAGATCACCTAGCAAAAAACATGACTCTAGTTGTTTTCCAATTAAAGTGGACTAATTCATGCAACAGCTAATTGTATCCCTGGTCCATGAAGACTTTCATTGTGAGTTCATCAATCATACATAGAGGATAGCGTCACAATAGTGAGCCTTCTCTGGCATTTACTGGCAAGCCAATCTAGAGCACATATGTCCTCAATTCATTCTCATTTTTTTAAGTGTATACATATAACTTCATGAAGGAGTTCTGAAAGGATTGCAACGCTGACAAGAGCCATTATAAACACATTAAAATGCATGTACAAATAAATGACAAATCCATCCAGTCTGAATCTGGAAGTCTGAGTTTTAAAAGAGAGATTTTTTATCTCAAAATAATGCAATACCATTTTTATTTATTTAAACATAGATTGTAGTTTGAAACTATATTTTTCCATAGTAAATTTCTCCACTCCAGGCACAACAAACCAATGTGCTGACGTGTATTTGCTGAATGTCATTATTTAAAGGTTAGTAGTTACATTCTCACTATGGCCATGTCTACACTATCCTTTTTTTTTTTTTTTTCAGAAAAGTTTCCTCCTATTGCCAATACTGGTGCAACTCCACCAATACTGGCAACACTAGTTGTTGACAAGGCACTGTTGGCCATCAGCATTTTCCAACACAGTCATGTAGACCTGTTCTCTGCATGGTTAGATAGCATGCTGTTGAAATCGCTGGCAACCATAGGAACCTTCTTTACACTAGGTGGAAGTGCACCAGGTTTTTAACAATGGTGAGAAATTTTCACCAGAAAGCCTTAGTGTAAATACAACAATTGAAGTCCCAATTGAAATTATACCATAGACTTTAATGTATCAAGCCCTAAAGTTTTAGAACCAGCTCCAGATACTGACCCATTAGGTTTCTCTTTCTGACTGATTCTTGATTAAAAAGAGGAAAACAATTTATTTTTCAAATTTGCCAACATGCTCCCCACGCCCCCGTGCAACAGCTGCTCTCACACAACCAGTTTCATTAATTTGATTGTCATACACAGGTCAGTATGCAAGAACTGTGATCAACTTTGTCTCTAAGAAGTCAAGCACGTTACTTGCAAGAAAACTCCAGGCCCAGGGGCTGGGAAAACAAATTCCGAGTTCAGGACATGAGAACGTCTCTGCTTTCCGTAAAATATGAACTACCATAAACTAACCCAAAGCCTGAATCAAACAAAACCCCAACGTTTTTTCAGGTTCTAAAAAGTTGAATAAATTTAAACTTTTAGAAAGTATTTCCTGAGTGTCTGCATTCCCAAGGTTTGGCTGGAACAGGATACGGAAATACCACTATTCAGTGAGAGAGACTGTGTTTTTCCAAGCTAGTTTTATCCAGGAAATACTAGAAATTTCATAAGGTTTTCAGCTCAGTTTCTTGACCAAGGAAGTAAGGATAAGCATCCAAACTTTTGGATGCTTCTCCACCCAAACTAAGCTTCCAAACCTTTCGATGTTTACTAGTCAATACTGTGAACCTGATCATAGAATCATAGAATATCAGAGTTGGAAGGGACCTCAGGAGGTCATCTAGTCCAACCCTCTGCTCAAAGCAGGACCAATCCCCAACTAAATCATCCCAGCCAGGGCTTTGTCAAGCCTGACCTTAAAAACTTCTAGGGAAGGAGATTCCACCACCTCCCTAGGTAACGCATTCCAGTATTTCACCACCCTCCTAGTGAAAAAGTTTTTCCTAATATCCAACCTAAATCTCCCCCACTGCAACTTGAGACCATTACTCCTTGTTCTGACATCTGCTACCACTGAGAACAGTCTAGAACCATCCTCTTTGGAACCCCCTTTCAGGTAGTTGAAAGCAACTATCAAATCCCCCCTCATTCTTCTCTTCCACAGACTAAACATCCCCAGTTCCCTCAGCCTCTCCTCATAAGTCATGTGTTCCAGTCCCCTAATCATTTTTGTTGCCCTCCGCTGGACTCTTTCCAATTTTTTCACATCCTTCTTGTAGTGTGGGGCCCAAAACTGGACACAGTACTCCAGATGAGGCCTCACCAATGTCGAATAGAGGGGAACGATCACGTCCCTCGATCTGATCTTCTACTTCGTAATGCGATGTCCTACCTCTCACAAAATAAGTTGATGATCCTTAAGTTTCCTTATTGATTCAATATATGAATTCGTAATACATATACTAGTTGCATGTGACAACAGATGGAAACTTAAAAACACAGAAGAACAAAGTAGAACTATCCAAAACAAATTTCCATGTACGATGAATTAACGTGACCCAATTTGTTAAGACAGTTATCCTTAAATTCCAAGAGGAGTTTAAACATATTGAGACAGCCTAACGATCTAATTTTTCTTAGAAGGTTTTGACTTCACTTTAATTATGGTACAAGCCAAGATAATTCATGATATTTCCACCTTCTCTCTTTTACAAAACTAAAAAACCTCTTCCTGCTAAGGTAGACAGAATTCCAAAATGAGAACCTAGCAAAGTAATAGTTCTTCTAAATATTTAGCTTTATGAACTGGTTTCTATTAAAAAAAATGGTTACCTACCTTTTGTAACTGTTGTTCTTCTAGATGTGTTGATCATTCCATTCTAGGTGTGCGCACACCCACGTACGCGGCCATCAGAGATTTTTGCCTTAGGGATACCCGTAGGACTGGGTGTGTTCTATCAATGTAGAAGGCCAGCGCCAGTCTGATGTCCAGCGTATGCAACTGTGGTCCTCATCTGATTCATGAGGCTTTGGACAGAGGACCACTAAGTAAATGTCTTGGCCACTGTGGAACTGCAAAACGACCTTGGTCAGAAAAGCCAGGTGCAGACGCAGCTGGACTTTGTCCTTATAGAAGACTGTATAAGGCGGCTCCGACATGAGCGCCCTGATCTCGGACACCTGCTGGGCCAAAGTTATAGCAACCAAGAATGAGACCTTCCAGAAGAGAAGCAGAAGGGAGCAGGAAGCTACGGGTTCGAGCAGCGGTGTGTGTGTGGTGGGGCGGGGGGGTGGTGTATATGAGCTTTGAAAGCACAAGTTTCAGGTCCCACGGGGGGGACCAGGTCCTGGACATGCAGGTAAAGGTGCTCCAGACCCTTCAGGAAGCATGCTGTCATGGGATGGGCTAAGATCGACCTGCCCTGAAACGGAGAACGGAACACCAAAATGGTCACCAGGTGTACCTTGACCGAAGACAATGACAAGCCCTGGAGCTTAAGATGCAACAAATAGTCCAGAATGTCCTGCAGTGGGGCTGCCTTTGGACGAATGTGCTTGTCCAAGGCCCAACATGTGAAGCGCTTCCACTTTGCCACACAGGTATCCCTGGTGGAAGGCTTCCTGCTGCCCAGCAGGACCTGTTGGACTGCAGCAGAGCACTCTCGCTCATCCATACTTAGCCACGAAGCAGCCACGCCTTCAGGTGCAGTGACGCCAGGTTCGAGTGCAGCAGACTGCCGTGGCTCTGGGACAGCAGATCTGGTCGGAGAGGTAACTGCAGCAGGTCGGCCACTGAAAGACTGGGCAGCATGCTGAACCAGTGCTGGCGAGGCCACTCTGTGGCTGTGAGGATGACAGAAGCTTTGTCTTGCTTTACCTTTAACAGGACCCTGTGGATAAGCGGCACTGGCGGAACAGCGTATGTCAGCGTTCCTGACCACGGAATCAAGAAGGCGTCCGATAGGGATCCCTTGTCCCTGCCATGCAGCGAACAGAATACGTGGCACTTTCTGTTCCATCTAGATGCAAACAGGTCCACCTGGGGAGTCCCCGACCTTTGGAAGATCAGGCTGACCACCTCTGGATGGAGGGACCATTCTTGGCGAGACGAAGAGGTCCTGCTGAGGTGACATGCCAGAACACTGTTGGTTCCAGGTAGGTGGGTGCCCACCAGATGGATGGCATGCCGCATGCAAAAGTTCCAGAGGCTGAGCACCCCATGACACAGGACCAAAGACCTGGCGCCACCCTGCATGTTGATGTAATACGTTGCAGCTGTACTTTCCCTGAGGACCTGCACAACCTTGTCTCTCAGGTGGGGCAAGAATGCTTCGCAGATCAGGTGCACTGCCTTGAGCTCCCTGACATTGATATGAAGGGCTAGATCATGCTGCAGCCAGTGGCCCTGGGTGTTGAGCTCACCCGGGTGGGCCCCCCAGCGCAGGTCCGAAGCATCCGAGACCAGGGTGAGCGACGGTGCTGGGGACACAAAGGGAACTCCCTGCAGCACTGACTTGGGACCTAGCCACCAGTCCATGGACAAGAGGACGTGGTTCGGTACTGTGACCATTCGGTCCAGGGGGTGCCTACTGGGAATGTAAACCATTGTCAGCCACATCTGCAAGGGTCGCAAATGAAGCTGTGCATGACTGACCACGTACTTGCACGCTGCCATGTGGCCCATCAGCCACAGACATATGTAGGCCGTGGTGATCAGATGCCTCCTTATGTGGGCTATGAGATTCGACATGGCTTAAAAGCGCGCTTCCGGAAGGAAGGCCCTGTCTGACATGGAGTGAATAACCGATCCGATAATGCCGGTCCAGTGCACAGAGTTTAACATGGACTTTCCTATGTTTATTAACAGTCCCAGGTCACTGCAGGTGGAGCACACCAGATCGAGGCTTCTTTGCACCTGCTCTGGAGACCTGCCCTTGATGAGCCAGTCATTGAGATACGGAAAGATCTGGAACCCCGACGTCTGAGGTAAGCTACTACTGGTATTACGCATTTAGTGAACACCCTGGGGACCGACGACAGGCCAAAGGGTAGCACTGTGAATTGGAAGTGGTGCCTGTCCACTATGAAATGCAGGAAATGTGTGTGTCCCAGGAATATGGAGACGTGGAAGTAAGCATCCTTGAAATCAAGAACAGCATACCAGTCCCCTGGATCCAGGGAAGGGATAATGGAGGCCAGGGAGACCATGCAGAACTCCATCTTCTTGAGAGACTTGTTGAGGCCACGCAGGTCCAGGATGGGTCTGTGGCCCCTCTTGGCCTTCAGGATTAGGAAGTATCAGAAATAGAATCCTCTTCCTTCCACTTCCCGAGGAACCACCTCCACAGCCCCCAACTGCAGGAGCTTGTTGACCTCCTGAAACCTGGAGTTGCTCATGAGAGGGGTCCCTGAAGAGAGATGGGAAAGCAGGGGGTCGGGAAGTAGGGGTATCCAAAAACTGCAGGGTATAGCCTCGAGCTACTATGTCCAGAACCCAATGGTCTGACGTAACCCACAACCAGGCCGGCTGGTATGGGAAAGACGGTTGAGGAAAGGATAGGCAGGATCCAGATGGATGACTGGGGTGTCGCTCTCGAGCACACCCTCATAACGATCGCTTCTGGACCCCCGGGTGTTTAGTGGCTCCGGGCTAGGCTGGCAAGCGGGAGGAAGAAGGGCGGCAACGGCTAAACCCAGCATCCCTTCTTCTTGCAGATCCCTGATGGGCTTGCCAAGGTCTCAACGGCGGTGGAGGCCGGAATGGCTTTCTGGCAGACTGTGGGGGTATGCATGCCCAATGAGTGAAGGGTAGCCTTAGTGTCCTTCAACCCGTGTAGCCTGGCATCTGTCTGATCAGAGAACAGCCCAACTCCGTCAAAGGGGAGGTCCTGAATCGAGGCCTGCATCTCCTGGGAGAGGCCCACCGTCTGGAGCCAGGAACTGTGTCGCCTGACCACAGCCAATGCGACCACCCTTGCCGCTGAGTCCCATGCCATTTGTAGAGAACATCTGGCTGCCGCAGTACATTCCTCTACCAGCATGCCAAATTTTTGAGCCTGACCCTGAGGAAGGGAATCCGAGAACTTTTTAAGACTGTCCCAAAGATTACCATTATATCGGCCCAGCAGGGCCTGATGGTTTGGAACCTGGAATTGTAGGCTCACTGTTGAATAAATTTTTCTGCCAAATAAATTGAGTTTTTTGACTTCTTTATTTTTTGGAGTGGAAGCGGTGGGGACCTGCTTGTCCTTTTCATTGGCCACAGACACAACCAGCGAGCCCGGAGGTGGGTGAGTATAAAGGTAGTCAAAACCTTTGGCCAGGAAAAGTATTTTTTCTCTGCCCATTTCGAGCTGGGTGGGATGGAGGAAGGGGACTGCCACAGTGACTTGACAATCTTGAGGACCCCGTCGTGTATAGGCAAGGCGACCTGGGCAGGCGTGGAGGCCAAGAGGACATTGAAAAGGGTATCCTCCTGCTCCGTCATCTCGTGCACTTCCAACCCCAAGTTCTTGGCCACCTGCTGGAGAAGGGCTTGATGCTCCCTAAAATCATCCGGGGGGCTAGCCCTGGAAGGTCCCGGGCCCGCCTCGTCCGGGGAAGATGAAGAAGACTTTGACTCCAGTGGAGGCACTGAGGCTCCGCTGCCGCAGGAGAAGGAGGTTTAGGGGTGGGTACGGGATCCTCTACCCTGACCTTGGAATGGGCTTCCAGTACCAGACCCAGTGCCAGTAGGACCACTGGCTGTTGCTCCTATGGAGCCCCCGAGGAGTGATGTGAAGGGGGCATCGTCATCACGGGAACACTCCACGCTCCCCAATACAGCCACTGCGTTGGCCTTGCTGCCACTGCAGTGCCCTGGACGACGGAGCAGGCTCCAGTGCCCAATCCCATCGCTAAGACCAGGACGATGAGCTGAACTGGGCCTCTGTGCCAGAGGAACCACCTTCTGGCAACCAGGGAGGAGCCGTTGATGCCTGAGTCTGTTTACTGGTTGTGGCTAGCCATGATTGTTGGCCAGGCGTAACTGACCAGCGACTGTAATGGGGAGAATGGTCTCGGTGCCTGGGAGACCGGCGTCAGGGGGAATGGTGCCGGGGGACCAGCAGTAAGATGGGGAGTGTTCCCATGGTGACAGCGATCAGGACCGACATCTAGAGGGAAATCGGCGAGAGGGTGAACGATGCTGGTCATAGTATGGGGAGCATCGACTCCATGCTAGTCCAGGACAAGGAGCTTCCAGTCATCACTGTCCTGTTCCCGACGCCACTTGCTGATCACCACATGTGTCAGACCTGAATATGGAAGATGCCTGTATGTAATTTCTTGTGATGTGGGACACCATTGCACACCAGTGTCCACATAGTACTTGCCAGGATGAGGATCATAATCCAAAGGCAAGGAAACCAAGACGACTAGAGACCTTCATCCTGTTGCAGCCTTCATCTGCCTTCAAAGCTATTGAGAGGAACTGTCTCTTCATCACCTGCTCTGCCACTGAGGACTTGTTAAGTGGGCAGAGGGAGGGGGAGGGAATTGTATCACTGGTCATCTGAAACCTCACCTTCCACACCTTGCTACTTTAGATGACTCTGCCAGCAATGACAGAGACTCCTGATGGCATTGCTCTCAGGATCATGGGAACACACAAGCCGTTCCACCACATCAAGGTCACAATCCACTGGTGCATATTTCAAGGATTCCAGTATTTAGAGATCCAACAAAGACAACAGGAAACAGAGAGATGGGAGAGGAAAGAATGCACTGCAGTCTGACTCAACAATCCAGCTCCAACCCTTCCACTGGGAAATGTCTCCCCCAACTGTGACAAGACATGTGGATTCCGGATTGGTCTCATTAGCCACCTGTGCATCCACCAGCAATAACTGACTATCACTTTACAGAAGACAATCACCCTCGAACTCCAAGGGATTGCTGACAAGGCAGTCCTATATCTCTTCAAAGTGCTTTACAAACATTATCTAATTAATCCTCACAACCTCCCCGCAAGACAGGTAAGTAGGTACTATACTAATGTTACAGATGTAGAAACAGGGAAAGAAAATCTCAATGACTTGCCCAAGGTAACCCAATGAGCAGAAAGCTGGAGGGCTCCAGCAGAGAGCTAGAGCTAGAATTCAAGAGCTCCTAGCTTCCAATCATGTTCTCAAACCACTAGATCATCCCATTTCTTAGATCACCACATATGAGTTTAAGATTGTACATTATTGCCACCATAGAAACCCAGAGATTGCCCACAAGAAGAGAAAAACAGAAGAGGATTGTAGCAGAACACTTCCTCCTCAATTACCTTTAATATGCATGGCTTTTAAACAATTGGTTTTTAAATTTTGCAAATTACTTCTCAAGATGAAGTGAACATGGTACTGTATCGTCCTAAGAAAGAAATCCAAACAACCAAATCTGGGTCCACCACACATACTATTCCAAAATACCAGTTTTATCCAAAGAATTCTGCAACAAAAGTTGCTCTGCCTTTTTATCCCAAGACATCTATTGCCTTTAAAAAGTAATCATCCCGACTCACACTTCAGGATCCTGACTCTGCAAATGAAGTTGCACTTCCTGACCCACCCAGAGATGCTAGAAATAGCTTTTAGATAAGTACCGACAGAGACTAAAAAAGTAACATAATAGAATCTCAAATGAAAACAACTAAATCACTCTCATGGTAACAACTGAAGAAGATAATCTAGTTTTCTGTAATTCTCACATACATGCACATGACGGAAGGGGATTTTCTCCATTTTGAATGTGCACCTGAATGTTTTAAAAAAAGAAGGAGTACTTGTGACACCTTAGAGACTAACAAATTTATTTGAGCATAAGCTTTTGTAAGCTTATGCTCAAATAAATTTGTTAGTCTCTAAGGTGCCACAAGTACTCCTCTTCTTTTGTGGATACAGACTAACACGGCTGCTACTCTGAAACCTGAATGTTTTAAGATACATATAGTTTACATATAATCTAACAGACTCTCCTTCCCCACCATTTACACTCCAGCAACACTAACCATCTTCCGCAGGAAGTTAATTCACATCCTTCCCATCTGCTCATTGCCAACACCTACCCAAAAGCAAAGTAGCCAAGGACAGCATGGACATTGTAACTTCACAGGAAATCATCAGAGGCTATGTATATCATGCTGGCAAAACAGAGAAGTTAAGAGATAATATAAAAATAAGGCCAGGTCTACACTACAAACTTACAATGGTATAACGGCATTGCAAGGGCTGTGAAAAATCCACACCCACGAGCGACATGGTTATACCGACCTAACCCCCGGTGTAGACAGTGCTCTGTCGATGGGAGGGCAGCAGCATTTTTAGTGTAGACCTGACCTAAGTGTCTGATCCTGGGAGGTGATGAGCACCCTTACTTGCAAAGAGGCCAAACCTTGAAAGGTTCAGACCTCTGCTAAAGACCCCTGGAAGGTTCTCAGTGCTTATAAAGATTTGTCCCCTTAAAGTCATTGGACTTAATATGTGAGACGTGTTATCTGACACTTCCATAAGAACTAAAAGAACTAGTACTCAAATGTTTCCAGAAGTACTTGCAGTAAGAAAAAAAGTAAATAAATAAAAAGGAGGCTTGGTAAGGGAAAAATTCATTTTATTTCATTTTCCTGCATTGAACAGGCAATAACTGCAGTGCAAAGTATTCTTCCATAAAAAGGAATGTTTCCTTGGTACAGTTTAGTACACTTCTAGAAAGCATGTCAGTTCTTTTAAATGTATGAGCATTGGTAGCACAGTAGTTCTGTCTTGCTAATTAGAGAAGTCAGATTCCCAACATGATAAGATTAGGGCTTTTCAACTGGGATGATTTTGAACTGCCTCTGCTGGAGAAAGAGAACTGAAAAGCGCATGTTAGGCACCCAGCCACTTCAAGTTTTCCCATTAGTAAGGCTTCTGACCTTCCTAAAGTGCTTCTTTTATGTGTTATTATTAATAATACTCAGCACCCGCATACTAGCTTCAAAGTGCTTTTACAAACCCCAGTTAATGAATCCAGTCAGCCTTTCAGATGTTATTATTTAAAAACATATTTCACAAAATGTATCTAAATCAACATGTACAATGTGATTCTATTTTTATTCCAGGTGAACAGTATACTCCAGCTCTGCAGCAAGTGCAGCTGTATGCAAGAAAAACTCTTGCCATGGCTTGCCACTTGAATGCAAGCAGGAGTGGTGATAATTGTTCATGTAGGAAAAGCCTCTTGAGACATGAGCAGTACCTGGAGGTATGCACACAGCTGGCTGGTCAGGGAACAAATAGTCTGGAATTTGTCTTCTCGTCTGATGTGTGTTCATTAGCCTAGTTAAATCACATCTGTCCGAAAGACGACTTAAACCTAAAAGCATTCTTTCTTTGTCTAATTGCAAACATGGTAGGTTAATCTGAAAGCAACCCAAGAGACAGACCTATTTGTAACAATTCATATGTTTTAATTGGATTGGTTAGGATAAGACAGATCTTTGTGCCAAACTGATCTTCATCCTTTATTTCTTTTCAAAATGAATATAAGACGCAGGAATGTCTGATTGAAAAACTAACTGGCATTTTAGAAAATGGATGGCCATTGTTTCTCTACAACAGTGTCACAAATATCAGATTACCCTATCAGAACTGCCATGTAGAAAACACTCAGATAAATGAAAACAAGTGTTTAAGTTTAAAAATATATATACAAAATGCAGTTGGTTACAACTTTAAAACGGGATAATGGTTGGGATTGTCTAAAGGACCTACGTAGAGCTGGATGGTGGACAACAATTCCTTTCCCACAATAATTTTTGAAGTTTGTTTGTTTTTTCCCCACACTGGAACAAAAAATAAAACCTTTTGAACATTTTCGCAAAATGTAATTTTGTCAAAACCTACAATTTTTTTTTATTTAAAAAGTCAGTTTTCAGTTCGGGCCTGTCTTTCTCACTGGAAAGTCCAACCTGAACCTCAGAAACTTTCCCCTCAGAGACTTCATCAAAATCAATACATTATTAAGTAGCATATTTCAACAAAAACAACAAAAGTTTAATCAAAAATATTGCAACCAGCTCTACACCTGACTTTGGACCACCAGTCCCTCTGACTCTCATTGAAAATCAATGGGAGTTGTGCTCCTAAATCAGTTAGGTGCTTTTGAAAATCCAACCCTCGAAGTCTAATCCAACAGCGACTTCAATGTGGCAGCACTCACACGAGTGCAGAATTAGGGCCAGAGTCGGCATTATTAATGAATTAAGCCTCCTGTATTTGGGAAAGAATCATTTTCCAGTTCAAGCTCATGTACTGTATGGAGAATAGGTTACTAGGTGCAGTAGAAATGGGCCTAAATCAGCAACTTGATGCCTAACTTTGAATTTCGGAAAAGGGGTGAAGGAGCAAAATCTGTTTTAAAGTTGCAGCTTTGGCCCATCTCTGATCTAAATAGGTTACACCATTCTATCCCTGGGAAGGGAATTTTAATTTACTCAGTGAAAATTTACAACAACCACAGGTGCTAAACACTAGTCTAATTTCTAGCCCAGCAAAAAAAAGTCAATTTTGTGCATAGTATCATTTTTGAGAATCAATTTTTCCAGTCTAATGTTTGCACTATTTCATTTGTTGAAGCCAAAGTAATTAGAAAAGAACCTGACATTCAATAAGTCAATTATACGGGAAGGAGGCACAGAGAACATCCAACATGTTGTTAACTAGCTGCAAATATCATGACTACAACAGCATAACAGGAAAGGAGACGTTTAAGAATGAGGAAATTAGTTTAAATGGCATTATACTATGAGGCAACTAAAACTAATCAATGTATGATACCTCTGACGAAGTACCAGAACAAAGTCAGCAGGCTGGTACGCAGAGGAGTCCTTAATCATTAAAGAAATAATGCAACTCTGCTAGCCTTTTTCCATGTTGTTTTCTACTGTCCCAAGATACCTTGTGCAGTGTTGAAAATTTACAAACATTCTTCCTGGTGTGTGTGTGGTCCTACACAATTAACATGCCAAAAAGGGATATGAACTCAGATAAAACACAATGGCATCAAATTCATTCACATCCATGAGCTACACCAGGAGCAAATCTGACCTAATAAAATCAATTAAGATCTATAATGAGAACACCTGAACAAAATAACCCATGGATTCACCGCATTCCATTTGCGTGGATAGTATTATAGCTAAATTACCCTGCTTTTCTGAAAAATCAGTTACTTTATAGATACACCGTTGCTCTGTGAAATGAAAACAGTGCTTAATGGACACTGTCATTCAAACTGTCATAAGCTTATATCACTGAAATTACAGATAGCCAAACTACAAATAAAACTTTAAGCTATTTTACAAGAATTTTTTTCTTTACCTGTTTATAAATGTCTTCTAGGAGCTAAAAATAGTTAGTCTTTCCTTGCCTATTGTATCCCTTCTTCTCCCAAACAAGAGCATCTTTCTTCCTCCTTTTCTAATGATCACAGGATGCACCATACCGCCTCTTTAAATAAAGACACCAGGCGGACCTAACACCAGGCGGACCTAACACAGCAGTGGCTATTGGTGGTTGCTGGATTTTCAAATATTTTGTGGAGCTTAACAAATTATAACAGTTTTAAGATTGACTCGGGATCAAATTGACCTTTTTGGCATGTCCCTTTAAATTTCTGCCAAATGATTATTTTATAAAGGTAAAAAACATGCATACATTTCATAACCTTGCATGTGACTTCCCTCAAATATGGATATTCATCTGCTTCCTCTCTCCCTGCTCCCTGAATAAAAACCATTTGAAGAACAAGAACAATGTCTATTGGCAAGATTGTGGCCAGCTTCCACACAAGTTCACAAGATGAAAGGGGTAAGAGCACATTGAACCATACCCACAACCCCTCTGCTCTTCTGAACTACTACAAACCACCCCAAAGAGCGCAGGAAAGACGCAGGATCATCCTACTCTGCAGCTTATCGCTAAAGAGCTGGCAAGCCACAGAAGGAAGAGTGCTGTGCCACTGGGGGCCTTCCACTGAAGTCAATAAGGCATAAAGTTGAGCAGGGCCTTAGGTCAGCAGTTCTCAACCAGGGGGCCGCAAGCTGGTTTCAGGGGGACAAAGGGCCCTGCGGCTGAAGCGTGAGGCCCCAAGGCCCCACGGGGCTGAAACCAGGAGCAGAGCCATGGGGAGCACCAGCACCACCTGCAGGGCTGAAGTCAGAAACGGAGCTGCAGGGCCGGAGCTGCGTGCCTCAAACCCCAGTGCCCTGCGGGGCTGAAGCCAGGAATGGAGCCGTGGGGCTGAAGCGCCGAACCCTGGCACTCCCCCCAGATCTAAAGCCAAGAGCCCCGGGGCCCTGCGGAGCAGAAGCCCCAAGCCCACCCCACTCTGCAGCTGAGCCCTGAGGGCCCCAATACACACATGGTGGCTGAAGGCAGGAGCCCTGAGGTCCCCCCACTGGGCTCTGGGGTTTTACTATACTATGAGTATACAACATACTATACAACTTTACTATACAACATACTATAGTATGTTGGGGGGGTATCTCAGAAAGAAAAAGGTTGAGAACCCCTGCCTTAGGCTATCTGTATCACAGACGAGCATGTTTCTCACATGTAATATTCATATGAAGACCTGAAGGCAGATATGGTACATGCTTCACCTAAATTTTTTTAAGCCCACAGCTAGTGTCTGAAAAGTATTTAGGGTCACAGTTAGATTAATGTCACAGTTCAGCGATGCAGAGTCCTCCCCTCCGACCTTACCCTCCTCCCCAGTAAAACTGGTTTGTTAAGACCATGAAAGCATTTCTTGTCTCATTTAAATGATTAATATTTTGTATTATCACACAAAAATGTCAAAGGTAAGCCAGTCATAATTCATCTACAGTAATTGATTTCAGTCTATTGACATGGATCAATTTAACTAAAAAGCTACTTTCCCCCCACAAGATTTAAATGTTTATGTACATCTCTAGCAAACAAGCAACAGAAAATAAATACAGCAGATTCCATTAACAACTTGCTTTCAGCACACCTTTTCGCAAGGCAGTCTTCTTTAACTTTAGCCATTTACTGTTAGTCTGGCCCCCTAGTTGAAGTGGTATTGACAGTGAGTAGTACATTGTATTATTGTGGGAAACCACTTCACACAAATCTCCCATTCAACCCAGGGATTGAACAATAGGCATTCACATAGAGAACCTGGAACAGCTACTGGAATGGAGCACCTCTGTATAGTAGCTGGTGGAATTTCTATCACTGGAAATGTCGAACCACTGTAAACGTCACATTCTCAGGCTCTAATTGCCTGGATTTCAGAATAAAACAAAGCAAATACCTTCCAATATCAGGAGGGAAAAACAGGATAGATAAAACATCCTCTTGTGCTGCCTCAGTTTGGTACAACAGAGAACAAAATGCTCCAATAACTTCTTTGATTTTCTGAGTTATTTATGGAAAAAAGTGTACAAAATGGTACAACACAGAAAGATGCAATGCGTTTTGGTGGTTTTATGTATGTTTGAGGTGGACTAAAACACCACCACTTAACAGGCAGTAATTATGTATTCAACTGAAAATAATAAAAAGATATCTATCTCCTCATGGCAAAAAGAGCAATTCACTGGATCTTAAGAGGAAAAGCAAACCACTCAGCTTTTTCATATTAGTTACAACTGTAAATGTCAGACTATTAAAAATAATGATGCTTGAAAACCAATAACAAAAAGGTAGTTACTGAACACTTTTTATTAATAAAATGTGAAGTTGAAGAAATAGGGCTGAATTTGATCTCACTCCAGTTTTACGTGACTGCAATGCCAATGACTACACTGGAGTTAGTCCTGATTTACAACAGTATGTGAAGTTCCGGGAATGAGCGCTCACAGCTACAATCCAGACTGGAGATAGATCAGCAATTTTTCAAAAGGCAACAATCTAAAATTCTACCAATGAATCTCCAGAGTTGAATAATAAGGTCATAACTTGGTCAGATGATGCTCCTCTGGATGACACTTTCAAAGAGACAGTACACTTGCAGATATCTGAAGTAGTTTCTAAAACAAAATAATTTTGGACTTCAAATTGCCCTACAACAGAGCTGGAAGAGACCTATTATATTAAGTCTATGATTTTGCGAAAGCAAGACTGAACCCTCAAATCCTGCTGTGTACTGAACCCTCAACCCCTGATGTGTAACGTATCAGATAGCAAACTGACGCAATTGTAAACCAGACCTGAGCCAAAATATGGTCATTATCACACAAGACCTCTGATTTTTTTACTTACAAATAATTGCAATCATCCGATGTGTAATAAAACACTTCATGAAGAAAATCTAGTAATAAACTAACCTATGTATATAAACTGCGGAACATCTAAGTCTCACTGAAGTTAGCACGAGTCAAATTGGGCTCCTTAATTGTAAAAACATTAGGACAAGGACCAAGTTTTACTTGTCTGTACAGCACCAAGCACAACAATGAATAAATGAGAACAGTCTTACCAGCATCTAGGCAATCTTGTAGGTTAGTAATGCAGCCCATGGGCCTGATTCTTAAAGGCCTCTTATACTGCCAGAGCAATTTAAAGCAGCCTCAGTGTAAATGAGAATCAGGCCCTAGATATATCCGAGGTATAACTAGAATGTTTTGCTAGAAAGAGCAACTATATAGCACCAGTTCTCTTCCCACCTATCTCCATTCCCTTTTTTAACTGGCATTATTTTATCTCTGAATCTACCCTTCTCTTGCAAAGCTAATTCAGCACATCTGGCTGCAGGGTCTCCTGTCAGTCACCTCCAGAGGCGCTGATTCATCAGAGCAGTGGGAGTCAGAGGTAGCTGTTGTCAGCAAAACTAAATTAGTACTGTTCCTGGTGATAAGAAGTACGGCCAATTACTAGACAAGTTTTTATATTAAACTAGAAACTGACTCCACTTTAAAAAAAATAATACACAAAACCCAGCACTGTTGGCCGAAATGCAGTCCGGGTGGCACTGAGCCAGGGGAAACAGATGCTCTTCCCTCAGTATGCCCAGTATGCATTCAGGAGCAACATTCCTAATAAGTGGGAGTTATTGGTTAATAAGTTATGAATAACTCTTTGTAAATTAACATTTCTTAATATTCCAGCTTTGGGATTTACTGCAACTTTCAAGGTAAAGAGGACATGAAGAGGCACCAAAGTCTTAAAAAAAAAAAAAAAAAAAGCAGCAGCAGCAAAAGGAAGGATGTCAGCAGAACTTATGCAAACCGTTTTTCAAGTATTGAAAAATGGCTGAAAAGCTCCAGAAAGGTCACTTGAGCTCCACTACACAAACTAAAATGATCAATTCATAGCACATTATTTTCAGAGCGTCTGGACAACTATCTTCTTGAGCAAAGTTTTCAAAAAAGGTACGAAAGGGGATTTTTAAAAAAAAATTAAAAAATCAGTTTTTAATACAGAAATGCCCAGAGGCCCCAAGTGAAACCAGGGCCCTATTGTGCAAGGCTCTGTAGAAACAGAGTAAAAGTCATTGCCACAAAGAGCTTATGGTCTAATTTAAGACAGCAGCTGTAACAAACATTCAGAAGGAAAAAGGAAGAGAGGATGCAAGAAACCTTAACAACATGCTTTTAGAGAGGCTGCCTATATACACAGCTGGATGGTTTCGAGACAGTTAATTTATAAAAACAAACAATAATAAATTATCAAATATAAACACACAAGATAAATAACTGAAGTTCGTACTTGCCGTCTACCTACGTTATCACTTGGCAGTATCATGTAGGCATCACAGTCAAAATGGGTTCTGAAGAAAGATTTGACATACGGTGGGTTAGCTACTTTATGGATCAGTTGGAATCAGGCATTCCAGGCCTGAAGAGAGGCACGGAAGAAAGTGCAAAGCTAAGTACAAGAAACCTGTTTTAATGTAATGGAGACAAATAAGGGAAGAATTCTGAGAAATACAGGGCAATAATGAGAGGTTCAAAGCGAACTACTCTTTGGACTAACTTCATCCCTAAACTTTACTGACTTCACCACAGTGACACCAAGGATGAATGTGACTCCTAATTTTTAATAAAAGCTACAAACAAGTAACTGTGAAGGATGTATGAGATGGTTATGCAGCTCTTGGTTGACTATTTTCAGTCTTTATTTCCCCAATGATACCCAGCTCTAATGCATTCAAATTAAAGGCTTTAAAATAAAATTATTCATACGCATATTTAATCTTAAGTCTACACCTCTGGGGCAGACTTATGCCGTTTGGGTTGTTCATAGTATGCATTCCAATGCATGGATTCCATTAAAAAAATAAAAGATGGCTATAACAGTCTAGCTTAATGCAACAGGCATATCCCCAATTTCACTTTTAGTTAGGATACTTAGGGGTATATTTTCACAGGTGTGTATGGGAGAACAGGGTGTAGGAATGTGTGATTTGCATTAAAATCCCTGAGAATCTTGCAGTTAAAGCTCTGCTGTATTCTTGAGAGCTGTCCAGTAAGTATTACTTAAGATGAAAGCTCACTTTTGCATGAGGGAGGCAGCTCTATGGATCCTACTGTAAATGGCAATGTTGACGTGGTCAGGGGAATGAGAGCTTCATTGGAATTGCTGCAGAATATTTTTCCCCACCCCATTCTGTTTTCTCCCTCCTAGAGGATAATATTGTATACACTTCACAGGGCAAGTTCTCCCTGAAAAGAGAGAAATGCTTTCAAGTCTGCAGAAAACTATACATGCCTGCATGTGTTTAGTGTATATGTCAGCACCTCTTTGTAATTCTACTCAGCAAAGAAACTGCTTGGAATAAACTGCATTAACAACAATTTAAAAAAAAAAAAAAGGCCTACTCTTTATATAAATTGCTTCCATGAAGCGCAATATAATTAATTTTTAAAATGCCAAATGAAATCATCTCTTAATTGTGTGTTTTATATAAGTGAGACACTTAATTATATTAACAGGCATCCTAGGCCAATAACAGGGCACTTAATTTATGTTTGATCCTTTTTTTTCCTCCAGCTCAAATACCATCCTAATATCTTTAATATTGTCATAGCAACCTAATATTCTCATGAAACAGCAGGGAACTGTAAACTTCCCTGTCTTCCTATTGTAGGGAGGATATTTCTTTCAGCCCTCCTGCTGAAAAGCCTTTCATACCACAACTATACAAGAATTCTCTTCTTTCCACACTCCCATCTATCACCACTGATTATTAGTAAAGAAATTTACCATCTTCTCAGGTTAACTTAACAGTTACAAATAACCAGAAAGCCTGCCACAGCATAAAACAAAGGCTCATGTATTATACAGTCCTAGGGATGGGCTAGCTGACAGGACACAGAAATTAATCATGGATAATCTTCAAATGAATGGCAAGTATAGTCCATTTCAGACAAGGGTTCAAAAGTCTTGACATTTATTGAGACGTCTCAAGTCCGCAAGCCTGAGGTGAGAAATTTCTTGAGACCAGACTGTCTCATCGGATTTCTGTCTCAGACAAAAATGCCATAGTACATGCTTTCCTGCAGCATTTTAGTGATTCTGGTTCTAGTCCAACTAGAACTCACAAGTGCAAATGTCTGAGAAAATAGGGGGAATTATTCTGAACATTTAAGAGTCTCTAAAACTGTGGCTAGAAATCAGCTCAAGAAATAGGCAAAGACTTGGCTGGGGTGGGAAAGTGGGAAAAATGATGTGGTAAAAAATAAAAAGTAAGCTGTTTTTGAGGCCAGTGAGTAGGTAGGAATGATGCACAATCCGCCATAATTCCAGCAATCAGAGAGAGTCAGATGTTGAAGCTCTTCAAAAAAGAGTTCAGAACAACTTAGAGCTGGCCTCAGCAATGAGACACAAGGTACTTAATGCTGTTGTTTTACTTGTGCAACAATACTGAGAAAATCTATTAGGAAGTTTCTGTTTTCTGCAATGTCTTACACAATGTAGGAATGACTTCCCTCAATTTTCCCCACTTCACCATGTTTAATCTCTCTCTCTCTCATCTTCAACATTTTCTGGACATATACATCACTTTGCACAGCACAGAAGAAATCTGAGCAGATCCCGATGGAGTGAAAGACCTTATTCTAGATCCATGTCTTTTTTGAAGGAGTTCTTCCACTTCAGCACTCCACAGCTTTAAAGCAAACAGTAGTGATTAGTGACTTTCAGTACCACCAAAGTTCCATCTCTTTTGGACCAAAACTATAAGGATTATAACCTCTCTGTTGACATGTGAGGTTCTGGAGAGTGTCACTTGTAACAGCAAATGAGGACATCTTGGCAACAGCTTCTCTTTAGACAATTAGAGTAGAAGCTGAAGGAACATGGGCAGAAACAGATTCTGTCAAGGGAGTTTACTTGGAGTCATGGAGCCAACCTGAAGCCATTTACTTCAATAAAATCAAACTAACTTAATTGTGGAGCACATTTTCAAAGTGGTGTGTTGAAATGTAGTTGTGTTTTGAAAATCTACATCACAAGAGGCCATTTTGATCTTGATGAATAATGGAAAAGGCATATATTCTGCTGCCTTCTAAAATCCAGAAAGGACATTGCCCATGTACATATCTATAAGTCTGTGTTAGCAAGCAGGAGACTGTCACATTTGTACCACAAATAGAAGTGTACACCCTATCTCCTCCAGCATTCACACTCTTAACCCCTACATGAACACACTTGTTTGACAGCACAGAGCAGAAAAACATGCAGATTTTTTACTAACAATGTGAAGAATATATCAACAAACAGAACCCTAGTCCATTAAACCATGCATCTCCAAGCTCTACTCTCTCTCAAATCTGGAGAATAAGCTGAGTCCTACCCTTCTTGGCAAACTTCTGGTTTGGGGGCAGGGTGGATGTTTTTCTTTTGTTATTAACAACTCTTTTCCTACAGCATTTCTGAGATGTTGTTTTCATTTCCAGTATAAAAATCAAACAATATTATCTGATCGCTCAACTATAACACATCCCTCAGTTATTTTTCTCATGCATATCAAGTCTATTCAAGAAATCTAACATAAAGACTCTTAACAGCAGTTATTCAAGCAAATGAAAAAACACAACTCTTAAGTCACCCGTGTGTGTGTTTTTCGTTTTTTTCCCCCCAAATCTGCTGATGACTATGTAAGCACTGCATGGTGTTCCAGGGAAACCCTCCAAACCTCTGTAGACAGCTGTACAACATCTCATCCCCCACTCTTAACGTTCACTAAGGAAATTTCCTCATCCTTAATGAATTCTGACCAATATTTTCCACTGCCTGAGAAAAGCCCTGTGGTCAAAACTTCACATCTAATCTTGCTTTGTGTTCCTAGTTACTGACTTTATCAAAAACCCATTATGTATATTCTAAATCATGGACTTTGGGGTATACATCTTTTTCTGAAGATCATAAAACTATTGTCAAACAGGGTAGCCAGAGCAAAACATTCCACTTACTACAGAAAACGGGTTAGATCAGCTCATGCATAATTATGAATCCTGCAGCCTTTCAAGAAGTATTCCTTGTTCACTGTAGTTTTAAAGAGAAAATAGTACAGTGAAAATCCTATTTATTCAAAAGCTAACTCTCTGAAATTCAACACCATGACAAGTCACTTCACCTCAATGCTCTCTCTGTCCAGGGAAGAAGAAAACAGATTTCATGATCATTTAAAAGAGAAGCCTGAATATTGTATAACTTTTGTCTTTGAATCTGAATTCCTGTTGCTGAGAAGGCAGCTGAAAGCTTTCTATGTTTTTATGTTACTGTTAGTTTTAAGACTCCCATCTCAAAGAATACTTTGTGAAAAAATAATGAATGAGATAATGGTGTACCTAAAATGGTCTCTCTACCATATTTTTAATAAGAATGCTTTGATATATACATCAAGAATATCGCCTTTGTACATTTGTCACGTTGGTTAAAAAAGAAATTACCAACAAAGTGGCTTTTCTTGTTTGTGACAAACACTTGTGTGTTGATCCTGTTATTTGACAGTTGTCCCGAGAAAGCAACTGCCTCGGTCTTATCAAACCAAAAGGAAGTTACAGAATGCGTGTCCAACTGCATTAGAGTTTCACCATAAGTGGTGAAGTATTTCTTGGTGGTAAGTGGCTTACAATATTCTTGGAGATTAATGGAGGAGACAGAGCACAATTGCAAGGCCTTGGTGATCCTCACTAAGAGCAACCACACTCCAGGTGCTAAGACAGCAGACTTTTTAGACTAGCCCATGAAATGAAAACTTGTCATCATAATTGCTCTTCTCCACAAATAGGACCCCGACAGCGTTACGTTAGAGAGGACCATCACTGGAAAAAGAGTGAAACACTGGAAGTGTAGTTCAGAGCAGGACACTGGATGTCAGGCCTTCTATATTCCAGTCCTACATTTGCCACCAACTTATTATTTGTATTCCAGCAGCACCTTGCTGCTCAACATACTGGGCACCATAGAAACAGCAAGAGAGAGTTCCTGTCACAAACAGCATACAATCTAAATGGACATCAGAGATGTGGGGGCAGGGGAAGGGTTATAACACACACAATCCTTGCAAACCACTGTTTGCACTGCTTGTTAGTTCCACAAGTTGTCCTATTTTGGTTTTTCCAACGAGTCTGTGGGGTGTTCTTTATTTTAATATACAGATATTATATTTATTACACAGCATGGGAGGAGAGACATGTCAATGACAGGAGGGAGAGAAGAGAGACGCATGGAGGGCAGGTAGAGTGAGATTGTACTGGGCTGAAGCAAGCAGCCAATTAGAGAAGGAGAATGTCTAGAGTGAAAATTATAGAGTCTGATCACACTATCAGATACAAAAATCCCTGATGAAACTGCTGGTGCACCTGCTCTTGCTGCATCTCTGGCTGGCTTCACCCTGAAGTTGCTTTCTCAAGACAACATGGGGTCAAGGAGAAGGGTATATGGACCCTAGTGCCCATGGATTGGGAGGGTGGTCTCACTGCACAGGTCTGGGTATGGTTTGCTGCTTGCCTTTAGATAAATCAATTTAAGGTCTCCATGCCTCAGTTTACTCATCAGTAAAATTAATATAATTATACTTGCTGTCATCACAGGATTAATTAGAAGACTTAATTAATGTTTGAAAAATAGGTTTGAGATTAGAAACTGACATGTGAGAGACATTCAAAGTACTATTAAATAAAATCTCTTATTTTCCTCTCCGATTTTCCATAATTTAGCCTGAAAAAAAAAACTCTGTAGCCTGTTAAAAGTCCCCTTCATATTTTACACAAAGCACATCTGTACATCAGAAATCATTACATAGCATTCACATCAGAGAACCAAGCGTACTTAGGATTCAGCTCTTGAACAGTGGCCCCTGGCACATACCAAAGATTCCAAATCATATTTTGACATCAGTATAAACACTCTCAAAATTGGGTTTCTGTTTTAACATGTTACAGTGTATACCAATCCCAAAATGCAACCTCCGAGTTTCAAAACGTAGTTTCAGGAAGGGTTTTAAGAAAAGATTTCAAAAGCATGATCCTCCTGCTTCTAAAAAGCACAGCTCAGCTATAAGCCCTCCTACTTTGCAAATTCCTCTATTCCTTATCACATGGAAGACAGCAAAAGGAACAAAACCCTTTGTGAAGGTCTCACCTCATGATTACACTGGCCTCTGTCTGCAGAGTTTGACAACAAGCTGCTACATCAATGCTGTTAACAATAACTCTCACAGAGGTCTATGGGTAGAGGAATCCCTTTTTAGAATAGTGTTGCTGAAAACAAGTGCAAAGGAAAAGTTATGGTATGTAAATTAGAAGTGCACAACAGAATGAGAATGTACTGATGGGACTAAGCCCTTGTCAGAAATGTCCTTTCGGAAAAAGCGTAGGCACATTCATAAGGGAAGAATAATTCTGGCTTAAATTCACAAGAGAAAGCACCCACAAAATTAGGCTTGCAAAGGCATTTCCTCTGCAGGAAGTTGCAAGCACCTCCCTGCCACACCTGGGGCTGACTCCAAAGGTAAGCCACTGTAATATGAGTGAACCATGAAAGGAAAGAGAAAGAAAGAGCAGCAGCAATAAACACACTGGAGTTTTATGTTGCATCTTGTCCTTTATGTTCAAACAGATCACAGACAGTCACTTAGAACTTACTCATAAGAAAGAAGTCTATTGTGAACATAATGAATCTTTTTACCATCACACACAGAAGTAAAATATGCACAGCTGAGTGTGGAAACAGGGAAGGTTTTCCATTGGCACGACACTCCCAACTAAAGGACTGGGTTCCATGGAAAATGAACTACTTCTTTTATTAGCACCACACTCAAACTTTTCTTCCTCATCAAAAATAATTTTTAAAAAATCCAGCAACTAAATAATGACAAAATAAGTTTAGGTTTAGGCTTAGGCTTGAAACTAGACAAAGGTTTCTAACCATCAGAGGAGTGGAATTCTGCAACAGTCTTCCAAGTAGAGCGGAGGGGGGAACCTAACTGTCTTCAAGACTGAGCTTGATGATATGATGAAAATGACTACAATGGCATGTAGTCAATCTGCAGCTGTTATCTCCAATGGCTGGTGATGGGACACTAGATGCGGAGGGCTCCGAGTTACTACAGAGAATTCTTTCCCAGTGACTAGCTATTGGGTCTTGCCGAAATGCTCAGGGTCCAACTGACCACTGAAAGAATTTTCTCTGGGGTCAGATTGACAGAGACCCAGGGGGGGGATAGGGGGGAGGTTTGCCTTCCTCTGCAGCATTGGGCACAGGTCGCTTGCCAGTTTAAACTAATGTAAATGGTGGATTCTCTGTAATTTAAAGTATTTAAATCATTATTTGAAGACCTTGTAACATAGCCAGAGGTTGTGGGTCTATTACAGGAGTGGGTGGGTGAGGTTCTGTGGTCTGCTATGTGCAAGAGGTCAGACTAGATGATCATGATGGTCCCTTCTGGCCTTAAAGTCTACAGGCTCTTGTTTTCCGGTTTTCCAAACCTAATCTTTCTGAGCAATTAAGTAAAGGGTGGGGAAAACACCTAATTCAAGTGCTAGTTTTTCCTCAAGTTCATTGGCTTTTCTGCCAAAATTGTTACTGGAAAATGAAACTTCTGGGTTCATGAAATATCCTGAGCAAATTATATTGAATGTTAGGACACTTCCGATACTGTAAATACTCTCTTATCTATATCATTATGCGCACAGAAGTTCATTTTCAGCGTATGAGTGAGTGCATTACTCACTAACAGACATACTGAAAGGGCTACTCTGTCTACTCATGCATTCCAATTCACACAGTGGTAGCCATGTTGCAACATGTTTCAGTAAATCAACTCTTCAAGACACTCCACACCAGTCATTATATACAGTCCAAATGAAGAGAGAAGACTATCTCCTAAGCAACACTGGCCACCAAGAATGTGTCTCCCAGGCACTCTGCTCACCTCACTGTCCACCCAAAAGAACATATAACTGCCTATAGTAGGGCATATTCACTGTTGGAGTACTCTCCTCATCCGGATGTAATTTCGTCAGGCTCCTCAGCTCCAGCACCTCCTGCCGGCTGTCTGCCTTTGCCTCCAGATCCTCTGTGACTCTGCCCTCCAGGCAACTGATGAAGTTCAAACCCCTTCCGCAGAATTACGAACAAGTGCAAACGAATCTGAATAATTCTTCTGCCCCACTGAACTACTGAAGTCTTCTTCTACATGCAACATCCTATCTAAGGGCTTCACCTTGTAGGAATCTACACTGCCTCTGTACCATGCTGCTTCCCCCCCATAATATCTTGTCTGGTACCATGGGAGATTCTCTGGTAGAGAGAGACCTGTCTCCTCTGCATTCTCCCCACAACTGAACTCATTCAGTCCACTTAGTCCTGCCATGAGTGCAGGGGACTGAACTAGATGACCTCGAGGTCCTTTCCAGTCCTACGATTCTATGATTCTACTTAGTAGGGCTTAGCTCCACCCCCTCTGAACAGGAGACAATTAGTACTCACCTGCCCAGGTGCAGAGTATGACTAATTGGGTGCATACCCTAGCCTTGCAGGTGATGGGGTAAGCCCCATCACACCACAGCAGTCCAAAGGTTATGTTCAACAATCCTCATGATGTAAGGCCGAGACACCTAAAAGAGCACCTTCCTCAGGCACCACCAGCCTAGGACAACCATGCTCCACAAGAACAATGACATTGTCAAACTCAAGGGCAAAACTCTGAGAAGCAATGAAAAGACCTCTCAGCAATGAGGATAGAAAAGGGAAGAGGAGAAGATGACACATTTAGAAAACCAAAACAGTTCCAGTAACCTCCTCATCAGGAAGGAGAGACAGAGTCCAATAAGTGGACTCTTTCCTGCTTTAGTTTGTTTCTGAGAAGTCCTCAGACACTACAGTGACGGAGATAGTGATAGAGAGTGACTGTATGATAACAAAGCCCTCTTGCATAGCAGGCCTCTAAGTTACAACTCACCAGCATCATTTAGGCCAGGGTACATCTACAGTACAATAAAAAAAACCCACAGCACTGGGTCTCAGATCCCAGGTCAATTGACTCAGGCTTGCAGGGCTTGGGCTGCAAGGTAAAAATAGCAGTATAGACATTTGGGCTCTGAGACTTGGCCGCCTTACAGGGTCTCAGATCCTAGGCTCCAGCCCGAGTCCAATCATCTACACTGCTATGTTTAGCTTCATAAGCCTGTGAGCCAGAGTCAGCTGACCCGCACCAGCGCTGTAGCTCTTTTATTGCAGTGTAGACATAACCCAAAGTCCTGCCGCTTTCCCTACTTGACCAATTCAAGCCTTAAAGATTTGGTATCTAAGCTGATGAACTCACATCTCTAACATTTCCTGCTGAATAACTGCTAGTTCGTGTTTCTTAACTGGCAACAAAGCAATCTTAATAAGACTGTCTGTATTAAATCCTTGAATTAAGGCATTCTTACTCGCAAGCAGCTTCCTCTCCCTTCTTATGATGAGAAACTCAAATTCCATGAAGAAGGCAGCAGAAAAGTAGTTGAGGTAATGCCAAAGAAGCCTAATTTGGAAAAAAGCCCAATGAAGTGAGTGTGGCTGAATGAAAAACTCAATGCTTTGTTTAACTCAAAGGACACAGGCAATTTTTGACAGTGCACAGTCAACTATGGAACTCTGTCCTTTATCAAACTCTAATAAATTTTGGTACTATTATTATGATGAAGTTATTTTATGGGAAAAGAACACTTAACCCACACTACCCCTCTCACACATGCTTAAGAGAGTGTGTGTATCTTACTACTCTCTCTCTCTTTTAAATCTGTTTGAGCTTCCATGTTTCTTCTTTTAATTTATTGTTTGTGAATTTTTTTTCCATCTGAGCCTTCATTTGTAATCATGAGTTTAAAAGCATCAACGATTATGGAGCATTAAATGAACATGTTGGCAAACCTACTTCTCTGATAACATCTAATATATTTAATTAAAAACATTAACTCAATTTCCAGTGAACTTTATTCACAGCACCTGACAAACTTGTGGCTGAACTGAATACATTAAAAAGTTAATTGTTTCCAAAAAACATGCCAAGCCCTATACAAGGTTTCTTGTGTGCTGATCCTTCATGCATGTTACTGCATATAATCTAGTCACCCACACAAAGCACAGATTTCTGTGGGGATTGTAATGCAGTGCCAGCCACAGGACAACAACCACTGTCGTCTATGAGGTAGAATGGTAGCCCTAGCTAAGGAAGATTTGGGATATATCACTAGCCCCTTTCTCTAGCATGCCTTTGTTCCATTTTGCCCTGATTTATTTAGGGCCAGGATAGAGACACCTCCATAGTGTCCATGCCTCACAAGGAGTAGGCAGACATGCGATTTTTATGGATACTACACCCTCACTCACCCTTTACCCCAGTAGAGGAATTTGAGTGGTGTAGAAGGCTTTGCATTCCCCCTTCAAATATAAGAACATAAGAATGGTCATACTGGGTCAGACCAATGGTCCATCTAGCCCTGAATCCTGTCTTCTGACAGTGGCCAATGTTAGGTGCTTCAGAGGGAATGAATAGAACAGGTAATCATCAAGTGATCCACCTCCTGTCACCCATTCCCAGCTTCTGGCAAACAAAGGCTAGGTACAGTTTAGAGCATGGTTTTCCAACCCTGCCCATCCTGGCAAATAGCCACTGACAGACCTACCCTCCATGAACTTACCGAATTCTTTTTTGAACCCTGTTAGAGTCCTGCCCTTCACAACATCCTCTGGCAAAGAGTTCCACAGATTGACTGTGCATTATGTGAAGTAATATTTCCTTTTGTTTGTTTTAAACCTGCTGCCTATTAATTTAATTTGGTGACCCCTAGTTATTGTGTTATGAGGAGTAAATAACACTTCCTTATTTACTTTTTCCACACCAGTCATGATTTTATAGACTTCTATCATATCCCCCCTTAGTTGTCTCTTTTCCAAGCTGAAAAGTCCCAGTCTTATTAATCTCTCCTCATATGGAAGCTGTTCCATACCCCTAATCATTTTTGTTGCCCTTTTCTGTATCTTGTCCAACTCCAATATACCTTTTGGAGATGGGGTGACCACATCTGCATGCAGTATTCAAAATGTGGACGTAGCATGGATTTATATAGAGGCAATATGATATTTTCTGTCTTATTATCTATCACTTTCCTAATGGTACCTAACATTGTTAGCTTTTTTGACTGCCACTGCACACTGAGGGGATGTTTTCAGAGAATTATGCACAATGACTCCAAGATCTCTTCTTGAGTGGTAACAGCTAATTTAGACCCCATCATTTGATATGTATAGTTGAGATTATGTTTTCCAGTGTGCATTACTTTGCATTTATCAACATTGAATTTCATCTGCCATTTTGTTGCCCAGTCACTCAGTTTTGAGAGATCCTTTTTTAACTCCTCACACTCTGCTTTGGACACAACTATCTTGAGTAGTTTTGTATCATCTGCAAATTTTACCACCTCACTGTTTACCCCTTTTTTCAGATCATTTATGACTATGTTGAACAGTATTGATCCCAGTACAGACATCTGGGGGACACCACTATTTACCTCTCTCCATTCTAAAAACTGACCATTTATTCCTATCCTTTGTTTTCTATCTTTTAACCAGTTACTGATCCAAACAGAATATTTTCCCCCTCAGTATTTTGGAATATTAAACTTATGGCCACTTAACACTCACCTTATAAAGAGTGGAGTAAAGCTGTATGTTGGTGCCGTGGGTGTTCTACCTTATATAGCTTTGATGATTTTTCTAAAGGAAGAACTGTTCACAACAATCCTTTGAATGACAGACTCAATAATAAATATTTAAAGTTTTAAGCAAAAAAGGTGAGTATTTTATACTCTAAGGGCATGTCTACAGTGCATTAAAAGACCCATGGTGCCAAGTCTCAGAGCCCACCCAGGTCAAATGACTCAGGCTTGTGGGGCTCAGGCTCTGGAGCTAAAAATAGCAGTGTAGACATTCAGGCTCAGGCTGGAGCTTGTGAGGAAGATCTCAGAGCCTGGACTCCAGCCCAAGCCCAAACACCTATACTGCTATTTTTAGCCCCGCAGCCCAAGCCCTGAGAGCCCATGTCAGCTGACCTGGACTCTGAGAATCATTGCCACAGGTTTTTCTTTGCCATGTAGACAAACCCTTAGTTCTCTTAGTTATTTAAAAATACAACTGTCAAGGTTCCTTCCCCACTCTGAACTCTAGGGGGTACAGATGTGGGGACCTGCATGAAAACTCCCTAAGGTTATTTTTACCAGCTTAGGTTAAAACTTCCCCAAGCTACAAACTATTTTCCCCTTTGCCCTTGGACTTTATTGCTGCCACCACCAAGCGTCTAACAAATATATAACAGGGAAAGAGCCCGCTTAGAAACGTCTTTCCCCCCAAAATCCTCCCTAACCCTACACCCCCTTTCCTGGGGAAGGCTTGATAAAAATCCTCACCAATTTGCATAGGTGAACACAGACCCAAACCCTTGGATCTTAAGAACAATGAAAAAGCAATCAGGTTCTTAAAAGAAGAATTTTTATTGAAGAAAAAAAGTAAAAGAATCACCTCTGTAAAATCAGGATGGTAAATACCTTACAGGGTAATCAGATTCAAAACATAGAGAATCCCTCTAGGCAAAACCTTAAGTTACAAAAAGACACAAAAACAGGAATATACATTCCATTCAGCACAGCTTATTTTATCAGCCATTTAAACAAAACAGAATCTAACGCATATCTAGCTAGATTACTTACTAAGTTCTAAGACTCCATTCCTCTTCTCTTCCCGGCCAAGGCATCACACAGAGAGAGCCTTTGTTTCTCCCCCCTCTCCAGCTTTGAAAGTATCTTGACTCCTCATTGGTCATTTTGGTCAGGTGCCAGCGAGGTTATCCTAGCTTCTTAACCCTTTACAGGTGAAAGGGTTTTTCCTCTGGCCAGGAGGAATTTAAAGGTGTTTACCCTTCCCTTTATATTTATGACAACAACCAACAAAAAAAATAAAGCAGCAGCCCCTAAAATTACCATAGAAAACCTAATAAGCTGATCAAGAAAACACATCACCCTTCAATGGCATTTTCCTTCCCAAAAGCAACTTTGCAACATGGCCTGAAAGTTAACAGATCTGGGCTACTTCAGGCCAAGAAGAACAATGTATTTCTAAGGAAAGAGGCTGTGGTATTGATTCGACTTGGCAAGCAGCCCACACCAGAGGAAGGCAAAAAAGAAACCTAGCAATATGTCCTGCCAATCTCCTCAGAGAGGCAAGACAATGTCTTCATGATCCCTAAGGCAATCAATTTGCCCTGAAGAACGAGATTTGGTCACACCTGTTTAAACATGTATACCTACAAACGTAAGCATTGGTTATATTTAAATGCCCTCAGTGGTTTCCTCTTTCTTTATGCAATAAACAAAGCTTTGACCAGGGCATTTAAGACTAGCTTGCTGAAAGCCATTCAAACTTGACAGTCTGCATTCTGAAAATATACCCATTCAAAACATGATTCTTCTTTCAGAAAGGTCAGTAATGAAACTCCCATCACCTTCAATGGGGAAATGATTGAGCTCTCAATTTCTAGAATCTACATTCTTACTTCACAATAGTCCTAAATATCACTGATTTTTGTTATCCTCCTGTGGAGAAATTCTCTACCACCCAAGACTTGCTGCTGCAATTTAAGAGTTAAGTGTAGGCCTTATTTTGCTAGTTATCAGTAATAGTCTCTTTGAAATGCAACTCAACACAGAAAAGTGACTGTAAAAATTGCTTTTGAGCTCTGTGTAAGCTCAAAAGCTTGTTTATTTCAACAACAAAAATTGGTCCAATGAAATATATTATCTCACCGACCACGCCTCTCATATCCTGGTACCAACATGGCTTCAACGACAATGTAAAAACTGCATCTTTCTACTCCATAGATCAGATCTCTGCACCTATGTAGAGTCACACCTAATTACTTTAGTGGCAAAAATAAGATTTTAGGGCCAGATTTTTAGAAATATTTAGGTGTCTTGACTTCCATTTATTTGAATGGGAGTTAGGGGCCTGAATACTTTTAAAAACGTGGGCCTTTCTGCTATAACTCCTGGTAGCAATGAAGAACCAACATAACTCAGGCCTGGTCAATACTACCCAGTTAGGTCAATGGTTGACATAAGCAGTCTTGCAACCTGTGACTGTGTCTTCACTTAAATTTGGCTCCCACCGACCTAAGTGCTCTGCTATGCCTATTTAATAACATCACCTTCCTGAGCAATGTAGAGTCACGGTCGATGTAGTTAGGTCGATGCAGTGAGGGTGTAAACACTGCATTATGTCAACTGCCTCCAGCAGCTGTCCCACAATACCCCAAACTAACTGCTCTGGTCACCATTGTGAACTCCACTGCCCAGGGATCAGGTGGTCAAGCCCCAAGAATTTTTTAATTTCCTTTTCCTAGTTCCCCGGCTTGACGAGCACACCTAGCTGCTCTTCATTTTTGAATGTAACTGCCCTTTTGACCATGCCAACTACATGCTCCAGACACACTCCTGCCTGGAGCAGACAGGAGATATTGGATCTCCTGGGCCCATGAAGGCACAGCTCTGAACCAGACGCAGAAACATGGACAGCTATGAGCAGATTGCTGAGGGGATGCAGGAGAAGAGCTACAACAGAGCCCAGCAGCAGTGTGGTGTGAAAGCCAAGGAGCTGCAACAGGCAAGACCAATAATCGATCCAGTGCCAAGCCACACACCTGCTGCTTTTACAAAGAGCTGCATGCCATACCTGGCAGAGACCTCACTACCACCCCCAAGGGCACCACAGAAACCTCCAAAGAGCCCACGTCACAGGCCCCTGCCGTGAACAGCGAGGAGGAGCATGGGGAACTGGCGACCAGGGAATCCAGCTCACAGTGAGCCAGGACCAGTTTTAGACTCCACCGCAGTTCAGCCAGTCCCAACAGGTGAGCATGGGCAAGCTTGATGCAAGGGAAAGAACCTCTGGTAAGTATGCAGTTTACTTTGAATTTACAGGGATGGAATCCCCAAAGTAGCAGGACACATCTTTTGATTTACTCTTTTTTATTTGTGCTAGAAGAGGTAGTGGAACAACCAGAGAAGTAGAGTTGCTATCTGCTTGTCATTTCCCTCCAGCGTTAGGGAATGGGGACCCATGCAGAGAAGTCTGTTTAAGTGAACCAGGATGTCCTGTGAATCCTCTGTAGAGCTCTCAGAGAAACTTTCATGGAGGTAGTCTGCAATCTTCTGCTGGAGGTTTCTGGGGAGGGCTGCCTTATTTCTTCCACTGAAGTGGGACATTTTCCATACTACTCAGTGATTACTTCACCAGGCACCATTTAGCCTAGCAGCATATGGGCCTGGGTAGCATCGGGATGCCAGCAGCAGCTGCGTTCTCTCTGACTCTGTTACCCTAAGGAGTGAGATAGCAGCTAAAACCAACAACCCCTGTGAAAAACGGTGCCAGTATTCAGTTTCATTGCCCTATACCAGTAGTATCATGCAACCAAGCCATTCCCTCCTCACTTCCCCAACCTCCAAAGGGCCATCCTCACCATGGCTGGTGCTGTGACTGGCACCGTGCTCAGTTAATCCCTATCAGAAGTGAGAATGTAGTGCTTACAGCATTTGGGGAGCACAGAGAGTGAGTTCAGCACCTTAAGTTTTGATTTCCATCATGAATACACTGACAGTGATACCACTGACTGTTGTACATGTAGCTGCTGCCATTGCAGCCTTCAGGGTCTCCTCCTTCACACCCATGGAATACTTGAGCGAGAGAAGGAGGAAAAAGAAAAGGACTCTGGGTGAGATCCTGCAAGCCTGTGCTACATCAGACAAGAAGCACAGGGCTTGTAGGATCACCCTTGCAGACACTGTGGAAAAGGACAGAGTGGAGAGGGGAAAGGCACAGGAAAAGGAGAGGGACGTGCAACAGGACATGCTTGCACTTCTCAGACCACAAACAGAGATGCTGCAGACCCTGGTGGACCTGCAGCCCACCCCTTGCTTGCCTCCTTCTGCAGCCCTTAGAGAACTCGATATCGGGACATCTCTATAGCCCCCCTCAACATTCCACATAACATCAGGGTCAGTGCACTACCCCTAACACTCCACCCAGGGGGACATTAAAGACAATCACAGCTTCACATACACTGACTAGTGAAAGCTACGGTTGATGTATGTGTTTCTGAAATGGAAATATCTATTCTTTCCCTTTCATAAGTTCTGTTCCCTTAATTTGTTAAGTTTGAAATGGTTGTTTTTAATTGCCTAGTTCATGTTACAGAATAAAATTCTATTTTTAGGAACAAAATTGATCTTTATTAGTTCACAACATATGCTGACCAGTGCTGAGCAGGTCAGATAGCAACGAATTTCATGTTACTGCATTGTGTCACACAACCCATAACATCATTCACAAACAATATTAATAAGTGCATTGACAATGTTATATTCTTGCATACACAGCAATCACTAAAAGAGTCACACTGGGCCACAAAAGAGCAAGGCCAGGTAGAGCACACTACAGCAACTCACACTATTTTGGCTTACTATTAAAATGGTCTTTCAAAGCCTCTCTGACCTGTATAGCTCTGTGTTGCTAATAGTATTCTAATAGCCCTTGTATCTGGCTGCTCAAATTCAGCAGACAGCTACTCCATCTCCACCCTGGCAGAAACTTTTCCTCCTTTGCATCACATATATTATGCAGGACACAGCAGGCAGCTAAAATCATTAGGATATTTTTCTCACTGAAGTCCAATTTTGTAAGTAAATACCACCAGCGACCCCTCAAACAACCAAAGGCACATTCAACTGTCATTCTGCACCTGCTGAGCCTGATGTTGAAGCAAGCACTCCTTGGTGCTGTCGAGGTGGCCAGTGTTTATGAGCATGAGAGCAAGGAGTAGGCTGGGTTGCCCAGGATCACTATTGGCATTTCAACATTCCCAATGGTGATCCTCCAGTTGGTAAAGAAAGTCCCTGCTTTCAACTTTCTGAACAGTCCTCTGATCTTTAAGATGCGTGTGTCATGCACTGTCCCTGATTACCCCACACTGATTTTGATAAAACATCCCCAGTGATCCACCAGTGTTTCCATAACCATAGAAAAGAAGCCCTTTCTGTTGAGGTACTCTGTGGCAAGGTGATCTGGTGCTAAAATAGGGATATGCGTGCCATCTGTTGCCCCACCGCAATTTGGGAACCCCACTGCTGCAAAACCATCCATTATGTTCTGCACATTGCCCAGAGTCACAGTCCTGCATAGCAGGAGGCAATTACTGGTCCTGCACAGTCCTATTCTCTGAATTGGTACTTCTCTCTTGGTGCCTTAGAGAACACCCAGGTACAGCAAGATTAAAATACACCTCTACCCCAATATAACGCTGTCCTTGGGAGCCAAAAAAATCTTACCGCATTATAAGTGAAACCACGTTATACCGAACTTGCTTTGATCCCTGGAGTGCTGCTTTACCACATTATATCTGAATTCGTGTTATATCGGGTCGCGTAATATCGAGGTAGAGGCATAGTTAAAACTATTTGCTGATAGTCTATTTCTGGCAACTGCAGTTTCACCTCAAGAATCATTCTCCTGAGAATTTAAGTGTCCATTATTCCCAGTCTTATAGGGTTTTGTCCTTTGAATGTTTCTACCATGTTACTTGGTTTTAGAAAACTGATTTCCAGTTTATCCTCTTGACTTTATTTCTGCCAACACTGGAAGAACAAGAAAATGAATGACTTGGGAGTTAAACATTATGGGCCGGAAATATCAGTCTCCCAGATTCACTTTGCCCTGCTTATGTAGAGCAAAGTGAACTCACAGCAGAGAGAATTACTCCTTGGAGAATTCCCGTAGGGGGAAATCACTGCCTGCATAAAGTTACCACCCAACACACACTGCCATTTCCCACACCACCTTTGTCCTCCACCTCCTGCACCAGAACTCCTCTGTCTGGCAGCAGGGTGTACTTGGGTCAGAGAAGCAGCTCAGCTCAGGTGGAGAATCAAGCTCTTTGTATCATTTTTAAGCAGCACACTTCTTTAAAAGAATTAAGTAGTGGTGTTTTCTTTTATTGTACAATAGAAAATAAAAAGGGACAATTCTCTAAAACACAAGTAAACCTCTGCTACTTTTATCTGTGAGTTCACAAAATTTGTATATGTCTCCTAAATAAAGATAAATGTAAACAAATGTTGCAAAGTTTGGAAAGAGTTCTGAAATGTCTGTGTCCCTCACGATTATATGAGCTATGCAGTTTTCTGTATGGGAAATCCAAGTGAGAGATGGAGTCAATATAAATTTCAGGCTTCAGAGAAACAGTCTCCTTAGAAGTCAGATGCTGGAGAGTTGAAGCAAGGAACTCCTGAATTTGAATCCCAGCTCTGCCAATGAGTTTCTTTGGACGGGTCACTTAAGCCAAAATATTTAAATTTGAGTGCTTAACTTTAGGCACCAAACTCCATTTTCAGGTGCCTAAATAGGAGGCCCAATTTTCAGATGTTCTGGACATCTGCAAGTGCACAGTCTTATAGAATCTGCAATTGTACAGCATTTCAGAAAAACCAGGCCTCTCATTCAGGCACTAAAGTGTGGAATTGGGTGCCTAAAGTTTGAAAATTTTGGTCTAAGCTTCTCCATATCTTGGGTTGCACCATCTGTAAATCAGAAGTAAACCATGTCTGCCTGCCCACACCCTCACAGAGACGTGAGAATTAATACTGGTACAGTACATTAAAAAGTTGTAAAGTAAAACACTAAGTAACAGCTATATTTAGTTTTATGAAGAAGACTCAATTTTTAAACTAACTGATGTGACCTGCCTGATTCTTGCAGCAAAGTTTGACTAATCCCAATGAGTCCCAGTCCAGCATACAGTCAGATTCCAAAGACCATCTAACCAAACATTTTTTCTCACACTCATCTCTCAACTTGTGAGAAGTCTCTGTGCAAAAAATGAGTTGACATTTATTAATCAGGATTTCTGAGAATACAGACCTATTATAGAAAGTTAAATAGGTTTTTTAAAAGCGTTTATGACTAATAAATGTTCTTTCCTCATTCAAAAAGATTCCCAATCTAACAACAAGAGGACCATGAAAATATTTGGATAGTTTTTGGAAACATCTTGAACAGCTTCATTACTCCAGATCCACTTTGATATTTAATTTTTTTTTAAATGAATATTTCAAAATCTGTCTGGTTAAGGCAGTTGATTATCAAAATCCCAAATCCATGCTCTGTCATCACTTATTAATGACAACTTTTCAAGACATGCGACTACTGTTTTGTTGAAACAGCTAAGTGATTTTGTTTTACAAACAAAATTACTCAAAATCTTCTATTAATGAACAACAATATTACCTTATTACCTACCAGTCATGCTATACAATTTCGAGCAAGCAAATAGTCTGAAAACACTAATGGGGTAGGATGTTCTACTAATTTTCTAACTAAAAAAGCATCAGAAGTTTTCTATTTTTGATAAAATATGGGAACTAACATGGCTGGACATAATAGATTGTTAGGAAATCATCCATTTTACCCGTGTTAGATATTTCTAGGACACCTATCACGGATATCTAAGCATCATACTAAGAATCTAATGAACATATAAAGCTAATCTGAAATGAATGTCACCACTTTGGTCACCTTCTATGTCACTGCAACCATTTAAAATATGTAAAGTCCTTTCAGACACCAGTCTAACTTTAATTATATGTACTGAGCTTAGGTACCACCATGCCTTTGATTTTCCTTTCCAAGAATTCTAGCAAAACAGGTTACTGTGGAGTAGAAATTTCAACATGCAAAAATTCTGATACTAAATGGCTCCTTTGAGTCCCAGGAAATAGCAGTAGTATCTTCTGTACGGGAATAACATTGCAAAGTTTGTAAGTGTTGTCCAAATAAGTCTTTCCTTAACCAACCAACCTGATCATGTAGAACAAGGTTTTCTATTATGGGTCCCAGACACAGAGCCTCTGTGTCAACAAGGACAATTTTCACTGAATTCAATGGGATAGGTGCCCACTTCCACCAGGGCTTAACTGGGTCCTAGTTGTCAGAATTTTGCATAGATATTACAGTTATGGTTAGATGAGTAGTATTGGAAAGAAATTTGGGCAATAACAGAGATTTCTTTTGTTGTTGTTTTAAGTGAAACAATTACTGATTTAGACAGAAAGAATTGTAGGTTAGAATTCAGAACAGTTGGTATGTAAAACCCCATCAGGATGTTTTTCCCCAGACGCAAAATATATCGATTGTTTCTAATAAAAACTTTTGCATTATGGTAATTGAAATGGAAAGATCTAAAGATGGAATGGAGCCCCCAAAGTTCAGCTCTGAATTTTGAATTCCCCCCAAAGTCTGTAGGTGTTGAGATCCCAGGATTTGGTTCACGCCTACCTCTAGAAGAGACCTAATAGATTATACAGTTCACACTTCCGCAAGGCAGGGTATAGAGGACATATCTGGGAAGTAACAACAAGTACTGCAATAAATTCAGCCAAAATCAACAGAGTTAAGCCCATTAACGCAAGGCACACAATGTGGTAGATATTGACTACATATGTAGGAAGACACAACAGTACATACCAACCCAAAAAGTGAATGTTCTAGGCAGGCTTTGCCAAATGCCGAGAAGCAGAGCAACACATTTCTTTTTGTATGGATTCTAATATTTGGGACTTCTCTTTTCCCAGCAAAAAGATCTAAGCTTCTAGTAGTTTACAAAGTTTTAACATCCCTTCCAGAAATTGGTAAGTATATAAACACAGATATCTGTCTTTGATAATTTGTTCATAATTTGGGTTTGTTTTTACATTATAATTGCTGCATATGCTTCAAAAAGTGCTACACTCTCTTTCATGATGATCCCAGTCATAAAAATCCCAGTGCAGCCATCTCATTTGTTTCAGCAATATACCCCACAATAGTTTATGCTAAGGATTTTAATGTGACTAGTAGATTAGAGCTGAGCTGTATTCCATCTGAACTTCTGTTTATCTTTCTGGTACTACAGTAATTACCTTTGACAAACAGCAGACACATATTAATTAACAAAAATGACCAGGCTTTATCTATGAAGTTCATTTTTCACATGTATCTGAAGTTCAGCTTCTGTTTAAAGAGTGATTTAATGCCAAATTCTAGCAGTGAATGATCAGCAAAGATCCATAGCCCACAAGAGAACCAGCATGTGGCTTTAAAGCCATATCCACATACCAAGGAGAGGAAGGATGGCCTTGGTATTCTCTCTGTGGGAGGAGACTCAAGAGATCACTTCAAACATAAAAGGTACAAGAGCCATTGGACAATTCCGAGGAAAGGGAAGTAGAGACCTAAAAAGGAAGGTGATTATAAAGACACCATAGGGAGAACATCAAAAATTCTGAATATATATCCAAACTTCCCTGAGACAACCACAAGGTTTTTTGAGGTCCACCCATCTCTAACCACACAGGGAAAGTTACTACTTCTCTACACAGCAGCACATTTAGCCAGGGTTGACAACTTCCTGGGAAAAAGTAGCATAGGACAGCGTGCTGGTAAATAACAGTTTAAACCCGGTTTAAATCAGGAAACTGGGGGAAATTATTGCATTAGTGTCCAGCAAATTAAGCAACCAACTTGAATGCTTGAATGCTGCACAGCCAGATGGACCTGGACTGGTTGTCTGCAACTCTGCATGCTTCTTAATGCTTCAAGCCTGCAAATCTGCATTACTGACATTCTCACATAATCAATTTTTTTTTTACTTTTGTGTATATAATATTGAAAAACTGAAATGTGAGTCATGATATGAACCAAAATGTGTACATTCAGTATTGTAGTTACATATATGAGTATTACCCCCACCACAATTTTACTTATCTGTACAAGTGCAAATTAATCTACAGATCTACTGCTTTACATAACCACAATTTGAATATATATCTAAAGCTAAGTGTAAATGTGGTGTGCACTAATGAAACAGTTTTTAAAACAGAAAATGCCTTAAACTGAGAGTAACTAGTTTTTCCCTGGGTGGTAAAAACCACCTCTGGTAAGTACCATGCCAGACCTGCATTTAGTAGCCCTTGCTGGAACAGCAAAGGGGGGGAAACTGATTAGGTGAAGTATTTGTTAACGATGTTTCAGCTACTATAACATTTTTGTGTTTACTGGGGGGGAGGGGGTTGGAGAGGGAGGGCGGGCACAGAGAGCATTCACTGACATTCCTTAGCATTTGGATTGCTCTTCCTAAGTGCTGATTGCACTACAAATGTCTAAGTTAGATAGCTCATTCAATGCCAACTTCTCCCACTTCCACTATTATATCTCCAAAAATATTCCTCTCTTGTGCTGGAAAAGTATATCAGTGACTGCTTCTGCTTTGGAATCAGGAAGGTGTTTTGTTGCCAAAGACAAGTAGATGTGACAGGGTCATTATTTAGCATTCAGTGATTTGAAAGAAAAAAAAACAGACTCTGAGACTCTTTGTATTTAAAAGGAGGGGACCAGTCAAAAGCTGCAGCAGACGCCGCTTAGTTTAACATAAAATAACGGCATCAATTGTACAAGATGCATGTCTGCAAGACCTTAGTTGTTGCTATCCATTTGGTTTTTAAAAACTATCATATGACTGTGGCCACTAAAGCCAGAGTCATCGGCCAAGCTTTGCATGCATAGCAGCTATGAGGGTTTCCTTCATCAGCTACCTTAAAGAAATGCATTGATTTACTTCACACAAGAAAAATCAGACTCAAAGAATTCTAACGTGGCTTTAAAATCATATGAACACACAAAGAAAAACAAAACCAATGGATTTTGGACATTTAAAGGGATATTGTTCATATCCTGCAATTTTTGCATGCACAAAATTCTTATCAACTAGGAGTTTTACTTTCGTACATTCAGTCAAAATATATTCCGTCAGGTCAGCCAATGAGACTCTTTTGATAGTTATGGGCATAATTCAAGAAGTACTATAGGCTGCTACTCTGAAACCTATAGGAAAACTAATTTCAGTCTAATTTACCTACCTTGGGTCTGATCTGGTACGGCAATTCCTGTTACCTATTTCAGTTAGAACAAATAAAACTCACTGTTTAAAATATTGAAGTGAAAAGTGAGAGGAAAAATTACTAGGACTAAAACCTCTCCAACGCATCATCAAGGATCTACAACCTATCCTGAAGGACGACCCATCACTCTCACAGATCTTGGGAGACAGGCCAGTCCTTGCTTACAGACAGCCCCTCAACCTGAAGCAAATACTCACCAGCAACCACATACTACACAACAAAACCACTAACCCAGGAACCTATCCTTGCAACAAAGCCCGTTGCCAACTGTGTCCACATATCTATTCAGGGGACACCATCATAGGGCCTAATCACATCAGCCACACTATCAGAGGCTCGTTCACCTGCACATCTACCAATGTGATATATGCCATCATGTGCCAGCAATGCCCCTCTGCCATGTACATTGGTCAAACTGGACAGTCTCTACGTAAAAGAATAAATGGACACAAATCAGATGTCAAGAATTATAACATTCATAAACCAGTCGGAGAACACTTCAATCTCTCTGGTCACTCGATTACAGACCTAAAAATCGCAATATTACAACAAAAAGACTTCGAAAACAGACTCCAATGAGAGACTGCTGAATTGGAATTAATTTGCAAACTAGATACAATTAACTTAGGCTTGAATAGAGACTGGGAATGGATGTGTCATTACACAAAGTAAAACTATTTCCCCATGTTTATTCCTCCCCGCACCCCAACTGTTCCTCAGACGTTCTTGTCAACGGCTGGAAATGGCCCACCTTGATTATCACTACAAAAGGTTTTCTTCTCCCCTCCTCCCCCCGCTCTCCTGCTGGTAATAGCTCATCTTAAGTGATCACTCTCCTTACAGTGTGTATGATAACACCCATTGTTTCATGTTCTCTGTGTATATAAATCTCCCCACTGTATTTTCCACTGGATGCATCCGATGAAGTGAGCTGTAGCTCACGAAAGCTTATGCTCAAATAAATTTGTTAGTCTCTAAGGTGCCACAAGTACTCCTTTTCTTTTTGCGAATACAGACTAACACGGCTGCTACTCTGAAACCTAGGACTATTCACTGTCGACAGGAAAAAATATTCAAAAAAATATTGTTCCAAACTCTGTATTACTCATTACATCTGTGTTATAACTATTGGTATCATTATCAGATGAAATACTAACCCGACAAGAAAAAACAGAAATTATGCTACTTAAAAAAAAAAACCACCCAAAAACAGTAAGTTAATTTGGCCTGAGCTTCAGAAAACCAGTTCACCTGAAATCAAGTTCCACCAATTTTATGCATTTCTAATGATGGTACCAAAATGCCAGTGCAGTTGAGAGAACATTAAAACTTCAGTTTGCTCTCATCGCTAACAGATTTTCCATAATAAAGTTCCATGAGTTAATTTCTCATTCAGAAAAAAAGGGAGATCAGTGGTAATCTGTAAAGTGACACTCTCGCTGAAGTAAGCGTATTCAGTGTTGCCTCCTGACCTCGATATTAGTTTGGGGTTGTGCATCAAATTATTAGCATTTACTAGTATTAAACATAGTTTTTCTTACCATTTACAAACTTAACCACCACACTGGGTCACCAAGATTTGCTTTTTGTCTTTCAAAACATTTCCTATACACAAACTGTAATTCTTTATTATAGGAAAGTGGAATAATTACACCCTTTTATGCCATATTAACATTTTGGCACAATCTTCAGTTAGTAGACATTTTCAGAGGTGTACTCAAAGAACATTTATAGATTCCTGAGGGTGGTGTCTTGTCATTTTCATTTTGGAGAAGAGGGGAAAAAAAAGAGATATATCAAACACATTCCTCAAATTAAAATTACAGCAGGGCTTTAAGTAGGACACCAAGCCTGAAACACGCCCACCCCAAGCATCAAACTGTAAAGAAATTCAGATTCAAATTCCAATATTGACAGGTTTCAGAGTAGCAGCCATGTTAGTCTGTATCCGCAAAAAGAAAAGGAGTATTTGTGGCACCTTAGAGACTAGTCTCTAGTACTCCTTTTCACAAGTACTTAGTACACAAGTACTCCTTTTCTAGTTCCAATATTGTAACTCTAAACTTGCCTGCTATACTAAACTGAATAATACCACTCCACAGCCTTAGGGAAGTTTAGAGTTGGATTAAGATATTAGTTAAATCTTACAGTTTGGGTCTCTAATTAAAAACATTTATTACCATAATTAAAAAATATTTTACTCTACTTTTGCAAACAAAATAGGCAGTCTGACCTAGTGGACAGAGCCCTGGACTGGGAGTTTTCTTCCCTGTTCTGCCACAGGCTTTGCTTGTGACTTTGGGCAAGTCATTTCACTTCTCTGTGCTTCAGTTTCCCTAACTGTAAAATGCAGTTAAATTTACTCCTTTGTAAAGTTCTTTGAGATCTGCTGATGAGGTGCTATATAACAGCCAAGTATTATCACTATTAAAATTTGGCTAATGAATAGGTAATGGGATATACAGCCTACCCAAGACAGTAGGGGTGACTAAAGTAGGGGTGACTAAAGACCAAGACTGTGTGATATCAGTTTCAAGTCTGCAGACTGCGAGATCTCCAGACTGTCTTTCTTAAATGTTTAGAAAATGCCTCACAAATTTGTGGATGCTACTGCAAATAAGTCAGTCCAGCTCCTCAGGGATATGTGTCTATATAAAAAAAAATGCTATCAACACTCTGGACACAAATTAGCACCCTTGTTAAGGGAGAGTGACCACAATGCAAAATACCATGTGACCTGCCCCATGCCAACACTTCCCAGCAAATGCTGTTTACGTTTTAATTGCATTAAATTACTGCAGCCTCAGTATAATACTAGCGTTCCAGACAGAAAACAAAAAGAGGTTTGTTGGCACAAAAAAAGATGCATATGAAACCACCACTGGTTTGCAAGTCCAGGTCAAACTCAAGCCAAGGTTAATTCTGCGCTGAATGTTCATACAACTCTAAAAGGGGAGCATCCGGTCATTCTATAAGCCTGGAGTACTTGCAAGCTAATTCTCACTTTGTTTGCAAGGAATCATAGCCAGAGTTCTAACAGTGATCCTACGGGTTCCGTTTCAGCACCACTCTACTTCGTCATGCTCTTCAATTAAGTAAATACTAATAATGACAGAGTCCAAACTCATAAACAAGGAAAGATGGCTGTTTTGTAAAGTGGTATAGAGGCAGACACACTTAATTATTTCTGTTAAGTGGCTCATACCCAGACTCTGTCACCATCTGGAAGTTTGCTTGGCTTTTGTTTATATCTCTAGCACTGATGGATGAACACAAGCTCCCAAATTATATTAATACAAAGAGACAAAACAATTTCTGTCTTCACCTGAACAAGAGCTCTGTGTAAGCACAAAACTTTGTCTCTCTCCCCAATAGAAGCTGGTCCAATAAAAGGTATGACCTCAGCCACCTTGTCTCTCTAATGTCCTGGGACCGACATGGCTGCAACAACACTGCATAATCCATGTTGTCTCATTTAAAGTGAAACCTGGCTTCAGATGCACGGATTTATTTTCCTGTTCCTGTCAGAGAAAACAGCTTTGTCAACAAGATCCTTTGTTCCTATGTTGTAAGAGAATAAATCAGATGAAAATGTGCATGACTATTTAATCCATATTCTTCTGCCCAAGAAATATTAACCACTCACTGACACAAGCATTTCTACAGAGAAAGAGAACACTGCGAGTCAATATCAAACAAAGCAAGTTCAGCCTGGCTCACAAGCGATCAGTTAGATAATACTTCTTCCACTTACTTGTACATGCTGATTTTCCAATTCAAAGTATTGGGGCTAGCATAAACAGTGATTCACTGTTATGCATTCCAGCTCTAAAGTTGTAAAGACCCAATTTTATTTTTTTCAATCAACATCTTTCCTACTTTGGAGGTGCACAAGTGAGTCTGCATCCACAAAGAACTCTTAACTAGTGTAAAATGTATTTCACATTAATCAAACCCCTTCCAGTTGTTTTGAATATATCATTTTGAATACATCATTTCCATGCAAATCCCTTCACTTCTTCACCAAGATGAAATGCAGATGTTTTGATTATCATAAATATTCCTTGAATGCAAAAAATTGGCCTGGTTACCTTTTCTTAAACTAAAATGGAAATATGTTGATTGGCTTCATGTAAACACAACAGTATTCAGTGTAATCTGATTTATATTAGAAGTTAATGTATTAAAGGGGAGAGAATAGGCAATGTACTCATTGATGACGACTTTGGATCCAGTCCTCCAGTCTTTACTCAGGCCTGTCAGGCACTGCCTTCAAGACTGCAGGATCAATCCCATATTTATGGAGAAAATATACACTGTTCAACTTCTATTGTTCAAGCTCTTTAAATATTAAGTGTAGACCAGGCCTTAGATTATTCTCAGTTTGAAATAACTAAGGCACTCAGGAGTCTGAAAAATCTCCCCCCTCTGAGTACAGTATTGTAGCTATATTGACCAAACCACAAGTGTAAGTGTAGACTTAGCTAGCTGGACAGAAGAATGCTTCCACTGCCCTATTATCGCTTTGGGAGGTGTTGTAGGCTCCATCTACACTATGTGTTATGCCGGCATAGCTTCAGCACCGTAGCAATGCCACGATAGTCCCATAGTACAGCCATGCCTAAGTGTTATATCTAAGGGCACATCTTCACTAGCAACGTTAAAGAGCTGCCACAGCAGCGCTTCAACATGGCTTGTGCAGTCGTGTAGCTCTCCCAGCGCTATAAGAAAAAAAAAAAACACCTCCACGAGGTGGAGCTCCCAGCGCTAGTGCACTGTTTACACTAGCACTTTACAGCACTGAAACTTGCAGCACTCAGGGGGGTGTTTTTTCACACCCAGGAGCAAGTAAGTTGCAGCACTGTGAAGTGCCAGTGTAGACAAGCCCCAAGTGTATGACTCTTTGGCATTAGGCAAAAAGGTGAAGGCCTTTTCTAACATGCCTGTAAACCTAGCTGTTACTATTTATCAGTTGATATGCAGAAAACCAAAAAATATTATTTTTTTTAAGTTGTATAATCCTCTTTACCACATTTTGAGAAAGCACCAAATTTAAAAAGATCAGTTTATTAAACTAACATTTGTACTAAAAAAAAAAAAAAAAAATCAAACATTCTTCAAATAGGGTTAATATATTTTTGGATAATTAAACAGCAACCGAAACGCACAATTCTTAAAGATGACTAATTAATATAAAGCAAATTTTACATGCCCAGAAGGCAGCCACTCTAATTGCATGGTTCCCTTTTTCATGATTTATTGCTGACAGTTCTGCAACTTCTCTATGACATATATACACGCACTATAGCAATGTTAACATTTTCACATGACATGGTTCTTCTGCACTTGACTAATTCTGCACAAAGCAACAGTAGGGTGGCTTAGCTCAGCACAACAGAAAGAGAATCAAAGGTCATATTTGTTATCCTAACTGGTGAGGGCCCAAGAAATATTTTCAAAGATATTGAACTCTAAGGGAAAAGCTGGCTTGTCCAGTAGGAAGAATGCTAGAACGAGGACGAACCAGAGCTATAGCAGCTGACCAGATCTCACTGGGGTCATTTTATACCATCAGGCATGCTAGCTTCCCTCTGTACACACACTAGGTACAACATTCTGCAGGTGTGCAAGGGTCTGGAGAAGGGGAAATAAATCTCAGTAATTTTCCTTTCGCTTCGATGGTAGTCGTACACCTAAATCTCTTAAGTCAGCTTTGAAAATCAACCTTCAATATTTAGTAATGCTCCAGCAACACCCAGTCATGGCTCGAACAGACTATGGCAACCACATTAAATGTTCACCTATTAGGGTTACAAGTAGTTCCTAAACTGAGAGATTAGAGAAAACAATATTTTTCTATTTCTCTCCTCTCCCCCTGCCCCGGTTGCCTACTTTGTGCATGACAGCACTTTTGAACAACATCAGCTTCACTGTTTCCCCTGCAAAGTCAAGTCAAATTCCTTTATCGTTTGTGTGGTTCTTAAATCAAGCATCAGGGGAGAGAATGCAAAAATTGAATATATGTTCGGATTATCTTGGGCATGGTAGGTAGAATAGAAAAGCAAATTCTGTTCTACTTAAAATTGAAGACTTAGGGACTGGCTGAAACTCAGTGATCTATACTTGAATTTACATGTTCATACTCTAGAATGAATATACTAAACGGTACCAAATTTGAAAATAGATACAGTAGTCTGTCCTTTTAGTTTCTTTAGAGAAGAAGCATGTGACCCATCACTTTAATATACCCAATCCACTACGAGGTCAATGCTGCATCCCATCTGCAGTAAGGGGTTGATTTTACTGTATGAGATGAGACAGGAGACCTGGGGGCCTGCATTTCTGTTTAATATATTTTAAATGGTCAATTAAATTATCAGTTGGTTTTGATTTGTCCAGGGAATGGATTACTAATGAAGTTGATACAAGTTTTGGGGTCTGAAGAATCATACAGAAGATATTAATTAAGTTTTCACTAAATTGTTTGTGTCTGTCAACCAGAGCAATCTACAAAAACCAAGAGAACATGAAGATCCTGTCTGTGTGTTCATATTAACACCATGTGTAACCATGGGTACTACAGAGGTGTAAATGAAATATAACATTTTCTTAATGAACTTCAAATTTCCTACATTAATAAACAGTCAGGATAGCATTGCAATGGAACACAGTGTGTGAGCATCCAGTATTTAAATAGAGTTTCATCTGAATTTTGAGACCAAATTTTAACAAAAATAAATAAATACTCTCACATACACACTAAACACATTTTAAAAGATTCCTGGTGAAAAATGCCTTTCCGCCCCGCTTAAAGAAAACATTTTTGACTATGGGTGGGAAAAAAAGATATTTCTCAACACTTACATTCTGAAATCTTTAAACATAATTATTCTCAATGGTATCTTGCATGCAGTTTCATCTCTCTCTGATCCAGTGTTCAGAGAAACACCTTTAATCTCATGTCATACAACTAAATCCCACATCCTCATGGGATTTAGGTGCCTAAATACTTTTGATGATCTGGGTCTTATCCACTTCGATGAAAAACCAGAAATGTTCCATCCAACATGGCCCTATTACAGGAGGCACCAGCAAAAAAAAAAAAAAATAGAAAAGAGGTAGAAGGCCTCACGCACTAGCCTTCTACTGTCTTGAGCCTGAGCATGGCTGAGCAGTCAAGGCAATGAACTGAGGCAACCATTTTTCACATAATTAATAGAAAAATAACTCTGCAGCGGATAGAAGAGGAGAAAAGTGGACTGATCCAGCTTGCAGTTCCAATATACTTTCTGACTTGAATACAAAATATTTTCTGACCATCTGGAGCTAGACCAGGCATTGGGCCAAAATTTTGTAATTCCTTCTCAAAGTAAAATGACAGATCAGTAACTGCCACATTGCTAATGCATAGCCAGAAGGGAGCACCTCATATCCTATCCAGCACTCCCTGGAGTTTTACAGATGCAGTAAAACCAAAGTGTTTCCAAATAAATCTGTCCTATCCTCAATGCTAAAACGGAACAGTGATAATGTCACCTTTGAGCAAAGCCAATCGTAGTCACATATGAGACAGGATGTTAATAGGTTTGTCCATATTTCATTTACAAGATACTGTAGATTCTTAAATGATGACAGGTTCACAAAGCCAACAGCCTCAAAATTTGAGTAATGCTTGTCTGGTGCCCCGAAGGAAGCACTTATCACTGCCATACAGACAACGCCTGAGAATAGGAACAGCATTTCTAACTCTCCAATGGTACATAATATCTGATTCCAAGTCTGACAGAGAGGAAGATATGAAATCTTAAAATTATCACTGGTCCATCTGTTTAGGAGGGGGTTCTTTGGCACTTGTCCAACAAATCATCTACAGCTTGTCATGGATCTTGTACTATTGTAATTATCAATCCCTAACACAACAGATCAAAAGTGCCCCAAAAACACCATATTTATCAGAAATGGTGCTATGCTCTCTATTCTCAGACTGCTCCCTCCCTTCATCTTGCTTCTGCTTACACTTTCTCTCTCTTACCCGTCCATATTCTACCTCTCCTATCTTTTCTATTTCCGTTTGCAGAGCAGATAAGTTACCAGTAACCCCGTTCGCTTTGTCTCCTCATAACCAATATGACACTTTAAAGTATATCACATTTAATAAGCTATGTCCCAAACAACCTACTGGCTGGATAAGGGACATGAAGTTAGCTCAGACAGATATTTAAAACAATAGCACTGCCAACAGAAAGACTGTGCAATAGTTAGCAAATTGGAGAAACTGAAACTGTCATACCACAGCTTGCTCAAGATCTAGGGTATTCCTTTTACTGAATGAGCAAGAAATATAAAGAGGAAATAAAACTACTGATGTGTAACTTCAGTGTTTATATGTTTATATATAAACATTGTCCTTGAAGGCCAATCCAACAACTCCCAGCGACATCTTGATGCAGGCTATTCAGACAACACTGAAAATCAAAATGTAGTCATCTTTAAATGGTAAACAGATTTTTGTTACAGAAGTTTCTCAATGACCTGGCTCACTCCTACATCTTGTGTTATTAGCCAGAACTAGACAATCACTGCTGTGAAAAAGATCAGAGATCCCTTTAGTTATGTTACCCACACAGCTCCTTGCAGTAGGGCTGCATAACTTGCACAAACATAACCATTTCCTAGCCATTGTGCAAAGCAGTTTAACAGATCTGGATGCTCCTGCTAAGATCATCTAGGGGAAAAGGAAATATAACTGATAAAATGTTGCCCATATAAAAGCTTGTAAAAACACTAAGAAAATCATGTAGCTACACCATTTCTCTCTATTTCAACACTGCCAGAAAGCACAGCCATTGTCACAGATCTGCATAGCAGCCACTGCCACCTGTAACGTATCTCCACGTGATTAATGGATTTTAAATGAGTTACAGTGCATGTTCTATGTCTAAATAAGTCTCAGACAGACAGACAGAACCAAGACATGCATCTTCTGTTTGGTTATTATGATAAGCACCAATGAACTGGCCAAGTCAGCAAAAATATAACCCTGTTAGAACAGTTTATGGAATAGCAAAAAAAATCCCCAGCCATATGCTCAATAGAGCCTAATTAAACAAGTAAATTACACCACAGGCACAGGGTATGAGAAACTAACATCAAATCTGTTAAATTAAAGCCCAGGCAGAGTATTTATTTAACAATTTGGGTCATTTCCCCACCTTTATTTTGGACCAAGTTCCGTGGGAGTTTTGCACCATTAAGTACTACAGAATTTGACCCTTTGTTTCTTTTTACCTAACACCTGAAATATCATGCAACTTATGGTACACCAGCAGCATTCCAGGTGTTCCACATGAAATCACATTAGAAGAATCAAATTCTTAGACTTTCATTAATCAAAGCTGGAACATACTGTACAGTGACAAAATCTGAATCAACCATGAGCTCCTTGCCTATTAACAGGATTTATTATCCTAATGTAATAATAATGGCACTGAGAGTGTCTTATTGAATTCTTATTATAGTGGCGCTGTTTGTGCGGCTCTAGGTTCTTCTAAGGTTTCTTATAACTCCAGCCATAAGAATTTGCAACAGACTAAAGGATGGCATTAACAATGTCAGTTTGGGAGAGAATGTTTTTATACTAAAAATTTGGCCCTAAATTCAGGTTGATAAAAACGACAAAAAGACTTTGCTCTTATATATTGTTTAACAGACCAGTTTTGTGTGGCTCTATCAAGTTTAAAAAAAAAAAAAAAACATTGAGACCCAAGTACATACGCATCAGGCACCCATGCTGGTTCTAAAGTAACAATTACAGTCAGATATATAATACTTTTTTAAAAAAATAAAAGCATATTCCATTCCTTTGAAAACATATCTGCATTTTCAGCATTCAAAATATGAAGTAAATAATATGCATTTTGAACATTTCCTTCTCTAACTTCCACCAGAATTACTTTTTGAATAGCAGTTAAAAAGCAAAAGCAAACACATTTAAACACACAAATCACAGTTAAAATATTTTTGGATTAACCTTAAACTGGAAATTAAAATTGGAAATTCATAGCTGAGGCTCACACTCTTTCTTAGCTCACCATTTATTTGCACCTTAAGGACACTGCACACAACAATCCTACATCAGGGAGGGCCTCAGCACAAACTGATTTGATATTCTGTGTAAACTGCAGTACCTCAGGCAGCTGCATACAGCAAAGTGAGTTATGGATTTAATACCAGCCCGAATTATGAGTTTACTGGATTTTGATGGGGTGTTGATTTTAACCTAGCTATACTGAGTCTGCATATCTGTAACAGCTCTCCAGGATGGGTGAGGTAATATCTGTTATTGGAACAACTTCTGCTGGCGAGAAAGACAAGCTTTCGAGCTGACAGCTCACCCACCTTGCTCTCTAATATCCTGGGATCAACACAGCTATAACAACACTGCATACAGGTCTCAGGAGTCAGAGACCACTATTTCCCCATGAGCTTTTTTTAAAATGTCCATGACTTTTGACATTTTGTGGACTTGTGCGTGCCAGTGAGTGGGTGGATAGGAAGGTGAATGAACAGGTAAATAGTTGAACAACATTTATGGAGCATTTGCACAAAAAAGCTGATAAAGATCAGCGAACACGCTGCAGGGGGACATACCCAACCAGGCCAGTGGATACAATGAACTGAGGATCCACAAGCATGAAAGGCACAATCCTATTTTCTTTGAGGTTACAAAACAAAGCAACAATACCACCTCCTACTGGAGTCACTAAGATCAGGATCAAGTCCTAGAAGACAAAGGCAGTATTAAACTAAACCAGGTATAGCACAAGAGTGGTTAGTAATAAGGCAGTCTAAGCGTATGTCTACACTACGAAATTAGGTCGAATTTACAGAAGTCAATTTTTTAGGAATCGATTTTATACAGTCGATTGTGTGTGTCCCCACTAAGTGCATTACGTCAGCGGAGTGCGTCCACAGTACCATGGCTAGCGTCGACTTTCGGAGCGTTGCACTATGGGTAGCTATCCCACAGTTCCTGCAGTCTCCGCCACCCCTTGGAATTCTGGGTTAAGCTCCCAATGCCTGATGGGGTAAAAACATTGTCACGGCTGGTTTTGGGTATGTCGTCAGTTGCCCCTCCCTCCGTGAAAGGAACGGCAGACAATCGTTTTGCGCCTTTTTTCCATGCGGATGCCATACTGCTTTCAGCAGACAGTGCAGTAGGACTGCTAACTGTCGTCATCGAACCACCGCTTCCGCTGCAACTCTGCTCTCCTGCTCTTGTCTCGATAGCGAATTTCTCCATGTTGGCTGTCATTGGCTCCCGCTTCCACTGCAACTCTGCTCTCATGAATCCACCTCGCAGATCCTCTCGTCGTTCTCTATAAATATCTATTCTCGAGGCATCCGTCATCAGCCACCACTTCCGCTGCAACTCTGCTCTCCTGCTGACGCCATACCACACAAGCATGGAGCCCACTCAGATCGCTGCGGCAGTTATGAGCATTGTATACACCTTGCACATTATCCTGCAGTATGTTCAGAACCAGAACCTGCAAAAGCAGGCGAGGAGGTGACGGCAGCGTGGTGACAAAAGCGATGAGGACATTGACACAGACTTCTCTCAAAGTACAGGCCCCAGCCTGTGGCAACGGGGAAGGCTCATGCCGTGGAACGCCGATTCTGGGCCCAGGAAACTAACACAGACTGGTGGGACCGCATAGTGTTGCAGGTCTGAGTTGATTCCCAGTGGCTGTGAAACTTCACGTGCGTAAGGGCACTTTCATGGAACTTTGTGACTTGCTTTCCCCTGCCCTGAAGTGCAGGAATACCAAGATGAGAGCAGCCCTCACAGTTCACAAGCGAGTGGCAATAGCCTTCTGGAAGCTTGCAACACCAGCTACTGGTCAATCAGGAATCAGTTGGGAGTGGGCAAATCTACTGTGGGGGCTGCTGTGATTCAAGTAGCCAATGCAACCACTGAGCTGCTGCTATCAAGGGTAGTGACTCTGGGAAATGTGCAGGTCATAGTGGATGGCTTTGCTGCAATGGGATTCCCTAACTGCGGTGGGGCTATAGACGGATGCATATCCCTATCTTGGGACCGGACCACCTTGGCAGCCAGTACATAAACTGAAAGGAGTACTTTTCAATGGTGCTGCAAGCACTGGTGGATCACGCGGGACGTTTCACCAACATCAAAGTGGGATGGCCGGGAAAGGTACATGACGCTTGCATTTTCAGGAACTCTGGTCTGTTTGAACAGGTGCAGGAAGGGATTTACTTTCCAGACCAGAAAATAACCGTTGGGGATGTTGAAATGCCTATAGTTATCCCTGGGGACCCAGCCTACCCATTAATGCCCTGGCTCATGAAGCCATACACAGGCACCCTGGACAGTAGTCAGGAGCTGTTCAACTACAGGCTGAGCAAGTGCAGAATGGTGGTAGAATGTGCATTTGGACGTTTAAAAGCGCGCTGGTGCAGTTTACTGACTCGGTTAGACCTCAGCGAAATCAATATTCCCATTGTTATTACTGCTTGCAGTGTGCTCCACAATATCTGTGAGAGTAAGGGGGAGATGTTTATGGCAGGGTAGGAGGTTGAGGCAAATCGTCTGGCCGCTGATTACGCGCAGCCAGACACCAGGGTGGTTACAAGAGCACAGTAGGGCGCACTGCGCATCAGAGAAGCTTTGAAAACCAGTTTCATGACTGGCTAGGCTACGGTGTGACAGTTCTGTTTGTTTCTCCTTGTTGAAAACCTGCACCCTTGGTTCACTCTACTTCCCTGATAGCCAACCGACCTCCCCCCTTCAATCACCGCTTGCAAAGGCAATAAAGTCATTGTTGTTTCAAATTCATGCATTCTTTATTAATTCGTCACACAAATAGGGGGATAACTGCCAAGGTAGCCTGAGAGGGGTGGGGAAGGAGGGAAGCACCGGGTGAGGTGGTAGAGGAAGGGAGAAGGGAAGGATAAGGCCACATTGCACTTCAAAACTTATTGAATGCCAGCCTTCTGTTGCTTGGGCAGTCCTCTGGGGTGGAGTGGTTGGGTGCCCGAAGCGTCCCGTCCCGTCCACCCCGTGTTCTTGGGCATCTGGGTGAGGAGGTTATGGAACTTGGGAAGGAGGGCGGTTGGTTACACAGGGGCTGCAGCGGCAGTCTGTGCTCCTGCTGCCTTTCCTGCAGCTCAACCATACGCTGGAGCATATCAGTTTGATCCTCCAGTAGCCTCATCATTGCATCCTGCCTCCTCTCATCACGCTGCCGCCACCTATCGTCTTGATCCAGCCACCTCTCCTCTTGCTCCCGCCACCTCTCCTCTCACCTGTCCTCACGTTCATTTTGTGCTTTCTTGGACTCTGACATTGTTTGCCTCCACATATTCTGCTGAGCTCTTTCAGTGCGGGAGGACTGCATGAGCTCAGAGAACATTTCATCGCAAGTGCATTTTTTTCGCCTTCTTATCTGCACTAGCCTCTGGGATGGAGATGATAGGGGGAGCGTTGAAACATTTGCAGCTGTGGGAGGAAAACAGGGAGAGTAGTATTTAAAAAGACACATTTTAGAGAACAATGGGTAGACGCTTTCACGGTGAACCAAGCTGTTAATATTACATAGCACATGTGCCCCCTTACACACACCCAATTCTCTGAGATGATCGCTTCACCCTTCCCCCCACCACGTGGCTAACAGTGGAGATGATTTCTTTTCAGCCACAGGCAAACAGCCCAGCAGGAACGGCCACCTCTGAATGTCCCCTTAATAAAATTCTCCTATTTCAACCAGGTGACCATGAATGATATCACTCTCCTGAGGATAACAGAGAGAGATAAAGAATGGATATTCCTTGAATGCCAGCAAACACCAGCACCATACGCTGCCATGCTTTGTTATGCAATGATTCCAGACTACGTGCTACTGGCCTGGCGTGGTAAAGTGTCCTACCATGGAGGATGGAATAAGGCTGCCCTCCCCAGAAACCTTTTGCAAAGGCTTCTAGAGTACCTCCAGGAGAGCTTCATTGAGTTGTCCCCGGAGGACTTCCCTTCCATCCCGAGACACGTTATCAGACTTTTCCACTAGCTGTACTGGCCACGAATGCATCCAAAGTCTTCAGGGCAAATTAATCATTAAACACACTTGCTTTTAAACCATGTATTATATTTACAAAGGTACACTCCCCAGAGGTGCCTTCTCCACCTTCAAGGTCCGGGAGCCCGTCTTGGGTGGGTTGGGGGGTACTGGGTCCAGGTCCAGGGTGATAAACAGATCCTGGCTGTTGGGGAAACCGGTTTCTCTGCTTCCTTGCTGTGAGCGATCTACAACCTCCTCCTCCTCCTCATCATCATCTTCCTCACCCCCAAAACCCGCTTCCGTGTTGCCTCCCACTCCTTGGACTGAGTCAAAGCACAGGGTTGGGGTAGTGGTGGCTGCACCCCCTAGAATACTATGATGAGCTACATGCAAGCGGCATGTCTGGGGCTCTGAACTGGAGCGGCCATTTGCCTCTCTTTTTTTTTTTGGTAGGCTTGCCTGAGCTCCTTAATTTTCACGCAGCACTGCTGCAGGTCCCTCTTATAGCCTCTGTCCTTCACACCATTGGAGATTTTTTCAAATATTTTGGCATTTCGTCTCTTGGAACGGAGTTCTGATATCACGGATTCGTCTCCCCATACGGCGATCCGATCGGTCCATGCTGGAGCTCTTTTGCAATTCTGGGACTGCATGGTCACCTGTGCTGATGACCTCACCATGCTGGCCAAACAGGAAATGAAATTCAGAAGTTCCTGGTGCTTCTCCTGTGTACCTGGCTAGTGCATCTGAGTTGAAAGTGCTGTCCAGAACGGTCACAATGGAGCACTCTGGGATAGCTCCCGGAGAGCAATACTGTCGATTTGCACCCACACTACCCCAAATTCAACCCAGCGATGTCGATTTCAGCGCTAATCCCCTTGTCGGGGAGGAGTACAGAAACTGATTTTAAGAGCCCTTTAAGTCGACAAAAATGGCTTCGTCGTGTGGACGGGTGCAGGGTTAAATCGATCTAACGCTGCTAAATTCGGCCTAAACTCGTAGTGTTGACCGGGGCTAAGACAGTTACCAGTCCTGATATTCACGGGAGGGACAGTGCCGATCTTTGTACTGAACGAGTCCAGAATTTGGGGTGAGAATGCAACGGTAGAATGCTAGGAAATAGTCTCGATAACTTCTATGACTTGAGACACCAGGGCAGATCCACTGTGACATTTCCCGAACTTTAACACAACACATGGAGAGTCCGCATAAATATGAAAACAGTCACTTTATTTTTGACCATATAAGTTGCTCTCTACGGAGAGTCAGCTGATATGAAGCACCTTTTTTATTTGCTCTTTTATTTTATTGGCAAACACAGCCTGAGGATATCAAATCAAGCATTGTGCACGGAAGTCACACAGGTAACAGCTGTTCCAGCATAAAAGCAGGGAGACTCAAGCACATGGACAATTCTCAGAAAATTCTGTTTTGCTCTGATCCTCAGAGTAGATAAAAACGAATTACTGAGACTACCAGAGCCCCTATAATAATCTAGAGCAAGAATTTCCCCTATTTTGGCACAATGAGATATACTGTTCTAACAGCCTAAAGAGTTATGAATCTAAATGGCAATATATTCAGTTTTTAAACCTACAAAACTAATCCTTGTCTTTATGTCCAAGACATTTACTGTATTACTTGTCTTCCAACAGACAACAGGACTGTAATTTTCCAAACAGAGCTGAAAACATGCAGAAGTAGAGCATAAAAAGTTAATTCTCCTTAGTGGAGCATTCACTTAAATTAACAAATCATTTTGCACCGCACAAGATTTAAGATTCCATTTTTTCTTTAAACTGTTCTTGTAGCAATACCCTTTTTGTGTCTCTGATGCCTCTTCCTTCTTCTCCAATACCTAATAATGTCACTTATTTAAAGGGGGGGGGGGGACAAAAAAAGACGTTCAGCTCTATAAACACAGTGTAAAGCATTTTAGGGTCCCTTTCTGACAACACCCACTGAAATTTGTGCTTTGAAGTTTAATTTCGGACGTAAGTTTAACTCCTCATTTCTCCACTCTCCATCGCTGTTGGCAACACTATGTACCCTCCCTGCCACCCAGAGCACAACCTGGGTGTCCTGACTCCAACCTCCCTCTTAACCCACACATCTAGGCCATGTCCAAACTTTGCTGTTTTTTACCCTCTATAAGATCTCCAAAATACATCATTTTCCATTTGTCCAAACAACTAACACTGCTATTCAGAAACCCATCATCTGCTGTCTCCTGCTACTAAAACCCAACTACTGAAACCTCCTCCACTTAAACCTCCCTAATACCCAACTCATTCCCTTCAGGTCCATTCAAAACACTGTGACGATTATCTTGTCTAGTCATTCTGACCATATTGTTCTCTCCTGCCTTCTCCCCCACCCCTCCCCCAAACCCCCACAGGATCCTGTGCAAGTTTCTGGTCTTTACAACTTAGCTCCTTCCTATTTATCCACTTGTGAAGCATCCCCTGCCCCCAACTCTACCAATGATGCCAGCTTCCATATCAATTTGTTCACTTGTCCCACAAGCGATTTCACTTTCTTCTATGCTGCTCCTTATGCAAGGAATACCCTCAGCAAATCAATCAGAAAAACCACTGCCCCACTTGCAAATCTCTCTTCAAGACCTACTTCTAACTGATGCCTATGGGAAACTTACCAATTGATTATGGCTAGGTAAAGGGCCAGCAGGCACTTTTGACATTTGTATTTTTTTTCTTTTTATAAATAGGATATAAATCTAAAACAGCTATATCTGCATAGAGCTGGCCTATTTAAATGAATGCTTTTTAAAAGAAAATTTCAGTTAGTACAGTCATTAGATCATTAGTTCTTCAGGAGAGGGACCCTTTTTTCTTGAATCTTTAGAAGACTGGGACTCTGAGGCTGTCTAGCGTCTCTAGGTGCTATCATAATACAAATAATAAATAATATCACTGCATAGTAAAGATGACTGAACAGCTGCTCTTTCAGTTGACTGTACATGGAAAAATGACAAATCTATCAGATGTGTGCTTGATTAATGAATAAGCTAGATGGAGCAAATCCACTGAAACACATGATGGTCCCCACAGATGGAAACATCTCATTAGCAGAAGGAAGAGTGCTTTGTTTTTTAACATACAATAAGATAAACAGTTACTTCCTTTAATGCATTTTGCTTTGAGATACAGTATTTTCAGACAAACACTTTCCACCATTACAAAATAATGCTTGCAACAGTCCTCTTAAAGGCAGACCTTACAAGTTCCCTAGTCAATCTGCCAATGCAGAATACTTGACAACAGCTAGCAGTGCCCCGTTACTGAACTCAAGAGATGACTCAGTGGAAACTGGCATTTGAAAAACTTGTTGTCATCCTACACTAGGTGCAATTGAATAGGAACAAATTTCTCACTTTTGTTAACGCAATAGCCTTCCAGCCCAACCACACTTAACTATGGTATGGTGAATTAAAGTTGCATTTTCAGGCCCAACACATTTTGCTTAAAAATGATTTTACAAAATCTAATTTGAATAGACAGACTTTCATTAATTGTCTGTGACTGGAAAGAGGGGGTTTAAAATAGACTGTAGAAATGAATATTCCCTTGAAGTGCTGGAAACCCAGACACAACAACATTATGTTAGCACCAGCTAAGTTAAATGGAATAGCAACTGACTGAAATGGACGAATATAGTTTCACTATCCAAACTGAGGAACGTTCAGTAAGCAAAAACACAGTAAAAAGTAAATCAGGTTCCATCTGGCAATGCAACTGTTCCTATACAATTGCTACAAAAGAATGAGCACGTTACACTATCTTGTGCTGTCCTACAAATTTATTTTTAGCTGAAAAAACAAACTTGGTTCAAAGTGCATTCCAAGCTTCTGTTTTTATGATATAACACTAGTGAGTAATTTCAGCACTTGCTATTAGCTTAACCCATCCACAGTGTCAGAAAGTTCCAATTTATTTTGAACTACCATGCCACATTAGTTACCCAGCTCTTCACACTGCGATCACTCCACTTATTGAAATGTATTCACTTGTAAAGGTTTCAGTATTTCCACCCCAATTATAAAAAATAATTAGATGTCAGAGACCCACAATAGGTAATGCTGTGCCCTCTATAAAGCAAAAAACATTACGGGGGTCAGGGAGGCAACTCAGCCAAGAGGCAATGACTATAAAAGGAAATAATTCCTCCACTGGCTAGGTGGGACCACACTGGAAAGGGGCTCTTCCTAAATCTGGTAGAGAAGTACCTCCCAGTCTTCCCTGCCCCAGGACAGTTTCACTGGCAGTCAGGGGCCATGACTGTCATTGTTATGCAGGTCACAGCCCTGGCCAGATATACCACCACAAAAGCCACTAACACTGTAGGTAGTTGGTATATAGCCCCACCGCCACTGTACTGACAGTTCATTCATCCCTACACACATGGGAGGGAGGAGGAAGAGCTTTAGGTCAGTCAATGAAGACATCTCTGGCAATTTCATAAGCTTCAGAAGAAAAAAAAACTAAACAAAAAACAACACAACACAGTGTGTTTTTATTAATCATTATTATTATTTGTATAGCAATCACATCTACAATTCCTGTTGTACAAGTTACTGTCCAAACAAAGAGAACACACATTTTCTGCCTCAAGTAGGTAACCAACTAAATGTGGGAGAACTAAATGCGAAAAGTGAATGAACGAAAAATTCTCTGGGTGCCAGCAAGGTCTTGCAGAAACCTCCTCATCCCCTCCACACATCCAGAAGGGGTTTTGGTGGACAAAGGAGGAAAGTATAAAAAACATCAACCTGTTCACTGAGGAGACACACCATATAGTAACACGAATCATCAACTATAATTCCCTTCAAGAAAGTTGTCCTCTAGCTACCTGCTTACTCAGGGTTTTCTATAGCACCCATCTCCATTCATGGAATTGAATTTAGAACCTAAACTTAGTTTGCTAGATACAAACTATTAATTGTGTATCCAGACATACATTATATGGTGTGTACGGAACACAATCAACCAGGGGTGTTTTGGCTACCCAACCACACCGTCAAACAGGAAGCTGTTTCTCCCTCAGACCCTTTTCAAAAGTGGCACAACCAGCTGACATACTCAGGATCACTCTTTACTCCGGGGGGGAACTCTGTGCCACTGCACATGTACAGAATTTATAGTCCCCACAGATTTCTTTGCTTCCCCACAGAAAAATTACCTTCTGACAGGGAAGCAAAGGGAAGCCACAACAGCAGTCACGCAACCCTCCCGAGCAGTAGGTTTTGGGTGCCCAGGGCAGCTGGCAGAGAGTTAAATCACTGTGGAGCGGAGGGTGGGATTGGGGAAGACCCAGCTGGTGGCTCCTACCCTGCGCCAGGCTCAGCTTCTAGTTCCGGCTGGGCTAGGGAGGACGGGACTTCCTCTCCCCCTGCACGGCATCCAGGACTGGGTCAGACCCACCCCCAAATTTCTCCCCGAGCTGCAGGAAGCTCTGCAAACTCCCCCGCTTCCCCACACACACACAAACACTCCCTGCACCCATCACTCCTCTGCTGCAGGGGGACGGATCCCTGTATAGGGAGCTGCTCCCTCATCCACCCAATCCCATGCATCCAGACCCCCTCATACCCAGACCCTCCCACTGAGCTTCACTCCCCCACACTCAGAACCCCCCCCCCCATGAGCCCCTCTCCCCTTGCACCTGGACCACCCCGACAAGCCACCCACACCTGGATCCCAACCCACACTGAGCCCCAACCAGCTGTACCTGGATCCCCACCCCACTAAGCCCCACTCCACCAGCATCTGGACCCCCACTGAGCCCTCACACCCAGACCCCCCTGATGAGCTCTATCCCCCCCACACCCAGACCCTCCCGGCTTAGTCCCTACCACCTTCACCTAGACCCCCCTGCAGAGTCCCATTATCGTTGCACCCAGAACCCCCCAACAAGCCCATGTACATCCAGATGCCTCGCTTATCCAGATCCCGCACTGAGCCACATGCACCCAGATTGCCCCACACAGAACACTCTCAACCCACACGTGGATCCCTCACACTAAGCCTCTCCACACTTGGATCCTGCCTTGTTGAGCCTGCATGCCCACACCTGGTGCACTTGGCACAGAGGGGCATGGCCCTGGGGTGTTTCTGGGGCAGGTCCAGTCCTTGCACTATGTCAGGGTTATGTGCAGCCTCACTGCTGAGTCCATGTCCTGGGGGGGGGGGAGAGGGGGGATGCACAGTGATCTCCCAGTGATCTCTCCAGTGGTCTATGCTCGAGCTTCCACATTTATTTGGCAATAAAGATACAGCTTTGATAATAAAGTTGAGATTCTCACATAATTTTGCAGAATTTTAAAATATTGTGCGCAGAACTTTTTATTTTTTTGCATAGAATGCCCTCAGGAATAACTCTTACAATGTGAGAACGCCAGGAAGGGCTCAGTGGCTGACACACAACATGACTGTAGCTGACTGCCCATGCAAGAAATTGCATAGGTTTTTTGTGAACATATGTCAAGGCCTAGGTTCCCTCTAAGCTGTGCGGCTGTGCCCACAGGCACTCAGGGCTGCGGCAGGGAGAGATGCCTCTCCCACAGTGCCCCTCCACAAGCCCTGACCCAGCCCAGCCTGGATAGTACTCGGCTTATTCTCTCCCCGCCGCACCTACTCGGTCCTCTCAGCTAGCAGGCTGCCTGCCAGTGACAGGGGGGTGGGGCAGATGGAATGGAGCCTTACAGCAGTGGCCAAGACTGCGGACGGACCTGCCGCAGCCAGGGGAGAGGCGCCCCTTCCCTGGCCCCAGCCCAAGCCCAGAGATGCTGTGGGGGATGCTCTCTCCCCACTGTATCTCCAGAGCCCCTCCTTCACCCCAAACCCCTCATCCCCAGCCCCACTCCAGAGCCCACACCCCCAGCCAGGGCCGTCACTTCCCCCCACACCCAAACCCCCCTGGCCCAGCCCCTCATCCGCGGCCCCACCCCCAGCAAGAGCCCTCAGCCCCCACACCCTAACCCTCTGCCTCAGCCCTGAGCCCTGAGCCACTCATCCCCGGCCCCACCCCCAAGCCCATACCCCCAGCCAGAGCCCTCAACCCAACCCTATTCCCCAGCCCTGAGCCCTTCATCCCCAGCCCTGAGCCTGCACCCCCAGCTGGAGCCCTCACCCTCTCCCGCACTCCAACCCTCTGCCCCACCCCCACCACATGAATTTTGTTACGTGCACCAATATGGTGGTTGTGTGTCACACATTACCTCCATATTGGTGTACATTGTGATGGGTTGGATCACAGAAACCCCCTTGGGGCTGCCAACTGATGTGCCAAGACTACTTCTGTCCCTGCTTTCCTGCCCTGGCAGCTTCAGTGCCCTGCCTGGTTTGAGCCAGACCCACTAGCCTGCTGCAAACCCAGACTCAGGTCTGAACCACATCCCCTAACAGCTGTAGAGTTAATTGAAAGCAGCTTAAGAAGCGTTCCTGTCTTTAACACTCAGATGCCTAACTCCCAATGGGGTCCAAACCCCAAATAAATCCGTTTTACTCGTTATAAAGCTTATACAGGGTAAACTCATAAATTGTTCGCCCTCTGTAACACTGATAGAGAGATATGCACAGCTGTTTGCACACACACCCCTCCCCCCAGGTATTAATACATACTCTGGGTTAATTAATAAATGAAAAGTGATTTTATTAAATACAGAAAGTAGGATTTAAGTGGTTCCAAGTAATAGCAAACAGAACAAAGTGAATTACCAAGTAAAATAAAATAAAACCCGCAAGTCTATGCTTAATACAGTAAGAAAACTGAATACAGATAAAACCTCACCCTCAGAGGAGTTCCAGTAAGCTTCCTTTTACAGACTAGTCTCCTTCTAGTCTGGGTCCAGCAATCACTCACACCCCCTGTAGTGCTGTCCTTTGTTCCAGTTTCTTTCAGGTACCCTTGGGGGTGGAGAGGCTCTCTCTTCAGCCAGCTGAAGACAAAATGGAGGGGTCTCCCGGGGGTTTAAATAGACTTTCTCTTGTGGGCGAATACCCCTCCCTCCCCCTGTGTAGAATTCCAGCTACAAGATGGAGTTCTGGAGTCACATGGGCAAGTCACATGTCCACGCATGACTGAGAACTTACAGGTAGCAGCCATGGTTTACATCAGGGATCTGAAATTCAAATTACCAGGAGGGCTGCATGAAGACTAATACATTGGCCCGAGGGCCGCATCACTGCCCCTGCCGCCCCGCCCCCACCCTCACTCCACCCCTTCTATGAGGCCCCGCCCCACCCCTTCCCCACCCCCATTCCAACCCCTTCCCCAAAGTCCCCACCCCAACTCCGCACCTTCCCTGCCCCTATTCCAACCTCTTCCCAAAATCCCCACCTCTGCCCCGCCTCTTCTCCACCTCCTCCCCTGAGCACGCGGCTCCCCGCTCCTTCCCCCTACCTCCTGGAAACTGCTAAGTGCCGCCAAACAGCTGTTTGGCAGCGGAAAGCGCCTGGAGGTAGATAGAGGAGCAGGGATGAGGCGCGCTGGGGGGGGGGGGGGACAGTAGGAGAGGGGACCTTGGTGGCCACAGAAAATAACTGGGAGGGCACAGGGGAGCTTGGCGGGCCGCAGCAAATAGCTCTGTGGGCCGCATCATGTTTGAGACCCCTGGTTTACATGCTACTTTTAACGTCCTCATGTAGACTTCTTATGTGGATTGGAGGCTTCCAAGATCCATTATCCGTTAAGTGCTTCTTGACTGGGCACTTAATTTGCACATTCCTTTCTCAAAAAGCTGACCAAATGCTTTACTAAGGCTACTTAAAAATCTAGCAAGTACACAGCCAATATTCATAACTTCGAATACAAAAATGATACATACTTACAAATAGGATGAATAGATTCAGTAGATCATAACCTTTACAGAGATAGATTATATGGCACATGTAGCATAAAACATATTCCAGTTATGTCATATATACATTCATAAGCATATTTCCATAAAGCCTTATGGGGTGCACCATCACACACAACAAAATTCACTCTGCACATGCTTGGGAAAAAATAGAGGGAACACTGGTCAAGTCTCTGACAGCAAACAGCTAACAGACTCAAGCATAAAACTCACATTCTCAGTTTATTTCTGTACATTGCCTGGCTATGGCTTAGTCGAGAATCTATCTGCTATGTTCTTATCTTAGCCCATGTTCCCCCCTTTGGGCATAAAGGGCCAATTCAAAGACAGTATACAAGTTGTGAGTGACTAAGTTGGTGCAGTTTACAAAATTCTCCCAGCCCTATGGCACATAAATTACACCAGCCTGGACCCCGTTAGACCTACTTACCACTGTGTAACTTGCACATCACCTCTGAATTTAACCCAGTACGTTCATAGAGAACCACTACGTGCTTTGTATTTTTTTCCCTACATAAATTAGTACCAAGCAGAGAGCAGTGGGTCTAATCAAGAATAATCCCCTTCTGCTGGCTTTTTCAGTATTGCCAAGTCCAAGCGTTCCAAAGGCACAAGTCATGCCATGCAAAATCAGGAGTTTGGCTTAAAAAATCATGAGATTTAAAAAACAAACACTGGGTTCTTTATATCTGCCTTCTGATTTGGGAGTCTTTGGGGGTTCACATTTTCAAACTTTTTTTTTTTCATTGAAATGAAAGCTCAGATTCTCAATTACGAGATTCCAGGAAGTCAGGCTTTAAGAAAAGACACCCAAAATCATGAAAATCCAAGTGCAAATGCACAATTCAGGCTTGATTTTCAAACTTACTACTTACATTGTTAGATACCTAAGACAGGTATTTGGGCGTCTTTAACTTTACACACAAGTCTCAAGTCCAGAACCTTTGTGTTTTAGGCTCTGTCATCTTTGCTCTATTGATTTGACCTGGAATGTAGGTACTATTACCTGCTATATGTGTGCTCTAAACTAGAGTTCCTGAAAGCATTTTTCTTTGCTCATGTCTGTTTAGACAGCTCTTATTATTTGATTTCCTGGATACTCCCTAACAGGAAATCTATTTAATCCCTTCAAGTATCCATGAAAGCTGTATCTTCCTTTCCTTTCCTGTTCTATTACTCTACACTGCTAAATAACACTCAAGAGACACGTGACACTAATGAGGCACCCAGGCCAGAGACCAAACTTCCTACAAGTGAAGTTACTTACCATGTTATCCAGGCTGCCCGCTGACACTCATCTTTTGTCATAAAACAGGCATGTACTTCCCTGACAATGGCATCATAATACACGAGCATGGGCACAAGTAGCTAAGCAATCGAGCACTAAATATGGATCAATGAGATGGAATCCCAAAACAAATCAAACCCGTCCATTCTAATTCAGCTTCTGCATCCAAGGTTCAGGAGCTCTACCATCACACTTTATAGCACGGCTCAGCTTAACTAACCAACAATACAAAAACGTGGAGATCAACAGATGTGGAATTTGCTTTGTTCTATAATGCAACTGAATATTAGTGTTTCATTACAGGAAGCAGGAGGGGAAGAGTAAAAAAAAAAGTTACTATAGTAAAGTTACCACCCCTATGCCAGGCCCTGACAAAACTGGCTAAAAACTCATTAAGTGGGATGTGTCTGAATTTTTTCTGGGGTGAGGGAGACTGTTCCATGACATTCCAAGCGCTTCTAGGCATAGAGAGCCATCTCTCTCACTTATCTTTTCAAAATATGCTTCATGAAGCATACTTCCGAAAGCATAAAGCACATTTTTAGAGACAAAACATACTCCTTGTTTATAATTCATCCTTCCCTGAGAATCTAATACACGTGTTCAAACTAAGTGTTCAACAGACCATTCCAAAGAATTCCATATAATCCTATATAAAGCAGCTTTATGTCATATAACAATAAGGAGAGGAAAGTTATACACTCTTTAGCAAGGGAACAACTACATCCTAAAACTTAAATCACAGAGTAGAGAAAGCAAGGAGTCATATAGCCTATCAATTCCAGAAAATTTCCATGTTCGTCTTTTATGATGAGCAAAAAAGCAAAGTGAAACATTTAAATTAATTGTTGGCATTACTCCACTGAAACCAACAAAGTTACACCAGGGATGAATCCAGCTCAAATAGGAGGTGCCTGGATAGTGGATGTCAATATTAGCTGCATTGTTTGCTTTCTCCAGAGAAAAAAAGCAACACAATTATTATTCATAATGTTAGATTTATGTTTTGTAAGTCACTCTGATAAGACGGCATTGTAATGATCTCAGTTTAGTAAATGGAAGATTATCCCAAATGGTAACCATCATTCACTAATAACTGCATGCCGCTATAATTATAAGTCAGTATTACTCAGAAAGGCAAACAGGGAATGCTTTCCATACAGTAATTATAACATGTATTTTTATGCAGCTAACAGCTGACAAATACAAGGGTACATTATTTGTCAACGGCTTGTGAGTTTCATAACAGATTGTGTAATATAACTTAACAGAAAATTAGTGATCATATAAAATCTATAATCTTCTCCAGTCCTATTTCCAGCTTATTTGTTTATAATTCAGTAGACAAGGGAAAACGTGTGTTTAAATTTCAATACCTTACCTGTACTTTTAACACAAATAAGCTATGCAGCATACCAAATTTCACATACATCAGGAAGCTGCAAGTCATAAAGACTCAATTTTTGTCCTCAAATGCTTCGCTGAGAACAGCAAACACATATAAGGGCAAAATTTAGCCAACTGTATTTAGGAGGATTTGTCTTGCATCCCCCATTTAATTGCCATGATTTGCACAAAGAATATTTTACATGCAATATACAATGCAATAATAGGTAATTTTAAGAAGTTGCAAAGTATTTTAATTTGCTCTAATTCTTTTATAAATTTACCATATAGTTCTTACAGTTAAAATATCAACATCATAAATTAAGGATCCTTTTAACTTTCATTCTAAGTCCTTCATACAGCTAATTCTAGCTATATTTTACCGAAATCTATCTCAAAAACATTTACTATATACACTTCTGGGACCAAATCCTATTGCCCCTACTTAGTCATTACCTTGGGCAAATTCCCATTTACTTCAGTTTATAAACAGACCTGAACAGAGTCAAGTACCAAATTCAATGTTTGGCTTTTTGTCATTAAATTACAATAGTCTACTTAAGTGTTAAGTGCTATACTTATTCCAAAATGCACATCTATGCATGCAGTTTCTGTGACTTTTACAGCTCTGACAAAAGTGTATTGACAGAAAATGCTGTTATTTTTGAGAATACATTTTTGTTGGAAAAGGACTCTTATATTATACTTTGTTAAAATTGACATTTTGCTGTTTATATGTTAAAGATGCAGATCGTTTTCAACTTTTGTTTACTTAGAAGATACTGACGGGGTGAATTACCTTCTATCTACAGTACAGTTTATTTGTAACAAGATTATTAATTAGTTTAAACACAGAAAGTGTGTCGCTCAAAAAGTAGTATATTTTAACCTTTAAACTTTTTAGTATTATATGTGATGGCAACCTATCTTTTCACAAGGAAAGGAAACTTAAATTGTCCTTCAATGCCACATCATTAATAAATTCTACAGGCTTTTTTGTGCAAAACTGAAGTTTAGAGTGATTGCACTTACCTTCTAGTGAACATACTGATACTGTCATGGTTTTGCATCCGGATTATGGGCACAGATTTAGTATATGTAACAGCATGCTCTCAAAGGAGACTAATCTCTCCAGTGTGCTGTTACAAATTCCATAACAGAGCACAAGTTTAAATTATCTTTTTCCCTGGATATCTGTAATCCAATAAAGAATTTGTTATGCTGAGGGAGGATATGTTTAGAACTGATGATTAAAATGCGAACTAACACATCTCAACTGGAAAACTGTTTAAGGAGTTATCTATTTTCAAATTCACGAACATTCCTGCCTGTAGATGGCCTGTTACCGTTGTGTATGTATTGGCTCCTATTTCCACTTTGTTGTTTGAAGAACTTCCCTCTTCCCACATACCTTCTGTCTCCAGGGGCAGATCACACGGTGACACTAAACCATGGTCATAAACAACCCTACTTCTTTCAGAGTAGCAGCCGCGTTAGTCTGTATTCGCAAAAAGAAAAGGAGTACTTGTGGGCACCTTAGAGACTAACAAATTTATTTGAGCATAAGCTTTCGTGAGCTACAGCTCACTTCATTGGATGCATTCTTCTGATATTCTTGTTTAAAAGGATTCCCTGTTGCTCAAGTGCTGTATCTTGGTAGTGCTGGGAAGATCAACTAAGCAAGTTAACTGCTGATTTGAGAAATCCTTCAGCTCCACGTCAGCTTATACAGCAGAAATGAAAATTTCAGTCTTGCTGATTTGCAGTATGTTTCACCACACAGTTATGATCTACAGAGACACACAAGCCCCCAGATTTAATGGCCTGATACCAAACCATTCTTTGTGGAAGGTCCTCAACTCTGGAATTAATTTGCCTGATAGTCAGACAGAGTCGGAGTTTGCCGGCCCTTGTACTGATCTCAAAGGTCAATCTCTTTTCTCAGGCTTTTGCTTGGGCAGCAGAGATGGATAAATGGATTGAGAGACAAAGATAATTTTGGCTGAACAAAGTCACTTGCTGTATTCAGTTGTGTGATACTTTTTCTAATAACATACATTTTAGAAGTTAAAAGTAAGGTCCCAATACTGAAACCATTTACTCATACTGTAAACTTGACTCACGTGTGTTTGCAGAATTGGGCCCTAAATTTTTGAGCAAAAAAACCAATTAAACAGTTCACAAATGAACTGCCCCTCACTCACACACACACACTCTTCATATATTTACTTGTGTAAATTTAGGGGGTTAAATTTACACAAGTCCAGATTCCCCATCCCTTTCCTTACGGGTGCTGATGGAAGATAAAGTGAGCAGATTAATGAAATTTACATCTGATGAAAAATTTATGTGCACGAAGTTTCTGATTTATTCTGACTTCTAGGTGATTACTACCATAACCTGAAGAGCTTTTATGAAACTGGGAGCCAGAGTACAATCACTTCCAATTAAAAATTTAATTAACAGACAGCACTATTGAGAAGATTGTGTCTATGGGAAGCTTGCAGTTTGAAACCATCTCAAGCTTCCCATCCAACATATATTTGTTATTATTGAGTATATGTAAACTATATACTCAGTTACAACAGTCTGTTTTGGAAGCTGACATTCTTCATTTATGTCCTGGCCAGGTAGTGGGTAGGATAACAGTGTGAAAAATCTCACCAATGTCCGAGCAATGACCTCAAATGAACCCACATGAGCAGATCCACTTCAAAAATGGTAAATGATTCAGCTTCCATGCCTTGGGCTACATTAACAGCATAAGCTACTCAAACAATACCAAGCTGGGATGAATACATAGGGCACTTTTGGGCCAGTAGAACCCTGTGTCATATTAGGCTCTGAGATGTAACCACCAAAACCCAGCACCCTTGAGACTGATGACGGGCAGAGCAGATATTGGAAGAAACTGGGAGAAGATCACTGACAGGTTGCTTCTGTGTAAGACTCCACTGAGAACAGTGTATAAGGAAAGAGCACTTCATAGCCTGAATGACCCAGGCATGCTGCCAAGAAATATCTTCCTCTTGTGGTGGCAACAACAGGATACTTCCCTAACTAGCTCCTCTACCATTGCCCAGAGACATGCAGGTGGTAAGAAATGAGTGGGTGAGGGAAGCAGAATGCTGCTACTAATAGAAGGAGCCATCCAACTTACCAACCCAGCCGACTCCTGAGGGATATGGGGGATGACGATAGGGATAGCATATCTCTTACCAGGGAGGCTGTCCAGCCAGCACTCTGCCCATGTCTAGACTAGGAAAATAGGTCATGTTCAAAAACATAATAGCTAACATGTTGTTAAACACTATCTACACTAGAGTTTAATGCCTTTTAAAAAACATTATCGAACTGTGGTCTACCCTAGGCTTCTCAGTAAGGAAAACAGTTAGAGGGTAGAACGAATGTGATGAAGGTACAAGGAACCAGGAAACCTGAAATCTGTTCCCAACCATGGCACCGATTCTCTGTGGGACCTGAAGTTACAGAATTGCTCTGTGCCTCAGTTTCCCCATCTGTGAAATGGAGATAGTGCTGCTCTACCTCCTTAAAGTGATTACAGATGCTCAGATAGAAGGTGCTATAAAATGCAAGTTATATTAATTATTATCATTATTAAGCCAATGTGTAACAAATTTTTAAAAAATTCTAATGAATATGGATGGCATGAATTGCTCCTTACTTTAAACTCCAGACCACACAACCTTAGCCAAAACCTTAGTATATAAACGGAGTATTTGACAGGAGTGAGAGCTAAGCTGAGTCTGAAAGAGGATAAACTTAAAAGAGAATTATATTTTTCAAGCTCTCTCCTGGTAACGTTCCATTTTTAAAGGTGTCTGGCAGAAAAAATAAAGTTTCCAGGATTTTTTCTTTACAAAGTGGGAGGGAGGGAGGCTGGAGGATGTTGCCTGGGTCGGTCTGTCTGTCTCTCGCTCTTTTTCTCCAACGTGCCCCCTGGATCCAGACATTTTGGAAAGAGTTTGTAGATAGCTGGAGACTCTGCTGGTGCAACGAGGAGGAGCCTTGGCTTCTTCACCCGAGTGACATTCCCCAAGCCGGGCAGAGGGGCCAGACAGTACGTGCTGGCCGCAGAGCGGAGGTTCTGTCTCCCCCCCTGCACCTATCGCCTCCTCCTCCCAAACCCAGCCGCAGGGCACAGATTTCCAACCTCCCTTCTAATCTCACACACACCCAGCTCCTCCTGCAGGGAGCCAGAAGCTGGGGAGGAGGGAGGCTCCACACACACACACACAAAAACCTCTTCCAAGTTTAAAGCCGATTTTCCATTCCGGCTCAGATTGCCATGGCAGGATGACTATCAAAGAAAGGCGAGAAGAGGAGGAGGCGGCGGCGGCGGCCGTGGGGGAACCGAGGAGAGGAGACGGGGCTGGTGCGGGGCTGAGGATGGGGAGGGGGCAGGGAAAGGCCAGGCAGGCTGAGTCCGGCAGCGCTCCGCGGAGCCTCTCTGGATTACTAGGCTCTGATGGAGTGTCTCCCGGCTCCCAAACAAACTGCTGCTTCCACTCCCCGGGCCGAGCCCTGACACCAGCCCCTTCCCCCAGCCTGCTCCAGAGGAGGCGTCAGCATTTCGCCGCCCCCACCCTCCTCCGCCTTCCCCCGGGCTGTAAAATTCCCACTTTCCACCCTGCAGACCCGTCCCTCCCCCCCCCAAAAAAAACATCCTCCCCCCGCTCTGCGCTGCAACGTGGGGTAGCAGGGGGGCCGCCCCAGGAGCAGACAGATGGTCCCGGCTGTGTCTAGTTCCCCCGTTGCCCCCGAGGGCTGGGGGCGTTACACAAGCCCTATGATGGGGGGGTTCAGAGGGATAAGGGGGTGCATAAATGCAAGGGGGGGGTCAAGCCACGAAGGGGGGGGCACGAGGCCCAAGCTGGCTGGTCTCGCCTCACGGCACCGGCAAATGGGGGAAACTTTCTGCAAAGTGCTGCCGCTTCCCGTGCTCCGTGCAAGCCCCCGGCTCCGGGGCGCGCCCACCCACCCGGCCTCGGCCCTTCCCCGCCGAAACCAGACGGGTGTGGGACGGGGCGGGGAGCCACAGACTAACTCCGGGGGCTGCGCTCGTCCTGCCTCAACTCCGGGCTGCGGCAGCCGCGGGCACTCGGCGTGAGCCCCGCCGGGGGGGCGCTGCCGCGCGGAGCGGCCGGGCCGGGGGCGCCGCCTTACCTTCGCCGGGGCTGAAACGGGGGCGGGGTGAGCGGCCCGGGCGCGGCGAGCCCGTCGGCGGCAGGCAGTCCGGTGAGAGCCCGGCGGGGGCTACCAGGAGAGCTCGGAGGGGGATTCCGCCATGTCAATGATGTCGGGACCACATGGGGACTTGCGACCAGCCCACACTACCATACAGTCTGGAGTAGCAGCTACTGTGGAAAAAATCCGCGGCGGGAGAGGAGAGGAGAGGAGAGGCGGGCGGGGAACGGGGGGCGGGCGAAGGGAGGGACCCGCTGCGCCGGCCCGACGCGCTCGGCAGCCCGCTGGCCGCCGGGCAGCTGCCCCGCCTGGGGCCGTCTTCAGCGCCCAGCAAGTCCCCGCCTGGCCCCTTGCCCTCGCCCCCGCCTGGAGCCGCACGGGCCCGGCGCCCATGCACCCGCCAAGCAGAACCCAGCTGGGCGAGGAGGGTGTTTGCGGGGAGTGGGAGCCTGGAGCAGCCCCTGCCCCATTGTCCGTTCACACACACTTGTCTCCTTCTGCCCGCCCTGCTCCTCCACTCCCCTCTCACCCTGCCTGCCTCCCAGCCCCTGCCCCATCCCCTCCCTCCTGACCCCAGTCTCTACCCCACCCATCCTCTTCTGCCCCCCAGCCCCTCCCTCCTGACCCCGTCTCTACCCCACCCATCCCCTTCTGCCCCCCAGCCCCTGCCCCATCACCCCGTCTCTCCTCCCTCCTGACCCCAGTCTCTGCCCCCATCCCCTCCTGCCCGATCCCCTCCCTCCTGACCCCAGTCTCTACCCCACCATCCCCTCCTGCCCCATTCCCTCCCTCCTGACCCCAGTCTCCACCCCACCCATCCCCTCCTGTCCCTCCCCTCCCTCCTGACCCGCAGTCTCTACCCCATCCATCCCCTTCTGCCCCAGTCCCTGCCCCATCACCCCTTTCCCTCCCTCCTGATCCCCAGTACCCTACTGAGGAATCCTGATTCCATCCGTCTTGTGTAGATTGTAAATTCTTTGGGACAGGGACAGTCTTTACTTTTGTGGATTGCAGAGCACACTGCCAGCACAGGAACCACTAAATACATGCATACAGTTCTGCTGCCAAGCACTCCCTCTTCTTCCTGACCATGCAGAGGCCCCTGCAGTAATGAGAGGGAAGAAACACCTCTACAGATTCCCCCTTGTCAGGTCCTTGGTATGGGATTAGGGAGAAGAAACGTCTTGGCATCCACCTTCCATAATCCCTGGAGTGAGGAAGCCACCTCAGTGCAACCCACCAGGGACCTGCACCTCTGCCACAGAAAGGGCAAGAAGTAACCCGTCCCAGCACCTGTGCAGTGGGAAGAAAGAGATGTTTTCCTGGGTTGAGTTTAGAGGTGGTTGAGCCAAATTATAGAATCATAGAATCGTAGGACTTGAAGGGACCTTGAGAAGTCATCTAGTCCAGTCCCCTGCACTCATGGCATCATACATTTGGGAGGGAATGTTGTGGTCTTGTGAGTTAATTCAGGGAAGCAGGAACAAGCGGTTCATTGTGGAAGGGACAAATCAGTGACCTAAATTAGGTAAAAATGTAAAAAGATAAAATTGAAGAGTAGTCACAGTCAAAGTTGTGTAAGAGAAGATAAAGATAGATGCAAAGAAGAGAAGAAGGTTACCAGTTATCACTGAGATAAACCTGCCTGTATAGCTTCCCAAACTCATTTGCAGTTTGTCTCTCAGATGGGCCTGAACCAAAATGCTGGATCCAAACACACTCTAATTTTAGGGTATATGAAATCTAAATATGTATGCACTATGTCTCCAGCTACCCTGCCTCAGCCCTTTACACTGGCATAGGTCTGTATAAAGCTTTTTCAGTTCCCACTGGTTTCACTTTGATTTTTAGGTTTGAGCACAACTCCAAGAGAAATTCAGTTGCAATGACCATACTTTGCCAAGTTTGGGAACAAAATGTACATAGTCAATTTCATATGGTTTCCAGTCTCACCTGAAACCATAAAATTGTCCAGGTCCGTATGAAACACATCAAGGCTGGTCTGAGTTTGGGATCTGAAACCATTATAAACATATTCCTGATATACTGCCTTCTACTCAGTCATTCTGTACCAATAATATACAGCACAGAGTAACTCAAGGACCAAGTGTAGCCAGCCAGTAGTAAAATGGCTCAACAGAAATCGTACATGCTATAACTTGGGGGGGGGGGGGTGGTTAGGGATGAATGCGGGGAAAGTGGGAAGGGAAAAGGGAGGGGACTGTTGTTGTTTTTAAAAGAACACACAGGGAGAGAGAAAATTATTTCCTCAGTGACTGAGCTTATAAAAAGATCATCAACTTTCCCTGGGCCAGTTGACCCAGGAGCAGCATTAACAGGTTCCAGAGGGAACCATATCTCAGCCTCTACAACTGAAAGGGATGAGAATTACCCAAATAACTACACATCAGGGCTGAGCAAACTAGTTTGGAGAAAATAAAAACTGACCTGAACCTCCATCCAAATAAACAAACAGCAGTTGAACCCTGAAGTGTGAAAAGGCACCTTTAACTTTTCCATGTTCATTAGTTTTCATTGTTGGGTGTCTCTCCATTGCCTGATTCAGACTCAAAGGGAAGCAGGGAGCTTTGGAAATCTCATGAGAAAGTCTGCTTTTGCTAAATTTTCAGCCTAATTTTGGAGACGCAAGAAATTAAGATAAACTTCCAAATCTGAGGGTGCTTTTCTAAACCTCCCATCACTGCTACACATTCTACTGCCTTAGAGGCCAACCTTTTCCTTTTTAAAGACTTTGCCAGCTTCTGTCCTTCCACTTTACCCTATCATTAATATACACTATTTTCTTTGTCAAAAATAAGATTCTTCTGTTTATTCCCAGAAGGGGTAGAGCCTGAACAGCAGCAGTGCAGGTCTCCCTCACATCACGCTGCCAAGGAGCAACAGTGCCTAAGCCCTGATGCAGAAGAAGAGTCAGAAAGGGGCATTCAGTTTCCAACATGCCCATACCTTCCTTGGATCTCACTGCTGAGCCTATGCACCAGTAATGGTGGTATCTGTGATGTGGATAGTTGTCCACAAGGAACTGGATTGAAAATATCGACTCCTCTCTAACAGGCACTGAACAGCCATCAGACGGTAACAACTTGAAGTCACTGTTGACTGGGGCTGGATTCAAGCTGGTCAAAGGTTCTGTATTCCTTTTTCAGTCCCTTCAGCCATCTGTCCCACTAGCTGAGAAATTCCAGAGAAGCGGCTGTGGAAGGAGAAGAGCTCTCTTAGTACAATCATAACTCTGTGTGACGTCTTAGGTAAGACATCATTTCAAAGGCAGCGTGGACGCTACAAGAGATTCTTTATTCTCCCAAGACATCCTCTCTCAGGTTTCTGGTGGGATTATGCTTTAACTTAGACTGCTTTAATAAACTGTACATACTGTATTTGGGAAGGCAAGTAGGCTGGGATCTTGGCATCAGTTCTGTTTAACACTGTACAGAGAAAGCTTTGATTAGTTTGTTTGCTAAATATTGTTGTTTTACCTGAGGCATGCTGCCTTCAGTCATTTTTTCAAATACCACATAACACTGGTGTGTACAGATGATGTCTCTGCCCAAACACTGGATAGACTGTACCACAGGACCTTTTTCTCTACACATTATTATGCCTTTGGAATAGCTGTTGGGTGGTCTGACTGAGTATTCCAGTGGCTAATGCTCTTCACTTACATTGTAAGAGACCTAAGTTCAGGCTGAGACCTGAGTTCAGACCTCAGAGCCAGGAGAGGCTGAGAGTGGGGAAGAGAGACACATTTGGCTTCACCTGACTCTGTAGCAAACCCACTGACTAGCCTAGGGCACTGATGGATTCCAAAGCAGTCCCCAATCAGGTCTTCCCCTGCCAGAAAGGTTTTTGTGTCGTGCGACCTTGGAGTGGGCAACATACACAAATGAAAGAACTGAATGATTCTCTTCAAAGAAACTCCAGATCAGAATTACCCAGGAGGCATTTTTCCTGCTTTAAGACCATGTACAGTAACTTACTTTTAATGTTGTATATAGAAGTGGCTGCAAAGGGTACAGTAACCTGCTTTACTTGTTAATAAATCCTTTTTCAGACCACTATGCTAGACCTTTTGATGTACCGTAAATAATAAAAGGGTTCTACAATTTAAATAGTTAATTATGCAAAGAAAATCATACCTTTGCTGCTGGCTGCAGCATCTCTTCTCTAGGTCTGTTATCTGATTAAATGGAAATTGAAATGTAAGTACAGTGTTAAATGCTGTATATTGGAGTAGAACTGAATTCCTTCCGTTTTCACTCTTCTGCTTTCTTTGCATCATGGCTCTCGGGGGGACAAGCACAAGCCAGAAGAAATGGGTAGGTGGAGAGTAGAGGTCTTTATGACAAATCTTGTTGTGGGATCCAAAATTCTGCAGGTGACTAAGTCTTGCAGAGCTAGGACATATAAACATTAGCATGAATCAGGGTTTCTATGTGTACATCTGTATTTCGAGCAAGTGAAACCCAGTCATTGAGTAATTAAATGCTCAAAACGTACTTCAATAATTATTACCTCCGTAAAACAAAGTAAGTTCCAAAAGGCAGCCTGAATTCATGTTATTATTTACACAAGTCTTTTTTCCCTTTTAGAACACCTTGTGACAACACTTGCTGAAATCAGAATCCAGAATTTTATTGCCAGGGTGAACTATGAAGATTAATTACTCCAAGATTCTAAAATAAAATTGTCCTGGTCTCTTTTTTAGTGGACTACATAGTAATTTGGCTTTACACATTCATCTAGGGCACAATCCTTTGTACACAGAAGTTATTCGGTGTGCTTCCATGCCTTAAACGGGCTTTGGAGCAAAGCCTTTAGTTTGGTGTTTGAATCTTTCATGCTACTGCTATGCCAGAGGTTCTCAAACTTTTTTTTTGTGGCCCACTTGAAAATTGCTGAGGGTCTTGGCGGACTACTTAATGATCTTTCCAAATGTTGTTTGTACCGTTAGCTAACTATTGTAAAGCGCTTTGGATAAAAACACTATATATATATATATAAAAAAACCTTAATAATAGTAAACTTTTTTTGTTCTTCAAATAAAAGCACACAACTCATATTTTAATATCAGTAGTCTTACCTTTCTAATGTGATGGATGTGCCCTCTCTCCCCTACCATGGCAGTCCCCAAGCTGGGGCTGGGAAGGAGGGGGTCTCTTCCTCTCTCCCCCACCGCAGCAGCCCCCGAGCTGGGGCTGGGAAGGAGTGGGGGGACTCTTCCTCCCTGAGCTGGGAAGGAGCTGAGAGGTCTCTCCCCCGCCATAGCAGCCACAGAACTTATGCTGGAAAGGAGGGCCATCTCTCCCCGGAAGCCACAGCCCTGGAGCTGGGGAAAGTCGCCTCTTTCTCTGGCCACCACAGCCCTGCAAATCCTAAATTCCCCCCACCCCCTTTTCTCACCTCACTGCCCCCTCCCACCTACCACCTCTATTCCCCCGAAGGCCACCACCTCACCTTACATGTGCATCTTCTCCAAGGTCCAGGCACCTAATTATGTGGGTGGCCCTTCATTCTCTTGTGTGCAACCGCCCAGGCGCGCACCTTAGAGGGAACTATCCGCGGACCACCTGAATAGAGCTCGTGGACCACTGGTGGTCCATGGACCACAGTTTGAGAACCTCTGTGCTAGGCAATATCGACTTGGTTCAGCTCCCTTAGAAGTCAATAGAAACACTCCCGTTGACTTCCACAGGAGGTAGTTTGAGCCTTCTATATGCAAGTCAGCGTAGTTTCATTATGCTAACGGTTTAATTTGTGAGGTATCAACAAAGGTAGCTGGTGTTCAGGAATATTATTCTACTAGTTGTGCCGTAAGCTTTGCAAGGGCATCATAGGAAGAATTCTTTTAAAATGCTCTCTCTAATTGTCCCCTCAGTCAGAAGCATCTTTGTTCTTGTAACATGTCTTCATGCAAGGTGAGGATGTGCACAATACATTTTTTGCATTATTTTGCCTACTTTGTGTTTACTAAATAAATGGTTCCCACCTGCCAAGTGTTTCCAAAGAGCATTGACATTTATCCTGGTCGAGAAGCTTGCTACATAGATTACACATAAGTGGTGCTCAGGCAAGACAGTAATTTCTGACAGAATGAAATACAATTTCATAGCTGTCTCAAAATCATCCGTCTTCTCAGTTTTAGTTCCACTTCTGCCAAAGACAAGGATGCTCTTTTGATTTTCCTGCACATATTCTAGTCAAATTCCCTTAGCACTATGCAATTCTTTTGCTCCCTTGGTTTTGTTTGTTTGTTTGTTATAAGCTCTTCCTTCAGCTGAGGCAATCTGTCATCAGTAAAGAAAGCAACAGAATGTTGCTTTCATTGTCAAAACGAAAAGCAGGTCCACAGAAAAATTTTTGCTGGAAGTTTTTGCAGATTGGTATTAATGAAACAACTGAAAATGAAGCCTATGATACTAATCTTATCCAGTTGCTCCTGGTCATGTGGTAAATTCAGGAAATTCATAATTAGATTCTTATATCCCCAGTGTTTCCCCTGCAGCACTTTATACAACTTTCAGTTTCTGCTTTCTTCTCATTAAAAGAAAAAACCTACATAGGGGCTGACTGTTGAAAATACAAAACACGGATTATTTGAAATAAGCTTAATAGACTCTACTCACTGTAAATATTCAGATGTTTTCATTTCTGGACATACCACTGCTCTTAAATTGATCCTTTGCCCTTTTCTAATACAGTAGTTTTTTATCAGATGGTATCCCCTGCCTATTTACTACCTTCCCTTTGTCAGGTTTTTTTTTTCTTCAGCTGATTGTGCAGACCCTTTCATATAAAGGGCAGTCAAACCTGACAAATCCAAAATGCTTTATTGGCATGTTTATTTTTCACTGAAATTTTTGCTAAAGAGGAAGCATTACATATGGGTTCTTAATCAGAGAATCATAGAAATGTAGGACTGGAAGGGACCTTAGAGGCCATCTAGTCCAGCCTCCTACACTGAAGCAGGCCAAGTGTACATAGACCATCCCTGACAGGTGATTGTCTAACCTGTTCTTAGAAAGTTTCCGGTGATGGGGAATCCACAATCTCCCTTGGAAGCCTATTCTGGTGCTTAACTGTTGTTATAGTTAGAAAGTTTTTACTAATATCTATCGTAAGCCTCCCTTGCTGTAGATTAAGCTGATTACTTCTTGTCCTATCTTCAGTGTAGAATTTTATCAGATTCCCCCATCACTCTTCTTTTCCCAAGATTAAACATGCTCCTTTTTTTAAATCTTTTCTCATAGGTCAGGTTTTTTAAACCTTTTATCAGGTTTATAGATCTCCTCTGGACTCTCTCAAATTTGTCCACACTTTGCTGAATACTGGACACATTATTCCAGATAATACTTCACAACTGCCAAACAGAGCAGAACAATTACGTCCTGTGTCTTACCCGCGATACGCCTCTTAATACATCACGGAATGATACTAGCCTTTTTCATGTTTTTGGCTTATATTCAATTTGTGATCCACTAAACCCCCCAGATCCTTTTCTGCAGCACTGCTGCCTAGCCTATTATTCCCCATTTTGTTTTTATGCATTTGATTTTTCCTTCTTAAGTGTAGTACTTTGCACTTGTCTTTATTACATTTCATTTTATTGATTTAAGATCAATTCTCCAATTTGTCACGATTGTTACGAATTTTAATTTTGCCATCCAAAAGTGCTAGCAACCCTCCCAGATTGATGTCATCCACAAAGTTTATAACTATGCTTTCTGTGACCCAGTGTGTCTGGGGTAGCCCTCACTGGAAATGCCAAGGCAGGGCAGGCTGCAAAAAGGAGAGCAGATACTCCCACGACTGGTGGGTAACACTGAAATTAAACTCCTCCACCAGTCACAAACTGCTTCTGATCCCCACGCTGGTTATCAAGAAGCAAAAAAAGAAATCACACAGCCTCCTTCTTGCATTCCAGTTCTCTGGCTCCCAATCAGCACCTAGGTCTAGTACAGTGAGAAGTTATTTTAAAACTGTGCACATATTCAAAACATTCTTCTGACCCCAAAGGGTCAGCCACGTTACCAGGTCAATATGAGTTTGGATCTTACTTAAAATATCACACTGCCAGCCAATCCTTTAGCATCTAAAACTAAAGATTTATTATAAAGAAAAAAGAAAGAAGTAGAAAAGAGTTTGTTAAATGGTAAAACAGTCACATACATACAAAGACCTCAAAGTCCATATATCAGGTTCTTAGCAGTATTAGTGAGTTTTCTGTCTTGAAAGTCCCTCTGGAACACATCCACAGCTTGGATGTGTCATTCAGTCCTTTGTTCAGAGCTTCAGTTTGTAGCAAAGTTTCTCCAGAGGTAAGAAGCAGGAATGAAGACAAGAAGCAGGACTGAAAACAAATGGAGATGATGCAGCTGCCCTTTATAGTCCTTTTGCCATGTGTCTGGTACTTCCTTTGTTCCAAACACAAACTCACAGAACATGGCATTGAAAGGCTTTAGAGTTCTCTCCATAGGCATGCCCCTGCATGCCTTGCTGAGTCATAAGATGTAGTCCCTGGCCCTTTCAATGGGTCCATTGTACAGTTGATGGCCCTTGATGGGCCATCAAGCAGGCCTAGTGCTGATGCCAATATGTCTGGGGGTGTCACCCAGAAACACAGCACAAGTTTGAAAATATAGATATACTCTACATATCTATAACTCATAATACAAAGGTGATACAAACAAAGGAACAATATTATCATACTTGACAAATTATAACATTTTCACCCATACCTCACATGGCATATCTGGTCAGATTCCTTGCAATTTTATAATATTGGTATTAACAATATCATAACGTGTCTCCCAGATTCCATATAGTGTTACACTCTCCACTCATTTACTTCATGTCAGATATTATACCAATGAGACTTTTCCTAGAACTTCCAAAAGGGTACACGAAGGTGGCTAAAAAGTTGCTTTAAAAATGACTTGAGCTATGAAATGATTACCTAGTTTATAACTTTTCCAGAATTAAAAAGTAATGCCTGGGATAATTTGTATATCAGCATCTTGAATCTGGATAGTCAATTTTCTGTGTGGCCTTGAGAAAGCCACTTAACCTAAGTGTGCTTCCTCTTTAGCAAAAATTTCAAGGAAAAATAAACATGCCAATAAAGCATTTTGGATTTGTCAGGTTTGACTGCCCTTTATATGGGCACTGAATTGAGCTGTTAGTCAATATAATTAATCAGTATTACAAGACACTTTATAGTAAATACTCACTGCTGTTTTGAGAATAACTTTTAAACAAAAAAATCACAAAACTTTTGGGATGAGGAAATCAAAGGAAGCTTGAATTTCTGTCTCATTATAAATCATGGTCTCTGATCCATGAGAAGAACAAGGCTATACCCTTAGTTTGCACCATTATTTAGGAGAAGAACATATAGCAACCAGCATCACATTGCTCTTTTACTACCCCCAGCAGGGCCGGATTATGGATTAACCTTTTGTGGGCCTGGGGCCAAACATATTTTTGAGCACGCATGTAGTCATTATGGGCCCTTCCAAGTGTGGGCCTGGTGCCACGGCACCACTGGTGCCATTGTAAACCCAGTACTGACCCCCAGTATGAAAAAATAAACCTTCACAACAATCATTTTTTACCTTTTCATTTATAATTGTGAAATACAGATGACATACAGGGCCAGACTCTTCCCTCAGATTCATCTATGAGACATATATAAACAAATGGCTTGCACCATACAATAAGAGAAGGTCAGGCTAGGGCAAAGTATAGAGGATATTAGCCCAGGCATGCATGTATATCAGAGAACTAAACAGAAATTATAAGTCCTCCCTCACTCTTAGTCATTTATAGTTTGTACTCCAAATATAGGACTTATTCTGATCAACCTCCAAAAATCAAGGAGGAGGAAAAATAACAGTTCCAGAGAAATCTTTATTCTGGCACTCACTGACTTTGGCTACAAACATTTGAAAGCGACCAGCTTTAACTAAAGCATTTACTGAATTTGGAAGGTTAGGCTTAGGCAGGACATTTCAAACAATCCAATTAAGCAATACTTTCTACCCTAGGGAAGTCTCCCTTCCAAACATTTTCATCATTCCACATGGGCTTTCCTTCACAGAAAGTCTTGGTGGTTCTCACTGATTTTTCTTCATTTCTGCTCTTTTTTGAATATTTTTGTGATGTTTAGGGAAGTTGCTGTACTCCTTCTCCCAGATGTTTCCAGTTCTGAGAAGCATCCACCTGCAAAGGGTCTTGTCCCCAAGGAAAACTAATTCCAGCCTCATTTACTGTGCAAACAGAAGTATGTCCAGACTATCTAGATTGTTCTCCAGACTCTGACACTCCTCTGACTTAGTTGTGAGCTGAAAGAGCATTCTGGATATTACCATGTCAATGAGCATGCCAAGCACAAGAGTGTAATTTACTTACATCTTACTTACGAAAATAAAATATTGGACTATCATAGCAGAAAGTGTGGGGAATTGGTTGGCTCATGGATATGGAGCCTTTCATTCCTAGGTCACAAATTTTAATCCAGCACAGCACAGTTTAATCCAGCACAGTTTGGTCATGAGCCAGAATTGTCCCCATTTGATGATTCTTCAGTGGACCCACAAAATGTATTATGACAATTCGCACTAACTGGCTACATTGTGGGCAGTCCCAGAAGAGGTTTATGATTAAATTGGCCATTGAGACTGAACTAATCTGTCACCTACAAAAGAGGTTCCCCCAGGTCAGGGTTCAGACATCAGTAGGGTAGCATGGAGGATGCTTGCACAGCCACTACCTGTATTTTTAACTGTGCTGAGGATAAATAGAGGACTCCAATGTCTGGGATTGGCATCTTTCACATGCACTACGTTCATCTCTAAAGAAGAAGAAAAGAAATTAGGGCATTTCCTGAGTCATGAACATAGGCCTTTCAGCTTCCCTGCAGAATGATTTTCACTGCAACCAGGGTTAACTATTTCCAACTGTCTTGTTATAGTTAGACAATATCCATGTGCACAATGAACTGTGATCTGCATTGTTGCAGAAACAGTCAGTGCTGGAGAAAATGGAGTGAAGCAACATTCAACTGCAGAATGCAATGGTTACTATGGAATGCCCCAGTGAGTCAGGTATGGGCCCCAGTGCTTTAAAGCTGGGAGCTGTAGTCTCAGTGGGCACATGACTAGAAGTAAGCATGTGACCTACAGGAAACCAGATATAAGGCATCCTGCTGCTCAGGCAGGGGCTGCAGACAGGAGTTTTTAACTACTGAAGAAGGTGTTTGTTTATAAACACAGTGAGATAACTAACATACATTAGCTATAGTACTGTAAGATCCTAGTGGAAGCCAGCCCTCTACCCCCTACCCATGGTTGACCTCGCTGTGACGTTTCACTCCAGATTCTTTATGAAAATATGCTTATAATACGGATCTGACATAACTGAGATATACTTTATGCAAGATGGCTCATGTGAGATATCATTGGAAAGATTATGACTTACTGAATGTGATTATCCAATCTGTATGCCTGTATCGTTTCTGTATCTGAAGTTTGGAATGTTAACTATGTATCTGTATTTCAATTGTGTTACTTTGGGTGTCAAACCCACCAGCCCTTCAGGTACAAACAATGGAAAAGCCAGACAGGGCTAATGGCCCATTAGCAAAGACAATTGACTGTCAAAGAGCTTAGTCTTCCTGTGGACGCTGAGACAGCCTACGAGCAATGGCTGCCACAGCCATGCAGAGACATGGGTCTGAGTCACCTGGTACTGGACACCCTTCCTCCCCTTTTGGAATGCCAGGGTTTTTCCACTGGAAAACAAAGGATTCCTGCCTTATGTAAATCTTATTTAAGGGTGGGAAGGAAGACAAACGGGACTCTCCTCTTTTGCCTACCCAAGAAAGAAGACTGCTGAAAGTACCTGAAGGGACAAAGAAACCAACCTGAAGGGAAAGGCAAAGGTCCAGTCTGTAAGAAAATTAACTGGAATTCAAAGCTACAGAAATTCTGCATCCTGCCTAAATTCAAGATTTAGGGTGAGAAATTACTATTTGTAACCAATTTCTTTAGTGAAACAAGCTTAGTTTGTGTGTTTGGTTTTATTTGCTTAGTAATCTGCTTTGTTCTGTCTGTTATCTCTTTTATTCACTTAAAATCCACCTTTTGTAGTTAATAAAGTTATTTCTTGTTTATAATATAACCCAGATGGTACAATTCATAACTGGGGGGGGGAGGAGGGGAAGGTGCAAGGGGCTGTGCATACCTTCCTCCACATTGAGGGAGGAGGCAGATTTCATAATATATCTTTGGGTCTGCACTCCAAGGGAGGTAGACACCTGAGTGCGGGGGCAAGTCCCTTAAGATGAGCCTTCCCAGAACTGATCTCAGTGTCTGTTTTGTTCTGCAGTTGGGTGTGGCCCTGCCTGTGTATGTGCTTAATAGCTCTCCATAGATGGGACTACACTGAAGACCCTTGGAGAAAGGCTGCAGAGAATGAGATGGTATTTGAGTCAAGTCAAGGGCTAACAGAATACACAGCCCAGAGCAAACTGGGAGACTCTGCTTCACAAAGAGAGAAAAAAGAATTAAGGCAGAAGGGGTATGAGTGACAGGTATATTTGTGAAGTCCCTGCTGTGCAAGGGGAGCAACTCGTTATACTTGTGTGTCTAATAAGCCAGACCTCAAGTGGGGGATATTGCTTGAACTGTATGCGTGTGTTATTCATTGGGGAGCCAAGAAGTGGAGACTGAGTCAACAGGCACATGACCCAAGAAGTTGAGGGTAAAATAACCTTAGTACCACTGGATTTTCTGCAAATATATATCTTCATCTTCTGCAGCTAGAGTCTACCTCCCAGAAGGAGAGTGCTGCAGGCAACACCAAATCATTGTGTACTAATAGCCATCTATATTAGAAACACACTAAGGAATTTGTGGTCAGCTAGGATTTCATGGCTGCCAGAATGCTGCACACCCTGGCCACTGAAAAGTTTACAGCAAAGAAAAGAATTCAGCTCTTCCTGCTCCAAAAACAAAAGCCCCTTGCTCTTGAACTAAAGGACTATCTTCTCTATTTGTTAACAGTGCAGGGTACATGATTCAGAGGTGAGCAAATCTGTGTCTGCAAATCTGACCAAAATGAAACTTACTTAATTCTGATGAGCAATCCACTGTGATTAAAGGAATTAGTCTCTTTTTTAAAAAAAGGTATGCAAAAGATTTTTGGGCTTCTTTATGATGGCCCGAAAGGTTTAAAAGCCTGGTCAAGTCTGTTCTTCCTTGGTTTTGCTGGAGGACCTCCTGGATGTCTGAGTTTCTGAGTAGCGCATGCTCTTGTATTTTAGTTAAAGGGATCAGCGGTGCAGAATCTTTAAAGAAATCCTCTCTCAAACGGTCCATTAGTCACTGCAGTTAACTACGTTAAACAAACAAACAAATAAATGTAAAACAGTCTGACTAAAAATACCTTCCCTTCTCAAGTGCTTAGCTTTCACTGTCTTGATGAGTGTGGTGTTGTCATTTCCCTAAATCTCCAGGCATCACAGAGTTTTTTAATTTGGAGGTATGGGAACAGGGCAGAGGGAGAAATGTTGGTTACAATAATGTTGGTTTCTCTACTGTAATGGGGTTTTAGCCCCATCCCTTGCGAGGCAAGAGAAAGAAACCAACTAGTCATGCTCTGCACCTGTGGCATGAGTCTCCTGGCCCAAGAAGGCAGAGTTAAACCTTATAAGTAGACTGAGGGCAGTTATTTGTGGGAGGGAAGATTGGGCTGTCTGGCACAGAGAAGCCCTGGGATAGGGTTTAACAGGATACAACAGAAGAAGAATGCTACAGCAGCAAGAAGAAGAAATGCTACAGGAGCAAGTTAGGCTGCTGTGGGAGAGCCAGTAAGGGTACTACAGTGAAGCCTGAGAGGGAGTGGAAGGAGGGTTTGTACTTTCATGTGGGATTTTTTTGTGCTACCTAAGAAAGGATTTAGACTTTTATGTGATTTGTGCGGAGACCAAGCCACAGAACACCAAGAGGACAGCCAGGAGAACATGCAGGATGAGAAGCCATTGCAGACCAAGGAACTGGCCACCTGGGAGGTGAAAGAGGTAAAGTTCCCTGCAGTGTTGTGTTCAGGTGTGAGAGGGTGCCCTAAGCTGTGAATGCATGTTTATTTCTGCCCTTGCCCCTAAGGTGGCTGGAAGGAACATTGGCATGGAGAGGAGCCTCAGCTCTGCCCTTGGTCCACTGCCTCACCAACTAGGCAGCCACTGCTTATGGGTTTCCATGGGCTCCAGGGAAGAGGGAAATGAAGAGGGGCTGTATCATGGAGCCAGCCCTATTTCCCTTGCTCTTATCTGCTGCTTTTTTCTCTCCTCTATTTGTGCAGTCAAGAGAGCATTTGGCCTTTGTGATCTTATTGGGATGTTGTCTTTTTACCTGGAGAACCAACATACATGATAAAATGAGGATTCCTAGAATAGGTACCCGTGATTGTACCCTACTGAGCAAGAGGTTTAATATAGCCAAACCACTGGCATTGTTTAGACTCCTCCTAATAACTTGTTTGAGTGTCTCAATTCAAGGAAAAGCTGCAGGAGTAAAAAAAGCATTTAGCAAAGTTTGTCTTGACTTTCCATCATCTTCAGATGAAAAGACCTGGGGTTTGTAAACTCAGTGTTTAGTTAAAATGCTTACTACTGGTATCATTAGGAAAAAGGAGAAAAACGAAGCGAAGATCAAAATATCTGCCCTCTGTGGACTTTATTTTCTTCAGCGCCTCTGAACTTTGGTTATAAGAACTAAAGTATAATTTAAAAGATATCCCCTTCATTGCTTATACCAAGTTAAGAAATATTTTTTAGGAAGAACATTTTCATTCAGAGTCAACTATTGGACTGATAAAAAGAAAAGGAGTACTTGTGGCACCTTAGAGACTTGCAGTTTTTAAGACATTATATCTGCCTTTGAAACTGTATAACTAGTGGCCTTAATATTTCTGATTTTTTGAGGGGGGGGGAGATTCCTAGATGGTTCTTCATTAATTCTGTCCTCAAACTGATTGTACAAAGACTCTATTGGTCAAGTATGTATTTATTTGATCACGCACACACAGACCTAAGCCAACACATACATTTCCAGGGTCTTGCTATGGAGATAATGGAGCTACAGTATTGCCTGGCATGGATTGAAAAGTAAACAGCAAAACAGGAAAAGGAAGGTTAAAACTAGATTAAACAAATTGCAGCCTTCAAGTCTGTGCAGTCATCTGGGAACTTGACCTTAGTGAAAAAGAGGTGAGAGGGAGACCTAAAACAAATAAAATACAGGCCTCTCTTGTATTTTTAAAAATCTGCCAACAACTGTGTGGTGAAATTCCTTTAACACATTAGTATGTAATATAAAAGCTATAGGCTTGTAGAATTACCTCTTCATTCACTAAGGAAAACAGAACACAAGCAAGATATCAGGATGTCCTTGGCCACTGGGACTCAAATTAGAATCTGTGTTCTCCCACAAGAGATGGGATGAGGATGTGAAGTAAACGGCAAATGAGCTGATTTATCTCCATTTTAGTGCAGAAATAGGGTTTCTCTTGGGATGCCTGCCTACTACCATTAGGGATTGATGATACTCCTGTAACACATCCGCACAGACTACAAATATTTATGAAAAGGGGTGTGAGGATCAAGGTGATTAAAATATAAAGTGTGGGCCGTTACCGATGTCACATGACTTCTGCTACCTGGAGCCAAAATTGTGGCGAAAAATTCATGAGATGTTGGCACTCTCAAATCTAAATCCTAATCCTGATTTGGTTTTAAACGTGAATCCTAGGCTAAATCTGACATAGATCATATCTTTGATAACCTCTAACAAAGACAACGGGTATGGAATCTGGCACTTATTTTGTTTCCTTCCATTAACTATGACTAATTAGCCAGGAACCTTGCTATTTTTCCCAACCAAATGCAGAGTGAGATATTTTCAGGTTAGTTGATTTGACCAAAAAAGGATTCTCCAGTCTCTTGAACCACTGATTCAGGTGCTACAGTTTGGAAATAGGGGGAAATAAATTGCATGTCTTGCAGAAAAATTTCTGTTTGTACTGCCTGCCCCTTCAACTAATGAATACTTTCCCCATCTGCCTGCTTCCATTCCAGGCCGCAAGGGCCTCTATCTTTAAACTGCCTTCTCCTTGATCTTCAGGAGGGTGAGGGTCAGACAGTATTTTTGCAGCCTGGCACTGGTCCATCAATACAAATGGCTTTTTGTGGGGAAGGGAGACAGGTATTCCCTGCCTCTCATTGGGCAGAATGAGCAGGTAAATGCACCATTACTGCTGCAAGTTCACGAATATAAATGTTCCTGGAAGCAGCTCTGGTGCTAGCTTTTGTGAACACACCAGTTGGTGAATATCAGACAAACTGGACCCTACAGAGCTTCATGACCACCTAGTACTAAAGCAGTGTCCCCGTATGCTACCAGCAGTGGGCTGATGGAGGTGCCATCCTTTTGGATGGATTGTATAACTGAGGACATGAATTCTAATGGTCCTGAAAGACCTCATAGATTTTTAAGGCCAGAAGGGACTGCCATGATCATCCAGTCTGACCTCCTGCATATCACAGGCAAAAAAGCGTCACCCACAGTTCTCACAGAACTTTTCCAAGAGGGGTGAATATGGGTGCCCTAGCTAAACTCAAACACAGATAACTGCAATCTCCCCTACTTAAGTTTCCCTTGCTGTTTTAAATAGATATTACTTTCCATTTCCTACCCTTAACCATCACAGTGCTGCTGGCACTGGTTAGCATGCCCCACTAATGCCTGCATTTCCACTTTCAGTGTTAACATTCCCGTACAAATTAGTTTAGAGTCTGGTTCTTCAAGATGACTAGTAATGTACACGTAAGGTATTACAGTAGCACATATGTGAAATGTTTTAAAATATTCAATTGAAGAAATTCATTTTTTTTCTTTTAAAGATACTTGTATAATTCTCCTCCACCATTCTTAAAAAGCCAGTAACAGAGGAATCCAGTCTTACTCTTCCTATGTAGGAAGATCTTTCTCCTATAAAAAGGGGTTCCGAAATAGTTGTCTAGCTGAGCTGTTTCACCATTTTATTGTGTAGCAACTTCTCCACATAGCAACTAGAGATGAAACTGGAGTTTTAAAAATTCTAGTGGAGTGCTTTTGTTGCTGTGAAAATGGAACAGGTCCTCTAACATATGCCAACAGAACCTTGTTATACTTAACCTAGATTTTCTTACAAAGGATCACAACGGAGGTCAGTGCTAGGGCAGTTTGTGCTCTAGCTATCTGATTTGTACCTGACCTGTGAACAAACAGGGGATTTCAAGTTCCACTACAGCCAGTATCTGATCTTTCACCTGCACAAATATTTGCTCTGAAAAGCATTTTGAAAAAATACACATTATACATGGACATGATGTAACTTCCACTTATATGATCCAAGGAGACCAAAGGTCACTCCATTTAGATTACATCTTCAAATGCCCTTTCTAAATTTGAAGCAATGACAATACAATGGGCCTTGTTCTTCAGGTTGTACTAGCCAGTGGGGTTCTGGCAGCATTTTTATTGGCACCTTTGTAGATAGATGCAGGCATTGGCTTCCTGGCTGTTATCTGTACCTGGAATATATACGGAAATATAAGGACAATAATGAGGAATATAAAATGTGCATCTGGAAGGGACCTCCTGGGTCATTGGGTTGCCTGTGATAGCTGAGGACCAGACACAAACAAACTGTGAGTGGGATATTATAGTGCCCATTTTACTATCCATAAGCTCCTAACCCCACCCCCAATCCCCGCAATGGCTGTCCAGGGGAACTGGCACATGTCTATTTTAATATTTATGGAATAGGATGGGTTTACAGCGGGACTCCAAACTCTGTGAATAAGCCAAACTTCGCCCACTTCAGAAGCCAAAATGAGGCATCATTCAAAATGTAGATTGTGCAGATCTGTGATCCATCCTCTATTTGGTAACAGTGACATAATTTAAATATGAACATTGTTAACTATCATCCTCTGCGTTATTGCCCCTTAGAGATGAATGGGGCAGCTCATCTCTCTCATAACAAGTGTCCTCTCTGCAGCTGCAGACAGGCATCAGTGTAGGCCTCTCAGTTTACACTCAATGTTTTCAACATTTTCTTCATAACCATAAAAAAAAAAAGCCGAGTCATTGTCCTGGCCCAATTCAAGCCCTGCCGCTGGACCATTCTAACCTGCTCTAGGGTTGTTTCAATAAATGCAGATTGAGAGAAGAAAAGAGGGAGCCACTGAGAGAAAGGAGGCACCAGACAGAACCAGTGCTAGACATAAGCAGCAATTGCTTAGGGTCCTGAGCACTCAAGGGACGTCACCCCTCCCCCCCCCTTTCACTTTTTATTATAAGAACTTGCCTGGTTTAGTATTGTGTGTGGGGCGGGCGGGGGGAATATTCCTGCTTAGGGCCCCCAGTGGGTTAGCACTGGCTCTGGTGTCAGTTTGTGATCTGAGCAGATGTCAGACTGCTAACTCAGTCTAGGGCTCTGTTGGGAAGTATGCATGGGACAGGCTTCCCTCTGGCTATATGCAGTCCTAGGATTCCTGGGCCTTCCCAGAAGAGCATGGTGGGAAAGGGAACATTATATAAATAGCCTCCTTTTGGTCAGAACAGGAGAGACTGTGGCTGGAGTGGACACTAGTTCTCCCAGAATATAGGAGAGACTCTTTGGTGTTTGAGTGCTAGCTCTTTAGAGAAAGTCTGGGACCCAAGCAGGAATGCCGAGGAGGAAAAAGCCATGAGGAAGGGCTGTTTGATTTTGAAATCTTTTACAAGATCTTCACTTTCTTTGTTTGGGCTTTGCTAGCAGAATGCCAGGAAGAGATCTAGCTTCTCCAGAGAAAGAAACTCTAAGGAGAAGCCATGCTGCCTGGAGTTCTGAAGAGCTCCATAGGTATAGCTTTTAATTGATGCTCTGCTTGCTACACATGCAATGATAGCATAAAAAAGTAAGCTTTCCTGTTACTCGTATTTTCTCGCACTGGTGTTTCTTATTTCAGATGCAGTCTTTATGGCATATATTAAGAAAAAGCCTAATTATATTAAATTGGGGGAGGAGAGGGAAATGGTTGTTGTGACAGGTTCCCCGCAGAGTGCCACCTGGAACTGGGGGTACCACTGAGCCCCCTGACCCACCAGCCTGGGCTCCCTTTTACACTGCACTGCTGTGACAAGGTACACAGCCTTCCAGCCTTCATTTTCACCAGCATACATACAGACAGGGACACACCCAGCTGCAGTTACAAGCAGGATCTCTGACCAGCCCCTTCGTGGGAAAGCTACTCCCAGATCCTTAGGCAAGCACCACCTCTGGAGTATAAACCCAAAATTATATAGTCTTGTGCTGCACAAGACACTGTACAGTGTAAATTCATAAAATTTGCCCCTTCCCTCAATGTGGAGAGGAATATGCAACAGCCTTTTGCCCTGAGTTATAATTCCCACACACTGGTTTATATCAAACAAAAATAAGTTTATTAACTATAAAAGATTAAGTGATAGCAAACAGATCAAAGCAGATTACCTAGCAAATAAACAAAAAATGCAAACTAAATTTAATATACTAAATAGATTGGATATGAATAGCAGATTCTCACCCTGAGAGATGATACAAGCAGGCTGCAGATTCTTAAGGGGCAAGCTGCACTTGCTGTACAGCTAGGAACCCCCAGGTGTTTCATTCACAGGTTAAAAATCCCTTTAGCCTGGGTCCAGCACTTTCCTCAGTTCAGTCTTGACATACAGAGATACATAGTCAATATTCCTAACTTCAGATACAAAAATGATACATGCATACAAATAGATAATCATATTCAGCAAATCATAACCTTTTCAATGACATCTCACTTATCTTGCATAAAATACATTATAATATCTGTGACAAAGTTCCTGCTCTACCTTGGTGGGTCTTGCTCTTATTGGTGGATTTGCTCACCTTGGAGCTTCACGGCATCCCTCAGCTTGGCCATTTTTCTGAATTCACAGTCCAGGTCAACTCCTCCTGTGTCTGACCAGGCGTTGGGTGGATTTGGGGGGAACCCGGGCCCGCCCTCTACTCCGGCTTCCAGCCCAGGGCCCTGTGGAATGCAGCTGTCTAGAGTGCCTCCTGGAACAGCTGTGCGACAGCTACAACTCTCTGGGCTACTTCCCCATGGCCTCCTCCCAACACCTTCTTTATCCTCACCATAGGACCTTCCTCCTGGTGTCTGATAATGCTTGTACACATCAGTCCTCCAACAGTCCGCATTCTCACTCTCAGCTCCCAGCTCCTCACACGCACACCACAAACTGAAGTGAGCTCCTTTTTAAAACCCAGGTGCCCTGATTAGCCTGCCTTAATTGATTCTAGCAGCTTCTTGATTGGCTGCAGGTGTTCTAATCAGCCTGTCCTAATTGTCTCCAGAAAGTTCCTGATTGTTCTGGAACCTTCCCTGTTATCTTACCCCGGGAAAAGGGACCTGCTTAGCCTGGGGCTTATATGTCTGCCTTCTATGACTCTCCTAAAGCCATCTGGCCCGACCCTGTCACATATCATAATAATATCACTGTGAAGAATGTGGGGTGCAGTGTCACAGTTGTAAAGTTTTATTTTTGTTTTTTTTTAAATCAGCCTCCTTTTAAAATAATACTAATGGCTTTTAATACTAACACTGAAGCTTACACTTTAAAAAAAAAAAAAGGTAAAATCCCTTGTGCTCTTACTTTTAAGAGATTCACTGTGGCCCCTGTACTGCAACTGGATTGTGTAGGCATACCCCAGAGTCTAGGTGGATTCAGATGCAAGGTTGCCATCTCAATTGCTTCGAGGACTGCGAATAGAGATGAGTGGCACTCAAGAGTTGAAATTCTAATCCCACAGAAGTCAGAGGGAGTCTTGCCATTGACTTCACTAGCACCAGGATTTCACTCAAGATAATGGAAACTTGGTGCTTATTTCTAAATTTGTTTTCCTCAGGTAATAAACAGAGTAAACGGAAGATAAAGCAGTACCAAAAACTGACTGTGCTACAAGGAATGTTTCTGCTATCTTGCACAAAGTGGTAAGTATGAAAACTCTCTCAAACACTACATCATCCTCTCAAAATGCTGACCAGATATCATGGAAGAAATCAACCTCGTCTTTATTATGGAAGTAATCCTCTCCAGATTGGAGAATTCTCTTAACCCAGCGCTACAGTGGTTTATATGCATTCTTGTGAAGGATTTTGAGCCTTACCTATTCTTAAGGATGAAATTTGATTATGAATAAGATCTGTTTTGAATATGGACTTTGACACGTGGTATAGGATCTGATTGTTATTTACCAGGTTCAATTCTTTTACAAATGTGATATGATTGTAAGTAGGACATAATTATGCTTTTGCAATGGACAAAAAAGAGGCTCTCACCATGAGGTTCCCCCCTTACACGTACTTAGTGCTATTGTAGCAATAGTTTGCCATTGCGTTGCTCTAGTTTAGATGCATCTTTCTCATTGCACTCCTATGTTGCAAAGGCACTCAAACATTTTTATTCCCTTTTTTTAGGGGGTGCGGGGAAATCATCACAAAACCTTTCCCTAGTTCCTCTCAAAATTATGTAACTTGAAACTAATCTTAATTTTTGTTTCAGTTTTGTCGTCTGGTTTTTCCAACTCCAAATGTCCCCATTCTGTTGTTGAAGTTAACAGGTGTAGTCTAGTGGACTGACTACAGGCCTGAGAGACAGGAGATTTTGATTTTGTTCCTTCTCTCTTCCACTGACTGACCTTGGGGTAATCACTGAGCAAAAGTGTGAGACCGGCGGTTACTTTGCAGTTTTTTTGCTTTCCTCTGCAGCATCTGGGTCACGTGCAAGGATTATCTGGGTATGTCACTTAATTATTTCCTTGCCATTGCAGAGGCCTCAGGCACTTGTGCACCTTAGTCCTTCCTATTATGTACCACAGGCAGAGAATAGTTTAGTCTCCCGTGGGCTGTAATACTGAGGTCTAATTTTGGTTGTTGGGTTAGTGTGCAGATTCTGGTGCTGTTGGTGGCCTGTGATATACAGGAGTGAGACTATATAATCTGCTGGTCCCTTCTGGCCTTAAATTCTATGCTTATGACTGACTCTATGGAACGCAAAATCAAAGCTCCCAGAATGAGTGGAGAGTTTAGAGAATTTGGCCTGAACATCTGTCTCAGGTTCCCCCCTCCCATTGGTAAAATGGGGATTAATACTGCTTTCGCATTCATGTAAAATGGTTTGAGATCTACCCATGAAAAGCATTAAGTGCCAGTATTATTGTTAACTTCCACGCACTTCAGTAGGTGAAGGATCAGGCACCTCATTAGGAGGAAGCCATGCCCTGGAAGCAGGGTCGTTTCTCAGTTGTTGCTCTATTCTCAGTAATATGCACTTACCTCTCCTTCCCCAAAAAATAAAATAAAATAAAATAAAAGTTATGGCTACAAAGACTGTGTAAATCAAGGTTTCAGAGTAGCAGTCGTGTTAGTCTGTATCCGCAAAAAGAAAAGGAGTATTTGTGGCACCTTAGAGACTAACAAATTTATTTGAGCCTAAGCTTTGGTGAGCTACAGCTCACTTCATCGGATGCATGCAGTGGAAAATATAGTGGGGAGATTTTATATACACACAGAACATGAAACAATGGGTGTTACCATACACAGTTATGCATCCGATGAAGTGAGCTGTAGCTCACCAAAGCTTATGCTCAAAGAAATTTGTTAGTCTCTAAGGTGCCACAAGTACTCCTTTTCTTAGTGTAAATCAAGGCACTTCCACCTTGCTGAGTCTGGAAGATAAACCCTCACAGCTCCAACAGAGGTGTGAACTTCCTCCATTAATCTTAATGAAGTGTTAACTTCAATGCTGAGCTGCAGCCATTTATACTGTAACAGAACCCTAGGAAACAAATGTCCAGCTTAAGATCTTACCCAATAGCTACTAGGAGTCGGGTCAAATTTTGGCTTAAATTCTGGGAATTGGGAAGAGCCCCGCTTCACATGCCAGCCTTGCCTCCCATTTAAGATGTATTGTCAGATGATGGAAGGGTCGGGGAGGGGGGAGGGGGAGGAAGCTTGTACCCAGTGAATTCATGTGAAAAGTATAGTTGGGATGCAGTAATGTTGTAGCCATCAATCCCAGGACATTAGAGAGACAAGGTGGGTGAGCTTTTATTGGACCAACTTCTGCTGGTGAGGGAGCGATCACTCTCTGAATCTGATCTATCATCCTCCAAGGAAACCTACACAACACTTTCAAAAGATGAGTCTGGGAGCTTAAAGTCATAACTTTGCTAGACACTAAAAATCATGACCTTAATAAAAAAGACAGTGGATTTATGGTTCATTACAATAATCTGTAATTCACCATCCCTCCTTTTTCGTCCTATGACTATAGGGGTAGTAATAGGCCACATCACCTTGAGTGGTCCCTTAGAATATGTGCTAACTATTTATGCTAAACTATCTGTTTGATCTTTTATTTAACTGTGACACTCTCAGTACCTTCCCCAGACCTCAGGAAGAGCTCTGTGTGGCTTGAAAGCTTCTCTCTCACCAACAGAAGTTGGTCCAACCTATTCTCATGAAATAGGGCTCATCTGTGTCAGCAGCCTCATCTGTCCTCTCCATTTCTTGTGACAGTCTCTTTTCAGGGTTTGGATAGGGACACTGTTCAGAATGGCAGTGGGGCCAATGCAATGTATCTCATCTGTGCTAGCAAAAGAGGACCAGAAAGATATTATAATCCAGGCTCCATTATATATTGTACACAGCCCACCCAGGGTGGGGACACCACTGCCAAGGGGCTCTGCTGAGCAACTCCAGTGCTGCTGGGGAGGAATATACTGGGGGCCAGAAATGGTGCATTTCACTGGAAATCCACCAGGTTTGTGGTGCAGTCTCTTGTCTGCTTCTGTGTATGCCTATTGGAGAGAGGAGCATACTGTCCACCACCACACCCATCCCTTCTGGGAAAACTAGCCTACCTAAGAATAAATAAGGGAGGAAGGACAGTCGTGTGGCTAGTTCACTAGACTGGAACTGGAATGGTGTGGCTTCGCTTCCTATCTCTGCTGTAGAGGGATTGCTGTGCCCATCTTTCTTCATCTGTAAAAAGGTACTGTGTGTATAAAGTAACTAAAGCCTGGCCTACACTACAAACTTAGAGCGACATAAGCCACTTTAAGTCGATCTAATAACATGTGTGTCTACGTTACCGAGTCCCTTCTGCTGACCTAAGTGGCCTGTAAAGTCAACTTCTGTACTCCACCTCTGCAAGAGACGTAGCACTTGATTCGACAACCATGGGTCAACATGGGGCTAGTGTAGCCCCCGCTTTGTGTAATTTGAATGAATTGGCCTCTGGGAGGTGTCCCACAGCGCTCCACTGTGACTGCTCTGGAGAGCACTTTCAACTCCACTGCATGTCAGCCAGGTACACAGGAAACAGCAGCTCCTCTGTTAAAGCCCCAGCAACTTTTGAATTTTCATTTCCTGCTTGATCATTGTGCGAGCTCATCAGCACAGCTGATCATGGAGTCTCAATGCTGAAAATGCTCTCCAGCATGGAGTACACAGGGCAGTGGTGGCTCTGATTGCTGTGTGGGCAGAAGAGTCTGTGCAGCCAGAGCTCTGATCCAGCAGAAGAAATGCTGACATCTATGCTAAGTTTGTGCAGGGCATAGGGGAGATGGGCTAAACCAGGGACATGCAGCAGTGCCACGTGAAAGCAAAGGAGCTTCGGCAAACGTACCAGAAGACAAGGGAGGCAGTCATTCTGGTTCTGTCTCCCAGATATGCCACTTTTATGGGGAGCTGCATGTGATTCTCGGCGGCGACCCCTCCACTACCCCAAAACGCTCCATGGATACCTCCCAGGAGCCCAGGATGACCTCTAGCAACAACGAGGAGGACATTGTTGAGGAGAATGTGAAGCAGGCAAGTGGACAATCCATTCTCCCCAACAGCCAAGAACTGTTTTTAACCCTGTAGCCCACCCCTTCACAGGACTAGCTGGCGGCAAAGCATGATGCCAGGGAAGGCACCTCTAGTGAGTACACAGTTCCAATCAAAGTGTAGGGATTACAGGGGTTATTTTTTATGTTTAATCTGAACAAAAAAGTAGGTGTGGTGGGTATTGATGGCCACTCCAGCTACGCAGAGGGGGCTCTCTGAAAAAGACTGTTTTTGTGCATGGAGGTGGCCCAGGAATTCTCCATGGAGATATCTAGAAAGCTTTCATGGAGGTACTCTGTAATCCTTTGCAGAAGGTTTCTGGGAAGGGCTGCCTTATTTCATCCACCACAGTAGGACACTTTCCTGCGCCACTCTGCTGGCATCCTTGCAGCACACAACACTGCAGCATAAGGACCAGGTCTGTACCCAGATGCTTGCAGTATCTGCTCCCTTTCTGCCTCTGTTACCCTCAGGAGAGTTATATCACATAGGGTCACCTAAGAGAAATGGGGGAAATTTTCAATGCTAGCCCTTAAACCACAAACAATTCAACAAGTAATCCGCCCCCTGCTTGGTGAAATTTGGGTCACACAACCACGCTTTCCCAAACATGCCATGGTTGTGGTTGGAAGGGAAACACTGGAGGGAAGAAAAAAAGGGGCGGTTTGGCTTCCTGTTTGTCTCCCTTCCCCCACATCCCGGTGTTAGTTTTTTTACAAAAGCATTTGGGGGGTTTTACACTGATGCCTGTTCTCAAGCACCATCCAGGTTGCTAGGAGAAAGGGGGCTTTTCTCTAGTTCCAACCTGGGATCCCAAGGATGTCTTCACAAAAGCAGCAGCACAAGACCTCTTGCTCATGCCTCGTGGCCTTACTCACCATGGCTGGAGCAGCAAACCGACTCTTGCAATAGTCAGCGGTTGTGATTATGTTGAAACCTTGTCTGTTGGCACATCCTCTACACCAGGACAGAGATTTATCCAGATTAAAAGGCGGAAAAAGAAGACTCAGGAGGACATGTTCAATAAGTTAATGCATGGCTCTGAGAGTGACAAGACGGGCTCAGAGCATGGAGGATTACACTGTCCGAGAACCTGGACATGGACAGGAGAGCATGCAGGGAACAAGAGTGTGCCATGCAGGAACACATGCTGCGGATAATGAAGGAGCAATCACATGTTGAGGCATCTGGCTGAGGTTCAAGAAAGGCAGCTGGATGCTAGAGTCCCTCTGCAGCCTATGCTGAACCTGCAGCCATTGCCCAGTTTTACATCCTCCTCCCCCAAATGTCCTGGGGGTGGGGGGAGAGGGAGTTTGATATCCCTTGCACTCAACACCGGGGAGGGTACAAGGACCAGAAGGCGCCCATTCCCTCACCTTTGATTGTTATTGCAGTGCATTTGTAAGCAAACTTTCTTTGTTTTCCCTCCACAGAGTTATCAGCCCTTTTGCCCCAGATTATGTTACTTTTCTTTGTTGTCTTTTTGTGTTTGTGTGCATAATAAAACTTAACGGATTGAGGAGAAAAGGCTCTTTATTCATTCAACACATGGTTGTTGGTGGGGGTGGAGTTTACTGGGGAGAAAATGCAAGGGAGGGGACAGTTTGGTAAGGAACAACACAGATAAGTGTCACATTACTCTGGCTCATTGCTGAAACTGGTTTTCAAAGCCTCATGGAGACAGAGCCCCTTCATGTGCTCTTCTTATTACCTTGGTGTCTGGCTGCTCAAAATTGGCTGCCAGGCAATCTGCCTCAACCCTCCACCCCAGCAGAAACTTTTTCTCCCTTTGTTTCACAGATATTATGGAGCACACAGCAGGCAGCAATAACAACAGGAATATTGCTTTCACTGAGGTCTAACCTAGTAAGCAAACAACATCAGTGACCTTTTAATTTGTCCAAAGGCACATTCCACCACCACTCTGCACTTGCTCAGCAGATGGTTGAACCAGTCCTTACTACTGCTGTCCAGGCTGCCTGTGTAAGGCTTCCTGAGCCATGGGAGCAAGGGGTAGGCTGGGTCTCACAGGATTACGATTGGCATTTCAACATCACCAATGGTTATTTAGTCTGTAAAGAAAGTCCCTGCTTGCAGCTTTCTGAACAGACCAGTGTTCCTAAAGATGCATGCGTCATGCACCTTTCCTGACCATCGCACACTTATGTTGGTGAAACAGCCCCCGTGATCCACCAGTGCTTGCAACACCATTGAGAAGTACTTCTTATGGTTTATGTACTCTTTGGCAAGGTGGTCTGATGCCAAGATAGACTGAACATATATCCCTATTACCCCACTGCAGTTAGGGAAACCCATTGTGGCAAAACTATCCACTATGTCTTGCATGTTGCCCAGAGTCACTACCCTTCTTAGCAGAAGTTTGTTGATGGCCTTGCAAACTTGGATCACAACAGATGCCACGGTAGATTTACCCACTCCAAATTGATGCCTCACTGACCGGTAGCAGTCTGGCATTGCAAGCTTCTACAGAGCTATTGTCACTCGCTTCTTCACTGTCAGAGCAGCTCTCATTTTATTATTGCTGTGCTTCAAGGCTGAGGAAAGCTGGTCACACAGTTCATGGGAAGTGGCCTTACACATCTGAAAGTTCTGCAGCCAGTGCTTGTCATCCCATAGCCTCATAACAATGCGGTCCCACCACTTAGTGCTTGTTTCCAGGGCCCAGAAACGGCACTCAGCTGTGTCAAGGTGATGCGTGACTGTCACCAGGAACTGTGAATTGCTCTGCTCTATGTATTCCAGCAGGATTGCATGTGTGGCATCACATGGATCCACATGGCAGCTTCTCTGTTGGCTGTGTAAATACTGCGGGATAAGGTGCAAGGTGTTTGTGATGCTCACAACAGTGTACAGCTGAGCAGAGGCCATGCTTTTTGTGCTATGGCATCCACATGGGTAACCCAGGCTTGTGAAAAAGGCTTGGTTTGTTTGCTGTTGATTTCAGGGAGGGAGATAAGTGCATCATGGGAGGCTAATGTCATGTTCCCAGAACCACGCGTTCCAATGATTTGGTCCCATAAGGCAGTGGTTCTCAAACTTTTATACTGGTGACCCCTTTCACACAGCAAGCCTCTGAGTTTGACCCCCCTTATAAATTAAAACACTTTTTAATATATTTAACACCATTATAAATGCTGGAGGCTAAGTGGGGTTTAGGGTAGAGGCTAACAGCTTGTGACTCCCAATGTAATAACCTCACAAACGCTTGAGGGGTCCCAACCCCCAGTTTGAGAACCCCAGCCATAAGGCATTGCAAGCCCAACCCAAAATTCCACTTGGCTACGTGCACTGTGGGATAGGTACCCACAGTGCAGTGCTCTCTGTGTAGATGCAAGCCCTGCTAGAGAGGATGCACTCTGCCAACACAATGAGTGTAGTGTGGACATGCAAGACTGACTTGCTTAAATTGGAGGCTCGATCTTGACTTAACTTTGTAGTGTAGACACGGCCTAACTCTTGAGTTATTGGGGTGTTACAGTGGTAGGGTCCATAACAACAGAGTGATAGATCCCTCCCCTATTCAGTTGCAGGGAAGATCTGCTGCTCAGGTGTCAGCCATGTGTGACGTTAGCACTCCAACAAAAAGAGGGTGAGGATTTGAGATTCCACCTATTTCAAATGTCAAAGCAGGCCAAAAAAGGGTCTCACCTGAAATAGTAGTATGAGGCTGTCTTCGTACATCCAAAAAGAGCAAAAACCAAAGCTGATATTGCTGAGCAATTCACCTTTTTTAAAAAAAGCAGTACATAAAAACAAGGGAAGACACTTCCTGGCATTGAATGACTAGATTCAATGAAGGCCTCTAACTCAGCTGGTCACTAATGGCCAGAACATGCCAAGCCTCCATGGAGGTCCCTTTGCTGATATAAACTTTGAAAATATAAAAAAAATCTAAAGAGTAAAAGTCCTAACTCTGTTTTAAACAGTTAAATGGCCATATTGCTATGGATGCAGAGTTCTGTTTCCAACACTTGACTCTTTGCTGCAGTTATCAGTACAGAAATGAACAAGAAACAGGACTTCATTCCTAAACGAAACGCCTAACTCCCACCTTCTGCGTTGCTCATAGCATAAGCAACCTTGGGGATCAGGCTGATTCTGTGTGCTGGTTTAGGCATGTTGTACGTTCTCCCCACTCTGTTTTAACAGGAAAATTCCACTAACTGATCCCCTGTTCCCATAATTTGGGAACCCATTTCCTAATGCTTCCCTCCATCCAATCGTAAAGCATAGCCATTTGGACTGAGTAGGTTGCAGCGTGATTCTTGTTTCTTCAAGGCCAGACTTTAAAAATGGTGAACATCCAGCAGCCCTTGTAACAATATTTATGGCCAAATTTGTCAGAAGGGCTCAGCACCCAATTTGAAAATCTGTCTTGTGGGTACAGGGCTGTTCTGCAACTTCTGGCCCTCATGAGGGACGCGGGGGGGGGGGGGCGGGGAGGGGTGGTGGCAGCACAATAAAACAGCTGTGTTTGAACTGGCATTGTCCATTAAGATATATACATTAACTGTATCTTCCATCTGTTCTTTATTAAATTGACTTTACACAGACCAGAAACTCATTAGTAAGAGAATGAACGGCTCTACATTTTGCAGATAAATAGGTACATTCCAATAGCTTTCGCCACTCCTTCCCTAAACTGGAAGAACTGCCTATTTTTGGCACAGTCAAATATACCGTTGTATGTAGTAGAACGGGAGGGAAAAAACATAGTACAGAAGAAAATATCCAGAGTGACATGGAGAACAAGCGAGTGCAGCCCAAACATAAATAAGTTGTTACTTTGATTTGCATTATGTAACTGTAGAGCTTGCATTAGTTCAAACTTCAGACTGAGAAACACACTGCATCCCTCAGCTTCTGAAGCTCTAAGTTTACCAGAAGCCACAGAGGAACAAATTGGTGTGGGTTCTCTTCCTTTGCCCTCCTAATTAAACTCAGCGCTAATAAGTTACTATATGCAGAGACACACAGTATTTTTATACATCATAGAAACCCATATAGAACATATACATTAAGGACTTTGTGGGGAGATGCTATGGAGACAAGATAAAAGGAGCAGACATTTTGTTCAGTGATCTCAGAATGCAAAGCTTCTAAGATCCACAAGCCTGAATCTTTTTCTCTTCTCCGTCATTCACTCTTATTTCTTGTTACCTGGCCCTTTTCCTCAAATGCAAAGAAACCTTTGTTAATGCAAAATTAAAGCTGCATGGTTAAAATCATAAGGCACCAACGTAAATGTTAACCCAGGGTGATGGTAGAAGAAAGTGAACCTGATAGGGCCATCCTTACCCAGGCAAATCTAGCAGGGTCAGGCCAAAAGGATGAAAGTTGATCCCAGACCTTGAGGTAGGGACTCCATATGTGTAGAGACCCACAGACTACAGTAGGACTTTGCATAGGTTCGTGTGTTTGTGCTCATAGGGACCACTACAGAGTCAGGGCCTATGCTGTACCTTGATGTAATTATCCTTATTATCCTCTCCCAAAACACCAGATATACAAATGGTGGAGGGTAAGTTCCTACATAGCCCCAACTTAGACTCTACACCTGGGTCCTATTGAATCCTATATGGGACATTAGAAAAGGCAGGAAAATATTAAACTGTTTTTAATATGTAGAACCATAGAAGTTAGCTAGAAGGACGATTAGGCTGTCTGGTATGATTACAGTATATGTAATACACTAAGAAACTTCCATAGTGCAGCTCACATCTTAATAGATTGTGAAATGGAGGGGAAGTGTCCTTGAGACAGTTGTGTGAGCCACCTCTCCTCCAATTTGTGAGCACATGACATCCCCATGGCAACCACAACACTAACTTCCATGGAAAAGTATTAGGTAAGTATTAAGCTGTCTTCCAATGCAAGTTAGCAGCTGAAAACAAGGAGGCCAGCTCTATGCGACCAGTCATCTCTCTGTGGACCACCAGTGTGCTACAAACCACTGTTTTGGAACCACTGCAGTTAGGGCTGGCAACATTCTATTTCAAAAAAATGAGGGACTGTTTTATTAGCACCCATTACCCCACCTCCTCCCAAAATTATTAATAATAAGCAGGATTCATATTCCCAGTGGTACTTTTTGCAGCACTCAGCAACTCCCAATCTTGTTGTACAGAGATGAAAAAATGAGGGACATTCCTTGTAAAAAGGGACTGTTGGCAACCCCAGCTGTAATACACAATCATGTAAATAATAATCAGTCATTCCAATGGAAACTTCCCTTTTACACAATGCTCAAAAAATGAGGGTCACATGACTCCATTCAAAAGAGTCTATTCTGGTACTTTTTTGGTTAGTATCAGCATTTTAATCTACTGCCTGTTCCTTCCAGATAGGCTTCTTTTGTGCAGGACTCATAAGAGACATGCATGTGTATGATGCAAGATGAGTCTCAGTGGGACAGGGCACACTCTCTTACTGCTCTCCTAGTGGACCATCTGCGGGATTAACTCACCACATGGTCTGATGCCCCTTCCTGCAGTTGCTCAGTCCAGCATCCCACTCACTAGCACCGTGGCCTCTCTCACGCTGCTGGAGCAGTAGCTCTTCACATCTTTCTTAGCCCACTCTGAAGTCCCCACCACCACTTTCTCAGGTATTATCAAAGTCTCCTTCCAAACATACCTCAAATAGGCTACCCCTAGCATGCCACTCCTGCAGTGGCTTGTAGGGGAACATGGGCCCACCCTCCATACTAAGTACTAATCCAGGGATCCTTTACCCAACAGTTCAGGTCTTTATTCTCCCAGCCCTTACTGCTCCTTCCCTGGACTGCTTCCTATACTGTCTATTACAGGCTCTTCTCTCATAATAAGGGTCAAGGAGTGTGACTGCAAGACATCCCCGCTTCTCCATTGCCAGCATCCTGGCTCTAGAGAAGACCTGCCTGTTTCTGCCCATGTGAGCTTCATACCCAGTTACGCCTCACTGCATCCTAGCTCCCCTCCAGGTGCAGCCTATGGCTAATTGACCTCTCTTGCCTGTATTAACCCCTCCAGGGCGAGTGTGGGGTGAACACCCTGGCATACTCACTTCCACTAGTAATGATAAGGGGATGTAATTTACTAAGTCAATGTAGAACTGAAGTAAAATAAGTACATTCTACAGACCATTAGCTACTAATGCTCTGCTCTTAGTTACAAGTGTAACACCCATGTTGTCACATAGGGTGGCAAGAGACTTTTATTCTATTCTCATTGTGTTCCCCCCTGGGAAGACTTGGGTGGGTAAAGTTAAGATCACACAAGTGGTTGCAGGGATGGGTACTTGGATTCTAATGCTTTAAGCCAGGGATCATGTCTATCCCTAGGTTTCTCCAAAATTTAGCACAAATGGGCCATGATCTTGACAACCAGTATCCTACCATGACAAGTATTATAAAGAAAGCAGAGTTTGACCCATCTAATTGAACAGCTCATCTACCACTAAAGGAGTGTTTTCATTTGAGAGTCGGAACAAAAAGCAGAGGTAGGTACACCAAGTGGCAGAAGACCACGGTGAGGCAGGAATGACAGCAAGGGAAAGGTTGCCACAGAAGACACCCCTGCACCATCTTCTCTTCTTCTTCACCTGAGCTGGCAAGGCCAGCAGCTAGTTAGGGATTGAAAACTAGTTTGGATAAAATAATAAGTGACCTGAATTCTTACCCACAACTTGAACTGAATCCAGAACAAAGGTTTAATGCGTATCCTTAAACATTCAGCCCTGTTATTTCAGTATATTTTGCACAGCTCTGCACTTTCAGTTCCAGCCTGCCATTGTATTTTTATAGAGAAAGCTCTGTAGCCACATAAAACGACGAGAGTCTGGTAATATATGAACATGGATGTGGAACAGTACTCACTGAATAGCAGCCTCAATCTGGCTCTTCCCATCACCCTTCTTGATTATTTCAGCCTCTTCTCCAACGTGTCTGGTACCCTAAAAGGGTGTGATACAAGTAAAATGCAGCTAAGATTCTTATCCTCACTAGTTTTCTGGCAACAACACATTTTTCCACTCACTCACTGTGTCAAATTTAAATATCTTGTCTTCACTTTCAAGGCCCTGTGCATCTCGGCCTGGACACATCTATATTAGGTTTTACCTTGTGGCCAGTCTTATCCCTGTCGTTTGTTCTGCCAGTAAGCCAGCTTGTATACCTTACTGATATCCGATCCCACTTCCATCTCCATGTTTCCCCATACGTGGAATGAGCTCACAATCCCGTTCCATCAAATCAAAGATCTCCTAAAGACTCCACAAGAGCTACAAACCCATAAATACTAGCCTATTTGGAATGTTCTCCCTACCCCAATATTGCACTAAAAGAACAGAAATCTCAGCTGTCTCTCTTCTCTGGTTTGCCCAAGGCATTCTGTCTCATTTGTATATGTCATTGTGTATGTGGGATCTTCAGACAAGATCTCTAATTGCTGTGTCCTGGGTAGTGCTTAGCACAATTATAAGCAATAGATTTTTCTCTAACTTGCTTCTCCCCTCAATTATTTGCTCATTTTTCTTTTTAATAAACTGAATGCCATGACAAATACACAGAATTTCTGATGGTGGGTTTGATTCTGTAGTCACGACAGAGAAGCACGCAGAGGGGATGTAAGACTGTAAAATATTTCTGATCACAGGATTTTTCTAGTCATGGACACAGCAACATAGAGCAAATGACTGTTTCAAAGAAATTAATCACGAAAGCACCTAATTGACTTGTTGAAATGCTACCCATTTAAACCCGAAATAAGAAACATAACTTCAGAGCCTTACAAGGCCATTGAAATATCCAATCTAAAAAGCTATTTAAACTGGGGTAAATATTAGCGCTTACAATTTAGTGCAGGATAAAAACAGACCATGACTCAGCCATAAAGTGTCCAATCCTGCAAGGTGATGCTGAGCTGACCTCCACAGAAGTTGTGGATGTTCAGCTCTTAGTGGGATTGAGTCTGCTATATTTGAAATCATGGTGAACTTACCCCTAGGCTGACCTATACGTGCTAATAATTTCTGCATGTAATTAGCTTTTTAAAATGTTAAAAGCAGTGTAATAAGGATCAAAAAATCCTGTGGTTTTACAACAGATTAAGGCGAGGCTGCAGTGTTTACATGTATTTGCACTAAAATGCAGTCGGTAAGATATCCACAGAAAATAAGCACAGTGCACATAGGCTTCATGTTCAGCTGCAAGAATAAATCTGTTTACAAAAGGCAATCTGTAACCGACCTGCCTGTTGTTGTTTTTTTGACCTCCCATCTGTTCGAATTCTCTGGAACTCAGACCCTAGATAGCAGTCAGGATAAACTTGCTTCAGTAATACCACTTAAAGCGACTATGTAAAAAATGATCCTTTTGGCCCCAGTTCAGCAAAGCTTTTAGGTGACTGCGGGAAGTCGCACACTTAAAGTTACGCGTGTGCTTTGCTGAACTGCAGCCTTTGTTCTCTCCATCTGCTGCCTGAGTGTTTCTAAATGAGAAAGGTTTCAGAGTAGCAGCTGTGTTAGTCTGTATTCACAAAAAGAAAAGGAGGACTTGTGGCACCTTAGAGACTAACCAATTTATTTGAGCGTAAACTTTTGTGAGCTACAGCTCACTTCTACTCGTGGCACCTTAGAGACTAACAAATGTATTTGAGCATAAGCTTTTGTAAGCTACAGCTCACTTTGAAGTGAGCTGTATCTCACAAAAGCTTGTGCTCAAATAAATTTGTTAGTCTCTAAGGTGCCACAAGTCCTCCTTTTCTTTAAATGAAAAAGGTTTCTCTTACTGTCCAAACAGTAAGGAATTTGCTTTACATCCAAGGATCTCAAAATGCTTTACAAATATTAATAACTTAAGCCTCAAACATCTCCATCTTAAGTATTGTGATCTCACACAGCAATTCAAGTTGAGGAATGACTCAGAGTCCGGTGTTCTCCAAATTGAAAGCCCATTATTAATGTTAATACTGCAGGAACAATATACAGCAGTCGGTCTGCACAGCAGTATGACGCAAGGAGAGCACATCACCTCCATGCTCTGTTCTCTTCACTAACATCCCCTGAATGGCAGATCATATGCAAAGTCTCATCTCTCACCTTCAAAGTCCTCCATGAATATAGCCCATATTACCTATATATATGCTCTTAACCTATCCCAACCTCTGCATTCCACCAGAACAATGGAGCAGTCAATTCAATGAAATTTATGTCTATAGAGGACTTATCTTGGCAAGTAGCCCCTAAATCTGGAACTCACTCCCTTAAGAGATCAGGTTAAGCATGAAACTTGACACTTTCAAAGCACAATGCAAACCCAATGTATTCTGCTCTGCATACCCTCATTATCATACAAGCTGCCACTTACTTACCAAATTCAGCATCTTTGTTACTGGTGATGCTGTAAGCGACAGAACAGAGATTCCAACCCCTCTCTCTCCCAAAAAATCATAGGTTGTGTTTGCTCTTTTACCAGTCAAAGGAGTACTCTCTCAACATGTAAAGCTGAAAAGGTTGATGTGAAATTATTGAAAGTAAATGCAGAACTCCCTCATGATATTCCACTTGTCATCTTTCTGATGTTAAATAACCCAGGTAAACATCAGCTAGGGGACTTGGTATTAGTCACTTCCTAATGATGGCCACGGTTTTAAAGATGTGATGGACCTGAATCAAAACCCCATACCCAAACTCCACTGGGAAAGGTCAGAGTTAGTTCTAAATTTTTCACTTTGGGCTCATCCCAACCTGGGGCTCTTAGGTCCAGGCAGCAGAACTGTCATACATTTGAGTGGGGTTTGTACCAGGATGACGATGAAGTAATTAACACAGCTGGTACATGACATGAAAGCAGCAACCACACACACTATCAGGAAGTTTATCCACAGAAAATCTTTGCAGCTCACTTACTGTTCCTGTCAAGCCAGGCAATATGCCAGTAAATGTCACCCAGCGGAAATACATCACTGCATTAGTAGCTCCAGAAAACAGAAACAGCCGAAGTGGGGATGAGAAAAAGACTGCCAAATACGTTTTAAAGTAGTCAGGGACTGTACCACGTGGAAGAGAAATTATGCAAGAATAATAAAACCTCATCTGCCAAAGAAAACCAAGACTCATTGAGGAAGTAGCCTGTGCCAGTACAGACCCCAAAGGAAAAAGCCGTACTGCTCTAGGAGAAGGCAACATAGTTGGATTCAGTATTTGCCTTACTGTATATGCCACCCCCCACCCTGAACAACTAGATCATTCCAGGTCAGGCCCACCCAAGCATGGTGGTAATCAGCCCCAAAATACTCACTGTGCAATGATCTCTGGTTACATACGGACTGTATACACATACCAACATTGTTAACTGTACCATGTACATGTGGCATGGGAAAATACAGGTCATATTCCAAAAATGCCCCCCTCTCCTCTTTGACTTGAGCCAAAAGGAGGAACTCTATTTGTTGTCATTAGTAATATGATTTAGTGTATCCTTATTATAGATTAGTAATTAGAGGAGGCAAATCACAAGCCCTTGAAGATCTGATGCCATTCACTCGGGTACATTAGTATATCTGTGTAGGATTTTAAAATGGAAGGATTAAGATCAGGAATCCAAGCCAAAGGGTGCATTTACCATGGATTATATAATCACAAGAGTCACATGGAATGTACGCCTGTCCTACTTCAGATAGGAAAGTCTTTCTCCAGGGAGCCATTTCTGAGGAAAGTCTCCTGAGTGGGAGTCATTGTTGAGCCACTGGACTGGACATAGTACGGTAGAAAATAATAGAAAACAGCCCAAAAGATAATGAAGGTGTCACACTGCAAAACTAATGGGTCAAATGCAAGTGCTATGCTAGTGGACTAACTCCAGTGGAGCTGCCCTACCTTCCATCTGGTCTGAAAACTGTTACAAACCTACAGAGTGAAGCAGGCTCTGTCAGAAATATTCTGCCTGTATTCCTCTTCTCTCTCCCTCCGGTTTCAAACAGGACTGTGTTAGCATGAACGAGGTGCCTTGTAGTTCACGCTAGCAGGCTCTACACAGGGCAGTTGCAGCACAACGTTTTAGGGCGTTCTGCAAATCACACCCGCTTAGTCTGCACGGCAGGGCCGTGTAGACAAGCCCTACAATGTGCTCTGTAGGTTGTCTGTCATTTTAATTAGTCCTGTCAAATGTAGTGCTTTTAAAACAAAGTATGAGATTGAAAACCTGAGGCTGAGGTCCTCTGTGTAATCACAGCCCAAACACAGACCAGTTAGCTGTACAACAACTTTCCCCATCACTGTGACTCTCCCATGACCTAGAGGGACTGCCAAAATGGCTGACAGTGTACTTCAATCTCTAGGGCCCATTCAGTCCCAGACCTCTCTGCTGACACTGGTAGCTAGGTTTCCAGTGATCACGTCCACTAGGAAATGAAATGACAACAGCAACTGAAACAATTTTATACAAACCATCTATGGGATAGTAGTGACTGAAAGTCATTATTGATCTGGGTTGGATTTGACCCAGTGACCTAGAGGTGGAAGGCTTTGTATCCCATTACTAATTCCCCACTTCCCTGGTTTTAAAACCAATATGGGCTATGGAACCATATGCTTCTCCAGGTGTAATGAAGAAGGACTTGGCTAAGTAGAGCATTCATGAAGTTTTAACAGGTTAATACTGGCCAGTTTATTTAATATACTTAGCTCAGTTCCTGTTGGCTGATGTTGACGTTGGCACTGTTAAGCTGATGAAAACATTGTGCAGATGTCTTTTGGTGATCCAGTACCTCCCTAGCACTTGTAACTATCAAATAATAAACTCTCTACAGTTGTTCTGGTTGGGTGATTCACTAGAGATCTTTTACTCTTGCTTCTCTATTTCCTCTTTAATTTGGCTCAGCTTCTTAACTAACTTCAGGCCTTTTCTCTTTGCTGTTCTAGTTGCTGGGCACACCTAACCAAAATGTGTAACTTCTCAGCGATTACTTGCTGATAGATGCTAGCAGAAATGTATACTCTGCTTGCAGACATTAGTGGCATCACCAAATCAAGACTGGGGCTCCTTTGTGCTAGGAGCTGAATAATGATTCAGGCCTTAGCCTTTTTAGATTGGGCCAAGGACCAGAACTGATGAAGGCAGAGGGAGCAGGATACATCACAGAAGTAAAATTGTCAGGATGACAACTCATTAGTGCCTTTATTTATGTATTTATTAAAATGGTTATTTATATAATGTTAATAATATATAAACCCTAATGTTTAGATTATTTTATTTTTTTCCTATTTAACGCTGCCTATATATATTTAACTCTGCCTTATTTTATATATATATATATATAAAACACATTTTATATTGACATAAATTTAAACCCCTGCCTTTTGTTAATCTCTGTCTCTAGTTATCAGATCTAATCACAACCTTTCCTATTTTTGAGTGTATTAGCTATATCTAACCCTGGCCTTTTGCATCTATTTTTAACCTTCAACCCTTGCTCAAATTATGTCAAACCTTGCTTATGTCCTTGAATGATGTAAAGTAGGTGAATGGCAGGTTGGTGAGGAAAAGCTAAGTGGTACTGAAGATGTGTGCAGTTCTGGTGGCACAGGATGCAGGTGAGTATGTCAGAAGAGCAGCTTGTCAGAAAGCACAGAGTCTGTGAAGGGGCAGCCTCTGGGAGAGAGCTGGGGGGCTTTGGAGCTCCATTACCCGAAAGCTGTTGGAGACAGCCATTGGTGGTGGCACCATGTGATGGGAACACTTCTAGGTGCCAGTTATCTCAGTGGCTGCCCCTAGAGGTGGGAATGACAGCAAGTAGGTCCTACTTGCAACTCCTTGCTTCTCTCATCACTGGGGAGGAGGCTCTGGGTTTCTAGAGGAATTAGGGGCTTTGGCATTCCATTCCCAAAAGGCCTGTGGAGGCAGGCATGGGTGTGAGCATTGCTAGAGACAGTGTCCCCAGGTGCCAGTGCAAGAAGCACTTATAGGTGGTCTGCTGAGAACTGGCTGGTCACATGAGGCTGGCTCCCCTCATTTCTAGCTGCTAAATCACATGACGAAACACTTTCCCAATATTACTTTTTCATGCAAGCCCTTGCTATGGTTGCCACCAGGATGTTATAGGATCATGACCGGGACTGAAGAGATCTCAAGATGGAGGTGTGATGCACACTATAAAAGTGTAAGAACCCTTGCCCTTGTGTATTTCACCCCAGCTTCAGGGATGGTTACTGCCTGGATCAAAGCAAATGAAGCTCGTGGGAGGAGGGAGAGAATCCAAGGACTGGAGAGGGAATATGGGGGAGTGACTATCATGATGCACCTACTCCTCAAAGGTAGGGAAGAGAGGGTGACTATATAGTTCCAGATAGATAGATAGATAGATAGATAGATCTACTTTGAAGCTGCAGCCTTTTTTCTTCTCTATTGTGCTTTTACCGTATTGACTGAAATTCCAAATGGGAGTGATACAGGACTGACAATAGAGGATCATTAAATCTGGATGGTCCTCTATTAAAAGACAAACATCCTAGACAATAGACTGGCTCCCACCCAGGAGCAATGTTCCCTCTAATTTTTGACAGGTCGTGTGTGCAAAAAATTTCTTCTTTGCAAATTGTTGTGCTTCTGTGAAAATTTTTGTGCGCGCGGTGTTTTGCCGTGTGTGCGGGGTTTAGGATCTGTGTGCGCGTGCACACGCGCACAGCTCAGAGGGAACAGTGCCCAGGAGAACTGGTTTGTCAGGGGAGAGGCAGCAAAGTCACCTGGTAGGGGTCTAGGATCACCTGACAGAGGGACTGGAAGTTTATAAATGGGCAGAAGCTGCTTGACTTGTGGTTTTTGGCCATTTTCTCCAGCTCAAGCAGAGGGAAACGGGAGGAACTCTGCCTATCAGAACTTAACCGACCATGTGAAGACCATGTAAAGAGCAGTGGTGTTAGAATCCCATGCAAAGTGTCTGTGAATGTTATGCATTACACCTACCACATAGCCCTTCAAGAGTTACACTGTGGTCCTAGAACACCCACATCGCTGGAATTGTAGGAGAGGGTATGTTTAAGTTACAGGGAGTATTTGAGGTGTCAGCACTGGTCCCAGGAACTGGCTGGTGGGCTTTGTGGTTGTAGCTCTCAGGAGGGGTGCCAGCTAGAGGCCCCAAAATAGCATCAGGGCCTGGACTTTGTTCAGAGGCTGGAAGCTTAACACACTTAGTGGTTCTGCAGCTGGATCCCCTCACAGCAGTCTGGTGAGTGGTCAAGAGGGGGAGCTTGACTAGACCTGTGGCAGCTTACTCCATGAGTGGTCCAATTGAAATCATTAGGTGTACTCACAGAGTAAGGTACTACTCAGTGTGATTAAAGATAACAGCATCTGTCCCTTATTTCAGTGGTTTTTAAGTTTGTATTTAATACAGTACAGCTGTAGCATGGTATCAGATTTGCTAACACAGGCAACACACACCAACTAGTTTTCTTAGCTCCTTCTTGCCCATCAGAAGAAAGGTAAAAGTTGCTTTAAGTAGAAAATATTATAATGTAGTACAACTGGGCTGCTTAGCCATAGCAGAATGGACAAGATGCTACAATAAGATCATGTTTGACTCTCATGTTTATTGTTAAGAGGGGCGGCATGAAAGTAGGTTCTCTTCATTGGTTTTTAAAGAGAAACAATTGTCAGGACTAACACATTAAAACATAACCGTCACATCTATGGAAAATAACATAACTTCATACAGCACTTAAAGCTTAATGATACTTGCATGTTCTGCCTTTAGTAACATTTAGGCATGTTATTTCCTTGAAAACTGTAAGGCCCTTGTTAAGGAGCCATGCAGCAGAATAAACATTTGTGTAATGTCTGTGTGACTCACACAGAGACAAAACTGTTCTTGCAATTAAAGTCAAGGAAAACATCTTAAAACTCCCTTCAGCTTAAGTGTCTTAGGATAGCCAGTGTACGCTCCGTATATGATACATGGCTGCTAACCACAGAGACTAGGCAGCTTTCTGAACTCAGCTTACACGCTCTCAATAGAAAGCCTTCTAAATGCAACACAACATTCCATCAACTCCAACTCTTACCTAAAAGTGGATTTACATTTTCAGCCCCTACTTTGTTTCAATATATTCAATCTGGTACCACTTCTTCATTTACAGACCAATCAGGGAAGCTCTGTCCCTAATAATGCCTTCTGATTGCACGTGGATGGTTGGTGTCTAGGGTGGACATTTACCAGCAGCTGGTAGCTTGAAGATACGGGATCTATTCTTTGCTGTTACATTTCCTGGAGACCTGCAAATGTCAAAGCCTTCTAAGTGCCCCTCAAACAAAACAAGTGAGCAAGTCAGCAAAATGTGACCCAGCACATACTCATGATATGTATGTAAAGATACTGCATTTCATTTCTTTACCTGATGGCTCGGTGAGAAAGGAAAGCTTGCTGAGGCACCAAGATGCTTCAGTCATTCTCCCTACCGCCCCCCATCCCCATGTACTGTGTTTTACTAGGCTGCATCAGATGTACTTTGCATTCAACTCTAGCAGGTAAAGTGGATGAAAAGGGTATTTCCCCTTCGCTGATGAAATATAAGACAACCCATTTATGGGACCAGAAATTAGTTGTTCACTCCCCAAAAGAATGGTGTTTTTCTGGATTTACACGAGTGTACCCAAGATTTGAATTTGGCCCAATAAGAGTTTGACTTGAGGTAGGAATGAAAAAAATTATATTCAGGATTTCAAGATTTGGGCCACAGTGAAGTAGCTCTGTGAGAAGAGTGGAATAAGGAATAGGAAAGAGGATTGATTAGATTATTGTTATTATTAATTAGTTTACTATTCAAAAATCCCTTCATTATACAGGGGTTTGGAGCAGGATAATTCTCTCTCCCTTCACCGCATAGTTCTTTCCTATTTTATCTGCTGTTTTCTCCTCATTGTTATCCCAGAATACCTCTGCCCACAATAATCACCCCCAGGCAATGACTGTCTGGGTGGTTCCTTTAGCTTCCGCCTCTCTAGAGCAGTCTACTGCAAATTCTCCAGGAAGCTGCCAATTTTGTCACCGTCCTGTAATCTATTCCTTTGAAAACTATAAGGGGCCTTGTAAAGGAGTGAGACAGAGTAAGACAAACATTTATATTGTGTCTGTGTGACTCCCACAGAGATAAAACTGTTCTTTCAGCTCAAATACTTTGAAAGATTCACCAACTCCCTTTATGTTCCAATCTTCTAGAATAACCAGTGTATTTAGCTAAAAGGATTTGTATGACTCCACACCCCATCTGGAGTATGTAATAATTTCTCACTGAAAGATAAAGAAGATGACCCAGCCCTGGACAAGGAAGTTATAAAGAGAAGGAAGGGCAGCACCCAATATAAAAATGGGATTTTCATTTAGTTTAAATTTTGGCACCTGAGCTGGGATTTTCAAAGGAGCCTAAGTGAGTTAGGTACCCAAATCCCATCTAAAGGGTCTAAAATCCATACTTAGGCATCTAAAGATTTTCAGAGGTGCCAAATAACCACATGAAGTTTACAAGACCTGTGGAACCTCAGCAACTCTGCAAATCAGGCCGTTTGAAAAATGTTGGCCCAATGGTTAATTTTTGTAATATATGCTACTCTTTTAAGGGTTGATATGTCACATGGGCTTAATTTTTCTAAAATGACTAAAGGTTGAACCTCTCTTGTCTGGCACTCTCTGGTCCAGCAACATCCATGGTCCGGCATGATTTTATTTTATGTTTTTTGCGCTTTATCTACTTATTTCCTTGTGCCAAGACAATAAAATTGCGTAACAACACTAACACTTTGTTATGAAGTGAGCCGGTAAACCTTGGCTAGGCGGCGTTGCAAGCGTTGTTCTGTTTATTTGCCTCGGTGAGATAAAAATAAAAAGAGACCTGCTTGCTACAGTATTGACCTCCTGCGGTTTGGCAAATTCTCTGGTTCTGCATCCAGTCAGGTGCCAGACTAGAGAGGCTTAACCTGTAGTTATTTTGGATGCCCAAAGCGAGACACTTAAAAGGAGCCTGGTTCTCAGCGAGTGCTGGGCACCGACTCTAAAAATCAGGCCCCTTTAAGGTGTCTCAAGTGGGCAGCCAAAACTGAGATGTCTCAAATAAAACTAGTCACTTCTGAAAACTTAGATCTTGATGCATTGTATCAGAATTTCATCCTGGGAGGTGTAGGGGGTTTCCAGTGTTGTTGTATTAGGTATTTAGTAACCCATCAGAATCATAGGAACCATCGTTCTTGTGAATTGTACTCAGGTTCATTAATCCAAACGTCAACAATTCTGGCTGGAACATGAGAAGTCTCTAATATAAAATCTTAAGTGGCTTTCCTTCGAAAAGCTCCAAATTGTTGGAGCACTCCTTAAGCAGAGAGGGGATCCTCCACATTTCCAATACTTATCTGCATCTTTAATACAGCTGGACATACAGGTGGGAAACTCTACAAAGAACTTTGGGTTCTGTGATACAGTGGAGTGAATTGGCTGGTTCAGCAGCAAATAAAAAGTCAGTGCCTCCAGATTTCATTCTGGAGAGCAGTATACCCACTGTGACCCAGGGACCCCTCAGTGCCAACTAGCGGAGGTCACACCATACCATAACTCTCATCAGACCTGACATACTCATTACCCCAACTCACTGTTATCAGAATCTGTCTACAAGGTGTTGTGTAAGGTGTCACATACCAACTGGCCAATACTTTAATTGCATGATATATGTACAGGTGATGTATAAAGAATTGTAGGAGTGTGCTGGAAATATGTTCCTAAAAATGTGTTTGGCAGGCAATGTCTAAGCCCAGCTTGCCCTAGACAAAGGAACGTTGTTTCGCCAGCTTGACTATGTCTCCACCATAAATTAAGCAAGGTGAGACCAAAGACAATGAAAAGTATATTTACATGTAAGGTAAACAAAGCCATCAGGTCAGCAAGAGGGGGAATATGATCACTGAACAATCATGATGGGGGATGGAGAATGCACACCCAGAAAACCTTCTGGCCTCTTGAAACAGGGTTAATGAACTTTGGGAAGATATAAGCAGAGGCAAAAAGCCATTGTGTCAACCATCACTGGAGTGGACCCTGTGGAGACCTGAGACTGGGAAGTGTATTGGTGTCACCCTGAAAGAAGTAACCAGGCTGGTGGAAGCTTTAGGCAGGCTTCTGGTGTCAGGGCTCTGAGCCAAAGCTGCACAGCACAGAAGAACCCAGTGCCCTTTAACTAACAGACTCTCTAGCTTACATAATAACTGTGAACAAGCCGCTGTTCTTATGAATTTTGCTGTATTCTTTCCATAACAAGGTGAGCTGGCCCTTTAAGAGGACTGAGGTCAGCTGCACCTGTGCCACACTTAACTCACCTCCTCAGGCAGCGGGAATGAGTGCTGACATCATGTGATGGGGCACATCTGAGTAAGATCAGTCCTGGGGGATAAGAACAGGCTGTGGCCAGAGGGAGAGCAGATCTGGGAAGGTGAGACTTCAGGGATCAAAGAGATGTGGGAGTTGGTGCTCATCAACTGTGGGAGGACAGGGAGTTTAGGAAGAGGCCTTGGGAAGAATTAGCGCTGGGTGAGGCTATGGAAGCTAAATAACTTGGCTGTTTAGGGTTCCTAGAGCTGGGATCCCATAGTAGAGTGTGGATTTAGGATCCCCTATACTGTCATCTTCTAAGGGGGGGTTCAGTGACCCCTGCTATTAAGAGGAGGATGGGAAGATTGTGCATACTGCTGCCTAGTGAGGTGATGTGGTGACCCTGTGAGCTGGGGGTGGAAAAAAGGACTGACTAAAGCCCAAGAGAGCTAGAGCAGAGCCTAGGAGAAGGGCAGGCTTGGATAAGTGTGTTGCAAAAGAGAAGAGCCCCTTTGGAGGGAAGGGCTGTGTCCCGCAGGACTGGGGTGAAAGACTTGCAGTGGTTATGTTTGGACTTGGTTTCTACCCCTGGAAGGGTGGACCTTTTGTAACTTGTCTGGAGGGCCAAGTCACCTCAGTGACCTAAAGTGCAGAATGTTGGTAGTTCCCCTGAGAGAAGGAAAACTAGTGTGTGCTAGGAAGGTCTACACAGGCCAGTTAGTGCACAATATGGTAGTGCATACTAAAATGTACACCCCTCTGGTATGCACTAAAGCATCCTGTGAACAAGTCCTTAGGTTGCAATTTTCAGCCTGACATGAGAACAGGTAACTGAGCCATTGCACAACTCCCTTGCTGAACATGATGAATAAAACTACTTTCAGTGCTGAATATAAGTGGCAGTTTAAAAATGACTGTATTGTATTAAACTGGAAGCAAGGAGAGCATACATGCCTTCTTCCTGAAAAAGCTACCACTTTCTCTCTTTCCTTTAAGGGATGGGTGTCGGAGTCCTTACTCACGTTGGTGAGGAATCGCTCAACTGAACCATCCCATTGAAGCCAATAGAACTATCCTTGGGTGAATACACCTTACTCATGTGAGTAAGGGGTACAAAATTTGACCCTTAGTCTATGTTTTGTGCCCAGCCCAGTTATGAGAATTAGGAAGAATTAAAGGTGGGGAAGCTAGATTCTGATTCACATACCATCTGTTTCCTGGTCTGAGATTAGTAGCTCATCAAGTTGACACAGACATTGCCCTCCAGAAATCTCTGAATACTTTTTTGTTGTAGTAATCACCCCATTATCATCACTAACAAGAGTGACAAATCTGTCACATCCGAGCTGAGCTAACTGTTTTCCTACTTACCAAGAGTAGTTAGCTTTACAGTAGTTGTAAGGTAATTTATGCTTACAAGACAAAATATAAGTTATCAAAAGATTTAGATAAGAGCTATATCATGAGCTCTTCATGCTATAGGCAGAAAAATATCAGCCACACAGACTAACACCTCTGTGAATGGATCCTAATCAGCTGCTAAAATTACTTATTGCACTAAGATATTGCCTCTTTTTGACCCAGAGAGCTAATCAAATTCTGGGGTGCTGGGGATATTGCAGTTGGAAGTAGAAATTTATGGAGGCTGGTCTTTTTTTTTTATGCCATCTTGTTTATTTACAAGAAATGTACAAAGTCCTGCTTCCCTGAATTCAGGAGGAACCATAAAAACAAAAGAATCAGTTTTCTTATCTTATAGCCCTAAGTCTGATTAGACAACAGCCCCAAAAGTGCGCTCTGTAGCTTTCCCCAGACTCACAGGCTCCTGCTTAGCTTTCTTGCTTTTATGCCTCTGTTTTTCTCTGTTCTTATCTGTCCCCAGTTTCTGTGTCTTCTCTCCCACCCCTGCCCCCACCTGGGCACAATACCCAGTGGAAGCCCCCACCTACATGGTGCTAGTTTCTGGGCAGTTTCTGTTAGCCTTTGGTTTAACTGTTTCTTACAACTATCTTAAGTGAAAGGTGTGTTCACACATCAGCTTGAGCAAGGTTTAACTCGGTTTACTACAATCTATTAAGCAGGAAATCTAACTGATAAAATCAGAGATGGAACACATTGATTGCTGTCTGATAGCCAAAAATAACAGCATTGCAAAAGCCCCTCTAAGATTAAGGCCTGGTCTACACTACAGAGTTAGGTCGACATAAGGCAGCTTATGTCGACCTAACTGTGTAAACCTCTATACTAAAATGTTCCTCTTGCCCGTGTAACTCGCCCACTATGCTGAGCTAATAACTCCACCTCTGTGAGAGGCATAGCGATTGGTTCGATGTAGTTAGGTCGACCCAGTGGCTGTGTAGACACTGTGTTGCTTACATTGCCTGTGGCTGCCTTTGATGGCTGGATCCCTACTGCTCCGGGGCTGACAGCAGGAGCCATGACAAGGGACACGAAGAGGCAGTTTAATTACTGTAGTGGCTGTAGGTCGACCTAACTTAAGTAAACTTAATTCTGTAGTGGAGACATGCCCTGACCCTGAGATTCTACCGTTCTTAGGAATCTCTTTATTGTCAGTTACTTAAGACTGCCGTAACATAACATTTATTTTGATCTATGTATGTGGCTTAGGGCTGTGAAAAAATTTGCATGCTAAATGACATGGCTAGGTCGATTTAACCCCGGTGTAGACATAGCTAGGTTTATGGAGAATTCTTCCATCGACCTAACTACTGCTCTCAGAGGGGTGGATTAACTATATTGATGGAAAGACGACCCCTTCCATTGATGTAGGAAGCATGTATGCTACCGCAGCATAGTTGCTACTGTATCACTTGTGGTGTAGACAACTTTATAAGCATTGTGGTTTAAAAAAAAAAAAAAAAACAGCCACCCAATGCTTTCCTAACTTCAACTTGGCTAGCAGAGTTTTAACCTAGAGCAAGGTTAGGGTTTGTTTTTGTTTTTTTTTAAACAAGATTCCAAAAAAGTATTGGAAGTATTAAAAAAAGTTTGTGTGTGCATGATATTAGGTCTCATAAAACTGCAGATTAACAGAGTTTGGCAATGAAGTCTCCATTTATATGCAGAGGAGGTTTACCATTGCACAGACCATGCAAGCTTCTCCATACCTGTCAATATAACTCACAGACTGAAGGACGGCAGTCCATTAGGGTTTGTCTCTACTGCAAACCTACTGTTCGTCTTTTTTCATCAAGATAGCTAATTTGAGTATTTCAGTATAAAGCCTAAGAGAGACAAAGCACAAGTAGCTTTTAACCATGATGTAGCTAGTAGGTATCAACACCAGGTGGTGGTATAGGTGGGACCGTGATTAGCTACATCACAGTAAAAGGAATAGTGCCTGGTCTCCACTAGGGCTTAGCTAATGCAAGTTAGCTATCTCGATAGCAAAGCACTTTTTTTTTTTTTTTTTTGCAGTGACGATAGTGTGAGGCTGACAAACTCACTACACAGGATGCTGAACAGACATCTGTGAGTAAAGATTTTTGATCACCAATTGCCCAACTTCAACCTGAACAAGTGGACTAAGGGTAAAGTTCCTTAGCCCTTTATTGCCCCTTGAACAATCTAATCTCCAAAACTTTAACAAAAGTTTTCAAGTGATTTACTGCTGTAACTCACCACTACCATAGCTTTTCAAAACTACCTCTGGCAAGTAATTTGTCCTCACTGAGGTTCAGTAAAAAAACCCCACAGGAAACACAGCTCCAAGATCGTGCACAGAGCAGAATATTGCAGAATATTTTTACTGAGAGTCTTTGACAGAGTTTTGTAAACTGGCAAAAATGCATGGTATTCCATTTAATATGAATCTTACCAAGTACAACAAAGGGAAAGGTCTTTTGTCTATCATCTTCAAGAGGGACAAGGAACCTTGAGGCTCATATGTAATGTACAGCACATCTGTGTAATCTCCATAAAGTTTTTCATGGTGATGGCCATATTTCAATTAGCCTTTTCAGCATAAATGCCTCCTTTACTCTTTATCTTTTTGCCTATGCATATTACTGTAAAACAAACATACACCAAAATAAGTCCATCCCTGCTTCTCCACCAGAATAGCTGAGTGCAGGAAGTCAGCCATCCCCTGTTCAGCCTGTACTCTTGTTCTAGAAAGGGGAAAATTAATCAAAGCTTAGGGAGTACAGCTGGGTGAATAAAGGATTTTTCTGTTTGCTGGCAATTCTGAAAAATAAAATAAAAAGTACCCCCCAAATCACTTTTGTTTGAACCAAACACAATTTATTTTTTTTTTGGAAAATCAAAACATTGGAAAAAGATTTTGGAACAAACAAAATGTTTAATTTTGATTGTCTTGATTTCTGAACATTTTTAAATGTCTTTGATTCTATTTTAAATAAAACTCAAGGAAACGTTGGAAAAAAAAGAGTCATTATGAAATGAAACCAAAACATTTCATGTTGAAAACGTCAGAACAAAATATTTTGATTACTTTTAGATTTTTTTTTAAAGGAAAAAAATTTGGTGAAATTAACATAAATTGCACAACATTTCCATGATGCTGTATCTGCATTTTTTGCCCCCCCAAAAAGTTTTGATAAAAAATTTTTACCCAGCTCTATTAGGAAGTGCATCATGACTATTTAAATATTCCCTTTCACAGGGCCTTCCCTAGGGAGGAGCGGGGCCAGAGGCGGAAGGGATGGATTAGTCTCTTCCGGGACCAACTGCGCTGGCCAATTGCACTGGCCCATGGGGCCTCCCAAAGCACAGGGACCAAGTGGTCACCCTGATTTTCCCTCTCCCAGTGGTGACTCTGCCTTTTGGTCACATCTACACTACTGAGTCAAACAAACATGTTAGTCCCCCAACAAAACTCAGCTCATGTTTTAACTGTGTCTCTGGAAATTACTATGCGAGCATTAGTTGCAATGTAGATGGGACTTGTGTGTTTTACAGAAATATCGTTTATTGTTTAGGGATCTTGCTTGTCTATTTTGGTCTTGTATGGATAAATCAAATGCTGTTCATGCCATTCTGGGCACTCCCGATCTAGGTAGGAACAGCTAGCCATGCAGCCATAAAGGGGTGAGAGAGGAGGGGGTGCAAGTATTAAGTATTACTCAGCTTGTGGCAGCATGGGGAGAACAAATCTCTGGGCTGGGAGGAACATAACCTAGCTGCCAGCATTGCAGAGGCAGGGAGTGAAAGTGGTGGAGGCAAGGGGTGGAAGACGATGGGGCAGCAGGAACTGGCAGAGCTGGGGGAGAGATGGATGCTTCTTCCCTAATGTGCAATATTGGTGCTTTCAAAAAGGCTAAATAGAACCTGGAAATCTCTTCCCCCAGCATTCACAATCAGACCCTTTTTGTAATGTTTTAATAAAAAATAACTGCTTGTGTGTTGTCGGGGGCCCGTCACCCCTCAATCCCTCCTCCAATACTGGCTGAACCAGGTTGGCGGTCGTCCCCATTGCTATAGTGGCGTCCTGGCACTCCTCAAAGAGATCTTGAGAGCCTAACAAGATCTTAGGCATCTCCCAGTCCAGCTACTCAGGTCCCTGGTTGCCCAGTCCATGAATGTGGTGTTATTCTTCCTTGCCCCTCACCACAGAATTGCATCGAACCTCCTGGCTATCTAAAAGCACATTAGGCTGCATGGAAGAGCAATCCCTGAGGGTTGAGTCAAGGTCTTCCCCGAATGGACAAGTTCTGCTCTGCACTGGACTTACTGTTAGTATTCCAGATCCATTGTACTGGATGTTCAGTCCCTGGATCTTATTCACAACGCTGCTCAAAATTAAGTCCATCTCAAGTAGGTACTTGGACACCCACCTGTACACCAAAAAGGTTCTCTTGATCCTGATATCCAAATTCAACTGGGCTCGATAATCACCAGTGCCCACGGGATGGCTTCAGGTCAGCTGGAAGCATATTCATAGGCAGAATTTTGAGTCTTCACCTCTTTGTACTCTTTATAGAAAGTAACAATGGAATGGCAAAATAGAAAGGATTCTGTGACTCGACTGAGCTCTTGACCTTGAGAAACCCATCCCTGCTGGATAAAGCAGAGCTGCAGCTAGTGTAAAAATCTTACTTAATACTAAATATCTTCATCTTTCCATTCATTCCTCAATTGTGATAGTGAAGAGGCTGGCCTATATTCACACCACTATCAGACTTCCTATTTACCAGTGAAACTCTGTGTTTCATGGGTTGCTGTCTGTCGTTAATTCATCTTTCATAATTGTGCCCCAGAGAGGGGGAAATTCTAATGTACCTTAAACATCTCCTCATTTTCTAATTGTTATTGTTGTCTGCTCAGATGATACTGAGGTGTCATTTTTGATTGTTTGTCACTGAGTTATGTAAATCCCTGAGGATTCAACCATGACTTAAAACGTCTTCCCTTTTTAGCAGTCTTTCCTTGAAGGCCACTTGCTCCTCAGATTATTTAATTTTTGTGTTCTTGTGACAAGTGCTAGACTGAAAGGCTACCAGCTTGAACGGTGACCCCAAACAAGTAACAACCAACAGAGTACAAGGACTTTCAGTCATTAGCGGGGCTGGATTCAGCCTGGTGACTGAAAAAAACCTTCAGTCCTGCACCAATTGCCTGAGTCATCCAAACTCCAGTGTATTCAATCATTTGGGAAAAGACTTGATAGCTAGTTTGTGTGGAGTGCATATGGATAACTGGCTATAATCTTTGGTGTCCTGGGAGTAGGAATGTGGTAGGGATTTCCCTTTGGACCGATCTCTGAAATTTATATTCCACTTGTTTTTTGGGGGAAATACTTACCTGAACCAAAGCGCTGGATCTGAACACCCTTAATTTTCCATTTTGAGGTGGATGGGGGTGGGAAGAATGGACTCAATCCAAATCTGGGATTCAGCTTTTGGTGACTGGCCCTTACCTCTATAAGAGAGAACCCAAAAACCAGTTCTAAAAACCTCTGAACTTAATGGGGACTGTCTGAAATCTGAATTTTGTACCCTAAGACCACAACTGGTAGAAAAATGTCAGTAGAAGTGTTTTACAGTCCTTTGTTAATAATATGTCAATTAGAGAGCCTAAATGACAGGGCAGAATGAATGGTGACATTTTTTGATGCGCTATAATTATGTCTTTCCCAGGATATTCCTGCAGGCATGTTAAAATTGGAAAGACCTGTCCCATTTTGGATTCAAATGAAAGCATAATTTTAGAAGTAACCTCATGGCAACATTGCTGTAATGATCTGAGCGGAGTATATTCACTCAGACCATTTCACTTATATTTTACTGCTGGTATTTTTACAAGCTGCTTAGTTAACTATCTATGGGAATCTATCAACACTCAAAGATATTTCTGCGTGTCTGCTTTTACATAGCTAGGCGAAACCTGAGTATTCATTTGGTGCCTTCTGGTAGGTATGAGCTAATAAAATCTGTATATTAATTCCTTCTAGTCAGTTTTTCCAAGTCCCTCTTGCCAAGGGCCCTCCTCCAGTACAGATATTTGATATAATTTAGAATGTCTATCTTAAGAGTTTTCTGCAGCTGACCATCACGATAGTATCTGGGCACAATTATAGGCCAGCATTTATTTTTGGACATACATCTGCATTGCAATACTTCTGGAATCAAAACTCAGTAATTGTGATGGAAAGGGAGTGTCATACAACAACAACATCATCATGAGATTTTAGAATATTCCCAGCAAACCAACTCCTTGGGAAGTAAACATTAAATACTGCTATGGGGCACTCCAAACAATACAAGCAAACTCAGCACAGTTTTCAAATTCAAACCACCTCTGGAGCTCTAAACTCTCCAGTGAGATTCATCCTTTCTCCAAAATGAAAGGAATCATTTTCAAAGTCAGAGCACATCCAAATTGCAGGGAGAAGAAACAGAATACCAATGGCTCAAACACTTTCAAGGTCAGAAGGGACCATTGTTACCATTGGCATGACCTCCTGCACATTGCAGGCCACAGAACCTCACCCACTCCTGAAATAGATCCCCTAACCTCTGGCTGAGTTATTGTGGGCTCCGAGAGGGAGTTTGGGTGCGGGAGGGGGCTCAGGAGTGGGTGCAGGCTCCAGGAGGGAGTTTGGGTGTGGAAGAAGGTGTGGGGTCCAAGCCGCACTTACCTGGGGAGCTCCCCAAAAGCTGTGACATGTTCCTCATCATAGGTGTAACCAGGCAGCTCTGCGCACTGCTTCTGCCCACTGAGGCCGTCCCCTCAGCTCCCATTGCTCGTGGTTCCTAATCAATGGGAGCTGCGGAGCCGGTGCTTGAGGCAGGGTCAGCGCACGGAGCCTCCCAGGTCACACTTCTGCCTAGGAGCTGAGGGACTTGTTGCCACTTCCGGGGAGCCGAATGGAGCCAGGTAGGGAGCCTGTCCGCCTCGCCAACCGGATTTTTACCAGCCTGGTCAGCAGTGCTGACCGGAGCCGCCAGGGTCCCTTTTCAAATGGGGTAGGGTTGCCAGGTGTCCGGTTTTCAACCGGAACTCCCAAGTTGCCGTGCAGGAAAACCTTGTCTCCTCCAGAACAGCCTGAGCTTTTTATATGTGCAATGCAGGTTCCGGGGCAGCTGAGGAGGTGGTCTGTGTTACTTAGCTGCCCCAGGGAGATTACCGATGAACCCAGGAAGCTGAGTAACACAACGCTGCCTCAGCCAGCCCAGAACATGCATGGGACATAATAATAAGTAGGGCTGTCAAGCGATTAAAAAAATTAATCACACGATTAATTGTGCGATTAAATCGCACTATTAAACAATAGAATACCATTTATTTAAATATTTTTGGATTTTTTTACATTTTCAAATATTGATTCAATTACAACACATAATACAAATGTACAGTGCTCACTTTACATTTGTTTTATTACAAATATTTTCCACAGTAAAAAACAAAAGAATTAGTATTTTTCAATTCACCTAATACAAGTACTGTAGTGCACTTGCTTTATCATGAATGTTGAACTTACAAATGTAGAATTATGTACAAAAAAAACCTGCATTCAAAAATAAAACAATGTAAAGCTTTAGCGCCTACAAGTCCACTCAGTCCGACTTCAGCCAATCGCTCAAACAAGTTTGGTTACAATTTGCAGGAGATAATGCTGCCCACTTCTTGTTTACAATGTCACCTGGAAGTGAGAACAGGCATTCGCATGGCATTTTGGAGCCAGCGTTGCAAGGTATTTATGTACCAGATATGCTAAACATTCAAATGCCCCTTCATGCTTCAACCACCATTCCAGAGGACATGCGTCCATGCTGATGATGGGTTCTGCTTGATAACAATCCAAAGCAGAGTGGACCAACGCATGTTCATTTTCATCAGTTGAGTCAGATGTCACTGGCAGAAGGTTGATTTTCTTTTTTGGTGGTTTGGGTTTTGTAATTTCCACATTGGAGTGTTGCTCTAAGACTTCTGAAAGCATGCTCCACACCTTGTCCCTGTCAGATTTTGGATGGCACTTCCGATTCTTAAACCTTGGGTCGAGTGCCGTAGCTATTTTCAGAAATCTCACATTGGTACCGTCTTTGCGTTTTGTCAAATCTGCTGTGAAAGTGTTCTTAAAACGAACATGTGCTAGGTCATCTGAGACTGCTATAACATTAAATATATGGCAGAATGCGGGTAAAACAGAACAGGAGACATACAATTCTCCCCCAAGGAGTTCAGTCACAAATTTAATTAACACAGTTTTTTTTAAGGAGCATCATCAGCATGGAAGCATGCCCCCTGGAATGGTGGCCAAAATATGAAGGGACACAAGAATGTTTAGCATATCTGGCATATAAATACCTTGCAACGCTGGCTACAAAAGTGCCATGTGAACACCTGTTCTCACTTTCAGGTGACATTGTAAATAGGAAGCAGGCAGCAGTATCTCCCGTAAATGTAAACAAACTTGTTTGTCTTAATGACTGGCTGAACAAGTAGTAAGACTGAGTGGACTTGTAGGCTCTAAAGTTTTACATTTTTTTGTTTTTGAGTGCAGTTATGTAACCAAAAAAAATAAAAATCTACATTTGTAAGTTGCACTTTCATGATAGTATTTTTCAATTCACCTCATACAAGTACTGTAGTGCAATCTCTATCTTTTATCATTTTTACAGTGCAAATATTTGTAATAAAAATAAAAAGTGAGTACTGTACACTTTGTATTCTGTGTTGTAATAGAAATCAATATATTTTAAAATGTAGAAAAACATCCAAAAATATTTAATACATTTCAATTGGTCTTCTATTGTTTAACAGTGCGATTAATCAAGATTATTTTTTTTGAGTTAATCGCATGAGTTAACTGTGATTAATCGACAGCCCTAACAATAAGCAAAAACTTCCCATTCAAACCCTGCAACCGGCGGCTGCAGCTCCACCAGGGGAGGCTTAGCCTGCTTGGCCTATTAAACTTACCACCCCCCAGTGCCAGCTACAAAAATTGCCTTTTTGTTATATCAGATGGCAATTTTTGTCTAGTTGTAAATGCAGACAAACATTGTCTCGTTTCATGTGGTTTGACTTTAAACTAAATTGCCTTGCAGGCAAAAGATGAGAGGTGAGGTGACTCTTACTACTGACTAGCATTTGTAGTAAAGTCTCATGTTAAAACAAAGCAGGAAATAGTTTGTCAATAATAAATCATTAGCAGGTGTCCTGAGGAGGGAAAGGTTGAGAGGGGACTTTAATGATGTTGTTTTCTTCAGTGTTATTAGTACCTGCCTGGTAGGATTAATGTCCAGCATTTGCTAATGTAGGTCAAACATAAATGATTGCACTTGAATAGTAACTTGAGAAGAGGTTGCTGTGAAACCAGACATTTCAGCAGGGAGATCAGTAAAGTGGAAATGTCTAGGTAAGAAGATCAAGAGGATGATGGATGTTTTAAAAAATGTTTGGGAAATGTGAACTTGAATAACCTTTCTTTGCACAAAGCATAATTATATTTGTATGTACGAGAAAATGTGCCCCTTACTTAATTGGTAGTTTGTAGACTCCACATTTTCAAGTCTTCCGTAAAATTTGTCAGCCCTGCATACTTTGGAAACCACAGCTTCCTTCACATTTTTCAGTGTAAAGATGATTTGGCTACATTTGTTTATGGGATGTATTATCAGAATTAAAGCCCTCCATCTGTGAGAGGAGTTGGTGGGCTCAGTTCAGGTCCTCATTTATAGCTCCTCACATTACAATCCTAACCCCCCGCCCCATTGCAAATGATTCTAATTGCCACCCTTGTTGCCACTCTCAGCAGAGAGGCAAATAAATAAATGATCATGGGAACAGAATAAGCCCCTTGTGCCTAGAGGACAGATTTGAGGTACATAGGTCCTGCCTACACTAGACTTCTTTCAAAAGATTTCCCACTGTTGCCATTACTGGTGCAGCTCTATCAATGGTAGCAATGATGGTGCTGGGGTAGACAAGCTGCCAGGGTTTAACTATCCTAGTCAGAATAGGTCTAGATGGCTTGGTTTACACCAGTGCTTTCACCACTGCTACCCCTGAGGGAGCAGAACTGGGGACAGCAATGGTGCATTGATTTCAGTGGGAGTTTTTTTCTGAGTGAAGACTGCAGTATCAGGCCTCCAGCAAACTGCTCTCTGCAGATGGACACCTGGACCTACATGGAGCCAGGGTTTGCAGGATAGAGGCCTGTGTTTGTATATTGTGTTTATTTTTTGGAATGCCTCACAAATAGTTGCTAAAACTGGATGAAAAACTCTCAATATATTCAAATTTTAGCAGGTGAATCTGATTATTTCAAGAGTGCAGTTAGCAGAAAAGGCACTGAAAGGAACATTAGTGCTTTCACAAAAAGGAGATGCATGTCATAAAAGGTACTTAAATAATTGAAGAAGAAAATGAAATAAAACTTTGAAACTATAGATTTGTAAACGAAGGTGTTTTGCTGGGCAAAAGAATAATTTTGCCAAGTAGACTGTGGTTCTCAGTGCTATCAAAAAGCACAATTTTACTCTCGGTGGAGACTAACCTGAATGGGAGAGGTGAGCGGGTATGGGCAGGCAACAGACACGGTCTGTCACTTCAAAACACTGGAAGCTTTGATCTTCATCCTTAACCGTCTATGATCCTTAGAAGGGCTGACCTGCATATTTAACTTAAACTGTACTTCTAACATGTGGTTGACAGCTGGAGGAGGAGGGGAAATAGCCCAGTGATGAAAAATACAAGTTTATTGCATAGCTGTAATTCAGATCCACCCAGCTCCTAATGAATCCTTATTGTTTCATACAAAAACACCAAGCAACATTCAGTCCTTGTGTAAAGCTGCATTAGGTTCAGTGGGATGGGGATTACATGTCTGCTTAAAGTTAGGCACATGTTTAAGTACTTTGCTGAATAAGGGCTTTTATTTTCTCTCTAGATCAAGACTGTTTTAGGTAGGTCTCTTGCCCCTGCCTTTCCACCCCCTCACTTATTCCCTCTCCTTGGCTGGCATACAAAATATTCCCAATCTCAATAAATCAGCTGTCACCTGTAGCCAAATATCTTGCAACAGATCAGTATATGCTCAGATTGCTTAAACGAGATACCCCAACTCCCTTTTTCATAAGGATTGCTGAGAAGTCTTTAGATGGGATGAAACTGGGGGTAGGGGGAAGAATGGGAGCTTCTACATCTAAATGGTGTGCAAGAATTAATCCACTCAGCTCCCATCCAATCAAACAGGAAGCACATGGCAAATCTCTGTTCACTCAGATGTTGTGGGTTAGTGCCTAGCATTCTAGAGGTGCCTTAACAACTGATGAAATATAGTTTTTATAGCTGAAGCCAAACGGCTGTTACTACCAATGATTTGATTTCAGAATTGCTTTTTCCCTTGGTAAGGGCTCTGAAGAGGATACCCGATATTCATTATTTGCACCGTAATGCAGAGCGCTCCCTGAAGTGATCACCATAAGTGGGTGCTAATGTGGCATCCTGTTTGGAGGTTTCAATTAGGGTGACCATACATCCTGTTTTGGCTGGGACAGTCCCTTTTTTGAGCCCTGTCTGGGTCCTGACCTTTTTTGGCAAAAGTGGGGTGTGGAGGAATGTGCGGGGTGAGAAGCGATGCCAGCCCTCTGCAGGGGGATGGCAGGGCTCGGGCAAGCAATGACAGTAGCCCCACCCGAGGAGTGGGGGCAGGGCTCAGGCAAGCATCTCAGGCCAGCCTTGAGGGGTGCTCGGGTGAGCAGTTCATGCATAGGTGTTGGAACTACGGGCACTGGGGTAGTTGTGGTTTGATGTGGTTTCCATTATATACAGGGTTTACAGTTTGGTTCAATGGTTCTCAGCACCCTCAGTATACAAACTGGTCCAGCACCCCTGGGCTCAGGACAGCCCCACACCGAGGGGTGGGGGAGGAAGGGCTCGGGCTAGCCTCACGCAGTGTCCCATCTTCCCTTTGGGAAATATGGTCACCCTAGTTTCAATGCATGCTTCACAATACGTGTGCTACTATACCTCTGAGGCAACCATCCCATTCATGGCTTTCTCTGGGTGTACCAGAGGCTACCGCGCAGCAGGATGCAATACACAAAATAAATGTTGATAACTTAATGCTAACATAAGGCTTTGTTGTCCCTAACTGGTCCCCTATGCCCAGGATTAAAGCCGCTTCTGTTCACATGGGACCTGATCCACAAACCAATTACAAAGTCTCCTATTGATGTCATTGGCCTCTGGATCAGCACCATGGATCCCACTGTGCTTTAGCTATGTTGGAGCACAGAACATTATGATCCTCATGAAGTAATCTAGAATTTGTACTTACCATGATCTGTGTGTAGGTGATGCCATGCAGGCTGCTGGGATTTATGTATACTGAGCTGGCTAATCCTGGTAACAGCTGGGGTTCATCCTGTAAGAGGCTGAGTACCGGAGCCCCATCCAGCAAAACACTTAAGCAAGTGCTGAAAGTTAAGCATGTGAACAGTCTCATTAATGTTAATGGGACTACTCATGGGCTTAACTTTAAGCAGATTCTTAAGTGTTTCTCTGAAATTGTGGAACTTATCAAAATCATTCTTTAAACAGTTATTTCCCCCCTTTATTGAAAAAAAAGTTTTCAATAGGAAAACACAAATTGAGAAGTATTTAAAAATTCTTTTGATTAAAAAATTAGACAAAAATGGGTCCAGCTGAACGCTGAGAAATGGAAACAACTTCAAAATAATTTTTCACATTTCCCCATTATTCAGCCAGCTCTAAAATGAATTCAGGTTTCCCAATATACCAGCTTTGCACCTAAGTGGATAGGGTGCAGTCACACCGATATGTTCTTTCATCTTCTACAGAATGCCTATGTGTCTGGCTGCCTTCTTTCCCAAGTTACAGACAAATGCCATTGCTGTGGCTTGTGAAAGTGTTTGAGTGGAAGCCATAGGAGACCTTTTCTCTTTGAACTGACCAACTTTATACTGTCAGCATTGCTTAGCAGAAGTGAGGGCTCCTGTGGTTTATGCCAAAGTGAAAGACTAAGCAGGATAAAGCTCATGCAAGGGTAAATAATTACTACTTACTAGACAATATTACTCCAGATGTAGCTGTCAGCTATTGTACAAACCCTTGATAATCTTGGTTAATGCTTAAAACTTTCAAATCTAGAACTGCACAACCAATTATTTACCTGATTAAAAACAACATTTTGAAGGAGAACAAGTTCACTGTGTACCCCCACGTTAATCAAAACATGCTTTACCAATGACTAATATTATGACAATAGCATTCCAATAAGTGTGTAGAAATGTTTCAAGATTAGCGAAGATTCTGGTTTACCCTATATGCTTATGTCCCTAGAAGGCAGATAAATAAAATGAAATTTACTATTTCAAACACTTTTCGCAATTTATCAAATGAAATATGAAGTATCACTGAAAGAGTTGTAGCTATGTTTAAGTATATGTCAGATTACCAGCTCCATGCAGTCACACTCCATCACCCAATGCACGGCACAGAGACAAGGCATCTGATACTTTCGACACATACCTATTGTAGTACAGGTAAACCCAAATTTGATTAACAATATTACCAAAGAGCCTTTTGCACAAAATCCCTTTGTATCCCCACAGCACAACGGGAGGCTGTTGGATTCTCCCCTGATTTTATAAAACCCCAGCAGTCTTGCCAACTCTTTTGATTTTAAGGCCAGGCTCATGACGTGATATTTTACTTAAAGCCTCAGCTCCTTGAGTCAGGTTATTACAGGAGACTCAACTTCTATTGAAAAAATAAAATATCTAGCCCTCAGGTTTGGTAATTAGAGCATGAAAATGTGACCCAAGTATAACCTAAAAGGCTCCAAAACCAGAAGGCACATTTAAAAAAAAAACAAAAACCAACAGCTTTGTGACAGGGCCACTCACCTCACATGAGTGCACCTGTTGCCCAGGTGTGTCTACAGCTGCACTCCCTCTGCATTGTGCTGCTTGTGGTGACCCCTGCTGGCAGTTAAACTTAGGAGAATTTCAGTGACAGCCCTCCAGTTGAGTCACATACCGTCCATGTTCACAAACAAAACAAACCCCTCCTGGGGTGCAAGTCCAACAGGACTCTCTCACAGTACCCTGGGCTGACCTGCCTCTCAAATTGTCCCTGCTGTGGTATGGAGCGTTACCCCCAGGGCTTCCTCCCTGGGAGCTTTTCGCCTGTTGCCTCAGCTCTCCAGTTGGGCACTCTTTATAGTTCAACCCCCTTCCGGAGTGGTATCAAAAGTCCCACAAATGTTGACCCTGTCTCTGGGACTTCAGCTCTGTGGCTTCAGCTCTGTGGCTGTGGGCTACTTCCCTTTTCAGGGCTTAAGCCACTTCCCTGGTTGCTGGGGGGCAACCCAGGCCCACCCACTACTCTGTGTCCAGACCCAGAGAACTTATAAGTAGCAGCTTCCTGCTGCATCCCATTAATACTGTCTGCATTTCCTTTGACCACTTCCCTGTCACCCCAGTGCCTTCACCCTTATCTCAGGGCTGAGGTTTTTCTTGCTCACCTTCCTTACTCCAGCCTGCAACTGCACTCTCCAGGAGCTCCTTTTATATGCAGCTGCTGGGCTCTGATTGGCTGCTCCCTGCAGCCTCTCTCTGATTGGCTGCTTCCCCCTCAACCTCTCTAGGCATCGTGGAGGACTCACTGTGGCATTACACAGGGTACAATCTGGACTGCTGAACAGCTGTGTCCCCTCAATTCTCCAACATGGGGGGCCTTTTACACTGCTTTGCTATGGCAGCAACCACTTCTGGTCTGCGCACACACAGCCTCCAGAATGTAAATAACTCCTAGCTATATGCTATGAGTGCTATGGCCAACCATTCTTGAATTACACTGCAGGGCAAAATCAGGAAGCTCCCAGTTCCAGACTTTCTCTCAGAAATGTGTGTCTTGTACTGCCCAGTCCTCTCCCGGACAATAAAAGCTCATTTAAGTCCATCACTATATTAATGGAAAATAGTATGCACAAATCTGTTATTTCAAATGGAGTTTCCCAAACACTTCAGTCCAAGCACACTGTTTAGATAAAACAATAAAACAAGTTTATTAACTGCAGAAAGATAGATTTTAAGTGACTACAAGTAATGAGGCATAAAAGTCATAATTGATTACAAGTAAATAAAAAGTAAAAGACTAACTTAACAAGCTAAGTGAATTCAAAGCAAACATCTCTCATCACATATTCTAGCAGTCCTATGGGCTGAATCGTTCAGTCACAATCCCTCCCTTAGTCCAGCGCTGTTTCCTTTGTTCTGCTGCTGTTGTCAATGTTGTGAGTAGAGGTGGAGGGAGAGAGAACTTGGGAGGTCTGTCCCCCATTCTGATATTTTTTCCTCTTTTTTGAGAATCATCTCCACTTGGGGTTCAGGAGACAGAAAGTTTGTGGGGATGGGAACCTCCAGCTGCTTCTTTGCCAAGATGCAAATTTCTCGCTCACGCCTTTATTTCTGCCAAAGAATGGCCATTTGATTTTGTTGGTTGATATAACCATTAAAACATATTGTTTTATAACTAAATAGAGCCTTTACATGACATTTGGTACAGATTTTTGCTACCTAGGAGAGTGTGCTATAACTACAGACATTTATACAAGTAATTATATAGCTTAATATTTTCAAATTCTTATTAATTAATTGTACATTTTTAGCATGTTAGAAAACAGTGAATGATATATTGCTTATTTACTAGATAATTAACTTTTTGTTTATGATTTGTGTCAAGCTGCATTAGGATGGCCAGTGGAATTTAATTAAACACACACAAACAGCATATAAAATTCATTTTTATTAAACAAAACAAGCCCTCAATAAAGTACATGACTTATTGTGCCATATTTATTATGCTTGACCTCAAAAGTTAAATGTTTTTCCCCTGGTTCTTTCTTTATATAGAAAAGCAGCCTTTAACTCAAAGCTTTAGATTGAGGCTCATGGATTCAGTTTATTTATTTTTTATTTAAATGTGTTAAGAGATTATAATACATTTAGGCCTTAACATATTTTATATTAAATTCAGATTTCATATTAAATGGATTTATTTTAAAGAGAAAAATTTATTATAAATTAAATGACAAAATAAAAACATCCCATTTAAATTAAAAAAACCTTGATTTAAATTTTTTTTTTGTCCACCCTGTTTTAAAGTGATATGCAGATGCTTTGGGACTCCAATTTCTTCCATTGTCCTCTCCCATCACCAGGTGTCTCCACTGATGAAAACCAGCCCCTTCATGTGGTTCCCAGAGTTGTTACGCTATATATCAGCTCCCTATTTAAAGTACGTTTTTTTTATAGCCACCAAGCTGCACCCCATCAGTTTGGCTAACAAAGAGGTAGCATGGGTAATGGGTCACATGTAACTGCACTTGCTACATATTCCTAGGACCAGCTCTCTCAACTTCATTGACTTCAAGCAGGGTTGCCACATAGCTAAGACAGAATTTTGGCCCATTGACTTCAGTTGGATTGCATAGGTATAAACTGAGAAGAGAATTTTGCCCAAGGAGTATAGTGAGAACTGAATGAGGCTTTCATGTTCTGTGGGACTCTATATAGTCACTGCCTTTAGGTGGCTGTGAATTTTATTTCTTCCTGAAATTTCAGTTTGATCTGAATTCAGCAAAGCTTTTCAATTTTTGACCAAGGTAGAATTCATAGAATCATAGAATCATAGAATATCAGGGTTGGAAGAGACCTCAGGAGGTCATCTAGTCCAATCCCCTGCTCAAAGCAGGACCAAAGCAGGAATTCCACCAGCTCTGCAAGGTGAGGGCAGAGAGCGAGTAGCTCTGCACAGTAGCATATTTTGAATATGAATATTTGTAAAATGAAAACTGATGAACTCTGTTCTTTGAAGGCTCGCCCCTCAGGCAGGGAACAAAGTGAAAGCCTGAGCCTCCAGTTGATATGGAACTGCACCCAGGAGCAAAAGTCTGCAGGATCAGGCCTTAGATCAGGGATTGGCAACCTTTGGCATGCGGCCTGCCAAGGAAAGCCGCTGGCGGGCTGGGACGGTTTGTTTACCTGCAGCGTTAGGGTTGCCGAGGGATGTGCTGGCCGCCCTTCCTGCAGCGCCCATTGGCCTGGAATGGCGAACCGCGGCCAGTGGAAGCTGCGATCGGCCGAACCCGCTGACGCTGCAGGTAAACAAACTGGCCCAGCCCGACAGCGGCTTTCCCTGACGGGCCGCGTGCCAAAGGTTGCCAATCCCTGCCTTAGATGAATTCATTAAATGCCTATTTACATTGCTAGCCAGTTGTTTCCTGACTAGCAGGTGCCAAAATATAATGATAGTAAAGAGGGGCTGTTCTCCCGCATGCACATGGGAATTCATAGAAGAGAACTGGAAAGTTTGGCAAAAAAGAGTGTAAAATGTACAGCTACCTGGTGGCAGCTGTAGCTGATTCTGTGGATGTTGTAGATGGCTATTTAATTGTATGTTGCTCAATGTAAAAGGAGTACAAATTACGTGAATAACCACAGGTTCATTTAAAAAAAATACCAAAGCGTTTAAAAGAATGTTTTTCCTTTTTTTTTTTCCTCCTGGCAGGTTGCAAAAATACCCTCCAATAATGAAATGAAAACAAGCTGAATGGTTACATTTCATGGAGGAGGGAAGATATAGTTGCAGCCAGCTGGAGCATGTCTGGGCCAGTGTCTCACTTCTTTTCTTTCTGCTAGTTTAGTGCTGCTCCAAGAATGCAGACAATGCTGTCTGTCACTGTTTCAGATTTGATTTCCACACTCAGAACTATACTTATTAAATGAAACCCCATTGTCAGGCTGGCACATTTCCCCACTGCTCTTTTAGGTTTTACTTTTGAATTGCTCCTATGTGCCTGGGTGCCATGCTCACATGCTGGAAATGAACTAGTGCAGTACGGAATAAGGTACAAATATGAAGGGAGAGTATTGTATTGTCTTAATCAAGCTTGTTGTATTAGCTCTGTATCAAATCTTCCAAATTTCTTTTGCAGTCTCATCCACAGCTAAGGTGCACATAAATCTTTGTTGAGGGTGGACTCAGCAATGAGGCAGGGAAGGATGGGTTTTAAAAGCGTCTCATGACTGATGGATCAATTAGGTGTTCAGCTGGAGGCTGGTCTGCAGGCAGGGTACTGACTGTACTGCTTGTAGGAGAAAACTTTTAAATAATCAGGGCTTGATTGTGCAAAGTGCTGAGCACCCAAGCCCTGGCCCAGCAAAGCACCTAAATCCGTGGGTAGTCCTATTGTCTTCAGTGGGACCATTCATGTGCTTAACTCAAAGCATGTGCTTAACTGAGTTCTGGATCAGGGCCATAATGTTCAGTATCAACAGGACTGAACTCTCAATGAAGAATAGGAAGTGGTTAACAGTGGTCAACAGAACAGGAAGTGGTCAACAGAATGCAGGAACATCCATCTGGGGAAATATATATTGGAGGAGAAGTAGTAACCATAAAAATAACAAAAGGTCAGTTCATGTCTTCTGAAAAATACCACGGAAGACAGGAAAATTATGAACAATATCAATAAAGCTCATGGGAAATACAAATACAAGAGATGTCCAGTGCTGTGGATTGCAAGCTCTTTGGTCTTTTCAACCTCACTTTAAACTAGGCTCATGACTTGCAACCTTTTCATTAGGCTTGTAGCCCTTTAATGGCCATTGATGTGACATGATTCATTATTCAATAAGTGCCAACAGTGCCAAATAAGAAGGTGAGGTCCATGCTGTGACAGGTTCCTCCCAGCCTGGGCTCCCTTTCACACTGTACTGCTATGACAAGCTGCAAAGCCCTCCAGCCTGCACTTTCACCAGCATTCACACAGGTAGGGACACACCCAGCTGCAGTTGCAGGCAGGCTCTCTAACCCACCAGCTGTAACCTTGGGCGTTCAATACAAGCCTGGAGTGGCAAGTATTAATTTTTAGAATCCTTGCAGGCCCCCACTTTCTGCACTCGGAGTGACAGAGTGGGGATTCAGCTTGACAGCTCCTAACTGCCAAGAAATTTGGCCTTGACTCCTAGTGCTACCTGTACGTTAGCCTTGAGTCGTCCATGCTTTTTCAGAGACAGTGCCTGATAAATCTGCACACAAAGTAGGGATGTCACACCTTTAATGATGGTTATTTTGACACCTGGCCTTGCTGTCCAGGTAACATGTCTGTGCCTGCATAGCTTTTACCTATACCTCACACTGTAACCAGTCAGAATTTCATAGTCATAAAGGAGGAGCGAATTCAAGAGCTTCTACTCCAAGGGTTTGACTCCACTGAAGTCAAAGAAAAGGTTCCACTTGATTTCAGGGGGTGTTGAATCAGGTCCTAATATCACAAGCCCTTGTTGCAGATGCTAAAGAAATATCCCATTTAGCTGAAATAGTATTAGGGCACAAAGGATACACAGGGCCACTTATTTATCTCATTTGAATGGGCGTAAATCTGGAATAGTTCTGTTTTCTTCAGTTGAGTTATTGAAGTGTAAATCTGGTGAGAGTGAGTTCAGGATCTGGCCTAACCTTGAGCAGGTCTGACATGCCACTAAGTAAAGGGAAGTTGGTAGTCATAGCTACTGTGTTATTGGCCGTAATCCGCTTTCCCCATAATGATTGATACTCACATTTAAATGTCCAAATTGGAACAGTCTTGCAGTGAGCTTGATCACAATAGCCAAAGAACCACAAAACATGACAAAACTTGAGCAAAGGTCTAGTATTTGTAGAACCAGATGGTACCACTCGTAGTGCAATGGGTCCTTGCAAAGAGACATAAATTCCTTGTAGGGAAAAGGGAACAAAACTGCATAACCGAGATAGTTGGTCCCTGCAATCCCAGCAAATGAATAGTAGCAATATGGACCAAGCAGGATGGAGACAATTGCAACAGCAAATTGAATTGGGGAGCCCATGATGCTCAATATGCCAAAGGTGAAGCTAGCTTCCCACTGAAATTGAGACAGAAACATACTATTACTCTTCTGACTAATGAGAGAAAAAAATCTATTAAAAACCTTTGACTAAAGAGAGTGGGAGATTTCCTATTACTTCACTTCTTTTCTATTCTAAACCCTAATGTGACCAGAACAAGAAACATACTGGAGGGGGGAATAAGCAAAATCAATATCATATATGCCACTTGCTATAAAAAATGATGTGGATTCTCTACAGGGAAGATGAATGTAGGGAAACCAAATTTTGCTAAAAACACTAGAACAAATTAGAGCAGATGTATTTTATTTCTGCATTTGTCATGTATCACAGAAAGACATAAATTGCAGTGGGCGGCCTTAACTTCCAAACTTGAACACTAACAAAAATCCCCATTTTAAAGACAGGAAGTAACTCTGGAACTAGTAGAATCACCAAGCTGGTAGAACGTTTAAAGCTTGTTCGCTTTAAGCCCTGTATAGTGTATTTGATCCACAATTTTAGTAGCAAAATATGCTTTTTCCTCTTGAATATATCATCTGGATTAACTCTGCAGTTCCCCTGACTTCTCTGCTGTATTTAGACACCATATTGAATAATGACATAAGCTTACAAGTGATCTTTGTGTTTGTCCTCTGTCAGCCGAAAGAATAAGTACACCAGCAATAACAGCCTGTGGATGAGGGAAACAGACAGTTACACCCGTAATACTTCCTAATGCTAGTAGTAATTTAAACTCTGAAATGCTTTGCAAACGTTTTAATTGTTATCATAACTTGATGGGCCAAATTCTGCCTTCATTAATATTCATTAAACCTGCATCGCTCCCAATGGGGTGGCACAGGTGTAACTGAGGGTAGCAATTAGACTGAGGTTGACTGTATGTGGTGATGATGATTTGGGAACTCTGTCTGTACAGCCAATGAATTCTGGGTCATATTATGAAGTTGTTACTGTGAAAATTACTGTGTCACTGAATATCTCTGGGTACATGTGGAGTCCACCATGGGCTGATGGCTTTTAGCACTTACCCATAAGATTATGGACAATAGAGAGTTGTTAACCTTAATGACTCTGACTGCACAATGGGTATGCTAACAAGGTTGGCTGAAGCTCGGAGAACGAGTATACGTCAATTCATCAATAGGAAGTTGATGAGGAAGACCTGTGTGGTTACTATGCTGAATTCCTCACTGGAGGCACAACTCCATTTATGCTAAATATATCAGAAATGAATTTGGCTCACTGTGCTCAACTTTTTGCCAGCCCATGAATCTTGGATCTGCCTGTATATTTGCTCCTAATAATATATTGTTGATGAATGGAACCACCAAAGGCAAATGTGTCTGAAACAAGACTCTGAAGGTCAGAAGATCAGAAAATGGCATAATTTGGGCTCTCATTGCTGACACAGAGGCAAATGTATCAACAAGTTTGAAAACCCAGAACCTTGAGCAATATGGTTTTGTGGTTTGTTTCCCATTTCTGGCATGTTAAATGTTTTAAGACCTAGATTTTAATATTTCATGGCACTTTGTATTTAAAATTTTTGATTTAGGGAATTTGAAAATACTTCTCCTGAGGCCGAGCCTGAAATGATAATCTTGGCATAGCCATAACATAAAGTTCTCATGGATAAAAGCAGAAACATCTGGAGTCATGAGTGGTAGTTGGCTAAATTAAGCAGAAGAAAAGCCACAAGCAGGGGAACCTACAGGGTTCTAGCCAGAATAAATTAGGCTACAAAATAAGAGTACTATTAAGAGCAATTGTAATACTGAGGCTGCACTATAAGATGAGGGCCAAACTCTTTCACAATCTTCTTTGTCAACTGAGAGGGGTTCAATTTACACTTAATGCACATGTGGTTGGTGGAACAAAGGAAAAACTGAAGATGGATAAAAGCAGGGGAGGGATTATACATCATGCTGGTTTAGCTCCAAGCAGATAATTTAAACTAGTAGATGATCAGTTTCCAGTTTGTTTTAAATACTCTGGCAAGAAATGTTACTTTCTATCCCAAAGTTTAAAATGCCATAACATTGCAGTTTTGTAAGCACTGCCATTTTGGTTTTTTTTTCTTAATTCTTAATCTGATCCAGTGTAGCCAATGGGATTCTTTCCATTGACTCAGGGTCTGTTTTTAAAGGCATTGTTCAGCACTGTACAGCCAAACTCCCTAAACAGGCTGCTGCCTAGCAAAATTTTCAGTCCTAAAGTAGTTGGCACTTAGCCACCTATCTCCCCATTCACTGCCTGGGGTCATGTACTCACCTAAATATGGAGGCTGCAGAATCCTGGGATCTGAGTACTGCCCTGCCTAACAGGACTTTCAACACAAGCGAGGCAACCTTTAAGTGATAGGAGACAGGTCAGCTTCTGTGCACCAGTGTCTGCCTGCAACAATTACACTGCAGTCTTACAGCATGTTCACCTGTTGCAGCTGCTACATCTACAAGGCCATTTCCGTTATCTAGTTCGGAGCTGGAGAAGGAAAAGGAGTCATATTCCTCTCCCACTGGAATCCCCCCTCAGCACTGTCAGTACCCGAGGCCACAGAACATGATGCACTCCGCCACCTGCTCCTGGACTCCAGACATTCAATGGATAGAGAGAACGGTGAGTCAGATTTCCCTCCGTGCTGTGTAATCTGTATTTGTGCTCAATCTGTGTTCTTCCCATATACGCGTGCACTCAGCACCAAGTGCATGATCCTGCTTTGACCCATCCTCCAGACCGTTCTCCATGGGCTGGCCATCAGTGAAACATCCTTCTACCACCATCAGCTCAAATTCCCTTCCCCATCCCCTGCCCCACACGGACCCAGTCTGGCCTGAGCCTCCCCTACCAAATGCCCGTAACCCACCAAAATGGTACACTTCCCATGACTTTCCCCATGTACCTCTTTTGTCAGACCCTCCCATAGCACCCAATCACTTTTGTGTTACCAGCCCTTACCTATCATTCAGACACATGTGTGTGTCTATTCCATCCCCCTTATGCAATCATCTTTGTGCATCAAACCACCTCCCAGCAGCCCCCTGTCTCTCACCTTCACACCCCCCCCCCCCGGCCCCAGCAGTCTTTCCTACTCCATTGAACCAATCTGCCTTTTACAGTTCTGTTTCCACTCGGTCATGACTTGGCCATAAGTGCAAGGCTAAAGTAAAGATGACTGACCCCAGTCTCAGCACATCCTACCAAACAGGCCCCTCACAAACAGTGGAGTGCCTGGGATGTCCTGTGACAGCTGCCACCAGGCTTGGAACCACTGGCTAGAAAATCTAAAGATGCCTGGTGGTTTGCACAGAAATACTCCCTAATGCACCATATCCCAGTCATTGTGGGGCTCAAGTTGGGGCTCTCAAGCCTTCCAGGCTCTCTCTACAGCGCAGCTGGGAGAATGGAAGTCCTGGAATGGGCTTCTCGTGAAGCCCAGAGGCTGCCCCACCACGTGGGCTTCTCCGGGCCAGGAGCCCTAGGACATCCAAACCCCTGGGCCAGCTGATTGCCTGACTCCCACAGCCTGATGAGTGAACTGCCCTGAGAGTCAGGCAGACTGGAGAGCCAGCTGGCCCAGGAGTTTGGAAGCTCTAGGGCAGACCCTGTGGTGGGGCGTCTCAGAAGCCACAGACCTTGGAAGTCCTGGCAGCAGCTTGTGAAGCTGACATGATTCTTGTCAGTTTCACTGCTGCTCTTTTAGCAGCTGCAAGGGTCCATGGAGTGTATTTCATTTCCGGAGCTGGTGTTTCCAAACCAAACCTTTGTTGGAATTTCTGGTTCACAGGAAATAAATAAATAAATAGGTTTCATTCACACTTGGAACAAAACCAAATTTCAAACAGTTGAAAATTCCTGCAAACCAGAAATTCCGAGTTTCAGCCAGCTCTACTTAGCACTCACTGTCTGTCTCTGTACTTTAGGATGAATGGTGCTGGATCAGTGGGCAGGGCCAAACATAAGCAATGTGAAGAAATCTTTCTATTACCATGATATGGTACCTTGGCCATCACAATGAAAACAAATCTGATCATACATGTAACAACTTATGTGTTCACTAAATTAGCAATGGCATTACCAGCTTCAGGACTTGGAGCCAGAGTCTTCCGTCCAGTTTTAAGCTAACCTCCCTCTTGAAGGCAATGAAAAGTTCTGCTTAAAAACTGATGAAACAGCATAGTTCTTCCTTAGTTCAAGGGGCTGTGGAATCAGAGCTGGGGCAAACCTGGAAGTTTAAATTTAGTGGCTTGGATAAAATGGGATCTATAGCTGTACCACCCTTATTTTCACTTTGCTAAACCAAACCCGCTCCATGTTTGTCCACATCTCTTTGTGGAATGTACCAGAGGAAGTGGCCACAAAAGCATCCCTAAACAAATGAGACTGTTAGAAACACCCTAATCCCATCAACAGCAATGTTTTAAGTAAAGCGAGATCCAAAACTGCAATTAAACACTGGTGGAAGGAATAGGATGAGGATCACAGAACATAATTCAATCAGTTCTGGCATATTGTTTTAATGTAATTTATTATTTGGATCCTAACATCTGCAGGACATCAGTAACTCTCAAAAACGTCAGCAATCCAAGGCGCTCAGAGTAAAGGATTTTTACTTGAGCATCTTTTGATGCCTCTTTTCTAGTAAATGAAGGTAGAAACTGGTGGGTGATTTCATGAACCAGGGAACTGAAGGAAAACTCCAAGCCCCCATCCTTTTAAAGCCCTTTCCTCAAGGCTGAATTATCATCAAAACAATCACAAAACCAAAAGCAGATCAGCTGAAAAACACTGGGCAATAATCCCCCAAAGGCTCCCCACACTGGAACCAGCTAGTAGGGAAGAAGGAAGGACACCCTTTAATTCTCCTTTTGACCCAGCTTCCCCTTCCTTTTACACTCCACCCAAGCAGCAATGGGACCAGCCTGGAACTTGTAACCCTTTACAGGCTGCAATCTCTTTACTTTGTTACAAAATTCTGCCCTATAGCATACAGCCCCCTGCAATGAGCTGAGTTCAGTGGGGATGCACTAAGTGTAAACCAGAGCAGAATTTGAGTCTTAAACTATTATAGAGATTTCATGGGTCTGTGGCTGCATAATTTTTAACTCAAAAACTTGCTGCACTTGTATACATCTTCATGCATAGTTTGAAACCTAAAACATAAACAGGCTTCTGCTGAAACTAAAGGACATGAACCCAAGAGCAGCAAATCAGTGTGAGAGAGGAGCCAAATTCTGATATCACTTGCAAGAGTATATCTCCAGTCATGTTACTTCACATTGACACTGGTGTAACTGAAATCCAGATTTGGCCCAGAGTTGGAGAGTTTCGTTTTTGCTAGCAAAGAAAAATTGTGAGAGCCAAATATCCTGAAACAATCAATATCTTAACATTTATTGCAAAGCTAAATCTTATCAAGGAGTTGCAGGGAGCTCCTGTATTTAATTTAATGTTGAATACTTCAAGTACTTCTTTTTAAAGAGCTTATATTAATAGGAATCAAATTCAGACATGGTTGACTTTTCTTAGAATTTCAGTAACTTCTCTAATATCTTTTCCCTGCTAACATTTTTCTTGTGGCCTACCAAAGTTCCATTCCAGATGGGACAGGCGATTTGAACGCTCCAGCCAGCAAACCAAGGCTTATAAGAAAAAACAGGAAAGAAAGCAAAAATTCCAGAGAAAATGCTTATAATCCCAAAGGTAATAAGTGTCCCTCCGGTACCCTCATACAGGCTCTTTGTTTTCATTGTGAGTCTCTCTCTCTCTCTCTCTCTCCCTCTTTCCCTCTGCTTGATTCACATCAAGGATTAGTAACTAAAGCCTAGTCAAAGACGTTTCATTATAAACAGAAGTTTCTTAGAGACTGTAGTCATGACGCATGCAGATTGTGTACCTACCATGACAAAACATTATTCTAGTTAACTTAAATTAATCCTACGTAGCCACAAGTGGAATCAAAAAGGCACCTAATGTGCCCAATAACATAAAATGGCTTTCTTTAAAAGAATAATCCCTGTCCACTTTCAGCTGCAGAAAAACCCATCTAGTGATTTCGAATTACTTCTTCATCTGTCTTCCCATGAGGAGCGACCACTTCCTAGTTTGTGGAGAGCCAGAAATTTGCTGACAGCACTATAGTCATTGTTTCCAATTCTGACCAGTGTATTAGAGCCAAGACTGAACCCAATATCCTTTGTGTCTTATAGGTCAGCATGTGCAGAACACAGATGCATATGTCTCTGCATGTGACCATGCTCACCCCTAGCAATAGGTATTTATAACATAAAATTTGTGTCAGGAGGTTTTCACTGGGGATTTTGCTTGTTTCTGTTTTAAAATCAAGTGCCCTGCGCAATTCATGTTGTTAACTTTTGATCATCCCCCCCAAAACAGGCAGATAATTTCAGTTCCAAGCATGGGACAGAAGAGGGGCTTGGGAAGATTCTGGGGCCTGTTCCTGCTGCCAGGGGCCATTGACTGCAATTGGAGCAGGACTAGTGATTACCACAAAAATTACACTGTTTACTGAACAGGTTCCCCAGTTGCTCCTGTACCTGCAACGGCAAATATTTTGCTTGAAAGGACTTAAGTCATTATATTTGTTGCACATTATCACACGTAACTTCTGAGTCACAACTGCACAATACTGAAAACAGCGGAACTCATTTCAAACATGCTGCCCCTGGAGAGTTGCCATGGTTATATGATGCTTCAGTTAGGGTGGCCTCTGAGATGGCAATGGTATTACATAGAGGCGGAAGGGAACTATTTTCCAGCCCTCCTGAGTGAGTGGACACATCTCTACCTGTGTAGTGTTAGTTTATTTGTGACAAGAACTGACAGCAAGTTCAGGGTCACTACTGTGTCCAATAGGGTGACCAGATGTCCTGATTTTATAGGGACAGTCCCGATATTTGTGGCTTTTTCTTATATAGGCGCCTATTACCCCCCAGCCCCGTCCTGATTTTTCATACTTGCTATCTGATCACCCTAGTGTCCAATGGGCCCAGCAGAAGGGCTGCAAAACATCCAGCTGTGGCTCCCTAATTCTCAGGCTGTAATTTTGTTGGCCCTGGCTGCTCTAATATACACCAGCTGGTAACAAACAGAGATCCAGCTCTCTTCCTGCCACTTATGTCCCCTAAGACTAGGTAGAGGAGGGGGTGCCATGCCAGTTCTAAGCCAGCTGAGGACTTCCCCAGGTTGGGAGAATTCTGAGCTAGCAAGATGTGACAAGATTCCAGTTGTCATGGCTGCAGTTGTGCAAACAGGCTAGAGAATCTAGCCCTGGAAAGTCAAGGTGGCATGGGACTAGGGTGACCAGATAGCAAGGGTGAAAAATCGGGACAGGGAGTGGGGGGTAATAGGCACCTATGTAAGACAAAGCCCCAAATATCGGGACTGTCCCCATAAAATTGGGACATCTGGTCACACTACATGGGACACAATCCTTAATGCAATGGGTTGTAGACATTTAACCCCAGAAACCAGATGACCTTAGGAGTAAACAGTGAGGTGGCAAAATTTGCAGATGATACAAAACTACTCAAGATAGTTAAGTCCCAGGCAGACTGCAAAGAGCTACAAAAGGATCTCTCAAAACTGGGTGACTGAGCAACAAAATGGCAGATGAAGTTCAATGCTGATAAATGCAAAGTAATGCACATTGGAAAACATAACCCCAACTATATGTATAAAATGATGGGGTCTAAATTAGCTGTTACCACTCAAGAAAGAGATCTTGGAGTCATTATGGATAGTTCTCTGAAAACATCCACTCAATGTGCAGTGGCAGTCAAAAAAGTGAACAGAATGCTGGGAATCATTAAGAAAGGGATGGATAATAAGACAGAAAATATCATATTGCCTGTATACAAATCCATGGTATGCTCACATCTTGAATACTGCGTGCAGATGTGGTCACCCTATCTCAAAAAAGAAATATTGGAATTGGAAAAGGTTCAGAAAAGGGCAACAAAAATGATTAGGGGTATGGAGCATTTGCATATGAGGAGAGATTAATAAGACTGGGACTTTTCAGCTTGGAAAAAAGATGACTAAGGGGGGATATGATAGAAGTCTATAAAATCATGACTGGTGTAAAGAAAGTAAATAAGGAAGTGTTATTTACTCCTTCTCATAACACAAGAACTAGGGATCACCAAATGAAATTAATAGGCAGCAGGTTTAAAACAAACGAAAGGAAGTATTTTTTCACACAACGCACAGTCAACCTGTGGAACTCCTTGCCAGAGGATGTTGCGAAAGCCAAGACTATAACAGGGTTCAAAAAAGAAATAGATACATTGATGGAGTCTAGGTTCATCAATGGCTATTAGGCAGGATGGGCAGGAATGGTGTGCCTAGCCTGTGTTTGTCAGAGGGTGGAGATGGATGTCAGGAGAGAGATCACTTGATGATTACCTGTTCCGTTCATTCTCTCTAGGGCACCTGGCATTGGCCACTGTCAGAAGACAGGACACTGGGCTAGATGGACTTTTGGTCTGATCCAGTATGGCCGTTCTTATGTTCTTATGCTCTTATACTCAGGATTAATAGGAGCGGCAATAACTCAGTAAAGCGGGGCATGAAGGTAGAACCTCAACCTTAACTTTGAATGTGTGCCTTTGATGGATTTCACAATATTAATTTCACTAGATAAGTCTGGGGTTCTTTTGGCACTTAATTGATCTATGGGTTGTCACCATAAGATTGAAAAAGTATATTTATTCTTACGACATTGACTTTCTGTATGACATATTATCCAAACTCCAATTTAATTAAATTAAAATTAGCAGGCCTTTTATTTTGTTAAATATGCACAGTCTGTCTTCTCTTAGATTACCTTTAATCTCTGCTCTATTAGCAAGTCAATAAAGTGACACATGGAAAATTATACGCTATTGGCTCTATTAGGAGTGCAAGTTGCAAGATGACTTCATGGTCTTGAATGACAACATAAGCATGCCAGATGCTCATAGTGCGTGACCCCTTTAAAGACTTAGAAAGATCATACACTACTTTAAAATGTAATTTCCTGCATGTAGAGTGAAGAAAGAGAGCCTAACAGCTTAATGTTATTTAGTGCTTCCCATCTAGTGTGAATGTCTTAATAACAAATCACAGCTCTGATCTCCTTTTTGGCTGCATGTTTCCAATACACTCTTTAATGCTTTTCTCATGACCGGAATGGTTAACATTCCATATTTTCTTGCTGTTAAGTGGTAATCAGGGTTGTATTTCATTCCCTGATGAAGAGGGACCTTTGCACAGTAGCGTACAAATAATTTAGTCCTTGGTCTGAGTCATGCTTTGACTTTTACTGAATCTTTTATCTGGAGGTTAAAGCAACCTGGCAAGTCAGTAAAAGAGCAGATAACAGCACAGTGTGAAAACCAAGCAGTATAACTCCTGCAATGTCCTTTCTGCAGCTTCTGTTCTGTAGTTATGCGGAAGTCAGCACCTTTAGGAGCTCTGCTATCAGTGGCAGAGAGCCGGGGGCAGCATGGAGGCCTCTGCCTCCACTCATCACTTTCAGGCAGGTCCCTGGGGGTGGTGGATTTCAGTAGCCAGGCCCCCTGCGCACATTGTGGCTTCTCCTTATAGACCTGAACGTCACAGATTTTCTTGGCCCTTTTGTCCACCCCTCCCCCTTGGGAGAGTGTGGGGAATAAACAATGATCCAGGCCTTTGTCTTTAATGAAAGTGTGCCCACAACAAAATACATGTAACAGCATTTTGTACACTCAGTTCTACTCCCTACCTAGATGCCTACATATTTATGCATGTAACACGGTACAAATCTGTTCCCTCCCATAGTGTGTGAGGGATGGAGCTAGATTAGGAAGGGAACCGTTCATGGATTTGTTTTGAGAAACCCAGAGGATGTTATTGTACTGGAGATGTACTAGTAATTATGGAGCAGAATCTATGCAATAGTGGCCATAACCTAATGAGAGCAGTGGTTTCTCTTTTTAATTTAGTACTCCTTCTGGGTACCAAAATAATAGCACTGGCGAGATAAAGGCTTGTCTACATGAGAACGTTGCACCAGTTTAACTTAAATTCATTTAAAAAACAATTTAGTTCAATGGGTCCAAAATCCTGCACAGACACACATTAAGGTTTGAGTGGCTTATGACAATTTAGCTTGTGACAAGGAAGTGATTTAAGCGAAATCAATATAAACTACTTTTAAAACTGAGATACGTGTCTTTGCAGGGTTTTGCGCCAGTTTGACTAAACTTATTTAAAACCACTCCTTTAGCAAAAACAGATGCAAGTTTGTGTAGAGACCAGGCCTAAGTCATCAGTTTATTCACAGAATAGTACAGGAGAAACAGTGACATAGCAAGTCTCTGCCCTGCTTTCAAGAGGCTACTTCTATGGTGGTCTTCTTATCCTTCACTTTTCTAGTTGAGATTGTCACCAAGGGCAAAACTTGTGTTAATTTCTATGGTGTTTTCAGGAATGTGGTTAGCTGTCCATTAGCAATCAGCCTCTTAATTGTAATGCAGGTGGTAACAAGTTTTGGTCACTACAGAGCTCAGTTGGGTTTGAATATTTAGGTCTGTATGCCTGGCAATTTAAATGGAGCAGCAATAGCTGTCAGAATGAGCTAGACAGACTGGAATATAGGCAGGTAAGTGCAATTCTGTAAAGATTCATAGGCTAATGAAGGCACTGAGCTTGAAAAGATGGTACACTATGAGTAGGAGGAGGTTCTAAGGCCCCGATACAGCAGTTTTACACTAGTTTGACTGATTTTCAGTGGTGTAAGTGAGAGAAGAACCAAGCCCCAGTGTGTATGGTTAATCAGACTTTTCATAAGGTGTTTTGATAACTTTCAGCTATATCCATGATCAACACTAGGTGCTGCTATGCTGCTACTCATATGAAATATACGTTAGCAAAGGTTTGAAACAGTATTTGCAGCAGTTTCCACACTCCTGTCTAATGTTATTATCTATATTCTGACTGTTGGTAATCATGCTACTTTAATGCACATTAGCTTAATAAATATTTAGTTTTAGTTTTTGAAGTGTTGCTTTGCATCCCTGTGCATTGCCACTACCTTGAAGACACACACAGGAAACAAGCTAAGCAGGATACGCCCCAATGAGTAATAAAATTGAGCTACTCTAAATGTTTCAAATTGTCTTCATTCAAATATTTACTTAAACTCTGCTTCTAGATTTTTTTGTAATCCAAGGGGAACGATATCATTAATGGGATGATTCTTGGAACGGACCGACTGTGCTATCAGGCCATAGAATTTTGTTTATAGGGGAAAAAACATGAAGAAAAAAAATTGTTTAGCTCCGTTGAGTTTTGGGCTTTCTACTCCTACGTGTTTGAGTGGGAGAAAGGACAAATCTCTAGGACATGGACTTTCCCATGGCAACAGAAAACGGAAATGACTTTAACCCCATCTCGTGACAGATGATTCATTGTTCAGCCTGCTGCTGTTTTCTAAGCATTAGAACAGTACAGTGGGAGGAAAAGCCAGGCTGTGCAATATCATATTCTTAGCACTTGGGCTTGTGGGAGAAGACAGCTTGCTGGCTTCTGTTTTCAAAATTTCACTATGGAGACTCTTGACTATTCTTTTAATTTACAGAGAAGCCAAACACTTGTGAGTGCTTTCTTTTTCTTAGCCACTAGAGGGCGAGTACTAGGACATTTCACAGAGGCTCTCATCTCACTATGAGATGATTGAGATGGTGCTGGTAGAAGATTGGATTTCAAACACCCGTTCAGGCCCACTTCACCCCCATCCTTTCCAAGCTTTCTTTCTCTCGCCAGTGATAAAGTTCTAGTCACTACTTTTCATTTTGGGATCTTCAAAAAAGCTCAGAACTAATTCCACTTTCCCTCCCACTCGCTATACACACAACGCTTGAGTCTTTTCTGCCTTACATCAGGCTTCAGTGACAGATGGCGTATTTCTCCTCAACACAGATTTCAGACTCCACTGACTGAAGTCTCCCCTTTCATAGGCTCCTTCCTAAGTGGCTGCCACATCAAACTGCTGGTGACATAGTGGAGACTTATTGGTTCACCATCTCTATGGTCCAGATTCCCTATTATGCCCAGTATCTGCTCGAAACAGCAGAGGGTGGGAAGTTTTGCAGAGGAGCTAACTGAAATTCCCTGGTTCTGGGGCTGGAGAGCACTCCAAACTAAGTACACAGTCTGGTAACTACTTCAAGGGGCTATTGGCCAGCCAAGGATTGCCAGAACACAGCATGTCCTACACTTGACATGCTCCCTATGCTGGGGGCTGCAGAGGAGTAGCACAGGAGTCACATAGAGATATCCAGCAGCTTTCTGGCCCTTTTCCACTGCCAGAGTGGTGCAAAGGGCCCAAACTGAAGAAGAGACTCTAATTCTGAACATTGTTGTTATTGACACAATTGATAGTGCCCAGGAGCATTTGGCAAATAGTAAAATGGCATCACTACTTTAGCACTACTTCTCTTGAACAGAAACGTTAGCATTGGAGAGATGCTGAAACAGCCGGTTAGTCAATATGATCTAGTTCAGTCAAACCGCGGGATTTGTGAAGAACATCCCAATTTAGAGAATTGTGAGGACCTGACAAAGCTAGGCGATCAGACAACGTGACAAGAGATGAAATTCAGTATAGGCAAGAGTAAAGTATTGCATGTTGGAAGGGATAACTTGAACTACTTGTGCAAGGTTTGAAAAAACAACAAGCCGAGGGCATTATTCTTTGCTCAGGTTTTGGCTGGTATAACTCTTCTGAGTTCAGTGCAATTCATACAAGCTGTAAAACCATCAAGAGTCAGGTTCCTAAATTTATTTGTGGACAGCGCAATTAATAAAAAATAACAATGGCCAGGGTTGGTCAGGAAAGCAAACAAAAGGTTTGGTTGTAATAAGAAAGATAGAGAGGCTTATACTAGAAATATTTGTCAACATAAACTGATGGCATACCCTGACTTTAAATATTGTGTTCAGTCTTGGCCAGTGCTTTTACTAAACTTATGCTATCTATTTGTCAGTTCTGCATTAGTTCCCTATCTAGTGTCCCCTATTCCGGAGACTGGATACAGCAACATCATGGCTAAGGTTTTAACAGCAGCAGCAGCATAAACTCATGTTTAGCGCTACCTACAATTGTTCCTTTGCCTTGTCTCACTTTCTCATAGTTGCTGTTTCTTCTCATCATCTTCAAGGCACATTCCAAAGACATGTAGCCTCCTTGCAGACTGAGCACCACCTCTTTGGCTAGGTCTTTATGTCTTTCTGGCTGGATGTTCAGTCTATGTCTGTCATTGTCAATACTATTGTACCATTGAGGTTGTCTGTGATCATGTGATTACCCATCGTATAGTGGCATTCCTTGGCCTACATGCTTCATAATTCATTGATCTTCCATCATAATGATATGTCTGGACCAAGAAAGCTGCCAACGCCAAACCAGTGCTGATGGAGGTGGTTACTGTGTTCATTGCTGATCTTGTCTGGCCACTTAATATGGAGCAGCTGATGAAGGCAACAAGAATCAAAAATGGCAATATGCCGCTCATCAGCCTTCCTCAGCATTCATCAGTACAACTGATCTCGCAGGCTCTGGCTGCTGCCTTTCCCTGTTCTTTCCTGGACCAAGCGGGTGCCACCTTCCACTGCTGACACCACAGAGCTGATAATGGGTGTGGAAATCATGCCTGTTCTAAACGGGCTGCCTGAGTCGACCACCAGGATACCGTCTCTTTCTTATACACACCTGCTGCAAGTCAAGAATAAATTCAGGAGTCTGGTGGTTAAGCTAGAGAGGACCTAAGGTCACAATCAACTTTGCTTAACAGAGCCAGCTACCAATATTATCATGCAGACTTATGTTAACTTGATAGGTCCACAGAAATCAAAGGGCATTCAGATTAAGCTCTCTAATCTTTTATGAGCACATCAGCCAGCATCCTAGTTTAGAAGCAAAGAAATTATTTTATAAAATATTATTCTTTTTAGAGCACTTTAAATGGCCAAAATGTCTTTATAATACTAATACCTAGCTCTTGTGTAGTGCTTTTCATCAGTAGATCTCAAAGCACTTTACAAAGGAGGTGACTATAATTATAGAAAATGGGAATAAAAACAGTTCATTGTGCATTGGCACTGGAATCCCCATACACCTCTTTAAGTGAAAGGAGATATTACCTGGAGGGATTTCTTTGTGTTGCGTGATAGTGATAATAGCTAGTTAACAACACAGAATCAGAGAAATAAGAGCTAAGTGATTTTTGTGTGTGTGCTGTGAAGTTATGAGGCTACCTCGTGGTACAGGCTTTTACTACTAACATGCTGGAATAATAAATGATCAACGGTAATCAATCATCCGTTATTGCTGAGCCTAGAGACCTTCTAGGCAAGGTCGAGAGCTTCCTAACAAAGCCTGAGCCTGCTGTCCTTTGATCCCTATTTTCTTTAGGATCCCTTTGCAAGGGTGTGACGGGTTAGGTCACTGAGATCCCCTTGGGACTGCCACCTGATGTGCTGAGACTACCTCTGAGCCCGTTTTCCCTGGCAGCTTGGGATCAGTACCTTGCCTTGTTGAGCCAGACACACTAGACTGCTACAAACACAGGCCCAGGTCCGAACCATGTCCCCCAAAAGCTGCAGGCTTAACTGAAAACAGCTTAAGAAGTGCTCCTGTCTCCAACACCCAGATACCCAGTTCCCAATGGGGTCCAAACCCCAAATAAATCCATTTTACTCTGTATAAAGCTTATATAGGGTAAACTCATAAATTGTTCGCCCTCTATAACACTGATAGAGAGATATGCACAGCTGTTTGCTCCCCCAGGAATTAATTACTTGCTCTGGGTTAATTAATAAGTAAAAAGTGATTTTATTAAATCTAAAAAGTAGGATTTAAGTGGTTCCAAGTAATAACAGGCAGAACGAAGTAAGTTACCAAGCAAAATAAAATAAAACACACAAATCTAAGCCTAATACAGTAGGAAACTAAATGCAGGTAAATCTCACCCTCAGAGATGTTCCAATAAACTTCTTTTACAGACTAGATTTCCTCTTAGTCTGGGTCCAGCAATCACTCACATCCCCGTAGTTACTGTCCTTTGTTCCAGTTTCTTTCAGGCATCTCTTTGGGGTGGAGAGGCTACCTTCTGAGCCAACTGAAAACGAAAATGGAGGGGTTTTCCAGGGTCTTTTATAGTCTTTCTCTTGTGCAACATCACAGCTACAAGATGGGGTCTTTAGCAAACTGGGCAAGTCACATGTCTACGAATGATTCTGCTTTTTGCAGGCCAATGCCATTGTTTACATGTTAGTTTGAATGTTCCCAGGAAAGCTCAGATGTGGGCTGGCATCTTCTAAAGTCCATTGTTAGTTAAGTACTCCCAATTACTTGAATAACCCCTTCACACTATGTTGACCAAATCTGTCTTATGTGCTTTCTACAGCAAACACTTTAAATACAAGCATAGAGCCAAAGCTCATAACTTCAATATAAAAATGATGCATGCATACAAATAGGATGAATATATTCAGTAGATCATAACCTTTGCAAAGATATGTTACATGGCATATCTAGCCTAAAACATATTCCAGTTATGTCATATTTATACTCATATGCATATTTCTATAAAGCATTATGTGGTGCAACGTCACAAAGGGGACTGGACTAACTCAAGGAGAGCAGGGGTTTAAAAAGCCTGCTCGTAAGAGACCAGAGGAGTTAGTGAACAGAAGCAGGAAATAGGGGAGTTTTGTGAGGGAGAGAGAGAGAGGGAGCATGACAGCTAGGTACACCTAACAAACATTCGCTAAATGTCAGTCACTAGACACCCCTCCACCCTCAAAGAACAAAACAACTACAAACAAAACCAAACAACCAAACAACAGAAACAAAACTTTCGCAAGAATAAAAATAATGCAGGCAGAAGTCCAGCAGCAGAGTGGGGGCTACCCAGTTTATTACATTGAATGCAGCACAAATGATTACCTGCCTTGTGGGCAGGTGGTGTATGAGTCCATTCAGTGCAAGCAACTCCTGGCCCTTAGAGACTGAGTATGGGCTCTTGAGACCAGAGCGACTGAACTGGAGGAGCTAAGGCAGACAGAGAGGTACATAGAGGAGACCTTCCAGGACACAGTAGAGTAGTCCTATCCCAGTCTGACAGCCTCTGTGCTGTGGGGGAGGGTGAAAGTCTCGAGGAAAAACATCAAGAGGAAGCAGAAGGAACCAGTCCCATAGTTGGGTCCCTCCTTCAGATGATGTCCTGGTACCCTCTCACACTGAGGATACCAGTCATGACCCATGGGTCTTGAATGTGGGTGAACAGCATTCATGGGAGCAGCCACCCTCCAAATCTCCACCTGGCAGCTTGCTGGCAACTGCTTACCTAGGATCCATGAAACCCAGCCCCAGTTTGAGGCTCTGCCCTTGTAGTCCTATTGGCAGAGTCCCAAAGCAACTGATTGGCCTGCTGGCCCTACTTAAGCCAGCAGCAGGAGCAGGAAGCACAAGACCCACAGTCCAGAACAGGGAGGAGCCCAGTTGTTTGGACAACTTCCTGTTCCTGCTACTGCTCCACTGGCTTGATTTTGTGGCATTATGGGAAAGCTAAATTAATTATTTGCATTTGTTTTCACTGCAGAGGATGTGAGGGAATTTCCCACCATTCTTTTTAGGTGACAAATCTGAGGAACTGTCCCAAACTGAGGTGTCGATACAAGGGGCTTTGGAACAAATTAATAAATTAAACAGTAATAAGTCACCAGGAACAGATAGTATTCAGCCCAGTGTTCTGAAGGAACTCAACTATGAAACTGCAGAACTACTAACTGTGGTATGTAAACTATCTTTAAATCAGCTTCTGTACCAGATGACTGGCAGATAGTAGAGAACAAAATTATCAGACAGATAGATGAACACAGCTTTTGTAAAGATAAATAATGCCTCACCAATCTATTAGAATTCTTTGAGGGAATCAACAAGCAGATGGACCAGGTTGATCCAGTGGATATGCTGTACTAGGCCTTTCAGAAAGCTTTGACAGGGTCTCTCACCAAAGGCTCTTAAGCAAGGTAAGGAGTCATTGGATAAGAGGGAAGTTTCTCTCATGGATCAGTAACTGGTTGAAAGATAAGAAACACAGGCTAGGAATAAATGGTCAGTTTTCAGAATGGAAAGAGGTAAGTCGCGGGGTCCCCCAAGGATTTGTACTGGGACCAGCACTATTCAACATATTCATAAATGATCTGGGAAAAGTGGTAAACAGTGAGGTGACACAGTTTGCACATGATACAAAAGTATTCAAGATAGTTAAGTCCAAAGCTGGCTCAAAGAGTTAAAAAGAGATCTCTCCAAACTGGGTGACTGGGCGACAAACTGGCAGATGCAATTCATTGCTGATAAATGCAAAGTATTGCATGTTGGAAAATGTAACCCTAACTATACATACAAAGTGATGGGGTCTAAATTAGCTGTTACCACTCAAGAAAGAGATCTTGGCATCATCAGGGATAGTCCTCTGAAGACATCTGCTCAGTGTGTAGTGGCAGTCAAAAAAGCTAACAGAATGTTAGGAACCATCAAGAAAGGAATAGATAATAAGACAGAAAATATCATCATGCCACTATATAAATCCATAGTACCCTACAACTTGAATACTGTGTACAGTTCTGGTCACCCCATCTCAAAAATATATATTAGAATTGGAAAAGGTATAGAGAAGGGGAACAAAAATGATTAGGCGTATGGAACAGCTTCCATATGAGGAGAGATTAAAAGACTGGGACATTTAATCTTTGAAAAGGGATGACTAAGAGAGGGATATGATAGAGGGCTATATAATCATGAATAGTGTGGAGAAAGTGAATAAGGAAGTGTTAGTTACCCCATCACATAACACAAGAACCAGGGGTCATCCAGTGAAATTAAGAGTCAACAGGTTGAGAACTAACATAAGGAAGTACTTCTTCACACAATGCACAATCAACCTGTGGAACTCATTGCCGGGGATATTGTGAAGACCAGAAGTATAAGTGAGTTCAAAAAAGAATTAGATAAGTTCCTGGAGGATAGGTCCATCAGTGGCTATAAGCCAAGATGGTCAGGGATGCAACTCCATGCTCTGGGTGTCCCTAAATCTCTGACTGCTAGAATCTGGGACTGTATGACAGATGGATCACTAGATAATTGCCTTGTTCTGTTCATTACCTCTGAGGCATCTGTCACTGGCCACAGTTGGAAGACAGGATACTGGACTAGATGAACCACTGGTCTGACCCAGTGTGGCCATTTTTATGTTCTAGCTACTGCTTAGTTAAAAAATGACTTTGCCCAATATTATTTCCAGTTATTTAGTGTTCACCCCAATACTAAAGTTAGATAGTGTACATCTACTAACTTTGTACCCCGAATTAGTGAAATAGGAGTCTCCAGTCTTGCAAATTGCACTGTGTTTGTGGACTGTAATGTTCAAGCCAATCTACCTCACAAAGTACCTTGTATGACAACCATGCCTTGATCAACACCAATGATTGAATCAAGGGACCTTCAGAGTTGAAAGAATGAGTCTCTATAGCTTGAGCTAAAGAGACAGCCTAGGTAGCAGGGGACTGTTACAGGCTCTCCTCATCTTTGGGTTGGTCACAGAGTGACACACAACACACACTGCCCAATGGGTTATACTTGCAGAACTGGTGTCTCAATGACTGTGTTCGAGTTGGGCAAGAGGAGATTACTGTCCTACAGATAGATTATTAGGAGCTTTAGTTTAAAGTTTTCAGGGAACAAGTTAAACTGAATCTTATGTGGCCAATAGGAGAAAAGGGTCAACTTACACACATGGTCAGAATAACAGTGTAAAACATTTACACAAAAACTATAGTATTGAAAGCTTTGGGTAACCACTGTCTCCAGTCTTTCTTCCAATTTATCAAGCTGAATCTGTATGTTGTCTTCAGTTGCTTCATATTCTCTTCTTTCTTAAAAGCACTTCCCCATAGTTTCTCAACATAATGAAGCACGTGATATCCGTTGAAATGTCTTATGAAAACCACATGCTATCAGTGTATGTCTCAGGCAGCAATTGTCTATACAGTTTGTGATAATCAGTTCTTGTTTCAGTTCCTTCGTTTCTCTTTTACAAGTCGTCGTGGAGTTTGTAGTGATCGGGCACGGTGAAGAGCCAGCCTTCTCACTATGAGAATTCAGTATTCAGTGTTTTCCCCACTTGTAAGTTATTTTAATACTCTAGCCAAACCACAAAAATCCCAATAAACAATAGTCCAAATGAAAACAATCCCCCCCCCACCACCACCCATTTCACTCTTCATGGAACACAGGATCCTCTGTTGGGGGTATAATAGCAATATCTCCTGGGTGCTCCATCTTCCAAGAGCTCCAGCCTTGTGTCCTAGATAACAAAGTGAGCAATAGGTCCATCTCCAAACTCTCTCTGCCTTTCTTTCCCGAAGGCCACTTTCTTCACCTTTGCCACAATCTCTCAGCTTCCCCCTCAGGACTTAGCTAGGTCTTGTTTCTGACCAAAAAACACTCCTTCTTCTCACAGTACTTTACTAACTGGGTTATTTCCCAGACTCTCCTCCGCAAGGTTCCTTCCCATTGACAGGAAAGAACCAGAGCTCCTTTCCTAGTTTCCTCACCAGAGAGACCTTCTATAGATATCCTTTCTTCCCTGGCTTCTTCTAGTCCTTCTACCACAGCCTGTTCCTTTCCAGGCTCTCTTTGCAAAGATGCCTATCAGCAACTCCCTGCAGGTCTCATTCTTAGTAGAGAGACTCCCCTAGAAACCCTGAGCTCTATCCCAGTCTCCTCTACACTAAGGAAAGGGAGAAGGATATGTCTCCTAACATATCACCCTGTGAAGCCTACAGTGCCCATATGTTCTGAGAACTACAACTCCCAGAATGCCTGTCTTCTGGGCTGAAACCAGAAACAGAGCGGAGCTGGTCCTGGAGCTTCCCTTAAAGGGTCAGCACACTCTGTTACAACAATGAGTAGTACTAGGGGCGATGATCTAGTCTGTCAGAGTACTACAGCATATGATTAGGCTGGTTTATTTATTTCCTGTATCAAAGGCTAAAGGGAACTTCTGTAGAACTTCTTAGGAGGCTCTAAGACTCTGCTTTCTGCGGGTGTATGAATAGCACAGAAGAGATTGTCAGCCTTATTTCATTTGCTGTTTCAGAGCCACATACAAAGGCAAACTGAAAAGGACTTCCTTAGATCCAGATTACTGTTTGGCGTCAGTAAGAACAAAGATGAAGATTACAAGGTTTAAAGTTAATTGAACTGGATATTTTAGGAGCTGCCTGTTTCTCGAATCGTGAAAATATAAACAATTATATTTTCAGGAAGTCATGAATTTTGACATCATCTTCCTCAGAAGTAGACCTTCTAAACCTGTTTAACTGGAAAGAACTGTCTTTAGTTGCTGAGCTTTTAGTGCTGGCTGCTGTATTCCTAGAAACTAAATATCTCAGAAAATGGGGGAAAAGAAAAGGAAATTAACATCCTTGCCAAGCTCTGTCTGCATGTTTAACATTGTGCGGCTTAAATATCCTCCTCGGTCACTTAATATGAACAATCAAAATAGAGAGTAATCGGTTGCTAACGGTGCTGCCATCATCAAGGACCTCAGTATCACTATGAGAAAACACATTTTCACTATTGACAAAATATTCACAAGTGGTCACTGATTTTGGCCGTCCCAATTTTTGGGTGGCCAGTTTGAGACATCTTGGACCTGATTTTCAGACTGGCCTAGCACTCAGAACTCCAGCTGAAGTCAGAAGAAGCCCTCTGAAAACCAGATGAGTGGAATAACTGATCCACATTTTAAAAGATCTGAATCTGGCTGTTGCAATGCTAGAAAGTATGACACAGGTCACAAGTGATCCAAAGGAATTCCCTAATTAACATATGTCATATGTCAGTGTCATATCTTCAATGCTATAAAAATGCAATGGGAATTCAATTAAAAAGTGAGTAATCAGTGTGGTATTTCAAGAAAATAAAACACCATTCTATTCCCTATTTGAAGTTATTCAGAACAACAGTACCACTGTATTAAGCTACAAAGCCTACATTAGGTCTTTTTCAGGACTTAACTAGTTTATTGGAATAAATATTAATTTAAACAATGAATTGACAACCTCCGTTGCTCTTTTTTTTTCTCGCAAGTCTCTTGTTGCATTTTTTTGATAGATTTGACACTGGGGGAGGGTCTTTTCTTGACACAGACACATCCCATTTCATTTTCAAAGTTGTCTTGTAAAAGGCTGGCTCTTGGTTTTGGATCCTTCCTGTTCAGCTGGGTAGAATGTGAGAGGAAGAAGACAGCCCTCCAACAAAATAAAACAGAAGGGGGCTTGACTCTCACCCCCATTACACTGGATTTATGCAGTTTAATTCCATTGACTTTAATGGAGTATTATTATAAAACCAATGTGATGGCAACAACCTGGCCCATCATCTTATGCCTGCAGAGGTGCAGTTATTATTACTAAACTCAGACTAGAAACACATAGAGATCCAAATTATGTCCATTGATTTTCATGGGGTTGGACAGGGTCTAAGTCAGGATGGAATTTGGCCCAAAGTGTTTATCTACGAAGTGTGGAAGGGCAGTAAAATGTTGCTGACCACAGCTACTTGTTAATGAAGACAAATCTCCCTGGCTTACTATTTAAATGGGACATCAATAGGACACAGCAGTGCAGATGCTGCAGTAGAAGAGTGGCCATGAAGCAGCTAGATGGATAAGCCACCCCAGCAAAAGCTGACATGCTTGTGACATTGAGTGGAATTGGAATATGGAAAATAAGAATTACAGGGAAGATAAGAAAAACTCTCAGCAAAATTGTAATCACTCAGAGCTCATAGAAGTTTATTAAATCTACGTGCAGCCATCTAAAGCAAAGCGGTGAAAGACATCAGCCTTATTTCCATACCTATGACACCTCCTTGTCTTTCACAGGAATAGAAAAGCAAAGTTAAATTACTGTGAGGAATAATTAGATAATTTTCATTGCTAATTGCTGCTGGCAATGAAGACCTACTGTGGCTAGAATTTGTGCAAAACAAGTTTAGTTACTGATACTCGGACAATATTTCATGATCTTGTGCTCTGATACTCTTGGCTACATGGCTATATTTTCATGGGTATCCCATGCTGTGATGGATATTTATGCGCAGTGTAATTAGCAAGTCAGCTGTAACTAATACATGTGTGCTGTGGCTGCCCACCTGGTAATCCGTCCTGCCACTCTAATCCAATAGAGTTAGTGGTTGCTCCAGATCCCCATGGAACATTACTACAGTTGGGAGCAATGCAAGCTGCATAGCAGGTTACCTCACAGACATCTTTGCAGGAAGCAGGTAGCCCCAGAGCAGCACTCATTGTCTTCAATGGGCTTTGAATTGGGCCTATGGGAGGGGAGTGACCTGGTGAGTTACTTGAGGCAGGTGGGATGGATGGCCAGCGAGTTAGCCAAGTACCAGTAGGCAAAGCTGGAAATACCTTTGTTGTTATATATACCAGCTGTTGAATCCAGAGTTCTTCTATATGACAGAGAGCCTGTTTCAAGAGCCCTAGTCACCAGGAGAGATTTTCAAAGAAGCTTAAGGGAGTTAGGTGTCTAACAAAAGCCCAGCATGGCTATTTACTTCTCTTCTACGCTTTATTTTTTATAGAGCCTACAGTTCCCACATATACCTATGGGGCCATTATTGATACTGCATATACACCATATATGAAATTTACACAGGTTGTTCAGAGGCAAACGTTATAATTTGTATGTAAACTCAGTGTCCCCTCGCTAGACATGTAGATGCACATTTTGTATAATTCATACACTGTGCATTTTCCATACACACACACAAGTGCTATATATACACACTCTCTCCCTATAGTCCGTTTATTGTATATATAAACACATCCAGCCCCACATCCGTCTTTCTGTGGCTGAATCCTGATACGGGAACACTCCCAATTATTGCTCGTAACCAGCTGTTCCATGGAGGCGATTTATTGTTTTACAGACACACAGGCAAGTGATTGTTTCTCGCCTGCTGCGCTGCGTGTGGGACCCCGCACAGAGAGCTGTGCAGAACAGCCGGGCGAGAGAGAAATCCCCACTTCCACGCTCCGCTCACCCTTCTCATGAGACCGCGCCTTGAGAAACTAAAAGCCAAAGGCATCTCTGTTCTTAGAGCTCCCCTACTCTTCTTTCAAGGGCCCGCCCGCACAGTTCAGCCCCAGGGCACAGCTGGAACCTTGTGGCCCCGCCCCAGCCAAGCTACCCTCCGTCCCTGGTGTATGGAGACAGGCGGCGCTCAGTTCAAGCCCGCTCCATGCACAGAGAACTCTGGAGATACCTGCCCACGTACGCAGACCTGCGCTGGGCACAGGTAACCCCCAACTCTTTGGCTAGGGCACACTACATGAACGAGTAAACTACTTGGGATCGGGGGGATTCTGCCTGGCATAAAGTTTCTTCTGCATTTGGGTTTTACTTAGCAGCTTCTCCTGGGAGTTTATTCCAGCCTCTTTTGAGATCTCCCTAGTTTGTTTGTTTCTGAAAAACTTTTGCTCTGTCTTCCCAGTGCTGCTTTCTGCCTGATGCATTTGATCCTGGCTTGTCAGCCTTGCAGTTTCCAGATCACCCTTGTATGTGATGGCAAATTGCTTATGGATGAATAATATGTAAAAGAAATAATCTGCCTTACTTAGAATGTATTGCATCTCTGCAGTCATGCTTCATTGCTACTTTCATAAAGCTCTTTGTGCTATTTCCACTCCGTACTAGACTGTGGTTTGGTTATAGTCTAATTTGATCAGCATAATTTAAACAATCAGGAAGTATTCAATTCCTAATGTAGGAGCTTTGCATATATAACTATAATTTCCCCCCAAAATTTAATTGCTCCCCACCTACCAAAAACCATAAACAAAATAATTATGGCATTGCTCCCCTTTGATTGGGCCTTATATGTATCATTCTCCAAAACTATATTCAACAAATATTTGCTGGCAACTCTAAAAAGTAAGAGGAAAGGAAGCTAATTAGAAAAAATATTATGCAAAATAGATTACTGCTATTACAATTTTAGAATTAATGCAAAATTGCTGAATGTGCTGTAATGTCTTTGAACATTTGGGTACACTAATAGGACAGGGTTTCCCCCAATTTAGCTCTTTTCTTTAGCAATAGTTTGCTGGCTTCATGTTTAAACAGGAAATTTGACTTGTCTTTTAACAGCCAGTTGCAATGTGGTCTATCTTTAGTTTAAAACTACTTGTGTATGATCTGCAAACAGTGCTGTGTGTCTGGAGATCTTGTCCAAACTGTTTTTTTGCACTAAAGAAAATGTAATTTTTCTTGAGATACAGAAAGCATTCAGTTGAGTATTTGACTTTGTAGCCCTTTGCACCCCACTGGTTCACTTGCTAAACAGTGGAGCAATTTGACCAGGGTCCCTTCTTGTTGAATCCAGGTAAGCAGTGTTAGCACTGCAGGCATTTTAGTGAACATTTTCTTGATTATTTGGTATTTTGCCACTGGTAGCGAGTAGCTGGAAGTGTAAAGTCTGGAGAAGTTAATTTATTTTATCTGCCCTTGGATACACGCTTGTAACTCCCACTGAGCCAAATGATGCTCTCAATTACACCTGTGCAACCCCATCCAGTGAGTTGCGTACATGTATCCTCGTCCAAGAGCAGAATTGTGCCTTGCACAGGTTACGATTCAATCCCCTCTGGAGGAGACTTTATCCCTGTAACCAAAATATCTTTGTTTGTATGCTTCTCTGACGCCTATAATTTAGAAATAAAGAAACTTCTTAGGTCTTTTCATTTCTAGTTTGTGTGTTTAGATGCATGAGTGTTGTGGGATTAGATGCATGAGCTTTGAGTTTCCAGTTAGAAAGACATGATCTCCTATTAAATATTACTAGGAATTTCAAATAATGGACCCAATAATAAAATAGACATAAGCTGCTTTACAATGGTACTACAGGAATTTAGGAAACAGGAAGCTCCTTTATTAGATATTGTTCTTACATGCAGTATCCTTGTGAGTCTGATTTCATTGCATATCTGTTTAGATTCGGGCCTTAACTTGAACACATCTTGTGAGTCAGCTGCTTCCTGATATGCAATCTATATAGATCCTCTTTATCCGTAAAGAGTGGTAAGCTTTCAGTGAAGACTTAAAAAAAAAGACCTTGTCATGTAATAGGACCATGGAGCGTTATGGAAGCAAACAAAGAGGTTTGCTATTTGGCTGTATGGATACAGTGATGTTGAGTTTTTAGATTTATTTTTTCATGTTCCCTTGATTTATTCTTAAGAGTCCTAAATCTCATTGCAGTGCAAGTGTACCCCATCAATGGGAATTGCACTCACAGGCATTGAGATTGATTGGGTAGTCATAATGCAGGTAAAATTTCTGTTGACTTCACTGGGAGTTTTGCTTGCTTGCATAGGGACTTCAGGGTTGAGTCTGTTGAGATGTATGTATACTAGCTGAACTGGACTTTAATTAAGGGAGTCTGTACAGCAGCGAACAACTAGAGTGAACCTACCATGTCCCCTCTTTGGCTAAAATCCACTCACCTTTCTGGAGAAGACTCCTTTTTGAACTGCTGAAATAATATCAGGATTGCTTAGAAGAATCTTGCAGATCACAAGTTAAGCATTTGAGCTCACACTAATCCACACTTAAGTCACTTTGACTAGACAACCAAATGCAGTTCTGAATAGAACACAGCCTTGAATCTGACTGACAAAGAGAGCCAGGAAATGTTTGGATAGGAAAAGTGGGGGAGGGGTTTACAAAAGGTAGCTTTGGAATCAGTTCTTTAGGCAAGGTTAATGCAAGTTCAGAGTAAACTCTACTAGTTTGCATAAATATGTGCTCGAAAAGAAGCCAGTAATGACTCCATGATTGTAAGCAATTGCCTGTCCTCCTCTTTATATGAAGTTCAGAACACATCACTGCTCTCATCTGGAAATTCCAGGCCCTAGAATCAAGACCTGTCAATGTGGAGTAGAACCTGATCAAACATGCTGTACTTATGTTGTTCACATGTGCCTGCCGCACTGGACAGCCAGCAAATCTTAAGTAAATGGCCTATCTTCAATTTATCCTGGATAACTGAATATCTGGCGTAATCCTGATCTGTGGGATGACAAAAAGAAAAGTGATCAGAAGCTATTTCATTATTACGGAAATCTTACCATATCAAACAAAGAATCCATCTCTGGGCATGCATTGGGGCTGCTGTATGTTTTAACTGCTTACCTTAAGATCTAATTCTGCTTTGTCTAACCTTTCACACAACTATATGGCTTTAGGTGGAGTTACAAGTGGTAAAATCAGAAGATAAGCTGGCCCTTCTCTTGTGCTTTTATTTATGGATATGGTGATGATGGGCATCTTTAATATTGTGTGTAATAAGAATGAATTGTTGTAGCTATTGATTTATGTTACCATTTATGTTATCATTTCTTGATCTAGCTTTGAAATAATTTGCTGTAAGACTGATAGGATACCAGTTGCCAACTGGTAAGGTGCAAAAGCAGATGAATGTTTTTGCCTTCAGTTTTCCCCTATCAAAGGGCACTGAGTGGATCACCTAAGTAAATGGGCGTTACCAAATGTACACAATCTACAGTGCAGTGCAGTATTTACTTATGTGCCTTGGATAAACACTTGTGCTTGATTATTTCCTTTAGAAAGAAATCCTAGAGAAGGCAGTACATTCTGGTGTGTCTTCTTAGGGTATGCACAGTGCGCCTCAGGTGGCATGTGACCTAGGCATCTTGGTCTGCCACCCAAAGCTGAAATTTTATAAATATTTTTAATTCTCCAATTTTTCCCAGATTCATGGCTAATGGAGTATAAAGATATAAAACACACCCAGTGTGTTATTTTAGGGTCTGTGAAACTGACATGCTGGTAAGTCAAAATATAAATGACTGAATGCAGTTTTTGTTGTTTAATCACTCTTCCCTTCCTCTTTTGTGTGTTCTTGTCCTTTCACAGGGCCTGATCTTGCACCTTTGAAGTCAACGGGGCTGATTCTCAATCTTGTTCACTCACTGTGAAAAATGGGTGCACCTAACCTAGGTGTCAGGGAGCAAAGAATTCTTTTACATGGGCTTTGCACAGGTGTGAATGAGGGCACAAGCAGTGACGATTTAGGCCTAATGTCCGTTTTTTCTTTTACTTCAATAGTAGCAGGACTGGGTCTATAAGCTCCTGTAGGCTTCTGTGTGTGGGGGTGTGCGCACATGCAGAGCTGTAAAATTATTGTTTGAGACTCTGCTCATGACTCTGCTTGCTGACAGATTTTTAAACTTCCTTGAGGGAAAATAATTTTTTTTGAAAGCACCTTATGATGGGGAGGTGACTCTACTTCCTCCTGAGTTTTTTTTATTTATCTCCTTGACCTGGAGGCTCTTTGTTTCAGAACCCAGTGCTGCGTAGGTGTTCACTCCGTTCACCTACTCCTTCTCATGGAGGCTTTCTGATAAAAGGAAAACCCAGAATTATATGATTCTATGAAAATTGCTGTATTTGCCTAACTGGATGTAGGGTGATCAGATGTCCCGATGTTATAGGGACAGTCCCAATATTCAGGGCTTTGTCCTATATCGGCACCTATTACCTCCTGTCCCAATTTTTCACACTTGCTATCTGGTCACTCTAGCTGGATGGCATTCCCTCACTCTCCTCTTCGCAACTTGGGAGGTTTTTAGAAAGGTCTTCAGGAGCTGGCTGGGATTCAGTGCTATTTCCTGAGCTCACTCTGGGTCTCTTCAGTGGTTTTTGAAAATAAATACATGTAACAGTGCTGCTTTGTCAGCACAGCTTGTGTTTCTCTTTGAGCAGACGTGCTTTTGGGGGGCTCATTTAATCCCCTTTTTCTGCTGCAGTCACTCCTGTGTATGATTCCTGAAAAGAAGTTGATGCTAAAAAGTGCTGTTGTGGAGCAAAATTAATGCTCACTGTTAGGGGGCTTATTCCTTCACCCACTTACTTCCCTGGTCCTTCTCGCATGAACAGAGAGCAACAGTACCCGAAGTCCAAAGGTGCAAACTATTCGATGTTTATTGGGATGAACTTCCAGCAAGCGTGATTCCAGTTTCCTTCCTTAGTATCCTCCTTCCCAGCTCTGACACCACAGAGCCTTACACCTGTGTCCCTGTTCCCATTCCTGCCCTTAGCAAAACATGATTCCAATTTCCCCATTCCCATTCCCTGTTCCCATTTCCCCCTTTAGCAAAACATGATTCCAATTTCCTTACCCCCATTCCCTGTTCCCATTTCCCCCTTTAGCAAAACATGATTCCAATTTCCTTACCCCCATTCCCTGTTCCCATTTCCCACACCCACCCACTCACTTCCTGATTGACTGCAGATTATATAGTAAAACTTGAGTTCTGCTTAGCTATACCTTAACCAATCATTTTCCTGAAATTTAACTAACCAATCCTAACATGATTATGTAACCAATTATATCCCACCACCTTAATTAGTTTACACCCAGCAAAATTAATGATACAGCAGACAGGAACAATCACAGAACCAGACAGAGATTATACAGACAAACAATAGCAAAGTGGGAACTATGATGACAAAACAATACAGAAGTGAGGATTTCACATCCCAGCTATTGATAAGTGAGTTCTTGCCAGACAGGATGCTATCAAACTAAGTTTCCTTTTATATTTTCTAGGCACTTCCTTTTCTCTGGAGGTGACAGGCATTATCAGGACAGGATTGTACTCCTAACAGCCCAATTGCACCTTCTTTCAATGTGACTAGTTTGGAATGTGAGGATGTGACCATTCACTTCCCAGCTTATGGCTGCCTCTGCTGCTTAGCCAAAGGCCTTAGCCTAAGCACAGGGCCTCAGACTGTCATAGTAAGAGAAGGACCTTACACTGTCAGACAGTGATTTTGATTCTTTCTTTTATACCTCTAGAACTAGCCAAGTGATAAGAATACACCTAAATTCTTAAAGTACAGGCCTTTGCAGACGGGCCTGAATATCTATATCCTAACACTCACCTTTCTTCTTCTCTTCCTAGCAGCTTGGTGCTGCTAACGTGGCAAGGGTTGCCAGGCATCCAGTTTTTGACCGGAATGCCCGGTCGAAAAGGGACCCTGGCTGCTCCGGTCAGCAGTGCTGACCGGGCCGTTAAAAGTCCGGTCGGCAGCGCAGTGGAGCTAAGGCAGGCTCCCTATCTGCCCTAGCTTCACGCAGCTCCTGGAAGCAGCCGGCATGTCCGGTTTCTAGGCGCAGGGGCGGGCAGGGGGGTCCACGCGCTGCCCCCACCCCAAGGGTCAGCTCCGTAGCTCCCAATGGCCAGGAACCACGGCCAATGGGAGCAGCAGGGGCACCGCCAGAGCCACCTGGCCGTGCCTTTGCCTCGGGGCCAGACATGCCGGCTGCTTCCGGGAGCAGCACGGAGGCAGGGCAGGAAGGGAGCCTGCCTTACCCTTGCTGCACTGCCAACCAGGAACCGCCTGAGGTAAGCGCCTCCTGGCTGGAGCCTGCACCCCAACTCCCCTGCCCCAGGTCAGAACCCCCTCCTGCACTCTAACTCCCTCCTGGAGTCCACATCCTGAACCCCCTCTCGTACCCCAACGCCCAGCCCTGAGCCCGCTCCTGCATCCCAAACCCCTCATCCCCAGTCCCCCCGCCAGAGCTCTCACCCCCTCTAGCACCCCAACCCAACCTGCTGCCCCAGCCCTGAGCCCCCTCCCGCACCCTGAACCCCTCATTTCTGGCCCCACTCTGGAGCCTGCACCCCCAGCTGGAGTCCTCCCGCCCTCCCGCACCCCCTACCCCAGCCCAGTGAAAGTGAATGGGGGTGGGGGAGAGCGAGAGACAGAGGGAGGGGGGCTGGAGTAGTGTGGGCAGGGCCTCAGAGAAGGGGTGAGGCCGTGGGGCAAGGGTGTTTGGTTTTGTGCAGTTAGAAAATTGGCAACCCTAGGAGGGTTGCATGTGCCTAAGTGACAGCATAGAGGTGTAGCATTAATCTGCTAAGCCCAGGGGGCATAGTGCAGATCCCCAGACTAATGTGACCGTGGCCCTACTGTGAGGTCCCTACACTACAGTGAAACTGTGTTAGCCAGAACTGTTTTTAAAGATGGTTTCCCCCAAAAGGTGCTAATATTGTTTATCTGACCTGTTTTGGTAGGGACCTAAGCTACAGAGGTTAGCCCAAAAGAACCTAACATAGCTAGACCTGGAGGACAGAGATACCATGGTACCAACTTTATGGGAAGAATCCTGTTTTAAAACTCTTCTGGCTACCATGATTCCCCTGTAGATGAAGCTGGGCCACTCATGACTGCCCAGTATGGTGAATTGGTTTCTCAGCACAGCCCCTGCCACTAAAAGCCACAGGAATAGTCCCTACTTTCACTAGCTATGGGACACAGTTTAAGCATAGGTTTCAGAGTAACAGCCATGTTAGTCTGTATTCGCAAAAAGAAAAGGAGTACTTGTGGCACCTTAGGGACTAACCAATTTATTTGAGCATAAGCTTTCGTGAGCTACAGCTCACTTCATCGGATGCAACAGTTTAAGCATAGCTATTGCAAAATTGGTTTGTAACAGGGTTGTGGTGTTGCTGTCCAGACTTCTCCAAATCAGGGTGTGAAAACTGTGTTCCAGACTGGGCTGGATTGGGCTCGTTTACCCAGGCCCGTTGCACTGCTGTTACCAATCTGGGACCATACTAACTCTACCAAGAGCTATCGACATGTGCAAAGCTCGTGTATAAGCTCATAAGCAGAGAATAAGTGGAGCAGATGCAGGTAGCACCAAGGCTCACAGGGAAAGCCTGGAAAAAAAAGAAAAATGCATCAAAATTTGTGCAAAAGCAATGCACAACTACAAAGCAGAGGAGATAAAATGTAAAAGAAGACCCGTGGGTATTATGGAGAAAAAACATGACAATGGAAAATGTCCCAAATATGGGATCATGTGCAATAATTGTGGCAAGAGAAATCATTATGCCAAAGCTTGCAGACAAGAAAAAATAAAGAAGCAAAATGTGCCGTATTGAGGAAGCAAACAATTGAAAATAAACAAAGAAACCTAAAACCCTACTAAAACAAGACACTCCACTCCACATGCTTCTCCCCTGGGGAAAGGATGAGAGAACAAACAACAAACAACAGATGTGTAATCATATTGATTACACCACTACTGGAAGGCACTCTGATACTACAAGTGAGGAGTGTGGTATTTGAATAGAATAAATGAGAACAGAAATTCTTTCAAGGATACATCGGAGCCATTCTGGAATAGAAGACCATAGCTGGAAAGGCAGGGATGCCATAATACTAGTCAAACATGACCAAGGATATCACAGAACTGCTGAGCAGTTGTGATACCTATGGGAAATGAAGGTCAAGCAGCAAAAAGAGAAATGAAACTACACAATATTCCCAACAGACATTGGAGCAAAGTAGGAATGGACCCTTTCGCTGCAAACCACACAAACTTGTACTTCTGGGAAGTAGATGAGCTGTCAGACACTACCTCAGTGACCATCATAGACAAAGCAGTGAAGCATTTCAGCAGGCTTGGTATCCTAAACTGTGTAGTGTAACACAACAGACGCCAGTTCATTTGCAGTGAGTTTGTGCACATTACCCAGGAATGAGAATTCAGTCATATCACATCATGACCATGCCACAGCTGGTCAAGAGGCAAAGCCAAATTGGCAGTTAAATTGCTGAGGCTCTATTAAAGTAAGCCTCAAAATCAGAGAAAATACATGGCATTCTTGAATGGAGAAAGTCTCCGGCAGAAGGTATGGCTACCAAGCAGCCTGGTACAATGCTTGATGTTAAGAAGCACACTTACCTTGGTGCCCCAGCATTATTACAACTAGAAGTGGTGGAAGGAGTAACAGACAAAAAAAGGAAGAGAGACGCAAAGGCAAAGCCTATTACACTTGACTAGCTACAACCAGGAGACCCTGTTAAGATCCAACTGTTTCCTCGGAACAAATCATGCACCTGGAAGCAAACTACATCTGTTGAACAGACAAATCCTTGTTCACGTTACGTAGCAGGGGAAGGGTTTATATGACACCAAAACCAGAAGTACATTCATCCACTGTGAACATAAGACAAAACCAGGAAGTGGAGAATGGTGAAATATGCACTCCACTGAGACTAGCGCAGCAGGACATGGAAGAAAACACAGGCTGACAAGCCATCTATAGATATTGGAACAGACTCTCAAAACACACTCCCACCAGAAGAGCCAAGTGCAAGAGAATCTCCTGTTATCATAAGAGAAACTCTCACTCCCTCCAGCATCCAACCATCTGCAAGGTAGATGCATAACTTTGTATAATACTAAGGCAGGAAAGAACAACCATCTGAAACGCTGAGGAAAATACCTTAGTTGCAAAAAAGTTAAGTTAGGTAAGTTAAAAGAATTGATTTGTTATATATATGATGATATAGACTTTAAGGGAGTTTAATAGAATGTTAAATATGTAAGCAGGTTATGGTGTTCACATTTAATTTTGCTATCTGAAATGAATGTGACAAAAGGGATGTTATAATAAATAGCTTCCTGATTGGGAGCGCTATGGTGTGATTATGTAAAAGAATTTATTGAACACTACTTACAGGAAGTGTAAAAAAAATCCAGCCTGGGTTCTATTAAATAGTTTTTGTGGGACCAGAGGGGAGATCATTTGAATCCTCATTCCCATCCCATCCCAATCGTCCCTCCAGCCTGCCCTGTCTCCAGCTCTCACCTAAAATGAACTACCCAGAGAGACGTCTATAGGGGATGGTGTTGTGAAGGCAGCAGAGCTGCCATTCCACAGAGAATCCCCGCTCTGTGCAGATCCCACTGGTTTGGTGCAGAGGTTGGGCAAATCACAAATGGAAAAATGTCAACTAGAGTCTTATCCATTCTGTGGGCGCAATCCTTCAAACATGTATTGCTGGGCATAGCGCTTACTACCATGAGCAGTGCCATTGTAGTTGATTGTAACAATTCCAATTAGAAAGCACTTCACCTGGAAGTTTTTGCAGGATAGGGAGCATTGTCAGTAATTCTGTAGCCTGAGATTTTCAGAACTGGATTTGGATGTCTAATTCCCCCTAAAATTAATACAGTATTTCCATTAAAATTGAGGGGAAATTCACTTCCAGATTCCTATGGCAGCTTTAAATTCTCTGCCACAGAATATTTTTTTCACTTCTAAGATTCTTAAGATTTCTTTTTAAGTCCTCAGCTCTAGTAACCCCCAGTATGGACTAAATCTTTGGGAAATTTTAAAAACTTAGCAGTGGAGCTTGTATTTTAAAAACACATTACTATAAATATTTATATTTTTCATAGAAACCTGCAGGATTTGAGAGAGAGAGAGAGACTACAGAGCAGAGTGGGTACGCGTGGTGGGGTTGTTTGCAGAGTCCCTGTGCATAGACCCTCCATGGCCTGCTCACTCTTGGCATTGGACCTAAAGTGCCTTAGCCATCCTTGGAGAGAGGCAGCCTTTGACAAATGAGAGTTCAGCGAAAGGGGGGGAGAATATTTAAAATTATCTTTGTGTGATTTGGGGCTAACTTAAAGGTGGGACGGGGAGGAGGAAGTCTGTACAGGAATCTGCAAAGGCACAATATATAAGTTTGGTGGGGCTTCATTTTCAAGACATTTCAGGGAAATCCTGCAATATTTGTAGTTTCCAGCCAAATCACCTTGGGCCAGAATCTTGAGCCCTTACTCATGCTGGTGAGCCATTATTCATGTGAGAAGTCCCAAAGCTTAAGTGTAACATCCACAGATCCTGGCCGTCGGCAGGCAGGATTGTACCTGGGACCTTTTAGTGCAGGGGTGGGCAAACTTTTTGGCCCAAGGGACACATTGGGGTGCGAAACTGTATGGAGGGCTGGGTAGAGAAGGCTGTACCTCCCCAAACAGTCTGGCCCCCACCCCCATCCTCCCCTTCCCACTTCCCGCCCCCTGTCTGCCCCCCTCAGAACCCCTGCCCCCTGACTACCCTCCCCAGGACCCCGCCCCCTATCCAACCCCCCCTGTTCCCTGTCCCCTGACTGCCCCCCCCCCGACCCCTATCCACACCCACACTCCTGACAGCCTCCCCGGGACCCCACCTCCTATCCAACCCCCCCTGCTTCCTGTCCCTGGACTGCCCCGGTCCCTATCCACACCCCTGCCCCCTGACAGGCCCCCCGGAACTCCCACGCCCTATTCAACCCCCCCATCCCCTGACTTCCGCCCACAGAACCTCCGCCCCATCCAACCGTTCCCTGTCCCCTGACTGCCCCCTGGGACCCCCTACCCCTTATCCAACCCCCGCTGCCACCGCCCCCTTACCATGCCGCCCAGAGCAGCAGGAGCTCGCAGCCCCGCCGCCCAGATGGAGCCAGGTGTGCGACCTGTGTGGCAGCATGGCTGCAGGGGAGGGGGACAGCAGGAGAGGGACCAGGGGCTAGGCTCCCCAGCCAGTAGCTCAAGGGCCAGGCAGGACGGTCCCTCAGGCTGGATGTGACCCGCGGGCTGTAGTTTGCCCACCTCTGTTTTAGTGCATGAGTCTCTACTGCATGAGCTAAGAGCCATAGGCCTCTTAACTAAGGCTGTAGAGCAAACTCATTAATCTCTCTCTCTCTCTCTACGTGGTCTTGGTACCATTAGATGGGACAGAGCACCACACCCAGGAGGTGTGTGGGTTACACAAGTACTTGTGAGGGTGAGGAAGGGGTCTGTGATCTGGCCCTTTTGTTAACTTTTGGATAGCTCTATAGGCTAGAGGAAGGATGATACAGTGGTTAGGATACTAGTCTGAGACTTGGGAGATGTGGGTTCAGTTCCCCACTCTGCCACAGGCTTGCTGTGTGACCTTGGGCAAGTTACTTAATGTCTCTGTGCCTCAGTTCCCCGTCTATAAATTGGGGATTATAGCACTTCCCTACCTCACAGGAATGCTGTGCGGCTGAATATATGAAAAATTAGGAGGGGCTCAGATACTGTGGTAATGGGAAGGTGTGTAAGGATCTGAGATAGATCTTCTAACTCCACTCAAACGCATTGCTGCTGTTACTTTATTATCCTACTGACACCCTTACAATCAGCTTAATAATATGCTTTTTGATTAAGCATCTTATGTCTAAGAGGAGGGAGCTAAAATAGGCTCCTGTCATCTTGCCTTCTACAAACTACAGAGCTTGTACTTCTCTAGAGTTGCCTAAATTGCAGCAGAAAAGCTCCTGTTGCTTGTTGAGCTATGCTTTATCTTTGGACATATGCTGTGCCCAGGAGTGAAAGTAACTTAAAGGACTTACGGTATGCTGGAGTCCTGAGTGCGGGCATGGCCTCAACCAGAAGAGGCAATTTAAAGGCCCCGGGGCTCTGGCTGGGATTTAAAGGGCCTGTTGCTCCAGTCACTGCGGGGAGCCCCCGCCTGAGCCCTGCTGCCAGAGCGCCGGTGGTGCTTTAAAGGGCCTTGGGCTCCCCACAGCGGCTGGAGCCCCGGGCCCTTTAAATCCCTGCCGGAGCCCTGCCACCACTACCCGTAGTGGCGGCAGGACTCTGGTGGCACTTTAAAGGGCCCAGGGCTCCCGCAGTGGCAGGAGCACTGCTCTGGCAGCTGGGCTCCGGCGGTGCTTTAAAGGGCCCAGGGCTCCCCGCAGTGGCAGGAGCACCGGGCCCTTTAAATCACCACCGGGGAAGCCAGTCCGGCCTGGCACTGCATACTGGCTGTTGCCGGTATGCCGTACCAGACTGTACCAGCTTACTTTCACCTCTGACTGTGCCCCTCCCCAGACCTGAAGGCTTGTTTGGTAACGTGGTCCTGTGTTTTCCAAAGGGATTAGTTTTGTCCTTTTCGTTTGATGGTGATTGGTTACCTCTGTTGCTACAGCATAGAATGTGAATAAGGAAACAACCAGATGGTGGCATCCAGGTTTTTATGTAATGATGCAAATGTGAGCTGATTGCCAAGGACAATCTTTTCTCTTCCCCACCCAAAGGCAAATTAGGCATGAGAAAATAATGATAAGGGAACTACCTGGAGTAAACCTTCAGCAGCAAATGCAGTTTCTTTGCCTTGTGCTTATCTCCTGGATAGCTCATTGTGGTTCTCAGCTGCAGCCCGCAGTGTAGCAGAGAGCAGTGTTGGGGACACAATACCTTTGGGGGAGATCAGGGAAGAACTGTGCCTCAGGCCTGCTTGCGCACCCATTGCCACCATGAAAAGCCGCTCAAAATCAAGCCCAAAGTCTTTGGCTTTCATAAGTGTTCTTACGAAAAGGGTATTTAAAATTCTTTTCAATGCCAGTTTGCCATGTGGTGTTGGATATATTTAAAATATAATTAGGAAAGGAGCAGAACCAAGTGGAGTTCCTCCCTTGCTTTGAACAGCGTACACACACTGTACACATCTTTATTATAGCTAGTTGTAACATGTTGTGTTTTTTCTGAAGAAAATAAAGAAAATTTTGTCAAAATTTCTCATGGAAAAAATTCAACTTTTTGGCAAAAAATCAAAAATCATTATACTTTGGCCAACCATAAATGTTTCAATTATGAAATGCTGCTGTGGGGTCTCATGGGAGTTGTAGTTCGAGTGCCTCATGCTCCCATTCTCTTCTATGTGCTGCACTCTCTGGTTGGAGTGCATCTCTCAGTCTCCCCTCATGGTGAGGGGAAAATTTGGTGCATCATGGGAAATGTAGTCTTGCTGGGAGTCCCACTGATAGAGCAGAGTGGGGACATGAGAAAATCAAACTTCATTTCCCATGAGGCACCTTGGCAGGATAACCAAATTGAGATATTTTGATATTTGGATGCTTGCTTTTTCTATGAAAAAATGAAATGTTCTGTGGAAGGCAGACACTTTTCATGAAAAATGTAGTTTAGTCAAAAACTCAGTTCCACTGAAAAATAGTTTTGATGGAAATATTTTGATCACCCATACACTTCATACAGTGAAATGTTGCCCTCTACCACAAGTTAGAGTGGCATCCAGAGTGCTCTAACATGGGCGAGGGCAGAAAATCAGGCAGCCATAATTGCTTGTTGGTTTTTAGATTCTTCTCTTTCCTGAGCTGCCCTGGTGGCTGCATGGAGGAGGGGAGCCATGCCATCTTTTGCTTGGTGTTCCCCTCGGTTCAGGTAGAGCAATTGAGTGCCTCTCCTGCTCTCTCTTGGGTTTCTACCGCCATGCAGGTAAGCAGACAATAGAACAACCAGAGTCCCTCTCTCCTGCAGTGCAGCACTGGGAGACTCGTAGGGCTCCTGGTTCATAACAGAGCTGTTCCTGAGGCATTTCTGGAGGCGGTTCCTCTGCTCTGTCCCCAATAGGGCTGATTCAAACACTTTCCCTTTTAAAATATCCAAGTGAGGCTCAGGAGACACATTTTCTGTTCATAGTCAAGAACAAATTGACTTCTTAGCACAGCCTGCTGCCCAAGCACAGTGGTTCTCAATGAGGGGTATGAGTACCTTTGGGGGTATACAGAGGTCTTCCAGGGCAGGGGTTCTCAACCTTTTTCTTTCTGAGGCCCCCCCCCCAACATGCTATAAAAACTCCAGGGCCCAGCAGGAGAGGGGGGACTCAGGGCTCTGGGCTGGCGGGAGCTCAGGCATAGGTGTAGTTTGACTTCTATTTTGGGTGGGCAGGGGCCAGCGGGGCTCAAGCCAGCTCCGCACGGCGGGTCCGGGGAGAGAGTGTCACCTTCACCCCCTGACTCACCTCAGCAGGCCACCCGCCTGTCTGGGTTTGGGGAGAGGGTTGCAACTAAAAATTATAATTTAAAGGTGTGGGGGCTCAGCTCAAAAAGTTTGAAAACAACTCAGGGTGCAGGGAGAAGGGTAGCTAGGGGCTGTGTGTGGGCAAGGGGGTAGCTCAGGATGCAGGGAGGGGGTACCTAGGGGCTGTGTGCCAGGAGGGCTCCCCGCGGTCCCTGTTCCTCAAGGGCTCTGCCAGCCATGGAGCCGGGTCCCCCTCACCCAGATGGCTCTTACCGGCTGTGTGAGCAAAGGGGGCTGGGAGCTGAGGAGCAGCTTCAACCCCCTGCAGCAGCAGGAGACGAGGGAATGCCGTGGCTGCCTGCTCCATGGCACCAGCCAAAGCAGCAGCTGTCCCACACAGCCTGGCTCTGGCTTCCCGCCTCTGACCGGGGGCGGGGAGTGAAGGAGGTGGGGGGAGGGGTATGGAGCTGCCCTGGGACTGCCCTGCTTTTGCACTGTAGTTTTTTTGGGGGGGGGCAACACCCCTGTGTTTCCCCCAACTCTGCTCATGGGCTCAGGGCTTCTGCCCTGTGGGGAGCACTGGGGCTTGGAGCTCCAGAATTCAGCCCTGCTGCTCCCGGCTTCAGCCCCATGGGCGCCACTGGGGATCAGGGCTTCAACTTCACAGTCCCTGGCTTCAGCCCAGCGGGAGGTGCTGGGGGTGGGGCTCAGGGTTTTAGCTGCAGGGTCCCTGAAAGGGTTTGTGGACCCTAGGGGGCTGCGGACCCCCTGTTGAGAACCGCTGTGCCGGGGGTACACCAACTCATGTAGATATTTGCTTAGTTTTACAACAGGCAACATAAAAAGCACTAGCGAAGTCCGTACGAACTGCTCTATATACTGTACACTGAAATGTAAGTACAATATTTATATTCCAATTGATTTATTTCATAATTATGCTGTGACAGTTTTGTATTTTTATGTTTGATTTTGTAGGCAAGTAGCTTTTAAGTGAGCTAAAACTTGGAGTACACAAGCCTCCAGAAAGGGGTACAGTAGTCTAGAAAGGTTGATATTCACTGCCCTGGAAGGCCACAGTTCAGAGCCTTGAAGGCCAGACACTGGGCAACTCTGGTTTATAGCTTTGTTCTTTTTCCCCCTGCAAAGGGGGGCGGGGGGGGAGCCTCTTTATAGACAAATTGGAAAGCATTCAGAAAGGAGCTACAAAAGGATGAGCGGTCTATCAAACCTGCCTTATAGTGAGACGCTAAAGAAGCTCTGGCTATTTAGTTTATGGAAGAGGACGTTAAGGGGTGACTTGATCACAGTCTGCAAGGAGCTACATGGGGAAGAGATTTCTGATGATAGCAGAAAAAGGAATAAGGAGATCCAGTGGTTGGAAGCTGAAGCTAGATAAATTCAGACTAGAAATGAGGCTCAATTTTTAACAGTGAGGACAGTTAACCACTGGAACAACTTACCAAGCAACATGTATTGATCACTTACAGTCAACATTAGGTATCTTTCTAAAAGATATGCTATAGCTAACATAAGTTATGGGGCTGATGCAAAATCACTAGGTGAGGTTCTATGGCTTGTGTTGTGCAGGAGGTGAGACTAGATGATAATAAATTATGAAGCCTTCTGGCCTTAAAATCTCTGAATCTATGAGAACCATTGCTAGCATTTCAAGTGTTGTTGCCACCAGGTGGTGCTGCTGATTTCTTCTTCACGTGATGCTAAGCAGACTTCCTGTAAGGTGACTAGTACATGAAACAGTGTATTCTTTTTTGCTTCATATGATGTATGGACTTTTTTTTTCCTCCACGTATTTTTTACATTATCGATTCAAGTCTTACCTACTCTTATGGGGACAGGGGCAGTAGTAAAATAATGACATCACAAATTGAGAGAGTGAAAATTGAACAATTAGGAGTAGAAGTCACTTTGAGTCAGGTTGTTCAAACCCTTTTTAATTCTTATTTAACTCAAGTGCCTAGCAGACACTTGAGAGTAATGATGTCTGTTAAAGTATCAGCTCCCTCAGTTTTTCAGTCACTGGGGGAGAGCTCACAAATCATCATCATCATCATGATTATCATAATTAATAAAAACTGAGACACCTCCCCTCCCCCACAAGAGGTCCCCAGCACAATGAGGGAAGATCAGACTTGACATTCCTGATATGTCTAAAGGTGAAACGCAAGCAAAGGAAAAAAAGACCCCCCCCCCCAACATTTCAGGCCTTCTTCAACCATGTTAAAGAAACAGAAAGGGGTGCAAACCCAATTTAAAAAAAATCTTTGCATGCCACCTCTAAGGCCTTGTCTACACACATAAGTTACTGTACCTATAGTTAAAGTGATACAACTCCCCTCGTGTGGACACAGTTAGTTATATTGATATAAAGGTGTCTTATACTGGTATCGCTTGTTGTTCCCATATGGGAATATGCCATATTGGTGTAAGGCACCTTCATAACAGTATAACTGCTTCAGCACTAGGGATTTCAGTGATATAACTGTATTGGAACCCTCCTCCCACCCACCCCCCACAACCCCTTTTGCCCTCCAATTGACATTGGCATCATGGGCCATGGTATAACTATCTCCAATATCCTCTTGTTACATTTTCCAACAAGCATCTTTGTGCTTTCTCCCATGTCCTCCACTCCCCCCCCACCCATGGTCGGGAGGTGCTCCCCATCAACATCAACAAAACTACCACATTATCATCGTTCAGATGATGGCTGCTTTTGTGCAGAGACGACTAACTAATATTGTCTCATTGTTTTCTTGTACGCCCATGTCTGTATATATCTATCTGTTATCTCTTGTGTTACATTTAGATTGTAAGCCCTCGGGGAAGGGACCGTCTTTTTATTCTGTGATTGTACAGTACCTAGCGCAGTTGGATCCTGGTAGATGACTAGGGCTCCTAAGTGCTATGATAAAACAAATAATAATACCAGTACAAAAATTTGTCTAGATCAAGCATCGGTCAGTTTCATCCCAACTGTGACTCCACTGAAGTCAGTGAGGAATCTGGCAAAAAAATTTGTCTTCTCCATATCTAACGACATTTGCCCAGTAATGACGGTGTGGAAAACTCTCTCTCTCAGTTCTCTTCTTCCCGGAGGTTCAATTACAGAATTATAAGCACCTAAGATTAGATGTTTTTGACAGCTCCCAGACTTGAGCTTATGAGCAGATCCCTGAGCTGCAGATAATAATAGTAACACTTAGCATTTGTATAGAACCATCCACCTAAAATTGTCAAAAGTACTTTAATTGATTAAGCTTCACAACACCCATTTGAGGTTGTTGTTACAGACAGGGAGACAGAGAGGCTAAATGGCTTGCCCAATCAGTCAGTGTTGAGATGGGGAATTAGAACCTACTTCCACTGACTCCCAGTCCGTATTATTAATTTGTATTATAACATCACCTGAGGCCCCATTTAGATTGGAGCTTCATGGTGGTAGGCCTTATCTAAACTCACAGTAAAAGACATTGCCTACCCCAAAGAGTTTTGTCTACTGGGCTCTGACCCAGACAACACTGCCTCCTGCCAAAGGGAGCAGAGATGGATTGCTGCTTGTGTACAATGTCTGTATTGAAAGGAAATCATTTGAGGGGCCTTTGGAAAATTTGTTCTGTGACCAAGATCTATGTCAGGTTTCAGAGTAGCAGCCGTGTTAGCCTGTATTCACAAAAAGAAAAGGAGTACTTGTGGCACCTTAGAGACTAACCAATTTATTTGAGCATAAGCTTTCGTGAACTACAGCTCACTTCATCAGATGTAAGATCTATGTGTGTGCCTCTCTTTCTCATATGCACAGGCTTTCACCTGATGGGAGACATTAGTCAATGGAAAATTTAAAAGAGAAGAAAAAGAATTAATCAGTGAAAATAAAAAATTATACTAATATCCATCCTTTGCACTTACAGAATACAGCACCTTCAATGCAAGTGTGACCCTCATGCGACGCATCCACACCAGGAACTCAAAGTGCTGTATGTTAAGTAAACTTCACACTGCCCTGTGCTGTAGGTAAGTGTTGATGTATATGGAAGGTTACATAGAGGTTCAGGGACTTGCTAGAGATCACAGTTTAAATCAGGGAGACAAGGTGCGTGAGGTAATATCTTTTATTGGACCAACATCTATGGTGAGAGAGGCAAGCTTTTGAGCCACACAAAGCTGTTCTTCAGGTCTGTGAAAGGTACTCCGAGCTTCACAGCTAAATGCAAGGTGGGACAGACTGTTTAGGATACAGTTAGCACATATTGTAAGGGACTATTCAAGGCAGAGTGTCCCTTTAACAGCTCTGCAGTCATAAGACAAAAAAAGGGGGTTAGTGGGTTACAGATTGTTGTAACAAACCATAAATCCAGTGTCTCTGTTCAGTCCATGATTTTTAATGTCTAAGAGAGTGATTAATTTAAGCTCCCAGATTAATCTTTTCAAAGTGTTGTGCCGGTTTCCTTTGAGGATGAGGACTGACAGGTCAGATATAGAGTGATCATGTGCACCACAGGTGTTTTATTTTTTATCATTTGCCTGTGTGAGTTCATTCAAGAGCATAGTGATTGTCTGGTTTTACCCATGTAATTGTTGTTAGGGCATTTAGTACACTGGATGCTTGGAGTACTTTTCCCAGATAGGGTTGCCAACCGTCCAGGATTGTCCTGGAGTCACCTGGAATTAAAGATTATGTCATGTGATGAAACCTCCAGGAATACGTCCAAACAAAATTGGCAGCCCTATCCCAGACCTGAAGAAGAGCTCTCTTTGGCTTCAGAGTTTGTCTCTCTCACCAGCAGGAGTTGGTCCAATAAAAGACATTACCTCATCCACCTTGTCTCTCTAATATTTTGGGACTGACACAGCTACAGCTACACTGCATACGGATTAAATCAGGAGCAGGGATGGGAATAGAAAACAAAAGTTCTGACTTGCTGGCCCATGTTTTAGCCACTAGACGCACTGTCTTCCTTCAAAATCACAAACTAAAAAAGGACCGATGCCAAGTATCCATTTGAAGAGTTACATCCGAGAACAGGAATGTCGTGGGAACTCCAACAAGGCATTAATGGGCACACGCACAACCTTGCATCTTCTTGGAGAAGGGAATGGGAATGATGGATGTAAAATATGCTCTGTTCTGCTGCTTGATAGAGCTCTCAGCAGTGCCAGCCTATTGATCTAAAATGTTTGTTTCCCCTTGCTGCTGGTTCCGCAGTAATCATTCTTTCTGCCAAAATAAAGTAGACTTAATAGGAGAGAAGACAAACATACATTATCTGAGTTAAAGCTCAGAGCTTGGAAGGATTTGCCAGAACTCTGTTAGCAGCTGCAACAGATGTAAGGAAATTGAAATTAATTCTTGGGTAAAATTAAGAAGCAAGTAGCTTTGAGTGCTGGATGGTCCATGAAATTGGTGCTGGGACAGAGAGATTTCCATCTCTGTTTTCAGAGTGTCCCCTCCTGCACAAGAGCATGCAGAGGGGAACAAAGTAATGAGGAAATGCCACAGCTCCATTGGAGGAAGAAGCCACTTGTTCTCCTGTCGCCATCCCAGTCAACGGTCCTGACAAGCATGTGGTGTGAGCAAAGGCAGAACTCAAATAGACAGACAGCTGGGGCTAGGAATCCAGGCCCACAAATCACAGCCAGCTACTCTGAGGGACTATCCTGCCTCCCCTTTCCACCCACAGCAGCATTAGCTGGTGCATTAGCATGCAGTGTCATTGGCTCATAGCCTAGTGCTGTGCTCTGTGACACTGCAGCTTTCCCTGCAGACTGATTTATGTGCAGTGTAGCATGACTTCCCCTCCCCAGCACTGCTTCTTGCAGGGGAGGCAAGGTGATGTCTGCTTCTTGCTGGGGGAGGCAAGATGATGTCACAGATGGGGTGCAGCATTCTGCACAACTACTTGTCTTTTCCGCAGGGTTCAACCAGCATTTCCATCACAGATTTGTGCCCCTCCTTGCTGCAGATTGATAGAGCCTCTGGACTTCTGAATCCCATCTACGCTGGTCCAAGAATCAAGCTTGCTGAACCACTTTAAATCACAGCTTTCAGTGGATACAGGCTAACTCAGTTTAAAACCAGTGGGGCTGACTGGTGTGAACTGAGATAAGCAATGTTCAAAACCAGTTGGGAAGCCCTGTCTCGGTTTTCAAACTTGGTTTTAAATGCCAGGTGGACTTATCCACATTGGCTAAACAAACCATGTTTAAACCAAGTTAGACTAAATGCACATGAACCAGTTCAGCTAACATGATTTGAGACCTGTTGTAAATGAAGCTTTTATTGGTAATTTGGATCTTGTTCAGGGACTTGTTTCACCCACGGGGAAAAATTAGTGGGTGCTCCGCACCCACCGGCAGCCAAGCTCCCCGCTCCTCGCCTCCTTCTCCCCCCCACCGAGAGCGCCACGTCCCCGCTCCTCCCGCTCCCTCCCAGCGCTTCCCGCCCCCCTTGCCACCTAACAGCTGTTTGGCGGTGCTTAGGACTTTCTGGGAGGACGGGGGAGGAGCAGGGACATGGCCTGCTCAGGGAAGGAGGTGGAGAAGAGGCAGGGCAGGGGCGGGGACTTTGGGGAAGAGGGTGGAATGGGGATGGGACAAGGGCAGTACAGAGGCAGGGCCAGGGGTGGGGGGGGGACGGGGCTAGGGGCAGGGGGGTGGGTGAGCACCCTCTGGGCAAAGGGGAAGTTGGCACCTATGACTGAAATAGGTAACGTTACTCTGGATTTACCTAACAGAGGTTAGGGTCTGTTCCCAAGTTGTTTTTATGTGATGCAAGTTTGATGGTCATAATTTAGTTTCTAGCAGACATGTGTTTCCTTCTCAAAAACCACAACCCCTTATAGCAATCTCAGCAAAGAGGCAGGCATGAAGATTGAATTACAGTATCCATCTCTCTTAGGCTGCATTTACATGGGCAAGGTTCAGACTCATGAGTCTCCTGTAGGGCAGGTGCAGTGAATCTGTAGTAGTAGTGGACAGGTTTTAGGCATTTTTACTGGGACTGTTCTGTGTTTGTACAGTATCTAGCACAGTAGGGTCCTGGTCCATGACTAGGGCTCTGTGGTAATACAAATAATAAATAATAATAACATATAGAGAGGATTTTTGTTTCCCTGACTGTCAGTACCTTACTAGGTACTAAAATACTGTCGGTCTGTCTCTCTCAAAGAAATCTGCTACTCTGCATGTTAAAAGGGCTTTGGGAATGTGCACTTGAAATTATCTGGCTAGCTCAACATTTGGAGACTAGTGCTACTCAGATCTGACCCAAATATGACCATAGTTATTAGGTTGTGATATACTAATAACATCATATGTATTTCACTCAGTGTGAACTTGTATGACTTTCTCTCCGTTCCCTCAATCAAATATACTTATTTCTTGGCTGCAGTAGCTGGAAAACTGACTTTCCCTTGTGGTTTATATGAGGAGAGGACAGAGGAGAAAATTGTTCCCTTCTGTCAGGGCCAGATTCTCCTCTGAGTTACAGCACTTAAGTCTGAAGTAAAATAACTTGAGTTAGTATGGTTACACGGGTATCAATGTGGAATAACTAAGAGCAAATTTTGTCCCTAAACATTCACCATCTGTTGCATGTTTGGCTGTAATAACAAGTACATAAAATAAAAATGTAGCAAAAATCATTAGCTCGCTCTGCCTGTGGCTTTTCCCCCCCTCCCTCTCTCTGTTTCCCAATATTCTAATTAACATATGGGGAGTGGTTTTCACTTTATTTACAATGCTCATAGGCTAAAGTACCTTGTGGGTTGGGCCTGCCTCAATTTGCCTTTAGGGAGTCAGCCTGAATACTTGAACTGAAGCACTTAGGAAGATGCAGCTTTTCCTGTCTGTGCAGATTTCTGTGTGGTTATTTTTCTTATAGTAACATTGTGCTGGATATTCACTTAATAGGAAAGGAGGGTTTTCATTTTAAAAGCATCATGAGGCACCTACTTTCACAGGGGCACAAGGTTAGTAAAGGAAGATTTGAAGTTATTCACGGATTGCCAAATGTCATTTTCTTTCATTGTATTTATTGCCAAGCTAACATGGAACAGCTGATAGAGTAATGCTGTCAGATCATTGCTTTATGTCTGTGGGGGCTGGGAGGGAGTAGCAATTTTAGAATTTTTCAGAAAGAAAAGGAAAAATACTTAAATGTGTGATGGCGCTTTTCAAATTAATACATTGATTGGATATTGCCTTTTTTTAGTTGTGTAGAAGCTGGGAAGCCAAGTTCAAAGGTATTGCCCTTGTTTGTAAAACTGTACAGTACACTTCTAGACGGACTTTTCTTTGTAACCTTCCACACTTTAAATGTGGTATGACTGACTTTTTGTCTGTGATGCTGAGTGCCCCACTCTCACTGATGTCAAAATGGAAACTGTGGGTGTTTTTCATTCCCTGAAAATTATTAATGTCTTAATAGTTTCAAACAGTGCAATATTTTGTTGTGAACTTGAGATGTCCTGTACATTGAATTAGGGGTGTGCTGCACTTTGACCAGTGTAGTTTCAAAGAGACAGTGAAACAGTCATTTTAGCATTATATCTTTGGACAGCTGCCAGCTCAGAATATTGGGTAAAAGTGGGCATTTCTCTTAACACATTTGAACAACCACTGCTGCTTAGGTAAGGACCTGGAGGAAGAACAGTTTGACTAGTCAGAAGTTGAGGTTTCTTTGCCTGTTTGTGTTACTGTTCCTTTGCTTGATGTGAGTTTAAGATGCTCTGTCTCCAAAACTGGAGCCTGATCTTGGAAGGTGCTAAGCATTAAACACTAGGCATAAATGCCGCCCAAATTCAGACCTAGTGCAACTCTGTTGACTTCAGGGGAGTTGTTACATCTTTTTTTCCCATCAGGGCTGAATTTGGCTGATCATTTATAACAAGAATATATGTATTATGTGTTAGTATCTACAGATCCTGCTCTTAATTGCACCAGTGCAACCTTATTGAAGTCACTAAGGTTGCATGGAAGTATCTGTGTGTAGAGTTTGACCCCTTCTGTTTCATTATAATCTTATAAAATGAATAGCCTTTAGTAAATAAAACTAAATAAGGAGTACAAATGGTAATGGGACCTATTGATAAAAATCAAATCAAAATGTCATTGCGTGACCGATTACGAATGTGTGGAAAGCACCTATTCCTAAAGGTCTTGCTACTCAGTAAATCATAAGGGTTGGATTTTTCAGGAGCAACTATGGGAGTTAGGCATCCAGCTCTCACTGAGAGTCAACTCTAGGATGTATAATAGATTTCAAAATCCATCTCATGGGACCTGATCCAAAACCTGTTCAGATATTTGATTTAGTCAAGGTGCACATTTCAGGATCATGGGAAAATTTTTTATGTGGATGTGTCCCTGCTAATGTTGCTGGATAAGACTGTAATGTAAATAAATTGAGATTTATTGTGCTTAAACTGTTTCTTTCATTTCCCAGAAACATGTACTTCTTCCATTAAAGATATACCTGTAAGTGTGTTGTAGCTAATGGAATTAGGTCTACACCTAGAGTGCTCACAGCTGATGACAGAGCAATTTTTGCAGTCGCAATTTTGTCCTTTTAAAACTGCTGTGGATGTTCGTTTATGTAAAATACTTTTCTTGTGAAATGATCCACTCTGTCATGAAGCAGAATAGATCATATGACACAAACATACAATTTTACTAGCTCTATAACAGTAACAAAGTGTGAGGGCCTGACATTGTTAACCTACAGAATTTTATGAAGTTTTCTTTTTTCTATGGGTGAGTCTACTTTAAGGAAAATAATCATGATTCACAATGGGATTGCCCTCCTCAACCAGGGATTTTTTTTTACAAGTGATTTCACAAAAAAAGCTAAGAAAATAGGTGCAGTTTTGCATATTTTATCCATCTATTACAAATTATTGACACATTTTTTCACACAGTTGTTAACTCTGCAGTCTGGTAGAAATGATCTTAAATCAATTTGCAAACCTGCTGGAAATTAGAAGCATAAGAGATGCATTTTGCTGGTATTGCTATAGATTTTTATTGACCCTAAACGTCAGCTTTTATTTAAAAATCAAAGCCGTTTATATTTATTCAGGTTTCTAAGAAAGTCTTTTCTGCATACATTGGATGAGGGTCTGGAGGAAAGCCCTTTCCAAAAATAGCCCACATGAGCCCAAAAACATTGCAATAGTTTAACTCGTTCTATTCTGGTCTATTATGCTGTCTTTTATTGCAAAATGGTGTGTTTTTACATCAAGATAGCTATGTCATTGTAAAACACATCTTTTTTTTTTCCTTAGTGAAGACCCACCCTTAACAAGGTGTGTTTCTAATTCTATTTAGATAACTCACGTTAAAACAGCAGTGAAGACATGACAACTCACCTTTTAACTCAGGTTAGCAGCTTGAGTAAAAGCCTTTAGGGCAACATGGCATTGAACTTGTACTGCTAATCTGAGTTAAAGCAAATTGCTGTGTCTTCACTGCTATTTTATCCTGAGTTAACTAACACAGATTTGCTCACCCAAGTTAAGAGCACACTTGTTATTTGCCTTAGAGTGGGGCTGAGTGTAAATGTGGTGGTCCTAAAACTGAATGGCAGGTGTGTGACATTGCTAAACAAAATGGTCTGATTTCCTCCGTGGGTGTTTTTTTCCTGGACTGTGTAATGTTAGTGTTTGAATGGTCTCACTTTCCCTTGTTGCTACTCTTGTTTTATTGACCATTTTTGTACTACATTTCCCCCTCTTTATTACCTCGCCCTCACAAGTCCTGTTCTGTGGAAACTCACCCTGAGGGGCTGAACATGACTCACTCCTGAGCCATCAAGATGCTCTTGCATCATGTTGGCCAGAGCTGCACAGAGGAAGTCACATTTTGGTTTAGGTTTTTACAAAACCTTTGTTGGTCAGGTTTTTATTTTTACAGAACCTAAGGGCAGTTCAGGTCTGGTTCAGTTTTCTCTGGAGGACAGGGCACGGAGAGAGGGATGCTTCAGATAAATGTTTCTGGTTTGGTCCATCATAAGTTCACCATGAGTCATGAGAGAGTGACACAAAGCCTCACCTGGAGACCAATACTTCTGTTTACCTATTTAGGGCTGTATAAGCAAAACTGAGCTTGATTTTGTTAAGCACAAGAGAAATAGATGGCCCGATGTTGAAAACTGCATGATATTTCCAGGAAGCTTGTTTGTTCTCTTTTCTGCTATCGTGGACTTTGGTTTCATTAATAAAAACAGGTGTCACCACCAGGTGTATGACCACAGTACACACACTCCGCCAACCCCATTTCCATTTACTTGTGAAAGGGATGGGGAAGTGGCCGTGCAGAACTGTGAAATTGTCTGAGAGAGAGACTCCAGTTAGTCCAGGTCAGCTGCGATCCCCACCGACATTTCCCTCAGCTTCTCCCTTGCCCTCAAAAACAGAGTCTAGATCTGGATAGCCCTACCTTCCTGATGAGCTCCTGGGATTCAAGTGAAGCTGCTAGAGTTGTTGGTAGGCCCCTCTGTCCCAGCGGGACAATTGTCTAAAAACTCAGCGAGGGACCTTGTGGAGATTTTTCTCCATTTCCCTGTCCTGAGTGTTTCTTTGCAGGAAGGGGCAGTCGGCCTCACTGATCTTTACACAGTTTTTACTTGCTTGGGCAAACTGCTGTTGACATTGTCGAGAGTTTACTGAGAAAGGATTGAGTGGACAGCGAGTAAAGACAGCAGGCTTTGGCCTACGGTTACTTTTCATTGAGTGTCAACGCTATACTGGGTAAGGCTGGAAAAAAGACACACGCTGCCCTGGAAAGGTTTACAGTTGAAGAGGCTTCTGCGTGTGTCCTCTGCTTCTGCTCCTTGTCCTCCTTGAACTTCCTCTCCACTCAGGCTAGTTGCTGTGCTGCATTGAGTGGGGAAGCAGCAGCAGGAGAACCAGTGATTGGGAGGAGGAGGGCAAGCACATTTCTCTCCTTCCTCTCACAGCTCCGTACCTTCTGTGCCGTGGGCGGTGTAGCAGCATCGCCTGTCAGTAATATATAAACATATGCGTTTGCACAGGAACAGATGCCTATCTGTGATCTTAGTATTGCCAAGTACTGCCTTAGTAGTTCAAAAATTATGAGTTAACCCACCCCCCAAATTATGAGATTGTCTTAAAATCACGAGATTTTTAAAAAATATGGAGTTCTTCTTATTTGCGTTCTGGCATAGGAACCTTTAGGGTTCACATTTTCAAGCTTTTCTCTGCAGCCATTAGGGCCTAGAACTTTTTTTTTTTTTTTTTTAAATGAAAGCTGAGATTCTCACCTAATCACATGATTCCAGGAGCTGGGGATTTAACACCACCAAATATCATAAGACTTGCTATGAAATCATGAGAGCTGGGAACACTGGATCTGTACATTGTTCAATGGTACTATCCCAGGGATTCCATGTAATGTCGGGATCATGTCTAAGTCAAACCTGGCTCAGACGTATCACTCATCCCAAGAACATGGTCCCCACAGATGCTTTCTGGATCATTAAAGTCAATAAGCAATATAAATGGAAGATTAGATAATCAAAGCCCAAGCCTGTTTTTCATTTGTCAGACAACTCGCCCGCTCTAGTATTTTTCAGAGGCGTTCTAATCTCTGAGAAAACCATCTGTCTAAATAGGAGCGGAAAGTGACTTCTGTGAGTTTGTCCTTGTGCATGTGTGTTTATGTTTGGTGGATGCATGAGAACAGAAAGTCTCTAAACAATCTGTGAATATTTCTACTTCTCCCGAAGAGAGGAGAAAGATGAGATGCAGGCAGAAAGATGAATCGTTTATGCCTAGAAGCACAAAAACTTGTTATATACAACATAACTCCATTATTCACATGGGCAAAAGCAGGGAAGGACTCTGCCACTCTAGACGACGTGTTTGAACCAAAATTTGCTAATACTGTGATTAGGGACAGGGCAAAGTGATAAAGTAACATAGGAGTAATGCATTATTACTTCTATTATAGTAGTGCCCAAAGGTCCCATTGGGCGAGGCACTGTAATGACAAAGAGTAAGGTTATTTCTTCACTGTCAGAAAGGTGTAGGTTTTTATATTAAGAAAGCTAACTTGAGGTAGCGTGCGCTCTCTCTCTCTCAGGGCAGGTCTACACTTAAAACTTTGCATTGGTGCAGCTGTACCTATGCGGCTGTGTTGCTGTGGTATTTGAGTGAGGATGCTCCTATGCTGACTGGAGAGAGCTCTCCTGTTAGCACAGTTAATCCGCTTCCCAAGACCTGGTAGCTGTGTCGCCGCTGACGTAGTGCTGTCTACACAGGGGGTCAGATTGGTATAACTACATTGCTCAGGGGAGTGGATTTTTCACATGGTGTAACTACATCGCACAGGCAACATAGATCTGTGGTGTAGATCAGATCTCAGTGTCTAAACAGACTTTCCAGTAAAGACATGACCTGAGTGTGGGGCTCAATATAAATGTGATGGTCCTAAATCTGATAGGTCGGTGTGGCATTGCTAAACTAGACAGTTTGATTTCCCCTGGGTGTGTGTTTCCTGGACTATCTATTATCTCAGCTAGCTAGCACTTCTGTACAGGCAATAGTTCACATGGTTTTTTTTTTTTTTGTTCCTTTTGTTTTACTGATCGTTTTCTGCAATATTTTCCACTCTTTATCACCTTGAGTTGCTGTCTTTCTGATCTCCTGCATCTACCAAACATAAACACATGTGCACAAGGACAATCCTAGTGAGACAAGGCTCAAGGAGCTTTTACCTTAGTCAAGGTAAACTTGCAGGTGTGGGGGGTATAGTATTGACCTCGACTAGCTACACTGAGGTAAAAAAGTCTCCACCTGTGTTTGTCTCCACTCGGATTTTACAGCAGTAGCTTTTGGTGAAGACATAGCCATAGAGTAAGAGACAGTCCGTGCCCTGAAGAGCCTAGAGTCTAAATAAACAAGACACACAAAGGTGTACCAGAGATATAACATATAAGCAGAATTAACAATGTGAGGGTAATAATCCTATTAATATTTTGCAGAAGGAGGGAACAGGCATCTTTCCATTTCATATGCTTAACAAGCTGAGTTGTGGTTGTTACTGCAGGAGAAGATTTTCCCGTCCCAAGAGAGTTTCAAGATTACAACATTTTTTCCCCATCCTGAAACGAGACAAAAACATCAAAATCTTAAAAGCTTTCGTGAACCTATTGTGACGGGTTCGGTCACAGAGACCCCCTTGGGACTGTCACCTGATGTGCTGAAACTACTCTGAGCCCGTTTTCTTTGCCAGCTTGGGACTTCAGAACCCTGTCTTGTTGAGCCAGATACGCTAGCCTGCTAGAAACACAGACCCAGGGTTTGAACCACGCCCCCAAAGCTGCAGACTTAACTGAAAACATCTCAGCAAGTACTCCTGTCTCCAGCACCCAGACACCCAGCTCCCATTGGGATCCAAACCCCAAATAAATCCGTTTTACTCTGTATAAAGCTTATACAGGGTGAACTCATAAATTGTCCGCCCTCTATAACACTGATAGAGAGATATGCACAGCTGTTTGCTCCCCCAGGTATGAATCATAGAATCTTAGGATTGGAAGAGACCTCAGGAGGTCATCTAGTCCAATCCCCTGCTCAAAGCAGGACCAGCGCCAACTAAATCATCCCAGCCAAGGCTTTGTCAAGCCATGCCTTAAAAACCTCTAAGGATGGAGATTCCACCACCTCCCTAGGTAACCCATTCCAGTGTTTCACCACCCTCCTAGTTAAATAGTTTTTCCTAATATCCAACCTAGACCTCCCCGACTGCAACTTGAGACCACTGCTTCTAGTTCTGTCATCTGCCACCACCGAGAACAGCCTAGCTCCATCCTCTTTGGAAACTCCCTTCAGGTAATTGAAAGATGCTATCAAATCCCCCCTCACTCTTCTGCAGACTAAATAACCCCAGTTTCCTCTCCCTCTTCTCGTAAGTCATGTGCTCCAGCCCCCTAATAATTTTCGTTGCCCTCCGCTGGACTCTCTCCAATTTGTCCACATCCCTTCTGTATTCACACTCACTAGCATATTTCCATAAAACATATGGAGTGCAACATCACACCTATAATTTGAAAAAAAATCTGTGCAGGATCAATCAAAAAGTTTTTGTTTCAATGTCAATCTTTTAAAAAAATGTTTTAACTTTTTTCACATCAGCGTCAGCAGAAGGGGAATCAAGCCATTGTTTTCCTGACTTACAACTGTGCTGCTGTAGGGCTCAGAGTGTAGATGCTTCCTATATTGATGGAAGGGGTTTTCCCACTGATGTACATAATCCATCTCCCTGACCAGCAGTAACTAGGTTGATGAAAGGATTCTTATACCGGGATTAGGTCTGGTTAACTACAGTGCTCAGGGGTGTGATTTTTTTTCATACCCCTGAGTGACATAGCTAAGTCAGTCCATGTTTTAAGGGCAGCCCGGGGCTGAGTGGCTCCATATCAAAACATAATGGGCCTGTTTCTTGTTGCTCTGAACCTGAAGATGTTATTTACACCAGTGCAAAGTGGGTATATAATGTTTTACACCTGCTTCACCCTCTCTTCACTGTGGTGTAAATGATTACACAGGGTGCAGGACAATGGAGGATCAGTCTTGTTTGTACCTAATGTTTCTGGATATGCAAAGGATAAAGGAAGTGACCTGGAGACTGAAGGACAGATCTTTATCACAAACCAGCATTGCAGTGCAAGGAAACAAACGGCACTGTCGCTCAACAGATCAGCTCTGTGGCATTCTTTGTCCAAACCTGTGCAGGTGGATGATTCACTGTATCCTGGCTTTTCCTGGCCACTGTTTCATGCAGTAACTTGCCTTGAACCATTCTCACGCTTTCATGCTACAAGCCCCATTGGTGAGGTGCCTTTATATTTCTTAATCCTTTTACTTAGGAACATTACTAATGCGTAAAGGATCAGACACCTTAGAGTTGCTTTCCCAATACTTCTCCGAGCTCTCTGAAATGATGCCAGTTTTGCCTGTTACTCTGAGTCACACAGACATATTTGTTTCTTAGCCTTTTTTTTCCTTCGTTTACGAAATTGAGTCCACTTTTTAGCGTGCTCAGTTGCTGCAACTTGTCTCAAATTACACTGTAAATACTTTGGGGCTGTGATTGCCTTTTACCTATTACTTACTACAAGTCAGGCCCATTTCTGATGGAGGCCTCTGGAGCCAGGGTTCGGAGACCAATATGGTAATAATATAATCCGCACTTCTGACAGGGTATAAATAACTTGTGATAGCCTAATCATTTCCCTGACAACACATTGTGATGTCAAGTGATCTCACTGTACAAATGAAACAGAGATATTTGGGTTGAGAGAGACTGAGCTTTATTATTGTTCTGTTACACAAGAAAATAAATAGCTCGTAGAATCATTTTATTTTGTACAAATGTGCTCTCTTTATTCAGAAATGAAGTCTTTCAGGAAAGTATACTTATGTGGTTCCTTTGGCATGTTTCTATAAAGAATGCAAAACATGCATTGTTTGGTATTTTCTTGAATGCTCAATCAGAGACACTTAACATATCAGCACTCAGATCTACCTAGTGAATTGCAACTGTTACCTCTCAGTCATGCTTAAAAGGCCATGGAAACAATCTAAACTACAGAATGCTATCCTGAAGCAGTATGTAACACACATACTTGTCATGCAGAAATTTGTCTCTGGTCTTTACCAGTTTTCTGAGTGCATGATCACGTGATCTTTGCGTGGTAAGGACTGCTGGTCTGGGCTTTAAAAGGCTATAAAGTCTGAAAATATGAAATCCTATGAAACACATGCTTTTGAAAAGAACATTTAATTTATTATATATTAAAAATCAGTGCTCTAAGGGTCAGATCCTAAGCCCATTAAAGTAAATGGAAATATTCCCACTGACTTCCATGAGCTTTGGATCGGACCCTTACAGTATAACAGATGGTCCATGGCAACTTAGAAATGTTTACTGAGAGAGAAATTCATGAGATCGGGCCTGATCACGCTGAGTTTTTAATGAGATTGTGGCAATTTGGCCATATTTGGCCAGTGGGAAAAGGAGCAAACAAGACATAGGTATCTATGTCTGAGCCCAAGTATATTTTGTTTCTTCCTACCCCCAAGTATTTCTTGTGTATTTGCCGAAATTGTCCATTGAAAGCCTGCTGAGCAGTAATACTCCAAATGGGCACAACAACTGACAAGAAGTAATATTTAATCTGTTGTTATATTACTGGAAGTGTGTAGGTCACCACTTGACAGCAGGGCTGATGGGTTATACATTTAAGTACATTGGCAATATTTATGATGCTCTGGTTTCCTTAATGATGTAATAATCTATGTGTTGTTTTAAGGAATCCTAAAAAGATTTCTGCTGGCAATGTCAATCAGTGTATTGCATGCTACTTTGCATAAATCTGCTGGTGTTTAGTTTTATTTAATTTAGAAACAGACTCCTATTCTGCCAGATCTTTCGTTATAATGAACATGATTACCGTTTAATAGGCCTGTTTCTGATCTCAGTTGAACAGGTGCAAATCTGAAGCTAATGCGGTCATTCTGGATTTACACCAATTTAACTGAAATTGGAATCTAACCATTTAAGTTTATAATGGTCAGTTCATCTTTAATTCAGAAAATGCATCCTAGTTCCCTTCTCTCTCTTAATAGCCCTTTCCCCCTCCCCTCCCTTTTTGATATTAACTCCTTCAATGCCGTGCCTCCAATTAATAAGTCCATAAGTGCTTGTTCTTGTCAACTGTTTGTCATAATTTCTAATCGTAAACCTATGGGGACCCCAAAATGCCCATACAATAAATATATTCCCGAGGGCCCCAGAAGGCTATGCAAAAGCCTGCAGGACAACAGTTTTGGTACACGATTCCAGTTTACAATCCCTTTGTGCACGTCTTCTAGTATTTCCCGAAACAGATCACATTCCCCAATTCTGCAACCCTAGCTGACACAAGCAGCCCCTAATCTTAAGAGCGGTCCCCTTAAAGGCTGTGGGAGTACTCCCATGAGCAGGGACTACTTATGTAAGGGTTGGAGGCTCACATCTCCAATTCCTTTTTAGGGACAGCTTGGGAGGAAAAACAGCAGTTTAGCTTCTGGATTCCCAGTTCAAAGAAGCACATATCTAGCCTGGTGGTGCAGGAGCTTCTGCATGTAGGACCCGAGCTGGTGAATAAGTTTTCAGGCATTTGGTTTAGCTACAAGAAGGCACCTATAACTTTAATTTGCTAGAGAAAGGGCAAAATGCAGTGATTCACAGGACTTTACACTACCATTGATCCATGTCAGGAACTGCCAGTGAAATCAGTGGGCGTTCATCTACAGAGGGGGAAAGTCCTTGGCCCATAGTTACATTCAGCAAGGACTATTTTTTTGTTGTGTGTGAATATAGTGCTGAGCAGAGTAGAGTCCAAATTGGGTCCTCTAGGAATCACTGCTATACAAATAAATAATAAAATGAATGAAAATGGAAAGATGTGGCCTCACTTGGCCTCACATTAAGATATGATTTATTACTAGTAAGTTGCAAACTTTATGTAAACAGTAGAGCTGAAAAGAGCCTTACAGAGATGAAGTTTGAAAGACTCTGGAGTATCAGTCATAAGTAGGATGATGGTGAATGTAGCAATTTGTTAAGTGAGGTGACGAGAGAGCTAGATTTTTTTCAGAACGGAAGTAGATTTCATACTATGTACTGGACTCAGCTGTATTCTCTCTTTTGTTACAAAGGGCTTTAGAACGAAAGGTGTGTCTGCAACAGTAGGAAGGAAGTCAAGGAAATTGAATACATTTATCATAATCGTAACACACTAAATATAGTGTATCTCTGAGAGCATAAGTTCATCAAGGTCATGTGAAGCAGAAGGGCAATGAATGTAGCGCTTACTTAAACCAGGGAGTAGCAGTCTGGGAAAATGTAATTTACAGGAGTTGGGGTTCCTTTTTCTTCATATAGGGAGGTTAACAAAATCAACAGGGTAAAAGAGGAAACAGAATATCACCAGTGGAGGTCAACGTGACAGCCAGCAGAATAACAGGAGCTCAGTTGCCCAATGAACTCAAACAGAGGAGCATGTGGCCAAGGCGCCCCCTTACTCTTCTGCATGGGTTATTTTCATTGTTGGTTTGTGTGTAGGGAGTGAGTACCTGCGCAAGTGTGTGTAGGGGTATGTGGAATGAGCAGGAAAGGGTGGGAAGTGGGCAGCTGAGTTGTCTTGATAGACTACCCTTCATAAAGAACTGAGAAGGGTGCATGAAACTTTGATATCTAGTGCCAAATTCAGCCCTGGCGTAAGCAGGTACAGCTTAGTTAAAGGCGGCGTACCAGGGCTGAATTTCGCTCTTCTGAGTTATGGGAACTACTGTAATATGTCCAATTATGCCATAAATCCACTTAAATGCAGTTGGATTCAAGTGCCAGATTGGATTCCAGTGCTGTCACTCACCACATAGCACTTGAAATTTAATACAGAAAATACAACTTGGCAGTTGGCAATCTGTCTGTCTACCCATCCCAGAACAGTGTTGAATGACATATAAAACTTGAGCTGGTGGCGAAGCGTTTTCCTTTGTAAACGTGAGCATTAAAATAATTAAAATCACACATTGGTTTTATAAGGTACTTGCTGTTATTTATGATAGACAAGGAAAGTCTTAATATTCCAAATGCAACTAAACTAGAGGGTTGTGCGCTTAGTTGCTTCTCTAGGCCAAGTGAATAGCATAGATCAGGGCTCCTTGCGTCCCTCCATTGACCCCACAAGCTCCCTGTATGCCACTTCTCATTCCCCTCTATTTCAGGGACTCCCTGCAACTCTCCTCACCGCCTCCCCTGCCAGAGGCTCTGAATATCCCCCTTGCTCTCCTCCCTGGCGTTGGCAGGCCTTCATGTTTATTCCCAATCCTCTATACCAGGTTCTCCCAGTCCCCTCTGCCAGAGGTTCTGTGTGCTGTCCCATTCCCTGCACATGCAGAAACTCTGTGTGCCCTCCCAGTTTTCTCCCTCTGCCACCTGCCAGGGGCTCTGTGTGTCCCTCATGTCCTCAGCCCCCTCATTCTCCGCCATTCTTCCCCCTTCACACCAGGGGTTCAGTGTGCCCCCATTCGAACTTCCCCCCCATGCCAAGGGTGCTGTGTGCACTCCCAGTGTTCCCTTCCCCCCATTTTCCCCTTTCTTACCACCATTCTTATTTCTTTTCTTTCTAATTTAGGATCTCAAATATTGAGAGAATGAGCAGAGCTGAGAAGGGGTGTGATGTTATGCAGGAAGGTGCTAATGGCTGCCATCAGGTAGTTCTTTGATCAGTCCACAGTTACTGAGGCGGTTCAATTGAAGCTGTTGGCTCATCTACCCAGATGGCAGGAGCTCCATGTATCCCTTATTTCCCCCTTCTGGTTTTCCAGTTTTCCCTAAAATCAATAGGGTTTTGCCTGTTGATGCCTAGAACGTTCCCTGAAATTTTAGAATTGATCAGGCACAGCATTCAGACATTATTGCATTATAGCTAGACAGACAAACAGAAAAAAATGCCATAAAGTTGAGGGTAGGTCCTTGCTTACCTCGGCCAGTTAAATAAACATAGCTGTTTGGAAGGTACATGGACTAAAGATCAAAAGTAACTTTGTAAATTATGTATTCAGTTCTTTCCTATTTATCTAGAGTTAAATTCTCACCTCAGAAGCAGCTTTCCAAAATTCTGGACAAATTACGTATCTGAGGGACTGTCAGCAGTCATTATTAACTGGCGATATGCTTGTATTCTGCTAAAACAGCTAGCCTCAGATCTACATGAGTATCCTGGAGGATCTCTGAAGAGGAAATATACAGCTTTTAATAAAGCAGCTCTGAAACCAGTTTAGCATATTAGTTACTGTTGACTTTGGAAAGAATACCTTATTTTTATGAACTTAATTAGATGTGTAGCCAATAGAGAGCTGTCTGTGTGCTTGATTTGACAGAGATCCAAATGCAAAATCTGTTGCTCAGTGCATCCTTACAGTTTGTGGAACTCACTAAAGGTTTTAGGTCCATAAACCAATTATATTCTACTCTCTTCATATGTATCTGTTTTCATATAAACCAGTTCCTAAAGCTAAAGGACCAGGTTCTCAGCTGGCATAAATTGGCTTAGTTCCACTGAAGCTACCATGATTGATGCCAGTTGGGAATCTGGCCCATTATTTGCAAATTATAGGTTTAAGAAAACAATAATTTAAAATGTGTCCAGACCTACAGAGCTGTATTGTGATCTCACTTGAACCAATATAAATCTGGAGTAACAGTTGAAGCCAGTGAAGTAACATCATGTAAAATTGTTGCAAGATCAGAATCAGGTGTTCTTCTATAAACATTCATGTTTTGCAAAGCATTAAAACAAAAACCAACAATTGGAAAGAGAACAGCATGACTTTGAGACAGGTCCCAAGGGTAGGGAAATGCTCTGAGTGCAATGGAAAACTGGCATATTTCTCACTTCTTTTCAGTATGAGTCCTTACCAACTCTGATGCAATGCATGTAAGGATAAGATGATCAATCTTTAATACAGAGAGGAGACTAAAAAAATGAAATGAACTAATAGGGCAAAACATGCGTGAGGAAAGAAGTCACAAGTGTAGAAAGGAGTCAAGTTTGTAATGGACACTTAATTGTGTCCATAAACAGTTATTTCTAGGTGAGTCATTTATTGCCACTGGGATGATAACTACTTATGGCATCAGTGATTAAGAACTGTGCAGTTGCAAGATGAAAGAATCGGTTTCAGCTAGATATTGACCCAAAGCATCAGAACCCACCCCTCTTCAAGGTTTAACCACATTCTCTGGAATGGAGCTCAACATGGTTTGTCCTTATCTAAACTTGCAGATAAACGGTGCTCAGCGCTCATTCAGCTCACCTGTTGCTAATACTCACTATCAGTAACAAGGAAATTTTTCTAGTGTAGAGGTGGTTTAGTCAACTGGTATGCTGAGATTTTGTTGATCATCATTGTGTCCTTGCATTCTCCCATCTACTTGCCTTCATCCATCTGTTGTCTCTTGTCTTATACTTAGATTGTAAGCTGTTTGGGACAGAGGACTATCTTTGTTCTGTGTTTGTACAGCACCTAACACCATCAGGTCTTGGTCCATGACTTGGGTTCATTGATGCTACCAGTACAGATAATGAATAATAATATATGCAGTAACTTAAATGGAGTTGCGTGTGATTTACAACAGAATCTGGCTTATAAACTCCCTACCAACTCTGAGTCTAATTCATATGATTGAGTCATAGGATTTCTGGTGCCAATGGTTAAGCATTCTCTTTATGCAGTCTAGCTGACTCATGGCTTGCCAATGAGTGTCTCTCACAAGAAGAACTATAGAAATCAATAATACAAACCCAATATAGCCAAAAGGTAGCAGCTACGAGTCATCAGGAACAAGATATTGAGTTCTTGCTCCTGGAGATTTTCTCATGAGTTTTACTTCTCAATAATAATTTTGTAGTATGTTTATTTTGAATAGAGGTGGGCCTTAGTCATGAAATTTAGATCCAGGATCCAATCTGAATCCAAAACTGGATGGCTGTTTGATTTTGATATTCTAGATTTGGATCAAGTCTAGTTTTTATTGGACTAATAGGAATGTTTTGCAACATAAACATAACATAACATAACACAACATAACATTCCTGTTTTGGGGACTGTTCTTTGCTATAAAAAACCCCCCCAGCTTTAGTGTAGCATCTCTGTGTAGTCTGGCCTGGCTTCTGCTGGTTTTGCATCTGGTTTTAAAAAGAGCCTCCATGCCTGCGAGACAGTTTGTTTACATTGACCGTCTGCAGGCATGGCCGCCCACACCTCCCAGTGGCCATGGTTCACCATTCCCGGCCAATGGGAGCTGTGGGAAGTGGCAGCAGCCCAGATCCAGAGTTTCAAGACTGGAAGATGAAGAATTGGGAAGAATGTAGACAGAGGCAGGTTTCATCACAAGCAGGGTAAATGATTATTGAGGGCAATGTGCTTTGGGGGCCTTATGAGGTCCTGGCTTAACTCAGCAGCAACTCATGAGCAGCAGGGGTGGAAGAAAGGGAATGCATAGTTCAGTTATTTTCTTTCCCTCCTCTGCTCTTGTTCTTGCTTGAGACTCTGAAAATCACAAGTCTTGTCTTCTCAACACCGTACACAGGAATTGAATTAGTAGACTTAACATGGTGTCCTGCCAAAGTACTGTGAGCTGCGACACAAAACCAAGAATGGGAACTGGGGATTTTTCTAAGAAACCTCACTGAAAGGTCACTAAGGTGAGAGAAAGGTCATGAGAACTGAAATTAGGCTAATCAGCAGTGGTTGTGAGAGTGCTTGTCTCAGTGAGGATGAGAGTGCATGCACAGCATCATATGCTGGGAAGCGTTAACAGGAAATCACTGTTTCTGCTGGAAGCCAGAACTGCTAACTTTAATTTTTCCTAAATTAAGGTTATCGCATTGTCTTTGATAAGTGTTTAAAATAGTTTGTGTCAGCATCATAACCTCATTACAAAGTGGTGAAGGCATCGATTAGCTAACATAATACATATAATGGAAGAAACTGGGGATGAATGAATCTAATGTAGTCTGCGTTATTGCAACCCTGTGTGTTCAAAAATCATGAGCCAGGCCCCCCAAAATGAGGGCAGAATGAAAATCAGGAGAGTAAAAAAAAATCTGCGCTCTTTTTTTTGGCCTTCTGATTTTTGAACCTTCAGGGGTCACGTTTACAAGTGTTTTCCCCCCACATCCACAAGGACTAGAAACTTTTTATGGTAACGAAAGCTGAGATTCTCATGTGATGATCTGACCCCAGGAGCTTGGGTTTAAAAAACCCCCACCAACTCTCATGAGTCTCATGATAAAACTGCAGGATTGGCAACCCTTCGTTTGAGATGATGCAAACCTATCACACTCTTTTCAGGGTTAATAAAGGTAATTTTTGTTCAGTCCTTTCTTCCTGTAATTAAATCCTGCCCTCAAGGGTTAGTCAGGATTTCAGATCTGTGTTTTGCTAGATGAAGAGAAGCTTGTACTCACAGTCTATGATAGACAGGCAATGTGACGCAGGTGGAGCAAGCTATGTTATTAGGGAGAGAAAAACTCTGCTAGAAACTGGGCTGGCACAGTGGGATGACGCATATACAGTATTTACTTTTTTCCTAGAATTTTTCTCTCTGCCCTTTCTGATTCTGTATTCACAGTCTGTCTCTCTCTCTCTCCTTGTTTTTCATTCTACCCTCATTTCTGCTCCACTGCACACCTTGTTCTTTCAGTGGATCCCCCCACCCCATGTTTGAAGCCTCTAGGCAATACATGAGCCCAATAACGTTCAGAGTGGTGGTCAGCTTTCACGCTCACAATATTCAGGTATTTGAAACAAGGCCAAACCAATCCACTGTTCCCTAGCAAAAGTTTTAGTGAGCTAAACTGCACCTGTTAGACTCAGCTCGTTGTAAAGTGCAGTATGGAGGCATGCTGCCCCTTCACTGAGACTTAGTGCTTCTCAGAGAGCCCTGGTTTTGCTGTTTGTGTGTATGTGACAGGGAGACTTGGTGCTTCTCAGAGAGCCCTGGTTGTGCTGTTTGTGTGTATGTGGCGGGGAGGGGTAATTTGCTATTCCCTCTGTGTGGCCAGCCAGTTCTCATGGTTGACATGTAGTGGGGAAGAGGCGAGCCATGGCTTTGCTTGCTCCTCGCTCCTCCTTGTTGCCTTTCCAGCAAGTTGCTTCTGGTGGCAGCAAATCAGTAGCAGCCCCTGTGCTTAGGAGCTGCCATTCTGGTCAGCCCTTAAGTAGGTCACATAGGGGGTGAGGTTGGGTGGGGCGGGGGGGGGTGAGAGACAGGGAATTGGTAGTAATTGAGCTGGTAATTTATGGCTTGTGGGCTAGATTTTTGCCACGGGGACATGACCTGTACTAAGGAATGCAACTAAGGTTGCTGCCCTGTCCCAGGGAGAGAATTCTGGCTCACGGAGCCATACTTCCGCCTCTGCACCTGCTTTGCTCCAGGGGATTGTCTGTCTGTACCAGCAGCAAATTATCACCCCCACTGCTGCCTGTGCCAGCTGCACTCTGCTGACTTGTACTGTCTGGCTGTGAAAGCAGATGTAGCTGAAAGAGAATTCTTCCCTAAGTTATCCACTGGCAAACAGGCCTGCTTGCAGCCCCTAGCAAATAACCAGACTCAATACATTTGTTAATAGTTTACCCATTAACTTATTATGTCAATTCATCTGACAAGCAGGACTCTTGTGCCTGGCACAATAAAGAACGAAGGGAAGGTGAAGACGTTATGATCGATACCGAACCCACCTCGTGTATATTCATCCTTGACATAATCTCTAATGGCTTGTTTGCCATTTCTTCTCGTCAGGTCTTTATCACCTGCACAGTGGGCGATAAAGATGGAAAATCATTATTTGTGTCTATATTAACTTTTACCATGTAAACCCTGCTCTTTTGCAAGCCCAGTTGCCATCATGATTCATAGGGCTGAACTTAGAAGGATAAAACACATCTTTTCAGACTGAAGAAAATTCTATTTCCTTTCCAGATATAAATGCAGATAGAATAAATATGCAGTGTTATGCTGCTAGTCGCCATCCCTTAATGGCATGCATATGCTAGAAGTGGCAATGTCCTAGTAAAATAATTTCACATCATAATGGTGGTGGGGCGGGAAATGAAATATACTATTATCTTGTAGGTTTGATCCACCAGCCTAGGCAGTGCTCTTACTGATGTTAGCAGTGCAGTATCGGGTCCTGTATTCAATATGAAATCACACTTATAAACTTCTCTGTGTTATTCTGGAATGTCAGTAATTGGTCTGGTGAGGTGAGTGCACTGGGAGACCCATGTTTTCTAGTGGACTGTATATTCTGATCTGGAAGCATCTGGAATTTTACAATTCTGTGGAGCCAGTCATCAAACACACACATGGTGAAACTTCACTGGAGTCACTGGGGTGAAATTGTGCCACCATAATCGAATACGCCTTTCCGGCTGGTTTGAAAGGGCTGTCAACTGCGGCTGTAAAGACTCCAGCATACCTGTCTTCAGGGTTGAAAGGAAATCTGCTCCCGTGACTGTGGTTTACGTACCATACGAAGAGCTTAGACAGAGGCATGCAAGGAGCTAGCATAGTAGGACCATTCTAAACAGCAGGAGACAAAATGTAGGTCTCCTGGGCACAAGTGAGTTGCCTTTGCATCTGGTCACGACAAGGAGAAGTGTAGCATTGTTCTTCAGCATTGTTCTTGCATTAAAGGCCAGGCTGTATAGTGAGATAGAATAGAGGATGAAAATGAGTGGTTTGGTAGTTTTGCATTTTAAGCTATACTTTTTATTTCCTTTCCTTGGACAAATGGGGCAGAGAGGTATTTAGGTGTGTGTGTGTTTACTTAGACAGAAAGGCATCTGACAAGTCTATGAGAATCCTCAATAAATCTACAACTAGCTGGAAGTGTTATCCGTTTTAGCCCAGGCAAGGACTCTTTGCTGCTGTGACATAAGCAGCTTCATGGATGATTGGAAGGTGTCAGAACCACTAACATGCTTAAAAATCATGCACACAGAACTGATGCACTAGGCTTGACCCTGATTTCAAGCTTTTATTACACACATGAAACCGAACTGATTCTGGATTTGCACTGATGTAACTGAGTGGAGAATCCGACCCCGCGTTTCTTGGCTTTGCCTGCATGGAATATGGGTATTTGCTTTCTGACACAGCCAATCCTTTTATTTTTTAGAGTTACATAGCATTACCTTTATTCCAAGAGAGGAACAAAGACTCCTTTAAAAGTGTCTAAACACATGAATTATTGTTTGTAAAGGTGAAGTGAATTATTTCCAAAAGTTACAAATCCCCCTTTCCGAGCAAACAATTTAATAATCATGGCAAATATTTTGTTTGAAATTTAACAGCAGAAATGACATGTAAATCATGTAAATCATGTCACTCTTGTAAATCATTTCTTTGAAGTGGGGCAGATCCTCAGCTGGTATAAATGGGTTTAGCTGCATTGACTGACTTAAAACCACTCTGATTCACGCCTGCTGACAGTCTGTCACTGAACCTTTTCAGTGTAGTTGTCAAGCTGCGTGTTGATACAAAGGTTGATGGGACTCTTATTATGCTGATATGTAGAAGGATATTATCTGGGGTTAAACATAACTGTGTTTAAGGATGAGGGATTTGATCCTGCAACCTTTAATCATATTGTGCTGCACTCACACCGGAAGTCCAACTGAAGCCATGAGCTTGTTCATGTGGGTAAGCCCTGCTGAACCTTAATGAGGGTTGCAAATTGGACAGTAGGGCCAAAGGAAAATAAATCTTAAAAAATGAAACCAAGCCCATTAGCAACAAAAAGTGATGTAAAATTTTACTAGGTTTGTGTCATGTCTCTTTTTCTCCAGATTTTCCACTGACTCAGGTTACTAACAGGGGGACAAGGAAGTAGGGAGTACGTTAGTCATAATTGCAGGAAACGCCTTCCCAAATGCTGCTGCTTAGTTGCAGATGACCTGACTCTGATGCTGTTTTTCCGTTGCTCACCACCTGCTTCTTCCACTAACATAAAGAGTATTAGGTGTAGCCTCCAGCAGGCTCATTAACAATGCAGAGATTTACTCAAGTGCTGTGTAACTTGTAACAAGCCCTTTAGAGAGGAACAATGGTCCAGTGGCTAGGACACTAACTTGTGACTTGGGTTTCTGTTCCGTCATTGACTTCCTATATGACCTTGGGCAAATCACTTAGTCTCTTTGTGCTTTGGGCCCCCATCTGTAAAACAGGGATAACAGCACTACTCCCCTTCCCCAGCGGTGTTGAGAAGATAAATACATTAAAGATTGTGAGGTGCATGGACAGGACCAGCCTTAGGGAAAATGGTGCCCAGGGCAAATTTGTATTTTGGCACCCCCCCGGCCCCTTTGCCCCTAGCTCCTGCACTCCCAGCCCTTGCACCCCCTTAACCCCTGCCCTCTCCTGTGCCCTAACCCCTACACTGTTCCCCTTTGCCCCTAACTCCTGCATTCCCCTCCTGCACCCCCAGCCACTGCCCCTCTTCTGCACCCTCTTCACCCCAACCTCTGCACCTCCGTCCTGAGCCCACGTGGGGAAACTGATCTGAATGCATGGAGCAGCTGACATTGCTGCCCGCTCTCCCCTGGAACGCTGCTCCTCTGCGCACCCCTCGGGGCTGGGTGGTTGGGGGAAGCGAGGAGCGACTTCAGGGCTCCCTGCATCCAGGTCACTTTCTCCACCCGGGCTGCATAAGGGGAGGGCAGAGAGCAGCAGCTTCTGATGCTTGCCTCACAGCACAGCCCAGGTGGGGAAAGTGACCTGTATGCATGGAGCACTTGGTGTTGCTCCTCGCTCCCCCTCTAAACCTCCTATGGGGGCACGGAGGAATGTTGGGGGTGGGGGTGAGCTGTATCTGTGTGTCACCGCTTCCCCCGCCCCGCAGTGTTCCTCCGCTGGGGGGAAGCAGGGAGAAATCTGGAAGCCCTCCAGGAAGCAGTTTCTGACACTACACCAGCAGTGCACACATTTGCCCTGCCGCACGGCGCCCCCTAGATCACCGGGTGCCCTGGGCGGCTGCCTGGGTGGTCCACCCCTAAGGCCAGCCCTGTGCACAGATACTAGGAGAGAGGAGGCCTTAGAAGATCCTTTAATACAAGGAATTGTGTTGTTTTAATCACCAAGGAAAAAGCAGGTAACAACCTCTACTGACTTTGGATGTTTCTTTCTTTGTGCAGCACCGGTTTGAAAATGTAGCTATGTATGAATCAGTTGTAGCTGGTAATGTTAGTGAACCAGACAAGGCAATGGGTTGTATTTTGTGTTTTTTATCCCATGTACGATTTATTACACAATTAGCTGCACATTAATGCACTGACTGAGCAAGTTCACTGTTTGCTTTCCATTTAAAATCAGAGCAAGAGGGTGCTTCTACGGGTATGTCTACACAGCATCTGGGAGAGAGCCTCCCAGATGGGGTCAACAGATTCATGCTAGTGGGACTTGCACTCTAAAGATCACAGTGTAGGCAGTACTTTTACACTGCAATTCAGGCCGGAGCCCACCCCCTCCCTAGGCTTGAGCACCCAAGCTCCAGCCCACCCCGCAACATAAAAGCACCACCTACACCTCCAGTTTTAAAGCCCTTGCACAAATCTGTTGACCCGGGCTGGGAGGCTTGCTCCCAGATGCTGTGTAGACATATTCCAAGTGAGTGACATCCAATCCTGGTGAAGCCCTCATAGTTAAATCATCAGTATTTTAAATGGAAAACACATAACCTTTAATGTAAATGTCCTGGGGCCCCAGTCCTGTTGCCATTGACATCAAAGGGAAGTTTTCCATTCTAGCCTGAAGCTGCATTCACTTTTCTCCTCAGCCCTCCCTACTCCCTTGAAATTGTCCTCCTCTGTGTCCACAGGGGGCAGGCATGCTGTAGCGTGCATTTAGAGGGCATTCCAAAGGCTGTGAGAGATTGGAGGAATCCAAGGTTACAGTTCCATTTGGGCTATGCTGCCAGAGAGACAGTGGGGGGGCCAGGGGTCTCCACACACCAGGCCCCTAACCACAGCTAGATTCACCTGCAACCGCCTGAACCTATCATGTATGATGCTGCAGAAACAATAACATTGCTGATCCCTTCCCTTGAACAGCCCCCTGTGTTGTTGGTGAGCGAGCATTTAAGATGTCACTGAGCAGTGAGAGAAGAGTAAATACCTCAACGCTGAAGAAAATTGCTGCAGACATGAGCAATTTAATAGAGAACCTGGACACCAGGGAGCTCCACTTTGAGGGGGAAGAGGTGGATGCTGACATGTTAAATGATCCAAAAACAACCGGTGAGTTAGTGTCCATCTGTTTTCACCATATGTCCCACTAGGATTTAGAAATGCAGTGCCGCTGAGGCGAAGATGAAGCTTTCAGTTAGATGGTGTTAGGGAGTGTGGGTGGAGAGAGTGTGAGAGAGTGGGCCAGGATTTTGAAGCTCTTGTGGGCCCTCGTGAAACTGTGCTTGGTTCTTCAGGGCTGTGAAAACTTTAAAGTGATGGCGTCATCTTGCAAAGTACTATGTGACGCCTACAAAAACTTAGTGATGCCCTCAACCTAAACTGGGAGTTGAGGGTGTTCAGCATCATGAAGGATCAGACCTGGATTTGAGAATTCAGAGCACCTTGTAGGAGTTGCTCATCAAGAATGAGCCATGAGAAGCCCATCCAAGGCCCATTAAAATCAGTGGAAAGACTCCTACTGGTTCCTATAAGCTTTGGATCAGGCCTTAAGTAAGCTTTAAGATTTAATTTGGATTTCCTTTAATTTGTTGTGTTTTAAAGTATAAACCCTTCATTTCATTTTGGCACAGCAGCTGCACATCACTGCACCTGTCTGTCTGTCATCTATGCATTTCTAGCTATCTAATAAAGGCAGGTGGCTTTTTTGTTTGTTTTTGTTTTTTAAACAGGATTAATGTTTTTTTCTAATCTACATGAGGTTTTTGACACTTAGCCGTGTCAGAACTCTTTAAAATAATACGTACAAACTACCTTGAAACTGGTCAAACGCTGCTTCTTGTCTTGCCTACAATTTCCATTAGTATCTGGGTGACCTGTTGCAAATTGCAGAAGTTGATGAATGAGTAAGTCTGCAAACATACACAAATACCCCCCCCCAAAAAACCTTGCTACACAAAACACCCTTTTGTTCACTTATTTGACAAATGTAATTAAATGTAATTTAATTTTAACTATTCCTGATAACACCTCATAATACATCAGTAAACATCCTGTAATATATTTTGTAACATGGATGAAGACTTAGTGATAGAAGACCTCATCACAGCACTTTGCTATTAAATCTTTGCTGAGGAGATGGGTGAGGCTGCTCATTTGGTGCATGAATTATGGAATGTGTTGCTTACCTCCGTGCAAACTGCTGAGGTTTTACTGTATTTCTCAAGGTAACCATTGACCCTATCTAATGATAAGAAAGTGCTATATCTGGCATTTGAACTCTTAAAGTCAGATCACTTAATTCGAAGGCTTCTATGAGCTTAGGTGCAATACATTTGAATAAGGCATAATATACATTGGGGAAAAATAAGACTACAGAACTTCAAGATTTTATATAATCATTATTAACTTGTTACATTATCCCTTGGCTATTACACTCTTATTCATAGTTTAAAATAGTGTTAAGCTAATTGCTATTTTATGGTCATTTGCAGTGGGCATCCCATTCTCTGCAATTTATAACACTCAAGGGTTCAAGGAGCCTCATATACAGACATATCTAACCGGATGTCCGATTAAAGTCCGAGTTCTGGAAGTAGAACGCTTTACCTCAACAAAAAAGGTCAGAACATGAATGTTATTGGAACATTGTTTTAAATCCCAATCCCATTTTTAATTTCATGCTCCTATTACCATGTTAACACATCACATACAAGTTAACTTTCTGTAAATCAGCTAGTGGGTTTTAGAAAATATGAATAAGTCTGTATGGGAATAACTCTATCAAGGACAATATGAATAATCTTTGCCTGTTCTGTTTAGAGTCTAATAAAAATTATAACTAAAAGTAATAAGAAATGGCTATACCTTTAAATAAAAAATGATAAACTCTAGAGTATTTAATGCTAGAAGATTACCCATTGAGTACTGAAACACTGGTGCTATTCTTTCCTATAGGTACCATGTCCAAATGTTTACACTATTGAATTCACACATGGGGACTTTACATGGCAAGTGAAAAGGAAATTCAAGAACTTTCAAGAATTTCACAGGGAACTGCTGAGATACAAAGCCTTCATACGAATTCCTATCCCTACAAGGAGGTAACTATTTTATGCAGTCTTATAAATATGGTTCAAGGCCCAAATTGCACTGGAAAGACATGAAAAGCCTGATTCTCTCTTACCCTTGTAGTACACATGTGTAACTCCATTGACTTCCAGGAATCACTCCTGATTTACCCTGTTATAAATGAGAGGAGAATCAGGCTCCAAATCAACATAATAGTAAGCAGCAGTAATCTGAATGATCCAATGATCTCTCTCTTGCAAGAAGTAGAAAGCGTGTGGGACATTTTGTGCAGTCAGTTTTTTAAGCAGAATTTCCCATCGAAATCATTGGGTCGTTGTGCTTCAAAATTTATGGCACAATGTGGTCTCTTACCTTTAAGGCCTTATATCTGAGCATGCTGAGCTCTCTCAGTTCCTCTTCCCAGTGACTCTAATGAGGTGCTCAGAGCTGGCAGGACTGGGCCCAAGGAGTGGGACAGAGCTCCAAACATAAAGAGAGTCGTGGAAAGAGGCCTGAGTGGTGGAGTGTTACAAAAAGATAGTTTGGAGATTGGCATGGGAGGACTGTAGGAAGCTAGAGGGCAGAAGAAGAAACAAGAGTAAGGATTTTGGTAAGGGTAGAGATATGAAAGGATAAGGATTAGTGAAACATAATGGTCCAAGAACATGGTCCAAATTCCTTTCTGCTTAAATAGGCAAAACTCATTTGAAGTCAGTGGATCTGTGGCCATTTGCATCAAAGGAGAATTTGGTCCAATATCCTCTGCTTTTTGCATTGTATTTTAGTTTGAATTGATTTGTACACAATGATTTGTTAGACGATTTTATGCCTACCCTTATCTTTCCTCGCTACCTGTCCCCCATTTTATAATAAAGTTTTAAATAGAATGTCAGGACTTTTGTGTCAGAGGAAAAGACACTCACGTTCTACTGATCAGACAAATAATCTGGGATTTTTTTTCTTCTAGTCACACAGTTAGAAGACAAAGTGTCAAAAGGGGAGAAGCGAGGCAGATGCCAAGTCTGCCACGCACGTCTGAGAACATGGTCCGAGAAGAACATTTTTCTAGTAGAAGAGTAAATGTCCTTCCTTCTTCTAAATACTCTGTTCAGAGATGCGGGTGTGCTGATAGAAGAGAGGCTGTTGACATGTTGCGCTGTCCATTTTATTCTTGGGATTTTTCTGACTTTCACTCTGGGGGGCCAGCTTGTTTGCTGAGCTGTGTTCTGACCAAGTTCAGATGCCTTCTGTTTTGCTAGTGGTAAATTCTTCTGCTTGGTGAACCGAAACTCTGCCAAGTTTAGAGTCAAATTGTCCCTGCTCAGAAAGTGGAAGAGACTGCCTCAAGGAGCACTCCCGCTGCTAAGATCTGAGTTATTTCCCCTTTGCTGGGATATTGTGGGGCAGTGGAGGGTGTGCTACATGCATGTGTATATGTGTATTTTTTTTCATTCAAGCGGTGGCTTGTTTTTGATTCTCTTCATTACTTCCTGTAGCTATATAATTAGATTTTTATAGTAATCCCTACATCCTATCTAAAGTTTTCATGCTTGCATTGTAGAAACAACTGGAAGACTACTTGACAAAGATCTTAAAAATGCCCATGTACAGGACCTACCATGGAACGGTAAGTAGTCTGTACAATAGCTTAAGCAACAAATGAATATTCTTTTCATGTATAAGTACTTAATTGAGAGAAATAAATCCTGTCATTTACTCTGAGGTATATTAAAAGCATTTTGCAGCCATTTTTATTAGGGCAAATATTTTTTCCAACGTCCTTGTGAGTCTGATTATAACCAAATAAAATGCTATACTATCAAACTATTGGGGTGTCACAACTACAACACATTATGACAACCTGCTTGTTAAGGGCAGTCTTGTGCAGACAGCTCATTACACATGTAATGTGACTGGGTTCTGATTGGTTCTGGGTAGCATTTAAGATGTTTGGTTGGAGGTTCAAATGCCTAAATAATTGGGGTCTCTGCTATGTGGCAGATGTTACCTTCACTTTGGGAATCTTGTGAATTTAACATCATAGGGCCAAACTGTGTTTTGGCTTATATCCCTGACAACCCCATTGACTTCAGCAAGTTTGTGTTGGTATTAATAAGAGGAGAATTTGGCACCCTGGCTTCCCCAAGTAATTCATCACCTCCACAGGGACATGGTAATCTATATGTTCCCTCATTCCTATGAAACCTCATTGAAGTCAGATGGTTCATGTTATATCCAAAATTTGGCCCATATTGTGCAAGAATTTGTCTCTTGAAAGCCATTTTATGTTCTTGGAGTTTCACCTCATTGACTGTCCACATTTCTCACGTGCTAATTGGAGGAGACTTTAGAGGCCATAATTGTATGTAAATAACATTCCACTGCCATGGCCATTTATTCCCCCTTCTCCTGACCCCACATAAAGGATGTATTACTTCTCTTCTGTATCCTCACCAAAAATTGGTTTGTTGCAGAACTTACTGAATAAGCAGAGGCAGTTTATCCTTCTGAGCAAGACAAAACAATTGAGTACACTTGGTTTTAAAATGAGACAGAAACGTAGACTCAGCTTTACATCTTTAAGGGGGTACATCTGCTCACTATATGTAAAAAGAAAAGGAGTACTTGTGGCACCTTAGAGACTAACCAATTTATTTATTTATAAGGTGCCACAAGTACTCCTTTTCTTTTTGCGAATACTGACTAACACGGCTGTTACTCTGAAACCTCTCACTATATGTACTGTTGTTTCAATGTTGCCCATGCCAAATGTATCAGTTATAGAGGGCAAAAATATCCTCCCATGCTGGCCAATATGTTAATGTTACAGTGGGAAATCTGCACCTCAAATGAACTGGCTGCCATTTAGAGAAGCTCTGCTGTTGTGGACAGTGGTGTATGGTGAGAGGGGGAGATTTAATTCAGAGTATGTGGCATTGGATCCATTTTGCCACTCTCCCGTGTGCAGGCATTGCCTTGTCAGATCTCTCTGATATTGTCCACTAATCTAACAACGCCAGAGACTTCTTGATTAAGTCCTGGTTGGAAACAGGATGTTAGGGGAAAAAAATACTAAACATGCATTATCTGCACCCTGGGCCCTCTGCAGGTAAAGCCTATGGACCATGAGCAGCTGTGTTTCTCTCTCCCATCTTTCTCCAGTGCAGCTCCTGTGATGGGTTCGGTCACAGAGATCCCCTTGGGACTGTCACCTGATGTGCTGAAATTACCTCTGAGCCCGTTTTCCCTGCCAGCTTGGGACTCCAGAACCCTGCCTTGTTGAGCCAGACATGCTAGCCTCCTGCAACACAGAGCCAGGTCTGGTCCATGCCCCCAAAGCGGCAGACTTTAACTAAAAACAGCTCAGCAGGTTACCTGTCTCCAGCACCCAGACACCCAGTTCCCAATGGGATCCAAACCCCAAATAAATCCATTTTACTCTGTATAAAGCTTATACAGGGTAAACTCGTAAACTGTTCACCCTCTATATCACTGATAGAGATGCACAGCTGTTTGCTCCCCCATGTATTAATCACTTACTCTGGGTTTATTAATAAACAAAAGTGATTTTATTAAGTATAAAAAGTAGGATATAAGTGGTTTCAAGTAATAACAGCCAGAACAAGTAAGTCACAAAGCAAAATAAAACAAAACACGCAAGTCTAAGCCTAATACACTAAGAAACTGATTACAGGTAATATCTCACCCTCAAAGATGTTCCAATAAGCTTCTTTCACAGCCCAGAAAAGGACTACTTGTGGCACCCTAGAGACCGTAGCTCACGAAAGCTTATGCTCAAATAAATTGGTTAGTCTCTAAGGTGCCACAAGTCCTCCTTTTCTTTTTGGAATACAGACTAACATGGCTGTTACTCTGAAAAGAGTTATACTTCATATTTCTAGCTTCAGATACAAGAATGATACATGCATACAAATAGAAGGAATATATTCAGTAGTTTATAACCTTTGTTACGATGGGTTACAAGAGACCTTTTGCATAAAGCATATTCCAGTTACATCATATTCACACTCATAAGCATATTTCCATAAAACATATGGAGTGCAACATCACAGCTCCATTCTGTCCCTGGCCAGCAGAGAGACATATTGTTCTGTACGTACATTCTTAGATCATTGGCTGGCTTTCAATGGATTTGACTTCTGCGAAGCACTCAGTGAGAACTTGCCTTGTGATGTTGACTGCACTGCGTAGTGCAACAGGTGGTGCAGTTGATGGGGAAAGAGATGCTGGGAACAAAATATTTATTCATTTAATTTAAGATGATAGTTCTCAGACCAGAGACAAAGCTGCAGATTTCTGATGTTCATCGTGGACTAGCGTCTGTCCTTCTTACAATAGTACGGGTGTGTTGCTGTTCTTGTGTTCAAAAAGTCCGTCACTTGAAAATGGAGAGATGTGCTGCTTGTTTTGCTGCCTGCACAAATTTTGGCTCCTGTGTGTTAGGCTCTGCAAATCCTCGGGCTGAGGTCCAGCTAGATCTTTGGCTTGTAGATGTCTCCAGCTGAATTCTTTGCAAGTTCAGGCACGGGGTTAACTTGAGTGATTCATAAAGGCCAGATGACCCATGTGATTTATTGCCCCCTGAATCTTGTGAGGATCCTCTTTCTGCTAATCCAGTCCCCTAGAGGCATTTTAACAACTGATCTGGACAATTCCATTCATTCTGGCTATGTTTTTATTTTGTATTTGTGGCTTGTGTGTTTCGTTCATTTGTATATAATTGGCTCAGCTTGGATGACCTTGGCAAACTTAACTGGTAGCTCTTTTCACCCTTGTTGAGGAGCTCAGGGCTATGAAGCACTGTGGGATGTAAAGGGACTTACATAATGTGTTGAATATACAACTCGTGTCTAAATGTTTTGCCCGCAAACTAGAAAATAGCATGCCCCTAAACATTGTTTAGTGATGTAACAAGGGCTGCGCTCTTTGACTATGTAACCCTAAGTGGGAAAGTTTATAACTGTCTCCTCAAATTTTTCTTAATGGAATATTTGTGTGTTTGCTGTTGTGGCAGGGTATTAGACATGGAGCTGGCAGCTAGTTGAGGATATAGTTAACGTTGCCTGTTATGATAATCAGATACGTCATGATAATCAGATACAGGGAATTGGGGCAGTTGGGCAAGTGTGGCCCAAATACCTTGTAAAGCCGTTTCTGTGGGCTTGATCTGAAGTTAAATGGAAAGACTCCATTGATTTTAATTGCCTTTGGATCAGGACATATATGAGCTTGATAGTTAAAAGATTCCAAAATAACGCTAGTTTAAACCAGTAAGTGTCCATGCAGCCTTTTGCACTGGCTTTACAAAATCAGTCTAAAATTACACTTCAAATTAAAGCAGTGCAACAAGATAAGTCGAATGAGTTTCACAGCTATACAATTAAAGAATACTTCATGCACCCAACTGTGGTTGCTATTTAAGGCTCTTATCCTGCAATTAGATCTGCTAGGGCAGACCCCTGCAGCCATGCAGAGCCCCACACTGCCAGATCTGATTACAGGACTGGGGCTTTTGAACATGGAATTGTAGCAAACAAGAATAATGTTTACATGTGCATTTAGTATAAAGCAATTTTTCTGTGTATGATGAAATTAGAATACTGTCCTAGAACATTGTTATTCTGAGCACTGGTGAAGTAGTGTATTATTATGTTGCCAGAGCTACTAGTGAACTATTTGTTTTATCATTGTTAAAAAAAAAACTAGAGCTGCAATGAAAAACAGACTTTGGAACTGCTGAACCCTACTTAAAAAGGCAATGTCATCTGAACAATCTTTCTTAAAATCTTGCTTAAATATATCATAAGTGCTTGGTTCAGTAGGGGGAAAAAAAGATGGTTAAAATGTCTCGTGTCTCCACCTTGCAGCTGTTATTTCATTTTTCATAGCTCATTTGCTCTTCAGCTGATCTCCCATGTCTGTTCCCACCACCCCTTGTTACAATATCATTGAAACTTCAGTCCCCCATCTCAGAGTTAAAATATTTTGATGCAGATCACTGTGAAACCTGAGTGGGATGTCGGGTCACCACAACAACAGCTGGGTAGTGTAAGAATTCAAATGTAAAGGAGACAAAAGGGTACTGCTCTCCTACTACCCTCTATTTCAGTTTTCTTTATGAATTATGAGATCCTCAGATTAAAGGCACTGTGCCAGTAAAAGTATTTAACAAAATAATAAAATTGATAATGATGTCACCTAATCATATTTTTTCATTCCATTAAATAACGTTTCCTGTAATCTATAGGATTTTTCCATATTGAAGCCTCAGTCCTGCAAACACTTACCTGCTTAGTTTTACGTATTTGAATAATCTAATTTAAGTCCAGTGTGACTACTCACTTGCATAAAAAGAAACACAGGAGTAAGGATTGGGTCCAAAAGGCCAAGCTTTGCCTTCTGATGCTCTCACAGGACATAGGATTTCATTGGACATTGTGCACATACAGACCTATCCAAGGGCTGAGTTTGTCCTGAAGGATCTCATATGGCATTCGTATTTGGCTACCATCAGGAGCAGACCAGTCAGAGAGGAATGTGGTTCTGTGTTTGTGTTACCATGGACACCATTTTAAGGACTGGTTGGATGGAGGGGACTGGCAGCTACAATGTTGAACAATATTTGCCTTTGATCTGACAGTTCCAGGCAATAAAGTTAAGCAAATAAACTGTTACATTTCCATCTGAGTGGTAATTTCTCCTACATACCTGTTTTTCTTTTCCTTCTTTGAGCACAGTCAGTCTCTCACTTTCTCATTACTAAATGTTCCCCAAACAACAACCTAGTTACTTTTCAGAGCAAATGGCCAAGATCTTCAAAAGTGGCAAGTGATTTTATGTGCTTTGGTATTTGAGAGGCCTTAAGGGGCCTGATTATCAGAGGTTGGGTCCTCTGCACCTTCCAAGAAGCTGAAAATTTGTCCCCAGAGCTGAGACTGCCTGAGGCCCAACTTAAGCACCATGTAAAAGGCTTTAAATGGCACATAGGCCTTGTGCAGGCTGTGCCAAATTTCACCCACAGAATAGAATGGACTATTCACAGATGGCAGAACTTGTTTCTTCTTCCTTACCCAGAGACAGGTAGCGAGAATTTGTGAATTCAAAACCTTGAAACCATGAAATAATTAGTACTCTTTGCTTCATAAAAATGATGAAATCATAGGAAAAGCAGGAAATCAAGGATGCAGATACCGGCTTCTACTAAGAGCTAGTTTGTGTCCTTGGGCTACATGGCCATGCATGAGAATAGGAGCCCTTTGACTCATCTCTGTGGCTGTGGTAGCCCTGAGCATAGAATCATAGAGAATATTTGCATGTGATGTTGACTATTTGAGTTAATAATTTATAAAACTTCAGCTTTTTTAATTTCAGCATCTGCTGTCACTAATTGTCTGATGCCCTCCATAATTTCACATAACTGTGAAAATTTAAATAATTAAAAATATAAAAAAATGCTTAAAATAAACATTGATATTATCTGTCAAAATTATAAAAATCAAACTCTGCCAAGGCTATGTACATCACAGGCCACCAACACCTGCTAAACCTAACAACCAGAATTAGACTGAAATATTACAGCCCGCAGGAGACTAGACGATTGTGTGACACAGACAGAGAATAGGAGGGACTGAGGTGCACCAGTGCTTGAGCCCCTGCAATGGCAGGAAATTGATTAAGTGAAACATACCCAGGTAATCCTGGCAAGTGACCTGTACCCGGTTGCTGCAGAGGAAGCTGAAAACCCCCAAGGTCACTGCCAATTGGCCCAGGAGGAAAATTCCTTTCTGTCCCCCACAGTTAGATCAGGATCAGTTAGACCTTGAGCATGTGAGCAAGAACCAGCCAGCCAAGCACCTGAGAGAGAGAAATAGAATGCTCATTGCTACTCAGAGCACAGGTCTGCCCTGTCCAGTGTCCCATCTCCAGCTGCAGCCACCTCTGATGCTTCAGAAGAAGGAGACAAAAGCCAACAACAATCCTAAAATACATGGCAGGGAGAGAAGGCAGGGAAATCCCTTCCTGACCTCTACAGGTGGCTGGCTAAAGCCCTGAAGCCTGAGCTTTTAGGACCAAAAGACATAAACTGTACATGAGCCCTAGGGCTGACAAGCCGTGCCCCCTACCATCACAAGCAACCCCGATATACAATCCTACTAAAGAATTTGGCTCTCTCTTAAAACTAACTAAATTGTTTGCCCCCACAGCTCCTATTGGAAGGCTGTTCCAGAACCTCACTGCTCTGTTGGTTAAAAATCTTCTTCTAATTTCCAGCGTGAATTTCTTCATGCCCAGTTTGTATCCATTTGTTCTTTTGCCAACATTGTTCTTTAGCTTAAATAACTCTTCACTCTCCCTGGTGTTTATACCCCTTCCCCCATGTATTTTTTATATAGAGCAATCGTATCCCCATTCAGCCTTCTTTTTACTAGACTAACCAACCAAGCTCTTCCACTCATAAAATAGGCCCTCCACTCCCTGGATCATCCTAGTAGCTCTTCTCTCCACCTGTTCCAGTTTGAATTCAACTTTCTTGAACATGCGTGATGAGAATTGTACAGAGTATTCCAAATATTCTTACCAGTGCCTAGTACAAAGGCATTAATACTACATTATCTCTACTGAAAATGCTTTGCCTAATACATCGTAGGATTGTATTTGCATTTTTTTGCAGCTGTATCACATGGGTGGTTCATGGTCATCCTGTGATTCACTACACACCCAAGTCTCATTCCTCCTCTGTCTCTTCCAACTGATGAGCCCCCAGTCTGAAGCAGAAATCCTTATTATTAGACCCTAAGTGCATGACCTAGCACTTTGCACTATTAAATTTCATCCCATTTCTGTCACTCCAGTCTTCAAGATCATCCAGATCTCCCTGTATAATATTCCGATCCTCCTCTGCATTGACGATGCCTCCCAACTGTGTATCATCAGCAAATTTCATTACCACACTCCTACTTCTTGTGCCAAGGTCATTAATAAAAATATTGAATAAGATTGATCCCAAGATGGATCCTTCAGAGCCTCCACTAGTAACCTTCTTCCAGTCCGATAATCCACTTTTCAACGCAACCTGTTGCCTTCTCCCCTTTAGCCAGTTCCTTATCCACCTTACAATTCTTGTAACAATCCCAGTTTAATTTATAATTTCCCATATGGTACCCTGTCAAATGCTTTACTGACATCCAAGTATATTAGGTCTGCTACACGTCCCTTCTAAAAAAAAAAGTGTTTCTGCCATCGCAGATGTGGTAATTTCCATTTCCATCAGTCCTCCTACCTTCATGCCCATGTTCCATATTAGCATCTGTATTAAAAACCGAGGTAAAGTATGCACTTCATTTTTGGGCCATACCTAGGTTATCTTTAATCTCCTTCCCATCCACTTTACATAGCAGGCTTAACCTCATCCTTCCTTATTCCCTTTCTATGTATATAACTAATAAACCTCTTATTATTTATTTTTTTAAATTCAGCTTGACTTGTAGCAATTCTCACTTTATTCCTACATTTTCTAACCTCCAAGATGTAGCTTTCTTTACCCCTTTTCCATTCTCTGTAGGCTCTCTGCTTATTCCTAATGGCCTCAGCTGAGTCTGGGGTCTTTCCCTATGAGTGTTTTTTCCCCCTTGCTTGGGTGCAAATTTCAGACAGTTTTCATATAGTTGATTTGAAGAAATTCCAAGCCTCTTCTGCATTTAAGTCCTTGAACTCTTCACTCCAGTTGACCTCTTTAACTCATTCCCTTAATTCCCAAAGTTTGCCCTTTTGAAATTTAAAAAAACATAGCTGATGACCTGGTTTTAATTATCCTTCTATTTAATTTAAACTGAATCAACTTGTGATCACCTGATCCAAGGTTATTTCCTACTACTAGCTCTTCTATGATGTCACCACTTACCAAAACCAAGTCTAAAATTGCATATCTCTTGTTGGTTCAGTGACCAGATGGCAGCTACAGGCCTGAGAGGAAAGCAGAGCTGCCTGGCTGGGAGGGGAGGTTATGTAGTGCCCTTAAAAAAAGTGGTAGCAGAATACTCTCCCCTCCGCTGCACCAGGGCAAAAGAACTGGGCAGGAATGGAACTGTGTCTCTGAGTTGCATTTTCTTCTGGAACTCTTCCCGGAATGACATGGTTACACCCAGGCCTACAGGCTCATTCTAGCCCTAAGGGCCCAAATCTGTCCCTCTATCATGTTGTGTCAGACTTCCTACAGTTTGTGAGTAGTCTCACTGAGGTCAATCTAACTGCTTCACAGTTATTATTCCACATGAGAAAGGGTGGCAGAATCGGACCCTAGGATTGTTATGATCTGCGTTGTGTCAAACCATTCGCTTCTGTTGATTTCATTTGTGGTTTGGAAATCGCCGTTTTCTGCCGTATGGCACAGAGCAAACCTAAAGTGTGGCTCTGAAGCTTGGGATGAGCATTCCAGGCCAAGGGAACCATGAAACCCTTACGTAGTGTTGGTCCCTATGGGGATTTTCACCATGATAAGGCCGTGCTCCTTTGCCAGTTCTGCATCTCCACTCGCTCTGGATCTAAGAGGTGAGTGTAGCTATTGCAAGAGGGGAGGGATGTTATAAGTGGTATTTTTCTGAATACATTCTAACCTTGGATGCACGTGGCTCCCATTTATTTCTCATTGAGGTCAATTGCAGCTGTGCATGTGGATCTGAGACTTGAATTTAGCCCATTCGGCTCTGGATGGCAGCATATTTCATTAGAAAGTTAAGTTCTTCTTTTTGCCTCTTTGCTGCCAGATCAAATGAGAAAAACACCTCGTGCTCCCTCCCCCTGCGTGTTTGTGCACTTTGGCTAATTAACCCAATACAGACAAAGGAGAGTAGCTGAAATCTGTTTAGTTCTGTATCACATGGGTCAGATTCTGCTCTCACTTTCAACCCTGTGATGAGAGACACTCTCTAACTGGATCTGAGATGACTAAGCAGCAGCATATATGCCAGGAATGGCTTACTCTGCCAAGAAAGCCTGGTTGGTTGGAAGAGGTCTAGTTGTAGATTTTAATGCAGACATGGAGTTCATTGTCATTAGTTTGCTAATGGCAAGAGGACTACACTTCTGCTCATCTGTATATTCTGCTGTGATCTCTTTGGATAACTTCAAGGTTTTTTGAATTGGGGTCTGTTGATGACTCCAAACATTTTACATGAGATTACAACAGACTTCCACTTTATATTAGCAATTTTTGTCTGTCCATTTAATCTGGTTTTGGTCATGTTCATTAAAGGCCTGATCCAAAACACATACATTTCTGTTGACTTCAATGGGTTTTGGATTAAGCCCTAAAAGAGATGTTCCCACTTTTTCCTGCTGATGAATTGTTTTTGCTATCAATGTTATTTTTCCAAGCAAACTGATTGGTGGGAGTCCAAAATGTAAACAGTGGGGAACTTTTTATTTTCCAGATGGAATTCATTGGTGTAAGTCAGCTGTCATTTATCCGTGATCTAGGACCAAAGGGCATGTAAGTTGAATTTCATTTCTTTGTGTACTTGTGGCACCTTAGAGACTAACCAATTTATTTGAGCATGAGCTTTCGTGAGCTACAGCTCACTGTTACTCTGAAACATTTCTTTGTGTGAGTTACATTTCATCAAGAGCATCATTTTATAAAGAGAGACTGTCCAAATTGGTAGCTTTCCTGCCAAGCTAGCAATAAATTTGGGAACATCTTATCTTCCATTATTATTCACAAGAGGACATTACAGCTCTGGGAAATAATAATGAATGTAAAAGGCAAAACACATCTCATTGCCAGTCTCACAGGGCCAAATTCATCCTGTCATCGACTGGAGTTGCACCAAATAATAATATGGCCCAATGCAAACAACCAGAGCTATGTACAGTCCCTGTCATAACATGCTTACATCACTGGTTAGTTTATTTCCTGTATGATGGTGACATGTCAGCCATGGACTGTGACTACAAGAGGAAAAGAGTGCACTGAAATCAAGAAAGGTCCATTTTTTTTCTTTTAAACTTCCCGACATTTCCAAAGTTTCCTTGAGCCTGGGGTTGACACTTAATTCCTTTCTTTTGAACACAGTTACCTAGAAACCGTGTTGTTTTGGTTACCACCAAAAGTGTCTGTTGCTTTTGTAAACGGCCTCGCAGGCAGTAGTGAAATTTTTTCTTCAGGTTATATGGATGGGACCTGGGTGTTTGAAATGCAATGAGTCCAGGCATCCAGTGTTATAATCGGAGAAGGACTTGACAGCGGGCAGGAAGGATGGAGCCTTCTCTGTGTTGGGCCCTCTCTCAGATTTCAGAGCTCTTCACCAGGTTGACATTCTCAGGCTAAAGGCACGTCTTCACTGCCAATGATAAAGTGCTGCTTGTGTAGTCACGGCATAGCGCTGGGCGAGAGCTCTCCCACCGCTCTAAAAAACCCCACCTCCACGAGGGGTATAGCTACCAGCGCTGAGCGCCGGTGCACTCATTGTCTGTGCTGGCCCATTACAGCTCTGAAACTTGCAGTGCTCCCGGGATGTATTTTCACACCCCTGAGCGAGAAAGTTGCAGCGCTGTAAAGTGCCAGCGTAGACCAGCCCTTAAGCTTGTAGTGCTTCCGTCTGCACTGCAGCCCTTAGCTCTAACTCATTCCTGCTGTGCACAGAAGCGATTCTCGCTTTCCCTGCCAAGTGGGAGGGTAGGTTGGAGGTATCTTCTATCCACCTAGTCCTCCGTGGCCTTTATTCTGCCCCCTCACCCCTCCCTGGTGCTGCTCGTTCCCTATTTGCACCCTAGATGCCTCTTTGCCCTCAGTTCATTTGTAAGCGGAGACTTTACCCTTAGCCCTTCTTATTGCTGGCGTGGTATTTATTACAATACCACTGCTGTGACTGTGGGTTCAGTTCATTTGCTGGATGTACAGTAGAGTTAGGTTCAAGTCATCCACTGCTTGGGAGGTGGATGAAATGTCTGAGGTGCAAGGCGAATAAGAGAGATGACCTGGCAATAGAAAATGAGAGGGAGGTGATCCACTTCTGCTCCATTCTGCCCATGCCACCCCACTGAGGTGAAAGGGGTCAGACAGATGTCACAGTACTGTGTTTGACCTAGCCTATGTACCTCCAGGTCATATTCCTCCAGTCCATATAGCTTCACCTAGGCATAATTAATAAGCTTTGTATGCATGTATCAAATTTACTATTTATTTGTCATCTTTACATTTGTTTCAGAGAAGGTATGATCATGAAAAGATCTGGGGGCCACAGAATACCTGGTCTGAACTGCTGTGGGCAAGGAAGTGTCTGCTATCGATGGTCCAAAAGGTACTGTAGCAGGGCGAGTTGTCTCTTTGATGACTTTTTACCTATTAGAAAGACAATTTGTGTGACCTCATGTCTTTTATTGCAGAGGGTCTCGACCTTTTCCTTTCTTAGGCCTCCCCAAGATGCTATAAAAACTCCATGGCCCACCTGTGCCACAATAATTGGTTTTCTGCATATTAAAGCCAGGACCTATGTTAGGGGATAGCAAGCAGGGCAATTGTCTGGGGCCCCATGCCACAGGGGCTCCCATGAAGCTACATTGCTTAGGCTTTGGCTTCAGCCCTGGATGGCGGGGCTCAGGGCCCTGGGCTTCAGCCCCATGCTCAGGGCTGTCCTTAGGCATAAGCAGGATATGCGGTTGCTTACGGCACCCAAAAATTTGGGGCACCCTTGGGGCTTAGTGTCCACCTTCCCGCTCTTCCTATCCCTGTTCTGACCCTTCCTGCAGGCTCCCACCGCTAGCTGCTGCAGCCTAGTGGATCATCCTCTGGAGAGGGTCTAGTAACTTAAAAGTGAAAAAGCCTTCCAGCCTGCCAGACCTATTAGTACAACATTGAACCTGTTAAAGAGCCATTCAAGTGGTAATGAAGTCATTTAACAGGCATTTTCCAACCCCCAGGTATATACTGTCAGTTTCTGAATTTACTGACAAAAACAGTGTGCATTACTGTAACATTTACTCATAACATGTTAGTCTATAGGACCTTAGTTTAAAATTTGCTTTACAAATATGTCATTAGTGTGTTGCTGAAGACGATAAAATCACATCTCTAAAAAATCCTTGCATAGATTTTTAGATGCACAATCTGGGTATTCATCTTTAGCCTTAAATGCTTGGATCTTTAGACATATCGTTTTTAAATAAATGCTTCAAAGGACCACCCTTATCTAAAATACACATTTTAATTTTAATTACTATAGTACAAAAAACTTTTTTCCAAATTCTTCCTGTCCTTTCTGTCCATCCCTTTCTCCCTTCAGCCCCCTGTTGAAGAGATCCCTTAAAGGGACAACACCCCTTTCCTGCCAGATAGCGGAACAAACGAGTTTCCCTTTCTTTACTTCTGACTATTTGATGAACTGATTTTAAGAGAAACCCTCTAGCAAAATCATTACCTTAGTAAGATATAACATCCTTTGTTGTGCCTAAAATCTTTGGAAACATATTTTTTAAAGTTGGTGAAATTTCATAAACATGTCTATTGTTAGGGAGATCCCACAAAGTAAATTAGTGTTCCCTTTTTCTAAAAGCAATGAACATTGTTAGGAACACACTAAACCTCTGTGACTGATTAATTTAAAATAATGTCTTTGTTTCAGTGAGTTAAATATGTAGTAATCTGGAATGATTACTTTATGAAGGCTTAAGAGTACATTTAGAATATAAAACCATCTTAGAGCTACTGATTAAGAAAATGTAAAACAGAGAAGAGCTGCATCATGTATTCCATAATATTTAATGTTGTATTCAGCAGGACAGCTGACTTGCCCTTACTACAAAGTTTTTGCAAATAAATCTGACAAACTTCAGGGTATATAAAAAAACCTGTGAATGACATTTTTTATTTCCAAGTTTAGTGCTTTTAATTAGGTACCTTCTGCATGTCCAGTCTTCATCTTCTGGCATGCAGTGGAAAACATGCTCCATTTTCTTTAGAAAGAAATTGCAGAAGAGTGGTTTTTCAAATGTCATTTGCTTCATGTGGGTTCAGGGATTTGGCTGGAAGGGGATGAGCAGGGAGGGGAGGGAAGAGAGGTGGGAGACAGTGGGGAGAGGGCGGAGTCTGGGGCAGAGCAGGGGTGGAGTATGGGCAGGGCCACAGGTGGGCTGGGGAGCTAGCCTCACCAAGCGGCAGCTTCACCCACCGCCCATGACAGCAGGACGAGAGGGTCGGCTCCCACACGCCCGGCGCGCGCTGCAGTCTCCTTAGGCAGGGGCTATATTCACAGAGCCGAATGTGCCGGCACCGCGCATTCTGCATGGGGGAGAGGGTCCGGGGGTCTCTGCGGGGAACTGAGACTCTCTGCCGCCGTGAGGCGGACTGGGCGGCTTGGTATCCTTTGCTGCTTCGTCCCTCCCCTGGGCTGCCGTCGGGCATAGAGGCACCAGTTTAATAATACTGCTTAGGGCCCATAAATCCTAAGGATGGCCCTGCCCGTGTGGGAGGGCTTTGGCTTTCTATCCTGGGCCCCAGTGAATCTAATGCTAGCCCTGCTTCGCGGCCCCCGTGAAACCTACTCGCGGCTCCCCAGGGGGCCCCGCATGCCTGTTTGAGAATCACTGTTGGACTGTAACCTAATAGAGCCACTGTAAGTTTAGTGAGTAGGCTAACTTTAGCTATCTTGAAAATTCTGTGTACTATTTTCCCACAAAATATGATTATTTTAAGGCATTCCCACCATAAATATAGGAAGGTCCCTATTACTACACATCCTCTTCAACAGTTATGACTCCCTTTTTATATATTTCCTTAGTTTAAATAGAGTGAAGTGACATTGACAAAGTATTTTGTAATAATTTTCCTGAATGGTTACACAGATAGATGACAGGTTTCAGAGTAGCAGCTGTGTTAGTCTGTATTCGCAAAAAGAAAAGGAGTACTTGTGGCACCTTAGAGACTAACCAATTTATTTGAGCATAAGCTTTCATGAGCTACAGCTCACTTCATCGGATGCATGATCATCAGATCTATCATCAGATAGATGAGGTTTTGGTCTTCTTCCAAATATGTTGCTTGTTGCTCTGAAGTTCTGTCTGTTTTTAGTTTTCTTTGCCATTTTCCTATAAATGTAGTCTTGATCCATCAGTGACGATGCATTATACCATGCAGAGATCAGGCCCTTTGAAGCCATACATCATGTTTACCTCTGTAATGAGTCTATTTTCTCCTCCGTGGTATAGAAATCGTTTAAGTATACTCTTTGGGGTGGGAATTATCTCTATTAATTATATACGTTTTTCCTGCCTACCTTGAGGAAGCCCTGATCGAGGCCTCTAGTAACTATAGAGACTACCAGCACATATGTATATAAATAAACTAACAATAATATTACAGAGAGAGAATATTTATAGATCTGGACCATCTTGAAGAAATTTGATTTTTTTACATAATTTTCCATATTTATCAAAACACCCAAACCTAGGGTATATTTTGTTAGAAGAGAATAATTAATGAATTAATTACTTTGTGGTTGAGCTCTAAAAAGTGTCTGTAAAAATGGCATTGTGTGGTTCTGTTTTCTTAATAATTTCCAGATCAAATCTGCTCAATTTACAAGCATATTTGTGTTGTTCGTTTTATTTCCCTAACTGCCAGCCTTACAAATTCAACCAGGGTCTGAAAATCAAGCTGATTTCTTTCCTCCTTGGTTTAATAAAGGTTTAATAAAGCTTTAATAAAGGTTCTATGCTGTAATTGAGCCCCCAGGGCCACCTGTACAACTCCGTTGTCCTCAATGGGCTTGCACTTATTGGAACTTAGTACACAGTTCTTTGATGATGTGATGCACAGGAAGGTACAGAATCCAGCTCACCTCCTCTTGGCTACGTTGGTTCTGCGATGAACACTTATTTCTGTCACGCTGATCAAAGTACTCCAGATCCTGTGGAGCAGACTTGCTAAGTAAGAAGGTTCTGGTTTTATAATCACCTTTCAGAGTCATTGCTCTTTGGATTCATAAAAACTAAACTCAAAATGTGAATTACTCAATTTGGGTTTTCTTTTTTGGCAAACATTTCATGGCCAATCCATAGTCCCCGTTCCTAAATCAGTCTCTGCAGTGCCTCTCCTTAAGTACTAAAATTGTCCTGAGTCAGATTTTCCATGTTTGATACTCCTTCCAGTGGTGGATGCACTAATTTGTTTAGTGCCAAGTAGTTAAAAGAGCTGTGTCAAGGTTTTGGGATTCCCAACTCTTTCTTCTGTCACTGACAAGCATCAGGCTGTCCTTAATCACATCACAAAGCCCCCATTCAGTTCAGTATGAAAACATGATGCAGAGATCTTGTTTTGAATGTAGTGCGACCCTGTTACACTGAAATCATTGTTTTCACCGAACAGCTTCAGTACAAGTGGCAGTTCTCTATAACCCCAGTTACTCTTTTTGCATATTATGGTGCATTGGGATGTTCGTTCATTCTACTTCACTGTTCGTGTCGTTTTAGGTATGCAAAAGCATTATAAGTCGGTTCTGTTGTAATGTCATATGGCTGAGGAGTTCTAGGAGTTCAGCTGTTAAATTTTCAACTTGGTTGTGAGACCAGCGCCTCATTACAAGCAAATTGAGCACACTCTGGCTTGTAAGAAAGGCAGTGCTCCTTCTTTTAAGGGCTGCTTTACAAGTCAGCAGAGCCGCCTGTGTTTCTGTTCTGTTTTCATGATCAATATGTATGCGAGACCCATGGAGTCTGTGAGCGAGGGGACAGGGGTCCGCTGATTTTATGGGGGGGCCCAAATTCGATGTGAGAGGGGGGAGTCTGTTGTTATCTAACATGTTGGTTACTATGGCTAGTCTTAGTCTAGGGAAGGGGGAGGAGAAAAGAAAAGCACAGGACCCTCAATAATAACCTCTTTAGAGCCCCCATATTCCTAAAGCTGGCCCCGACTATGCCCTGTTACTATGTGATGAGTGTCATGCTCAGAAAACTAACCTGGGAGCACTGCACAGTTTGAACATGGAGTAATGGAACTGAATTGGGCACAGCAACATAACACTTCAGGTTGCTATGAAAGATACAGTAATTAATATGTCTTTGCAATTGGTTTCCTTGTACATTCATTTGTATGAACAAAGATCTGGACTAAGGCCATGTGACTGACTCGTTTGTGTGTGGAGGAGGGAGGATGTTAGGCACATCATTCATATATATGTATACAGAGAGGGAAAAAATACTTGGACGCTGACAGGGAAATATTTTTTCCAGAGTGCTCGAGGGCTCTGGTGCTCACACACAACCTGCTAGTCATTTCTCATCTTGTTTTTTTTACTGTGATGCCTGTTGCTTGGCAATGAAACCTTTCCAAAATGTCCTCTTTGTACACTTTCCATTAGCTTTAATAGGATTCAGGGCCTTTATAAATAACACATGAGAAACTCAAACTAGAGTGTGCTGCTCCCACAGTGCCCACAGGTATTGCAGGCTACTAAAATAATATTCCTGGCTGAAGAGAATTTTTGCTCCACCTTGTCCATTACGCAGGCACTTGGCTGGAAACCCCTGATGGCCAACAGGTATATTCCTATTAATGTTCCCAGACACTAAAGCCTAAATTTCCAGACTTATACAGGAGGTGGTCATACAGAACCTGGTTCCCACTGTAATGGCATACCTGAATTTGGTTGTGCACATCACCATTCAAGTGCATAAAATGGACTTGTATCTATCGTACATACTTATATAGGCCCCAGTTCTGTAGTGTCTGAGCAGCTCACAATTTTTAATGTATTTATCCCAGTGCTGTTATCCCTGATTTACAGATGGGGAAACTGAGGCACGGAGAGGCTAAGTGACTTGCCCAAGGTCACACAGGGACTCTGTGGCAAAGCAGAAAATGGAACTCAGGTTGCCCAGGTCCCCATCTAACACCCTAACCACTGCACCATCCTTCCTCTCACTTAACTGCTGATTTGAGCGTCCAGATGTAGGGTTTTATATACCATCCATTGCTGTAATCACCTCTCCAGAGGTTGATTCTCATTTCCCTTTCATCAGTTTTACACTGGTGTAACTCCACTATCTTTAGTGGAGTTACTCTTGTTTTACTCCACTCTGAGAGCACAATCAGACACCAGCTCTCTAAGCCATATTGCAAAGAAACTGCCCCTAATGGGTCACAAGCCCTTCCTTGCCTGCTTCGGATGCTGATGACGAATGGCTTGGAGTTCTCTCCTGGGGACTGCTGTTCACTTGATATTATTGGATGGCTCTCATTTTTGAAGTGAATTTGAGATGAATGTTGTCTCCCCTTATAGGTGGTTAGTAGTGAAAGACTCTTTCCTAATGTACATGAAGATGGATAGCGGAGCCATTTCCTTTGTCCTGCTGGTAGATAAAGAATTCAGCATTAAGATTGGCAAGAAAGAGACTGAAACAGAATATGGGTTGCGGATTGACAATCTCTCCAGGTGAGAAATGCATATTTTATTTTGACCAGTTTTTATGCCAGTTTTTCACTTAAAAATTGGCTTCTTTTAATTAAAAGGGGGCCATTCTCTTATATGCAGGATGTGTTAGCAACTTGCACCTGCTACAGTGAGTCAGCATGGTTTAATGAGCATCTCCCTTCAGGGTTCCAACCCCATCTAACAGGGAGGAATGCCAGAAGAATCCCGCCATCCTATTATTATGAGAGAAGAATCCAGATCAATGGGACAGTTCCTCAGTGGATGTAAATGCTCATTTAATTTTTTTTTTTTTTTAGCATCCATGATCTCATATTCTGCTCCCAGTTATACTAGTGCTATCTCATTTAAATCAATGGGGTTGCACCAGTGTAAGCAACATTTGGTCCATGGTGTGCAAAACGTGTCGGTAATATCTATCTATTGTTTTTATAGGTTGTCAGTCACTGTGGTCTCTAGGTGCTGAAATATTTTTTTTAAAAAACCTCGACTAAGTAGCTGGCTATTAGCTAAGTAGCTGGCTATTGGTCACTTTTGCTTAAACAAAATATGATTGATATTCAGTTCCCATATCAACGTGTTTCGATAGTGAGAACTAGGCTAAATAAGAGTGTGCTGCTTACTCATTGTTTTCTGTTCTTTGGTTATTTTCCAGGTCATTGATTTTGAAGTGTAACAGCTACAGACATGCCCGGTGGTGGGGACAGGGAATAGAAGAGTTCATTCACAAAAATGGCAAAAACTTTCTAACAGATCACAGATTTGGGTCATATGCAGCTATACAGCAGAATACGCTGGCAAAGTGGTAAGATGGTCCCTGCAGTAGTAAGAATATGCTCTATCTCCCATTGAAATCAATGGCAAAGCTGTCATTCTCTTCAGTGGGAGCAAGGTCATGGCCCTACTGATTTATCATTCACATTTAAAGAACATGGGTGTTTGAATTCGCTGACTAGACACTATAAATCACTATGGGAGTATCAAAGATGCATCTTTCCTGCAGAAAAATGTTAGGGTTAGTAGCATAACCATTTTGCTCCTGTTATGACTTTGCTTTGCAGTGGTCAGAGCTTCTAGATTTTTTATTTTTGCTGAGATTGGACACATTAGTGGTTTATTAAATTTCAGAATAAAAGTGATATCTTGATGCACATGTAACTCATAGTAAAGCTTAGCAAAGTAAACAGTATGCTTATGAATGGAGAACAGAACACTCTCCTTACTTTAGAAGCTGCTACTTTCACCTCTTAGCTTGACTGTTGGTTTTGGGTAACATTTTCAAAAGCATCTAAGTAACTTAGGTGCTTTTGAAAATTTCATCCTGCACCTCTTTCATCTCTCTTCTCAACAGCCTCTCCATAAAGCAGCTCCTCTGATTCTGGCATGGTCACATCTTCCCCAATCTCAAATGAGAGAAGTAAACACAACATCCAGTAGAAAGTGTTTGCAGGGTCCAATCCTAATGCTGTATTCTAGTGTTGCCCCTCCTAAAAGCTGGGCCCCATTGTGACAGTGGTATCAGTCCACTGCTGAATGGTATCACGTATCTGGGATCTTGCAGGTGGGCTTCCCAGTGGGTTGAAATCAGTGACATGGAGTCTGGGTATATTCTAAGTGTAATTTGTTTTTTTTGATGCACATGCACCAGTTCTGAAATGAGGTGGTCAAACAGCATGCAGAGCAACCCCTCCTTCCACAGCTCTTAATCCTATTCTGCTGTCTGGTTCCCAGAGAACTCTGTCTCAAAGACTCCAGTCATAGCCCAAGGCAGAGAGCAGCCTCTCCTGCTACTCACACAGCTCCATCTATCCCCTGAAGCTGCCTCTACATCAAAATCTTGCATAATCCAAAACAAACATCACCGCTACATATCTTTCCAAGAGTCAAAACTTGCTCACACACTAAGAAAAAAAGAATGTGGAACACTACATATAACAGGGTCACCAGGTCATGCCTGTTGCCATAAGAATATTTGATTGTACTGGTTTAATTAAGATATTAACAATGATGTGAAATTCTCCTTGCATGTTGTCCTAGTGCATGAAATTGAATGTGTTTGCTTTTGAGAAAGGCATTTAAACGATATTTTCATTTGCTAGTTTAGAGTACTAAAATTTTTTCCACAACTACGAATTCTCCATGTGATTAAAAGAAAAATCCAAGTATTGTGTGTGTGTGTTTTTTTCCAGGTATGTAAATGCAAAAGGGTATTTTGAAGATGTAGCAGATGCCATGGAGGCAGCGAAAGAAGAAATTTTCATCACAGATTGGTGGTTCGTATTCCCGCATTTGGATTTTGTCCAGCACTCTCTGTGAGAATGTGCATTACAATGCTGCACTATTCAAAGGCCTTACAGTATGGAAACTAACAGTGACGCCAGATGGTCTGGCAGCACATCCAAACCTCTCACAGTGAGGGTTTTCATTCAAAGGCCTTTTCAGGAGACTTGGCAGCAATAGTGCATGCTTAAAATCATCAGTTTGGGTGTCTCCTTCTGAGGGATAATCTTGAAGGGTTGCATGGTACAGTGAGGCACCACCTGCATTGAGAGTGGTACGGGGCTGCATGGCCTCCCTGGGAACTCCCTGGGAATGTCTCGGGGAAGCAGAAGATCTCCCAACACAAGGGGGAATGTACAAATTCGTACCCCAATTAGGCAATGCAGGACATTCCCCTATCACCATATTGCATGGCAGGCCAGCTCTGCTGACTGCCACCTGGGGTAACAAATCTTTGTCCCTCCCCCTCCCCGTCCTTGGGTGGACCTCTGAGGGGAGTAATTAGGGGCTGCAGATCTGCTCAGCTCTCACTCCTCCACATGGCATACCTGTATAAGACTTAAGCATAATGTAGCCCTATGCTGTTCATTTAGCAGGTATTATTCTTTGCTGTGCAACGTTTACAGTTGGAGGCAGAGACTATTTTTCTGCACCCACCCAACTTCCAGAGCGGAGTAGTTATTGGGATTGAGAGTGCCTTGGCTGGATCTCTTTCTCCTGTAGCTGGTGTGATGGGTTGGACCCCCCTTTCGGGGTGCCACCGGGTGTGCTGGGGTCCCACTGAGCCCACCTGTCCAACCAGCCTGGGTTTCCCTTACTCTGTGTTACTGTGACAGGCTCTGAAGCCCCTTTCCAGCACACACAGAGGCAGGGACCCACCCAGCTGTAGAATCACACAGAGTCTGTGATCAGCTGTCTGTGGGAAGGCTCAGCTAGGGGAATGCCCAGATCTCCTGTGCACACACCCTCTAGAGTGTTCCAAAATTATATTGTCTTGTGCTATATAGAGATCTATACAGCGTAAGCTCATAAAAATTGCCCCCTCCCTCGATATGGATATGCTCAGCTCTTTGCCAACCCCCCTCCCTCCTAGTTATGAATTGCACAAACTCGGTTTTGAAATAAACAAAAAATAAGTTTATTAACTACAAAAGGTAAATTTTAAGTGATTATAAGGGATAGCAAACAGAACAAAGCAGATTACTGAGCAAATAAAACAAAACACACAACCTAAGCTTAATTTGCTAAAGAAACAGGTTACAAATAGTAATTTCTCACCCTAAATGTTGTTTTAGGCAGGTTGCAGAGTTTCTGCAGCTTAGAGTTCCAGATATTTCTCTTCATAGGCTAGATCCCTGTCTCAGCCTGGACTCAGCCCTTGCCTTTCCCCAGATTAGTTCCTTTGTTTCTTCAGGTGCTTTCAGTAGTCTTCCTTTTTGGGCGGGGAGGCAATGGAGAACAGCGATGCTTGACTTATTTCCCAACCTTAAATAGGATTTACGTAAGGTGGGAATTCTTTGTTTCCAGTGGAAAAATACCAGGAGTGTCCAAGGTGGTACTCCATACCAGGTGACATTATCACATGATCTTGCAGTGTTAAAGCCACTATGAGACAAGGTTTATTTGTAATTAGGGGAATGGAAGGAAGGAACTCCAGGAAGATGAGAAATCAGCATCTTCAAAGACCCGTTCTATTGTCTATCCTAACGGCTCATTCAGGCTGATTGCCTACTGTCTGGTGGGCGTTCCCCAAGAGCACGCACAGTTGTAATTGTTACAAAGTCAATATTACTAACCTCAGGTACAGAACATGCATACAAATTGGATAACCACATTGAGCAAATCATAACCTTTCCAATGATACCTCACATGATCCATTTCACATAAAACATATCTTAGTTATGCCATATTCATATTACAACAATATTTTTATTAGGACTGTGGGGTGCAGCGTCACAGCTGGATGTTGCTGGGGATCTCTGGTTCCTTGTGTATAGTCCATGTATGTGTCAGGCCCTGTGGTTAATGCAGGCCACTACTAACCACGGAGGGCAAAATCCTGAAGCTTGCTTATGAAGGTTGTGTGAATGATGATGCAGCTTAGAAAATAGATGCTTTGCAGTGCACACCCTAGAGGAGGTGTTTATCTTCCATTGGGTGTGGCTGTGACTCACGTCAGCAAGAGGCAGGGTGGGCAGTCCGCTCAGCTGTAGCAATGTGGCCGTGTACCTCAGTAATGGAATCCCCACACATGTTAAAGAAGAGGCTGCAAGGAAGCAGTCAGGAAGGGCTCCACTGAAATCTTCTGTTGGGATGTGGCGGTGATAGTGCTGCTGCAGGATGGGCCATGTTGTGACCCCCACCCCCCTTTGGTGCGTGCTGTGCATATGCAATTCCAATACTGGTCATTTGTACTTTTCTTGCCAGCTTCTGGTGTGCCATCTTGCTGATGCCATCTGTCATGAGCTTCAGCACACACCACCAACGCCTCTTCTTATACCATGTTCCCTAGCTGCTTGGCTGCTCAGTATCGCACACTAGCCTCAGCGAATTCCTTGTCGGGGCAGGCTTTATCTTGTACTTGCAGCTGGTACGCCTTCTACCTGAGAAAGGATGGTCTTGTGATCAACACCCAGGACTAGAAGTTAGAATGTCTGGATAGCTTTGCTGTCTGACCTTGGACAAGTCACTTAACATTTCTGTGCCTCTGTTTCTTCATCTATAACGTGGGCCTATAATTATTTCTCTACCTCATAGGGGTGTTTTGAGTCTGACCCAGTCATGTTTGCAAAACACTTTTTGGTTCTCAATGGCCCTATGGGAATGCAAAGCATTATATTAACCCTCACTGACATGAATCTGAATCCTAAAATGCCTATAAATAAACCATATGCTGCTGAAGCTTCAGCACATACGGTGTCAGACAATTGGAAAATTACATTTCAGTCCCTGTGTTTCCTGCCTTATACAAGGCAAGAGTCAATTGTTATCATAGCTTGGGATTGTGAAACTTACTGGGAAATGACAAAAACTTAGGAAGAGAAATGTTGCTGTCAGAAGCATGTTTTCAGCAATATGCTTTAGTCAAAGTTACTGGGCTCAATACAGGAGTAACTGGATGAAATTCTGTGGTCTTGTTATAGAGAAGGGCAGATTGCATGATCTAACAGTCCCTTCTGGCCTTAAAACCTGTGTATCAGCGAATGCTATCCTGATGTGAAAGAATGGCACCCTATCTTGTGCGGTAGGTAGCAAGGAAGAAACTGCGCAAGTCTGAAATCTTCAAATAGTCTAAGTGTCAGGAGGGTTGGAGTCCTGAGTGTTTTCTTTTAACCCCCAAGTTATCTACCAGGAGTATATTTTTTTCTGCATGAGAATTTACTCTTTTCTGTATGGAGTCTACCTTATGCATCCCCATTCAGCTTGGTCCCACTGGGTGCTGAAAGCAATAACCTGATCTCTGTCGATGATAGGTCGTTGGCCTCTGTGCTACACATGGGACATATCAGCTGTTGTATACGGCACCATTGTTAAAAAGCAAATAATAACAGTTCTGTAAAAAAATTAATTGTGGGAGAGCAGACTTCACACCTAATGAATAAACTCTTTAGTTTCTCTGCCATTATTGGAGTTGATTAGTTCAGCGGTTCTCAACCAGGGGTCCAGGGCCCTGTGGGAGGCCGTGAGCAGATTTCAGGAGGTCTGCCAAGCCGGGCCAGCATTAGACTCGCTGAGGTCCAGAGCAGAAAGCCTAAGCCCCACCGCCTGGGACTGAAGCCCAAGGCCTAGAGCCCCACCACCCTGGGCTGAAGCCAAAGCCTGGGCAGTTTAACTTCACAGGGGCCCCTGTGGCATGCGGCCCCAGGTAATTGCCCTGCTTGCTACCCCCTAACTCAGGCCCTGTTATTTATATGCAGAAAACCAGTTGTTGTGCCACAGGTGGGCCGTGGAGTTCTTATAACATGTTGGGGAGGTTGGGGGGGGGCTCAGAAAGAAAAAGGTTGAGAACCCCTGGATTAGTTGACCTTACACAAAGTTTTCACAGCACAGAATGTTTCTTTTTGTCATCTGTTTTTTTTTTTAGGCTGAGCCCAGAAATCTTTATGAAGCGACCTGTGGTAGAAGGAAATCGCTGGAGACTAGACTGCATTCTAAAGAGGAAAGCGGTAAGAGGGCTGTGCCTATGGGCTAGCTTAGGCCCTGATTGCTGTGAACCCCATGATGAGGCTCCAGGCAGGCGCAGGGCAGCTTCATGCAGCTCCTTGCAGGGTTGGGGGTCTCAAAGTGCAGCTTTGCTCCTTTTTGTTCCTAAGTGACCTGCCCTTCCTGCTTTCTGTGTGCAGTTAGAAGCCCCACCCAGGTAGACTCGTGCGTCATTGCAAGGGCACAGGGCCAGCAAGAGCAGCAACAGATCGAAGATGCAAGGGGAAGAGGGAATGGGAAGCTCAGTGCTGAGGGCCAGGGCTGGTAGCCAACCAGCTGAGCAACATTCAGCGCTGCACACCGCTCTGCTGCAGTTTTTGGAGGGAGGAGGTGTTTCATTCCTTACGTTCTTCAGCTGGCTCAGCTTTCAGATGGAGAGTTGTGGGCATGCCAGGGCATAGCACCAGTGAGACTTCCTAAATACCCCCAACAACTTTTCTTCCATAGGGGAGGAGCTGTTTCTCTCTTCCCCCAGTGGCTGCTCCAGGTTCCTGGGGCATTGATACAGCTGCTCATGTTCTGCCCCCGAGCCCTTCTCCCTCTTCAGTGTAGGTAATTAAGAGACATTGGGCTAGGCTTCTCACTAGGCTTCTTACTGGAGTCACACCAGGGCTATACTTGGCCCATGGCGGTGACCAGTCTGCCGGGGCTGGCGATGCAGAGGCAGTGCCCTTCATTCATGTTATTTCCATCGATGGTGAGATATGCATCTGCTTCCAAAACTGGCTCTTATTAAATTGCTGATGGTGCCACCCACCTTCCAAGGAGATAAAGATCTCCTTAGAGAGTCATGCAGTGGTGTGTATAACTTATGTCTAAACTAGAGGGGGCTTATCATCAGCTTATTAATTTGTAATGATGAATTATGCTAAATGGGTCCATTCTGTGTACATCTAGCGGTCTTAGCTGAAGCAGTTTAATGACTGAAAGTCACGCACTACAACAGTGAGCTACTGCGTGCAGGCTAGGATATTTCTTATTTTAGTAAGGAAACGCCTATCTGCAATAGACTTGCTCTTAGCATTTCCCAACCCTGTTAGCACCAGTGCAGCTCCACCCAGGCCCTGCTCAGAGCAGGTTTAGTGAGAGTTGTTAAATTGCCTGGGGCTGTCTGAAGCCGTGGATACACCAGCACCCTCGCTGTTGCTACTGCTGGTTTGACTGCACCAATGAGAGCAACCGGGAGGAATTTTAGTGAAGTGAAGACTTGTGCAGACAAGGCCCCAGCCAAAAAAAGGCAGGAAGGTGATAAACTTTCTCCCTCTAAATGTGACTTGTGTTAAAGTGACTGGAGAAACACTGGGAACTTCTTTTTTGGTAGTTCACCCTCATTTTCTGTCCCTATCCTACTACATCATTCCTTTTCCCCCATCCCTACGTTATCATGGGCTAGATTATCACATCCTTTGCTTGGTCAAAAAGGGGAGTAAGGCCAGTTGTGTCAAGCCAGCCCTTACTCTCCTGCTTAGCCCTGCTCAGATTGTGACTCTAGCTGTAAGCAGGGGAGCAGGAGCCCCATGGCCTTCCCATTGCCGATAAGCCGAGAGGGGCAGGGGAGTGGTAGGATGTTATACCCAAGTACATAGTGTCATTAGAGGGAATTGAGGGAGTTTTAAAAGTATAAATGATGTAAGATATGAACATGTACAATCAGGTCAGGTTCCTTTGAATTGGATGTGATGTGGAACTTGCAGACAATATAGTCATAAAGATGACTCAGAGTCCTGAACGCTGATTCACATTTCAATGGAGGCAGAATAAGCAAATGGGTGCATAGCAGGCCTCTATGCTCGGATAGCTCCGTTATATTTAAGACTTGTCCTTCTACTGTAATCTCTTTCTCTCTCTCTATCCCTGTCCTTGTCTGAAGCATTTCAAACTGCTGATGACTTGATGCCCTTCCTTGTGTCCAGTGTAGTATTTTTGTATGACTGATGCTTTGAGATGCTGAAAGGATGCGCTTCCAAACATGTGTGTTAGCACTTAGGGACAAGGAACAGCACCACCAGACTTATTGAAGTTGTTAGTTTTAATTTCTCCAGTATCTCAGAAATCTCATTGGCTATTGAGATTGGAAAATAGAGTGATGTATTTGTTGTCAGTTCCAGAATGTTCCTCCTGCAATAACAGGTCTGTGTATTCAGCCTGAAGATTTTTTTTTTTTCATGTCTCTGGATGAGCAATGGAGCCACAGAGAAGAGGTGCCAAGCATGATTTTCTGTAATGCTGGACTGCATTTTCAGCAGGTTTGCCCTGGTCCAACTAATGAAAATACTTGAGTTGTGCTTTGGAAGACATTACCAGTGACTCAGTAGGAAGGCATGGCCAACTGAAGACCATACAGTCATCTGTGAAAGGGGCAGAAGCCTTAAAATAATCTTTGATACCCCCATTCCACAATAGTCCTTTTAGTAGCCAAAAGAAAAAAGACAAACATTTTGCTTCTTTAATTTTCTCTAAAGAACTTGATTAATTTAAAATGATTTTCTTATCACTTAAATCAGCTTCTGTACCAGACTACTGGAGGATAGCTAATCTGATGCCAATTTTTTAAAAAGGCTCCAGAGGTGAGCCTGGCAATTACAAGCTGGTAAGCTAAACATCAGTACCAAACAAATTGGTTGAAACTATAGTCAATGGATAACTATAGTAAAGTAGATAATGGTATAGAGAGTACACTCCTAGAGTTTGCGGACGATGCCAAGCTGGGAGGGGTTGCAAGTGCTCTGGAGGCTTGGATTAAAATTCAAAATGATCTGAACAAACTGGAGAAATGGTTTGAAGTAAATAGGATGAAATTCAGTAAGGACAAACGCAAAGCACTCCACTTAGGAAGGAACAATCATTTGCACACATACAAAATGGGAAATGACTGCCTAGAAAGGAGTACTTCGGTAAGGGATCTGGGGGTCATAGTGGACTATAAGCTAAATATGAGTCAACAGTGTAACGCTGTTGCAAAAAAAGCAAACATCATTCTGGGATGTATTAGCAGGAGTGTTGTAAGCAAGACACGAGAAGTAATTCTTCCGCTCTACTCTGCGCTGATTAGGCCTCAAAGAGAGTACTGTGTCCAGTTCTGGGTGCCACATTTCAGGAAAGATGTGGACAAATTGGAGAAAGTCCAGAGAGGAGCAACAAAAATGATTAAAGGTCTAGAAAACATGACCTTTGAGCGAATATTGAAAAAATCGTGTTTGTTTAGTCTGGAAAAGAGAAGAATGAGAGGGGACATAACAGTTTTCAAGTACATAAAAGGTTGTTACAAAGAGGAGGGAGAAAAATCGTTGTTCTTAACCTCTGAGGATAGGAAAAGAAGCAATGGGCCGAAATTGCAGCAAGTGAGGTTTAGGTTGGACATTAGAAAAAAATTCCTAACTGTCAGGGTGGTGAAGCACTGGAATAAATTACCTAGGGAGGTTGTGGAATCTCCATCATTGGAGATTTTTAAGTGCAGGTTAGACAAACACCTGCCGGGAATGGTATAGATCAGTGGTCACCAACCCGTTGATTGCGATCGACTGGTCGATCCTGGAGCCTCTGCCAGCCGATCGCAATCTTTGGGCTGCTAAAAGTCCGGCGGCGCAGTGGGGCTCTGGCAGGCTGCCTGCCTGCCCTGGCCCCACGCCGCTCCCGGAAGCGGCTGGCTGCTTGCACATCTCTGTGGAACCGACCAATGGGAGCTGCGGGGGCGGCGCTTGCGGGCGCAGGCAGCACACGGAGACCCACTGCCCCCTTTTCCCTGCAGGGGCCACAGAGACGTGGGAGCAGCATGGGGCCAGGGCAGGCTGGCAGCCTGCCAGAGCCGCCCCGCTGCACTGCTGACCGGGAGCCGCCTTTAGTAAGCGCCTCCTGGCCGGAGCTTGCACCTCACACACCCTCCTGCACCCCAACCCCTTTCCCCAGCCCAGAAGCCCTCCTGCAACCAAACTCCCTCCCCGAATCCACACCTCTCACCCCCTCCTGTACCCCAACCCTCTGCCCCAGCCCTGAGCCCCCCCCCGCACCAAACTCCCTCCCAGAGCCTTCACCCCTCACCCTCTCCTGCACCCCAATCCTCTGCCCCAGCCTGGAGCGCCCTTCTGCACCCAAACTCCCTCCCAGAGCTTATACCCCTCACTCCTGCATCCCAACCCCCTGCCCCAGACTCAGCCAATGCACACCCCACAGTTGAGAATGTTACACTGATTTGTGACAATCCCTGAAGGATTTTGGATCTATAAACCACAAATGACACTAATAAAAAGTAAAACTCATGAAATGTCCAGTTGATTCTATGAGATTGTGTACAGTGTGACCATATGACGCATGCACCCCAGCTCCCTCCCAGAGCTTGCACCCTTCAATTCTGCAGCCCAGCCCGCTGCCCCAGGCTCAGCCTGGAGCCCCCTCCCATACTTCGAATCCCTCAGCCCCAGCCCAGAGCCTGCACCCCCTCCCACATCCCAACCCACTGCCCCAGCCTGGTGAAAGTGAGTAAGGGTAGGGGAGAACAAGCAACGGAGGGAAGGGAGAATGGAGTGAGCAGGCGGGGCCTCAGGGAAGGGGCAGGACCTTGGAAAAGGGGAAGGGTAGAACCTGGGTTCATCTTAAATTCAAAAAGTGATCTTGTGCGTAAAAAGGCTGGAGAACATTGGTCTAGATAATACTTAGCCCTGCCATGAGTGCAGGGGACTGGACTAAATGACCTCTCAAGTCCCTTCCAGTCCTATGATTCTAAAGAACAGAATTATTAGATACATAGATGAACATTTGTTGGGGAAGAGTCAACACGGGTTTTGTAAAGGGAAGTCATGCCTCACCAACCTATTAGAATTCTTTGAGGAGGTCAACAAACATGTGGACAAGGGCAATCCAGTGGATATAGTGTACTTGGACTTTCAGAAAGCCTTTGACAAGATCCCTCACAGAAGGCTCTTAAGCAAAATAAGGAGACAAAGACAGGAAACAAAGGGTAGGAATAAATGGTCAGTTTTCAGAATGGAGAGAGGTAAATAGTGGTGTCCCCCATGGATCTATGCTGGGACCAGCGCTGTTCAAAATATTCATAAGTGATCTGGAAAACAGGATAAACAGTGAGGTGGCAAAGTTTGCAGATGATACAAAATTACTCAATATAGTTAAGTCCAAAGTTGACTGTGAAGAGTTACAAAGGGATCTCACAAAACTGGATGACTGGGCAACAAAACGGCTGCTGAAATTCAGTGTTGATTAAATGCAAAGTAATACACATCGGAAAACATAATCTCAACTATACATACAAAATAATAGGGTCTAAATTAGCTATTACCACTCAACAGAGAGATCTTGGCATCATTGTGGATTGTTCTCTGAAAACATCTGGTCAGTGTTCAGCAGCAGTCAAAAAAGCTAACAATGTTAGGAACCATTAGGAATGGGATAGATAATAAGACAGAAAACATCATAATGCCACCATATAAATCCACACCTTGAATACTGTGTGCAGTTCTGGTTGCCCCATCTCAAAAAGGATATATTAGAAATAGAAAAGGTACAGAGAAGGGCAGCAAAAATGATTAAGGGTATGGAACAGCTTCCATATAAGGAGAGATTAGAAAGACTGGGATGAGTCAGCTTGGAAATGAGATGACTGAGGGGGGTAATGGTAGGGGTCTATCAAATTATGAATGGAGTGGAGAAAATGAATAAGGAAGTGTTATTTACCCCCTTCACATAACACAAGAACAAGGGATCACCCAGTGAAATTAATAGCAGGTTTAAAAGAAAAAAAGGAAGTACTCCTTCACACAACGCACAGTCAATCTGTGGAACTCGTTGCCAGGGGATGTTGTGAAGGCCAGGACTATAACTGGATTCAAAAAAGAATTAGATAAGTTCATGGAGGATCAGTTCATCAGTGGCTATTAGCCAAGATTGTAAGGGACGCATCCCCATGCTGTGGGTGTCACTAAGCCTCTGACTGTCAGATGCTGGGTCTGGATAACAGGGGATGGATCACTGGATGATTGCCCTGTTCTGTTCATTCCCTTTGAAGCATCTGACACTGGCCACTGTTGGAAGACAGGATACTGGGATAGATGGACCATTCGTCTGCCCAAGGGTCCATGTTCTTGTTTTATGGCAGTTGGAGCATATCTACAGGTCATGCCCACTGAAAGAATCTAGCTTTATTTTCCGTATCAACATAGGCGTCCCTGTTGCTATAAATAGCATGAAAGTATTTGCCTAGTGTGTAGAAGAAATAATTGACACACTAGGGCCCGTAAGTGGCTGGTAACTATGTAGGAGCAAAGCTATCCTCTGATGTCCACAAAGCACTTCACTGGACTTCATTGGCCATTGGCTTGGTGGGTAGAATATGGCCCATAACATGGAGAGGGTCTAAACTGTTAATAGAAGCTTTAGAGAAATCCAGGTTAGTGGCTTTTTAAGTCAGTGTGAAAGATCCTTAGTTTGTGTAAATTGGCATAGCTCCACTGAAGTAAATGGAGCTACACTGCTTTGCAGTAGCTCAGTATCTGGCCCCATATGTGTGGCCAAACTGTGCTAAGAGAAATATGCAAGCCAATGGAAGATAGACGTAGAGGAAGATAGTATTCAGTGTGTGTCAGGGTGGCAGAACTGAGCCTCCAAAAGGCACATTAGAAGTGTGTAAAGTAAAGGAACCTGTTGTAAGATTGGTGCTGACTCAAAGTGAAAAATTTTTCATGTAGCACATGTTCTGAAACACATCTGCACAATAATGCCCTTCTGAAGGCTCTGAGGAGTCCTACACAATTTGAAGGGACAATGGCAACCTGAAGTCCAGTCTCTCGGAAATGCATTAAAAGTCAATGTCTGTGGTCTTACAATCTCATGGTGCTATTTCTTGTGTTGTATTCTCATCAGGGCAGGGACTGTATTCATATCTATTTGAATAATGGCACCTCCAGGCCTACTGCTGCTTCACACGGTGAAGTCCAGATTGAACAGCTAACTCTTCAGGGAAGCGCTGAAGTGCAGTGCAGAGAGAAAAGGGAAGCTGAAGTCTTCCACTGTATTAGGAATGAACAAGCTGAGGGTTCTGTCTTGATATTTTCACTCAAACAATTCCTGCAAATAAAATATCCTAAAAAAACCTAAAATGTTTTCACTCACTTGATCTTACAGATTCAGGCAGGGTGAGCTGGCTTTCTTGGCATTGTAGTTCAGAGGTCTGAGTTAGGCATAGGTGAGATCAGCCTGTGCCAGAAAAATCCTATACTACGTCATTACAGAAAATCCCTCAGAGCTTCTCACGAGGGAATAGTCCAATCCCCCAAGGGGCTCGGTGCCTCCTGTGAGCTGCTGAGCACCTTCAACTCCCATTCTTGTTAATGGGAGCTGAGATTGCTCAGCACATTTCAGGATCAATCTCGGCGCCTCCGACCGGGAACTGACCTGTTGGATGTATGATCTCAACCTGAGCTTTTCCCACAACAACAACATGTGCACTCCCCTTAGCCTACCATCCCACTGAATCCAGAAGTCTGGGGTTTTCTTGCTTTTGTTATTGTTATATCCATTTCAGTATATGCTTGCCATGCATTTACTTTCTTTTCTAATAGCAACAAGGAGTGAGAATTTTTGTAATGCTCTACAAAGAGGTGGAGCTTGCTCTAGGAATCAACAGTGAATACAGCAAGCGGACCCTAATGCACCTACATCCGAACATCAAGGTATTCATATACCATGTAACCTTTATGAAATACATGCATGTTCATTGCCCTGTGTGTCTAACTCCAGCTTTCCAAATTTGGGGGAGAGATGAGGAAACTCATGACAATGAATGGGAAATGCAGTTTGCAATCACCATTACAAGGGAGAATATTTTTTGAAGCCAGATCCACATCTGGTTCTACTCTATAATGGGCACTGTACTTGATTGTGGCAGCTCAGGTACCTCTAAGTTATAATTATATATAAATATATTTAGCTTAGCCTTGACAAGGTTCCATTAATCCACAAAACATTCACCTAGTTCAAAATAATTTTGTTTTATATGGCAAGTTAATGAAGTTAGAGCAAGTGGAAAGTTACACTTGGATGTGGGTCTGAGGAAACATCCTTTCTGCTCACACACAGACTGAGCTAGCTAAGAGTCTGGCCTTAAAAAAATTACCAAAATGTGTGCACTTATATCCACATTCCTCAGCATCCCTTTACACCAAAATATATTGGGCCTGGTTCTGATCGCCCGTTGTTTTAAAACCAGGCGTGACTCCACTCAAGTCAATGTTTGCAGTTATGCTTTGAAATAAATAAATGTTGAAATTATCTATCACACTCTTTCATTTTCAGAAATAAAGAAAATGAGCCTGGTTCTCCTCTCATTTACTCTGGTTTGAAATAGCCATCAACAAACTAACTATCAAATGAAATGGCCAGCTTTTTTACTGAAATACTTAGAGCAGCAAAAGCCCTACTGTGGACACAGCCATATCGGCATAAAGGTGACTCATTCTAGTATAGTTATGCCCCTTCCTAAAAGGGAATAGCTGTACCAGTAGAAAGTACCTTTATACCATTGTAAATGTGTCCACACTAGGCAATTTGTACCACTTTAACTATACCGGTGTAGTTAAAACGGTACAACTGTCTAATGTAGACAAAGTCCTTAAAAAAAAAAAAAAGGCACTTTGTTTGGACATTGGTATGTATTATGGGTCAAATTAAAGCCCCATGGCCTTCTGGGCAAAGATATTAAATAATATCTTGGTTAGAATTGTTTCTGATCTTCTACATAAGAACTGAGTTCAGTGATTTTTCTTTATTTAGGTGATGAGGCATCCAGATCACGTCTCATCCTCAGTGTACCTGTGGGCCCATCATGAGAAGCTCATTGTCATTGACCAGTCTGTAGCATTTGTTGGTGGTATCGACTTGGCCTATGGGAGGTGGGATGATGATGAACACAGGCTGACCGACGTTGGCAGTGTGAAACGAATTGCAGGAACAAAGTCCACATCGACAGTGAATCTCATAGTAAGAGTGAATTCTGTACATGTGGCTGTTAACATTTAATGCTGTGTACACTAGGCAATTGTCATGCAAAATGGAAATAAGCAAGTCTTTCTCTCTGCATTTTTAGGGCATGAGTCTGTAGCCTTTGCATGTGCAGGATTCCTGTGGACTTCAATGTGGCTTACAAAATGGGTCCCTTATTAGGACCAAATCCTTCAGCTGCCAGAAAGGCCGTGCCAGTTAAGACCTGTGTGGCTCAGCTGCAGGGCCAGGGCAGAAATGGAGAGGAATAGCTGTAGGTGTAGCGAGTGCAGTAGCTGAGCATTGAATGATCCTTCGGGGATTTTCAGAACAATTCAGCTCCAATTTAGGCACCAAACTAAATAGCCAGGTTTTCACAGGAACTCATCTTGGGTGCTAAGCTCTTTGGAAAACCTAGCCATGCTTGTCACAGTGGGAACAACTGAGTGCTGAATACCTCTGGCTATCTGGCCCTTATTTAGGTACCTAAGGGCTTGTCTACACTGCCAAGTTGTCAACAAAACTTTTGTCTTTCACGGGTACTTAACCCCCCGCCCACGCGAAAGACAAAAGTTTTGCCGACGCAAGTGGCAGTGTGAATGTGGCTTTGTCAGCAGGAGCACTCTCCTGCCGAGAAAGCTAACGCCGCTCACGGGGCTGGAAGTATTTTGTTGGCAAAAGTGCCGACAAAGTACCAAAAAAGAGCGTTTACACACGCTGACTTTTAGCAACAAGGCTGTGTCGACATAGCCTTGTTGCTAAAAGCTGCATGGTGTAGACAAGAGCTGAGCTTGTGTAGACTAGACAGAACTGAGCTCTTTTGAAAACCTGGCCCTGTGTGACTGAATTAAACAGAGAATTTTTATTTATTTTTTTTATGAAAAGGAGCCTGTGTGTATAAAGACCTCTGGAAAATATGCAATAAGCCAGAATAGTTTTACGGGCAGTGTATGGCAGAATGCACTGTTTTTATTCGCTTGTTTTCTGCTAAGCAAAGCCTCGATAGTCACTACATCAAGTTCATCTCTGTAAGACGCATTTTCAGTTCCCACTGAAATTGATGGGAGCTGTGTCTGCATGTCGTAGGGCAGAACTTGGCCCTGTGAATGTTTCAATACCTGTGATATGAATGATCTCCTGTAATTTAAATGGATAATCTTCCATTCATCACCCTCAGCAGTATCCTTTGTGTCTTAAGCCTACAGCTGAGTCCACTGAAGCTTTAGCCCTGAAAACTCAGCCCCTGGGGAACCTGCTACAGCACAGAAATAGCGATGACATACTCGATTCTTCAAGAATGAAAGGAATAGGAAAACCCAAAAAGTTTTCCAGGTTCAGCATTTATAAGCATCTCCAAAAGCACGGCCTACACCATGCTGATAGTGTGAGCAGTATAGACAGTGAGTCAGGTAAGTAATACTTTTCCGCCTTAGCTACAGAGCGTATAATTAGGGAGGAGAGTTAATGGTTTCCTAAACTGCTAGAAGGGTACTTTGTTTAGTGAAGCCTTGAGTTTGCCTTTAAGTGTGTCTGTGTTTAGTTAACAAACAGCTGGCACAAAACAAGCATGGCATTCAGTTTGGTTAGGGGACAGCGCCAGACCACAAATGAGGAAACCATGCTATAATATGGTGTCGTGTATGTGGTGTGTTATGTGCTGTAATGTATGTATAGATAGGTACGTGGATTTTGTGCTAGGAACGTTTTACATTTGTAGCAGAGATACTGGCATTTTTGCATCGTATTCATTATAGCCAATGAAGCAGGATTTCTGAAGATATTATGGTCCTGATTATGCTCTCACTTGCACTGGTTTTACTAAGTTTTAACTCATTTAACTCAGTGGAGTTATTCCTGATTTACACTGGTGCTAGAGAGAGGAAAATCAGGTCAAAATTTGAATATGTGAACGCAACATTTGCTTCTATGCATGATTGAGGTTACAGGATGCCACTATAGGCTCACTCAAAAGCCGGAATTCATACTAGCGAGCCTTCCAGCCTTCTGAAGCAGTGGAAGAGCTGTTTTTGGGTGGGGTCTTGTGCTAGGGGGCATTTCAGACTTTACAAAGATTACTCATGTCTCTGGTAGGAATGATATGCAGGAGAATGCTTTGCCTATGGTCAGAGCCAGTTCAGAATATGAGGATATATTAGTGGTGGTTTTGCAACATGAATATTTGTCGATCTGTGCTCAAAAATCTAATAGGTCTTGTATTTGGCCCATGGTCATTGTACCATTATTAATGTTCTGTTCAGACTGTCTACAGTTGATTAGACTGAAGTCCTGCAAGTTATTTTAAACACTATTGGGTAACTCATATGGTAAAATCTCTAATGCGCTTTCCCTGTAAATGGAGCATCTTGACTCTCTGCAGGTTATTGTAATCCTAGTAGAAGTCAGCAGAATCTAATCCAGAGTTTAAAACCCCACCTGAAAATGTTTCATCATCCCACTGAGTCCAAACAAGGGCTCACTAGTGTGAGGACGGTAAGTGAAGGGCCACCTAGGTGGAGTTACCTGCAGGCTTTACTGTTGGTCTGTTTGCTGTCCAGTCATGGTGAGAGTTAGGTGGGGCTTATAGATTGACATTCTACACCTTTGGTATATGTATTACCTTCAAGCTATGTCATATTCCCCTCTAAAGAGGCCCTCGCAGAATCGCTTTCTTCACAGGCTGATTTTGAAAAGACTCTAGGAAGCTGCATAAGTGAGAAGATAAATATGTAACAACTACAGCAGGTGGACTTGGGAATTTCACTCTGGTTCTACAGCTCCACCCATTCCAGCTGTATTCCTCATGCAAAGTAATCGGAATATCACTGAAATTAGTAACACCTTTAAATCCAGAATGGATTTTTTTTTTAAAGTCAGCCCAGTGCATGAAGACAGCCTTGAAAAGTTCATGAATATGACAGTGTATACGCTGCCAGACCTACATTTAGATGAAGATTTGGCCACTGTCGTTCTCCAAGTCAGAGTTTTATGTGGGTGGGTGAGACAGGTAGGAGAGAGCACATCATCAGTATATCAGCATCACCTGTATTTTGATCCATGGAATAACAATAGATTGTGCTGCTGAAGATTGTGCTTTCTCTGGGGCAGTGCAGAACAGGTCAGTTGTCATGAGAGAATACATGTCATGGGAGAATGCAGGGGAGACTAGATAACGGTAGGGTTTTTCACTCCATCTTGGCTGTGAGTGTGACTGATCCCAAATACTTAGTTACTGTCTGAGAGCTGAGTATCCCCATGGTGTAAACCTTGGCCAGATCATATAAAAATAAAATATATAGGATAAAAATTTGTAGGGGACATAAAGCCTCTTGCCTCAAGCCTCTACTTTCCTTGTAGATATGTTATGGCATAATTGTCCAGTCAGGGTTGTTACACTATTCTCTGAGCTATCTGATAGAGGCCACTGTCGGAGACAGGATATGGACTAGTTAGAACATAGATCTGATCCATTGTGTTCTTTCCTGTTTTCTTAGAAGGGAGGTGGAAGGGATCACACTACTCATTTATATGCTCATGGCATTCACAAAAAGAGCTGTACATTTCAAGAAAGGAGTTGGGGGAACGGGAGTAATTTTTGCACGTAAGTCATTGCAAGGATGGTAGGCCCTAGTTTTCACCATGAAACTGAAATTCTGCATCCACATGCTGAACATGTAACACAGTCTCAGAAGCTGAAGTTGTTATTTAAAGAGGCACTGGAAAAAGGGAAGAGACCCATCCTTGTGGTAGCTAAAATTGCAGTGGAGAGACCCTTTTGTGGAGTCAAAATCATGAATCCTATAAAATGTAAGTTGCAGTTAGAGTTGATTTATACTTTAGTACAAACTAAATATACAGGAGTAGTACTCTCTTCTGCACACAGATATAAAGTCCCACCTCCAACTGAAGTCAGTGGTATATGAGAGCAGAATTACACTTGTTAATGCTTTCAATGTAGGTATCCTTCCTTGCAGGTTATTGTGGGATGACAAATAGCTGAAGGGTAAATTTTCAATCCAGTGCAGAAAGGATTCAGATCTGGCTTCCATTACCAGTAACAAAACATGTCTATATAATCCCCCTTGATTGTGTACCAGATGTGTTATACTGTAGAAGGGAAACAGAGACTTAACTGGAAAATTACTTTAGCTTATTAAAACTGGCAAGTTATGCCAATAGTTTCCTATTCAAGTGTGATTCTCATCTGTGCTGTGTTGAGAGCAGTCTTAAAAACAACCTTAGAGCATATGTTTTTGTCACTTTATAAACCTGTGACAGATAAAGGATCAATCCGCAGCTTGAAGACAGGTGTTGGAGAACTTCTTGGGGAGACCAGGTTCTGGCATGGAAAGGACTATTGCAATTTCGTCTTTAAAGACTGGGTTCAACTCGACAAACCCTTTGCTGGTAAGTGCCATTGCAATCTGGAACCAACTTTTTTCCCTGCAAGACACTTTGTCTCATTCCCTAGCTCCTCTACTGCCTTAGAAGGCTTCTCTGCCTTTTTACCCTCCTGAATTGGAGCTAACGAGACCCACCTGGTCTGGCTGCTGGGAAGAGGCAGCAGAATCCCAAAGTAAGGTAATAAAAACAGATATCTATGACAATAATGGATAAGTGAGCTTGTGGCCCACCAGCCCCCACAAGCTGACCTTCCCCAATTTTAACTCCTTATTTGCTAGTTTTTATTTCTGGAAAGGTTCCGTTTGTAGGAAGAGATGCTGTGATATTCTTAACTAATGTCTGAAACTGATCTGAGATGAACTATCGCAATTTTTCCCTGTCCATATAGATTTCATTGACAGATACACCACACCCAGAATGCCATGGCATGATATTTCATCTGTTGTGCATGGCAAAGCTGCACGAGATGTTGCTCGACACTTTATTCAGCGCTGGAACTTCACAAAGGTAGGTGTGCAATGAGATAGGTCCTGCAAGCCCTCAAATCTGAATGCTTCGCAGATGCCTCACGTAGGGCTATATGCAGGAATAAATGCTATGCCAGGTAGTCAAGATTTGCCAGATTGGGCCAGTAAAGTATATATTCACTTGCCCTAATGTCCCAGCAAGTAACACTGAAAAACTGTGACTCTGATGGCAAGTAATGAAGATAGGTGCTCTCATTCTCCTATTACACCAGTGTAAATAAGGTATCATTTGAATTTAGTAGGTGGAAAATGGTGTGACAGGAGAATGAGGTCTGGGATGTTGTTAGCCAAGGGGCGAGTGCCATTGTGCTGCTATTCTCGCAGTTCCTTCTGGCTGGTTGGGAGGGAGACGGTCCTGCACAAGAGCCAATAACGTGCCCTCTTGCGAAGCAGCAGACAGGCACATGGAGCAGTTCAGTCGGTGATCCCACAGCCAAAGGGAGCAAAGAAGACCAGGGCCGTCAGGCCAAAGCCACAGCCGGGTGATCCAGCCACCTGGGCAAACTAGCAATAACCAGGATTTTCAGGGCCAAGAAACCAGGGGAACCTGCCAGTGTTCTGGACCAACCTGAACCTGGACCAACGAGGATCCAATCACCAGAGGAGCTCTGGCCTACTGGGAATCCAGTCACTAGGATTCAACTAGCAAGCACATAGGGTCCTCACCACTGGAGAGGACTGGCTAGGATCCCATCAGCTAAGGACCCTCCGTGATGATGAGGGAGCCTTGGGCAGGCTGGAAGTCAACCCACATTGCGGACCAGGCCAGTAGGCCCTATCGCCAAGGAAGATGATGACTAATGGAGCAACAGAGTCCCCTCTGTTCTTCCTCATTTGCTCTTCCTTCTCTCTCTCCCCTCTGTTTTTGATGTTTGTTCCCCACGCCGAGAAGAAGCACTTTGATACTTGTGTTGAAGTTCATCACTGCCTAAAGATTAGAGACTGCTTTAATGCTTTCAATTGAAGGGAGGTGGTTTGGCTTGGGAAGTGGCAGGGTTCACTGGAGCAGGCCTACTTAGGTAACTGGATATCCACTACGCTTTTTTAAGCCCTGATCTTAGGTCCTACTTCGAACAACGATCAGTATGACTTTTTCAGACAGAAAGTGTCCTTTCCAGTTATGGTGGGGCTTTAGAACAAGGATGGTCCTATGGTTATATTCCCCTGACCAAAACCTGAGTGATATTCAAATGTGCATTCAAACTGCAAATGCATGGCAAAGAATAGACATAACATACTGTTAGCCTGACATCTGCACAGACTTTTTGGTATGAGTGTTACATTTCAAGATACTGAGACCACATTTCACAGAAGAGTACAGAATTCATGAGTATTTTCAGAACTATTCAGAACAGGAATTGAGATTATGAATATGAAAAACTTTACGTTCTCCTCCCCAATTTTCTGTATTAAGAGAGGAGCATAAAAACCAGTAATGGTCTTCAACATAGAAATCTGAAAAAAATGTGTTTTAAAATACGGTGTCCTCCATTTTTTTCTTTTGAAGATCATGAAGCCCAAATACAGATCCCTGTCCTACCCATTCCTGTTGCCAAAATCTCAGCGAACCACCAGTGAGATGAAGTATCAAGTGCCCGAGTCTGTATGTGCTAATGTACAGGTGGGTGTAAATGGCATTTCACGGAATCCTAAAATGAAGAACCTCCTGGCACTTGGGCTCATTTTTAGCTCTTTGTAATAGGAGGCCTTGGTAGTCTTCCAGCTGAAACATACAAGATTTTAAAGGATTTAAAGTTTAAACTACTTTTTATTTTAAAATGCAACTTAGCAGGCCAGATACTCAGCTGGTATATATCAGCGTAGTTTCATTGATTTCAGCAGAGAGAGACTGATTGACAGCAGCGGAGGTTCGGGTTCAGTGTATGTAAGATGAATTATACAAATGACATTTTAAACTCCATGAGTTGTGCAGAATGCGTATGTTAAATGTGATTATTAAACAGCAGAACTAGACATGTTAGGAATGTAGGGTGGAAATGACTGTGCCTAGGAAGTGACAGGTGTGTGTCTGTGTCTGTGTCTGTGTCTGTGTGAGAGAGAGAGAGAGATACAGATACAGGGGATCAAAGCTGAGCAGGAAAAAAGTGTCTAGGGTGCACGAAATAAGTTCTTCAGTCCAGACTCCACCTGGCAGCAGCTTGAGAAAAGGTTGGCAACTCTCTGCCCCGCCACCTGCAAGTATGCTGCTCCTCATGATGGACAGACCCGTTGTGAACTGGTGCAAGTGTTCTGTAGACATTAGGTACCTGCTGCAGGGAGCTACATGGAGAGTTGTGGGGTAGGTGCAAATGTTGAGAGACCCTGCAGCACTTGCAGCAAATGCTGTGTGACGCTCTGTGTGTGTGGGAGGGTGGTGGTGGTGGTGCGCGCACGCATGGATATGGTGCTCTGTATGCCCTAGAACTAGGATGCCCAGTGAAGATGGTCTGCACTGTTACAGCTTGCACCATGTCAGTCACACCAGTGCAATTTTCTAGCCTAGACCCATCCTGAGAATCTCTAGTGTGTTTCTCGAGCCTGCCTCCTGATGTTGAGTTATGCTGATCCAATCAGAAAACATAATGAATACTCAGGTGACTTATGTGACCAGTCACAACTCACCAGCAGAGCTTGAATAAGAGAATGTTAAGTATCAAACCCAGTGAACCATTAACCATCAATCAACAGAAAAAACACTAAGCAAAAAAAAAAAAAAGAAATTGGTTGAGAAATACCAGTAATGAATAAATTTCCAGAAAATTTTGATCTGCTTATAGAATCTTGTAAATTATTCATTGCAAATTACGCATAAGCTCATCTCTAATGGCAGACTGCAGCCTTTTGAGAGCTGTTAGCATGGCTCATCCGTGAGCTGCATAAAGCTGTATACATGTAAAAACGTATTTTGCTGCAAACGTGGTTTCTCCCTTGAATCTTCCTGAAGTGCAATATCCCTTCTAATGTACCTGCACATAGCAAGTAGTATTTATATTGCTGTGTGGTAGAAACAGGCATGGGGCCGGAGAACCTCTTAGTCAGTATTTGCAAAATGACCCACTCCAGCTCTGAAGCATATTTGTGCATGCACATACTGTAATTCTGGCAGCTGCTTCTTCTGTAATGTGCTTGTTTTCCTGATTTTGATTTGTTTGTCGAAGTGGAAATGCACACAATAGGAAGCTGGGTTACTAGGATACCATACAAGGAACCTCAAGTGTACCTAGGGAGGTGGTAGAATCTCCTTCCTTAGAAGTTTTTAAGATCAGGCTTGACAAAGCCCTGGCTGGGATGATTTAATTGGGGATTGGTCCTGCTTTGAGCAGGGGGTTGGACTAGATGACCTCCTGAGGTCCCTTCCAACCCTGATATTCTATGATTCTAAGTGCAGGGAGCTCTGGCTGGTAGTGGAAATGCAGTTTACTAAGCAGCATTATAAAAGATGTTATGTGTGTTGAAGTTATAGCTGAAGGTTAATGACTGGCTCAACATCTATTACTGATGATGGTGGAGATTCTGGCTTTTGCAGGCAGAGATCGGATGGAGAGGGCTGCAGGTAATGAGCGCTGCATAGCAGTCACATAAGCCCCCTTTGAGTAGGAGTGTCAGAATCTGGCCTTTAATTTCCCCCTCACCCCCCGCCCCATACATGCACACACCCAGAGACTCAGCTCGGTGACTTAGCTTCCTTGTGTAAATACCCAATGCATCACCTCTGGTATTTCCAGCTATGCTAGTGAGGCCGCTGAGTCCATCATGGAGCCTGCCTTTCTCTTTCTTATCAGCTCCCCACCGCAAGACACTCCAATGATGTAAAAGCTGATCTTTGCCTGTCTACACAGTGTAACTGTGGGCAGGATGCAGGCGTCTCATTTACCTTTCAGTTTGACTGCAGTGATGGTTCGAGACATGAACAGCGTACCTATAGTCTTACCCAGAAGGGCAAAGGATATGTTTTTATGTAAATCCTTCCTCTAGTAGAGATGGGTCAAACCCAGAAACATTTATTATCATTGTTTATATAGCACCAGCGGTAGGATAGAGTCCTTTTACAGGCAAATGGGAGACAAATTCCCCTGCTCCAAGAAAAGTAAAATCTAATGGACGGATTTAATGGGAGCTGCTGAGTGCTAGGCACTGTTGAAAATCTGGCCACTTCTTTTATCTGCGTGAATGGGAGCTGAACTCTCTGTTTGAAAATCTGACTCGAGTTGTGAGTATTGACTGAGCCCTTTTGAAATTCTGGTCTTGATTAGATGAAGGATGGGTGGGGGGTGGGACATGCCACAGAAAGCCTACTGACTGAGCCATGATGCTTTATTTGTATTATCATAGCGGCCCCTAATTGTTAGTTTCACAGGTTTTGGTCTGCTCTCTCCCTCTCTTTTGTTGTCACTTCTTTGAGGGGAGGATTGGGGTTCAGAGGCCTTCTGGAAGAAGTGTGTTGTAAGGAGCTGTTGGCAGGAAGATAGGGTGAAAGCATGACAGAACAGGTCTGGGTGGGGTTTGGATTGCATCATGGGGCAGTTGAGTCAGTCCTGAGGGAACTTATGGGAGAAGATGTGAAGACAGGAGTTAGAAAGGAAGGAGGGAGTTAGACAGCTTGTGGGTTGAGTCAAACATCCTTTCTCAAAGTTTGGGGTTGGATTATCATAGCATCTTTGATTTTTGCATGAGCCAAACTTGTTTGACGAGTCATCAAACTAAAATCACTCTCAGTTTTTCCAACTCTAATTTCCAGTTATTATCCAAGCAAGACACAGTAAGTCTATGACATGGTGAGACAACATCACACCCTGTTCATACTGACACAATGAAGCATAAGACACAATGTCATAAGACACAATGAAACATCATGCACTCTGAGTGGCCCAAGGTATTAGTTCTTAGAAATTTGCTCCACAGTACGTATTATTTGCAGTTATGGAATAACTCCCAGCAAATACGGTGGTGGTGGTGTTGCTTGGATTAAAGAGGTTAAAGGGATGACAGCACCTGCATAAAAATTGCATGAGTGATGGGAGGCTGCAGAGCTTAGGGGAGGGAGAGAAGAGAACACCTGTGCTTGTTTCTGTTTAATATGCCTAAGTAGTATGCAGACCTTTTCTCTGAAACTAAAGGATTTTGCATTTCAGTTTATTAATTTTGAATGCATTGACAAGAGAGGACAATTTGACAAGAGTGGTAGATTACACATTAGTAATAAGTAAATATTAATTTAAAAGAAAGTTCAGAGCACGTACATATCATAATTAATCTGTGGCAACCTAAACTTCAGTTATTACCTTCATGCATACAGTGACCACTCAGACCTTTATGAAATAAATGGGGTTGCAACTGAAATCTTCCTGTTTCAAAGGCACAGACACCTGCTAAAGGAGAATCACATTTTACTATTAACAGTATAGTTCCCATGATACAGAGTTGAGCAGTTCTGGTTCCATCCAGTAGAGGGTGGTAGTACACATGTTCGCATGCAGACACAAGCCAGTTCATTACAATATACAAAAATTACCAGGATGATGATGCATACAAGAGAGAGGATGTTCCAGTGGTGAGGGCAGTAGCCTAGGATTTGGGAGACTTGGATTCAAGCCCTTGGTCGACCGTAAACTTCCTGTGTGATGTTCAGTGAGTCACTTACGGCCATATTTTTAAAGGTATTCAGGCACCTTTGAAACTCTGGCCCTAAGCCTCTCTGTGCCTCAGTCCCTCATCTGCAAAATGGGAATAAAAGTAATTCCCTACTTCACAGGGGTGTTGTGAGGATAAATACATTAAAGATAGTGAGGAGCTCAGCTACTATGGTAATGGAGGCCATAAATGTACCATAGATAGATGGCTGGATGTGTGTCTACCCTGAAATGTATCTTTTAAAAAATTGTTATCAGTGTGTTATGTGACCCTGCTGGACTCGTGTTGACTGATTTTAGTGAGAAGCGGAACCCTCAAATTTGCTTTAGTTAATAACTTCTATCTTTAACTGAAGGACTTTGCTACAGGGAGGAACGGCAGAGAAGGAATTCCTTTAGAGTTTGGACCAACAATGCTGTGACCTGTCAAGCTGGTGTGATGATTTGGTGAGGGGATAAAAGAGAATTTAAAAGGAAAGGGGGCGTCTGGACTGGCTAGTTGTGAAGCTGTGGGATTGAAAGTGATCAATCTCTTTCTGATCTGGAGGTTCTCTTGTTGGATGGTTTTTCTAGCCTACCATTAGTTTGTCTCTGAGCGGTAAAACCATTTTTCAAATCGAGAGAGGCTTATGACATCAAGTATAAAATGAAAAAAAAAACCCACATTGATTTATTCCTTGTCTCCAGCAGAACAGCAACTATTGCTGCTAATGGAGGGCTTTTTGAGCTGTTGAAATCATTGCATACCCGGTACCAGCACTGAACAACTTATTTGGAAAGCAGAAATGACTCTGTTGGGGACACTGGGAAAGTTGGCCATCTATTCTAAAGCACCCTTTAAATATTGGTGGCTCAGGTGCTCTGAAAGCACTGGTAGAGGAGAGTTATACATTTTACAAAAAGAAAAGGAGTACTTGTGGCACCTTCGAGACCGACCAATTTATTTGAGCATAAGCTTTCGTGAGCTACAGCTCACTTCATCGGATGCATTCAGTGGATTCCCATCCGATGAAGTGAGCTGTAGCTCACGAAAGCTTATGCTCAAATAAATTGGTTGGTCTCGAAGGTGCCACAAGTACTCCTTTTCTTTTTGCGAATACAGACTAACACGGCTGCCACTCTGAATATTTTACAAAGGTTTTCATAAAAGAGTTTAATTTTTGATCGAATTCTTCACGCAGGGCTGGCGTTTGGCACCCATGAAGCCCACTGCCACGTGCTCCCTGCTGCTAATTGCTGCAGATTGCATCGGTAGCTTCTGGCCAGTGGGCTGCATGCACTGTGCCACTACACCTTCGCAACGGAAGGGTAAGGAAGCCTAGTGGAGGAGCTGCAGCTCAGCTGCTTGCAGCCAACTACACCAGGATAGGCAGCTGAGCTCTGAGTTTCACTGCTGCAGGGCATGGAGGTTGAGGCCCAGGAGTGTGTGACCATCACGAGAGAACAGAGAAGAGTAGAGAACATTGATGCCCATTCGGAGCTCATCATCTGGAGCATTGGCACAGCAGCAGAAGCCATCTGGGCAGCCAGCATTTTCCCCCATACTCACAGAAAGATCATTTCGAGCAGCAGCAGGAGGTGGCTGCTCCCTCCTGGCCCAGACATCATCAGATACTCCCAAGAGGCTAGGCTGTGTAAGTTTGCTCTAAAACATAAGGGCCTGATCCTCAAGTACAAGAGGACCTCTGGTAGTGTAAAGGGGCATTAAAATGGGTGGAAGTATAATTTAATAGTGTCATCTTTTTAAAATGAGTTATTCTTATTGCTACCCTGGCTATGTTATTCTTTATATGCCCACTATTCATCATAGGTAAGCAGACTAATTTCCTTTAAGATTCCTTCCCTCAGTTCTACTAGTAGAATATCATTGCAGTGTCCTGTCTTATTAGTTCACAGTCCTTCGGGACAAAGTGTAATTCAATGAGATGCTCTCTTCAATTCTCCTTTTTGTTTTTCAAAGAAACTCTTTCTTTAATAAACAAAAGAAAACAAAAAAGTCAGCCACAGTTTCTCTAGTTGTTGCTTAAATATCAAAGCTCTTCAAGTCCCATATAGTGATGGTTGCTGTCTTTTTGAATAATGTCCTTTTCTAGAGTAAGAATACTATGTATAGAAATAGAACTATGCATATCCAATGAGTTATTATTAAATACATCCGCTAAAAGTTTGCCAAGTTCTTTCACACTTTCCTTAAAATTCTGGGATGGATCCCATTCTGCTCTGGAGGTTTTTTCCCTCATCAGATTTACTTTCTGTTCACTTGGTTTGGCATAATCCAGATTTCCTTCTGAAATTTCTTTCCTCTTTTGTGACATTTGCCTTCAATCCCCTGTATAGATAGAGTGACACAGGACTACCGAGTTCCTTAACAATTATATTTTTGATCAATGAATCACACTGTCTGTGGTAGGTCTGAATGTCTCTTTAAACTCCTTTTCCTAATGTATTTGAAAGCTGTCTTGTTTGCAGCACTCCAAATCCAAAGTAACACCATTAACTTAAATATAAAATAATCAGGGCCAGATACTTACCTGGTGTAAATCACCATATCTCCATTGACTTCCATGGAGCTAAGCCCATTTAGACCTACTACAGACCTGGTTCTCGAGAGTCCTTGTCATCTGGATAATTCTTCATCCTTGGGTATTATTTTTTTTATTTGACCGATAAGGGTTTTATGAATCAGACATTTAAAAGGAAGTTAAGTAGGTGATATCCAAGTGATCCCATTTGGATTCACGTGGCATGCTAAGCCATTGCCTGAACTTTCACTTGGTCAGAGGTCTCCTTGGCTGTCACACTATCTGGGTTAGTGTGTGCTAGAAATATATCTATATTAGTCATGCCAGTTTAAAAAGTGTATTTTGCAGGCTAACATGCTGCCCACGTATTCCTATTTGTAAATTCCAAGAAAATCTAGATATTTATTAAAACGTATTAGAATATGGAAGGGACATTCTTGTTTCATTAAACACATCTTAAACACATCTGTGGTTGATTTGTACGTTGTTATTTATATATCAGAAAATATAGCCCATGACTAGAATGGGAGATAAATCGTAGAATAAGATGTGACCAACTTGGCAAACTACACCCTCAACAAACTGATCCTATCTTACGTGAATGTGCAGTTTCACACCTACCACATCACACAACTGTTTGCAGGCAATGCTGGCCCACTGGCCAGAGACAGACTGTGAGGGGGCCAGATACCAAAAAGCAAGAATTCTCTGCTGCAAAACTGTTTCCTAGACTTAGCATTTGGCTCCTGCAGCTGCCAATGGCTCTCTGTAAGGAATCATGGCTGTTTCCTTCAGTGCTGAAGCCTGCAGAAGAGAACTCTGCACTGGAGAGCACACAGAAACCAACCAGCAACAGGAAAAGGGAGTTTCACAAGACAGCATGCAGACTGGGCTGTGGGTTGTAAAAAATCAGCTAGCTTTCTATCTAGAACAGCTGACTTGATGTCTTGACTAATGCAGTGGGGATGATAATACCTTCCCCCAGGTAGTTCTTTGGGTTTGTTTGGGAGCTCAGAGCTGTTTGGGAGCATGATGCCACTGAGTGCTATCGGTGAGGTGCTCAGCAACCTTAATACCCCTGACTTCAGTAGGAGACCAGGATACTCAGCTTCTTGCAAGGGATGTTCAGGAATTAGTTCCCAGCACATTTGCACCATATGAATGCTAAGTAGTAGTTTTGTACTCAAATGTAGATGCTCGTGGAGTCACACGTGGATGTGAGCCAGGCACAGACCTTGAAGAAGGAGGTGGGCTTCATGCAAAGAGTTTAAGCATACCATGAAAGTCACTTAACACATGTTGATGTAACCCGCTGGTCAGTGTGGGTAATGTGACCGTCTGCGCCCAATCCATAAAGGATGCGAGTTTGTTACAGCCTCTGGCTACAGAGGCTGGCTGTTCAGCTCAAGCTGCAGTAATTTATGCTTTCAGCTCAGGAGGTCCCCAGTTTAATCCCTGCTGTTGGCCAACATGACAGCTGTCACAGAAGTGGGGATTTGTCCAGTATTTGACTTCGCTGTGAGTCTCAGATACTTGGATGAGCTTTTTCTATCTGGAGGAAATATGGAATCCACCGATCAATGTGTGCGATGTGTTCCCTAACAGAGCGTGCGAGTCTGGTACAGATCTCAGCCATAGGGACTAGGGGCCAGATCCTTAGCTGGTGTAAATTGTCATTGCTCCATTGAAGCTTGTTGTGCTATGATAATTTAGCTCAGGACCTGCCCCTTTAGCTCAAGCTGTAGATATTTGTGCATTTAGCTCTGAAGGTCCCTGGTTCAGTCCCCAGTGTTAGCCAAGATGGTGGCCATCATGTTGACTGAAGGGTTCCTCCAGGCATAGGTGTGGTGTGCATGAAGGAGAGGAATGAAATGGTGAGGAAAGAGATTGGGTGGAGCCCAGGGTGAAGAGAAATGGGTGAAGAAGAGAAATCCACTGGAGAGATCTCAAAAAGAGAGAGGCGTGGTCAGAGCAGAAGGTAGGAAAGGCTATCTAGGCAGTGGGAGTTTGCACACACTGAACTAGAGAGAGATGAGATTGGGGAAAGGACAGTGAGTAGGAGTTTATAGTAACAGAGGCAGGAAACTCTGAGAGAGCACAGACCAGAGTTTCAGCAAAGGACAAAATTAAACATGGGAGAGAATATGAGCAAAGGGTATTTCCCATATTAGTTTGGTAGCCTTTTGACAAAAGCTTTCGTGCTATATTGGGGATGTAATAATATACTCGGAGAATCTTGAAACGCCTGTTACTTCAGAAATGCCTGTTCTGATTGACAGTCAGAAAAAATTTTCTTGTGAGTTTGACCTACTGCAAATTAAAATAAAAAAATCACAAATCTGACAAATTTGACCAGTTTTGGAAGAATTTTTCACAAAAATGTAAATGACCGTACTTGTTTAGGGCAGAGACTGCCATTCCTGTTTAAAATTTGGTGCCATTGGCCTGTTTATTATAATGCACCATCAGTTTTTGGGCAAAACTCACTGATTTCAGTAGGCACTTCAGCTGTAAAATTGATGGCATGTGTCTCTGTGCATAAGAAATAAATGCCTCATCTGGCACCATAGAAGTCAATGGGAATTTTGTAATTGACTTCAATGAGCTCAAGGTCAAGTTTTGAGAAAATATATTAGAGGCAATTCAGCATTACAAGAACTACAGTAAGTAATAGAGTTTTGCAACCAGATTCGCCACTCTGTGTCTCCAGTTTTACACCAGTGTAATTCCATTGACTTCACTGAAGTTACTCTGGCATAACATTGGGGTAACAAAATGGTGAATCAAGACCTTTATATTTTCATCAGATTGTTTTAATTTTTAACAGTATTTCTAAGCTTTATTTCCCTTTGTTATACATATAACATGTAATTAGCAAATGTTATGCATGTTACAGAAGTCAGTGAAATCATGAAAAATAAACCAACCAGTTCAAAACAATTAGTAAAGGGTGCCAGTGCCATCTTATATCAGGGCAGAACTAAAACAGCTAATCCTTTTCTTTACAGGTGCTCCGTTCTGCTGCAGATTGGTCAGCTGGTATCAAGTACCATGAAGAATCCATCCACAATGCTTATGTTAGCGTGATAGAAAACAGCAAACACTACATCTATATCGAAGTAAGTACCGAAGATGCAAGATAATGGCAGTTTGGTTCAATGAAGTGCTGAGCACATCCTGTGACCCTCAGGAGCATAGTTCTTTATTTTATTTTCCTTTTGTAAATTTTGAGACTTTAATATTAATATAGGGCCTGATCTGGAGCCCCCAGATGTCAATAGGATTATGTCCATTGACTTGAATAGGCTTTGGATCAGGTCAGTAATTAATGTACCAGTACAGAACTCTAAGGATGGGTTAAAATACAAGGCCACTCCGTTACTGTTTCTCTTTCCAGAACCTCTAGCAACTTTTGTCTCCCATGCAATATTCTTCCAGCTGCCTTCTTGGCTCTGCTGCATTCCCAGCCCTACATATCAAAGTGTTTGGTCTCCCATCGATGTGCAGTGGACTCACTTAATAGTATCTTAGAACTTGCATAATTCTTCTCTGTATGAATGGCTTTATAAATGCAGGAATAAATGGCTGAATGGAGACACTTATGCTGTATCCGTTTCCATCTATTGTTTGGATGTTTTTTACTTGGTAGTGTTGAAAGAGGGAGATTAATCAAGAATAATTATTCCCCCTGAGCGCACACACAGACACCATTTAATTAAAATAATACATAGCCATCCAGGAAAACGTTGTACAGGATGTAGGTTTATTTGCTTCTTGACTCAGAATAGTCCCACAACCCTGAAAGCATTTATGGCTTTGTAGACAGCATGGTTGAATCCTGGCCCCAGTAAGGTCAATAGCAAAATGCCCATTGACTTCAATGAGCCAGGATTTCACCTCATGTGTCAAAGTAAGAGTTTCACAATGGCAATAATGCCAAATAATTATCTGAAGATAATTACATGCTTGGGAAGCAGCCTCTAGCTTGCGTATGCTTCATGCTTAGTCATAGCCACAAAATCTGATTATCATTATTATTTTTTTTTTTTTACAATTCTGAGGATTGCTCATTTGAGGCCATTATCTATGCTGATGCTGAAAACAGTCACTTAATTTTTTTCTTATCCTAACAAAAATCATACATTCTGGGTTTTGAGATTTTTGTAGCGATTAAACCCTGTGATCTTATTGTGTCATTGCTGTTCTGTGTTCAGCAAAAATGTTTCTTTCAAACTGTAGCAAAATGGGGCCCCAGCCCAATGTCTATTTGTTTATCTATCCATCCCCCATTATTGTAGTATCTGAATGCATGACGATCTTTAATGTATTAATCCTCTCAACCTCTCTGTGAGGCAGGACAGTGCTACTATCCCCATTTCACAGAAGGTGAGCTGAGGCACAGAAAGACTAACTGATTTGTATAAGGGCATTGAGGAAGTCAGTGGTGGACCAGGGAAGTGAATCTGGGTACTCTGTGTCCCAGGCCTAACCACTGAACCATCATCCTTGACAAAAAGACAGTGAGATGATTCTGAATTTCTTTGTGTTCACTTTTCCCTTAGAACCAATTTTTTATTAGCTGTGCTGATGACAAAGTCGTTTCTAACAAGATTGGAGATACCATCGCTCGAAGGATTCTTAAAGCACACAGGTATTTTTTTGTTTTCAAAAGAACTGTCAGGTTGTTGTTACTAGGATGATATTAAAAATACTGTAAATGGAATCCAGACTGCATTTGTAAGACACAGTTTAAATAATACGTAAAGGGACACAGTCCTTACTCAGAGGCAACATTTATTTGGGCCAAATTCTGCTCTGTTACACCAATGTAAATCTGCAATAACTCCACTGAAGTTGACAGCATTATTCTGAACTTGTACTGGTGTCGCTGAGTGTAGAATTTGGCCTTATAAGATATGTTACTTCAGTCAAAAAGCAAGTTGTTGGTACTTGTATTTGCTAAATCTTAACTAACATTATGGGTCCATTGCCAGCGTTAGTTTCATGATTGTAACTGTTCTTCAACTTTACACACAAGTAAGTTTAATCATATAAACTGGATACATGGTTTATTGAAGATCTCTATGCACAAGATTGCTTTTAAATGGGGAGAGTGAAAGCTGCCATACTCTGAGGAATTTGATGGTGCTTCAAGTTTAAACCATTACTGCACTGCCAGCCCCTTCTCTGATAAGTGCTGGAGGATATTTACAATCCCCACATCACTGCAAGAGAACCATAGTATTTTAAATTGTACAGTAGTTACAGCAGGTTGCATGGATGGATCAGAGTCAGATATCTTAGTGTTGCCACTTAAGAACTGGTCCAGTGATCACGTGTCTAATTGGAGCGTTTAGCAACAAAGGAATTAGTTTTGCCTTTTCTGTGATCCTGGACAGCTTTGCTTAGGTTTGTTTTTCTGGTGTCTATCTTTCAGGATATGCCTACACTGCAATAAAAGATCCATAGCTGGCCAGGGTTAGCTGACTCAGGCTCGTAGGACTCAGGCTGCGGGGCTATAAAACTGCAGTGTAGATGTTCAGGCTAGGGCTGGAGCCCAGGCTGTGAGACCCCGCGAGGGGGGAGGGTCTCAGAACCCAGGCGCCAGGCCAAGCCCAAACATCTACATTGCTATTTTTAGCCCTGCAGCCCAAGCCCCGCTAGCCTGAGTCAGTTGACTGGGTTTCAGGCTTGGTGCCATGGGGTTTTTACGCAGTTTAGACATACCCTAAGACACATTTGTCATACCCTACGGTGTTGGATTGAGTTTATTGGAAACCTTCCTCCTTTTCCTTCCCCCTTTCAGCTAACACTTGTGCTTTTCACTGTGCACGTGGATGAGTTTCATTTACTTGCAATGTCTGGTCTCTAAATATTCCTCTGATGCATAAGCATGTATGAACTGATTTTCAGAGGTGTTAAGGTCCTCAGAAACCCATTGGAGTCATCTCAATTTCACTCTCTTCAGTGCTTCAATATGAAATACAGACAAGTGAAGGAGGTGACACTCCTGAGAGAGAGAGGGTCTGATTTTCTTCTTCTTTACATTGGTGTAAATCAGGAGTCATTAAGATGATAGCAAACCAGTGTGAGGTCAGAATCTGGTTTGAAGTGGTCAGAAACACCATGGAAGAAAGACAGACAGTGGAGAAATTGGTTTGCTTCAACATGAACACCACTGTCTACCTAACAACCAGAAGGTGGGACAACTTGGGGATAGATACAGGAACATGGTCAGTGAGCAATGTATAGTGAAGGTAACTGTACCATGCTGTGGAGAAAAGCCTGTAGGTTGATTCTCTTCTCACTTCAGTGAAGTCTATGGAATTACACTTGGGTAAAATCCATGAGAGAAGAATCTGGTTCTGCATCTGCAATTGGATATACATCAAAGCCAGAAATATTTTGTTTACCAAATTTACTCACTTTTGCAGTGTGCCTCACAATGGCATTCAGTATTCAAAAGTGCTAGTATTTGTATGGCAACCCAGTGTTTCTGGCTCCTTGGCATTTGGCCATTGTGGTGCAGCATAATCTCAATCTACCAGCATAGTTTTGTTAAGCTGGAGAGCCACTCCAAACATATTGTAGATTTCTTCCCTATCCATAATGTCATGTACATTAGAGCTAGCAGAAAATATACTGTTTAGGCTACATCTACCTTATGAGCACAGGGTGTGATTCCCAGTCCATGTATATGTACTTGCACATCTGAGAGTTAGCACAAGTATAAATAGTAGTGTTGCCATGGCAGGACAAACCTTCCTGAACCAGCTGGGTGTGTACCTCCTGACGTAACGGAGTAGAAGATCAAGTCCATGCTGAATCGCCCAGATTGCATTTGCCATAAAGTGTATGGCATTGGCTAGGATGAAGAGAGAAGTAATGTTACACTTACTTATTCCATATGAAATGTATACATTGTAACTTCCATAGGGAAGGGAAAAAAGGCCGGCTGGCACACAGATATTTAATCCTAAATGGAAGATCTTGGTGGAGTGTTCCCAATCAAGTATCATATTTCTCTATTCTGTAGACAAAACATTTTCCACGTTCATAATGTTCCTCTTCTCCTTGTCTCCTCTGTTTCACTGACATATTTTGGTAGGTTTTATTATATGTTTAGATAAGCAAACTGGGTTTTGTGTAAGAACTAGCTGATTATAAATATTTTTTCTCCTAATACAGTATATTTTCATCAATATCAATAAGTATATCCTTAATTTCCAAATCTGTGCAATTTACATCTGTTCTATAATGTGCAAATGAAACATTTTAATCATTTCTAAAGTTTGCTTTAAAAATAACATGCTTTAAAAATTGTGTGCTCTTAGCCATGTGCAATAAGGTGCTGTCCGTTTAAAATATTATCTATAAACATTTGACAGCTTAAGCTAGGATAAATAGATTCCTTCAGTACTGTATTCCCTTTGTACTTCCTTCTGCTTACTAAAGGATACACTGTCTTATTCAAATAGTGAGATTACAGATGACACATGCTTGTTAAACCATGAAGTGCTTAAGCATATGCTTAGCTTTAAGCATGAGTAATCCTATTGATAGTCCAAAGCAACTGGCAATCATTTCAGGGCCACCATGGTAGCTGTTCCATTAACAGGAGAAATTCCTCCACTGATACATGTACTAGTAGTCACACGAGAACCAGTTTTGATTCCCTGGCCATTATTCTGGTCTCTCATCGGAAGGTGCAAGCTAATTAAGCATTTACCAGGAAAAAATGGTCTTAACAAAAATGTAAACTGGTCCACCTAGATACTGTTTTTTAAAATGGCTTTCTCCATACATTGCCACCTAGTGATGAGTAAATTAAATAAGATTCTTTTCACATATAGAGTACAGTAACAAAACAATTTGGGCTTTGATAATTTAGGCAATCAGAAATTATCCACCATTATTTTCAAGGTGGTAAAAACAACATCTAAAGCCAGGGAGCATTTGAATTTTAATTAGTGAAATTGCAGTTGTTTGGCACCCTACTGTGATTTTGGATTACTCAGGCTGAAAGGCATCTCTAGAGTTAAGCCACAGGGGAAATTGGCTGGCCCTCAAGATAAGCATCTAACTATCAACAAAGAAAAGCAAAAATGGGTGGATTTAGCAAGTCAGTGGTAATCCAGGATCAGATCACAATTAAGGATACTTGAAAACTGAACCCTTGTGATGTATGAGGCCAAATATTTGCCCTTTCTAAATATTCTGGGAAGGCCCATTCATCAAAAGCTGGCCAGTGCACTGAGTTTTCTATCTATCTCCTCTCCCAGTATAATCTGCAGCTTGGAAACAGGGACAAGGTTGGTAAAGGAGGCAAACTGTAGATTTAATTTTGTTTTCATGCTTGTATTGACTTTACAATAATAATTTATGCTGCTAGCCATGTTCAATAAGGTGCTGTCCATTTAAACTGAGGTTCTCAAATGCACTTATTTCCATAAAGCTAGACACAACAATCAAGAAAATTACCTCACTTTTGCATCTCTGTGATGCAAACCATACCTGTTACACTTAAATGAATATGTCCCAACCTTTCTTTTTATTCTACACCTGTTTTTGTTGTTTTCAGTTCTTAGTAAATTATACCTTCTGTTGCATGTGCATTTAAATAAATGCTGTAGCACTAACCACAGCTGAGGAAAACCTGAACCAAAAATGCATTTGACTCACACTCCCTTAAAAATGAAGTAGAAGCCCGCTACAGAAACCATAGGAGTAAATCAGTGGAATGGGGGCCAGTGAAGATAATGGAAGTTTAGTATTAATAAAGACTGGTGAAAAGAAGTTGAAATTGCAGGAAAATATCCCCAAAGGATTATTGGATTATTTATTTTAGGGAAAAAAACCGATACCGAGTGTATGTGGTGATCCCGCTGTTGCCTGGATTTGAAGGAGATATTTCAACCGGAGGTGGGAATGCACTGCAGGCCATAATGCACTTCAACTACAGGTACTGTGCACAGTCAAAAAAAGGACATGGTACTCCGAGATCTTTATAGTGATCTCCATGCTTTTGTTGATTTGGTGGTGGTGGTAGTGATGATGATTTTTGTACTGTGGTAATAACCACAGGCTCCAATCAGAATCAAGGCCGTATTGTGCTAGGTGCTGTACATAAATACAGTATGTGGGAAAGAAAAAGAAAATGAACTATTTATCTGTGATACAGTTTTTACATAACACGCCAACAGTTTTTTATATTATTGTTATTTGCAGTAGTGACCTTGGACTTAGAGATAGCTAATAAAATCCTTGCTGAGCTTATTATCTAGCCTGCTTTCTGGATGCACCATAAGGCTCCAAAATAAGTTTTTCTACAAGCACATAGAGGTAGACTTAATTTACTCATACTTGACATTTCCATCCTTCTCTTAGGAATTTAGATGCTATCACTACATTTTTTCTCGTTTATCTGTGTGTTTTTGATATTTTTTTAGAAGCCTGACAGTATTTTAGTATCAGTTTTCCCCGTGGTTTCAACAGAGCTGAAATTAATATGGCTTTATTTTGTTCAACAACAAATATTAGCACTACAACTCTATCTTTCTTTGAGCTCCACCATCATTAAAGATGACAACTCAGCCCAGAGACGAGTGTTTTATTTGACTGCCCTGCTGCCCAGCCAGCAGAGGGAGCTCAGAGTTTTGTGGTTTTGTCAGCCAAGTAAATTCACAGATTGCTTTTGTCAGGGTTCCTAGTTAGGTTTCCTCTGAAGAGCTTGAATTTCTTGCAGGTATCTCTCACAGATCCTGAGATCAGCCTGAGAGGAATAACCAGCTGCATTTTCAAACACAGGCACTTATATTATACCCAGGAAATGCATGCATAAGTACTGATATTTAATGTTCACACAGAGCACAGGAGGCCCCATCTAAAAGACCCACACCCAATATATTTCATGGTACTAAATATATCACTTTGCAAGGAGTAAAGGTTGAGGCAGGCCTCAAAGTTTTGCAATCTTGCGATCCACAGAGCCTGGCAGTAGGGTGGGGTCGGGGAAGAGAGAGATTTTCAAAGGCACAGATGGCAGGCCCTAAATCCCAATGAAAGTCACTGGGGATTAGGCACATAGCTACCAGTTATGCCTTTAAAAATCTTCCCCATAGTCTTTTTCAAAGCTGATGCTCAGACTACTCAAAGATCCCTTCTGATCCTTGGGACCCGATGCTCTCCTCTCCTTGCTCAGAAGAGAGAAGCAATCCCAGCACAAGGGTGATGGCGGGGGAGGCTCTGAAAGGGGAAGGAAGTGGCACTGCTGTGACTGCTTTCTGGGGGAGGGACAGCTGAAGGCAGCATGGGTTTATAAGAGAGCTATGCTACCATAGGGGTGGTGAGACCAAGGGACCAACATTGAGAGTCCAGTGATCGGCAGGAATCATACTTAGGTTATGTCTGCACAGAGATTTTTCAGCCCTGTTAGCCCAACTTAGCTGATCCAGGCCAGATGTGGGTTTTTAATCCCCATGTAAAAAGAAAAGGAGTACTTGTGGCACCTTAGAGACTAACCAATTTAAATTTTTCATGCAGTTGATAGATTCCCACTCCATACGGCTAAATGCAGTGCCTTGCATAATGACAGGTTTCAGAGTAACAGCTGTGTTAGTCTGTATTCGCAAAAAGAAAAGGAGTACTTGTGGCACCTTAGAGACTGACCAATTTACTCCTTTTCTTTTTGCAAAATTGGTTAGTCTCTAAGGTGCCACAAGTACTCCTTTTCTTTTTGCGAATACAGACTAACACGGCTGTTACTCTGAAACCTGTCATTATGCAAGGCACTGCATTTAGCCGTATGGAGTGGGAATCTATCAACTGCATGAAAAATTTAAAATGGTTAGTCTCTAAGGTGCCGCAAGTACTCCTTTTCCTTTTGCGAATACAGGCTAACACGGCTGTTACTCTGAAACCTATCCCCATGTAGACAACAATACCTTCCCCAGCATAAGGTGACCGACCAGTGGTGCATACGAACTTCTATGCCTTTTGTGTCCTACACCGATGTTAACATTTGTTTAGGAAAAATGTATTCTGAGAATGTCACAGCTCTTCTCTTTATATGATACTTAAAATGTGTCTTGTGTTTGTGATTAGCACATTAGGAGTATCGCTAACTTCACATACCTAATTATATGTCATTGCTTCAGATCACTTGTATTTGTAACTGCCGCCTTAATTCTTTCCAGGACCATGTGCAGAGGAGATAATTCTATCCTGGAACAATTGAAAGCAGAGAGTAAGTGCTTTGTTTCCCTCTCTGTGTGATGTTCATCATTAGGTCTTGAGGACACTAAACTTTGATTGATTAGCTATAAAGCATAAATGAGCTCATCCAGTTGCCAGTTAATATAAACTTCAGTAACACAAAATACTGCAATTATGTCAAGAATATCTTCAAAATAAGGAAAACACACTAGCTAAAAACATCTGTGTATCTGAAGAAATATAATCAAGCAGTAAGATCCAATCAGTGTCATCCTCGTGGACAAGACTCCCAAAGTTTATTTTTGTTTAGCTTGAGATTGTTGTGGTCCAGTTGGTTTCTAACATTGGGTTATGCAGCACAAAGATGGATTGAGGACAATAGAAGTGGGTATTTTATAGATTGTTGGGTGGGGAATTCTTATGTATGATTCTTCACCACACTTGGATTTTGTTTATTGGATCATATGGCTTTGGGTGGTTTTAGAGATGGTTTTCTGTTACACTGTTGCTTGGCACCCAGTGACCATGTAGAGATAAAACCATTTAATTATAACACTGTTATCATCATTGCTTTCTTGGGGTCAGCCTGTGTCCTTAAATTTGCTTGGATGGAAATCATAGTACCATGAAAAACGTGTTTCATAAATACACGTGCTACATAATACATCCTTGATTCATGTATCTTTGTGCAAATCTGAACTGTAGCTAATTTAAAATAGAAAATGGTTTCCATAGCATGTGCAGACAAAAAAACTGGTTATAACCTCTTCCCCACAGCTCAGTCAGAGAAAGCAAGCAACTAGTGAAGTGATTCTCAGACATTAGCATCAATTGGAGGTGCTAGTATATAACACAAGACAAAATGGGGGGAATCCCTGGGTAGCCAGTCAAGCTGCCTATATGGATCAGAATGGCACAGAGAGGCATAGAAGAGTAAGATCTATTTTAAAGAGACTTATTTACATTAGGTTATTGTTAAGGAGATGTTGAAAGTTAACTGTTTTGCTTTTCCTTGCCTCTGCGTTACTAATGACCACCTCTCACTCCCACCTCATTGTCCCTTTTAATCCTCAGTTGGAGATCAGTGGATAAACTACATATCGTTCTGTGGGCTTCGAACATATGCTGAGCTGGATGGAAATCTCGTCACTGAACTCATCTACGTTCACAGCAAATTGCTTATAGCTGATGACAACACTGTCATAATTGGTGAGTAAGATGGTTGCAGGGGAAATTTGTACCATTTGACTACCCCGACTGAAAGTGCACATGGCTATCTCTACTTGGTGTGCTCTGTTCCATTTTACCTGCTAACACATTCCCTGTGTTATATAGTGAATTTAAATGTAAAGTAATTACAAGTTAATGGGGGAAGTGAGATGGAGGAAGGTTTCTAAAGTGTATTGATTAATTGATAAAGAAATGTGGCTTTGAAATTCCCTTGGTGGTTAAACTTGTCCCACCGCAGGGAATTCTGTCCATTTGTTTTCATCAAACTCAGCTTTAGCCACTAAATTGCGAGTTGTCATCTGTTCCTTAAAGAATAGAATGTGCTGTGAAATTTGGAAGGCTTGGGGAACATGTGACCATTGGGAAAATACGTTATAACAAGTTGTAGATGCATTTTCATCCGTCTCTCTGTTATTGTATATTTATTATAAGGCCATAAAATAACAACATAAGGCCAAATTCAGCTCTTATTTATACCACAGAATACAAGAGCGGAATCTGACCCAGAATTACTCCTCTTTCTTTAAGAAAGCCCTTTTCAGCCCATTATAGCAGTATGAAGGCTTTGCCCATGAGCAACATAATATTAGGTCTTGTAAGAAGCAGAATGATACTGTCCTCCACCTCAGAGACAATCCTTATACCATATACCCTTAGATAGGTTGAAGTTTGGATTGGGAGGGTTTTGCTATGTAGTTGTCCTTTTGATAGTCTTCTCACGTCTCTAGTATGAAGAACAGCCACAATAGTTTTACTATTGATGATCATAAACATAGGACTAATTCTGTGGTGCATCCACATAAATGGAAGTGGGCGTGGTGATGTGCTATCTGTATGTTTTGCTGTCATCCAAGGTATGTCTACACTGCAAAAAATAAATAAATAAATAAAGACCCACGGCAGCAAATCTCAAAGCCTAGGTCAACCGATTTATGCTTCGGGGGGCTCTTAGTCTGGGGCTAAAAATAGCTATGTAAATGTTCAGGCTTGGACTGGAGCCAGGGCTCTGACACCAACCCCCTGGCTGGGTTTCAGAGCCTGGGCGCCAAGAATGTCTACACTGCTATTTTTAGCCCTGTAGTGTGAGCCCAAGTCAGTTGACCCAGGCTCTGAGACACGCGGCCGCAGGTCACTTTGTAGTGTAGACCTACCCGAGAGTCTTGGGCTCAACGTACCAGCTGTGGAACTAAATACATCCCCCAGTGCTGCCCCATGTATCTGGCACATTCCTATTAAAGTGCCAACATTCCAGTGGAAAAAGCAAGGCCCAGGTTCTGCAGCTGCTGTAGGAGAGCAGTGACACAGATGTTTACAAGCCGGTGAGGCACAAATGTGTCCTACCTTAAATTTCCTGCTGATTAATTGATTTAAACATCAATTAATTTGGTTAATTCCTCCCGGCCCCCCAAAAGAAAAGAATTCCATGTGACTGAAGCCCTGAGTAGTTGAAGCACATGGGAATAAATTCTTAGTTCAGCTGCATTGTGGAGGAGTGGGAGTATTTTGCGGGGGTTGATTTTATTTTTCTTCTTCTCACTAGCAACTCCTGATAAAGCAGTAGTCAGTACATTCAGTCACTGGGATTACTAAAGCATCTGGGTTTCTTTATGTAGGAACCAGCTTGTTGAAGGGTTTTTGCTTTGCCTGGAGTTTTTGTGGGTATATGTTAATTTGCTAAATCCCAACTATTGTAGTCTCTTGCTGCTCCTTCCCCTGAGACAAACTCTTGTCTGCCTTTCTGTGCCATGTTTTTTTCCTGATATCTGTGCAGTATAGGTTAATCCCCTTTGGAGTTACATTTTTCTGCAAGCGTTGGGCGGGCATCTAAGCAAAGTGCCTAAGTGCATTGTCCATTTTATATATGCAGAGTGATTGTGCAGTCACTTGGATGTCCAAATCCGTGGGAGATGCAGGAATGGGCACACAAAGTCAAAGGCTTGCTTAGGGATAGTTGCCAGTTTCTCCCTGGCTGTAACTGGATCCTGACACAAACACCCATTTGAAATAGCTGAGGCATTAGAATGATTCTTGACTGCACTGGCAGTTAGCTGATCTGTGTTAAATGAGCTGGTTCTCTCAGCCCAGTTCTTAGCGTATGGGTGTTCCCACCATAAAGACCACAATCAGAATCTGAACTAATTGGCACCTGGAAAGAGTGACTGAAGACTGGATGACCATAGAGAACCTGCCAGTCTTGGAGATGATCTCTGCAGAACACAATGAAGTACAGTAGCCGAGTACCAGGGAGAAGCTTCTACTACCCATCTCCATTCTTGTTATATGGCCAAATAACCTTATTCTCCAGTGCCGTCACTCTGGCACCGTTAAACTGCCGTGATTGCACTCAAAACATTTTTAAAGAGAGGGGAAAAGTTATAATTATATATTAGGACATGTGCATATGTTCTGAAAGAATTGTCTGATATTTTGGCTCTTTACATTTTGCACAGTATGTTCTAATGCTACATCAACAGCACAGCAAAGAATAGAAAAAGAACAAATGTCCCTGATGGTTAGAATGGCTTCTACGCCCCCGGAGGGTACATTTTCATTGTATTGGCAATACTTGAGAACTGGTGCACGTAGCTCTCCATACATAGAAATGAAAATTTGGCCCCTGGGAGTTTTGGAAGCCTTACTTACCAGTTGCTAGAAACTGGAGCCCTCCACCTGCCTCAGTGCAGTATGACTCCGAAATGATTTCCTTCTTTCTTAACCCCTCTTCGCCCCCACAAAAAACCCTGAAGGTGTTTTCTTTTTCTGTTGTTTATTTTAGAAGAAACATTAATTCTACATAAGTGGGCTCTGCTGTGCAACTTACTTTAACACTGATTCTGCCTGGGCTTAGGGCATAAATCCAAGTAAAAAATTTTCCTTTCTTTTATTATGAAATAAATGCAGCAAAGAAAATCCATAGCATGACTTCAAACAAAGAAGCCGGCTTGTGTCATTAAACATATTAAATAAAGACCACATTAAACTCTGACCCTTGCCCTTGCATGCCATGGTATCGCTCTGCAAGAATAGCTGGAGGCTTCTGAGAAATTAAGTTTTTAAACCTTTTGTGTTTGATTTAAAATTGTTTAACCTTCTTTCATGCCCTGGAGTTTATGGAGAATGTGGAGATTTTTCCCCCCCACATATTGATCTTGGCTCTTTTGTGGCTCTTTAAATCAGAAGTGGCTTTGATGGAGGATCTGCTCTTTACAAATCTTCATCTCGAGACTCTCCATCCTTAGCAACCTAAATTATTTTGCTAACGAGAAAAAAATGGATAATGTTCACATGGCATTTACATTGATCTTCTCCAGTTTCAAGAAGTGGCAAAGGTAATTCAGCCTCCTCTCTACCACCTACTGACAAAGGAGGAGATTTTTAACCTGTGAACTCTCATAGTGTTTTATCACTTGCATTGGAAGAGACTGGGGACAACTGAGTGCAGGTCAGCTTAGTCCAGGCAGCTGAACTTGTCATATGCACAGGCAAGGAACCACACAGTGGTATGGTAGAGGAGGTCGACAGTAAAGTGATGGTGGTAGGATATACACAGAAGAGTGTGAGGTTGGAGGAGAGCTACTCATTGAAACTCTCCTTTACACATAAGAGTGGTATGTCTTTCTACCTAGTTTCAGGGCATACTGTGAATGCTGGGGCCCTGCAAAGGAGGAGCTGGCACGACCCAGTTCTTAAAGTTATTAGGTACCTAACTCCCATAGCTTTGAGGATCTGGGCCCATGTCCTGCTGGCGGTAAACAGGTCTGTCACTTTGGTGGTGGTCGCATTCCTTGGGGAATTGGTATGTATTGTTTGTGGTGTTATAGTTTCTCTGTTTCCTTTGAAAGGCTCTGCTAACATCAATGACCGCAGCATGCTGGGAAAACGTGACAGTGAAATGGCTATCATTGTACAAGACACCGAAACGGTCCCTTCAGTGATGGATGGAAAGGACTACAAAGCTGGACGATTTGCTCAGTCACTCCGCCTCCGGTGTTTTAGGTATGAGTGCTAGAAACTAATTACGGTGCGTGGAAATCTCATGCTAAATTCTTGGGTGCCAGGAAGATCTTACCCAGTAAGGTCTTTTCCCAGCAGGTTGTGGTAATTAGTATTTTGTACTTGTGCAGGAAGATGCAGTCCAGCTGCCTTGCAGGGATTGCATTCCTCATTGATTTTGAAAAGAGAGCATCTGTGCAATTGTCCGTAAAGGATATGCACTGGATTAAAGATATGAGTGGGTTTAACTCCTGGAAAATCAATGAACTTTCACCCACTTACACATGGACTGAGTATAGCCCACAGAGTTTTGTGGTTGCCTAGACTTAGGATTTCCCATGCAGTATCCCTTTCCATCCCCCGCAATGGGTGTTTGGATTACAAATCTTGGAAGTCTGTTTTTGTTAAATTTTTCCTTGACCCCTTCAGTAAGGGAAATGTGCACAGAAGACAATGGAACTTTGCTAAGGAACAAATACTCCCACTGCACTGTTATCAGTTGTAGGTGGTGGTGTCTAATTTTTTTTTTTTTTTTTTTTTTGTACTGGGAATTTGTTCAGTCAGAGAAGCCATCTGGCCAGCAGCACAACAATTCTCTCATTAAAACATTCCCTCTCCCCCCATTTTCCATCTGGATGGTTTTTAAACATAAAGGAGGAAATGATAAGGCAGAGCTAAGGCTGACAGATTATTCTGTGTAGGAAATAGCAGCAGACAAGGACATCTCAGTGTGCGCAGCACCATCTATTAAGTATTGAGGACATTATCTAAGGGAACCCTTTTCTTTCTTCTTCAGGATTGAGTTGCTGAGGTTTTTTTCACATTGAGGAGGGAGTGGGCCTAGTGGTTAGAGCAGGGGACTCAAACACAGGGCTCCACCACTGACAGCCTGATTTTGCAAGATGCTGACCCTCTCTTGTGAGATGTACATGCTCAGCTCCCATTGGTGGGACTGACTGGTATTCTGAACTGATGACTTCAGTCCCCTTCCATTATTACCTTCTGGAAAACCTAATGTTGATTTAGCAGAAGGCTTCTCACTCTCTGATAAACAATATCCCCACCTCTTTGGTATATGTTTGTGCAGTGCCTAGCACAATGGGGCTGGGACCTCTAAGCACTGCTGCAATAAGAAAAGGAGTACTTGTGGCACCTTAGAGACTAACCAATTTATTTGAGCATGAGCTTTCGTGAGCTACAGCTCACTTCATCGGATGCATACTGTGGAAATTGCAGAAGACATTATATACACAGACACCATGAAACAATACCTCCTCCCACCCCACTCTCCTGCTGGTAATAGCTTATCTAAAGTGATCATCAAGTTGGGCCATTTCCAGCACAAATCCAGGTTTTCTCACCCTCCGCCCCCCCACAGACAAACTCACTCTCTTGCTGGTAATAGCCCATCCAAAGTGACCACTCTCTTCACAATGTGTATGATAATCAAGGTGGGCCATTTCCTGCAGAAATCCAGGTTCTCTCACCCCCTCACCCCCCTCCAAAAACCACACACACAAACTCACTCTCCTGCTGGTAATAGCCTATCCAAAGTGACCACTCTATAACATGGGTCCTTTATGAGTTTTGGCTTTTGGGTGGTTTTCTAGGGTCACTTTACTCAATAACTGCTTGTGTTGTTTTCCTCCAGAAGAAAGCTGATGATACGGATCACATTCCTGTTCATGAAAATCCTCTGGAGGGTTCTGTGTTACTTTCCAATGACATCAGTTCTTTCCCCCCCTTTTTCAGGGTTGTTCTTGGTTGTTCAGCAGACCTCAGTGCTGATCTCCAGGATCCAGTCTCTGACAGATTCTTCAAGGAGGTGTGGGTTTCAACAGCTGCCCGCAATGCCACTATTTTTGACAAGGTGAAGTACCTGGCTCGTTTTCTCTTTTTGCTCCCAACAGGCTCACTGTTGATGGATGTAAAGGAGAGAAGCAACATCTTGGCTTTGTGGGAGAGGGACTGGTGGGGCGGGAGGGTTCAAGCTGTAGATCTCATCAAGATGGATTGAATACTGTGTAATGTCATGAAACTACACAAGCTCTGAGCAGGAAAGGGCCACAACAGATGAAGGGTTTTCTTTTAGCCAATGGCATAACTTTTTTGACCCTTAAATACTGTTGGCAGACAAGCAAGGTAGCAACTCTGATTCTCCTCACATTTATACACTGATTTTGCAGAGTATTGTACAGTAACTCCTAACTTAAAGTCGTCCCGGTTAATGTTGTTTCATTGTTACGTCGCTGATCAGTTAGAGAACATGCTTGTTTAAAGTTGCGCAATGCTCCCTTATAACGTTGTTTGGCAGCCACCTGCTTTGTCCACTGCTTGCAGGAAGAGCAGCCCATTGGAGCGAACTGGTGGGGGCTTGGAACCAGGGTGGGCCGGCAGCCCCCCATCAGCTCCCCAATCCCCTAAGTTCTCTGAGCGGCAGCCTCCCAGCCAGACTATCAATTGTCGGCAGTTCAGCTGTCTCTTCCCCCACTGCCATGTGCTGCTCCTGCCCTCTGCCTTGGAGCTGTTCCCCGGAGCCTCCTGCTTGCAGTGTGGGGGGGGGTGCTAATGTCAGGGTGTCCCCCTCTGCTCCTGAACCCCACTTACCCCATTTCCATAGAGCAGGGGCTGGGGGACGACACGACACGGAGGGAACTTCCTGGCAGCAGCTTCTGTCTCTACTTGCGGATCTACTTAAAAAGGCAGTGTACTTAGAGTGGGGTCAGTGTACTTAAAGGGGCAATGCATATCTTTCTGTCTCTCTCACACAGGGGGTGTGTCTTTGTCTGCCATGCTGTCTCTGCTCCCTCCATTCTTGCTGCCTTGTAGAGTGTGAGGCTACATTAATGACAATGGGTTAACCCTTGAGGGCTCAGCTGATTGCTAGTTCATCATTTAGCAGTAAGGCATTCCCTGGGAAATATCCAACCCTCTGACTTCATCACCTCAATCAAGCTTCACAATCATCATTGCTGTGTACCAGTATTAAATTGTTTGTTTAAAACTTATACTCTGTGTGTGTGTGTGTGTGTGTGTGTGTGTGTATAATATAGCCTTTTGTCTGGTGAAAAAAATTTCCCTGGAACCTAACCCCGCCTGTTTACATTAATTCTTATGCGGAAATTGGATTCGCTTAACATTGTTTCGCTTAAAGTCACATTTTTCAGGAACATAACTACAACATTAAATGAGGAGTTACTGTAGTTCCAGTTTCTGGAGCTCTTGTTTTACATCAGTATGTGTTAGGAGAGAATCAGGCCCTGCAGGAAAGAATCTTCTATTTGGCCATATGCAAAGCAAGGCTCACTGATCAAGCAAACTAGCTATTGCTAATTTTGGATAATCTCTTGTAGGGAGATTGATGTACAGATTTTCTCATACAGGCGTGTGTACAAGTTGTTAAGCTCCCCAGGCTCCATTAACCAATTCACTTCAATATATATGAAGGTGTTTACCGTAGCGTCAGTTTGCGCTATGGAAGGCATGTAGTGATATTTTCCTGTATGCTTATGTACCACCTCCTCTTTCCATTTCAAATCAGGTGTTTCGATGCCTTCCCAGTGATGAGGTGACTAATTTAGCCCAGCTGCGTGACTTCATCGCCAAGTCAAAATTGGTAACCCAAGATGCTGCAAAAGCAGCAGAAGAATTAAAGAAGATTCATGGATTTCTAGTGCAATTCCCCTTTCGTTTCCTGGATGAAGAAAACTTGCTGCCTTCTGTTGGAACAAAAGAATCCATGGTTCCCATGGAAGTTTGGACTTAGGGTGATATAGACGGCTTTAGAATTTAAAGTCTGGCTCCTTGGAGACAAGTTTGCATACCTGATGATTTCAGGAAGCTTTGTATTGCCAAGGTAGCCACCGAAAGGTCTCCATCAAACTAATGTGCCTTTCTTAAGGATTTTGGTGGAACAGCTTCAGACAAAATGACTGTTATGGGGAGGGAAAGAAAATTTGGCACTTATGATCAGTGACAAGCTATATTAATTGAAAGGACAGTACTTCTTTACAGACATATTCTAAGCACCTTAAAGATGCAGGCCACCCCTATGAAGGGAGAGAAATCATAATGTATATTACTACTGCCAGCATGATCACACGTGTATAGTTATTGTGATACCCAGGGGTTGTAGGCTGTTTGTGCTTTCTAAATCTTTGTGTGCTTATAGTTATTACCAGCTGGAGTTACCCTCTTCATCATCTCTGTTTTGTATTCCCTCAAGTATTCTCCCACTGCTTACCCCTCCATAATGGTTGGGAAATGTTGCCTGAGGCCAACTCAGATGTTCCTATGATCATTGTCTATCGCGCTTAGATGTTACATTGCGTATACGGCAAAGGGCTAACTCTCTTATGTCAAAAGAAAAGGATTATTTGTGGCACCTTAGAGACTAACAAATTTATTTGAGCATGCATCCGATGAAGTGAGCTGTAGCTCATGAAAGCTTATGCTCAAATAAATTTGTTCGTCTCTTAAGGTGCCACAAGTCCTCCTTTTCTCTTTGAGGATACAGACTAACACGGCTGCTACTCTGAACTCTTACGTCAAAATCAGTGGTGCTGTCTCTTCTCCTGGCCCCAGGGGAAAACATTGTTTTTTTTACTACAACTACAGCAATCAACATTCCTCATGCACAGCATGACACTGTAGGTCTCAGTGATGGGCAATCCCTAATGGAGATTGAGGTGATGGGAATCTCTTGAATTCTGTTTTTTCAGGGTTTGCAGAACTTGTTTGAGTTCAGCTACCCTTTTTCTTACTATCTAAACTATAATTTTTTCCCCAAGGGAGAATCAACTTTTTAACCCTACATTTTTCTAGCTAAAGGAAAGCCTGCTGCTATGTATTAGGGAGAAGAGAACCCCAAAAGCTAGGCTGGCAAAACTGGGTCCTGTGTTTTGGATCATAGTGCTGTGTGTATACACTGCCTTAAATACTCCCCTGTGTTCTTTTCCACTGTTTCACCTGTAAAGAACAAGAACCCAGTAACAGTTGAGTAAGAGTTGAAATTTTGAGCTGACGATGTTCAAGGTTGATCAAAGTCACTCATACCGAGTTCGATCACGCTCCAGAGGCTAGTGGGGAGATAGAACTGAACTAGTCTCTGTGACCAGCTCCAGTAATGGAAAGACTTGGTTTTGAACAGTCTCTGCAATGCAGAAGTGTGACTCCAGGTCATCCCAAGGACTGATAAACTCACTCAACATGGTAAATCTTTTTGCTATCCATTTACTAATACGAGCAGCACAGTTAATAAGAAACTCATAATAATGGGTTCCTGTCTAGATAGAAGGAGAAGCTGAAACTCCCATCTCTGAATGCAGAATGTTAACTGATTCAGTGGGAGTGCCATTCACCAAACAAGGGCCAAATGTGACCCTTAATCTGTGGTCCAGTAAAAGCCTTCACCATACCTTATCCATAAGGCTTACAAACTTTTATTGCTATGTTTTTCTTTGCTAAAAAATTCCAATGATTATAAGTAAATTTGTCCTTTAAAAAAAAAAAGACGTTTGACAAGCTTCCAATATGCTTAACGTTCATTAGTTTATCAAAAAAATCATGACACCCTTTTGAAAGATATGCCCAAAACACAGTTGGCACATATCTTACAGTTAAGCTGATTGGTCTGTATATTTTAAGAAAAGTAATTAGGCATAGAGTCATTTTCCAATGCTACATCACGTTAATAAGTAACCAACACTAACATTCCTCAAGGGCAGCCCAAGTCCTAGCTAGTTGCTATGTTTTGTGTTGCTTCATGCTCATATTTTATAGATGCAGTTAGTGATATGGACAGGAGTTACAGCCATTCCTTATACTTGGTGAACCAGTGGTCTATTTAATCTGTCAATAGTGCATGCACAGCTTTTATGAAGTAAACTGCAGTGTGTTTATCGGTACTGTGATTTTGTTTAGTGCACTGCAGATAACTGGGTTCCCTCAAGATTTGTTGGGCATTGTTCTTTAGAATCATATTTGTTGTTTAAAATGAGACCCAGGGCTTACCTGCCAGCTCCTGTGCTAGAGAAATATGCTATCAGGCAACCACTGCAAAGCCAGGAAACTAAAACATCAAAATACTTTTGCTTTTAACACTAGCCCAAGGCTTTTAATTTCACGCTAAAAACTGTTGGCCATTTTTAGTTTGAACAAAACTGCTAATATGAAATGATTATAGCCTGCCACATATTACCATTAAACCACACAAGTATAGATTCATAGTGGAAAGAGGCCCAAACCAGAACAGCATATTCATTCACACCAGATCTACAACGAAACCTAAAGAAGCATATAATGCTCCTATCATATATCTGTCTAGATGCTCATATGGCTCCTATCACAATAGTACCTGAGCATCTCATGATCATCATTGAATCCTTACAGCACCTCTTTGAAGTGGTATTGAAACTTTGTGACTTCATAGGTAACGTGACCCAGCTTCTTGTACCCCAGGTTGTCTTTCCAAAACTGCAATGCAACTGACATGCAAAACCCAAACCATTTGCCCATTTCAGATGATGTTAGGGGTCTGATGTCAACCCATACAGCCCAGGAATTTTGAATTAGTATTGAAACACCATTCTTAATCCACCCCCTTTGTACCATACATTGGCTTTGTAGCATTTGCGGCATATAAAATACCTCATAACTTGAAGATCTTGACACCAGCTGAAAACAGAGGGTGGATTCACCCTTGTGCATAGAGTTAGCCCAGGATCTATGCAGCACTTTAAATAAGGCTTAAATAGAATTAAAGTAACTTATAGGCGTTGTGTTGGCTCTCTGCACAGGAGTGAATTCTGCTCAATGTGAAAGGATAGGTTAAGAAATTCTTTATTTTGAATTTCCCTGATTTTGTTGGATGCCAGACTCTTGACATTAACTGAACACCTTTATTTTATTTTCCTTTATGGATGGAGGGAAAAGAAAGAAATAATAATAAGAAGAAAGCCAAGACAAAACTTTGCCATTCCTCATACTTTGGGGAATTGATGCATCTTGAAATTCAATATTTTTCAGTGGAGTCATTCAAATGTTGCCAGGATTCTGGAATCCTCTTACACTTGAAGGCCCCGACTCTGCAAGCTGCTCAGTATGGATGGACACCTACGTCCATGAATAGTTCCACTGACTTCAGTGAAGGTTCACACTACGAGGCCAGGGTTCACACATGCAGAACAACTTGCAGTATCAAGGTACATTACAGTACACAGGCCTACAAGTATTCACAAGAGGAAGTATTCTGCTCTGTAGAATTTACAGTGCAGTATGTGCCCTCACATCATTCTTCATGCATATTCACAGCAGTTGGTGTCTTTTGTGAATGTCTGTTAATTAGACTTTTCTTTCACATGCTATGAAGCCACAGCAGGGGTGATGTTTAACACCTGGTCTCTGCACATAAACAGTCACCACTCTTTAATTCTTAATACCCTGGCGGTTTTACTTTTACTTTGAATACCCAAAGCAAATCATGGCATAATCATTTGCAAATATACGGTACTGTAAGCAGTGATGCTGTTTTTAGTGATAGTAGTTCCTGAAATATGTGAACTGTTTTTGTGGCTTTTATTTTTAAAAGATTGTAAGAAAAGAGGAAAAAATCTCTTCCAGACTCAGATTTTATATTTCATGATTCAACCTGGATGGAAGAGTTATGGTGGATATTCCTAAGCAGGTGCCAGTACAAGAATTCAACATCACTTCTTACCATGTCCGTATATATTTTTAAATAGCGGGATATTTTAATATATGTTTTGTTGTATAGATGCAGGATTGGACTTACTTTTTAGCATAGAAAATTATGCATTGTAAAAAAACCCATGAAAAATAAGATTTCATAATCTAAGCACTTCATTATTAAAATAATGTGTACCAAAAAAGCCACCCATTGCTATGCAGGAGATCCCAGGCCTTTGGCTCAGCTTCTGGGCTTGTACTCCCCAAACCAGCTGATGCTGAGAGTGCTCAAGGGCAGCACACTTAAGGTATGTCTACCTACACTGCAGCTGGGAGCAAACCTCCTAGCCCTGCATACAGACTCATGCTAGTGGGTTCAAGCTAAGCTGTGGATGTTGCAGCTCAGGATGAAGATTGGGTCCTCAAGTCCCCCAAGGCTTGACAGCCCATGCCACAAGGTTCATGCTGCTATTTTTAGCATGCTAGCTCGAGCCCTGCTAGCATGAGTCTGTCTACCCAGGTTGGGAGGCTAGTTTGTAGCTGCAACATCGACAAACCCCAAAGGTCTGATCCTGTTTTCAATGAAAGAGGCTTGCCGTTGGCTGACATGACAACAGGATCAGTCCCAAGGGAAGGAAGTGCCTTTTGTCACTCAGCGTCCTCTCTGGCCTTTTCGCAAGCAGCACAGACAGACTTGGAAGGGAGTCCAGCAACATTTTAGCTTAAGCCAGGTCTACACTAAAAAATTTTGCCCATACAATAATGTTGATTAGGGGTGTGATTTTTTTTTTAAATGACATTTATACCAGCAAAAGCCCCAGTGTAGATGCTGGTAAACCGGCAAAAGCATATTTTTTGCCGGAAGAAGCTTGTACCTACATTAGGAGAGTGTGTTAGTATAGCTATACAGGCATAACTATGCCAGCAGACCTTCTCTAGTGTAGACTCAACCTCAGAAGCAAGGTGGCCAGGGAAGCAAGATGAAATGTAAGAGCAATTAGAAATGTGAGGGATTCATAAGCTATAACAGGAATTCGGATAAGCTCCTGGGACTTATCCCAGAAGCATTGCTGGGGAATGGCCCCAGCGAAGGTGGTGAGAGTTTTGGTGGGGACTGGCACCGGAGAAGGATCAATATATCTGTACATTTCCTTTGTCATATTAGAATCCAGGCATATTTTTAAAATTAACTTCACGTTTTAGAACCCGATCTTACAGCCATTCTGCCCCATTGCCTTCAGTGGCAGTTTTGCTTAAGTGAAGACTGCACAACTTGCCCTCTTTGATATTATTTTAATGTGTTCTTCTACTCATATTATGTGATTATCTGCCTTAAAAGGAGACCCACATTTTTATAGGTGTTTGTACAGTTATTACACTGTGCGTTTTATTTAAAAGTCAAGCTGAGGCAGTTTTGGGACAAATGAAAAAAGTTGGTATGACCCTTTACAGTGTAAAGTTTACACGACTGCTTTTGTTTTATTTTTGGTTTTTTTCCCACAGCTTAGGGCCAGCTCCTCTGTTGGTGTGAATTAACATAGCTCCATTGACCTCAGTGAAGTTCCACCATTTCAAAATCAGCAGAGAATTTGGCCCAGAGTGCCCCCTGACCTCTGATATGAGCAAAGCAAGAGCCTGCACAGTGCCATTTTAGGTGTGCAATAGGATGAGGCCGGGCATCTGCCGTACTAGCCGCAGGGCTCTTCTCACCCATGCTGAGCCCCACCGAAATCCAGACCCTTGCCGAATCAGGGTGTTAGTTGGGAGTGTTCCTCCATTGCAGGGAATGAATGTATGCAGTGTAAAACTAATGTGTAAATTAGATATAATTAGGCCCACAGACTGTAAATCTAAAACTGAATGCACCCGTACTTTTTTTTTGGCCTTCTTTTCTTTTTTTCTTTTCAAGCACTTGTGACCCGTTCATTTTTAACCTACCAGTGCAGTTTCATAAAATAACATAGATATTGTGAGTAAGTCGTATTTATCTGGCTCTATCCTGATATCCAGGAAATGAGTGTTTTTAAATTCACGGGTCAAGAAATGTACAAGTTTCCGCTAACTAAACTAATTGATAAAACTAGAGCTTCCAAAATATTTGTACTTCAGATGTACAAGGGTTGACGTGATTCCAACTTGCTGTACTTCTCCGCTTTAGATGGATAAAATTGTGACCAGAGTGAATGCTCCTTCTGTGAAGGGTTTTGAATTGACAGTTTTGTGTCCCTGTTTCTGCTAATGGCTGCTTCCTTCCCTATCTATTATTGTATTTGGTAAACAGATATGTATTAAGTGACTAAAATATAACTAAATATAACGTATCAGAAACATTTGGGTGATGACTTTTCATTTTAAATTGCTTTTGGAATGATGATCATTTTGCACGCCGTGGACCTAATTCTGCTCTTGCACCAAATGAAGAAAACTTCCTCAGCAATCAGTGGAACTCCATAGCAATGTAAAGGCAAAGCAGACTCGGTGAAAAAAATCATTAAAAATGCAGCCCAAGATAAAGTTACCGCTGGGACAAGGGGATTGCTAACTTGTCTGTAGTCAATGAAAACCAATATATTTTAAAGGAACATTGCTACAAGAACCCTGAGTTCTAGAACCAGGGTCTGTATGGCTCCCGGCAGCTGCTACATCCTCGTTGCAACCAGGACTCAGTCAGGGCTGTCACCAACAAGTACTGCAGGAAGTCCCACCCTAAGAGCATGAATGGCAGCCCTCTGCAATTCCCTGATTGGCTGGCACTCCCTATATAAACCAGGAAGCCATTTCTGGAAGTTGTTTGATTAAAGTAGATCTTTGGTGTGTGCTTCTGCCCTAGATCCTGCCTCACCTCTCCTTGCTGTGACTCACCTTGACCCTGGCTCTTGACTTAGGCTCAGCTCCTGACCCTGATCTTGGTTTACTGACTTTGGCTTAGGACCATTACTGACTCCCCACACTGGCCCAGCCTCACCCTGATTCTCATTCCATGCTCTCAGTTTGGTAATGGACTCTGACTTTGCAGTTTGATCTGCTCTGGCCCCGAACTGATCTCTGACCTTGGGTCTGAAACCGAGCAGCTCACTTTGTGCCCACAAACTGCCTATGACCTGGCCCTGACAACTTGCACTCAAATCAGGCCCCAAATTTAGATTTTATGAATACAAGCTTTGTCATGCAGTAGAAATGTTTCTATAGAAGTCAGTGTTTCTCAACGGGTGGGTCCCATCCTTTAGGAGGTCACAAAAGGCAATTGCCCGTTGTGATGCATTGAAAATTTTATTACCATCTAAAGCCAAGAAAATCTTGCTCCCCTCATACCCTCCCTCATCAAGGTCAAGTGTTCTTTGTCAGCCTCTCAAAATACACACCAATGAATTATATAAACTGATCATTGTTATTATGGATTGTCATAATTATAAAGGGAAGGGTAACAACTTTATGTATGCAGTACATAAAATCCTTCCTGGCCAGAGGTACAGAATCACATACCTGTAAAGGGTTAATCAGTTCAATTAACCTAGTTGGCACCTGACCAGAAGGACCAATGGGGAAAGAAGATACTTTCAAATCTTGGGGGGGAGGTTTTGTTTCTGCTGTCTTTGTTCCCTCTCGGGATGGAGAGAGAGAGATCAAGCAGGTAAACCAGCTCCTACAAAGATACCTGAAATAATACATCTAAATTTACAGAAATTGTAAGTAAAGGCAAGGAAATGCATTAGAGTATCTTTTGTTTTAGCTTGTGAATTTTAAGAGGGAGGTTTATTTCTGTTTTTGTAACTTTGAAGTTGAGCCTAGAGGGGAATCCTCTGTGTTTTAAATCTTTTTATTACCCTGTAAAATTATCTTCCATCCTGGTTTTACAGAGGTGCTTCTTTTACTTTTTTCTTTATAATAAAGTTCTTCTTTTAAGAACCTGATTGATTGATTTTTAGTTTCCTAAAGATAAAGGGTCTGGTCTGTACTTTTAGTAAAGGCAATTGGTTGGTATATTATTCTCAAGCCTCCCCAGGAAAGGGGGTGAAGAGGTTTGGGTGGATATTTTGGGGAAATAGGAACGCCAAGTGGTCCTTTTTCGTGAATCTTTGTCTAAATCACTTGGTGGTGGTGGCAGCAATATTGTCCAAGGACAAGGAAAGGATTTGTGCCTTGGGGAAGTTTTTAACCTAAGCTGGTAGAAATAAGCTTAGGGAGTCTTTCATGTGGGGCCCCACATCTGTACCCCAGAGTTCAGAGTGGGGAGGGAACCCTGACATGGATACAATTTTTTACTCTCGCTTTTATAATAAAATAAATGTAAAGGGATTGTGAAAAATTTTGACTTTGAATAAGGGGTGGCCAACCTGAAAAGTTTCAGAAACACTGGTTTAAGGTAGCCAATGGAAATATTTTTTTAAAATTGTCCTATGGTGGGTGCACCCCAAACATTTTAGTCCCGAGAACCTGAAAGTGAAACTTACTATGGGACAGTCAGTATAGCCTAGTGAATAAGGCATTGGATTGTGACTTTGAAGATCAAGATTATAGTCCCAGCTGTTCTACTTGCCTGCTGGTTGACCTTGGCCAGGTCACTTCACCTCCTTGTGCCTCAGTTTCCCCATCTGTAAAATGGGGATAATAGTAGTAATCTCCTTTGTAAAGCACATTGAGCACTACTGATGAAAAGCCCTGCATAAGAGCAAGGTATTATTATTATACACAAAAGTGAAGCTGACTTCACTGAGGTTGCTTTGTCCAAGCTGAGAGAAACAGCAAAAGTAAAACAACACTGAGAAAATTTGACTTTTATTTTAATAATCCAAAGGTACATCTGCAAGGAAATTTGTCTGTTTCTAACATGGCTCTTAAATTGTCACTGTCCATTTTAAAGTTGAATAAAGGAAGTTCTGAGTTGAGAGAGAAAGGAGCAAGCTATTGCTGACCTCCATGAACAAAGCAGCCATGGAATATTCAAACTCTTCTGCAAAAACAGAAGCATGCTAATTCTCTGTTTCTTATGCTTTACTCGCCCTTCCAGTGCCCCAAGGTTATCGCTGACTTCAAACCTTTCCAATACAATCTGTTCCCTGGATAGACACAATAAACCAAGATAAGGCAGCAAGGAGTTTCAATGAGGCAGGATGCGGCTGGGACTAAAGTAAGCAGCTCTTGATTGACACCTTAAGCCTTTTCTGCCCTGACTTCTAAATCTCACAGCTAATTATATGCTTCCTGCATCAAACTTCTATGATCTTGGAAGTGAAGATAACAGAGAAGAGCAACAGTAACACTGAGGCCTGTCAGTCACTTCTCCGTCATGGAAGTACTGGCTGGAGATGTTGCAATGATTATTATTATAATGTACTGTGGACACGCTTAAAAAGACAGCGTTTGTCTACAGCGACCATAGTTATTTCCTATTCCAAGTGCAGGCAAAATCTGTGCTATCTCAATGTGCAGTCATGTTGGTGTAGAACTAGTGTACAAGAAGAAACTGCTCAGTATCGAGAGGTATGGGCCTGACTGTCATTTACAGAAAGGCCCCTTTATACTGATGTAAAGCAGTCTCAGTGTAAAGGAGAATCAAGCCCATGGTTACTGTGCTCACATAACTGTGCATGTTGTGCGTTCTTTCGTCTATGTCTGATGGTAGCCTGTCTGGTTTTTTTTAAGCCGTAGTTTCTGGTTCATAATCCACAGTTTGCATACCATGCAAGGAGGAAGAGGAGAAAACTTCATAGGTGAAATCCCAGCCCTGCTGGAATCAATGGTAAAATTCCCATTGACTTCAACACTTGCTGGAGGATTCTCTGCTCCTTGAAGTCTTTAAACCACGATTTGAGGATTTCAATAGCACAGATATAGGTGAGAGGTTTTTTGCAGGAGTGGTGGGTGAAATTCTCTGGCCTGTGTTGTGCAGGAGGTCAGACTAAATGATCATAATGGTCCCTTCTGACCTAAATATCTACAAATCTATGAAACATGGCTGGGATTTTACTCACCATACATAATTCAAATGAACAATTTACACAGCTGAGTATTCCTGTAACCCTCAGCCCTTGCTGAGGGAAAAGGCAGCATACATGTATTTTGAACGATAGCTGCCACCGCTGCAGTGTTTAATGGGCTGGTTCTTCTCCAGGATGATCCTCTCCAGCCATCTTTACACCAAGGGGAACCGACCGTGCAGCCAGATAATCTCCCAGTTTCGGCTTCCTCCAACAGGTAAATTGTTCTAAAGGTAATCTGGCTCAAAACAGTGTGCCAGAAGCCTTTTCTGCCCTGGAGAGGAAGCAACAGAGGATTCTTTCTTTCTCCCCGAGGCTGTTACGAGCGTCTGCCTTCAAGGGCCATGTTGTGAGATCAGTTCTTTGGGCCTCTGCTAGTAGAACGTTGATCTATTGAAGTCTCAATAATACACAAACTTTTAAAATGGCATGGTTTTTTTGTATGCATGGAGTTACTAAGGCATTCTAGGTGTTTGGGTAGAGGAAGAAGGAAAAATTATAAGGCTTTGTGGAGACAGCTCTAAAGACTCAAAGAAAATAACAAGAGGTTTCTTTTATTCCCCAAAAAATCAATCTGTTTTAGTTTCTCTGCAATTTGTGCCATCTCTTCCGATTTTCAAGTATGTCTCTGAAGCTTTGATGCAAGTTGAATGAAGGCTTTAAGAGCTTGAATCACAACAGCACGGTGAGTAAAATGCTCATTTTTTATTGGAAAAATCAAAAGTGACAGGTACAAAATTAGTTCCACTGCTTTGATTGATTACTTGGAATATTTAGCTCAGAATGATTACATCAAGAAGGCCTATTAAAGTTGAAGCTGGCACATAAATTAATTTTGGAAAAATTCTTCCTTTTTTAAAGAAAAACTTTTCTGCAGTGATAAAGTGTTTATAACTCGAAACAGAGATGAATAATCTTCTAAACAGTCAACCTGGTGTGAATAATTAAACATACTGTGAATTAGTATTTGAGGACAAAGGGAAAGATATTATAACACAAAGATAATGTTATTATGGCTGCACAAGTCTCTGTTATCTTGAGATTAGCACTGGCTATGAGGAAATGGAAGAGCTGTTAGCATGCGGTCAACCATTGTGTAGTTTGCTACTAATGGCCTTTCTATACTGTATGTCCCCCGTGGGAAACCCTGCAAGTTTTGTGCATGTTGATGAGTCTTGAATCATAAGGAAGCTCTTATTGGTGAGGAGGCACTACAGTTTACAGGTTTCAGAGCGGTAGCTGTGTTAGTCTGTATCAGCAAAAACGAGGAGTACTTGTGGCACCTTAGAGACTAACGCATTTATTTGGACATAAGCTTTCGTGGGCTAAAACCCACTTCATCGGATGCATGGAGTGGAAAATACAGTAGGCAGAAAATATATACACAGTACATGAAAAGATGGGAGTTGCCTTACCAAGTGAGGAGTCAGTTCTAACAAGACAATTCAATTAAAGTGGAAGTGGGCTATTATCAACAGGAGGAAAAATCACTTTTGTAGTGGTAATCAGGGTGTCCCATTTCAAACAGTTGACAAGAAGGTGTGAGTAACAGTAGGGGGAAATAAGCATGGGGAAATTAGTTTTTAGTTGTTGTAGCGATCCATCCACTCCCAGGCTTTATTCAAGCCTAATTTGATGGTGTCCAGCTTGCTAATTAATTCCAGTTCTGCCGTTTCTCATTGGGGTCTGTTTTTGAAGTTTTGTTGTTGAAGAATTGCCACTTTTAAGTCTGTTATTGAAGTCAAAGTTCAGGGAGATTGAAGTGTTCTCCTACTGGTTTTTGAATGTTATAATTCTTGACGTCTGATTTGTGTCCATTTATTCTTTTGCATAGAGACTGTCCAGTTTGGCCAATGTACATGGCAGAGGGGCATTGCTGGCACATGATGGCATATATCACATTGGTAGATGTGCAGGTGAACAAGCCTGTCATAAATATAAAGGGAAGGGTAACCACCTTTCTGTATACAGAACTATAAAATCCATCCTGGCCAGAGGCAAAACCCTTTCACCTGTAAAGGGTTAAGAAGTTGGGATAACCTCGCTGGCACCTGACCAAAATGACCAATGAGGAGACAAGTAACTTTCAAAGCTGGAGGGGGGGAAAGCAAAAAGTCTGTCTGTGTGATGCTTTTGCCGGGACCAGGTCAGGAATGCTCTTCAAAACTTCTGTTAAGTTAGTAAGTAATCTAGCTAGAAATGCATTAGATTTCCTTTTGTTTAAATGGCTGGTAAATAAGCTGTGCTGAATGGAATGTATACTCCTGTTTTTGTGTCTTTTTGTAACTTAAGGTTTTGCCGAGAGGGATTCTCTATGTTTTGAATCTGATTACCCTGTAAGGTATTTACCATCCTGATTTTACAGAGGTGATTCTTTTACTTTTTCTTTAATTAAAATTCTTCTTTTAAGATCCTGATTGCTTTTTCATTGTTCTTAAGATCCAAGGGTTTGGGTCTGTGTTCACCTATGCAAATTGGTGAGGACTTTTATCAAGCCTTTGCCAGGAAAGGGGGTGTAGGGCTTGGGGGGATATTTTGTGGGGAAGACGTCTCCAAGTGGACTCTTTCCCTGTTCTGTATTTAACACGCTTGGTGGTGGCAGCATAGGGTTCAAGGACAAGGCAAAGTTTGTACCTTGAGGAAGTTTTTAACCTAAGCTGGTAAGAATAAGCTTAGGGGGTCTTTCGTGCAGGTCCCCACATCTGTACCCTAGAGTTCAGAGTGGGGAAGGAAACTTGACAAAGCCCTTGATGGTGTGGCTGATGTGGTTAGGTCCAACGATGGTGTCCCTTGAGTAGATATGGTGGGCAGAGTTGGCAACGGGGATTGTTGCAGGGATAGGTTCCTGGGTTAGTGTTTTTGTTGTGTGGTGTGTAGTTGCTGGTGAGTATTTGCTTCAGGTTGGCGGGCTGTCTGTAAGTGAGGACTGGTCTGTCTCCCAAGGTCTGTGAGACTGAGGGATCATCCTTCAGGATAGGTTGTAGATCCTTAATGATGCGCTGGAGAGGTTTTAGTTGGGGGCTGAAGGTGACGGCTAGTGGCGTTCTGTTACTTTCTTTGTTGGGCCTGTCCTGTAGTAGGTAACTTCTGGGTACTCTTCTGGCTCCAAGAGATCCATTTCCTGGACACTACAGTGCAAATAAGTGATGGTCACATAAACACCACCCTATACTGGAAACCTACCGACCACTATACTTACCTACATACCTCCAGCTTTCATCCAGACCACATCACACGATCCATTGTCTACAGCCAGCTCTAAGATAGAACTGCATTTGCTCCAATCCCTCAGTCAGAGACAAACACCTACAGGATCTCTATCAAGCGTTCTTAAAACTACAATACCCACCCGTTGAAGTGAAGAAACAGATTGACAGAGCCAATATATTCTGCTTACTGTATTTTCCACTCCATGCATCTATGAAGTGGGTTTTAGCCCATGAAAGCTTACGCCCAAATAAATTTGTTCATCTCTAAGGTGCCACAAGTACTCCTCATTGTTTTTACTATGGTTTACAATGCAGCACAGACAGGAACTGGGAATGGGTGATGGTCTTTTATCTCATGAAGCTCCACTTGGGCTGGGAAGGTTGATGGCAGTTGGGAAATTCTTAGGAGTGCTACTATGCTGTGGTCACTGCTATGACAAGGGTGTGTGCACAAGGGAAGCAGAAGGAAGGAAACAGAAACCACACTCATTCAGATAATGGAAACAATAATAACAACAGGAGGGATTTGTGCAAGTTGTAGTTGGAACACTGCACAACTGGTATTACAACAATCCTCAGTGCAGACGAGCTGAAGGCAAAGGTTTTCATCAGCACCATCAATGCAGATGGCCTTGGATTACCTTGGTCTGCTTATTTTAACATTAAGATTGGTATTGGCATTCACATGTCTAAGTGCCTCCAGAAAACTGGTTTCTATCCCTTTTCACGTAGTGCAATTCCCATCATCTTCAGTGCATACATCTGAGAGCAGAACAGGAGCCTAACTGTGCAAAACAGTTGGCTAGCACACTGTGTTACTGCATTTTTATAATGACCCCTTTCAAAGCCATTTCCATGGACTGAGTATGTGTATGAGCAGTTAGCCCATTTTGGAAATTCGTCAAGTAATTACCATATGCTACTAATCCGCCTCAGCCTTTAATATGCTCCCTTCAGCTTTTTGTTTTTCCAACAGGCAAGGATTTAAGTGGGGAATATGAAAGTAAGAATTTCTTCATAAATAGCATGTGTGTTCAAACCAGCACCCAGAGCTGGATGGAAATCCTTTCCCCTTTCTTTGACAGCAAGCTGCACGCTATGCAAAGAGCAGTCCCAGACTTCTGTAGACTTGAAAGCTAGAGCCCAGTAGCTGTGTATCAGAGGTAGACCCATAATATGTGCCTTTCAGTGAAGGAGCATTATTTTCCCTGGCATTTTTTAATAGTCTTGAAAGGTAGATTCAGGACTCAGAATTGGATTCAGATTTCCAACATTCCAGGAGTTTAGGGTTTGTTTGGGCAAATCTCTTCTAGAAAAAAGGAGATTATTGACTATATCTGATGTAAACCATGTTGGCTTCAGAAACACAAGCTATTTACTCTACATACAATTGATTTTAGAGGTAGTGGGAGGGCTGGGGTTCCCCTGGACAGCCAATCATGTATTCTCCTTCTGTACTCTCCATACCTTTTAAACTAGCACTTCAGGTGTTTAATCTGGGATCTCCAGAGGTAAAAGCACGAGTTACAACAACTTGAGCTAGGCTCTGTAGCAGACTCACATCTTCTGTGCAATGAGGTAAGTTTCATACTCTACCTGGACAGAGGAAGCTTGTCCTGAGCATGTTGAATCCTGGATGAGCCCCCATTTATGTCATGGCCACCATCTTGGCTGACCCAAGGGACTGAACTAAGGCCTCTGGAGCAGAGAGCAGGCTTAAGTTACACAGCCAGGCTTAGTAGCTGGAACAGATTCTTGTCCTCTATGGGTTGCGTACAGAAAGAGACATGTAACAGGGGTTACACTAGGGCTGTGTCTTCACTGCAGAGTTAACGAGAGTTATCTATGCTTGAAGTAACTCCTCTTGAGTTAGCCTCGCTCCAGTGAGAGCTGCCACACTGTGAAATGGCACTTGAGCTGCACAGAGTGATTGTGTTAGCAGTCAGTAGTGCTAAATCAGGCTGTAGCCTGTACTCCCTGACTGGCCAGCCAACTCCAGGTTATACCACCACCACACTGGAGGTAAGGGTTTCTGTGTGCGGATGGCAACACTCAGGTTAACTATACACTGAAGACAAGTCTTTACACAGCGTGGGACATACCAAAGAGGCCTGGAACTCCTCAAGGCAATGAATGAGTTGAGGATTCAGGATATTGGGTCATCTGAAATTATTGCCTTCAGGTATTCATCCACTTCTTCTACTTTCTACTTCAGAATTCTTTCCACCTTTTCCCCACTGCAGCTCACTGTACTGTCCATCCCAGCATCAGTACTGTGAACATCTCCTTACAGATTTCATTGCTGATAGAGAGGAAGGCTGGTCCAGTGGCTAAGGCAGTAGCCTAGGACTGACCTGGGTTCAGCTGTGTGCTTTGCCACATACTTCCTGTGTGATCTTGGGCAAGTCACTTAGTCTGTGCCTCAGTTTCCCCACTTTGTTTTTTAAAGTGGAGCTAATAGCACACCTGTACTTCAAGGGGTTCTGTGAGGATAAATACAGTAAAGATTGTGAGGTACTCAGGTACCATGGTGATGGGGGCCATATACCTACTATAGATAGGTACATTTTGGGCTACTAAGGGTGTGTCTACATGTCTGTGGGGGGGTTAATCTGAAGTTTTTTTTGGTGTATATCAGCTAACTTGCAGTATAGCGTGCACATGGAACACAAGGTCGGTAGAAGAGCGAGGCTCAGGCTTACATAGCTTCCCTGAGAAGCAAAAGGCTCAGAATAAAGGTGCTCCATAACTGACTGAGAGCTTAATCAATCTCAAGGTGTAATTACTGCACATTGATTTTTTTTTTTTTTTTTTTAAGTTTTTGGTTCATCTCTGAAAACAAGAGCGATGCAGCGGCTGCCCTCTAGATGGTGGTAGATACTAAACATGACCAGCGTTGGGGAAACATGTCATTGTGTAATATAAGAATGTGTCAATTTTTATTCAGAGGTTACAAGTTCCAACACAGCGTGTGTATTATATTTACACACCACTGAGTCTAGTTTATATACTAGAAAGAGCCTCTCCCATAGCCCTGTGTGAATTTGTTCAGGGTCAGTAGGAACATGAAGCCGTAACCGTACATATGAGGTAGCAGTGAAGTAGTCCAAATATACAGTACTGCCTCTACTAAGGGGTTCTTGCCTTACAGTTTTACTCTGAATATCCCACATCAGAATACAAAAATCACACATGAAGCATCATAATGCTCCAAGAGCCTATACCATTGTACCTTTGAACCATATCAAATACACAGCAGTTAAGCAACCCAGTTAGCGCTGATGCCAAATATTAAATTAGATCTAACGACAAATACAACAGTCCCCTAAACAGCTACAACAGGGACCCAATGTATTATATGTGACTGACTCATGCCGTTCCTGGCTGGTAAAAGACAATCAAGAGCACCATCAAGAGCACTTCTACCATTGGAGACCACCATTCCCACCTTTGGAAAGAGCAGTCTACCATGTCTCCCACAACATGCAGTAATCCTGCCTGTGCTACAAAAACAGCTAGATACACCAACTTAACAAATTGCCACCCAGCTGACCCAGGCTCTCTCAAGGGTTGCCTCTCCCTCCATGGTAAGGAAAAACCAGGACATCTGTGAGGGAACAGTGGACCTGTCCTCAGCAAGGATGCGACAGGAGCAGGGAACAGAGCTATCTCGGCTGCTGGCCAATGGCTGTGGAACTCCCTTCCAAAGGAGATAAGAGTCACAGTCAGTCTTACTGTCTTCTCTACAAAATGGAATAGCCACAATAACACTTGCCTCTGAAAAAAGGCAGTTAAGCTAATGGATGATGCAACGTGACAAAGAAAATTTATGGGCACTGGGAAAAGGAGACGGGAACCAAACATCAACTGTGTAGATTGCTGCTGACTGTAATTTCCATAGTGTACCCAGATATCATGGTGATGATCACAGTGAAAGATGACCCACTCGTGCTTTGGAAATTGACATGGGTGATATTTGGAGGTAGATGATATGGAACCGCTTTGCAGCACCCAGGCATGCTGCTATGTATTTATACCGAGCACACTTGTCTGTATCAGCAATCTGAGGAGCTGCTGAAGTTCTCACTAAACATTCGGTGTATCCAACATTGTATGATGAAATGCAGTGCATTTCTTGCTTGCTGTGTCTTAAATACATTCACTGCCTAAAAATGATAATCTCCCAAAAGACTGTATCAACTCACCAATGGTTCACTGCAATATACATCTCCACTTTGCTTCCTCGCAGACCGAATGAAAATGCTTACAAACCCATTTCCTGCTACAGGATCATCCCATTATACACAATTACACACTAGGAATTTCTCCTGAGATCCAGATGGGTACAGACAAGAGCGGCTCTGGAACCAGAGTGTGAGCAGAATAATGAATCATTCATTCAAACCTACACACTAACTTTCAACTCTTTTTGTTTTGAACTGCATAAGCTGCTTGTTGCCCTAAAGAGCCTGAATCATCCAAATCATTCTGAATTTGGTTTGTGCTGTTTTTCTGCATTTCCTGTGCTTCTCAGTTTTATTAGATGACTATTATGACCCGTTCAAATAGATTTATTCAAAATATCTCCCCAGGAAAATTCTCACTGGGCTGAGACATCATGTTTTGAAAGGAATCTTGCAGTAGGACCAAAATGGTGGCTATAATAAAAACTAAGTTCATTCATATTATTATTGTTTGTATTACCGTAATGCTTAGGAGCGCTAGCCATGGACTAAGACCCCATTGTGCTAGGCGCTGTACACTCACAAACCAAAAAGAAGGTTGCTGCCTCTAAAGAACTTACAGTCCAAGTAGAAGAGAAGAGACAAGAAGTAGAGACAGACAGGTGGATGGGAGCTCAAGAAAACAGTGAGACAATATTAGTCAGCATGGTAGGCAGCGGTCTCCTATGCAGCTTTTGATTCTCTAAACAAGGAAAGCATCATCCTGGTACATGGGTGCTGGAATTAGGGATGCTGCCACACCCCTTGGCTTGAAGTGGCTGCCATCATATACAGGGTTTACAGTTTGATTCAATGGCTCTCAGCACCCCCACTATGCAAACTGTTTCAGAACCTCTGCAGTAGTAGCTCTTCTCTTGTCTACACACAAAGGCTGTAGCATAGCACTTGCACTCCAGTATACAGTATAGCTAAAGCAGTGTAGTTACAGTGCTACAACTCCACCCAGCGTGGACACAGTTATACCAGCAGGAAGATGCTTATACCATTATCGCTCCTTATTCCTGTAAATGTAGCTGCTGATGTAACTGTTGCAATAAAAAAGAGTTATATCAGCACCTTGCTTTTAGAAAGGTAATTAAATCAGCACCTGATGATTTACTGAGTTATTTCACTATTTTGATAAAAATGCACACCCCGTGTCAAAATAATTAAATCGGGACAAAAACTATGTGTAGACTAGGCCATACAAGTATCCCAAGAGAATTACACAACGATGAAGCCCTACTAGCCAATCCTCAAGACAAATGATATGCCAAATAAGAGTGTCCAGTACTTTACTACCAACCATTACACTAATAATAACTGACTGGTGGGTTTTCAAAAATGCTCACCATTGACCTAACAGTGCTCCCACTGAAGTTAATGGGAGTTTTACCATTGGCTAGGAGTTAGGGCAATGCTGAAAGCTTTTGAAGACCCCAACTCTACGTGTTTATCAAACCCCTTTCACCCCAAAGATTCCCTAAGCTCTATACAAAACTACAAACATTATATGCAAGAATCACCATTCAGATGCAGCCACCTTTGGGGTGGAATCCAACATCTTTGACAATGTACATCAGTAATATATATGAGGCACAGGATTTTTGAAGACAATAGGAGTTTTACCACTGACTTCAATGGCAGCAGACAGGCCAATTCTGAGCACTATTGAGAATCCCTGTTTAGGAGAAGAAGTAAAGGCCGTGTCCAGCTGAAAATGCAGGGGGGAAATTAAGGAGGCAGTCAGGGCTAGATCCACAAAGGGACTTAGAGCCCAATGGAAGTTAGGAGCCTAAACATCCACTGCACCATGGGATCTTTAAAGCCCCATGAGTAGAATGTGGGCAGGGAGCCCTCATGTCAATGTCACCTCTGAAGGACAGCACCTTGTGGTGCTCCCCTTGGTACTGCTCTCCCCCAAACAGACTCCTTTCTCTGTTGTAATGAGTTGTAGTCAATCTGGAGAGCCCTGGTAGTAAGAGCAAAAGACCTTTTCCCCATGAGAAAGGGTTGCTCAGGGTACAGCAGCACAGGAGCGGCTTTGCAGCACCTTGCAAAAGATCGTCCTAACTGAACTGCTACCTTCTGGTACCATTTCGTGAAACCGTTTTTAATCAGTGTCAATGTTCTCTCCCTTGGCATCATTCTTCCTGGCCTTGTAAATCAGTCTGATGCACAGGACAATAGCAAACGCTTTCCTGAAATCCAGATGAATTATAACCACTGCTTCATCATTATCTGCCAGTTCAAAAAGATTTGCGCATACTTCTTAGACAAGAATTTCCTTTTATGACACCAGGCTACAGATTGTGTACTAAATTATACAGGGTGTGTCTAAATGGTGTGTAAACTAACCTGTCACCAGTGTTTCCAATACTTTCCCTCCAGAGGGCTACTCCGGAGATGTAGCTGAAAGAAGATCCATTGATCCTTTTCCAAAAATGGAGGCATTTAGCTTCTGACCAATTCTCTGGTGCTCCTACAACATTGGCCACCCCAAACGGTCAAATAGCATGAGTCAAGCTGCCAAAAAACATGAGACTGGCTTCAAGTCATGAGATTTAAAGACTAATAACCAAAATGTTAGGGATTTTCTTTTTTTACCTTCTGGATTTAAACCTTTAGGGAGACACAGTTTCAAGCTTTCCCCCCCCCCCTACAGCTATGAGGGTTAGAACCTTTTTTTTTTTATTTAATTGAGAACGGAGATTCTCACATAATCACCTGACTCCAGGATCTGGGGCTTTAAGATCACTACATATTGTAAGGCTAGTGATAAAACTGTGAGAGCTGGCAACCGTGCCTCCCCATAGTAAAGACACAAAAGGCCAAATCTTCAAAGGTATTTAGTCGCCTAACTTCTATTTAGATGCTTAAATACCTTTGAGGATCTAGGCCAAACTCAATGCTCAGAAGAACTTTAAGTGGGATGTACATGGTACATAGACCTTGTGCTAATTCTCCAGTTGCATTATTTTCACCCTCTATATTTAATAGGTGCCAAGCGTTTTTTTAAACAAAATCCAAGTCGTTGTTTTTCAGTTCTTCACCACACAAGAACATATGCTTCTGACCCACACATGCTTATTGATTTATGATCAAATGACAATTAGTGCAGGTCTTTTTGCTGGGGTAAAACTGAAAGCAGAGCTAATCTTCTGTACCAGAGAGAATGGGTTCATTTAGTGCCAACATTGTTTAAACAAGTAGTGCTGATGAAGGACCTGGAAGAACTAGAGAAACCAAAAACAAAAAATGAAAATAGATAATTAATTTTGGCTGTTGGGTACTTGCCCATTATAGACCCACAGTTTTGTATGCCTGAAAAAAAAATCATTATTCTGAAAGCGTGCAACCGTATTTGAACATCTGTATATTGGGCAGGGCAAATCTGCCCCACCAGTTGTGTTGTAGTTTTTCAGGATTTGAAAGGGGTAGTTTTCGTTGGGCATTAGCTCAGCTCTTAAACAGAAACCATAGTAGTTAGAGGTGAAAAAGGTCTAGGGTAAAATTTTCAAAAGCACCTAAGGGCCAGATTCGTAAAGGAATTTGGGTGCCTAACTCCCATGACCCAAAGTGACTTAGGAGCCTAAGTTCCAGTTTCAAAGCAATCAGTAAAACCAGTGGGAGTTAGGTGCCTGAATACATTTGAAAATCTGGGCCTTAGGAGCTTAATTGCCATTGACTGTCAATCAGATGGTTATAGTCCTCATCCCACCTGATTTGAATTACTATCTGCCATCTTGTCGACATCTGCCTTTAAAAAGTTACTGCATGTCCATTCTCCACTCATTTAACTTTTACTTATGTTCTAACCCGAAGCCTAATAAGATTATGATTGCCACTGCACCTCAGGGGCTGTACCTGCATTGACGGTCTCAGTCACGATCCCTGCATTACATAATGTCGAACCTTGTCTGGCATTAAGCTGAAGGGGTCTGCCCCCTTTGTCAGTCAATGCACATGCTGAGATTTCTTTTTTAATTTTACATCCTGTACCAGGTGTTTGACAAAGATACCTTCAACCTTATTCTCTTCACTTCTCAGGCTCTCGTTTATCCTGGATAAGGGAAATTACACGTTACCAGCAGACAGGGCCTTTTCCCTTTTATTTCCTTTTTCTCCTCATTCACTTCATATCACAGATGTTGTTTTAAGTCATCTGATCTGCAACAGATTGCAGGGAAATAAGTCATCCCAGGAAGTATCCTCAGTTTCCCTCCGCAATGGTGCTGCACCATTACCCAGATTTTCTTGAATTCCCTTCTCCAGGGTGAAAAGCTTCTTCATTCTTTCTCCTCCTCTCTATCCCTTCCAGATCATCCTTCCCCTTGTTTACATTCTTCAAAGAGATTACTGGAGCAGCCAGAGTATGAATTCATCTTCTATATTTATTAATATTTGTATTAGAATAGTGTCTAGAGGTCCCTACCAGATCAGGGCCTTACTGTTCTAGGCACTGCGTGGACACGCAGAAAGGGGCAATCTCTAGCCTTAGAGCTTAACTCTAAATCGACAAGGGGAAATAGAAGCACAAAGAGACGATGTGACTTGCCCATGGTCACACAGAACTGGGATTTGAACTCAGCTCTCCTGACTCTCAGGCCAGCGCTCTATCTAATAAACCACATTGCCTCCCCTTTAGGTAGCTAACCATATCCCTACTGGCCCTTTTTGCTGAACCCCTCCTTACACCAGGCCCTGTTGGGACAATGAATGTAAAGGATTCAGACACAATGGGTCTCCACAACAGCAGTCCCCGCCCACTGTCCATGAGCTAAGAGATACCTTTGCCAGGCACTACAGGCTTGACGTACGTAGAACTGCTGCTTTGTGTAAAGTCCCTTTAAGCCAGGGAACCAGTGGATGCTGCTACTCACAGCTCAATTGTCCAGATTGTTCAGTGAGCAGAAGCAGATGGGGAGATTTTTCTTCAATCTTTACATTGGGTTTCTGGGGCAAATCATTTGGCAAGCTGGAGCCCAGACAGGTGCTCAGAGCTGCATATCGTGAGCAACAACTATAGAAGCCATGTTCAGATCATGACAACAACTACTGTATTGATTGATCCTCCTCACGAGCTAGCCTCATGTGCCAGTAGATGGCACTCTTTCCGTTAACTCCAATATACTGCTAGCTCTCTTTTACATAAACCTCTCCTCTCAAGATGCAGTAATGGCGATAATTAACTAGCTGTTAGATTTGTTATATTTTTTTTAAAGTTTGTAGTCTATTTTCTATAGACCTGTTCTTGTCAATAGTATAATCCAGTGTAGTTTGTAAGTGCCTTTCAAAGCTAAGGAAGAGTCCAAATGAAGAAAACTCAGGGGAGTTCAGCAAGGTGTGGAAAAAACCATATTGGAAGCAGGTAAGTGGTCGCTCATTCTAGCCAGACAAGTCTGAACAGCAGAGGAAAAGGGATTGGTCCAGGTTGTCATTTCACAGATGAGTCTCAGAAAAAAAAATTGTTTGCTGTGGCAATTTACCGCCTGGGGAGAGGAAGCGAGAGTCCCATGTGTCCATCCCACTAAAGCCCATTCCCATTTGCCCAGGACAGTAACCCACACAGATTTTACTGTACTTCATAACGATGTATATATGAATTGAATTCTTGTGGAAGTTGCCAGACTCACAGCCGTAAAAGAAACAGATCCGGGCCAGGCAGTAATAGAGCAAACTTCCCCTCCCTGCCCTGACAATGTTCCTTACCTCTGAGATGGAGAGACTGTTTTAAAAATGGAGAGACTGCTGAACTTTGTGACTTTGTCCTCACCCATAACTATTTCACATTTGGGGACAATGTATACCTTCAAATCAGCGGCAGTGCTATGGGTACCCGCATGGCCCCACAAGACGCCAACATTTTTATGGCGGACTTAGAACAACGCTTCCTCAGCTCTCATCCCCTAATGCCCTTACTCTACTTGCGCTACATCGATGACATCTTCATCATCTGGACCCATGGAAAAGAAGCCCTTGAGGAATTCCACCATGATTTCAACAATTTCCATCCCACCATCAACCTCAGCCTGGACCAGTCCACTCAAGAGATCCACTTCCTGGACACTACAGTGCTAATAAGCGATGGTCACATAAACACCATCTATACCGGAAACCTACTGACCGCTATTCCTACCTACATGCCTCTAGCTTTCACCCAGACCACACCACACAATCCATCGTCTACAGCCAAGCTCTTCTATACAACTGCATTTGCTCCAATCCCTCAGACAGAGACAAACACCTACAAGATCTCTATCAAGCATTCTTACAACTACAATACCCACCTGCTGAAGTGAAGAAACAAATTGACAGAGCCAGAAGAAACCAGAAGTTACCTACTACAGGACAGGCCCAACAGAGATAATAACAGAACGCCACTAGCCATCACCTTCAGCCCCCAACTAAAACCTCTCCAGCGCATCATCAAGGATCTACAACCTATCCTGAAGGACGACCCATCACTCTCACAGATCTTGGGAGACAGGCCAGTCCTTGCTGACAGACAGCCTCCCAACCTGAAGCAAATACTCACCAGCAACCACACACCACACAACAGAACCACTAACCCAGGAACCTATCCTTGCAACAAAGCCCGTTGCCAACTGTGTCCACATATCTATTCAGGGGACACCATCATAGGGCCTAATCACATCAGCCACACCATCAGAGGCTCGTTCACCTGCACATCCACCAATGTGATATATGCTATCATGTGCCAGCAATGCCCCTCTGCCATGTATATTGGTCAAACTGGACAGTCTCTACATAAAAGAATAAATGGACACAAATCAGATGTCAAGAATTATAACATTCATCAACCAGTTGGAGAACACTTCAATCTCTCTGGTCACTCGATTTCTGATCTCAAAGTGACTATCCTTCAACAAAAAAACTTCGAAAACAGACTCCAATGAGAGACTGCTGAATTGGAATTAATTTGCAAATTGAATACAATTAACTTAGGCTTGAATAGAGACTGGGAATGGTTGAGTCATTATACTAAGTAAAACTATTTCCCCTTGTTTATTTCCCGCGCCCCCCCACCCCCCACTGTTCCTCAGACGTTCCTGTTAACTGCTGGAAATGGCCCACCTTGATTATCTCTACAAAAGGTTTTCTCTCCCCCCCCCGCTCTCCTGCTGGTAATAGCTCATCTTAAGTGATCACTCTCCTTACAGTGTGTATGATAACACCCATTTTTTCATGTTCTGTGTGTATATAAATCTCCCCACTGTATTTTCCACTGCATGCATCCGATGAAGTGAGCTGTAGCTCACAAAAGCTTATGCTCAAATAAATTGGTTAGTCTCTAAGGTGCCACAAGTACTCCTTTTCTTTTTGTGAATACAGACTAACATGGCTGCTACTCTGAAACCTGTTTTAAAGGGTGACTTGGTTTTCATGTCCAGTCATTCCTTGGTGTTTTATCTGAGATTGCCAACAGGGTGTCAGTTAGTACTGGTTTGTAACAGTTTTTTCATGAAGCAGGGCTAGGAAGTGGACAGAGACCATCAGTTCATTCACATAGACCACTCAGTGGAGGAATCATAGTCACTGTCAAAACAGGTTTAATCTAACCCAATATCCTAATACTCCATGTGGTTTTGCCAACCCCCCAAACCATTTTGGTAGTTCACTTACCCAGGCAGTTCTACAAAAAGGCCAATATGTAATGTCACTGTGTACAGCCAATGGTGCATTGCTAAACTAATAGACAATGCATGCTCTTAACATTACTGAGCAAATTAAACTGTAAGTTTCACTAATGCATCTTAAACTTACTCTGGCTTTACAAAACCACTTTCCAAAAATGGAGTAACCTGAGAAAGCTCCCATTAGCTGATGTCTCAGCTAGTTCTTCACAGTACTGGATTTCCTGTCACTATTTTAACTGTATTTTCGACAGTTAAGATGGCTAAGAAAGTCACTCTCACCATGGTCTTCTCTATACATTGCCCCACATTTTCAAAAGGCCTGATCCTGTAGTCATTGTGCATGCAAAATGTCCAGTGACTCCAGGGAAAGGACAATACTGCCAAACCCAAGAGATCAAAGATCATGGGGCAGGACCCAAAAATCACAGGATTGGCTCAAAAAAAAATTTTAAAAAATCATGATATTAAAAAACCAAGTTGGATTCTTTTTTATGTCTTGCCTGGCTTTTGGGCATTTGTGGTATGTTCAAGTCATGCTTTCAAGCTTTTCTCTGCCCCCACAGGGGCTAGAAACTAGGAAAGAATGAAAGCTGAGATTTTCTCCTAATCGATTGACTCTAGGCTCTATGGCTTCAAGAAGACCGTGAAATGTCCTAAGAGTCGTGATAATGTTGGCAGTGCTAGCTGAGTAACATGTACGTAAGGGCAGCTGGAGTGGGCTCAAAAAATTTTCATCTGGGCAGCTATGTCTGTTTAACTGAAAAATTCCCCACTCTGCATTTCCAGTTGTCCTCTGACAGCATCTTTCTATGGTGGGGAAGTCACTGAGCAAGAGTGGGAGGGCTGAGGTATGGGCTTTTAAAAAATCCAGCTTGTTGGGTTTAGTCTTTTGCTTTTCACATCAATGGTCCTTGCATTTAACTAGGCTTGTGCATCTGAATTCAACACATTCCCCCCACATGGAGGCAAAATACTTTGTGTCTATATTTCAATTACAAATAACAACCAAAGGTGGGGAAATAATTAAAAATAAATTCGTAAGTGGAGAAATAAGGACGGGGTTAGGGCCAGGTTTCCCTCCATTGTCACAGGTGCTCCTGTAGTTTTCTGACACACATCTATGTCTCTGGTTACTCTACATTCCTGGTAGTCACTCAAACCCCACAGCATATGCAATGACCGCACCTAAACTGCAAACGGATGGGTCTAGTTATGTAAACCATTTTTTCCCCAAGGAAAGATATTGCACCCTGGCCATACATCGGACTGCTTGCCATTAAAAACCAAATTCACCGTGCCCTGACTTTTTCTCGCTTAACTTCAAGACAAAGTACAATGCGCCAAAACATATAGCCAGACTCTCTTGTTTGGCTGCACTGTGGTCAGTGTTGAACCAGGGCTGGGAGCAAAAGTGGTTTTAGGTCTCCAGCGTACGTTAAGCTATCTGAGGAAGAAGAGGAAGAGCGAGAGAATCAAGATATACGGTATGTTTTAGAATCCAGAATAATCAACACTAAGATAATATCAAAATGCCAAATCCTTCAGCTCAGAGGGACTTCAAACCAATGCAGGTGTTCAGACCTGCAGTCAGGATTGTGAAGTGGGAGATAGTCACTAGCATAGAGTCTGGGAGGACTTTCATGTTCTCAGGGCTCTGGAACCATCTTGCCGTACTGGATTGAATAGCAACGGCTGACTAATTATAGAGGTTACGCTCACCAGTTTTATCCTTGAGATCACAGCATAAAGGCATGAGTTAATATTCCCAAGCAGGGCCATAGATTGCTAAGGGGTGAAATCACATTACATTCCCTGCAATCAGTGTACATAAATAAAAATAAAAAATAAAGTTAATTTTTTTTTTGACAATTCTAATCAGTGGGGTCTAAAGTCCTATAACAGATTCAATACACACATACCCTCCATCCTCAGATGTGGTCTTTGATGGTTTATTTTTCTGGAGAAGAGGTACCACAGAGAAGAGGTTAATTAACTAATTAAACCAAGTCCTATGAAGCATCATGGAAATGTGTTACACAAATAAATAATACAAGAGGCTTCAGATACTATATACAGACTAATAGGGGACTATCAAAGACACATGTGTCAGCATGCACACGCTAACTGAGGCAAGCACAGCTTTGCAAATGCAGTTCTATTTTAATTAAAAATTGCAGCTTCTTACTTGAACTTCTATTCAGCCCTAGCCAGGGTAAATAATAGAAGATCACTTCAAGGGGCATTAGCATCCCCTGGCCCTGAAAACCATCATTTAACTCACACAGGCCAGATATAGGGCTTAATCATAAGCTACATGTGCCACAAAAAGCAGTGGGGCTTATTTTGATCCACTTGATACCATTGTTTTTGGAGTGCTTGTAGGATGTGGTCCACTCTGGTTAAATTACAAATGTTTGAGTCATCAGGTGTATCCCCTCCCCCGAGGATGAAATCTTACCTGCAGTGGCAGGTAAACAAAAGAAATTGTGTTCCCTAACTAAATGCAAAACGTGTAGGGGAAGAACATGCACTTGGAGGTATGGTTAGCACAGCACGTTGGATTGTACCATCATCCTGTCTCTTTATTTGCAGTGCCCTTAGATATTTAAATGCGTAGTGTTGTTCTCTGTATATGAATCCATGGAGTTGTTTCAAAGAGCCCGTACTGATTCCCCCATGGCACTGATTACAGATCTTTGGTTTTCAGTGATGCAACAATTAACTATTTTAATGAGCTTTTCTTGTCATATGTTCACTCTGGGCCAAATCCTGCAGGCCTGGCACACAAAAATAGCCCTGCTGAACTCCAAGAATGCAAATGGGAGCAGGAGCAGGCCCTGAAGTTCTCCGTTAAAATTCCCATTTCTGAGCTTCTTGCTAAAGAGGCAACATCAATAGTGACGTTGACATTGACTTCATTAGTTACTCCAGATCTGCACCAGTGTAACTGAGAGCGGAATGTGATTCTATATCATATGTATCAATGGCCATGATGAAGCAACCCAAATCTGATGCTGACAGAGTTATTAAATAGCTGCCTTACATTGATATATATAGGGTGATGTACAGACCAACCAGCATGGGTGATCCAAGCAGCTGAACTACCCAAACCAAGCCCAAGGTTCTGGTGGAGCATTTGACTGGCCCTGTGGGAGTGCTTTTTTACACCCCAGTTACAAGGTAACAGCACTGAGGATCGGAAGGAAGAAATTGTTTTTGCACCATTCGTGTACAACTGAATATGAAAGTTCATTCTAAGGGGGATACTGATTAAAAGAGTGATCCAGAAAGCCTGTGTCTTTCCCAGGGTGTGTCTTGCAGAGACAATCCTAGTAGAGCTTTAGGGAAAGCCTACATGATATGACAACATTCATAGGGAGCAGAGGACCTTTCAGTGTTACTAAATTCTTCAAAAGGCATCACCTTGCTTCGGTGTAGTCCAGCAAGTGCTAAGGTATATCTACCAAATAGCCAAGGGAGATAGTGGAGTTACCTTCAATGGAGAGACAAGGTGGGTGAAGTAATGTCTTTTATTGGACCAATGTCTGTTGATGAGAGAGACAAGCTTTCGAGCCACACAGAGCTCTTCTTCAGGTCTGGGAAAAGAACTCCCACCACCACAGCAAAATGCAAGGTGGAACAGATCGTCTAATATAAATAGTTTAAGCATAATATCCTGGGACTGACGTGGCTACAACTACACTGGATTACCTTCAATTGAGGCATTTATAGGTAGGCTTGACGCTCAGCTGTTAAGGGTGGCTTGTTGGTAATGAAATCAATCTTTTCATGATGCAGGAGGCTGGTCTAAATGACCTACTGGAGGCCCTCGCCCCTTCCAACTTCTTGTTTCCAGCTGGGGACCCCATCAGGGAGCTGTTGACACTGACTGGGAATTAGAGTAATTTCTTTCAAGAGGCTTCAAGGTCAACACCCCATTGAGGTAACACCCAGCATTATTATTTCAGGGAAGGCTGTATACAGACTTAGTAAGTCAACTCTGCATGCAAATGTTTTTCTACATAACATTAGGGATGTATCTATATAGATATATTTATCATGCAAGCTTAGATCGTGCAGAAACATTACCAGCAAAGTACTGGTGCTGGGTAATGCAACATCCAGGCTCAGTCTGGCCCCTGGTCAGTTTGGGAGTGATCTCACAAGCCCTGGACAGACTCCCAGCTTCAGAAGCAAGAGTAATCCCAGCAATGTAGGCTACTAAAATGAAAATACATAGGGTGAAATCCTGGCCCCAGTAGAGTCAATGGGAGTTTTGCCTTTGACTTCAGCGTGGCCAGGATTTCATTCATAGACCATATGCTATCTGCTACCCCATGATGCTCTCCACTGCAACTCTGACCGTGGAGATTGATCGCAGTGTGAACTCTGCAGGGCTTGGAGGAACCAGGAGCAGAATGCAACAGTCATGCCCCACAGCTCCCCTTCCTACTGCAGCTTTTCAGGCATGCAGTTTTGCATGTCGTAAGGCCTAACTGTGGCCTCTAATGCCCACTCCTCTTCCAAGCAATATTTACTGACACGCACAACTTCTGAGTAAGTAAGGTCCATTTACCCAAGAGAGAGGCTAGGACAACAAGAGTGAAGTTTCCTCACTGAGACACATCGCACTGCTTATAGTGTGTAATGACTGGCAGCGTGTTGAGTGATACCATGCCATGGTTGTGGAGTGACTCAGGTGATGCAGGTAAGGCTTGCATAGAAATACCGTGCTGCAGTCACTCATTATTGGTGTGGATACCACTTGTTTTTGCTAAACAATAGTGATGATCACTAATAATAAAACAAAGGCAAAGACTCTCGGTGTGATAGCAACGTACCCAGGGTGTTCTCCATTACTTTGCATCTCTCCTGTGGAAACTCACATCAGCATGAGAAGGGGCAATCAGATGATGTATCCATTGAAATGCTTTTGGGACGATCAAGAGATGCAGGATGGACACAAGTAGCCATTAATTTCTGAGTATCTTGTAATGCAGCTGCGGCAGGAATCACGTTAGCTTGAAATCCAATTATTATCCATTTAATAGAGTATTAATATTTAAACACCCTTTAGTGTGTTTAGGCAATGCCCTTTAACTACTGCTGCATTTCATGTAAAAATGCTGGCCTAGATCCTCAGCTGGTGTAGATCAGCATAGTTCCATGGAAGTCAATGTGGCAGTACCAATTTACACCAACTGAAGATCTGGTCTAATAGTCATGGAATTCTTTTGAAACCAGTGAATTGGATGAATCTTTCTTCCTTCCCCTACTAACAAAATATGTTAGTGGACAGGATATAGTCAGTCGATAGGCCCCAAATCTGACTTACCTTGCTTCCTTATTTCAGTCACTCTTTTTCTTTGCAAAGTCTGATCCAAAGCCTATTGAATTCAATTAGAATCTTATTAAGCAAATGTGTCCCTTTAACAGGTCTTTTTTTATACCTTAAAGCATTATTTAAATCATTATTTAGCTTCAATCATTATTTTTTATAACTCAAATCATTTTTACAACTTAAATCATAATTTGAATCCCATATTGGGACAAAATTAATGTATTATTCTTATTTATTAATATTTTTGCAGAATGAAATATTCAGAAAATTTTCAATTCAGAAATGACAAAATATTTTGTTTCCAATTCTTTTAGTGAAACAGATCATTTTGATAGTCCTTGAAACTGAAATGTTTGGTTTGTTGAACTGATCCAAAATTCTTCATTTCAAATCAATTCATAATTAAACTGCGTTTCTGTATTGTAATGCATTGCCTTATGGGAGTTGTAGTTCAGGAGCCTCAGGTCCCCATTCTCCACTATGGACCATGCGCCTTGTCTGTACTACATCTACCATGACACATCTACAGTTATATGACTCCTATTATGTACCAGGCAGCTTGGTGAGAGAGAACTCTGCTTTGTATCATGGGAGATGTAGTTCTCTAGTGAGCCCAGCCAATAGGCTAGAACAGGTGCCCAAACTATAGTTCCCATGAGGCAATGCAACACAACAGGAAAATGCTGTTTAATGCTGAACTGATTAAAAATGAAGAGTCAGTTCAACAAAATGAAATATTCTGATTCAAGTGAAACTAACCCAAAATTAAATATTTCATTTCCGTTTTCTGATGGAATATCAAAAATGTTTATCCAAACTGAAATTTTTGCATGGAAAATTTTGATCTTGCAGAAAATGCATTTTCCATTAAACAAAATCATTCAGATAGAAACTTCCTAGCTGGCTCAGGTTTCTGCTATCTGGATTCTATGTCCACTGCCACCAAGCCATTGTATGTAGCACAGTTACAACAATCTTGAAGTCCTAAAGTGATCACAGATTTGGATATTATAAACACACACACACACGAATAGTAAAGTCATTTCTTTTCACAGAACAGCCTATCAACAGATGTTCATTATGACTGGAGCTGCATTTGTGCACTGAAGTGCACTGAAGCAATTGGAATTTTCACTACACTTCACTGTAAACCATCATAATTCGGTATATTTATTCTGTTATTGATATAAGTAGGCTCTCTGTATATGTACCATTTTCAAGGACAAATTATAGGCCTCAATTCTGCAAATAACTCTGCCAGCATGGTAGCATCATATTGTTGCAGGTGTCCATGCTAGCATGCCGATGGAAGGATTAAGGCCTATATCTGTTTCATAATTTACACTTTATATTCTCTAAAATGAAATAATATTAAAATTCCTTTTTTTTTGTTCATTTCTCTCATCTAGAACAATGAAGGCAGTAACACTGCTTTCATTTTTGTTTGTTGCTGGCTTCTAGCCAATATGGCTTTCAGGTTCTCATGTATTAGAACAATATTGCAATATTTAGGTTACAACCAATATAAACATCACTTTGTTTAAAAAACAATTCCATTGTTTAAAAAAAATGAGAGAAGCAGGGCAACAATTTGATTGTTCCGTGATTTTGTAAAAGCTTTTGTCCCCATAATTTAAGATTTGAGTCAAATTAGATCCTTTAAATGTCAGCAGAGATTAATTTTTTTGTGAGATGTTAATGATTTCCTTATTCTTGTATTGGAAACCCTGATACGAGCTCAACTATGCTTGCATCACTGCACCACTAAGCAGGCTTTCAACCCTTATATTTCTATATATTTCAGTTACCTGAGACATTTGGCAGTTCAATTAAAAGAATTTCATTCTGCTTTGTACTTGGAATTTTCTAGGGGAAAATGCTCTAACAACCAGCACGGGGTGATGACGCTGTTGCTCCATTGCTCTGCATGTATCAGTAACTCTGTGATCAGTGCTAATAATGATAATAAGACATTGATTCAGTTCTAGAGCTCTGAACTTCCTTCCCTGCAGGGTATTCACTGTGCAGACAGCACAGTGACCGTGAACAGAGAGGACAAAGTGGGGAGGGGCAATGGGCTGCCCCTAGATCTGCGACTGGCTTATGATATCCTATTGCTTATGGGGAAATTTCAGTAGCTAGGCTCTGCTTTGCTAGGCTAGCCTGCTGGCTGCCTCTGCTTCCCAAATTACTCCTGGTAATAAGTGTGCTGCATCTCAGACGACAAAGCCCTTTATGCACTAGCGGTAGGCATCAAGCCTTTCTGTCAATTGCATGATTGTTTGCTATTAAAAAGAAGTGCAAAGAGCATCTTAATCCATGAAGCACAATTAAAATCCAACTGCTCATCTATACACAAGTTACTGTGTGGTTGTGGTTGCCACTTCACAGATCTGCATTTTGTAAGATCCCCACACAAACCTGTGAAATTTGACAATCTCCCCAGTGCATCCTCTGTAATATCCTTCCCGAGGCAACAAATACATGGAATGTACCAGGTTTGGGGATGGTTGAGAATAACAAATAAGGAAAAAGGTAAAAGCTGGAACTTCCCGGAACCTGCTGGATTCTGCTAGATTCTACTGCACTCGAAGTAGAGAACCAGTCTAGCTGCTTCTATTGAACCAAAAAAATCCAGTTGTGGACACATCTCAGAGCAAGAGCACTGCAAAAAAACCCAGATCTGATATCTGGATCCTGTGGGTTCAAGTCAATTTTTAGGCCTCAACCCCATATTGAATGGCATAGATAGAGAATTAAGTGTAGGCACTTCTTCTACATCTAACAATTCCAGATCCTAATTCATCCGGGAACATGAGTGCTGCGAAAACCTAGATTCATGTATCTGAATCTTGGCAATTTTTGGCCCCAGCCTCCGAATTGTACAAATCTAATATACAGTAAGTGGCTGCTCTTGCACCAGGATGTGTGGAATGCTAAATTCTCTTGGTAAAGGAGAAGTGGCAACGTGTGTTGTCTATTTTAATGGTATAATTAGGGGGCTTGGGGCCAACAAATGGAAGGATCCAGCTGCTAAATATTTGTGGTGCTTTTGTGCAGAGATGGGTCTAGATTTTTGAAGTGGAATTTGGGGAGCTACCATTCTCTCTGGCTGGTAGGCTTCTTGGATTTGGAATTTAAATAGAACTATCTGAATCTAGCAGGATCCATGTACCGGATACACATTTTTGCAGAGCTGCTGCATCAGTTTGCAACAGGGTCTGGATTTTTTTTGGAGTGTCTACATTTTTTATCCCTCTATTTAAACAGTAAAACTTGGGGAAGTAGTGCTCAAAATTGACTGAATGCAGCAGAACCCAGGTACCATGCATGTGTTTTTCCAGTGCTATTGGGCTGGGTTATATCAGGGTCCAGATTTTTCTCTTAAAGCAGGAACAGCTACACTTCTTTTCCATGTAGATAGTATAATGGGCCAAAATTTGCCAAGATCCAGATGGAGCTAAATGCCAGATCCGGGTTTTTGTGGTGCTCCAACTGTAGGGTGTATGTGTGTGTTTGTGGGGGTGAGAGTGTGTGTTTGTGGCGGTGAGTGTGTTTTTTTCTTTTTTTTTTCTTCTGTAGCTCACGAAAGCTTATGCTCAAATAAATTGGTTAGTCTCTAAGGTGCCACAAGTACTCCTTTTCTTTTTGTGAATACAGGCTAACAGGGCTGTTACTCTGAAACCTTTTTTTCTTTTGAAGTAACAGGATCTGTTACAATTGTTCTTTATTTTGATGGTCCAATTTCAGGGTTGTAGGTCCACAAATCGGCAGGGTCCGGGTCCGGGTCCGTGTCCAGGCAGTTTTTACTTTTATTCCTTTCCCCTGAAGGATAATAGTGCAAAACACATGGCATGGAAATGCTGCCTGTCTCCTGAGGGAAGGCAACACCCACTTTGTGACTCTCACTCCTCCCAGGAAGCCGTGATAGACACTTGTGTGGCTCTCTCTCCATCCGACTGGAGGAGTTGATGTGTCTCATTATAACAGCAGCCAATGCAGCCGCCATCCACAGAAAAGCAAAAAGCATGTCCTATTTAAATACACCCACTCCCCAGCATCACCCTTAGCTTTGCACCGGCCTCACCCTCCCTACCAAAAGGATTGCAAAGGAAGATTTGCCCAGGCAGGCACGGCTCGCTGAGGGATTTTTGTTTTGTTTTGTTGTTGTTGTTTTCGCTCCTGTTGTCTTTTTCCTTGGTGTGCTGTGGGGGTGTCTCGCCTGAGGAGAGGAGAGGAGTGAAGTAGACCCAGGTGGGGCTCCACGCAGAAGATCGCAGCGTTTCATTTATATTTTTGGTCAATTTCACCGGCAAAGAAGTAAACATGGCGAGTGATTCTCCGGCTCGGAGCCTGGATGAGATAGATCTCTCAGCCCTGAGGGTGAGCGAAAAAATCCTCCTCCTAATCCAACACCCCCTCTCCCGCCCCCGCGCTTTATGGCTTGGCATGGGATAAATTTGCTATTTTATGCAAGCGGGTGGCATTTGTTCGGCTTTGCAAGGGTGATTCAGCGGCAGCTCTGGGCGCGCGCGCCCGGGCGTGTGTGTGTGTGACAGAGCCCCAGTGAGCGTGTGTGTGTGTGTGTGTGACAGAGCCCCAGTGAGCGTGTGTGTGTGGGTGTGATGCTTTTTGAAGATCGAGGGGAAAAATAAAGAAATCTGCAGGACTACAACCTGTCCTCCCCCCCCGGCACGGAATAACTAGCCCAGGGCGAGCTGCTGGTCCCGAGACAATGTCCTGTTGCCCCCCAGCGCTGTGTGTGTTCATCACGTAGCTCTGGATGGGGGTGGGGTGTAGCTCGGTCATCCCTGCCTGCCTGGTTGGTTTTTGTTTTGTTCAGGGGGGGAATGTGGGGGTAAGTCCAGGCTTGCACGGCAAGTGGCTCCTCTCCCCCTTTGCTATTCGGCCAGCATCTGGCCGGAAGCGAACCTGCGGCTGCAAGGTAGCGACCCCTTGAGCGGCTGGACGGGGCTGGGGACATGTCTGTGTCTCCGTCTGCCGTGCTCTCTGCTGGGTCTCCGCTGTGTGGGCTGGGCTGGCTCTGCGGCTCCGCTCCACCTGGGAGAAGTGTGACATTTCCCTTTCAGCTGGGTTCAGCCAGGTGGCAGAGACATTGGTTTGAATTAAAGCACAGACGCAAACAAACCCTGGCCAGGGAGGATGTGGCTTTTCGTTTCTTTTTGTCCTCAGCTATGTGGTAATGCTTACAGCAGCACTTACCCTGCTGATCTGCCTGCTCTTTCGTGGGGCCTGGCTCAGCTGCTGCCTTCCCCCTGTGTGGAAGGAGGTAGTGGGGAAAATAAAGTCCATTTTGACGTTAGTATTGTGAAATTAGCGCATAATGAGCCCTTAATGATTTCCCTCCTCACCTCCATTGCCCCCAGGAGAATGGGATGCACCTTTCCTTGCCGTTCTCAACAGGCACCGGCTTGTCTTATGGAGCTTGATTAAATAAATGCTTGTACACACACCGGTGTGTGTGTGTGTGTGTATTTTTATACACACGGGTCATCACTGGGACGGAATCAATGTGGGCTACAAACACAGATGTGGTGGGCGGGCATTGGAGTGTGGAGGGTCACACCTTGTGGTACAGCACATTGTCACACACTGATGCTAAACCCCGGGAGCCTTTTTTGTGTGAGTCTTCATCTGTTTTCATTAGCTCCTTCCTCCCCCCCCCCCCACTTTTTAAAAGATACAGCCCTTATTTTAATTTAAAATGTACCGTTTAGATGTCAAGTTTACCAAATATGGCAGCCATCACTTTCTTTGTGACCTGGCGGTTTTTCCTCCTGTTTCCCTAACTTTTATTTTCTTCCATCCTTTTGGTCCTAAGACTGTATTGCTGGTTTCAGCTATTGGTCGCTTAAAGGAGTAGAACCTAACATGAATATGGCTCTTGCAATTCTGGTCTGAAAGCTCATTCCTGCTTTATTACAGCAAGACTGCTTATTCCACTGCTGGCACTGACTTTCTTAACAAGAAAAAGAAAATTAGAAGCAGCATCCCCTGAAGACTTTCAAGCGTGTAGCGTTAGAAATATTATTTGCTTCAGTGGAAAGAAGGGCCCCCTTTAACTCATTTGCCCCACTTTCTTGCTGGTGAGTCTCTGGCTGAATAAGGCTGCAAATGATTGCTCAGCAGTTCGAGGTGTGGACAAGAATGTCATATCAGGACCCTGCATTTTAAAAATAAACATTTAGGTCCAATTCACCTCTCACTTATGCTGGTGAATATCAGGAGAAATGTGATTGACCATAACACCAGTGTAAAGCATATGTCACCTGAAAGAAGAAACAGCCCCTACAAAACTGTGGTTTGTTTGTTTGTTCTTAAGGAACATCAGCAGTTTAATGTCCTCATAACACTTATTTTAAGAATTTCTGTAGAATTTCCTTCCAATTTAAGGACCTGAGTGTTTTACAATTATGTCGTCATATTTTTGTTTGTGTGTGTGGTTTTTTTTTAAATGGCAGATCTTGTGCAAGATATAGTCTGTCCAAAATAACTGATATTCTTTTAGCCTCTGAGCAGGACTGTGTTTGCATTTGAAAAAATGATTCCAGAAATGGAGATATGAAATTCTCTACTGAAATTGCATTCATTTTGCCTCTTGCTTTGCACTCTTACCATGGCTTTATGCCCTGTCCCCAAATAAAAAAAAAAATTCAACCAAAAAGCTATCCTCCATTAATTTGATCAGCCACAGGATCTGTTGGCTTGGATTAATGGTAGATCTGCCTCAACAGTATCTAGATGTTGAGTCTCTTTATGCTGCCACTTTGAACCCCTGAAGAATGGTTGGTGCCAGTGTTGACTGGTGGGGAAGGAGGGTGTATGAGAAAATAAAGGGCATGCTGTGAATCTTCACATACCAAAGTGAAGATAATCTGTCCAGAGCTCCCAAAATTAAGAGACATGTATCAGGTTGGAGAAAAGCCTATTTGTATCTACTACATCAGATAAATTATTCAAGAACAGTTAATCTGTGTGCACATTTGACCCTACATGATGCTCCAAGGTCGGCAAGACCTAGGGTGAGCTGCTGCTCTGGCTCAGAAGTAGCCCTTAGCATTAGGGATCAAATTTTTCTCAACACCTAGCTGTAAAGAATAGATGTCATTCATTCATTTGGGCCTGAACTTCATTTTCTAATGCTTTATTCCCCAATGTACATGGCACACATTTCCTGGGCATAGCAGACATTCCCTGGATATGCACAAAATCCAAAGAGGAAGAATAGCAGACGCTGAATAATTTAAATGGGAGAGGCCTGTTATGGCATTTTCATTTCAGTTATTCAAGTCAAACAAAAATTGGGTCCCTAATTTGTTGAGGAATAGCTCTTCTAAACGAACCTCATTTAGCACTTAGAATAACTGAAGGTTATTCAGCTGATACGTTGTGGAGTTTCAATCATTCCACAGTGTCTGAATCAAAAATCAATAGTAAATTTGCTGCCAGAGCACAAAACATGTCAGAGAGGAGTAATTTCCTTAGGCTCACACAATTTAATTCCTTACAAAATAAGGAAAGGGCTGTGTTGCTGCAGCTTTGTAAATGTGTGTGTCTAGGTAGAGGAACCATTGTTCAGTTCTCGACATGTCAGAAATAGTGAGAAATAGCTATTAAAAATGTTATAAACCAGAAGCGGACAGCCATTCAAAGCCAGGTTGACAAAACAGTTCATGCCTAAAAACAAAATGGGAAAAACGAAAAGAAATGCTTATGAAATGTGTCACTATGTTTGATTCAACTGAAATTTTGTTTTTGTAAACACATTGATCAGAAAGAGAACACAATGCACAGAAAACCTGCCTATTAATAAGCAGTCAAGTAAACTTACACTATGCTGAGTCTTAATCATGAGGTTGTCATCTTTCTTTCTTCTGGTTTCCTTTTCTCTCAAGTAATAGGGGTATATTCAACACTTCCATGGAATTAAAGTATGGTGTGCAGTTCAATATTGAATATGCTTTGAATAAAACCAAGAGTCCTGCAAACCCTTTTTCACACAAGCAGGTTTTAGTGACCTATGTAGTCTCACTGACTATTTGCCTGAGCAGGAATTTGCAGAATTGGACTGCAAACCGGCATTAGTAAATGCCATTTAAAAAATAATAATAAAGTTTTTCCACATTGATATTTATGCCAATCAAAGATTGGTCCACCACAGTAGTGTGTATATGTGGAACAAAGGTCTGAAGCAATTAAAATTGATGCATTGAGTGTGACCTGCTTAAAATGCATGGATCGCTGCACCTGGTAAGCATATTTAGGACCCAATTCTGCCTTCTTTGCTGTCTGTCTCCATCAATCATTTTATACAGTGCTCATCATCATGGTATCCGTGTGCCTTGGCTTCAAAAAGGAAAGCTGAGGGCACACGAAGAGGCAGAATGAGGCCTTACATATTGGAAGAATTCTGGAAATATTGATCATTCGGAAGGCTGATGAGTGTTGTTAATGTTACAGAAAAGTGTAAGTTAAGATGATGAAGATACCTAAGAACAGGTAGTACCGCATATTACACTGACATGGGGATTAGACAAATAGCAAAATAATGTTCTTTTACACTGGGTTGGAAGATATTATTTTATATTTTTGCCAGTCTTTTCGACATGTTTAATAGCAGAATGAGTGGAATTGGCTTGGCTGTTAGCAGAATAATGTTCAATATCAGGAATAGAGCAGGCTGTTGAGAAGCACTTTAAATAGGGGGACTTCTTTAAAAATAAAAATGAGGATTTAGTAACTAGAGATCCAATAGGACATTTTTTTGCTACTGTTAAATTCACACTATGTTGTAAATCCAACATATAATAGTTCTCTGTCTGTAAGGTGCTTAAAGATTTTTTTTTTCTTTAAGAGGTTTTATAACCTGCTCCTCTTTAGTGGGGTCCCAGATCTCTGGCCTGAGCCCAAACTTCTACACTCCAGTTTTACAGCCCTGCACAAGCCTGAGTCAGCTGACACAGGCCAGCCATGGGGTTTTATTGCTTTGCAGACATACCATAGACTTTAGGGCCAGAAGGGACCATCACAATCATTTAGGCTGAGCTCCTGTACATTGCAGGCCATAGAACTTCACCCACCCACTCCTGTAATAGGCCCATAACCTTTGGCTGTGTTACTGAAGTTCTCATACCTTAGTTTAAAGACCTAAAGTTATAGAAAATCCATCATTTACTCTAGTTCAGACCAGCAAGTGACTTGTGTGCAGAGGAAGGCGAAACCCCTTCCTCCTCCCCCAAGTCTCTGCCAATCTGACCTGGGGGAAAATTCCTTCCCAACCACAAACATGGTGATGATCACTTAGACCCTGAGCCTGTGGGCCTGATGTACCAATCAGACACTGGGAAAGAATTCTCTATATTAACTCAGAGCCCTCCCCATCTCTGGCCATTGGAGACATTTGCTAATGCCATTGTAGGCAATCTCATCATACCATCCCTTCCATAAATTTATCAAGCTCAGTCTTGAAATATGTTAGTTCTTTGCCCCCAGTATTCCCCTTGGAAGGCTGTTCCAGCACTTTACTCCTCTGATAGTGCTGGAAATGGCCCACCTTGATTATCATACACATTGTAAGGAGAGTGATCACTTTAGATAAGCTATTACCAGCAGGAGAGTGGGGTGGGGGGAGGTATTTTTTCATGCTTTGTGTGTATAAAAAGATCTTCTACACTTTCCACAGTATGCATCCGATGAAGTGAGCTGTAGCTCATGAAAGCTTATGCTCAAATAAATTGGTTAGTCTCTAAGGTGCCACAAGTACTCCTTTTCTTTTTGCGAATACAGACTAACACGGCTGTTACTCTGAAACCTCTGATAGTTAGAAACCTTTGTCTAATTATAAACCTGTTGATGGCCAGTTTATATCCATTTATTCTTGTGCCAGCATTGGTCCTTAACTAAAATAACTCCTCTCCTTCCCTGGTGTTTATCCCTCTGATGTATTTTTAAAGAGCAATCATATCTCCCTTGAGCTTTTGTTTTGTTAGGCTAAACAAGACAAGCTCCTTAAGTTTCCTTTTGTAAGTCAGGGTCTCCATTCCTCCAATCATCTTAGTAGCCTTTCTCTGCACCTGTTCCAGTTTGAATTTATCTTTCTTAAACATAGGAGACCAGAACTGCACACAGTGTTCCAGATGAGGTATCACCAGTGCCTTGTATAATGGCAATAACACATCCCTGTCTCTACTGGTAATATCTAGCCTAATGCATCCTAGGTGCATTAGCAACCTCTTTCATGGTCGCATCACATTAGTGGCTCATAGTCATCCTGTGATTGACCAATATACTCAGGTCTTTCTCCTTCTCTGTCGCTTCCAACTATAGTCTCCAACTTATACCAGAAATTCTTGTTCTTAGTCCCTAAGTGCATGACTTTTTATTTTGTACTATTAAATTTTGTCGCATTCTGTTACCCAGTTTTCAAGGTTGTCCAGTCTTGTATGATATTCTGGTTCTCCTCTGTACTGGCTTTACCTCCCAGCTTTGTGTCATCTGCAAAGTTTATTAGCACACTCCCACTTTTTGTGCCAAGGTCATTAATGAAAGTGTTAAATAGATTTGTCCCAAGACCAATCTTTGAGGAACTCCACCAGTAACCTCCCTCCAACCTGACAGTGTCAGCATGTCATTTCTCAAAACAACAGATTTCAATGTCCCGGAGCCTAGTTCTTCAAACATATATGTTAGCAGGATTGGGTCCCAAGACTGCCTGTGAGCTATTGCAATGGTTGCCATAGCTTGATCAGCTACTGTCTAATCCATCTTGAATCACCGCTTCTCAGCCACTTGAGTGTGAAAGTTGCTCTAGAAAAACAAATCCTATTCTTTCATCACTTTGAGACTTGGTGATTGCACAGCTGTGCCTTGTCTAACTAGTCTTGGCATGCCTGGATTTAACATGCTTAGGTACACTTTGTTCTTATATGTGATTTAAGCAATAAGGGCCACATAGCAATCCTTCATTAGTCAGAGAAGGACCTGCTGGGGTGGATAAGGAGAAGGGGCTTGTGGAAAATAGAAGGCACTTAGCAGCTGTTCCTTGCCTAATTGGTAAAGGAGCCTATGTGGGTCCTTATTTTATTATAAACCAAGAACAGTCTGAAAGCAAATCCCTGAATCTGAACACTGCTGCCTCTGGGGTGTTTGAAAGCCAGATCTGGATTTACAGCTTGAGCTCCTCTCTGTGATAAACCTGGCTGCTAGAGATCAGCGGCATTGTTTCTCTCTCTTATTTTTTTTTGGTGAAAGGTTGATGTCATTTGCCTCAATGCCTCTATTTCTGGATGCTCAATTTTAGACTCCTGAAAGAGGCTTGACTTCCAAAAAGTGCTGAGCACCCATCCTCTGGAAATGGGGTCCATTTAATGTGCGTGATGTTGGGGTCCCCAACTCACTTGTCACTTTGGAAACTCTTGGTATTAGGGTTGGTTCCAGGGGAAGACGCTCGGATAAGTAGTAGTGGTATTGGCTGACTTTTGTGTAGAACTGGATGAAACGCAACGGTGTCACCGTTTATTCCCATAGCTGTGCCTCTGTAGGACAGTGAAGTTTTGATGACCGTTTGTTTGCGTTAGCTGATCTTTATTAATTAAGATATGAGCCTCTTGTGCACTAGTAAGAATGCTGGCATTGTACTGTTACCAGTATTTCATCAGTTTGATAACATAGGATATACCACATACAGTAAAGACGTGCTAGAAATGCTAATAATGCTCCAAACGTATGAACAGCCACTCTAAAACATCATGACAGGTTTCAGAGTAACAGCCGTGTTAGTCTGTATTCGCAAGAAGAAAAGGAGGACTTGTGGCACCTTAGAGACTAACCAATTTATTTGAGCATAAGCTTTCGTGAGCTACAGCTCACTTCATCAGACGCCCGATGAAGTGAGCTGTAGCTCACGAAAGCTTATGCTCAAATAAATTGGTTAGTCTCTAAGGTGCCACAAGTCCTCCTTTTCTTTTTTCTAATACATCATGCATTTCAGCGAAGTGTTGGAGTGGTGATCTGGGAGGGAGCCACTGGTTAAAATTCTGCCATCAAATTGAAGGGAAGTTTGGGGTGATGTTCCTGAGTATCTTCTTTCTAGATACTGCTAAATCAGTTCTACTAGAGATGACTTATCCTTGAGGCTCATGTGAATCCTCTGAAGAGCAGTGTTGTGGTGGTGGTGCCTTTGTACAGTATGCTACAGTTCAAAATGTCAGATGTTCCCTTTGGGGAGAAAAAAAATCCTGGGGAACAACACACCCAACAAGGTCTTCATCATCATCTGTTCTATATGACACAAGCAGAAGAATGTTCTGTACTGTCAATATACTGCGTATCTTTCAGACTCTGAGGTATAAATTCTTCCAGCACATGCACTTAATGAGTTTTAGCCTCAATCAGGAAACCCCCTGAGCACATGCTTAAAGTTAACATGTGCTTAAATGCCTCTGATCAGTAGTGATGTTTTCCTGAATTGGCCTATGTTTAGTAATGCTTTTGGTTAGGGCTCTAATGAGAGTTTTTGGTTAAAAGGGAAACAAAAGAAAGCAATCTGCACTGCCTCTGCTCTCTACCTTCCAATATATGAGGTTTATTGAATGCCAGGGAGTGGAGGATTTTGTTTAAAACATTGGCTTCCCTTAAATTGGCACTGATATAGCCTATTCCTGTACAGTCCTGAATCTTAGCAAATATCTCCGATTTCTTCCCTTTCCCCTCCATGAGTGGGGACACAAAGAATATCATCTCATGAGTATTTTGAAATCTGCTGTTGATATTTATTTGACACTCCAGGTTTAAAAGC